>NC_045697.1:109135434-110335434 GCF_009834535.1 Camelus ferus | reverse complement strand
TGGGGAAAGGGGCTTTAGCACTATCTTAAAAGATATTTTGCGAAAGAGACTTCAGTAAGTGGAAGCTATATTTGTATTCTGTGCAAAATGTTGGTAGACGGCTACTCCAGAGCAGATAAGATAAACTTAGGAAAGTTTGTGAGATGTTCTATATAAAGGCCAAGGGGACATTTCTTTGGCCCTACCAATTATCTTTTTAATTCTAGTAAATTAAAATGATTCAAAGTCATTTAGATTTACTAGATCTAAAATAAAATGTCTATAGTAGGAAAAGTGCAGCTATATAAATTATCACTCAATAAAACAGACTGTGAATTCATCCAGGTTGCACGTGTTAACACATGCCTTTTTGTTGCTGAGTCATAGTGTGTTGTAAGGATACACCACAGTTTGTGTATCCATTCACACATTGAAGATAATTTAGTACTTACTCTAAAATCTAATGGGGAGATAATCTCATAAACTTATCATTTGAAGATGTGGGGGAGCAGTTCATACTGATTAAACTTTAGCCTGTGTGTGATGAGCCTGCCCTTTTAACACAGGTGATCAGTGGGCATCTTGGCTGGGTTCGATGCATTGCCGTGGAACCTGGAAATCAGTGGTTTGTTACTGGATCTGCTGACAGAACTATAAAGGTAATAAGGAAAGAAGAAAAAAATAAACATGACTTTGTGTTTGCCTTGCAATTTTAATGTGTTTTAAGTTATTTCCTCGGGTGGCAATTGCTGTTGTAGTTCTCTGATTTCTTAACCTGAGTGTGGAGTAAAGTTTATCATCTATACCAGTTAAAAGTTCCACATAAATAGCTGTTTGAAAAATGGTATTTAAACAGTTTCTTTCCCAGACAGTACATGCTGTCTACAACTAATTCCTTAATATTTAAGTTTTTTCCCCTTCTGGTTACGGAATTAAAGTGTGCTTATCTCTAAAAAAAAATGTGAAAAATATAAAGAAGTATAAAAGAATATAGACCTATATGTAATCTTACCACTGTCAGGTATTTGAATGACTTTCTTTTTGACATTTATTTCTGTGTATATGTATCAGTGCATTTTCTTCTGAGCTTTTTTCCTGTGTGTACATAAATATGTATCTTTTTAAAATCATGTTTGATATGTAAATTTGTTCCCAGCTTTTTTTCACTTACATCAAAAGCATATTCCTGTGAAAAATCACATCTTTTTAAATGGTGCCGTAGTATTATATCATTTAGATATTCTATAATCTGTTTTCCTAATGTTGGACATTAAAGTTTTTTAGTTTCCTGATTGTCCCTATCATAAGTAATGCTGTAATTTACTCTACGCCTAAAGCTTTTTCTGTATTTCAAATTATTTTGTTATGATAGTTTCCCAGAAAAGGTGTTAGCAGGTCAAACACTTTTTTTTTTTAGGTTTTTTTTTTGGTGGGGGGAGGTAATTAGGTTTATTTACTTGTTTATACTTTTTGAGGGAGGTATTGGGGATTGAACCCAGAACCTCATGCATGCGAGGCACACACTCTACCATTGAGCTATACGCTCCCCACAACAGGTCAAATATTCTTGAAGTTGACCCCCAAAGTAAAAATCATTTTCCAAAATGGGTAAATTGATACTTGCAGCGTATGAGAGGGTTCTTTTCAGCAGATTGCTTGTGTTTCTTTAAAAATATCTACTAATGTGATAAGTGGAAGTGAATATCTAATCTTTTAAAAACTGTTTATATAAAATTTTGAGTGAGGTTGAACTTTCTGATACCTTTCTTTGCTACTTGCAGGTTTTTTTTTTTTAAGTTGATACCATCCTCGGCTGATTTAATACCTTAGTATTTATATTTTGCTCTTAATGATATCCTTTATATATTAAGAATAATAAGTTTTTGTCATCTATGTGGATATTTTCTCAGTTTAAATATGCCTTTTAATTCTCTTTTTTTCCTGCCTTTATTTTTGCTGTTGGGGTCATTTTGCAAACTTTTATATTTGTATATGTTTTTATATTTCACCTTTTGAAGACAGTTTTAACATCAAGAGTCTAAAAATTTGCTTTGGAATAATCAACAAGAAGAAAACTTGAGTATTCTTTGATTGCAGATCTGGGACTTGGCTAGTGGCAAGTTAAAACTGTCATTAACGGGGCACATCAGCACGGTGCGCGGTGTGATAGTGAGCACCCGGAGCCCGTACCTCTTCTCCTGCGGGGAGGACAAACAGGTCAAATGCTGGGATCTTGAGTATAACAAGGTAAGCATGGAGTGAAGGATTTAAAACGTTAGGAGCCCCTTTGCCCTTTCTCACTGTAGACATTTTAACTTTCCTTCTTTATCCGTTAGGTTATAAGGCACTACCACGGACACCTGAGTGCAGTGTATGGCTTGGATTTACACCCAACAATCGACGTGCTGGTGACCTGTAGCCGAGATTCCACGGCACGGGTAAGTGGAACAGAGCTCTGTGCCAACCTGGGCACATACTGCATCTCACAGTGTGCTTGTTTGATACTGCAGTCATATATTGTTTGACAGAGAATTTAAAGACAGGTACCTTGACTCATCAATACCCTAGTCTCAGTTTCTTGACTTGTATGTTTTTTCCACCTACATCTTCAGTTCTGTGGCCTCGCCATGTTTATCATTGGAGTGCCCCACCCCTGACACTCTCACATTCCAGTCTGACCAGAGCTGTGGTCCATTGGCTGCTTCATTCAGTGGCCCCACTAGACCTGTTCTAGACAGTAGGTTTCCAGATCTTTTAGCTTGTTTCCCCCATTGGCTGCCTCCTGTCTCCATTCCCCAGCCAGCTCACAGGTGACGAGTTCACGTGAGCACTTTCTTGGTCATAGTCAAACAGGCACACACCGTTGTCTGGTAAATTCCCAGGTATGAATTGAGCTAGTGACCTGCCTGAGATACGAACACCTGTTCTCTGACAGTGTGTCTGTTGTATTTTTATAGATTTGGGATGTGAGAACTAAAGCCAGTGTCCACACGTTATCTGGACATACTAATGCGGTTGCTACCGTGAGGTGTCAAGCTGCAGAACCACAAATTATTACTGGTACGATCGCTGCTTTCCAGGTTTACAGTATACTCATATCAGTGCATTAAGGTTATGTGTATGCTTTTCATCTTTACCATGGCTCTGGCTTTGTGTTGGATATACAGTGTTTCTGTGTGCATTTGAAATGTATTGTGGTAACGTTCCATTCGATTGTTTTATCTCATACTTTTTACGTATCATAGGATACGTCCTATGTTGTATAGTGTAATGTCTGACTAGAAAATGGTGCCGTTAGATGCAGCTAAGCCTTGTTTTATGGTATCAGAATTACCAGTCGGGGAATTGAAGTTAGAAGACAAAATACCCTGAGCAGATTTGAGTCTTGTTTCGCTTCTAATAAGGCTAATAGCAATGGATATTTACTCTGAGATTAGAAGATTATCCCCTCCCTTGATGTGTTTTGGTAACTAAAAAATCATTAAAGTTTTTTCCTTCTTCTCTTTCAGGGGATAATACCATGCATTTGTTTTATTTGTTATTCACATTTGTTTTAGCTGTTCAGATGACAGGACAACACACGTTTATTACATTTGTTTAACAATTAAATTTAAAATCAGCCCCAAACTTTGGAACTATAAAGCAATTAGCTAAGAGTTAATATGACTTTTATTTAGTATATATGCGTCAATGGAAGAGCGCTTCAGATTTTATTTTAATTTTTGCCCTTTTTTGCATTTATGTTTTGGGGTTGTGTGTGTATCTCCCTTACAGGAAGCCATGACACTACAATACGATTATGGGATTTGGTGGCTGGAAAAACAAGAGTCACATTAACAAATCACAAAAAATCAGTCAGGGCTGTGGTTTTGCATCCAAGACAGTAAGTATATTTCCCTAAGCAAAGTCCTTCCGTTGGTTCTAGGTATAGTATAGAAATCGCAACATTAGTGCTAGTTTGGTCGTCATTTGGCCTGTGCCACTTAGGAACATGCATTTCTTTTATTTTCCCTGTGTAGTATTTTGCTTCATGCCCTTTATAAGATAAGGAAAACTTCCTACACCGTGAAAAATGGTAATGTCAAATGAGATAATCTGAATAAATCATGATGAAAAGCTGCGTGTCATAATAGAAGCTAATAGTAGCTAGATTTAATGTTTTGGAAATAAATGGTAGTAGACACTGAGATATAAGTAGAATGGTTAATTTTTAAGGAGGAAGGTAGTATGCGTAGGGGAAAAAAGTAGTAGGAATCATGAACAGTGTAGTCAGGGTATCCAGAGAGATGGAGCGCAGCATCGCCTCCTGTCGTCTGTGACACCGCGTCACCCGGCACTTCTCTGGTCACATTCATGTCTTCTGTCCTCCTCCCTCTCCTGCTCTCCCTTACCTTTATTCCCTCTCTCCTTCTTCCTCCCTTTCTCCCTCTTCCCCTCTCTCTCTTTCCTTTTCTCCATTTCTTTTTCTCTCTCTCTCTGGTTTTTCTCTTGCTCTCACCAAAATAGTTACATCACCCCTCGCTCTTTATGTGAGTTTAAGGGTTTGCACATTTATTGCTTTAGCTCAGTGTTGAGCACTGGGGAAATGAAAGAAGAATAAAACTTTAATCTAGGGCTTAGAATACATTTAAAATAATTTGAAAATCTGGTTTAACTTGGAACAGATGTCGATGTTTTTCTCTCTTGGTATGACAATAATATTTTACTGAAACTACATAGATCATGACTACAGATGCAAAATACAACCATAATAAGCATTTTTAAAATCTGACATTTTATTTAACTTGGTTTACTTTGTCATTAATTCTTTTTCATCTTATTTCAGTTACACGTTTGCATCTGGTTCTCCAGATAACATAAAACAGTGGAAATTCCCCGATGGAAGTTTCATTCAAAATCTTTCTGGTCATAATGCTATTATTAACACATTGACAGTAAATTCTGATGGGGTGCTTGTATCTGGAGGTAAAATAAGATTTTTATGATAGATATGTTTTAGTCCGTCATTTTTTTCTTTTAGTGAGTGAGTAAAATTCCTAAGTCATTATACTTAAGTATTATAGTAGAACTTGCCTTTTCACTGTGTGTTTGAATGTTCATGTGTGTGTTCATGCATATTCCTAGTACCTGTAGCATATTTCATGGCTTAGCTCTCTTTAAGTTCTCACATTGATAAATCTAAGGGGTTTATGCCAGAAATCACCCAAAGTTGGCTTGTATATTCTAGAAATGAATGTCATCTTGTGGTGCTTCTTGAGATATGTAACAAATTCTGAATTGAGCACAAATGAAAGTCAACTGATACTAAGAGAAACGAGTGCCTGCGTCTTCCGTATCTTTATAACTGTAGTTATTGGCACAGTGCTTGGCTAATGATTGGTGCTTATTAATAAATGTTCATCAGACTGACTCATTAAAGGCTTACCAAGTTTAATTGTATCTTTCCCTTTAAGCTGACAATGGCACTATGCATCTTTGGGACTGGAGAACTGGCTACAATTTCCAGAGAGTTCATGCCGCGGTACAGCCTGGGTCCTTGGACAGTGAATCAGGAATATTTGCTTGTGCTTTTGATCAGTCTGAGAGTCGGTTACTAACAGCTGAAGCTGATAAAACCATCAAAGTGTACAGAGAGGATGATACAGCAGTAAGTTCCCTATTTCATACACATTTTAAAGGAAAGTAAATGTCATGCCAATTTTGCATGTGTTTTCTCATTTTAGAGTTAACTGTAATTATCAAAGGGAAAATAATCTTCATAGTAGTAAAGTATTTCTCATCTTGAGTAGTGTCTGCTCATAGATATCTGTACTGCTTTCATTGATGCCAGCAATCCATAGATAGTTTTAATTTTATCTCAGCTTTCCTTGTTAAAGTTACTGGGAAAATCGTACACTGAGAGTAACGGCGAGTAAGTGGATTGCTATGCAGATTAATTCTAGAATCATAAACTTTGGTGTTATTAGAATATCTAAATAGCAATTTTATTTAAGATGAAAAACCATAAACAATTAATAGTTGAATGAATTCATCCTTCATTAGATTCCAATAATGTCAAAAGTTGGTCACCTATTCTTAAAAAGAGCTGCTAAATATATAATGCCAAGTAACATAATTTAGAATGAATACCTTATTTATGTTAGAAAGGAAGTTACAACACAACATTGTAAAATGACTATAACTCAATAAAAAATGTTTATATATAAAAATTAAAAAAAAGTTGCTAAATATGAAGCAAACCAATAATACTTTGTGTTAACTTGTTTACTTTTCTATTTTTAGACAGAAGAAACTCATCCAGTCAGCTGGAAGCCAGAAATTATCAAGAGGAAGAGATTTTAATATGGCATTGTCTTCGTGGTGGTTCCAGTTTTGTTTGTTTGTTTTTGGTTTTTTTAGCTTGGCATTGATGAGACCATCCAGTCATTGTGCTCTGGCTAGGAATATAAAGCAAAACTCAGATGCTTGAATCATTGCTTCTTCATATTTTACAATAAATTGTCCTCTCCCCTTGTTCTTATTTCTAAAATAAACAATTTGAGATCCTAGGAGGTAAGACGCAGATGTCAAGCATATGCAGGTTTTTGAGCATAGCTATTCTAAAGACAGAATGTTTTGTCACCTTTATTAAAACATACCCTTTTGTTTTTTAACTTACGAAACTGCTAACTCTAGTAGGACGTGTTTTGACGGGAGCAATCTTTTTTTAATCCTTTGAAAACTAGTATCTGATAATTTGGGATTAAAGGATTGAAGACTTAATTTAAATTATGTATGTTTATTCCACAGGCAGTTTTTGAGTGCGCATTCTGCACAGTTCTGCACTAGATAATGTTCAGGAAATAGACAAGCGAGATGAGTCTTTCCTTTAAGACTTCCGCTTGAGTGGCTTATTACAGAAATGCTGTCATAGAGGTACCGGCGAAAAGCCGGGGTCGCACAGAGGAAAAGACCATTCATTTTCCCCGGGACGGATTCTGGAAGACCTAAGAGTCAGTGGTAGTTGAGCTGAGACTTGAGAGGTCAGAGGAGGGAATGAGTGTTCTAAAATGAGGCGTGAAGTGGGTGAAACCAGATGTGGGACAGGTGTGTGTACCAGGGGTCCAGGAGCAAAGACGTGCCTGCCGCAGTCGACGCGGTTGGTGATGGGCAAAGCTCGTGTTTTGAGTTGCAGTTTTATGCCACAAGCAGTAGTTACCAGTATAGGTATCAAACCCTGGGGAAATAGCTGGAGCTACCAGTGGAGACACCTGAAGCCGTAGCAAGGCCTGCGGTCTTTTGCAAAGACTTTATAGAAAAGTGTTAACGTTTCTGATGCCTACACCTCTTTCTGCTTTGTAAACCCTGTCTTTAATAAGGATCCCGATTTCCTAATCAGTCAAGAAAATTTGTCACACTTCACTTTCTGTAGTTAGAAAAAACAATTGCAGGAACAGTCGGTTTAAAATTTTGGTTTCAAATCTTAAAATTAGACCCTAATTTTGAATAAGCATTTCCAAATTATGCATACCCCGTCTTGCATGCCGTAGGTGGGAGTGTAGGTACTACAGCCTTTAGGAGGTTAGCTTCTCAGAGTATGCTGAAAATGTTTGGACTCTTTGGCTTCATTAGAAAGGAAGTTACTAGAAAACTGCCTGTTAGGAGCAATCTGCCAAGTATACACAATCAAGTTCATTGTACCTTTATTTTTTAATTAAAACCAGCCCAGATGTCTTATCAGTAAGGGCCTAGTGTAATAAATTACGGTATCTTCATGCAGTTTCTCTCCATTAAGAGTGAGAAATGTCTCTGGAATAATAAGATGTCCAAACTCTGCTCTTAGATAAAAAAGAAAGTTGTGCAAGCTTTTTTTTTTTTTTTTTTTTTTTTTTTTTGGTGAAACAACTTGTTAACGTTCTAAATAATAATGGAGAAGTAACAGCACATTGTTACCAGTAGTTTTGTGAGGGAGTGGAATTATGGGAGAACTTTCATGATCGGCTTTATATATTTCTATAATGTTTTAATTTTCTATAAGCATGTATTTTGTAAACTTAAATAAAGAAAAAAATACCACTACACTTGCATCCCTGAGAGGTTCTACTACGCTTTCTAACAGAAGAAAAATCATAGAGGTGAATAGTATCCCAAAGCTCAGCCCTGAGGCCGAGGAGAAATTAATAAAAGGAGGTGAGAATGAGAGCGCCTAGTACCCTGCTCAGCAAACCTGCAACTGTTGTGTTAGACGTAAGTGTCAGACGCTGAAGAATATGAAAAAAATCCATTTCCCCGCTTCATGCTGTCCTATGTTAACAGTGTTCTCAAATACTCTTGCCAAGAGTCCACCTACCATATGTGGTCGTGAACCCCATGAAATTTTAAGCAGAATTTCATGCATGTGCCTTTTTTTATTGGCAGAAACCCAGCCCAGGTTAACCCTAAGTCTGTCGCTCTGCCTATGCCTTGAGCACACTCCAGCTGTAAAATTTTAGAGAAAGGTAGCTGTGCTGACTGGATTCGTTGATTCATAAGCACATAACCTCAAGTGGGCCATCAACAGTGACTGTGTACGCACTTCTATCATTTTGCCTCCTGTTACAAAGGAAGAACTACTCACCCAGGAACAGCATTGCCACGTGTACAGTTGTTGCCATGTACTCCTGCGTCCTCAAGGACTTTGCTTCCACAATTAACCCCTTCCTCTACTGCACCATAAATTCCCTCCCTTTTTGCCAAATGATTCTCCTCAACAAATACGTTGTATTTAAATAAGTATTTAATATGTATATTCAAATAAGACTGTCTATTTTTTAAAAATCACTAGACAATGATTCCTTCTGATACACACCATTTCTTTGTTCCCACCATTTCTCTACCTTTTTATAACCTTCTAGCCTTATCTCTGATTCCTCATTTTCCTTTCTCTTAACTGACTCCAATCCAAAATAAATCTGTGAAACATAGTTCTTAAGAAAAGAAAAAGAAGAAACTTTAAAAAATAGTATGAAACAGTTGACAGGAAATAAATTGGTGAAATAAAAAAGATGTAGAGTTAGTAAATAAACCTAAATGTTGATTTTTTTTTTTTTTTTTTGGTATAAAATGAAGTAGACGAAACTAACCAATTAAGAAGCAAAGAGAAGAATCATTGGTATCCTAATAAAAATGGCGAGGGGAGAATTCTGTCCAAATCCATGCTGTTGTGTTTAAACAGTCAAATAAAATGGTTAAGTTTAAGAAAAATAAAATCTCATGACTGATTATAGAACATACAGAAAACCTAAACAGAGTAACAGAGAAGAAACAGAATTCTCAAGGAGTTAACTCCTACCAGCACCACTTGCATACATCCCAAGCTCATTGAGATCCAGAATGAAATTCTAATTATAATGCACTTCAAATTTTTCTAGGACCTAGATAAAGAAGGAAATCTTTCGTGTTTTAAAATGTGAGTATAACAGAGATACCCAAATTCAATAAAGCCCCAAGGGAATTGTGATTTCATTTTGCATATGAATATTGAGCCAAAAATCATTAGTGAAGTCTATTGAAAGGATCAAGCAGCACATTTCCAAGTGGAATTTATTCTAAGAGTGCAAGGATGGTTCATTATTAAGAAATAAATTAACAACTTACCATATTGCTTTATATAAGGAGAAAAATCATAAGCATCTTCATAGACAGTAGAGGCATTTCAATATTTAAAATCCATTCTTTGTTACATAAAAAAACTTACTAGACATAGGAACAGATGGATACGTTTAAAACTTAATTAAATCAAACTACTCTACCTCAGTTGTATATTGGGAAACACAAGAAGCATTTCTATTAACATCAAAACAAGACAAAGTTGTCCACCATCACTACTTTTTTTTCATTTTTTTTACAAGAACTTTCCACTACATTTAGAGTCAGGTAAGAAATTAGAAGTATAATAATTGGAAAGCAGGAAATAAAATTATCATTATTAGCACATGACTTAATTATACATCTGGGCAAAGAATTAACTGAAAATAGTGATTAAATGTTAGACAACACTTTATTGCAAATAATTCGGATAAGCAAGAGCAACCAATATATGCAGAAAAATCACTTGACAGAATTCAAGGAAAGTACCAAGCCAGCGTTCTGAGAGAAAGAACGGGGAGATACGTCAAAATTTTTCTTAAAGAGTAATTAGGAAGTACTACTAAATTATTCTTTATGGTAGAGCACAGAGGCAGGCACAGGAATAATTAAAATCAGGAATAATAAAGGGGTATCTGCACTCATTTTTTAATTCAATATGGTTCTGGGAGTTTGAACAAGTGGGATAAGAAGGAAGTTAAATTATAATGATTTGTAGATAAGGCCATATAAAGCAACAGAAAATCTGTTAAAACTAATGCAAGTGCCCTATAAATGATTCCATGCAAGATAAATATGGGACATGAAAATTAGTAGTTTTTCTTGATAACAGCAGTGAGCTAGCTGTTTGATTTGTCTAAAAAATAACCACCTTCACACTATGAACAAAACCTATAGAGTAAGAATAGCTTTAACAAGAAATGTGGAATCTCTATGTAAAGGAACAAGAAATTATGAAACTCGAATGAAAGTTTTAAAGTCCTAATAAATGGAAAGACACACCTTGCCCCTGGAAGGAAAGACACAGATTTTTAAATATGCCTTTTTCCATAAAAATTAACAGATAAATTTAATATAATTCCTATAAGACTTGCAATGAGTTTTGTTGGAAGAACTTTATAAATTGATGCTCAAGTTTATGGATCATCATAGATTATCACAGATGAGCTGAAAGATAACCAATGTTTAAGAAACTTTTGAAAGAGCAGACTCAGGAGAGGTGGGAGTGAGTCTTCTACCAGATACAAAAGCATATAATTATGTTGGAGTTGTTTGTTAACGCAGGAATAAAAATTCAAACCAAGAGAACAGAATAGTCAGCCCAGAAATGGATATAGATACATGTGGGAGCTTAGTATGCGCTCTGATATGGAAAAATTCCAATACTTTATTAAAATTAAAAAATGGGCACTAATCTTAGTGCAAGATTTATTTATACTTATCTAAGTGTAATATTTATTCATATAAATATTATGACATAGATATATGTTGAAGGACATATAAGAAACTAAACATTGGTATCTCTCTGAAATGGAATAGGGTCTTGGGTAGATGACAGGCTTTTAATGCACATTCTTTGGTATACAGAGCATCTTCCCATGAATAGAGGATTGATGGATACATTATTCAGTACAAATAAATAACATGCTTTTCTTGAAAAGAATATAGTAGACATTAAAGTTGATGTGGAAAGACAGCCACAGACTATTGTGGAAAATGTGCATAACAGAATATATAGCATGATCGTAATGAAAAATATGTATTAATGTAAGTCTAAAAGGACATCAATTAAGCCTTCAACAAGAGCACAAAGTAGAGGCTAAGGTAAAATCTTTTACTTTCCATCTCATTGGGAATGAGTAACTACTACTTCCAGTCAAAATAGAAAATATCAACCAGATAATCACATCCATTAGTTATGTTCTCACTCATACATAACTATTCCATATCCAGACATATTCATGGAAAAAAAAACCCTACAGTCTTTATCTCCCAGCTCTCAAAGCCCAACAGTGATAAAATATTTTCACTCAATAAAAAATTAGGTTAGTAGTAACTTTGAATGAAGACTGTGGCACAGGGAATACTATGCTGCCATTAAAATGCAAAGTAGATTTGAACATGCTGATGTGGGAAAATGGCCAAAATAGATAGAAAAAAAAATTGCAAGAACATATTAAATAAATATATAGACTTCTTTGAAGGTGGTTGATTGAATGTATATATCTAATTTTGCTTCTTCCCCAAACCTCATTAAAATGACAGTAGAGTTGTTTTTGTTTATTTCACAAAGATGAAAATATGCAAAGAGAAAAAAAGAACAGAAACAAAATTTTGGAAACAAGAAGGCATGTAGTCAAGTGGTAACCAACACCCTGGGGAAAGTGGAATCTTAAGCTGTCGGGGGGGGAAGCCAAAAAGGGATACCTATTTCATGCAGCAGAATCAGTCCTCAAAGACTAGGAAATGGACAACATCAAGCTAGAAATTGGGGTAAGGGGAGACATTTAAAATGCTGAGGCTTTGTCTTTAGAGTTGACAGGTAAAATACAGGACACCCAGATAAGTGTGAATTTCAAATAAACAAAAACTTTTTGGTGTAAATGTGGTCCCAATATTGCATGGGCTATATACCTATCATAAGAAAAACCAGCATTCATTGCCTTAGACATGGAGCTAAGAATGTGGTTTTTATTCTGTCATGTAATGTGTCAGCAATAGGAAATCATTCGAAGATGCTGAAACCAAGGAAAAAGTTAGATTTGAACCAACTGTATTTGAGGCCCTCCTCCGGCAAGGTGCTCTTCCCACGTGACCGAGTCAGTCCCCACCCACATTCACACATCATCGTTACTCAGCTGCACCAAACCCCTGGCTATTCTCAGAACACACTGCATGCTTTCTCACCTCTGGTTCCGATCTCGTTGTCCATCTGGGAAGGTCTTTCTCTTTCCTCTTCTTTCATTATGCGAGTGAAGTCTCATTCAAATGCCACTCGTTCTGTAAAGGGCTCCTGGTCAGAATGAACAGTCCTTCTTCCGCATTCCTGTGGCATTTCCAAGTGGACCGCTAGTGTGGTGCTGGTTTTATGACACCTCATATCCCAGTTATGGATGGTTTTTGTCCACCGCAAAAGCAGCAGTCAGAATGTCTGAGCACCAAAGTAGGCAACCAAAGCACGTATAGAAAGAAATTAACTGAGATGCATCTTTGTATTTGTAAGTATCTTAAGCTAAAATTCTACATCATTCATATAAGAAGTTGCTTGATACTTACCTACAGTCTGTTATCCCCAGGCCCCTCACTCTACCCTCTGCTCTGTATTTCTGTGGCTAGGGGCCAAAAAACAGCAACATTTCCTAGGCTTTTTTTGCCAACTGTCTTCCAGTTAGATTGTGCTCATAGGAGACACCATTAGGAACTCACACGGCAGGGAGATGGGAGAAGCCAGTATTTGTTCTCGCTGCACCTCTCTCCTTCCTTTGTAGAGAAGCATTCCTGGGAGCCATATCCATTCCAAGTAAGGTTGCCAGATTTAGCAAGTAAAAATAAAAGACACCCAACTAAATCTGAATTTAAGGCAGGCATCCGTGTTTCTTAGAATACCACTGCCTTCATTTTGTGTTTCGGAGCAGGTTCTGGTCTGAATGACATTTCTGAGTTCTTACCACACCCACCCAAATGGGCCTCACCGAGGCACCCTGGGATTGTGGGCTCTCTAGTAGTGGATAAATAGAAAAGCCTTCTGGAGCTTTCTTTTGGTCACCTGCTTTAAGAGTTACCGCCAGACACCAAAATCCAGCATTAGGCAATCAGCTTAGATCTCCCGAAACTAGTTCGAAAAATGTTAAGATTCGAATTTGGCTATTATTGTTTATATATCAGAAGCAAACCTGCCTGCAGCCTTTTAATGTTTTCATAAAGATTGGCAGAAAATACATTTTAAGACGTCCATATTATGATGCAAAATGAAAGATGCTTCCTCCTGAAGGTCTGGATTTAAAGGCAGAGAGAGAGAAATTAAAGATGAAAGTGAATGGATGAACAGTGTGGACAAACAAGAGACAAATCTTAGCTCTAGAATTCTCTACCGCACTTCCCAATGGCTTGGACGCTGTTTTAGCAGAGGAATGTCTTGGAAGGCACCAATGCATGTCCATGTCTTAAGCTCAGCTTCCACGAAGTACTTCATTGCTTTGTTGAATCAATAGCATTCTTGTTATTGTCAATCTCAGAATTTTTCATAGTGAAACTGGCTTTCTACTACATTTATCAACAAGCATTTTTTGACAACTTCCTCTATTACAGTCAAGGCTGATGGCGCTGGGACTGTAACAATGACCAAGAATTTTCGTCTTGATTTTCTCACAAAAACCATTGGATCCTTAATAACTCTTCCTCAGTTGGATGCATGCCTACCATCTCATAGAAAGCCAAGCCTGCTTCACTCTCAACTTCGCTCTTACATTTTTCTTTTCAGGTCCACTTGTAGAAATGTTAAATGCTGAGAAAATTTTTCTTCGATACATTTAGACTTCTGCTGGGTGCAGTTGGTTGCCATACGTGAACCGACCACTTTCATTCTAGAAGCTACAGAAAACATTCCATGCACGCACTTGTGTTCAGGTCCTTAAAAAAGAGCTTGGATCATTCCACAGAGTTCGGTGAAGCAGGGCATGCCAGGTTGCTTTTGAAATGCTATGATATTTGTCATACGGGTCTGTTTTGAAAGAGTATATGGCACTTGGTTACTTAATTACGCTAATGTATCAAAATCGAAATATTAATACTTGAGATTCACACATTATAGTTTCATTTGGTAAAAACTGACGTTTACTGAATTCTTCTGCCTTCTGGTGGGGAAAGGGGAGTGCTTACTACCTATTAAAATTGGGATCCTCCCATTTATTTATTTATTAGATAAATTTGACATGTAACATTGAATAAATTTAAGTGTACATTGTGTTACTTTGATACATTCATATATTATAATATAATTGCCACAGTAATGATATTCATCACATTACACACTTAGAGTACAAGTCAAGAAACAGTCCATTAAATCTCTATGTCCATTTTAGTACTCAGTGCTAGTTTGTATACTTAAACAACATCAATTTTATCCCCCCATGCTCTTCCCCTGGTAATCACCATTTTACTCTCTGTATTTTTTTTTTTTTACATGTTTGAATTTTGTTTGGATTTCATGTATAAGTGAGCTCACGCAGCACTTGTCTGTGTCTGGCTTATCTTGATTAGCATAACGTGCTCAAGTTCCACCCATGTTGTTGGAAATAGCAAGATTTCCTCCTTTCTCGTGGGTGAATAATATTTCATTTTCTATGTATACCACATCTTTTTTATTCATTCATTTGTTGATGGGCATTTGAATTATGTCCTGTATCTTGGCTATTGAGAACAGTACTGTCATGAACGTGGGGGGCATATATCTCACTAAATTTCTGTTCTCATTTCCTTTGGGTATATTCCCAGAAGTGGAATTGCTGGGTCATACAGTAGTTCTATTTTTAATTTTTTGAGGAAACTCCATGTTATTTTTCATAATGGTTGGGCTAATTTACATTCCTACCAACAATGCATGAAGGTTCCGTTTTCTCTACCTTCTCCCCAAACTTATTTGTTGTCCTTTTGATGACAGCCATTTTGACAGGTGTGAGGTGACATCTCATTGTGGTTTTGATTTGTATTTCCATGATGATTAGTGATGCTGAGCATCTTTTCATGTGCCTGATGGACATTTTGATGTCCTCTTTAAAACTATGTCTACTCAGTTATTCTGCCCATTTTTAATCGGATTTTCTTGTTGCTGTAGTTTTTATTAAGTTGTGCAAGTACTTTATATATTTTGGATTTTAAACACTTATCCAATATACGGTTTGCAAAAATTTTCTCCTGTTACATATGCTGCCTTTTAATTTTGTTAATTGCTTCTTTTGCTATGCAGAAGCTATTGAGTTCAATATAGTCCCATTTGTTGATTTTTGCTCTTGTTGTTTGTGCTTTTAATGTGACCTTCCCATTTAAACCACATAATGCTCCCTATCTACCCCAGTCTCTGCTTTATTCTTCTCACTTTTCACATTTTTATATAATTTATTCATTTTTTAGTAGTTTATTTCACCAAATAGAATATAACCTGCAAATAGCAGAGATATATTATTCATACTATTCAAAGTGAACCTTAAGAATTGTCTGACATATACTAGGTACCCAATATGTTCTGATGTATCTAATAAAAGATAATTGAAGTCAGATATTCTGAGTAATTAGGAATTGGGAGAATCACCTTCCAGTGATCCTATTTGATTTTTTAAAAATTTTGTAATAAAAATAAGTTATTGAATTTATTATTTAACAATGCAGGATTAGAAGTAATTTTAATGAGGATAATTTGTAATTTTTTAATTTAATATGTAATTAATGCTTAACACTTTAAAAACTTACAGATTTGGGAGATATTTTGTTGAGATTAAGCTGAATTTATAAAGTGTGAATTATAATCTCACATCATTCGCCCTGCTCATTTTTTTAAGCGATGGACCTCTAGACAGTTTTCTTCTTTGAGCAAAGCACACCCTCTACTGGCCTTTTCTGGTACAGCTTATGGTTTAAACATTCTACAATGACTTAAAACGGCTTGATATTTTTACATTCAAGGTCATCTTGTGTAGTGGCTACATTTCTGAGGAATTTAACTCTGAAGTCTTGAACCAATATTGGTGAACATGGTATGTGCTACATTCTGGTTTAGTTTCTCTGATGAATTACAAAATTCAAATAAGTGAAGGTGGCCGAAGGTCGGTGGGAAAACACTGCATTTGTCTGGATACAAAACTGTTTCCTGTAACTTGATATTGAGTTGAAATACCTCCTCCGGAGACAAACACCTTTTCCCTTGCAGCTTCATCATAAACTGAATTTACGGAAGGCAAGCACTGATATGCTTTTTAAGCAGTCTTTCTCTCTAGTTATCATTAGTGGTGATAAAAAAGTGGCAACTGGAAATTTCTGAAACTAGAATAGAAATGACCCACCAGTGAGAAAAGCAGGATTTGGTTGGTTTCTCTGACAGCATTTTAAAATAATGCTTATAAACTTCTTTAAAACTTGCAGACATTTCAGCTTTTCCATCATCAGCACCATCATGATGATAATATCAGGAGGAGGCGAGGGCACTGGTTCAGAGCACAGCCCACAGGAGTGTCCACCTGCCAAGATTAACAGTGCATCGTATCCTTCCACAAGTGACTCAACTTCCCTGTTTCTCAGTTTCCTAACTGGTAGAACAGGGGTAATAATTCTACCTCCCCCCTAGAGTTGTTGTGCCTGTTAAAGAGTCAAGTGGCCATAACAGGGCCAGGCAAATGGTAAACATTCTCTAAGTATTAATTATTTTCCTGGATACAGTGATTTCCATTATCTTAGTTGCAGCTGCTTAAGTCTTTTTATAATTGCCTAAAAATATGTTGCAGATTCTTCCCTCCAACTTCCAGCTGGTAAATTCCTTCTGGACTCTAGGATACTGATCTCTTCCAAGGCCATTGGCAAATCAGCTCTTTTTACTTAGATGCAAATCGAGATGTTCCCTGGACATCACCATCCACAGTCTTGGAAGGGGCATCCACACTCCTTGCAGGTTTCCCTTACTGATGTGTATCAATGTCTGTCCACACCACACAATTTTCTTCCTCCACGGAGTGCAGAATATATATGCATATATATAAATACATATACGAATTATATATATATATATAAATACATATACGAATATATATATAAATATATGTATATACACACATACATGTAATAAATACATAATACACTTGAAATCTTTGACTTTGTTAATTGATGTTTAATTATTTAATTTAAAAAATGTTAATGTTATTTACCTGGTTATTTATGATGAACCAAGGGTGAATTTCCCCACTGTCCAGCCTCTTACAAAGGGATGTACCTCTACAGTCAATCCTACACACCAATCCCCTTTCAAAGACCCAGGTTTTTGTTGTTTCTTGTTGTTTTTTGAGAGGAAAGTCATATGGTAGAGACTGAATTAATAGCCAATATCCATTCTTCTTTCTTAGTAAGAGAAGCCTTATTTTTTGTAATAACTAACTATTAGTGTCCATTTGACATCCCTTGCTGTCTGGAATCTTTTGAGGATCTCCCACTTAAGCTGTTTTAGAGAGATGCTCATAAATTTATTTAGATTTACTAGAAGTAAAACTCATGCTGAAAGGCATTGGTCTCTGTGTCTGTTCTCCCATCAAAAGTCATCAACAGACTGCTGGAACTTTCACTCAGCAGTTTGTGTCTGTCTCTGCCTCTGCGTTCTTCTGTCCTTCACGCTGGAATTCTTCCCCGGTCCTTCTCCTGTTTCCCCAAGAGAAGTTTACATTCTGCCCTGGTTTTGCCATCTCTTGTCCACTTCTCTCTTCAGTTATTTCACAGAACTCTAGGAGGAATGGCTTAAAACTCAGCTATCTGAGAAGTTAACTCTTTGAGATTGTTGTAAAGGTATACAGAAATGAATTTAGCATGCCAGGACTTTGTTTTAATGAAAGAAGGGAGGAGGATTTATTAACAGTCATTAAGCTGGTCTGGGTTCCCTGGACTTTTGCTGACCGACCTAGGAACCTAGATACAAGAATGGCTCTGTTTCAGGTAATAAATTTTAAATGTGCTGGTTGCTTTTATTTCTATGTGATAGGAGAAATTTAATATATATGATCTATGTTTGAAAGGTAAGCAAACTGGGAAAAGACTTGGGAATCAGAGCCCGTCACTGCTTGTTCCTGGATTGAAATCAATTTCAACTGGTGACACCTGATACCATTTGTGGTCTCAAACTTTCACGTCACATGGGGGACTTGCTTTAGCTCACAGGGGTCCTACTGTCAAAGGCGATGTGCTCAAGGTTTTGTTCCCTTGGGGATATTTAGGACAGTGCTTTGTTTTTGTTTTCAAAAGCCAAGGCCTGCCGTCCCTAGCATCCTATGCTTTCCAAATTTTTTTCATTTATTCTAATTTCTTTTTTTGACTTTGTTAAAAAATTGAAGTATAGTCAGTTTACAATGTTGTGTCAATTTCTGGTGTACAGCATCATGTTTCAGTCATACAAGTACATACATCTATTCATTTTCATATTCTTTTTCATTGTAGGTTACTACAAGATATTGAATACAGTTCCCTGTGCTATACAGAAGAAACTTGTTGTTTATCTATATTATATATAATAGTTGATATTGGCAAATCTTGAACTAATTTCTTCTAATTGTGATAAAATACATACCTAACATGAATTTACCATCTTAACCATTTTTAACTGTACACACCAATAGTATTACATACATTCCCATTTTTCTGTAACCAATTTCCAGAACTCTTTTCATCTTGCAAAACTGAAACTCTGTACCCATTAAAGATTCTTCATTCCTTTTCTCCCCAAGCCCCCAGCAACCAGCCTTCTAAACTCTGTCTGTAAAGTGGAATCATACAGTACTTATCTTTTTGGTGCTGGGTTGCCTCACTTAGCACAGTGTCCTCAAGTTTCATCCACGTCGCAGCAGGTGCCCGAGGTTCCTTCCTCTGATTTAAAGCTGAACGATACTCCACGGTATTCCTCCAAACCCAGAAATAGCAGAATTAAGCCACCTGACCAATAAAATAGTATTTAGTAAGAGTTTATTGTGAAGTTCCAAAAATATAAATGCTGCATAATTCCACTTATAGGAGGTGTCTGGAGTAGCCAGATCCACAGGGGCAGAGTTTAGAAGGTGGCTGCTGGGTGCAAAACAATGTGGCATAAAGGTATACGCCAATGAAATAGAATAGAGAAACCGGAAATAAACCCTCGCATATGTGGTCGAATGATTTTTAACAAAGCGTCAAGACAATTCATGGGGAAAAGATAGTCTTTTTATTAGGTATTAGGAAAATTGGACATCCAGTTTGGAACTTTTTCAAGATTTTTGGCTATTCAGGGTCTGTCTGTTTAGATTCCATATGAATCTTATCATGAATTTTTTTTTCTTTTTCTGCAAAAACTGCCTCTGGGATTTTGAAGGGGTTTACACCAAACCTTTGGATCACTTTGGATACTCTCGACATGAGGGTTTTCATTTTTGGCAATATCAGATTAATCTTGACTTCAAAAACATTATCCATGGTTTATAAAGGAGTCAAGGAGAAGAGCCAGGTTTAATGACTTTCCAGAGATATGAATATCAAATAATATTCACTGTGTGCTCTTGGGTTCAGGAAGTCATGTTTCTAGTTCCCTTTCTAGAACTGGTTCAGCTTTTTTTGTTTTTCCCCAGCCTGCCTTACTCATAACAGAATTAGACATAAACCTTCCTGTAGAACTGTTTATAGAACTTTTCCAAATTAATTGACAGTAATTCAAAAAGTTAAATACTTCAAATGGCAGAGGGTGGGTGTAGCTCAGTGGTAAAGCACATGCTTAGCATGCATGAGGTCCTGAGTTTAATCCCCAGTACCTCCATTTAAAAAAAAAAAAGAATGCATAAAAAAAACATTAAAATTTTTTAAAAATTAAAAATAAATGCTTCTAGTGTCTGTGCTGCTTTCAATTCCAGAGGAAAAAAGACTTTTATGATGACACCTAACAAATCATAGGTCCACTATAAATGAAAACTCCCTTCCTTACTTCCTTCAGTAACAGGTATTAAACTACCCCTTAGGAATTTTGCATTGTCCCTTTGGCTTTTGATCTTTTTTCTTTTTTTCAGGGCTGAGAATCTGAACCCCTCTGACAAGCTGACTTTTTAAATAAACCATATGAGAGAGTCTAGTTATTTTTAGGACTTCGATAATCTTTTGTTTTAAGGGTCATCCATTCACCTGTTTTGTTCACTTAGGACATACAACATGATTTTCAAAGTCATTCTGAAATAATGGAAACTCTGTCCAATCTTTTAAAGGCAAGAGCTTACTTTAATAGATTTTGAGGGGTATCCTAGCAACCACCCCATAGTGAAATTTATCAATTTTTCAGAGAGAATTTCCACTAAATCTATGAAAGAGACACTTCAATTTTAGTTTCTTAACCATTTTTTTTCTACATAGTTCCAAGAAGCAGATCTTCTTAGATAGCTTTGCTGTTGAGACTTCGTTTAATGACCATTAAAAACATATTTGATGTTATCCTACTCAGCCGTCTCCTTTAGTGGCGCTGGATTGTATCAGACCAAAGATAAATGAAAAGTAAATCGATAGGTAGATAGATAGATAGATAGATAGATAGATAGATAGATAGATAGATAAAGGGAATATTTTAAAATTATATAAGCAACCAAAAACGTAACTTTAAAAATAGAATCTATGTGTGTGCTTTTTAGTTTTACTTCTCAATATGCAAAAATACAAAGCACAGCCTTCTTGATCTTAAAGAAATACTGACAAAAACTGAAGCCTGGAAAGCACATTCATACTTGCTCGTCTTGGTTTTCCTGGGTGATGTGAATGAGAGAAGATTTATTTGGTTGTGCTTTCAGATATTAGTCGTTAGTTCCAAATTGATGACTTAAAAAATCCTGAATGCAAATCAAAATAGAAATTTCTCCCAGGCGTGTGGACAAGTCAAGCATGAAATAGCACGAGCTGAGTGCACATTCTGCAGGTGGGGTTCAGAATTGAACAGGCTATTAAAATTAAACAGCGTTAACAATGCAGCTCTGAATAACCAGGGAAAAATGCCTGCATGGAAATTTCCTATGTGTGAGCAAGACTTATTCTTGCTTTTCTGTTATCTTGAAAAGTAGTATCAAATTGTTATGTGCATTGGTCTGTGGAGGTTTAAAACGCATGCACTGTTTACAGGACAGTCATTTAGCGTTTGCCTAGGTATCTGAGGAGCCGTGTATAAGGACATGCATGCATACAAATAGTACTATGATAATTTAGTGATAGGGAGAGAATTTCCACAACCTAGCAGGCTTACTAATTGCTTCCTTATTGTGTTCTGGTGAAGTAAGCATTTAGAAGCCAATATTTATGATAGCCTTTTTCTGGCAAAATGCCAATTAACAGAATTGATGGAAAATATTTTTCTTTTAAAATATGTAGGTACTCAGTAAAAGTTTGTTGATTTTCACCATACTAAGTATTCTTTGATGTGTGTGTGTTTTTACTTTTAGTTTTTATTCGTTTTTTACATTGAAGTATAGTCAGTTTACAATGTTGTGTCAATTTCTGGTGTACAGCATAATAGTTCAGTCATACACACACATAGTATATTCATTTTCATATTCTTTTTCATTATAGTTTACTACAACATATTGAATATAGTCCCCTATGCTATACAAAAGAAACGTTGTTTATCTATTTTATACATAGTAGTTAGTATCTGCAAATCCAAAACTCCCGATTTATCCCTTCCCACCCCCTTTCCCCGCTGGTAACCATAAGTTTGTTTTCTATGTCTGTGAGTCTGTTTCTGTTTTGTAAATAAGTTCGTCTTTTTTTAGTTTCCACCTATAAACTATATCATAAGATATTTTTCTTTCATATCCCAGTGTTCATAGCAGCACTATTTACAATAGCCAAGACACGGGAGCAACCTAAATGTCCATTGACAGATGACTGGATAAAGAAGCTGTGGTATATTTATACAATGGAATATGACTCAGCCATAAAGAAGAATAAAATAATGCCATTTGCAGCAACATGGAAGGACCTGGAGATTGTCATTCTATGTGTGTATGTTTTCACATAGCCACCCCAGGTTTCTTTGATTACTGTCAGCTTGGTATCTTTTTCTATCCTTTTACTTTTAACTTAATTGTATGCTTATATTTAAAGTGGCCTCATTTGGGGCAGCATATAGTTAGTTGCATTTTGCTTTTTTATCTAGTCTAACAATCTTTGCCTTTTATGTGAAGTAGCCATTTCCTTTTTTAAAAAAAAAAATTATTTAAACTAAAAAAAAAGTTCATTCATTTCTCCCATTTCTCTACCCCTGCCTCTTGCAACCACCAAGTGATTCTTTTTGAGTTTGCGTTTTTCTTTCTTCAGACAAATACCCAGAAGTGGAATTGCTGGATCATATGGTAATTCTATCTTTAACTTTTTTGAGGAAACTCCGTACTGTTTTCTATAAGGTTTGCACCAATTTGCATTCCCATCAACAGTGTACAAGTGTTCCCTTTTCTTCACATCCTCACCAAGACTTGTTGTTTCTTGTCTTTTTGGTAATAGCCATTCTGACTGGTGTGAGGTGATATTTCATTGCAATTTTGATTTACATTTCCCCGATCATTAATGATGCTGAGCATCTTTTCATGTGTCTGTTGACTATCTATACATCTTCTTTGAAAAAATATCTATTCAGAGCTTCTGCCCATTTTTAATTGGATTTTTTTTCTTGAGTTGTATAAGTTCTTTACATATTTTGGACACTAACCTCTTACCAGATACATGATTTGCAATTATTTTCTCCCATTCATAAGTTGACTTTTTATTTTGTTGAGAGTTTCTGTTACTGTGCAGAAACCAATGCTTTTCAGCATGCATTTTACTTCTAATAAAGCTAAATAAATTTGTGAGCATCTCCCTAAAACGACCAAGGTGGGAGATCTTCAAATGATTCCAGAGAGCAAAGGATGTCACGTGGACATTATTAGTTAGTTATTACTAATGGCTTTACTCTCAGTCTTGATGAGCTCAAACCAGTTTTTCTTTCACAGCTTAAATTTCTCCATCTCCCACTTTGCTGCCCCAGGGAATGCGAACATCCAGCTACTGAACGGGAGAATTGAATCTGAAAGCAATGAAAAATAGCAGAGTAATGTTCCAATGCCCTTAATTGAAAGAGAAGAGCTTTAAACTACATTAAAAACAAAACAGTGTGTTGTTTTGAACGCTGGTGCTTAAGGAAAAGCAAGTCTAATTAGCGGAGGATGAAGAGATTCCAAATGGGACTTGTGGCTACTTTCAAGGGCTTTCAAAGTCGGTGGCAGTGATTCCTTTTGAACCTGTTTCTTCTCAGCGTTTCTACTTAAGTCTGGACAGTTGCCTTCCCCCACCCCCGACTCACCCCACCCCCACCCCCCACCGGGCTTTTAGCTTGGCTCACAAATGGAACAAATATGTAATAAGAAATGGAACAAAAGAAATATCCTTGAGATAAACTGACAGAAAGTGGGAAAAGGAAGAAAAAGAAGGAGGATCAAAGAGGATATTCTCGGAGCAGAAATGAGAGAGTGAGGAGAGAGGCAGGGAAAAAGGTTTGAGTAAGGGAAAGAAGAATGCAAGGGAGGGAGAACAGGAACAAGGCGTGGGGGGCAGGGGGCGGGAGGAGAGTAGGGCGGGGGGGATTGGGGGTGGGGGTAGGAGGACGATGGGCCGCTGGGAGATTCTGTGCGGACCTTCTGGTAGCAATCTCTTGTTAGATGATGCAGAGGACTTTTGATCGCACAGCTCTTTAAGCTGGGGCCAGGGTGGTGCTGTGGACCTGGAAGTGCTTGTTTTAAGTCAGAGAAACTGGAAATCAAAATGCCTTAAGACCCTGTTCTTAACACTGCTGCACACTGGATTCACCCTGAAAGATTTAAAAGCTGCCTGGACCTGCCTCACTTCCCAGAGACAACACTGATGGGCCAGGGGGGAGGTCTAGGTGATTATAAAAGCTCCCAGCTGCTCTAAAGCACAGCCAGGGCTGAGAACCTCCGAGTGGGTCCAGAGATATTGCAACAGCGTGCAGCCAGCTCCTCTGCCTGTGGGATGCTGTCTGTCAGCTAGTGTCGCCTTGAGGAGCATGACTGCATCCAAGTACTTGTTTTATGCTAGTTCCTTTGTGGAAGACGCCCTCCAGGGTACGTGCCAGAGCTGACACTTTCTAAGGAGTTTGGGCTCTTCAAAACCATAATTCACCTGGGGAAATATGGCATTCAATATAAGGATCATACAGAGCTTTCAGCTACAGAAGTTTTTGCATGATAAAATCTTTCCTTCTAAATTAAATGTTCCTATTCCCTGCATGGTGAACTGTTCTGTTGATCAGATACACAAAAAGGGAAGGAAACTCCTTAGCTTCTGACTATTAATTAATGTCGTCAAATTTCTCCAACAAGACTCAGAGGATTCTGTTAGTTGGTGAAAAAAAAAATTACTATCACTGAATTTTTAAAGCAATTGCCAAGAAATGTGAAAGAAAAGCTCTTCACTAGCTAAGTTATTATCATCATTACTATTATTAATTAATAGCTATTTTTTGTTGAGCACTTGAACATCAGACATTGTATTAGGTGAGTTATATAGGAAATCTTAATTTCATTCACACAGCTCTTTTTCCGGGGTTCCGTGGTTGTCAACAGTGATTACAAAAGTCAGCCTGAACATTTAAAAGAGTTTTGTTCACATCCTCTAAGAAATCAGTGTGGAATAATGAAATCTTTGTAGAAGGCTGGAAGAATGTATTCATTTCTCCAAGTTGTGGTTTCTTCATTTATTAGATGATGTGGTCAGACGGACTGATTTTTGACAATTTATGAAAATCAGAGTCAGAAGAAATCATTGGATAAAACCATGAGCTGCTGAGTGCAATACTAACACATTTTTGGTGGATGATGCTTTACAATTTCCATTTCTATTATAAGTGTTATTATTTTTGATTCTCACTCACAGCTCCCTTGTGAGGTAAGCAGGCTGGATATCACCTCACCATCCCTGGGAGGAAGCCAAGGAATGTTTCTCTTAATAAATTCTACAGAAAAAGCAGCCAGGTTTTGTTTTCTTTCTTGCTGCACGAAGCAGTGGGAAAAGTAAATGAAAGATTCAGTGATTGCTAAAACAAAGACACAAAGAAATGTAAAAGCTTGACTTTTCCCCTACACATTGCAAACAGTGTACACATTTTCATTTTACTAAAGAAGAAAATCATGTGAATTGTTTCTCTCTGAAATACTCTACTTGAAAAGGCAATTCAGTCTCCTAGCAACCAACACTTCACCAAATGAGAAAAATGTCTACAGGAAGGGAGAAACTACAATTACACACGATGAATAGAGTCAAATTCTCATGAGCCTGGACGAGAATCATAAAGGGTATCTCAGCCCATTTCTATTCTCCCAGTGTCAGCTTCTGGAGTCCTCAGAGGCTCCAAACATGGTCACCAGCAAGGTCAAATGTGGTGGCCCACCTTTTGCCTCTGCCTGGCACTGGGGCCCCTTTCTTTCCCACCCCCTTGGAGCTTTGCCTTTTCTAAAGGAGCAGTGTTTTCATAAGCAAGGTTTGGAAATCCTCTGGAGCAATGTGATTCAACACGGTAGCCCTTAGACTCCTATGGCTGTTTAATTTTAAATGTTAATTCACTAAAATAAAATAAAACTAGACAGGTCCTCATTCACACAAGACACATTTCAAGTGCTCAATGGTCTCACGTAGGGACGGCTGCCATACGGGACAGCTTGGGCATCCCTGCAGAGTTGAGCGCTGCTCCCTGCGCTTGTCTGCTGAGTGCTGACGGAGAAACTTCGGTTAGGAAGGGGTCAGCTGGATGAAGAACCCCCATATTATCTCCCTGAATTTTACCTCTATCTTGAAATTTTTCTCCCCATATTTCTACATTAGATATTTGTTTTTCCTGTCGTCCTCACCAAGTGCAAGAGTTATTTCAGTGACTAGTTAGTTAGGTTATGAATGTGACTAAGGGGTACAGAGGGAAAGAACGTGAGAGGACAAATGTCTTTTCACCATCAAGCAACTGATAGTTTCCGCAGATTTAAATCTAAAGGTTCACAGCAGCAGTAGGAACCACAGGTCACAAATAACAACATTCTCCCTCAAGGTGACTGAATACAGGATGGTCTGAGTGCTTGATGAGGTTGGTTCCTATTTTTGGATCCCAGGATTTGGCTGGCACAATGCTGGCATTCATGCTTGGGGTGAACAAGGATTTCAAGACAGATTGGGGTTTTCTCCTGGATTTCCTCATCTTCTCTGCTTCTCATTCGTGTTTATGCACACCTTAATTCCCTGTCTTGGTGCCCCAGTCAATGAAACAGCTTATTGCCTCCGAGAGGAGAAGACAAAAGAGAGGAGCAGCTGCCATGCCGTACTCGGAATGCATCTGCACTGACCCTCCAGGGCACAGGACAGCAGGACTAGTCAGTGAAACGT
This sequence comes from Camelus ferus, assembly GCF_009834535.1. Taxonomy (NCBI): domain Eukaryota; kingdom Metazoa; phylum Chordata; class Mammalia; order Artiodactyla; family Camelidae; genus Camelus; species Camelus ferus. The sequence goes on along the minus strand of NC_045697.1, from coordinate 110,308,689 downwards.
GCGACCCAGAGCACCAGCAGCACAAATGCCCCCAGCTGGGACCTTCACTCCCTTGTGACTCTGCTGGGCTGCCCTCTCCACACTGGACATTCTCCTCCTTGACAACACTGTCCATTTTGGATGGAGGGGCTTCTGCTCCTGCTGTAATGGGTAACTTGGCTACATCCACTATGTCACTAGTCAAAAACAAACAAACAAAACTCACGCTGATGTTTTTCATCTTAATTCCAGGGCTTTCATAGTTCAGCCCACATTTACAAAAATCTGTCCGAGGCCCTTGGAAATCAGTTCTGGGTTGATATTTCCTTTCCCATACAATTGAAAAATTCTTGCTTCAAAAAAAATATATTCTTTTCACATACATATCAACCTCCAGAAGTCTTTTAACCTGAAAGAGTTAGCTTGAGAAAGCTTAGCTTGAGAGGTGAAGTAGAAGTCAAAGCAAGGCATCTCTGAAACTTTGACTTGGTCTATACAAAGTGTGGGTTGTGAAGAAATGGCCAACTGGAAGAACCCTGGGCGCTTCCGTTCCCATAAGACGCTGGGCAGGACGTGGTTGAACAGAGATGCCAACAGACGGCGTTTACTGACCTGCTCAGCACATAATCAGCACCCGTATATCTGCCCAGAGGGAACCAATTTTAGGTTAGAAGCCAAGCAAGGCTCGATCTGTAGCGGTAGCGGAGGCTTCAAACCCTCTTCCTTCCGCATGGCTGCAACGTGCCGCGGGTAGGCTGTGGCAGAGAAAAGCCAGATGTACAGACCGGACGGAGAGACTGAAAGTTGTCTAAGTTCATGGTTTTGTTTCCTTAGTAACTGCAGCTGGCAGCCAGCGACCCAGAACAAAGGGGAGGAACCGAAGCCAGCTTCCGGGATGTCAGTTACTAAATAGCAACAGCGGAGAAGGATCGCGCACAATCGTCAGTCACAAGACTGAGTTTGGCAACTTCATTTTTATTCAACTTTATTTTTATGCCATTCAACGCAGTTCTCAAGCCCCTGTTTCTGCCTAGGAGTAGGAAAACCATCCTGCCAGCTCAACAAAACTCAGTCACTTCGGATTTGAGTACAGTCAGGTCAGGAAGAAAACGCAGTCACCTAGAGATTTCCGGACCCTGTCCCTTCGCACACGCGCCTGGACACGCACACACTTCCCTCCCGCTGGGGGCTCTGGGATCCAGGGACTTTTCTCCCCCATGGCTCAGGGGGTCACAGGGTCCTCTGGGAAGCTGTCTTCCCCTCCTGGAACTCCAGACAGGCGCTGGGACACAGCCTCCTGTGCTTTCAGATACCTGCACACGTTGGGGATTTCGGCACTGCCTCTTTCTGGTATTTAGGTGGAGACGACAAGGCACGCGGTCAGGTGGGGCACGGGGAGGCCGCTTTATTGGTGTCTAAATGCCTTTGCTCTCCCTCATCTTCTCCATTTCGGGCCCTCCCGTCCCGGGAAGGCTGCCCTCTCTTCTCTGTGTGTGCATCATTGTGTCTTCTTCCTCTCGGTGTGATTTACAGCATGAACTCAGTGCCCAAGCGCTCCACGCTCTGGAGCTTTGGAAACTCAAGTCCTTGTCTCTCTTAACAAAGCCAGACTCCTGCAAGTGAATGCCTTGCTTCCTCCTTTGTTTTTTCTGTTACAGATTTACGAAAATTAATTTAGTACCTTAACTGATGTCTTATTCTAGGTCTTACCCAGTCTCCTCCTGAAAACACTAAATGCCACTGATTCATTGGGTGGAGGGCCTGGGGGCAACTCAACTCGAAGCTGCGAGGAATCATGGGATGAAGAAAATAAATCCGTTCGGAGGCCAGATATAACGCTGTGGTGATGGTGAGTGTGATGACCCTCACGCTGAGCATTTGCTATTTGCCAGGCCCTGTTCTGGGACCTTTCCCTACCTGTCTTCCTGTAATCCTCAGATCTATTCTGTGAAGGCAGTGCTGTTCCCATCCTACTTGACTAATGGGGAAGCCAAGTCTCAGGGAGCTTGGGAAACGTGCCAGCGATTTTCCCACCTCAACTAGAGAAGAAAGGATGCGAAACCTTACAATCTGAGAGCGGGGCCCTTGTTCAGAACCTCCATACACTTCTTCCTTCTGGGGTGTCCCCAATGTCCCCCAAAATATGGGAGAATGAAAAGAATTACTAGAGCATTTTCACCATACCTTGGAAGAAAAGATAACTCCCAAGATATAGATGTATATGTGTGTGTGTGTGTGTGTGTTTATTTATATATATATGTGTGTATTTATTTATTTATTTATTTATTTATTTCTGCCTCCAGTTCCTGGCACAGAGCTGCTAAAATCCTTGTAAAGTTCTATGTGATAAGAGCACTGGGAGCATCTTTTATTCTAATGAGGTGACCTTGGGTGGAACCAGGAAGCCCAAGCCATGACTGGAAGCTTGGAAATTTCAACCCCACCCCCAGCCCTCAGCCTTCTCCAGAGATGGGAGAGGCGCTGGAATGGAGTTCATGGTCCATCATATCTATGTGATAAAGCCTTCATAAAAATTCCAAAAGTATGGGCTTCTGAGAGCCGCCAGGTGGCTGAACAGATCCACACATCAGGAGCGTGACACAGCATAACTCTATGGGGACAGAAACTCTTGCCCTTAGGACCCTCCCGACCTCTATGTACCTCTTCACCTGGCGGTTCATCTGTATCCCTTATCATATCCTTTAATCAAGTGGGAAATGTAAGTAACTGTTGTCCTGAGTTCCGGGAGCTGCCCTAGCAACTTACTTGAACCTGAGGAGGGGACCCTGGGAACCTCTGACTTGTAGCCTCAGCACAGGTGACAACCTGGACTTGTATCAGCACCTGAAGTGGGGCAGTCTGGTGGGACTGAGCCCCTGACCTGTGGGGTCTGATGCTCTCTCCAGGTAGATCGCAGTCAGATCTGAGTTAAACTGTTGGATGCCCAGCTGGTGTTGCATAGAGTTGCTTATTGGTGGGGGAGATGCCCACATGTTTGGTAAATCAGAAGTGAAGTGTTTTGTGTGATTAGTGAAAAAGACACACAAGAGAACTGTACATTTTTCCAACACAATAACTATAATAATGGGCTAGAGGCCACATTTGACTTGCATATCTGTGCTTGCCTGAGCCAGCAGTCGTTCTAAAGACATCTGCATTACTAAGAGGGATGTGTATTACAAGTTTCACCTACTCACTGCTATCTTATACTTGGCAGATTCACACGTTGATATTATTTGCTGGTTCCTGGAGTTATTTGAGTTGACACGAATGTCACTTATGATGGTAGATATATAATCATAAATACAATGTATTCGATCCTTTTCATTTGCAGATATAACTCTTGAAGTGTGTAAACTGTGGCTCTTTTTAATTTTGTTAACTATAGGTTTTGAATCCTGTTCATGAGAAGATGTCACATGGGGCCAACAGAGAGTTAGCCTGTCAATCACCAGCACTTACAGCTCCAAATTTTGTTTTCTAATTATGAAGGTAGACCCGTCTACATATCAGGAGTGAAATCATGAAGTGTCAGGATGGCCACAAATGTGGAGATTCATAAATGTCTTGGTACGTGCTACCACAGCCAAGTACGGCTTAATCCAGACTCTGTTAAGGGGACGAGCTATCGGAAATTAACACATTGAAAGCAACAAGAGCTGGACCCAAGAGACAAGAAAATATGTTAAAATAAAAAAAAAAGAAAGCCTAGAAAATTTGATCTTGGATGTTTTATGTACTGAAAAACTGCCCCATATACACCTAAGCAGGCCCTGAAGGCACAGGGAAATTGAAGAGTCAGTGACATTCCTAACTGCATCACAAATTAATCAGGGAAAGTTTAGGTTCAGCAGACTTTATTTAAAAGGCAAGATGCAAGTAATACGTTAAAATATGTATACCAAAAAATATATTAAAAATCATAAAGAGTATTTTCATGGGAAATAGGGCCAGCTGTAATTATCCGGAAAATTTACCCCATCCCTTGACAACATTTGGTTGGAGAAATCATTAATCTCCATATCACAGTTTTGCGAAAGAATTTACAAAACAAGACACAACGTCTTCCTATCCATATGGTCTCTGCAAACTGTCTGCCTGTGGGAGATTTGTAAATGTGAGAATGAATGTGCAAAAAGGAATCCAATGTGTGGGAATGAAGTGCCTTTCCTGCAGTTTTAAAGCGAGAACTGTACCCAGCTCACAGGGGCAACTACGGAAGAGCATTGGGCTGGTACTTTGCACATAACTAGAATGTCTGTGCATTTCCCAAGGGACAGGTGCTTAATTTTCTGTGGGCAAAGTAGGAAAATTTGAGCACACCAGGGCAGTGATGTTAAACTATGGTTGTGTGTTGGTTGAGGGCAGGGAAAGCAGACCTGTAGTGCACCATTATACTCGGCTAAAATCAGAAAGTTGGAATTATTGAATCTGTTTTGCAGACTCCAGACAACATCTCCATATGCCCATATGCAGTAGAGAGATTCTTTCAGGGAATAATTCCCCATTACTGGCAAGAAATGAAAACCCCGAGATTTGGAGAATGTTAATTAGCTGCTGACGACATATCACGTGAAGAATCATCTCTACTATGTCTGGCCTACTGTTTGCGTCTGATTGAATATGTTGGAGGTGGCAGGTTTTCAGCACAAAACAGAACGATGGAAATTCAAGAAGGCAAAGAATGGCCAGCGAGTCCTGGGAGCATCTAAGGCCTGTTTACATTGAAAGGCTGTGTGAGCGTTTTCCAATATCCACATTATATGAATTTCAACATTTATGCTGACGTTAGTATTAGAAAGACCATCTTGTGTATATTAAAAAAGTGCTTAATTACACAGTTTATCTCTCAGGGGACTTGCGTGTTGGCCACTTTATCCAAACTGCTGGAAATTTTATCTGCACGACAAATGGCTGAATGTGGAAAGTTGACATTTTAGATGAACATTTTGTGATCTTAAAACTGGAAACTGTAAAACTAATAGAAGATAACATAGGGAAAAAGTTTCTTGATGTTGGATTGGGCCATGATTTTGGATTTGATACCAAAAGAACAAGCAACAAGAGCAAAAACAGACAAGCAGGCAAAGGACCTTCTTAAAGAGGAGCCGTACAGATGGCCAACAGGTACATGAAAATATGCTCACCATCACTCATCACCAGGGAAGTGCAAATCAAAACCACAATGAGGTCCCATCTCACACCTTCAGAATGGCTGTTATCAAAATGCCAAAAGATAACAAGTACTGTAGAGGTGTAGAAAAAAGAGCATGCCTGTGCACTGTGGGTGGGAATGTAAATTCCAGCCACTATGGAAGACAGTATGGAGGTTTCTCAAAGTATTAACAATAGAACTGCCATGTGATCCAGTAATCCCCCTTCTGGCTATATTTCCCAAAGAAAATGTGATCAGCATCTCCTAAGAGATGTCTGCACTCCCTTGTTCATGCAGCACTATTCACAGTAGCCAAGATATGGAAACAACTTAAATGTCTGTCAGTGGAATAATGGATAATGAAATTCATCCATTGGATGAAAAGGTGATAGAGACAGAGATAGAAAGAGAGAGAGAGCAAATAGAATACTACTTAGCTTTAAAAAAGAAAGAAATTCAGCTGTTTGCAGCAACATGGATGAATCCAGAAGCCATTATGCTAAGTGCAAAAGTCATTCACGAAAAGAAAATACTGAATGATTGCATTCATATGGAAGATCTGAAGTAGTCAAAAGCTCACAGACGTAGAGAGTAGAATGGTGGTTGCCAGGGCTGGAGGACGGTGAAAATGGGGAGATGTTAGGTCAAGGGGTACAAAGTTTCAGTGATGCCAAATGAGTAAATTCTGGAGAACTAATGTACAGCAATGTGACTCTAGTTAACAATGCTATATTGTATACTGAAATTTGCTAAAAGGGTTGATCTTAACTGTTCTCATCACATCCAAAAAACACAAAGAAGAAAGAAAATGGTAACTATGTGAGGTTCTGGGAATGTTAATTGGCTTGATTATTTCACAATGTTTATTTATCTCAAAATGTCAAATTGTACACCTTACATCTTTATAATTTTCATCTGTCAATTATACTTCAGCAAAGATAGAAATAAACCACTTTATGACGGGAGCTGAAAACTCATCAGGGTGCACAGGCTCCAACTGCTCTCTCTTGCAGGTGTCTTTGGCCCCCGGCCCCCTGCCATGTGGACAGAGCGTGGCTGACCTTCTGGAGTGAGGTCATCTCCACTCCTTTTGAGACAGGAAGGAAGGGGGCAGGGCACAGCCATTCAAGGAATGATGTGGCAATTAACACCAAAATGGTGGAAGATTCAACTCCCAAGAGACCTTGAGATTCAAGGTGGTGGGAGATATGACTTCTAGTAGACCTTGAGCTTCATTATATGCCCACTGTAATATACTAGCATGGTAAATAACTTGCCCACAGGCGCTAAGACAGTCCCAAGGCTAACCACAAAAAGTCAAACAGTGGGAAATGGCCAACTTCCTGGGAGGCGCAGCCCCTTCTCCAGGTTAGTTAGACTGGTCCTTCCAAGTACTAGCATATGAAGCTACTGAGCCCATAAAAAATGGCAACATGGTGCCTCTTGGCCACCTTTTTGCTCCCTCCTCTTTGGAGAAGGCCTGCACTGTCTATGGAGTGTGTACCTACTTTTACTCTAATCTGAGCACTCAATCCCCACACCTCGTGGCTTTTCTCTTGCCTTTTGAAACAGCCTACACTCTGTGCAGTATGTATCTCTCTAAGTAAATCTACCTTTACTCAATTGTGGCTCACTCTTGAATTCTTTCCTGAGTGAAGCCAAGGACCCACACTTGGTGGGGCACGTCCCAGGGACTCAGCTGAGAGCTGGGACATGGCCTTCCTCATGGTGTACAGCCATTTTTCCTGCATCACTTTGGCTTTACAGTCAGCTACTTGTTTGTTTCCTGTGATGGTTTATTTTGACTTTCAACCTTACCAGGCAACAGATAATTGTGTTTTGTCTGGGCTCAGCAGTCATGAAAATCTTTTTTATTGCACCCAAATTGGGGGTGTTTTATTAAGAATAGACCACCCCAGACTCCCTGGGCCAGCCAGAATTGCACTGTGTGTACAAGCAAGTCAAAAGTAACCCAGATAACTTAGCCAAGTGTAACCGATTCGTATGGAGCTTGGGGAGTGTGAAGGGGAAGGAAGGACCTGGATTTCTTCTGGGACTGGCCTCCAGCCTGGACACAGCAGTCCTCACTGTGGCCCTTTGCCTTGCAAACTCAATTTGTTTTTTTCAATGGTAAGGATCCTTGAAAGAGACTAAGAAGGAAAATTTGGTGTCAGAGACAATGTTAAATTGCTTCAAACACTTAAACCAGTGGAGCTGCAAACGGGATCAGTGCCATTTTTCATTCTGCAAATACTTTTTGGCTTATTGCTCACAGCAATAACATGAGTTATGTGCAACTTCTGTCGTCGTGAGGCTGCCCCCCGGACTTCCTGTGAATTCTGTTCTGGGTCCTTGAAACGGCTTCGTATTCTCAACACTTCAAAAGCCAAAAACATTTTCTAGAATCAATGCTTTTTAAAGTCACTTCTTGGGCTACCCTAGCCTCACCTTTTCTATTTCCATATTTTATCATAATAATGATGGAGGGGTGGGGAGGCAGTTTTAAAAAGAAATGTAAAGAGAGCAACTCAGCCAAGTAGTAACCCCAGGGCTTGCTCTCTGGGCAGCTAATCGTTTCGGTGATGAATCCACTTAAACTTACTTTTCAATATTGATTTATTTATAGGGCACGAACTGGTAATTAGTTATTGACTTTGTGAAAAACAAATTATTTATAAAGCATTTATTGTATGATGTCACATGATACAAATGAGCTTCAGAATGACCGATGAGCTTTCAAAATAGCTTAGTTTTGACCAAGGGAAAAAAGTCCCCCATGGCTATCAGGCTGCTTAAGAAGTCCAGCTTTAAGTCATTTGAAAACAATCATTCTGAGAACAGATCTTCTTAAAAAGAAGCTGGTATATGTGGTGAAACAATAGCTGAGGAATGGAGTTTAAAAAAGAAGAGAGACTTTGACACAGCTTTGCTTGTCAAAACAGTATCAAGAAGAGTTTATGAATTTCTACATGTTCCAGTTACTTCATGCCCAGTCACGCCGTCTCTCTCCTTGCAGTGACCTTGAGCAATTGCTCTGAACCTACTTCTGCTGGGCCTTCAGACAGGCCACGTCACCTCTCTGCAGATCCATTACGATTTTCCATCAACCCCCTCTTAAAAGTAGCATGCTTCCACATGTTGCTGGTGCTTAGGGAATCCTAACTAGGGAAGCCGTGCATGTTTCAAGGTGGACCTAAAACTTCAAACTAAAATGACTATTTTCAAAAATACTAGAAAAAGCAATTTCCTCCATTTTGGAAGTTGTCACGATATGTGCTGTCCACGTATTCATGCATTTATTCTTTCAATAAGGAGCCCTTTAGGATTTTTTTCTGTGCCCTGTTTTGCATTTATATTGACAAACAGCCAGTGCTTTGCTGCCCTGGTAGAGCTGACAGCCGTGGTCTGGAGCTCTTATTAGCTTCTTAAAAGACTTTGAAAAAGTTCTCTGGACCCATAAGAGACTTGAACCTGCAAAAGTCACTTAAATAAATATGTCCTTCAATATCCTTAAATCAGCTGGTTGAGGGAAATCAATAGGATGCTACAAAAGAGAGTAATTAAAAGTTGAGACATTGAATGTAGAGTTTTGTAATTTGGAGTTTCTAGTGATGATCAAATGGCTTTTCCTTTTCCCAGTGGCCTGAGAAAGGGGGAGAGTAAGAGGATATCTCCAGCTCTCAGCTCCTCTCGTTGGGGAAAAAATGTATGAAGGGAGGATCTCTTTGCGTTCCCCCTGCTTCTGTGACCACAAGGTGGCAGTGCTTCTGAGCGTTGCTGCGGTCGTCATTTGGCCTACAATGCAATGGGACAGCCCCGCTGCAGGGAAATCAGAATAAATGGTGTGATGTTAGCATGTGAAATAAAACCAACCAGCAAAGAAAAATAAACCGATTATTCAGGAACTTGCATTTCTGGAGGGTGAGCTTGTGCGTAGGTCTTGAGTGTATTTGAATGTTTACAATTTAGTGACCTTTTCTAGAACTTTCAAAAGATTAGAGCTGGTAGTAGCTGCCTTGGGAGGAGAGGAAGGTGATAAGGCTGGGAACTAAGCTGGCATTGAATAATGAAAGGCCCTGTGTACTGGACTAAGGAGCTTTGGTTCTGGTCCTCACTGCGGAGCCACAGATTGGTTTTCAAACACAGAGAGGGGCAGGAATAACCAGGTAGTGCTTTGGAAAGATAACTATGGCTGTATTTTGCAGGCTGACAGTGGAGGGGAGGGAGCTTGTCTAGTTACTAGGGGCAGGCTAGCTAGTCAAGAAGCAGTTCCAATGGTTTAAAAAGACTTGATTATCTAGATCAAAGCAATGCCAGAGAGATGGAAAAAGATTTGAATGATCATTAGAAGGATAGTCAATAGGACTCAGTGATTGCTTTGGGCTCTGAGAGAGTCTTAAATTAGGTGACTGGGGGGTCAGTCACATTATTATAACTGAATGAATCATATTAGAGAAAACAAGTTTAGGGGAGAAAACGGTATATTGAGATGCCTGATGCCTGTAAAGTATCAGTTAAGAACAAGGAATTAGCCCTTGAGGGAGAACCAAAGGGTGTCATAGCTGGGGTCTCCTGGACAGTTGACACCACAGGAGTGGTCAAGTGCAGGGGTGTCAATGGTGGGGAACTGTTTATTCCCTAAATAATCATCGCCATGGTAATAACAAGATTCTTTATATGGCAATGAATAACTTCTGAATCTCATATAAATCATTAATACACACATCTTACAAACATTGCTTTCATGGAAAGTGTGTATAAGGGCATCTTGATTAAACTTTCCTATTTGGGGTCTTCTGGAAGCATATAATCCAAGTAAAAGAGATGTCTTTGCCATACAAAGGCAGGTTTAAGGCGAGGTGTCTAGCCCTCTCCCCCTACTTCCGTCCTGATGTTAACCTTTACACCCTCCTGAAGTTTAAAGCCACCTCGGGACAAGAAAGTGAGCAGGGAGGAAAGTCAGGGCAAGTGGTTGTCAATCGTGCCATTGCCCCAGAATGACCTGTAGCTCTTTGAAAAAATGCACATGCTTGGGAGCCCTGTCTGTGGAGATTCTGATTCAGCAGGTGTAGAGAAAGAAAACCAGGAGAGTGAAGTTTTGTGGAAGCCACAGGAGACGCATTTAAAGGAGGAGCTGGTCAGCTTTGTGTAATGCAGCGGAGAGGCCAAATAAGATGCGCATTGGAAGTGCCCTAAATATGGCTGCTGGGAACCACTGATGGGAACCTTGACATTGGGGTGTGCCTGGGCCAGATCTCATTGGCTGAGGTGAAGTGGGGGCAGGTGTTCTTATGACTCAAGGAGTGGGGTTTGTGGGTTGAAGCATTTGTTGAACAGCTGGGGAGACCCAACTGGGGTTGGAACCTATAGATTTGAGATGGTGTTAACCCGCATTACTGCATACATTTATTCAGTGCAATATCTGGGAATAAGGAAGTAAACAAAATGCACCACAGATCTTACATTTTAGAGTAAGAGTGGGTAGTAAACAGGTAACTAAATAAAGCGATGAATTCTCTTAGCCAGATTGGCTCTGCTTGAAAGTGAAACTGCCCTCTGAGTCCCCACAAGAGCTTGGTTTGCTCCTTATTGTGACATTATCTTGTAATGTTATTGTTGTTATTATTATTTTAGTTATCTGCTTCCCTGCGTCCTTCTAGATAAGGAATTTTGTCTACCAGATTCTTCCTTGAATGCTTAATAGGACTGGATTGTTTCTTTCTGGACTACCAGTTGGAAAAATATGGATTTCACCGCCTCTTGTGGTTGTCCAATACACCCCAATAATCTGCTGGTTTTAGGGAGCAGATGACTGGATTCCCCAAGAAGGCCAGGAAACTAGTTTGTCTATACAACAGAAGAGCAATGTCAGATAAACCCTCAAAAATAACGAGACAGAATTCAGTGATTTCAACTGTTCATTGTTAAGCTGGTTTAAGGATGACTGGAAGAAACCAAAAGGCGATCAGGAATGGAGTTATTATATTTAGAAGCCCTCTGCAAGAAGTGAGGAAAAGCAATTTTTATGCAAATTTGAAGAGAAAGAGGTTAAGTTAATTTACGAGGCAGTAATTTATTCATCCAATCATACAGAAGATAATTATGTATTCTTCCACCCTGAGACATTATTCTTATTGTTTTGTGCCTCTGTCTGCAAGCTCAGCCCACAAGAGGAAGCTCAGATTCATTTAGATGCTTTTCTTTGCGAATGGCTTTGTAGTTTGATGGCTAGGCTTTCTGGAATTAATAAAGAGATTTCAGACTTTCTTCTTATTCAATTATTCTTTTTAAATGTCTTTTGATTTAAAATATAACTCATTGTAATTTTTTAAAAAGTTATGTCTAAAAAAACTGTACAATTTAATAATGCTTAACTGCTTTTTGTACTTATCTTTAACTGTTACATCTTTAATTGCTCTGTCAATCAAGTAGTCTAAAAGTTGGGTATAACACTTTCTAAAATTGACTAGATAAAGACCTCTAAGATCTTATGAGTCCAAATCGGGGCATTGGAAGGTTCTGGAACTTCAGTTCATATTGGAGATGAAAGCTTCCCTTTGACAATGTGTCCTTAATATTCCAGCTGCTCATAATTTCTCTCAGCTTCATAAGTCAACATCCTATTTCCCCTCAAGGCTGCTAAATCTAAATATAGATATTAAAATTCCCCTTTGAAAGCCTTATTTGGAATTTTGGATGCATTTCTCCTTATAAGGCACATCACCAATGAAATATTTGATTGCACCAGCTTAAGTTCTGGTCTGGAAAGGTTGGGCAGGTGAGTTTGCCTGTGTTTCGGTTGTGCTGCTGGCTTCAGGTAAATATGTGACACAGGCGAGACAATTCTTGGTACCTTCCTAGCTGCCGTCTGTCTCGTGTCTCATGTCCACTTTTCAGCATCTTCCTTCTGTCCTATGAATTTTTGTAAAAGAGACCAGGTCCTTTCTTACAAAAGGAAAAAAAAAAACAACTTTTCAACAGAACCTGATGGGATCTAAAAACAAAGTTACAAAGTAGTTTTGCTCTATGGTCAAAAGCTCCCAAAGTAATGTGCTTTCTACGGACCAGCCTGCAATTATGACCTTGAACTGTGATTCTGCCTCAATTCTAAAGGAAGCAGCACGAGTCTGCTTCTCTCTTTTTTTCACTTTTTAAAATCAAAGTAGCTGGAGATAGTCATTTACATTATAGTTGATTGATTTGCTGTACTTGGGGGCCAGAGCAAAGTCATTTTGATACATGGCAATTTAAAGTAATTGCTCTCCTCAGAATAGAAGGGAAATTAGCTGGTCTGGTGGATGAGCTTATCTGGGCAACATGTCTCCCTGTGTCAGCTTGCCTGCTGCTCTCCGCACCACCTGCTTGAGTCCCCATCAGGGACACAGACCGATGAGACATCCCAGGGAGCTATAGATCTTGGGCAAGTTAACCGGTCCAGTTTTGCTTGATAATGAGGAGAGGTCTCTGGAAAATGGGAAATTGGCATCTGTCACCTCACAGCAAACTGCCGAGTGATTACTATTGTTTTGCATCTCGGTAGGGTTAGCACAGTTTATTCACTCTCCTTCAGCCCAGAGAGTGTCACTCTTATTTTAAAGGCAAGACCTGAGAAGGGTGTTGTGAAGCATAATTGTTGAATACAAAGTGATGGAGGGCAGTGCCCTGGGAGTCAGGATGCATGCCTTACCTGCTGTGAGCAGATTTAGCGATGAGGGCGGGAGGGGATTTTCAAGGTGATATTGGCTACGATCATACATCAAAATGCTGGTGGAAAGTGGCTCGAAATGCTTTATCTCTAAGTTCTGAAATCAAAATACCACAACCAAATTCAAAATTCACAAATACCAATGCCAATGTGGCAAAAAAATGTGGCAATACTTTCATTGATTCCTGATTTTGATTAGGAATTAATCACTGATGAACAAGGAATGCCAAAATTATCTTAGATAAGCCATTTATTTATCAAACAAACTTGCTGGGAAGGAAAGTTCCAACTTGTCAGTCTGTCCTATTTGGAAAAAATAATCTTCCTCTGGCGGAAAAACTAGGAAATCGTGCAGTTGGAAAAGACCTTAAGGGTAGTCAATTTCTGACTGTCATTTCATTTGCAGTTACTAGGTTATAATGAAAAAGCTGTCTGTACTAACTGCGCAGAGAATGCTTACTTTGGTGATAAATAGTACTACTGAAGGTGTGTTTTTAAACTGCAGGTCATGAGCACTTAGTGGGTGCTGGCCAGTATTGAAAAAAAAACACACAATGAAAAATAACAGGAAAAATTATTAAATATCAGAGCATATCTCATAGTGTAATGGGAGGTAGGTGTCATGAAACTATTGTTCCAGTTACATTATGTGTGGATGTGTAGCAGCTTATTATGTACAATGTATTTCTCAGAGGGGGTCAGCAAAGTTTGAACTCCACCAGTGTATTTGTATTTGAGCAAGAGGAGATGAAAGGAAAGAGATTCCTTGTGTGTGCACGTTCTCAGGCTTCCTACCTCTTGGGTCAGTAACCCCCCACTGAGTCAATTTCACGGCCCATTATATAACACTTAGATTGTTTCCACACTCAGGATTTATTTCTCTCCACGATATAACCAGAACTCCATTTTCCGGCCACTGGGCCAAGCACTTTGCTTTAAAAGTAGACGTTGTGTTCTTAACCCCTTTCCCCCAAACTCTGTTCTCTACCTCAGATCGACTGTGGCTACCTTTCAATTGGACCCCAAATGCTTATCTAGTTAAGGTTTCAACCATCATGAGGGTATTTTATTTGCACTGTTCTTTTAACCTTTAAACAGGATTGCTTTTTTGTGGCAGATATTTTTCTAAAACATTTTATGCAAGGATAAAACTGCAAATAATGCCTTTAAATCAAAGTAAAAAAAAAACAAAAAACTCATCTTGACATCATAAGAAACACATTCTCTGACATGAATCTGCCCAGATCTCCGGTTAGAACTAATCCCTTGAGATACAGTTGGCTGGAAACAAAACCAAGGCTGTGAGAACTTCCACCTTCTTTGCAACAAGAATGTATTTGTTTGAGAGATAACAGAGGCACTGGAAACACAGGTCTTCACTACCGAGAAGGTAGGAAAGAGACAAACTGGGATTGGCACGCCCCAGGGATATATTAGTTTCTTATTGCTGCTGTAATAAACTACCACCAACTTTGTCCCTCAAACAACATGAATGTATTATCTTATAGTCCTGGAGGTTAGAACTCAGACACAGTCTCACTGGGCTAAAACCACGGTGTTGGCAGGGCTGTGTTCCAGGTGCTCAGAGGAGTTTTGTCCTTGCCTCTCCCAGCTTCTAGAGGCTGTCTGCGTTCTCTGCCTCGTGGTCCCTACACATGGCTGCCTGCTGCTGTCGTCCCATCTCCTTTTCATCCTCTGATCCTCTTGTCTGTTTTTTTCACTTGTAAAGGCTCATCCAGATGATTCCTCCATCTCAAGATCTGTAATCGAATCACATCTGCAAAGTCCCTTTTGTCATGTAGGTTTCTGGGGATTAGTGTGTGGATGTCTTTGCAGGGGGCATTTTTTTACCTACCACGGGGGACTCTGAGGGTGTGGGTCTATGAGCAAGAGAAAGTGAGGTCCCAAATGATCCTTCACGGTACCTGGATCCATGACTGCGGCTTTGCTGCTGGTGGCGTGCTCACAGAGGAAGGGCGCGGTTCCTGGACTCCTTCACTCTGGGCACCTGCAAGGTTCAAGGACTGGCCGCTGGGGGCCACTCTACAGCCTCGTACAGCTCTGCCTTCTTCCTCGTGGGCTGCACTCACTCAGAAGTGAACAGTTGCCTCTCTGATTGCTCCTGGTGACTTCTGAGCATTTAACATTCATCTGTGCCCAGTGAAGGTCTCCATCTCGTGGGTCTTTAACGTATCTCCTCTATCCTGCATTTTTAATGGCTATTCTATTTAAGTTTCCACATTATGTCTGGATTGGAGATGAAGGATTCGATAAAAGAAGGAAAGAACAGTGACTAAAATCTACAGGTGAAGCAGGCAGGCTGGAGATAAAAAATACATGAGAAGACAGACTGAGGCGCCTTCAAAAGAGATCTTGAAGATACAGAACACAGCAAAGACTTGGAAGCTGGCTTTATGAATAAAGAGTCAGGGATAAAAGCCCATGAAGGCAGAGGGAAAAAATATATATACATTTGCAGACACAGGAAGCAGTGTTTCAACAGAAGCTTTTGCCAATGCGGTAAAGTTCCTACAGTAGGTACCCTGGAGTTTAGCTGATGGCTAAAACACTCAGTGTGCAGTGGTCAGAATGGAGCCCGGAGATGGTGGGATTCAGGTCCACTTTCCTGCGGGACTCTGGTTTATTAATTGAAAGCATCTTGCCATGGCCAAGAGCTTCTGGAGTTTCATTCCTCTGTTTTGCTGTCTTTTTTTATTTTTGCACTGGATACAAAGAGTTATGGGAAGTAAGTAATTGGCAGCCAACAGAGGAAAGCTTGAGGAGCACCTGAATTCACAAAGCAGTTTCTACCTCTCCAGGGACGGCAATCTTGTTTTCTGACGGAAATCGTTGAGAAGAACAGACCCTCCAAGGACCTTAGGGTGCTAGAGCCCTCAAAATCCAAGTCTGTGACTTCTCAAAGCACATGCTCTCCCCTCAGGATTTGCTTGGACAGCAATCTAAAAACATCTTTGAAAGTATTAAGCACTGAATCACTCCTGATACATTATAGTAGCTATAAGAAAGCTCTGCCTGCCTTGAAGTAGGTAAATACAAGGGTTATTTAATTTGTGTACATATCTGCCTAACTTTCAGTTTAATTTCAGGACCAAGAGTAGTATCTCTATACTGAATTGCTGAAAACATTTTGGAAAACATAATGAAAATGTTGCCTTAGACACCAAAGAGGCTGATGTCATAAAAAGATGGAAATCTGTTGGAAACGTAAATTGTGATGATAGATAGAGACAAAAGCGTTTTTTTCCTTAATTCACATGTGTTCAGAAAGGTGGGGAACATTCCTGTTGGTGATAATGCTACCGTGTTGTTGAGCATCCTAAAAATAAGGTTGTCATTCAATTTTGCATTTCACTTGGTACGTGCGCACTGCTAAATCTAGAGTCAGGGCAAAAGCCTCAGATCCTTTGTGATCCAGGCAAAGCTAATCAAGGAGCAGTGGGGCCAGGTTCACATATGTTCCAAGAGAGAAATAATCAAGATATTGACACGGCCAAAAATCTGTGGTGCAAGTTTTCTTACCAAATGTCTGTGTATTGAGGGAGGTTCTCATAGGTCATATCTGTGCCCAGTGAACTGCACTCGAATCCAGCAGGATCTATTTATTTCCAAAATAACTGTGTCTTGATCAAATAGGATTCATGTGTGCCGGCCGCACAGAGGAGACACACTGGGCCGGATGTGGCTCTTTTCCCCGACTGCCTTGATTCAATGGGATCCAGGCATTTTCCAACTGAACAGCTGTGGCTTGGGGAGAATCCAGGTGTTTTTCTCACTGAATATTTGTGGGATTGGCAGGGCTCTGGGTATTTCCTCCACTTTCTCTTGCCTGGAATGATTATAACGTACATTATGTATATGTATTTCAGTGAACTTTGCTTTGTCCCAGGAAACAGATCAGTTTCCTCTACTTCACACAAACAGCAATGACACCTAGAAAAATATGGACAGGATTCAACACTATTTATCTTTTTCTTCACTAGCTGCATCCTTCATGCTGTCTTACACGAATACACGAATATTCTAAAAATCCCTTTGAGTGGAAACCAGTCAATTACCTTCCCAGGCTGAATAATTATCTACTTAAAAGGTGTTGCTTTATTGGAATGGGAGTGTCACACCTGTTCCGACATCCACTTGCTAAGAACCTGTTGGACTTGGCTTTGATTTCTGGTTGAAAAAGTTAAGTCAGCCTCTCTGGATTTGGCAATGCATATAGACCCTGTGAGAAAATGGTGTGGTTTCGGTTTCTGTGTCTTATACGATATATAGGGAAATTGGAAAGAATTCAGAGAACAGAAACAAAATGATTAAAGGGTTGAGGAAATAAGAAGCTGGGATCATTTCATCTAAAGAAAGGCTTTCAGGGGAAGCAAGATGGTGTGTGTGTGCATGTGTGCCAAAGACAAGAGTCAGAAAAGCCAAATCTTAAAGGCAGTGTCTTTAAGCAGGTTTGATTGGCCTTTGTAGGCCTTCTGGAGTCTGGTGAAGGGAGTGCGGAGAAGTTGGTCTACTTTACCAATTTCTGAGAAGGAGACTAAACAATTTAGGAGAGGGAAGGGGTTTGGGGGGAAATCGTGCAGGCATTACTTTAGCCAGGGGTTCTGTCTCAGACCTACTTAGAATATAATCTTCAAATATAGGGAGAACTTTAGTATGTAAATCTTACATTCCGGCTTCTACTGGATTTGCAAAATACTATTTGATACAGTACGTCCAAATCTGCTTAATGATAAGCCACACTATACTTCTCTCCAACCACATGATGAAGTGTTGCTGTAAAGAAATTATTGACCAGTTTTTCCCCATCTTCCCAAAGAACCAGAGGAAATAACTATATATTGATATCAGAAACAGAGACTAATACTCTATAAAATGAAATCATATTCTGCTAGGTTGAGAAAATAGAATGAGTGTGTATAGAATCAGATCTTAACATTGAAAAAGAGGGAACAGACCATCATCTATGGCTTTGGGATGGCTTATGTCTTAAGGTGGGGAGGGGGACTTGATTAGCTACCATGTAGTTATCTATCTGGACAAGATCCCCATTATGTCTAAGAGGATGATTTTAAACCTTTAAGAACACAAAATGTATGTAGATATGAAATACAGACTATGATATTAGACATGAAATCATTTCCTCTTATAAGGCTCTGTATCAGAATTCTCCAGAGAAACAGATCCAAGAGACATACGGTAATTGGCTTAAAGGATTGTGGGAGCTGGCAAGTTCAAAACTGGTAGGGCAGGCCAGCAGGATGGAAGTGCAGGCAGGATTTCTACATTACAGTCTTGAGGCAGAACTCGTTTCTCTCCGGAAAACCTCAGATTTTGCTCATTAGACTTTCAACTGATTGGGTGAGGCCCACCATATTATCAAGAGTAATTGCTTTACTTAAAGGCAACTCCTAATAGATATTGATCACATCTGCATAATATCTTTGCAGTAACATTTAGACTAGTGTTTGACTAAATAACTGGGTACCATAGCCTAGCCAAGTTGATATATAACATTTAACCACCACAAGCTCCATACACTCTTCAGTTCATCCTTTTAGAAAGATGATGTATGAGCCAACGATGGTACTCCTTGCAGTCAGTGTCCTTCCTGACCTCAGAGGGTCTTCCCCTTGGGAAGAAGCCCTCCATATTCCACAGAATTCCTCCTCACTTGCTTTAAGTACCATTTCTAAATGGTTGGTTTCTTTCTGTTGCATTCTCAAGTAGTCAACCCATGTGGTTGTTCTCCTGGGCCAACCCACCGTTCACCCAAACGTGTTGTCCAAAGTTCTTCTTTCGTCGTTCTCCCAGGTCTTTCCAAAACTCTTACTATCTTCTTATAGTGATTTCAATGAGAATTCAGAAGCAAGACAGTCTGTTTTAAGCAGAAAACTACAGAGATGATAAGTGATCAGTGAGAGCTCAGAAGACCAGGGACGCTGAAGCACCACCATCTAGGTTCAGATTCCAGTTCCACCACTGAGATCTTTGTGACTTTCGTTGAATTACTTGCAATGCCCTGAACCTTGGTCTCTTTATCTTTAAGATGGGGATAATAATTATAATTCCTTTCCTAAAGGGTTAATATGAGATGCTTTAGGTCTTAATTACTATTTGACCATTGAAATTAACTATTACAAGTGAAGGAACATCTGCAGTCTGGGAGAAAATGTTTTTGAAGACAGAATTCCTGGACTATTAAACCAAGTAACTCCAGGGGAAGATCTGCTCTGGGCCTTCCTGCCCATGATAGTTTGTGTTCATAATAGTAAGAATTTGACTTCCCTCTCCACACCCTCAAGGAGGCTAAGAAGCCAGAGTTTGATATTACTGAGAATCCCAAAACACTGCACCCCTAAAATATTTCCTCACACAAACAACGGAGGGCAAAAGAAGTAATATTTGTGGAATGCTTTCTACGTGCTAGTCCACATGCATGTTGTCTCATTTAAGGCTCATAAGATCCCTGTAAGCTAGATATTATAATCCTCAACTTAGAGAAGGCGAAACTGAGGCTTAACAAGGTTGAAATAACTTGCCCAAAATTACAGAGCAAAACCAAGGTGGCAACCAGCTTCAAAACCCAAATTCTTGCCAGTTGACTGCAATGTCTCTCTGAAGAAGGTCAGATCTGGCCCTATTTGTTGCAGACTGTTGGCTTCCATGCTATCTAAAATTATTTTTGGCATATTTGAGAAATGCTTTTATTTCTTTTACTCAATGAAATTGAATTCTTAATGCTGGGAATGCTGTTCAGAGCATTCAACGAAGGTTATTGTCAAATGGGCAGGAGACCTCGAATTGCACACGCTGAAATGAACTGGAAAATAGATGTTTGACATTCCTCATTTTCTGTTTGTTTCTAAACCAACCACTGTTTACAATGAATGTGTCAGTGAATGATGCAGAAAAACTAGCTGCTTTTCCTTTATTTTGAGACTCAAGTAAATATCTGATAACAATACTGTTTGCAAAATAAGTTGAAGAAGTTTGAAAAGAAGTTCAAGAAGCTCCCCGGAATGATCAAAATGAGTAAATTAGGAAGATACAGTCCATCACCGTGAAAGATCTCAGGCCAGTTAATTCTGAGTCATGGCTTCCAATCCCTCCTTCAACAGATTAGCTCTCCATCTACTCTCCAGTTCAATCCACTCTCCATCCAATCATCCAGTAGAAATTTAGTGAATAGAAACTCACTATGTGGTAGTTACTGGTCTACCTTCTGGCATAAAGCCACACTTAAAGTGCATAAAAGGGTGGAGATCACAACAGTCTAGTAAACAAATGAATAAAACAAGCTACTTTCAGATGCTGTGGATCAAATCTAACATGAGGATATAGGGTTTACGGTGGAGAAGCTACTTGAGGTAGGTCGGGCGGCCAAGGAAGGTCTCTAAACAACTGGTACTTGAGCTGAGGCCTGAATGAGAAAGAACCAAACCCTGACAAGCAGAAGCAGTAACTC
This sequence comes from Camelus ferus, assembly GCF_009834535.1. Classification (NCBI taxonomy): domain Eukaryota; kingdom Metazoa; phylum Chordata; class Mammalia; order Artiodactyla; family Camelidae; genus Camelus; species Camelus ferus. The sequence continues at coordinate 110,288,364 of NC_045697.1, read as the reverse complement.
CCAGGCACAGGCAGCTTCTAACAACAGATGCACTGCCTGAGCCTGATCAGGCTGCTGTAACAAAGGCCCATAGGAAGGCGGCATTATCAGCAAAGAAATTTCTCCCTCCCAGTTCCGAAGGCTGGAAGTCCGAGGTCAGGGTGCCAGCATGGTCAGGTTCTGGTGCAGGTCCTCTTTCTGGTTGCGGACTTCTGGCTTCTTCTGCCTTCATGTGGTGAGAGCTCCAAGCTCTTGCCTCGCTCAGAGAAAGGCGACAATCCCATGACTTATCTCATCCAGTCACCTCCCAAAGGCCTGGCCTCCTAAAGCCATCACACAGAGGTATAAGATTTCTACACAAGAATTTTGAGGGAGACACAAACATTCAGTCCCTAACTCATACTAAGATCAGGGCAGCTGGATCCCCAGTGGTGCTACGCAAGATGAGGTCAGGAAGGTGGGTAAGACGGCATCAGGTAGAGTCTGAATTATATAATCCAAGTATAATGGAAATACACTGAGGGGTTCTAAGCCGAGATGGGTGGATGGTGCGTGTCACATGATTTGACTTAGTTTTAAAAATATCAATCTGGATGCTAGAATGGAGGCAGGGGGACTAGTTAGGGCGAGATTGCAGAGGCTGAGGGGAAGGGGACTAAAAATTTGTAACAGATCTCCTTAATGTTAAGGAGACTTCCCTGGTGAAAGGAAGCTGAATTTATTCTAACAGTGTTTCCATTTACATGTCATGGGCCTGCTATAAAATAAATTGTTTTATTATTATTTTAACAGACATAGAGATGATCATATTGCTGTAGATTAGCGATTGTATGTATTAAAAACGCACCTTGCTGTTGCTGCAAGGAATGCTGTGCAGGGCTTTTGGTTCTCTTGAAAGGGGAGCAACAGTATCTAGGAAATTAATTCTTCCCTCTGGCCTAAATGTAAAATTGCAGAAACCATCTGCTAAATATGGCCAGCCATCCTTAAGAGGGCAGAGAGTCCTTCCTCCGGCATTTTTTATTATAGGCCATCTATCAATTTCTACCTATCATTACGGATAATTGAAAGGAAACCTGCGTCCATGACAATTTATTTATTGGCATTTTTCTTGGGCTCAGACACAAGCTATTTTGCAAGTGGTATCAGTAGTTGCCCTGCCTGCCAACTTCCCTGCTCAGAGGTGACGGCTCAGCGCTGGGGGGTGATGGGCCTCGGCCACCCCTTCTTTATGCCCATAAATCAGCATTGTAAAACATCCTGGAAGTGGTGTGATGGTGCTGAATGCATTAAAAAAAAAAGTGTTCGCAAGCCGAATCTATTGTCATTCCAGAGGGGAGTGACAAGACTCACACGTCCCGAGTCGTTGAGCGGCATAATAAAGCCTGGTTTCCACCATGTGTGTCACATATTCCCCCGGTTTTCTCGAAGGTTTTTCCAAGTTCCGCCTCTCCCCGCTTTGCAGTCATCCTGGCCCCAGCTGCGCATCGGCCTTTGACTCCATCTGTCCTTCCGCTGGGGACGAGTCTCTCTCGCCAAATGGAGAACACAAGTTTGGCTCCCCAAGGTGATTGTAACCCCCACCCTCTGGCTCAGCCGGAGCCAAGCGTCAGGCCTGCTGAAGGGCCGGTTAAGGGGATGCGGCCCGGGAGGGCGTGGAGAGGCTGCTCTCCTCACCTTCCCCCGCCCCTCGCCACTTTGCACGCTTAGCCGCGCCAGAAGCCCCGCCTGCGCGACCCCCACCCGCCCCACGGCCCAAATCTCCGGGTCCTTCTTCCTTGGCTCCCCCGTCCTCCATCCCTGACCCAGCCACGAATGCGCACTGCTGCAGAGCGGTGACTCGCAGGTTGGAGTTTGCCCGGGTGTGCGGCGCGTCACAGCGCAGGGAAGAGAGCGGAGGGGAGTCCGCGGGGGCTGGGTCGGAGAGGGAGCCGTGCGGTCCTCCGCGCCCGGAGACGCGGCGGGGAGCGGCCACCCCTGGAGCAGCGTACCACTCCCTCTCTCTCTTCATCCCTCCCTCCTCCGCTCCGGCCCCGCGCCCTCACTCCTGGCCTCCCGCCTTTACTCCACCCCTTCCTCGGCCCGACCCCCATCCTCTCCTCGTGTGTGCGCGCTTTAAATAATTTCATCCTTTTGGCAAAAGAAATAATGCACCTGACTTTACCAGGGGGAAACAACCGGCCGAGCAGAATAAGGAACAGATGTAAAAGGAATAAAAGGAAAGAGAAAAAGAGACTCCTTTAAAGAAATCCAGGGGCTGAAGAGGTGGCTGCCGCGGCAGAGGCAGCTAGAGCTTCGCTCCCCGTCTGCACGAGCTGCAGGCGGAGGGCGTTTTCACCAGTTGCAGATGTAACCTCGGGAACTCCTGGGTCTGTTCGCTTGTTTGCCAAACAAAGTCTTTTCTTCTTTGGCTGAGACACCGAAGAGGCTCCCGGATTTTCCTGCCATCCCGCCACAAGCTGGCAGTTACCCGGGAGCCTTCCCCGGGAGCTGGCGGAGAAATGAGCCCTTCAGGGCGGAGGATGGGCGAAGGGCGTCAGCAGCCGGGGGCTCTCGCCGGGAAGCGCCTCCTGCTTCCCGGGAGGAGAGGGGCTCCCTGCCGGCGGCCGGGCGGCGGCAGCGCCGGGGCGCAGCGCTTCCTGCTCGGGCTCTACGTGCACGCGTGGCTGTGGGCGGCCTCAGGCTCATCCGCCCAGGTGTTCAACCTCAGCCTTTCCGTGGACGAGGGGCTTCCTCCGAACACTCTAGTCGGCGACATCCGCGCCGGGCTGCCGGCCGCGCAGCAGCAGCAGGAGGGGGGCGGCTTCTTTCTGTCGGAGGATTCGGATGACTCCCCACTGCTGGACGACTTCCACGTGCATCCGGACACGGGCATCATCCGCACGGCTCGGCGCCTGGACCGCGAGCGGCGGGACCACTATACCTTCGTGGCCGCCACACTGCTGGGCGCCGTGGTGCAGGTGGAGATCCGCGTCAACGACGTGAACGACCACTCGCCTCGCTTTCCCCGCGACTCCCTGCAACTCGACATTTCCGAGCTCAGCCCGCCAGGTACCGCCTTCCGCCTGCCAGGCGCCGAAGACCCCGATGCCGGGTTGTTCAGCACACAGGGCTACACCCTCGTGCAGCCGTCCGAGCTTTCCGAGGACCCCGCAGGACCATTCTTCCAGTTGCGCTACGGGACCCCGGGGTCACCACTTTCGCCGCCGGCCTCGTCGCCCCTGGAGCCCCTAGACCTGGTGCTGCTGCGGCGCTTGGACCGAGAGGCGGCGGCAGCACACGAACTGCAGATAGAGGCGTGGGACGGCGGTCGCCCGCGGCGCACCGGCCACCTGCGGGTGGAGCTGCGGGTGCTGGATGAGAACGACAACCCGCCGGTCTTTGAGCAGAGCGAGTACCGCGCCGCCGTGCGCGAGGACGCTCGGCCAGGCGCCGAGATCTGCCGCGTGCGCGCCACCGACCGTGACCTGGGGCCCAACGGCCACGTGCGCTACAGCATCCGCTCCCGGCAGGCTCCCGGGGGGGCGGGTGGCAGCGGCGGGCCGCTGGGCGACGCGGCCTACTTCGCGGTGGACGAGCTGAGCGGCGTGGTGCGGCTGCAGAGGCCGCTGGACCGCGAGGCGCAGGCCTGGCACCAGCTGGTGGTCGAGGCCCGCGACGGAGGTGCCGAGCCGGAAGTCGCCACCGTGCGCGTGTCCATCGCCGTGCTGGACGTGAATGACAACCGGCCCGCCATTCATCTGCTTTTCCTCACCGAGGGAGGCGCCGCGCGCGTCTCCGAGGGCGCTCGAGCTGGCGACTATGTGGCTAGGGTCTCGGTGTCCGACGCGGATGGCGACCCAGAGAAGGAAGAGGAGGCCGCAGGGGAACTTGGCGTGGGCTTAGAAGGCGGGAGCATCTCGCTGGTCTTGGAGGGCGGGGAGGGAGCCTTTGCGCTTCGGTCTGGAGGCTCCTCAGGAGTATTCTTCCTTTGCGTGGAGGGGCCCCTAGACCGGGAGAGCCGAGACCTGTATGATTTGCGACTGGTGGCCACGGATGCAGGATCCCCTCCGCTGAGCACCGAGCAGACGCTGCTGCTCCGTGTTGCTGACCTCAATGACCAGCCGCCTCTCTTCAGCCAGGAGCATTACCGGGCCTCAGTGTCCGAGGCCGCGGTCCCCGGCACGGCGGTCTTGTGGGTCAGCGCCTCGGATGCGGATGAGCCTGGCACGGACCATGCCCGACTGCGGTACACGCTGGTCCCTCTCCAGGCTCGCTGCAGCCCAGAGGCTCTGAGGCCCACCGCAGAGTGTGGACCGTCCTTCACCATCGATCCCGAAAGCGGTGTGATCAGCACCACTCGGAGCCTGGACCGAGAGATCCAGGAGGCGGTAGAGCTGAAAGTGGTGGCCCAGGACCTCGGAGAGCCCCCGCTCTCCGCCACCTGCCTGGTGAGCATCGCCGTGGACGACGTGAATGACAACGAGCCCGTCTTCCTGAGGCAGGTGTACAACACCACCCTTCCTGAGCACGCCCCAGTCGGACACTGCTTCCTGCAGGTGAGTGCATCCGGCCTGTGGATCGAGGGGAAGGACGGAAGGGATGGAGAAGGTATGAGTACGGACAGGGAAGGAGGATTGTGATGTGGATAGTTATACCCTGGCTCCGAAGGCAGGGGACATGGACTTCAGTGTGTCCTCTGCACGGACGTGAATGGGTGCCCTCTGGTCACCTAATCTTTCTGCCAGGGGCGTTTACTGAATGATCTATAAGGTCCTTTCTACTTCACATGGTATTTGGATCTTGATTTTGCTTTTGGACTCCCAAATTCCTTCAGTCTGGATATGAGCACCCAGATGGGTTTGGGAAGAATCAGACATTCTCACTCAGTTTTATTGTTAAGCAGTGTGCAAATGGCAACATCTCCTGTTTTTGAGCATCAGTGTGTGGCATCCTGGGGAAGTAAGGTGGCCCTCACAAATCAGTTTTTCAAATAAGCAAGTGTTTGCCTTTAAACACTGAACTGTTTCGAGTAACCATTTTCAGAGACTTCTTACATTTTGTCTTACCTTCTTTGCAAGCTTCCAAGAGCTAGAGAAGGACAAATTATTTTTATCATATGTGGGCTGAGCTCCTCCAGCGATGCCTTCAGGACTCAGCAGTAGTTGTGTGCTGTCATCCTTTATAAATTGGGGCTCTCTACTCTGCTTTATGGATGTGTTGCCTTTCCAAGTTCTGATCCCTGCTTCACTCTCAGAATGTTGTGACGTGCACCCTTCTGGCACCACTCCTTATGGCTTCCAATTTCCTATTTCTTATCTGCTGTGAGATAACAAACCATATTTACTCCAGGATAACTTGAGCAAGTAGAGCCTTTGTGGCTAACTAGTGAGAGAAGCCCTAAAGCTCCATTTAGCTCTCAGGCTGGGTTGTTTTAAGCCCTCTGTGGCTTATTTCCTGGCTCTCAGGGTGGGTGAAGCTTTAGCCTTTATAAGTCATGTCTCAAGTAATAACCTTTAGGTAAGTGAGATGCTACTCTGTGGTAAAAACGAGTTACCTGACTCCTCCTTTCTTTGTTCATTCTTTGGAGCTGTGGACAATAGTGATCTCCATCTCTCTCTCTGGCATGATTGGCAGCTCACTGAGTTGCTAGGTTATTAAAAGAAGGCTTGGGAATCAATTAATGCTTGCTGCTGAAACAGACAGATCTGCAAATGCCGGTGAATAGCATAATGGAAGTTTATTTATGCCTCAAGCAGGGTCTGATACGATGCAGGTTGGCTGGTCCTTCTCCATCCAAGGTAGGGCCAGGCCTGGGAGTGACTTAGATCAGGTCCAGCACTGTCCCATAGGTCAGAGCTTAGCCACGTGGCCTCAGCTGTATGCGAAGGCGGCTGAGAATGGAGAGAAGCACATGGCTGCCAGCGAGCCCTGAGAGTTCCTGCCACAGATGTCTCAAACTGAAGTCGTAATCGGTGAGAGTTTGGACTAGATGATTTCCAAGATTTCTTCCATCTGGAAGACCTTAAAGACCTTGGTATGAAACAGTGCAACTTGGCTTCATTCGAAGGAAAATAAGCAGGGTGGGTTAATTGTGATTCCTTTGATTAGAACCTCTCTTGTTAGAGTTGTTTCTAAAATTGTGCGACGATTCTGCCACAGGGTGTGAGTTTATCCCATCATTAAGACTTGGTATGCGGTGGATCCATTAGGGTAAGCTGAACTTGGCTCAGTGTAGGACTCCAGTCTCCAACGGCAGAAAACCTTTCAGGTTGCCAAGTACTGCTGTAGGTGGTGTTAAATGGTGCTGATTAGAATCTCTGGAAATTGCTGCAATCTAGCCTCTCAAGATTGCAGAACCTCCTCTTACACCCTGGGCTCTCCTGTCGCCTCGCCATAGCGGCTGTGTGAATTTCTGTGCTCGGTGAACTTTCTGGCTGACAATCCCCTAACTGCTAGGTAAGCCTCCCCGGAGTGTCTTCCATCTGCTTTCTGTCTCTTTACTCTCTCCATCTTTCTTTACGTCACTTTATAAAAACAAACCTCCCCAGCTGGCCTTTGGCTCTCGCAGCCTCTCCTTTCTCCCAGGGCTTTGCTTCATCCCATTAGATCAATTCTTTTTTTTTTTAAATCAATGCTTGTTGATTTCTTTAAAAAATTTTAAAAATTTATTTAATTTACTTTTTGAATGGGGAGGTAATTAGGTTTATTTATGTATTTAATTTTAGAGGAGGACTGGAGATTGAATCCAGGACCTTGTGCATGCTAAGCATGTGCTCTACCACTGAGCTAGACCCTCCCCACCTCACATCCATTCTTATAACCGTACCTTCTTTCTGTTGCCTCTTGCACCAAAGGGTTTTCACAACGTGGCGGGCACTCATCTGGATTTCTTAATTTCTTCCCCTCCCACGGCCCCCCATGTGGAGACCCCCTTCTTAACAACATACCCCTCAGGAACTCCTTTCAGTATCTCTCAATATTTTTCATGGTCAAGGCAGAAAGGGATTTCTCCTCTGCAGTTCTCAGAGTGACTCCAAGTCCTAGTGTCCGTCTGGCCTGAAAGAGTCTCTTTTTCTTCAGATCACTGTCAGAAAGCGTAACGTCAACCTCTTGGCAAAACCTCACTCGCCACCCTGCACTAAATCCAATGACGGGAGCTACACTTCCAGCCTTTATCTTGTAACCAGATCTTCAAACAGTATAACTCCAGTGTTCACACCTGAATCACACACATGCCATAACCAGATTGTTCTCTCATACCCACCCCTGGTATCAGCACTGTGTTCATTCACTCATTCATTTACTTAATCAAACAACAGCATTCATTGGATAAACAGCATTCAACGAACAATATTTACTGGGTACCTAGCACCTTCCAGGAAGTGGTCTTGGTGCTGGGGAGGCAGCGGGGAGCAGAATGGGCACCCTGTCTGACTTTGAGGAACCCACCTAGGAGGAGTGCCAGCCATTAGAAGTAGTACCTACCGTCTGGGAAGGACGTGAGGGGTGGGAAGGCCTGGTTCCTCCTGTGCTCCGTGGACCGAAAAGGACCAACCGATATTTTGTTTCTGAGTCACTCTATCCTTTGGGCCTGTGTCCTTTTTATTAATCCCCTAGCTTCTAGCCAAGTCTTTTAAATATATTAGCTTTGTGGAGGTAAAAATGGAGACCCCAAAACACCCCCGCGGGTGGTCTGACGTAAGGGAAGATTAATTAGCTTTAGTCAAAGTGTGAAGGGCTGGCAACCCGTCTCCTGAAGTCTGAGTGGTGATGAAGGCAAAGGATGCTGAGGTAAGGTGGTTCTCAGGAATAGTGTGAGGTCCCTTCTTTCAAGACACTCTCCTAATGGCAACCTTGGCTGTAAGAGACTTTATTAAGGAAGGTGTTTCCTAACATCTTAGTATCACCTTTGATTTCCTCCCCAAATTTAACCACACTAGTTGCCAAGGCCTTTAGTGTTTCTTACATCCCTCCCTTCATTTATACCCGTGGTCATCATCCCAGATCTGTTCACATCATTCCTCGTCTTCTGTTGCCTGTCCTTGACACTGGAGGGATTTAGGTATATCGTGGATGCCACCTCCTCCCACTAAATATTTCCTTGTTCTGTCCAGCTCTTTTTTTTTTTTTTTTAAATTTCTTTTTCTTTCCTTATTGATGTATAGTCAGTTTACAGTGTGTCAGTTTCTGGTGTCCAGCATAATGTATCAGTCATACATATACATGCGTTTATTCATTTTCAGATTCTGTTTCATTATAGGTTACTACAAGATATTGAATATAATTCCCTGTGCTATACAGAAGAAACTTGTTGTTTATCTATTTTATGTACAGTAGTTAATATTTGCAAATCTAGAACTCCTAATTTACCCCTTCCCACCCCCCTCTTCCCCAGCAGTAACCATAGGGTTGTTTGCTACGTGAATCTGTTACTGTTTTGCAAATAAGTTCATTAGTGTCTTCATTTTTCTTTTTCTAGATTCCACATATGAATGATATTATATGGTATTTTTCTTTCTCTTTCTGACTTACTTCACTTAGAATGACGATCTCCAGGTCCATCCATGTTGCTGAAAATAGCATTATTTTATTCTTTTTTATGGCTGAGTACTATTCCATTGTATAAATATATCACAACTTCTTTATCCAGTCATCTGTTGATGTACATTTAGGTTGTTTCCATGTCTTGGCTATTGTAAATAGTGCTGCTATGAACCTTGGGATGTAGGTGTCTTTTCGAATTAGAGTTCCCTCCAGATAAATGCCCAGGAGTGGGATGACTGGGTCATATGGTAAGTCTATTCCTAGTCTTTTGAGGAATCTCCGTACTGTTTTCCACAGTGGCTGCACCAAACTGCATTCCCACCAGCAGTGTAGGAGGGTTCCCTTTTCTCCACAGCCTCTCTCGCATTTATTGTTTGTGGACTTTTGAATGATGGCCATTCTGACAGGTGTGAGGTGATACCTCATTGTAGTTCTGATTTGCATTTCTCTGATAATTATGTGCAGCTCTTTTCTTAATTTTTTTTATGGTGCTGTGGTGGTTTACTTGTATTAGTAAGACGATGGATTGTGATCACCTTGTGCAGTTGCAATTTAATAGTATTTGAGTCCCCTGTAATTCCTAGTGTCCTCAGTCTCATATACTGGAAGATCAATACTTTTGTTAAATTGTATTGAAGAGCTACATAATGAAAAAAAATTTACTAAGATGGGTTACAACTAGCCAAGGCTTTTACTTTCTAATTGTTTTTACATTTTATTTGCATTTATATTACATTTACTATAAAGTTTATTTCCTCCATTTATTTTATCATTGATCCTTTGGAATTTTATGGTCTGAATTGCATTGTTTATCCCTCACCTGACTGCAGACATACTCTCATTGCTTACCTTACATACATGCTTATGTCCTTACACTGTGTGTGCCAGCTTTGATGGTCATAGAATTGTATTAGCTGTATATGATTGTCTTCTTCTGACTCTTTTGAGTGGACCTGATCTGCCTGTCCACACACACCGAAAGCATGTGAGATTTCCACAGCAGTCCTTTGCACCAGTCTCCGGGATGTGTCTAGATTACAAGCCAATGGTCATCCTCCCAGATTATCTGACTTTCGCTGCCTTTATATTGTAGTTCCTAGCACGTGCTGTGTATGCCTCTGGCTTTGCTTTGATGACCTGTTTTCGGTACTCGAGATGCGCTGTAGAGTTCTCGCTCGGACCTCATTTCGGTACCCTTCTTCTCCTTGCCCCCACTGAGCTGCTGCCCAACACCGAGCAGCTGGCTTTACCTCCTTTCCCCTTTTCCTGCTTGGGAAAGATGATCAGATAATATGCTGGGCTATGTAATAGGAGGGGTATAGCCTTGCATCTGTGGGGTGTATTACAGTCAGTATATAACTTAACAGCACTTTGCTTAGTTCTTGGTTCTAGAACTGAAGATGGCTGGCATCACACGGTGGAGAGTTGATAGCTGTAAATACTAAAATTAGGCTACATGCAGTGATGAAATGTACAGCCAGACCATGGGGTCATTGTGCCTGGGTTTGAATCTCAGGTCTACTATTTCTCACTAACTATGTAATCTTGGGCCCCGTGCCTCAGTTTCCTCATCTGGAAAATATGGATAACAATGGTGTCAGCTTGATAAAGTTTTAGTGTGTGTAATGAATTGCTACATATATGCTTAAAACAACGCTTGACTTACAGTAAGTGCCCAGTGCATGTTACGTATTATGAAATGTTAGTAAATATGACTTCTAGAAATGGTGAAGAAGACGATTTTGCCTGATACAATAAAGGCTGAGGATGAATTAAAAGTGGCGTTTCAAATAAAATTCTCTTGCACTAAAAGAAGAAGCAAAAAACTTTAAATTGTGTGTTTGGTTTTCAGTGAGATGTGTGTTTCTGACAATGAAGGCAGAAATCTGTTTTGCTTACATTGGAAGCTTGTAACATCTCCTTATGGGCTGATAGAATCCCGCTTGTCTAAAGGAAGGTTCAGTAGCAATCCTTTCCTCCGCCAAAAAACAAAACAAAACAGAACAAAACAAAACACCATGAAGGTCTTAGAGAGGCTAGGCCCCGTGATGTAAGCTGTATGAGTCCTAAAGGGGTTCCCCGCAGGGCGCTAAGCATCGTACTTAGACTCAGTGCCAGCACCTGACCGCTCTCCGTTGTGCAGAGCGTGATTCTGGTCCAGAGTCACTCAGTGTCTTTTTTGGTATTGAGTTATAAGTAACATATAACATAAAATGAGTTTCAGGAGATCAACGTAGTGATTTGATATTTTTATATATTATGAAATGATGGATGCAGTTACCATCCATCACCATGCAAACTGATTACAATATTGTCGACTGTATTTGTTTGCTTGTTTGCTTTGTTTTTTTAGATTACACATATCAGTGAAATCACATGGTACTTGTCTTTCTCTGTCTCACTTAGTTCGCTTAGCACAATACCCTCCAGGTCCATCCACGTTGCCACAAGAGGCAGGAGTTTGTATTGAACAGACGAAAATGTCTTACACTTGTTTGTTGTTCAGTCTTGCTGCTTTTGCCTGCACTGGGGGAATGGTACTAGAGCACAGTAGTAGGAAGGTTGGCCTGGGAGGTCTATAAAGGGAGAATTGCTACACCCTTGAATAAGTTATGAGGGGAGAAGGGGTGGAATGAGTAAAAGATGACGCTGTATTTTCAGCCTGGGTTAGTAGGGGGAATAGGAAAAGCTAGAAGTGAAATTTTGGGGAAGAAAGATGCTCACTTAGTTGAGGGTTTGATATGTTGAGTATGAATGAATGGCCAGTAGTCCAGGAAAAGAGATCTTGCAACTTTTTATTTATTTGTTTATTTATTATTTTTAGTGGGGGGCAGGGGGAAGTAATTAGGTTTGTTTGTGTTTATTTATTTATTTTATTTTATTGAGTTATAGTCAGTTTACAATGTTGTATCAATTTCCTGCGTAGAGCACTTATCTATTTTTAATGGAGGTACCGGGGGTTGAACCCAGGACCTTGTGCATGCTAGGCACGTACTCTACCACTGAGCTAGACCCTCCCCTGCTGCAGCTTTTTAGATATCCAGAGCTCCAGTGCAGGAGAGAGCCGAGGGTTAAAGATATAAACTTGGGACTCATTCATGTGGAGGCGATAATTAAAGCAGTGGAAGTTAAAGTGAAGATAATGAGAGAAGAGTCAATGGCTCAGGATGGTGGCTGGGACAGGGGTCACGCCACTCGGATGGTGTTGGAGGGCAGGGCTCTGTGGTTAGAGTGCTGTTTTCTTATTTTCTGGAATCCCATGGACTGGAGAATCTCGAAAGATGGTTGGCATCTCGCCCCATTTTCTGAGCTCCGGCAAACTGCTTCTGAAATAGTCACCATCCCTCTCCGCAGCCCCAGGCATTAAGGCACATGTTACCTGGCTCTCCTATTCTGTCCTCCCACTTCTTTTTTACCGACCTCCTGGTCACTCCGCCATGTGCATGGAGGATGCTGACAGCCATTTAGCGTTTTACCTCTACCAAAACTCTTACCATTCAGGCAAACTGGCCTTACTTACATTTTCCCCACTGGCCTGATTTTGTATCTTTTATTCTGCTTCTTTCCAGGAACCTGTCCCACAGCTGTACTCTAAAACCTGGTATTTATCTGGAACAGATCCACCTTTTGAATCTCATCTTGCATCCCAGTCTCTGTCACGGCCTCCGAGCCTATTAGCCTTCTCAATCTGATTGATTTACATTTACTTTTTGAAACTGTATTTGTGGGCGGCTCCTTTTCTTCCTTTTCCCTTCTTAGATATCAGCCCCCTTCTTGCTTTAGTTCCTTCTCTGTGCAGCTGGGACTCCTGGAAGAACCAAATTAACCCTTGATCTTCCATACCTGGCATGTATTACTGACGGTGGATCAGTCTCGCTTCTGTGCTCCTCCGCCTTCCAACGCTTGGGCTGCGGAGTGCTGCTGAAGGAATTCCAAGTGAGGATTTGTTCTAAGTGGATGGCGTCAGCTGGACCCTCAGTATTGCTGGGCAATTTTGTTGTATTCACCTTAGCATCTCTCCCATGACTTTGACACAGGAAGATAATGTGGGGCGAGAGGCTGTCCATGTCCCAGGTCTCGGTTGAGTTTTTGGGACATGCCATGCCAAGTATGGGTCCTTGGCTTTGCACCGGAAAGAATTCAAGAGTGAGCCACAGTTGAGTAGAGGTAGATTTATTCAGAGATACCTACTCCAGAGAGAGTGCAGACTGTCTCAGAAGGCAAGAGGAAGGCCACGAGGTGTGGGAGTTGGGTGCTCAGTTTAAAGTTAAAGCACACTCCGTGGACAGTGTGGTCCACCTCACTCAGAAGGGAGAGCGGCCACGAGGCATGGGGCTGTTAGTTTTTATGGGCTCCACAGTGTCATGCTGACAAGTGGGAGGGTTATTCCAGCTACTTTGGGGGAGGGGGTGGCGAGTCCCAGGAATTAGGCCACCACCCACTTTTTGACTTTTTATGGTCAGCCTCAGAACTGTCAAGGCGCCTGTGGAATGTCATTTTCCATGTTAATATATAACAATGAGTGTATAGTGAAGCTCAAGGTCTAGTGGAGATCAAATCTGCCGTCTTGGTCCTCAGTGTCTACTGGGAGTTGAATCTTCCACTATCTTGGTGTTAATTACTATGTCATTCTTTGAATGGTTGTGCCCTGTCCCCTTCCTTCCTGTCTCACCTTAACTCTCTTTAAGCATCATGTTCTGATCCCTTTACTCTTTGCAGGTAATCATGCCTCAGTCAGAGGGGAAAACTTGCCCCCACCATCGGACTTTTCTGTATCATGTGTGCCACGCAGTCCTCAAGGACTGAGTGAGTCTTCCCTGTGCAAACCGAGCTTATTCATCCACAGTGTACGTTTCACCCCTCCCATCTTTTCTGACGTGGCTTCTCAATTATCCTCTTTCTCTTCGATCTTTTACCCCTGCCTCGGTACTTTTCTCTTCTCTTTAGCAGGTAATATGCCCCTCCCACTGTTTGCAGTATTTCCAAATGAAGGCTGGGGCTATCTTGCCCCTGTTTGCTCAACTTCCTTCTTCAGTGCCCTGGGATGATTGAATCTGCTGCCTGTTGGCCCATGTCTGCCCAGGCCTGGCCGTATGTTAAGAGCCCTTTCCCACTTGAAGAAGGGCTCTGGAAATCTTTGCTGTTGGTCAGTGTCTGGTATCCCTTGATGCTGGACTAAGGACCTCTTGAGCAAAAGTGGCCTTCGTTAGCATCTGTCACTGTCAGGAAGTTGTGAAGAAAATGTAGCCGCTTCAGGCTAAGAGAGGACATGTAGAATTTATTATTGCTCACTTCTTAATATTATATCCTGTAGTTGATGGAAGCTATTAACTAGTATCTTTCATATGAGAAAAAAAGCGTTGACTCAGTTAAGATGGGATATTGTGTTGAACAGACAAAAATGTCTTAATTTTGATTATTGTTTAATCTTGCTACTTTTACTTTTTTAATCTCTGGCTTTGGCCATACTACCCCTGCTCTGTGTATGCATTAAGGCGCTGGCGTCTTTCTCTATTAGCAATTCTGCCTTGAATTTCCTTTTAAAAAGCCCACGCTGTTAACTTTGTGTCAGGGTTTACCATTTTCCCGTAAAAAGGCAGATCTCGGATTGCCCTCTGATGAAGTGCGTGGAAGCTCTTTGAGACGAGGGACGAGGTTGACTGGTGCTCATTCTGTCCAAGTGTCCTTGACTTGGACAGAGGAAGAATGATCTAATGGATAAAAGCTTGTGCTGTGAAGCAAGACAGAACAGGGTTTACATTTCAGCTCTGTCACTTAGTAACCGGGCCTGGCGCATGTTCCAAAACCTTTGTAAGCCTCAGCTTTCTCGACCATAAAAAAGGAATGATAATAGGATCAACCTCACAGGGCTAGTGTGAAGATTAAATGAGATGCTGTGTACCCAGGGCACAGAGCAGTGACTGACGCGTGGTCAGCTCCCAGGAAAGTTTATCACAATGCGTCGCCTCACTTGAGTTTTGATTAAACTGAGGAGCTAAGTGAGAGCGAAAGAAAGAAATGTCAGTCTCTTGTTTTAAAAACCTCAATGACTAGTCGTGTTACATGGATAGAGAGATGATCTTGCACCTCCAGTGACCCCCTAGGAAAGCTCACTGTCTTAAGTGCTGTGGAGAACTTCAGTCCCAGATTTAGTCTGCTTCTTATCACAGACGGTCCCAGGGGCCTTCTGGGCTTTGAGGATTCCTTGCCCTTCTTGGTTTAAAGTAAAGATTAGAGTAGCCTATTCCCTGACATGCTTCCACAGTTCATCTCTGGTCATATTTGCCAGTCCCATGGTGCCCATGCTCTTGGGCATGTATCTGGCCTTCCAACGTCAAGGGTATTTCCTAAGGAAAAGGCACCACCAGGCTTTGTCTTCTGTGCTTGTCCTTTGAGTTGTAATTATCCTAGTGAAAGAGGAAAACATTGATGCCATAGGAGGTAGCTGACTTGTGTCTTCCTTTTCTTATTAATTATCCTGAAACTTATTCTCATTCAGTAGTAGGAATTGGGCAAAGGGAAGAAAGAGATGCTTTCAATTTTCCTTTAACTAGAGTCAAGAGGAACAATGTCATTCACAGTACCCTTTAACAAACACTTCTTGACACACTACTTTAATTGTAAAATAAAGTCATTGAGTGGTTTTGAATAATTTCATTTATTCAGAATCATGACAGAAAACAGGTATAGTGACAGAAGAAAGAAGACATCAATTAAAATTTATTTATTTCTCCTGTAAGAAAGCTGAACAAAACAGATCATTCCTTAGAAGTTCTTTTGCATAACAAAATAGGAAACTTAGAGTTTAAATTCAGTCATCCCTTGGTATCCATGGAGTATTGGTTCCAGGACCATCTGCAAATACAAAAATCCTTGGGTGCTTAAGCTTGTCATATAAAATGGCGCAGTGTAGTATTATAATTAGAATATTAAGGAAAACATTTTTTTTCAGTTTAATTTCTATATGTTGTGTGTACACTTGATATATTGATATCCTTTATGTAATCAATAAGTTATTTGTTTATGCTCACTTTATAGAAATTAGAACCTATATTTTCTATCCTAAAGGATGGTAGTAATTTTTAATTGTTGATTTTTTTTGATGATACTGTTGATTTAATTCATACTAAATCTTCAGACAAGAAATTACCATCCACTGGATGCTTCTAAGGAATGTATGTGGCAAAAATCAAGGAAGACTTGTGGTGTAGCTTGTGTTCACAAGGATAGCGCAGAGGAAAGAACAAAACAGAACTTGAGGCAATTTCTCATCTCATTGGAGTTTGATTATTGGCAGTTAACTCAAAATTTCTGTTCAGATACAAGAGACTGTCCTCTATCTTTAAAAGCCCTTTTATTCAGATTATTCTAAGTCCTTTTGTTCTTCATTTAAATTAACTGTGTAGAAATAGCCAATGCTGTGGGTATGTTCTCAAGAGATTGAATATTATTTCTAGCCTTACCATAAATAGACATGAATACTATTTGATTTCCAACCGTTGTCTAGTTAGAAACTTCTCATGTTGTACACTTCTCTTGATTTCTGCATTTGGAAACACAGAGGAAGTTATTGTTTACATAGAGATTGAACTGTCTAGTTCTTAAGAACTATCATAAAAGAACCCAGTCATGAGGTAAAAAAACCATCGAAGCTTATGCACTGTTTACTTTCCTTTGAAGTATAGATTATTTTAAGTGCTGAACTGTTAAAAATAATACAAAGGCTGCTCTGTTACATTATGCATAAACAAGAACACAGTATTTCAGTGCTGGCGGATACTTTATTTCCTGGACTCATCTAACAAGAACTTTTATGCGGTATTTTTCTTGTGTAGCATCTAATTGTCATGCTTATGTCTGTTCCACTTCCATCATCTCTCAGTGTCCAGCATAAAGAAGAGAGGTGACAGGAAGGGCAATTTATTAACCAATGTTTGACATTTACAAATTAATTAACATACGCTAGGTGATTTGATTACTTGCATTAAAAATATAGATTCTGTGTGTATTACAGCATACTTCTAATAGCACAAAATGAATTTAACAAGTTGACCTTGAGTTTTGAATCTGAGTATATTTTGAAAGAAAGATGATTTTGAGGGAATATGGTAGTATTCTGTTTTGCCATATACACTGAGAAATACAGTTGTGCTCTTATCTAAATTCATAACATCTTAAGGCTACTTTGCTGTTATTTCTCTAAATGCACTTTAACATATGAAGTACAGTTACTACTTTTGTCTGTCATTTGTAAAGATAACTTTTTCTTTTTCTTTTTAAAGGAGAAAGATAAGCTTGTCCCATGTATAAAGAGGAATTTTTCTAGAAGTTACTTTTTCTTTACTTTTAAAGATTATTTTTTTTCTACCTCATTCCTTATTTTCTCTGTTTCTGAGATTTCAAATGCACGTATTTTAGACTCTTTGATCTGAGGTCTTGAGGCTCTGTTCATTTTTCTTTTCAATAATTTTCTTGTTTTTCAGATCAGATAGTTTCTTTTGCTTTATTTTCAAATTCACTGTTTTATTTCTCCTCTCTAGTCTGCTGTTAAGCACATCCAACAGTTTTTTAAAAAATTTCAGATGTTGTATTTTTCATTTGTAGAATTTCCATTTTGTTTTATTTTATAGCTTCTGTTTCTCTGCTGAAGTCGTCTATCTTTTCATTCATTACAAGAGTGTCTTCCTTTATCTCTTGTAGCTATAAAGTCTTTGTGAATTTTAACATCCAAATCATCCTGGGGTTTGCCTCTTTGTTGTTGTTGTTTTTTTTTCTCTTGAAAATAGGTCACATTTCCCTAGTTATTCATACGTCAAATAATTTTGCGCTGTATTCTGGACATTGCATATATTATGCTGTGAGACTCTGGATTTTGTTATGTTCTTCTGAATAGTGTTGCTATTTTTGTTTTAGCAGGCAATTAACTTGGTTGTACTCAAACTGAAGCCTCTGATTTTTGAGCACCAGTGCAAATCTCAGTTCAGTTTTCTTAACTGGGTTTTTGCAATATTCCCCACACATGTGTAGGTCACGGGTAAGTCAGAGAAAGGGTAGGGCTCATGCAGAATTCGGCACTTGCCTGGAAGGCTTTCTCCTACCGGAGATTTCCGTCCCACTTTCTAGGGGCTGTGGTTGCCCTGACCTCCATCTTAAGGGTCTTTATTCTAGGGGGACTGCATGCCTTCATTGGTGCTTTAGCCTCCCTGAATGACGCCTTATCTGACACCTGTCCTTGGGTAACAATCTAAAAATAAGTAGAGTAAGTTAAACTAAAAAAATGGAAAACCCACTCTACATCAGTCCATTCTTCCAATTTTTTGACCCCTTGTGAAAATCTTGCTGCTTTTATTTCATTCCAAGAGACTTCAGATTCTTTACTGTTGTTGTTTTATTCAGAATTTATAGTTGTTACATGCAAGACGATAAGTTTTTGAAAGAGTATACTCAAAACTTCTGCTTTTTCCTTAAATTCAAATTTCTGTGAATTTCAATGAGATTTAGATGATTAAGACTTAATATTACTGAGTCCTTTGAATATAAAGCCTGTAGAATTTCACTCCATTTATAATATGCTAGATTATGATTGAATGGAAGCTAATGTGTACAGCTATAAAAGTTTACTGATTCAGTGTTTCATGGATCAATTCATGTTAAATAGTAATGAAAATTAGCAATTTTTGTGTGTTAGTTTCCCCCATGCTCAATAAATAATTTTATGTATTTATAATTCTAGAATTTTAATTGAACAAATGATAATCCTTCACAAAAAAAGGGAAAATAGTAATCAACTCCGTGAATTTGCCAATAATGTTTCCCACCATGTGTGCATTTAGGCTGAGACATGCAGGAAAAGGAATTCACGATGACCCATTTGAGGAAAATCAGTCCTTATCAAGCCCTTGTCCAAATGTGCAGAACCAGCTAGTACTGTTAACAAGTATTAATGCTGTGTTTTAATACGCCAAAGAAACCTTTGTCTAAGCAGAAATTAATTTTGCTGCTTTTTTTTTTGTAAGTCAAGGCTTTAGAGCCCAAATACCTCATAATTATCTTTTACTAAGTGCCTCATTCTCTCATCACAAATCAGGTAGAACCTAACATTTCCTTTGGTGAATAGTTTCTTTCAAAAGCATTTGTAACTCAGACCTGATTATGTGACTCATGCCTAAGGCTTCAGTGACCTTGCAGTTGTTAGATCGGGTTCAAAGTCCTTGCCTAGTCCATTCCGCCTGCCTTTCTATCCTTATTCTGAGGAATCTCCCCAAGCCCTTCATACTTCACTAAGGCACCATGCTCTTTTTCACCTCAGGCGTTTGCTCTGTATTATGTGCTGAATGTTTGTGTCCCCAAGATCCATATGCAGAAGCTCTGACGCCCCAGGTGATGGTATTTGGTTTCTCTTTCTCTCTTTTTTTTTTTTTTTTTTTATTGTTCAAATGGAGGTACTGGGAATCAAACCAAGTACCTTGTGAATACTCAGCATACTCTCCAGCTGAGCTATACCCCCACCCCCAATGGTATTTGGAAGTGTGGCCTTTGGGAGGTCTTGGTTTAGATGAGGTTGTGAGGGTGGGGCCCCTGTGACGAGATTAGTATCTTTATAAAAACAAGAGATCAGAACTTGCTCTCTCTACCATGTGAGGAAGCAGTAAGAGGCTGGCCCTCTGCAAGCCAGGAAGAAGCCTCTCCCCAGAATCCAGCCATGCTGCACCCTCATCTTGGACTTCCAGCCTCCAGAACCGTGAAAGTAAATTTCTGTTTTTCAAGCCTGCCAGTCTGTGGACTTTCCTGCGGCAGCCAGGGCTGACTAGTAAGACGCTGCTTCTTCCCTTTGCTTGGAATGTGCTGTTCTTGTCATTTCTACCATGGGTTCTCCTTCCTCCAGCTCCTTTTGCTTGTTTTTGGAAAATATTACATCCTTAGAAAGACTTCCTTGACCATCTAATCTTCCCACTTCACCGCTGTTAATTAAGTCCTATCTTACAAACACGCATAGATGGTACGTGTTATGCAATCCACCTCTTTTGTAGCATGCCTCGTGCAGCTAACCTGTGTAGCATCTGCTTCCCTGCTCATCATAGGTTCCAGAGATGACGGCGGAGGCTTGATCTGTCTTGCTTGCTGACAAGTGCTTACTAGAATGCATAGTATATAAAAACAGAGAGATTTGTCCAATGATAAAATGGAATGACCTGCATTGTACTCACTTAAATGAGTGTTGACTGTCTCAGGACTTGAGCGTCTCCTACAGCATTCTTACTGCTTTCTGAAAAGCGGGGCTGCCATTGGAACACCTACTATCAACATTATAATATGGGAAGGCAGTTAATATCCTTTTTATGCTGCAATTTAGTGCCAGGCAGTTCTCATTTCATGTAAAAGACATGCTCTCTGTCAGTGCCTCTTTTTAGACTTTATCAGAATGTAAAGCTATGAATTTTGCATATTAGCAGAGATATTTCTGAAGTCTTTTGGTTGCTGAAACGTCTCAAGTTGCCCATCGGCCATTGAGTCCTTTAACTTGTCTTTGAAGGCATTTATATCTCTCATTGTTATCCAAAGAAATTGAGTAGCTGATCTGAGAATATAGCAGTATTTTCACTTTTTAGTTTATTCTGTCTGTTCTCTGCCTTGAATAATAATTCAAACAAAACAGTTCAAAACTTAAAAAGGAGAACAATTACATTGAGTATATTTCCTCTTTTTTTTTTGGAGGAATGCCAATATTGTAAAGCACTTTTCCAATCCTTTTAAACAGAATATGAGCTGACTTATTAATAGTTATGTGCTCAGCGGGAGACAGCAAGTAGAAAGATCATAGATAGACTGGAGTCTGTCTGGCTCTGCACGTTGTAAACTGTATTCTTTGAACCTCATTTTCGTCATCTAGAAAATGGGATAATAATAGATACTTCGAAGCGTTAGTTTGAGCATCAAAGGTAATATATTTTAAACACTAGCACATAGTAATCACTTAAAAAGTTGTGACTATTTCTTATAAGTGGAGACAGAAGCTCAGCCAGACATTATTCTTAAGACTGGTTCTTGCTGAACTGGGTGAGATTTCTTCACAGAGGACTGAAGGAAGTATTCACTACAAAAAGGGAAATAGAATTCGAGTCCTCTGTTTGTAGGATTAATTTTCCTTATTAATGCTGAGTTACCCATCTTGTCCTAATAAATAATGAGATTGGGCATGGCCATACATGATACATCCTAATCCTGAAAAAAATGAAGATATGGCTGCATAAAATGCAGAAAAGTGTGGCTAGTTTTTTCTTTAAGATTTCAGCTGATCGATTATATGAATCGATCCTTAACTTTATATTGCTCTCCAAGGGTTAATTTATAGCTTTGATGGTCAGAACTCTGTAGTGTCAGGCATTTGGTATATGAGGTCCAGAGCTACTCTGAAATGTCAAGGCTTCAGTTTAAATTGCAGTTTTTCTCTTTTTTGATTTTGTTGAGTTTGATGTGTTAAACTTAGAATATACGAGTTTACGGAAAGTGTTAGGTACATTCATTCCTTTGATATTTATCAGGGATATAAAAACAATTTCATACTTTTGCTGAAAAATAACTAACCTGGAAATTGTGATGATGTGATAGTGATTTTAAAAAGTATTAGTATATTAATTATCAGAGAAATGCAGATCAAAACTACAATGAGGTATCACCTTACACCTGTCAGAATGGCCATCATTCAAAAGTGCACAAATGATAAACGCTGGAGAGGCTGTGGAGAAAAGGGAGCCCTCCTACACTGTTGGTGGGAATGTAGTTTGGTGAAGCCACTATGGAGAACAGTATGGAGATGCTGCAAAAAAATGAAAATTAGACTTACCATATGATCTAGCAGTCCTACTCCTGGGCATATATCCAGAGAAAACTAACTTGAAACAACATATGCACTCCAGTGTTCACAGCAGCACTATTTACAATAGCTAAGACATGGAGGCAACCTAAATGTCCATCAACAGATGACTGGATAAAGAAGTTGTGGTATAGTTATACAATGGAATACTACTCAGCTATAAAAAAGAATGAAATAATGCCATTTGCAGCAACATGGATGGACCCAGAGATTGTCATCATAAATGAAGTAAGCCAGAAAGAGAAAGACAAACATCATATTTTATCACTTATATGTGGAATCTGAAAAAATGACACAAATGAACTTTTTACAAAACAGAAACAGACTCACAGACATAGAAAACAAACTTATGGTTACCAAGGAAGAAGGGGAGGTGGAGGGATAAATTGGGAGTCCGGGATTTGCAGATGTTAACTACTATATATAAAATAGATAAACAAAAGTTTCTTCTGTACAGCACAGAGAACTATATTCAATATCTTGTAATAACCTATAGTGAAAGAGAATATGAAAGGGAATATATATGTACATATAAATGTAGAACTGAATCACTGTGCTTTACGCCAGAAATTAACACAACATGGTAAACTGACTACACTTCAATAAAAAAAACGTTCATTTAAAAGCTGTTTACAGATACGGAACTATAATAACTCTTTAAAACCATGGGCAGCAAAAATAACCATTGCCGTCTAGTGAGAGAATTAGAACAATTAGATAATGGAGTCAACTAGGAATATAATGAGGATAAAAGCCTGTCTTTAATCTTTTATTTATTTTAACAAATCTTAAAGAAGCATGGCAACATATTAACATTTTAATATCTGGTTGATATGTCATGTGTATTTGGTACATTACTTTATGCTGTTTTAAAAATCGGAATAAAAGTGACTCTGAAGTTTCATGCACATTAAAAAGTATTAGCACATTCATTTTTATATAATTGGAACATTAGAAATAATGTAACTTATTGCATTTAACCTCATCGTTCTACTGATTTATAACTTAGGAAAAAAATACAATATTAATAGGAAAACGAATTCATTCCTTGATGAATGTTCTTCCTACAGAAGAAAACATGCTCATAATAATAGCGTGTAACAAACATTGATTGAATACTTACTATATACCAGGCACTGTTCTAAGAGATTTAGATGCATTAACTTGTTTCATTCTCACAACACCCTGCATGGGAGGCACTGCTATTATCTCCATCTTGTGGATGAGAAAGCTTAGGAGCAGAGGGGCTATGTATCTCAGCCAGATTCCTCAGCCGGTGCGTGGCAGAGGGTCCAGCTCCTGGGTAGCAGACACTGCGATGGAAACTTGCTCAGAGGAAGACTGCGGGGGACTTGCTGCTGAGAACGCCCCCTGGACGGGAGTGAGGGAAGCAGGACTGAGAAGAAGGGATTGATGCAGCCTCCCCTTTGCGGAGCGCTGGGCTGGAGAGAAGCCCTTCAGCTCCCTCCC
Source organism: Camelus ferus (assembly GCF_009834535.1). Classification (NCBI taxonomy): domain Eukaryota; kingdom Metazoa; phylum Chordata; class Mammalia; order Artiodactyla; family Camelidae; genus Camelus; species Camelus ferus. The sequence continues at coordinate 110,265,515 of NC_045697.1, read as the reverse complement.
GAGTTGAGTCTTGGGGCTGCTGGTGAGGCAGGGTCATGGCTGTAGCCATGGGAGAGGCAGCTCCCTTTGGCAAAACACAATTCCTGGGTGCTGACCAGCAGCTGGAGGATTGGGGGTATGCGTGTATGGTCATCAGTTAACACCAGTTTAACTTTGGTGTTACCCATTTGGTTAAGGTCACGGCGGATTAACATGCTGAACAACAGTCTCATTTGTCTTTAAGAACATGGCAGAGCTCGTGTCCAGGATGCTTTTATTACGGTGAGATTTAGGAAAAAAGTTAATGGTGCCAAGATTGCTATCATACTGTCCTGTAATCACCAGTGTTAGACTTGGAAGAGATCTCAGTCCAGAGCAGGACAATCATTGTCAGGGGCATAAAGCACAAAAGAGAAAAGGACCTTTGAAAACCGTGGATTATTTACATGTGTGTGACACTGTTGACAACCGACCAGAGAGCTGCTTTGTGGTTTCATGTCCTGAAGCTTCACTGTCATGTTAATTAGCGGTTCTGTGCAGTCCTAACCACCTTCTTTGCTCAAAGCCGTACTTTAAATATAGCAAGTTGTTTTTGCCAGAGACTCATGGGACATAAGACATCTGATATTTGTAATGGAGCCCTTAATGGTATCACTACTAAAATAAGAACAAGATTGCCTTTTTCAGTCTACAAGCTCCAGCGTTGTTCAGATCACCTACTGAAATGCACATCACCTTCAAAATCTGGGCTGTGAGCAGTTTCTAGTCTCTGCTTCTGCTTGTATTTTTTTCCCCTATACCTTTTGTGAAGATTTGGCATAGATTTGCATTAATAAGAATTACTCTTCCAGGGAAAAGTTCAGACTCTGAAGCATTCTCTAAAGTTTAGCAAATGGAAAAGACAGAACCAATGCTATCCACGTGACCATAAGAAGGCTTCAGTTCTGGTGACAGAGAGGTTTGGCAGAGATGTTTGCTCCCTGAGAGAGTCGTCCTCTTAGGATTCTGCAGATGTGTCTCAGAAGGGTCAGTGGATCTTAAACTTGACCCAGGATTTATTAACTGAGAAGTAAGTATCATCTGTGATTAAGGACAGACAGCCAGTAAGGTACTAAGATAAATCATCTCTAACTCAGAAACGTAACTTTTTTTTACAGCTGACCTTGAAAATAAAGGCAGGCATAGTCTGATCAAAAGTGAGGCAGCTTTCACACCAGTTATCCTCTTGCTGGGAAATGAAAAGAGCATTTTCAGGAATATGTGTTTTTTTTTTTTTTTAATTGAAGCAGAGTTGATTTACAATGTTGTGTTAGTTTCTGGTTACAGCCTAGTGATTCAGTTATGCATACATATATATATCATGTTCCCATATTCTTTTCATTACAGATTATTATACAACATTAAATTTAGTTCCCTGTACTATACAGTAGGCTCTTATTTTTTTTTCTTTTTACCTATTTTATATATAGTAGTGTGTATCTGCAAGTCCTAAACTCCTAATTTATCCCTCCCCCCTTTCTCCTTTGGTAACCATAAGTTTGTTTTCTATGTCTATGAATCTGTTTCTATTTTGTAAAAAGTTCACTTGTGTCATTCTTTTAGATTCTACAGGTAAGTGATATTATATGATATTTGTCTTTCTCTGTCTGACTTACTTCACTTAGGATGATAACCTGTAGGTCCATCCATATGCTGCAAATGGCATTATTTCATTCTTTTTTTATGGCTGAATGATATTCCATTGTATATATAATACCACATTTTCTTTATTCATTCATCTTTCCATGGACATTTAGGTCGTTTCCATGTCTTGGTTATTGTAAATAGTGCTGCTGTGAACATTGGGGTGCATGTGTTGTTTCAAATTAGAGTTTTTCTCTGGATAGATGCCCAGGAGTAGGATTGCTAGATCATATGGTAAGTTTTTTAAAGGCATCTCCATGCTGTTTTCCATAATGGCTGCACCAAACTATATTCCTAACTACAGTGTAGGAGAGCTCCCTTTCTCCACACCCTCTCCAGCATTGATCATCTGGACTTTTTAATGATGGCCACTCTGACCAGTGTCAGGTGATACTTCATCGCAGTTTTCGATTTGCATTTCTCTGGTAATTAGCTATATTGAGTATCTTTTTGTGTGCCTGTTGGCCATCTGTGTGTCTTCACTGGAGACATGTCTGTTTAGATCTTCTGCCCATTTTTGGATTGGATTATTTGGTTTTTTTGTTATTGAGTTGTGTGAGCTTTTTGTGTGTTCTGGAAATTAAGCCCTTGTGAGTCCCATCACTTACATATTTTCTCCCTGTCTGCAGGTTGTCTTTTCATTTTGTTTATGATTTCCTTTGCTGTGCAAAAACTTATAAGTATAATTAGGTCCTGTTTGTTTATTTTTGCTTTTATTTCTATTGCCTTGGTGGACTGACCTAAGAAAACATTGTTACTATTTATGTCAGAGAATGTTTTGCCTGTGTTCTCTTCTAAGAGATTTAAGATGTCCTGGCTTATGTTTGTGTTTTTAAGCCATTTTGAGTTTATTTTTGTGTATGGTGTGAGGGAGGGTTCTAATTTCATTGATTTACATGTGTCTGGCTGTCCGGCTTTTCCAGCTTGCTGAAGAGACTGTCTTTTCTCCATTGTATATTCTTGCCTCCTTTGTCGAAGATTAATTGACTGTAGGTGTGTGCGTTTATTTCTGGGCTCTGTATTCTGAGGAACACATTTTCTGAACATAATTTATTTCAGATCTATGCTGGGATAAATAAAAACACATGTGCCTTAACACATGCAAAAAATAGAAAGTAATCTTTATATGAGTAATTTAACACATTGTCTAGATTGTGGAGTCATTGTTTTACAAAACTGGACTGTCAAGAGACACTGTGTGGAGTAGAGACACTTTTAATGTGTAACCTTAAGTAAGTCAGTGTGTCCTGAAGCCACATGGCAATGGTTATAAAATCCAGCCAGCACATACGTATATAAATATTGTTTAATTCTGGGCCAATAAATAGAAACCATTTGTAGGCTTCTTCTCTTCAACCACAGTGCAGTGGCTAGAAGAAAGTAAAATTTTTTCCTTCCAGTTTTATTGAGATATAATTGACATCCAGCAGTGTATACGTTTAAGCTGCACAGCATAATGATTTGACTTTCTTGCATCATGAAACGGTTACCATCATCTCATTCAACTCATACAATGTTAAAGAAATAGATAAAAAGGTTTTCCCTCGTGGTGAGCACTCTTAGGATTTATTCTCTGAACAGCTTTCGTACATAACATACAGCAGTGTTAATTAATCGTATTGTACATTACACCTCTAGTACTTACTTGTCTTGTAACTGGAGGTTTGTACCTTTTGACCACCTTCATCCAGTTTCCCCTTCCCTACTGCTCCCATCCTCACCTCTGCTTACCACAGATCTGATCTGTTTTTCCATGAGTTTATTTATTTTTGAAGTGTAATTGACCTACGACCCTATGTTACTTTCTGGTACATAACACAGTGATTCGCTGTTTGTATACGTTTCAAAATGATCACCCTGATGAGTCACGTTTTCACAGAAAGTAAGTTTTGATGTTAGATTTCTCCTATTGCTCAGCTGCAGAAACCCAGGGAGCCAGTAGATTCTTTTCCGGGTTACTTCTCTTGATTTCTATATGTGGTTGCCCAAATCCAAAGTCTCTATGAAACGCCATTTATACTAGAACAACCTTTGGTTAACTTTGACCAAGTATTGCGATGGAAAAGTGCAGTGATAAAGTCTCCTTTTTAGAGTCTTTAGTCCTGCTTTGTTATTTTTGGGGTGAGGGAAGAATACATTTTAAACATAAATTTTAATTTATGTAATTTATAACTTATAAATCTAAGCTAAATCCAGGTGCTAGTGAAACTTTTAGGACTTCTCCAAAATGAATTTTCTTGAGATAAATAGCTTATGAGATCAGTGACTATGTATACAGTGGTATCAAAACTCTGGGCCTTAACTAACATTGGTTGAAAATTGTGTATAAGATGTTGGTGTCTAAAAATCTTATATGAGCTAAAGTCAGAGTAGGGTAACACATCTGACTTAATATTAGCCAGAGAAGTTTAGCTATTGTTGAATATTGAGAAATTCCTTCCTTTCTCTCTCTTCTCCCATCCTGCCTCTGTTCTTGCCTTTCTTCCTTCATTCACTCTTTCTTTCTCCATCAATCACTCATTCATCTCCATGTTCATTCATTTGACTAACAGTGACTAGCCACCCACTGTGTCCCAAGCCCTGTTCTAGGCACTAAAGATACAAGATGCAGCAGTGAGCAGCTTCAGGGGTTGTTTTCTTGTGGAAGAAGATGAAAATGATGAAAAATAAAATAGCAGACTATCCTAAGTCCTGTGAAGAATATAATATGTAGTGATGGGCTCCAGAGTGACTGGAGCAACGTGGTGCTCCTTTGGCAGAGAGTAGAAAGGAGAGGATTCTCAGGAGATGAGACCTGAGTGGTGAGAAGGAGGCAGCTGTGCTGCTTCTACCGAGGGGAACAGCACCAGAGGCAGAAAGGAACAGTAAGTACGAAGGCTCTGAGTCAGGTGGGAGCTGTTTATGGTCAAGAGACAGAATGAAGATCTGCGTGGTTGGAGCTCCATGATTTAGGGGAAGGGTGAGAGGAGACATAGGTAGGGACCAGGTCACATGGAGGTGTCACAGACCGTGGTAAGAAGTTTGGATTTATTTTGATTAAATGGAAGGGTATTGGAGAGTTTTAAGCAAGAACATGATTTGAAGCCTCCCGAGTATGTATTTAAAAGGTGTTGGTGAGATTGTCATTCGCTAGATCACAAAATGTCCAGTTACTGAATACACAGTAAAGAAACTCCTTTCTTTCGGGTCTCAGTATTGGGGGAACAGTTAAAAACATTTTTAACCTTATCTCTAATTCATGTACCAAACGGTTTCTCTGTTTGATTTAAGTTCCAGAGCGAATTTGCAGCTTTCTTCTAGCAAATATCTAATATTGCATACATTTTTTAAATTTTATTTAAATAGATAATATATTTATAATGTTCCAAAGTAAAAACGATATAGAAATTTCTATATACTGAATAACTTTGCTCCCATTCCAGCGTCTGTCCACTTCATCATTCATCTCCAATGGCAGTACACAGCCTCCTGCGTTGATTTCTTGTGAGTCTTTCTGTTGTTTCTTTGTGCAGATACGAGCAAATATAAATGATATTCTTATTTTCCTTCCTCTAGGATTGTGTGTGTGTGTGTGTGTGTGTGTGTGTGTGTGTTCTTCTGCAGTATCGCTTTCTTTACCCACAGTTGAGTCTGGAGTTTTTTCCCTTTCAGCACACAGAAAGCTTTGTCGCTCTGTTTTAGAGGAGGCAGGCTTTTCATTGACTAGAAGTGCTGTATGCTATTTAACCAGTTCTCACTGATGGGCTCTTGGTTTCTTATCTTTGGGTATTACAAATAGCACTGTGATGGCTAAACTTTTTCATACGTCACTCTGCGTTTGTGAGATATCACTGTAAGATAAATTCTCCCAAGTGGGACAGCTGGATTGAAGTGTACTCTTCATAATATATCATTTTGGTAGGTGTTTGTATTTTGCTAAGCATTGGCAGATTTTCCTCCCTAGAAGCTGTACTTTTTTGCACCTCCACTACCAATATCTGGTAAGTTATGGTCCTTTTAATGGTTGGCTTTACTGTTTACCTATTGTTTACCAACATTTTTTTCTTAGTCTCAGCTCCCTAATTTATGTATTTCTATCCCTGTATGTTGTATATATTTTTGTAGGCCACCTGTAGGCCACTTTCAATTATTGGTTGAAAGAGGCATTGAATAGATACATTTTATGTGCTTTAATGATTGCTTTTAACACCCTGTGTTATGATTATTCTTTTATATTTTTACCCATTTGCCCACTATACTGAATGGCTTCACAACACCAGGGTCCATATTTTAGGAGTCCTAGGAGAGCAATGCCTGGCAGGTAATAGGCAATAAATATTTGCTATCTTAATGAATAGTTTAAAGTATAGTAGTATTACTCATAAGCCTAGTAGAGTTAAGTAATACCTGGTAGGCAGAGAAAGAATCAGTGAATAATTTACTGAAACAGTTAATGAATATAGGATTTTTTTTTCAGTGAATCCATTGTATCAATAGCAATGAAGAAATATTATAATGGAATGGACTGATCATCTTTTTTTCAACTGGATGCTGTTAAAATATAAATGAAGATGATGATCCATCAGTACATGACCATAGAGCAAGTGAAATCCTATACGATATGACAGATAATGAAAACCTTCATAAAGAAATTGTCCAGCAAATAAATCAAAAAGTTAATCAAGAAAAGTGGCCAGGCAAAAGAACAATTCTGAGAGAGAATATTCTGCTTTAGGAAGCTTCAGATGACATCAGTGGTCTAGGAAAATTCTGGCAAACTTTTAAAATAAAATGCTTAAACCTTTCTATGTGTAATGCTATGTGATTAAGCCTTCTGCAGCCAGTAAACTTGCCGCACATTCTAGTCTTGATTGCTTTATGATTTGTATCTAGATGAGCTGAAGAAACAGCACTCTAAAACATTTAAAATGCGATATTACTGTCCACGAAACATGAATGTGCAGTAAAAAAATCTCTTGTCATTGAGCAAGAATGTCAGGCTGGAAGTCCTGCTCAGGGCCACTAATCCTTGTATATGAAACAACTAATCAGGGAAGACCGGACGCCAAATGGGAGAGCCGGCAGATAAGGCTTTGCTCTCAGAGTAATGATTTTCAGGCATTAAAACACACTTTACCTCGTCAGGCTAATTTAAATGTGTACCTGCCAGATATTACACATCACGGTGACTAAACGTGCATGTATCTTCAAAATTTTTTCATGCTTATGCAATAATCTTGGCATGAATGTATGACAGAATGATTTCATCGGACCTCAGGGAATATGATATTGAATATCACTCTGTAACCATTTGCAAGGCACATAAAGCTATGTCTTACTTCGGACAAGTTTAATTGATAAAAACTCACTTCTTTTACAGAAAGATTATTTGCTTTATAAATGATTCTTTTTTCAAAATTACGTTTAAGTATCATTTTCATCATGAATTTTAATTCAACCTACAAATATCTATTTTCATTAAACACTTTTTCAAACACATATAAATATTCTACATGCTATGCTTGGAAATAATTATACCTCTTTGCTTATGGTAAGTTACTAATGCTTTTTAACTTTTTGACATTTCTGAAAAGTCCTTACAAGTATTTGAAAAGTTGGCTAATCCTTCTCTTGAATATTTTTCATTACTTCAGCAATTTTAAAAGGTGAGTTGCCGTGTTCAAATAACTACGGTAGCTATAGAATATACATGTTTAGAATTAAAACCATGTGAAATAGTTTTTATAAAATGAAAATATTGAGATATGCCTTATTTTATTGACAGAAACCATCACCTATTATCATTTCATGCCTGGCAATAAATACTTCCTTACTTGTGCAACATTCAAGCTAAATATATGAGTTTATAAGTATGAACTCTACCCACAGGATCAGGCAACTCAGCAACCCACACACATACTGTATATGAGCCTCATGTTACTTTTTATTCTTTACTAATAGACCTCATAAGCATATTAATAGATTTTACATTCATAAACAAGTTTCAACCTTCTCCTTTAAAAAAAATACACCAGAGTAGTTAGAATGATTTCTGGGTGTCACTGGAACTTCTTCTTGCTGTGATTTTTCTTCAGATTTTTTTAAACCAGCGATCTCATGTAATCTTCATAGGTGTTACATGAAAGAAACACTTAGAAAACTTTTCTTTCTGTGTCAGACACCGACAGGATTTTTGTGTACATTTAACACCTGTGACTATGGGAAAGAGAGATGCTTAAACTCTCAACGAAGTGAAGAACCTCGTTGGCAAAGTATTACTCATATGCCAGTAAAGGGAGCTGTAGTAGTAAAGGAATTATAGTAAAATCAAGTTACATTTTAAATTGCCTTTTGTATAAAAGTGTAAGATACACTACTTACGGTCTTCGAGCTAAAAAAGTAAAATCTTGGATCAATGGCTTAAACTCTAGCTCTAGCATTATTTTTCTTGATTAATAAATATTTTGAATATAAACAGTCTGGTTTCTTAAGTTAGCAAAGAATAGTTCAGGATTTAGAGGTCTGACTCTCACCTGGCTGCGTGCTCCACTTTGATGAAACACACGTAGTTTTAGACCAGGTTGGCCTTCCCACAGGTCCGGCTGGGGGTCCTGCTTGGTACGCCGCGATTGCAAGGTCCTGCCTGCTCTTTACCTGGATTATATATCAGGCTTGTGTTTGCAGCAGGTGACCTTAAGGAATGAGGCAGTGTCTCCATTCAGGGCAAAGAGCAGTCTTGCTTACCCATTGTTTCAGACTGGCTCCGAAACAATGGATTTTTCAGCCTCAGTACTCCTCTCCCGGAAAGCCACCTACCTACTGCCTGGGCAGGCATCATCTAACCCTCTAACTCACCCTTAATGACTAGGTTTGGGGAACTGATGTGAATGTGCTAACGTTATGACTCCTGCTTTTTTTTTAATTTATTGAAGTACATTCATTTACAATGTGTCAATTTCTGGTGTACAGCATAATGTTTCAGCCATACATGTACATACATATATTTGTTTTCATATTCTTTTTCATTATAGGTTACTACAAGATATTAAATATAGTTCCCTGTGCTATACAGAAGAACCTTGTTTTTTTAAATCTATTTTATATATAGTAGTTAATATTAGCAATTTGTGAACTCCCAGTTTTATCCTTTCCCACCCCTTCCCCTACCCCGACTCCCGTAATCCTTGTTATGAGCAAAAATGCCTTTCACCTCCGTTTCCTGACTCTTGTGTCTGGTTTCTTCTCAGAGCCTCTAGGCTGAGCGATTGTAACCATCACCTCATTCTTTGTCTCCACTTAAGAATCACAGTATCGTTCGTAGCCTGAAAAGAGTTGTTTCCTATATTTTGCTCAGTTTTCTAGTTGTTTGTGACAAAATGTTAAGTCCAGTCCCAGTTACGCCATCATGCCTGGAAGTTGAAATCTAGGACTTTATTTTTTTGGTTTAGATTTATCTGTTAAAATTCATCATCTTTTTTTTTTTTTTTTTTTGGCCTCCATGAACAAAACAAGCACACAACTTTTAAAGCCTCTGTATGGTGACTGAACTCTACTATCTGGAACCTTGTGGTTCTATTGCATTTTTGTTTTTCCCTTTTGTCTCCAAGTTCTCTTTGATTATATGTGGATATTGTATTTGCAGAACTGTTTGTAAAAATCATTTGATATCCAGGGTGATGAGACAGATAGCTTTAGGATGGTCCCCAGTGCCCGCATCCTTGCTTAGTCTTCTTTGCTGAGCGTGAGCTGGACTTCTTAACTCCATTCTGATGAGTGGAAAATGAAGAAGGAAACATTGTATGTCACGTTGGGGCTTTGGTTCTAAGAGCCTGTGGCTTTCATTTTGGTCTCCCTTTCTTGCTCTTGGCTCCCTGGCTCCGGGAGAAGCCCCCGCTGTGGGCAGCCCTGTAAAGAGGCCCACAAGGTGAGGAACTGAAGTCTCCTGCCAACAGCCAGGTGACTGAACTTGGAAGTGGCCCCGCTAGAGGCAGGCAGAGCGTAGGTGACCGCAGCACCATCTGACCCCGGGAGCGAAGCCTGCTGGAATCCTGATCCAGAACCACTGAGCTGAGCCACTCCTGGATCCCAGACCCCCGGAAACTGTCAGATGAGAAACAGTTATTGTTTTAAGCCGCTACGTTTGGAATCATTTTTTACACATCAGGTCGATAACTAATAAAGATGATGTCTTTTAATAGTTAGGGTTTCTATCTGCGTCTGCCGGTTGCCTGGTGGTGCCAGCACTCTAGGACATCTGCGGATGCTGGTGGCCAGAACCTCCTGTCTTCAGTCTCAGGCAATGAGATGGTTCAAAGCTGAGATGCAGCCCCTTTGAGGGCCTTCCTGTGGTTCACCCGGAGGTGACAGGGTGTCCCTCTCTAAGGGACAGCCTAAGATGGGGGACTTAGGAGCGCTCCCCTCAGCCCTGTACAGGCCCTGAATCCCAGTCTCAGTGGCCAAAGCACTAGGCAGCTTGCGGGTCCCATTCAGCTGCCCAGCTGCCCTCCTCTCCCTCTGGGATTGGTAGAGTTTCCTGGGAAGAAACTCCTCCATATCTGGGGTGGAGTAACCTGGACTCCCTTCCCTGCCATCCTCTGGGTGAATCTTCAGTATGCTGTGAGTTCTTTGATGCCTTCAGCTGGCTATTTCTTTCAACATTTTGTCCCACTTTTCTAGTTGTCCTCTAAGAGCCCGACTTGCTTCATCTACCATTATTGGAGGTGAAAGTCAGATCCTCCTTTCTCGATCTGAGAGGCTGAACAGCAGTGAAGTTTCCTGTCGCACGTACTTAAGTCACAAAGTGTACTTAGCTGTAGGTTTCAGTGCGATGGTTCACTGAATTCTGTAGGAATTCCATGTACTTACTTTCCATCTAACACTCTGGAGGGCGCTTTTCTGGTGGCCAGTCTGATTTGGCCTGCTCACGATTGTACACGGCAGCCTTGCTAGTTTTCCAGTGCACACAGATGGGCGGCAAGGTGTTAACTCTGACATTAATTCATTTTTGGAGTTTTACGCTGGCAGGCAGTGGTCTGTGTCTGATGTCACTTGGGTGACAGGGAATGAAGCTGCATATTTTCTACTGTCATATTTTACCTCTTAGAATATTTGTTATTCTCTGCAAAGTTAATCTTGATGGTTTTATTGTTACATACACTTTCTAATAAAGAAGCAAATAAGCTTGTGTGGATTAAGTACCAACTCCAAATCACACGGAGAACATATGTCTCTGAAAAATGTGTTGATAGGAGAATTAATAGTTGGAACTCTTAAGATCTTTTTTTGGGGAAAAAGCCTATGTAATTAAAAAAAAATTTCCCTTATTTATTGGGGAAGAAGTAGTTAGGTTTATTTATTTATTTACCATTACTATTTTTTAATGGAGGAGCTGGAGATTTGAACCCAGGACCTTGTGCATGCTAAGCACACGCTCTACCACTGAGATATACCCTCTCCTCCCAGCCTGTGTAATTTTTAAAAGTAAATCTGTGTATGTTCTCTTGGGAAAAAAGCCAAGATACACTCTTCCTGAAAAAAAGTAGCTGTATACCCAAGGCTCCTGAGATATTCAGTTTATACATTTAATTATTTTAATTTATGAGTAGTATGCACACGGAGTTTCTTAGGTTATTGTTTTCCTTCATCCAAATGTTTAATGCTTCTTGGTTATATATATTAGAGTTGTTAAATCTCCCTAAGTCACATTTCAGTCTTGGAACAGTTGTCAATTAGCATATACAAACTCCAGAGTCAGAAATTTTGGAAGGAATTTAAATTCTGTCACTTAATAGTTGTAAAACCTTGTACAAGAAATTTAACCAGCATTCCCTCTGCTCTGTCCCTCCAGCCACCATGTTCACAGAATCAATATTACAACTGTTTTCCAGACATTTCAATTTCTGTCTGAGAACGTGGACAATGATAATATCTTTCTCACCTACCTTGTAGGTTTGTGATAAGGAGAAAAATGATATTTATGAGAGCCTTTGTAAGCTCTGTAGCAATATGCCAGCATAAGGTGTGATTATTTGCAGTCTTCGCTCCTTTATAAAGTGTCAAGGCGAGACCACTGCATTAGATGTCCAATTTTCCATATTTTGAAGAAGAGAAAGATGTTTGAAGGAATCATAGTATCTAGGAAGCCAAAAATCTAAGGAAAACAGTTAAATATATCACTTGTAACTTGAGAGAAAAAGCAGCAAGAAATACTTTATGTTAAGGGCACAAACCTTCTGGATTATAAAGTGTGTTGGTTGTGCTTAAGGGAAGAGAATGGAGGCCTCTTGTTTTTTGGTGGGAGCGAGCGGGTGGCGTGGGGGTGTTTCTGCCAGGTGGCTTCTGTCCCCTTTCCTTCCTCTGGATTTTAAAAGCGTGACCTACCTCTTGTGCTTTTGATTAGTTTAACACCAAGTGCGGAGCATTGAATATCAGTTCCTGACCTCGGGGAGAACTTTCTGAGAAACTGGAAATTAAACAAGTATGGGAAACTCTTCCTCTGGAAAACTCCCCCTCCTCACCTATCCCTTGGACAAGCCACTAGAAATTTCCAGGTTCTTGGTATATTTCTCTAAATGATAAATACAGTTACTTAAGGGCCAATCAGAGACGACCAGATGGTAACAATCTTAAGAGCACAAGGGAAAAAGAGGCAATACTTTTAGCTCTTCTTACCATATATAGATTTTTGATAGTGTACTTCATTTATAAAAATATGTTATTTAATTACCTATTGTCAGCTGAGTTATGAGGTACCATACACCATGTCACCATCTTTTCCATTTTATACATTTATCTCTCTCTCTTTTTTCCTCTTTTTTAAAAAATATACGTAGTATGATAGAGAAATAAAAGTTATCTTTTAAAAGTGGGAAAATATATATGAAAACAAACATACAGATAAACAACAAGGTCCTACTGTACAGCACAGGGAGCTATGTTCAATATCTTGTAGTAGCATATAATGGAAAAGAATATGAAAAAAGGAGATATATATATATATATATATATATATATATATATATATATATATATAAAAATATGTATATAATATATATAATAACTGAATCACCATGCTGTACGCCAGAAATTGACACATTGTAAACTGACTATACTTCAAGAAAAAAAAAAAACCCAAACCAAAACAAAAAAGTGGGTAAATATGAATTTCCTTGTGAAATATACCAAATACTGATGTATCTTGAGATATCAAGTAGAATTGTTCGTTTTCATGGTTCTAGAAATAATATCTTTTCCTAAAACAGTATCCATCAGTTTTATTTAACTGGGCCCTGGGCAGCTATATATTGGATATACAGCAAACTGGTACTGAAAGAGAAAAGAAAATGATGTTCAGAAGAGAAAAATGAAAAACTCTCTATTCTTAGAGGATAAGACCTAAATTCTATTTGAATTTTGCCTCAGTTTGGGCTGCTGTGACAAGGACTGTAGACTGGGTGGCTTAATGTATTTCTCATCGTTCCGGAGGTCAGAGGTCCAACATCAGGGTGTCAGCACCCTCGGGCTCTGGTGAGAGCCCTCTTCCTGGGCTGTCTTCTCGCTGTGTCCTCGTGTGATGGAGACGGGGGTTCTCATGTCTTTCTCCTTTTATAAGGACATTAATAACCCCGTTTTTAAGGGCTTCGCTCTAAAGACTGATCTACCCTAATTACCTGCCAAATGCTTCACCTCTAAATACCGTCACACTGGGGATTAGGGATTCAAACATTCAGTCCGTAGCAGACTTTAGGATGCTGTTCCCTAGTACGGGTCTAAGGCTGGGTTGGAAAGCCCCGCACCTGAGCCCCGTTCAGAGCTTCATAAGGCTGATGAAAATAGTTCTCTAAGAATCTGACGTTTGTGAGAATCTCATGCTTCATGGCTTACCCCTCTACTCACTGAATGAATTTTCCTTTTTTCTTTTTAGCCAGTTTTAGTTTTTCTTGGTCTGGAAGTACGATTAGGAAACAGTGGTATACAGTGACTCAATTATAACTTTTAGTTGAAAGCTGAGGTTAAAAATAGGGTTTGTGCATGTTATATGGATATTTTAGGCTGATAGTTTATTACTGTTATTATTATTATTATTAACTAAATAATGTATCAGTCAGCAACTTTTCCCCAATGTATCCCTTTTATGTTACTGGCATAAAGTTATAGCTGGCAATGAATCAATACTTAACATCGATTGAGTTCTTACTATGTGCTAGATAATGCCATGCATTTTATATGGAATATCTGATTTAATCTTCACAACAACCGCATGAGGTAGGTCCTATTATTAAGCCATTTTGTAGATGTGGAAACTGAGGCTTCCAACAGCAAAATAATGTGCCTAAGGTCAAATAGATCATAAATGGTAGAGTCAGGGTGCCTGTGTTGGTGTTATTACAGAGGTTTCCAGCTCCCTCAGGTAACAAGTCTCCCATAGGAAGAAGGAGTTCCACTTCTCATGGGAAAATTTTATATTAACATTGAATAAATCATTTGACAAGAGGTATGTCCAAGAAGCAGGGTTGGAGGTTATCAAAGTAACACTTAGTGTTTACATGGTACTACATTTTTTTCTCCTTCAAGCATCTCTAATTAAACCATGGGAGACTTTTGCAAATTAAATTGGTATAATTAATGCCAGATAAGATTGGGAAATTGAAACTCAGATTTATAGACAAGAACTTTAATTTATCTGTGACAGTAGAAGTGTACCAGTGGTCCATGTGCAACATTGGTATTGCCCCGTTATTCATAATAATATTGCTTAATATGAAAAGACAAGTCCCAGTCTACTAACAGTGAAACAGCTGTAAAACTGGTGGTCTGGAAGACCTTACTAGGTACCAGGTTAGTACCTGTTGAGTTAATAGGGTTCATGGAGGGCCCAGGGATTCTATTTTTATCTCTGGTTTGTGTTTTGTAAGTTGGAAACAATAGGGGTGTGTGTGTGTGTGTGTGTGTGTGTGTGTGTGAATTGCTAAGACCACTGCTAGAGACACCACTGGGGGCCGAGAAAAACCTTGGGATTTCACTCCTTCTTTGGCCCTCGGCTCTCCTCCTTGTCCCTTTGTGCAGCTCTAATGAGAAGCCAGTTGACAAGGGAGTCTGTGTCGTGTAGTTTGCAGGGTCTTTCTGGGAGTCACGCAGCAGAGCAGGGGCGGGGCAGGTAGGGATGGGGTGCAGACACACCTGTGTTGTGCACACATGGCATTTGTGGGGACAGTGCTCAGCACCCTGTGCCTTTGTTCCCCTTTTGTGACAGAAGAAAATGAACTCCTGATTTGGGGATTTTTTTTTTATGGTCCTTTAAAGTTTCTTTTCTTTCTTTCCTTCCTTCCTTCCTCTTTTCTTTTCTTTTTCTTTTCTTTTCTTTTCTTTTCTTTTCTTTCTTTCTTTTCTTTTCTTTCTTCTTCTTTCTTTCTTTCTTCTTTCTTCTTTTCTTTCTTTCTTTCTTCTTTCTTCTTTCTTTTCTTTCGCTCTTCCTTCCTTCCTTCCTCTCTTTCTTCCTTCCTTTCCTTCTCTCTCTTCCTTCCTTCCTTCTTTCCCTTTCTTTCTTTCTTCCTTCCTTCCTCTCTTTCTTCCTTCCTTTCCTTCCTTTCCTTCTCTTCCTTCCTTCCTTCTTTTCTTTCTTTCTCTCTCTCTTTCTTTCTTCTTCTTCTTTCTTTCTTTCTTCTTTCTTTCTTTCTTTCTTTCTTTTTCTTTCTTTTTCTTTCTCTCTTCCTTCCTTTCCTTCTCTCTCTTCCTTCCTTCCTTCTTTCCCTTTCTTTCTTTCTTCCTTTCTTCCTTCCTTTCCTTCCTTCCTTTCTTTCTCTCTTCCTTCCTTCCTTTCCTTCTCTCTCTTCCTTCCTTCCTTCCTTTCCTTCTCTCCCTTGCTTCCTTCTTTCCCTTTCCTTCTCTCTCTTCCTTGCTTCCTTCTTTCCCTTTCCTTCTTTCCCTTTCTTCCTTCCTTTCCTTCTCTTCCTTCCTTTCCTTCTCTTCCTTCCTTTCCTTCTCTTCCTTCCTTCCTTCTCTTCCTTCCTTCCTTCTCTCTTCCTTCCTTCCTTCTTCCTTCCTTCCTTCTCTTTCTTTCTTTCTTTCTTTCTTCTTCTTTCTTTCTTTCTTTCTTTCTTTCTTTCTTTCTTTCTTTCTTTCTTTCTTTCTTTCTTTCTTCTTTCTTTCTTTCTTTCTTTCTTTCCTTTCTGTTCTTTCTTTCTTTCTTTCCTTTCTGTTCTTTCTTTCTTTCCTTTCTTTTCTTTCTTTTCTTTTCTATGAAACATGGAATTCCTCTATAAAAGTCAGGAGTCCTATCACTTGGGCATCTACTTCAGTTCTAACCATGCCTTCAGGATTTGGGTTTCCCAAACAGTATCTGCTGAGGGGATTCCATTTTGTGATGAGAAAATGCTTCAGGATAACCCTTGACAAACCTAATTGTGAAATAGTGTAGTGTTGATGGGAGCAGCTACATGGATTTAGGTTCTTTCCACACACGGTAAATAGGAGTTCTTCATAGTTCTTCACAGCACTGGTCTCCATTAGGTGTCTGCAGAGGTGTTTCCTTCTTAGAAATCTCTCATATATATAAATACATGTATTTTTTTGCAGTTTTAGAAAATATGTATGTATTTTTTTCAATTTTGGAAACAATTTGTTGCTATAGCCTTTTCTGTTGTTGAGTTGTTCAATTTGACCACTTTTGTGAAAATATTTAGTAACTGAAAGTATTATAATAATGGTTTTTAAAATTGTTTGGTAGGGGTTGGATTTGTTTTGCACATCTATGGAGTATTTGTGTGACAATCTAAGAAACTGTGACCTTAGAGGACAGTATTTGGACTGATAACATATCCAGTCCAACCAACTTTAGAATCAGCATTGTAATTAACCATCTTTTTGGAACAAAGACTTCGTTTTATTTTCTTTAGACTTTTCAGCATACCCCCCTGCCCTGCCCTGCCCATTCATATATGTAGATATTTTTACTATAGCATGGAGGATTGTTTAACAACTATCTAAATACAGATTTCTAGATGTTATTAGTATGGAATGTGCAAGAGTTGGCATTTTATCTCAGAACTGAGCTCACCAACTTTTAGAACTTGATGCCTTGACCTGAGCAGGCAACCATCACCTTTTGAACTTCAAAACAAAACAGTGAATTTCATAATGGGAAACACTGTGACATGCTTGTATTATAAATAATAAAAACTGGCTCTTCTGGGTGAAATTAAGGCTCTGAGGAGGAGACGTACCCCAGCAGCTGTTTTCCAGTTTGTCTTTCGGAAGCACAGAGCTTCTACACACTAAATTTATAAACCGGGTAACTTGATTCTATAATGAAAATTCCATTCCTTTGGAAATATGAGTCTGATTTTCTACTTAAACAGTTAGCAAATTTTATTTTAATTTTTAGCAAATTACTGTTTCTGTTTAAGCTAAAGAAATTTGTTCTAAATTGAAATGTGTAATTTTTAAATAATCAGTGCTATCCTAATTCTTGAGAGTGACCTACCCCTTTCTGTTGTGTATTTTTTCTTTTAACTCGTTTTAATTTGCAAGAAGATAAATAAAACTAGTTTTTCATAAAGTAATTCATCTAGTTTTCATAAAATAATTAATCGGAACAACCATTTATTTCTGCATCTGACTGAGGATTTATGTGGGGTAAAAACACTTATCAACAAAAGTTAAACATAAAAGTGCAGGTCATCCTGATGTAATTGCAGTGATAGAATTATGCTGGTGTTATTATGGTTTTGCATCTGGTGTCAACAGACTGATTTTCCAGGTCAGTAGTTCTCAAGGTGTGGTCCCAGGACCTAAAGGATTAGCATCACTGAACCTGTTAGAAATGTAAATTTCTTGAGTCCCATCCCAGACCTATTGAAACAGAAACCTTCCATAGAAGGTAGGGGTAGAGGAGTCTTGAGTTTTGAAAGATCTCCAGGTGATTCAGTGGACCCTAGAATAATTACTGTAATCTGGTGTCAGTCTCCACCTTGGCTCACTCTACTATAAGCCAGGTATAAGAGGTGGCACAGACACTCTAGAAAACCCAAATCATTAAAACCATTGATGCTGGTTGTTTCATTTGTAAAAGTCCTTTCTTGTGGAGAAAAACTGATGTGACTGCTTTTGGGATAAGGCGGAGGTAGTTCTAAAGGCAGGGATGTTTATTTACACCTTCATAAGTTTTGTCACTATAGCAGTCCGGCCATGGCGATGGGAGGGAGAGGAAGCAGGTACGGGGGAGTGCTTCTTATTTAAAGTGGTGCTTGCTGTCATCTGTGCTGTGTTAGTAAGATACAAGAAGGTAACAGACATGAAAGTGATCTGCACACTGGGAAGCTCTATATAAATGCGACTTGTGCATTTGTTGAGTCAGCATTTCAGACGCTGGAGCATCAGCAGTGAAGAAAACGCAAGCCCTTGTCCTCCTGGAACTCCCTTTGGGGAGCTGCTGTGAAATATAAACCTGTCTGTGTTACAAATGAAGCTATACATGGGCACTTACAAGTAAGCTGAGGTTCATTAGTAGAAAAAAATTGCAATTCAAAATAGGCCCATGTAACAATGAGAATTTGCCTTCTCAGTTAGAGGGTGGTTTCAAACACATCTAACTAGAAAGTAAGAGAACCCAAAATCCATGTCAGCAGATCCATTTTCCATAACCCTCATGCTGTTTCCCTCAAGTTTCATTTTACGGAAGCTTTATTTGAGTCATCATTTTTAATTTCTTTACTTTTTCTCAACTCATCAGGTCTTTTCATTACTTTATGCCTTTTATCATGCTTTTTTTCTTTTGCGCCTGTAATGCCCTTACTTTCTCTTTTTCACTTAAGAAAATTGTATATATTCTTCAAAATCCAGCTCAAGTCTCACTCCTGGGACCTGTTGGTTCCCAGTTTCTCAGGCTGAGCTGGTTTCTCCATCTCCTGTCCTGTCCTGGCAGCTTGTCTGATCTGCACTGGAGTCTGCAGTCCCTTACTGAATCCCTCCCTCTCTGCACCCATCTCCTCCTCTAGATGGTGGGTTCCTGGAGGAGGGGGACCACATCTCATGAAACTTGTGTCATCAGCACCCACCGGACTGTTGGTGGTAACTAGCAGGGGCTTCATAAATATTTGCTCCCTTAATGAACTTAGTTGGGTAGTCTGGCTTCTAATTCCCCCAGCCCTTGAGAAAGAGCAAGTTAAAAGAGAGCTTCCTGGTGTTGGGACCATAGCAGTGAGGAGGGACTTGATCATTTCACAACAGAGGAGTAAACAAAAGCTATTTTTTTTTTTTTAAAAAGAGCATATAGAAGGGCAGAAATCTGGAGAACAAAGACCAATTACGTTATAAGTCAGAAATGAAGGTTCAGATTTAAAGGAAAGACTAAACTGTATTCATGTACTTAAGATTTCCAGAAGTGGGTGTCTCAAGAGGTCAACTGTCCAGATTTTCAAATATGATTTTAAGTAGTGACACTTATTATAGTGGTCTGTCTGGTATTATAATTTTCATTAGTTTTTAGTTTGATAGCATTCTCTTCCAGGAGAAAATATTACACCTTATAGTTCAGAGAGAGAAAATGGACTTTCTTAGGTTTGAGAGAGACACATGTCCATATATTTTCTCATTTATGTTACTTGTAACCTTTTAAATCCTATAATGTGCTAATCTTTTGTGGCTAAGAAACACTTTGATGTGTGTGTTCTTTTTAATTTTTTAATTTTAAATTAAAAAAATTTTTAATCTATTTATTGAGGTATAGTCAATTTACAATGTTGTGTCAATTTCTGGTGTACAGCATAATGTTTCAGTCATACATATACATACGTATATTCATTTTCATATTCTTTTTCATTATAGGTAACCACAAGATATTGAATATAGTTCCCTGTGCTCTACAGTATAAACTTGTTATTTATCTATTTTATATATAGTAGTTAGTATCTACAAATCTTGAGCTCCCAATTTATCCCTTCCCACCCTCTCCTCCCTGGTAACCATAGGTTTGTTTTTTATGTCTGTGAATCTGTTTCTGTTTTGTAAATAAGTTTATTTTTCTTTTTTTTAGATTCCACATATAAGTGATATCATATGGTATTTGTCTTTCTCTTTCTGGTTTACTTCACGTAGAATGATGTTCTCCAGGTCCATCCATGTTGCTGCAAATGGCATTATTTCATTCTTTTTAATGGCTGAGTAGTATTCTGTTGTGTAAATATCCCACAACTTCTTTATCCAGTCAATTGTTGATGGACGTTTAGGCTGTTTCCATGTCTTGGCTATTGTAAATAGTGTTGCTGTGAGCATTGGGGTGCATGTGTAAGAAACACCGTCTTGAACAGCCATTGGTACTTCTGTGACATATGGTGATAAGAGGGAGGAAAGACAGCAAGGTATGAGTCAAAGCTGTGTATAGATGTCTTCTTTGGGGTCTAGTCCCCATTCTGTCACAGAGTAAATGTGGGTCTCACCTAAGTCACTAAAATTCCATCAGTAGATGTTTCCTTATCTGCAAAGTGGAGACAGTACAAACCTATAGCCTGGGACTGTTTTGCCAGTCAGATGAAATAATGTGTGTGAAAAGCATCTAAAAACAAGGATCACTTACAGAGATGGTGGGAACCTATATCCCAAAATATCTTATATGTTAGAAGACAAGATCCAAGCCATTGCTGAAAGTGTTTAATTTTTTCCAGTCCCTTCTCTTCCTTCCTCCGATATTTCCCGTGACAATTTAGGAAGTCAGATGTTTCTTTGTTTATATAAAATGGCGCAGATCCAGCTGTTCTCATGAGCTGGCCCGGACCTCTCCCTAGCAGATTACTGAGTTTAAATGGTTGGTAAATTAATTAGAAGTTCTAAGGAGGAAATCAGATGTGATTAAATGAGCATCAGCAAAAAAAAGTAAGACCTGGTAAGTTTAACAGTGGCCGGGGCTTTGAAGACTTACGAAGAGTGTTTTCTACACTGGGCTTCTAACATGCTTGTAGGCAAACAGAATGTTTATCTGTGTATCTCTCTTACTCGAAATTTCTGTCTTCACACAATTCTTTACCAGCTGCCGCTCATTAACATCTTTGGAGGCAAAGCCTGCAGAACACATTTCGACAAGGAATAGCTGGAAAGTCATGGTTCGGCATAAAAGCTGAAGTCAGCTATATTTCATTTATCAAATCAATGAGGCTTTGTCTTTAATCCCTTTAGCTCCAGGTCACAGGGTTAACTTGGCAGAATAATTTTAAACTGGAGCTCAGATGATTTTCTTCCTGAGAAACAACTGTATTATGAACTGGTGTCACTCAGTAACACCTTAGAGGACGCACATTATCCTTACATTTACCAAAAAGAAAAACATTCAGAACAGAACGAAATACCTGGGTTTGGGGACTGTTAGGGGAAAAGCCTAAAGCTTGAAGCTCTTTCTGGAGGGGAAGGTGGCCTGAAAGGGACATTGATGGGAAGGACTGGGGAAGAGCCTGGTTCCAACCTTGAAGCAGCAGCAATGGAGAGAGGTGTCTGGGAAGAACTTTGAAAAACTAAGACTGAGTAGGGGGCTGTCACGGGAAGTTTTACCCGCTTTTCAGTTTTGTCTGGTTGTTGTGTCCAGGGTGCCATAGAATCAAGATACATAAATGTTTGTCTGATGGTAATTAACGTAACTCAAATTACAAATGTAGTAGCTACCCAGTTCATATGCAGAACTTAATTATTTTAAAGCCTTGATTTGTGTTTAATGGGTAGATTAGAGACTTATTCCTCTGATCAAAATCATTTCCTTTGGAAGACCTGAGCTTGTTATGGTGAGGGCATCAGGAGCCTCGAAAATATTTTTGTGTAGGTATGTCAGTGCTTTTTTATTTTAATTTTTTTCTTTTCCTTTTCTTTTTTTAATTGATGTATAGTCAGTTTACAACATTGTGTCAATTTCTGGTATACAGCATAATGTTTCAGCCATACATACACATACACATATTCCTTTATTAAAAAGTTTTTTTTTTTTAATGAAGGTACTGGGGATTGAACCTGGGACCTCATGCATGCTAAGCATGCTCTCTACCACTGAGCTATATCCGTCCCCCATTATCAATGCTTTTTGAACCATGAGAATATATAGAATTATTATACCGTATGAAAACAACTATTGTTTCTACTTAATCTATCATGCTCATCATTTATATTCATCCAAATCATTTATTTTTTAAAAAATTGTAATGGAGATTTTATTTATTTATTTGTGGGTTTTTTTTTTTTTTTTGAGGGGGAAGTAATTAGGTGTACTTATTTCTTCTTCTTCTTTTTTTATTTAACAGAAGTACTGCGGCTCCAACCCATGACCTCATGCATGCTAAGCATGTGCTCTACTACTGAGCTATATCCTCCCCCCATCTAATAATTTAATCTGTTTAGTGTATGAAAGCCAAGAACTGTATTAATGTTTGTTACATGAATACTTTTATAAATAAGCATTTGTTTAGCATTCATGAAATTTAATCTGCTCTGGATCTACAATAGTGGTATTCCCTTTTTATAAAGCCAGATAAAAACTAGCACAAAATAGTATTGCTGGTGATAAGACCAGTTCAGGTGCTCTGAGAAGCGGGCTCTATAATGGAGTTGATCAGACAAAAGATTCACTGGGAGACAGACCTATAAACGATACGGGGCGGGCGAGGGAGCAGGAGCAGGTGGGAGGAGACTCCAGCGGTGATGGAGGACTGGTAGCTGGGAAGGGAGAGAGGGAAGGACGGAGGATTGGATGGGAAGAGGCGCAGACTGAATACAGCTCTGAAAGAGTCGTGGCTGGAAAATGGGGGTACCCCAAAGCAAAGGCTGCCCAGGAGAAGAGTCCCCAGTCACCGGCTGGGAGCGGCCTGAGAGGGGCGTGGCCTGGCTAGGGTCCGAGGCGCAACCTGGGTGGCCTGGGTGGCCTGGGTGGCGGCAGCCAGGCCGGGGCTCTTAGATAACTCCGCGTCTCCGGGCAGCCTCCCTCAGGCTGCCACAATTATGCAGTGTTCTCAACAATTTCACTAATCATCAAACTTTAAAATTGGCATTCTAAACATTTATTCATGTAAATATTACTACTAGTATTTGCAGATCGTTAAAAGTACCCTGGAGTCAGGCGGAATTCAGAATAGCCAACATGAAATTGTATTCCCTCAGAGCCAATTGTATTTTATTTGAAGATTTACAACCATTATGACATTTTAATATTTATTATGGTTTGTATCTGGGCTCTAGAAAGAAGTTCCAGTTTTCTTTCATTGCTTTCTCTAATTCTAAATATAATACATGCTCATTTCACAGAATGAGAAATACAAAAAAGCTTGGAAAAAGGAAATAAAAAGCATCCTGAATCTCACCACCTGAAAGTTAACTTTTGTGGTGTCTCCTTTGTGATTTTAAAAAGTGCGTATGTGTAACTGGCATCGTTAGTTGTTGTCCGCAAATATCCACTGAATTACTGGGGTGGGCTGTGTCCTGTGAGAAACCTTCAGCCCCAACCCAGATGCATCTCAGCTGTGAGAGGGTGGCAGTGGCCTGACAAGTCCACTGGTGCCTGGGCTCGTGGGCGAGCTCATGCTGAGAGAAGACAGACCTGACCAAGATGAGCTTGTCCTATTCAGAAAGTCCCAGCCTGCTTCAGGAGGGTGGGACTCCCTTGATAGGTGTCTGCCGGTCCCGGAGACACGGAACTCATGTTTGGGCCCACAGAGACCTGTTTCAAAAACGCTTTGGCTGAAGAGTGTGGCTTTGAGGTCTGATCAAATGTCCCTAAACAGACGGTGGCAACCTGTCTTGTGTCACCGTAGGATAGTGTCGGTGGAGCAGTTGCAGGGCCCACGGAGACACGATGGTACTTGGAGGGTGCCCAGTGGACCGAGGAGGTGTTCAGTCAGTGCCCAGAGGATCGCTGAAAGTGCTTAGCCGGAGCAGGAGTATTTGGAAACACACAGGGGTGGAGGGAGATTGATTGACTGTGTAGTTAATGGAGATAATACACAATCTTTTATTCTATTTTTCAGTTAACCTTACAGGGAATGGGTGTTCCAATCATTAAATTTTCCATGAAAACATGATTTTTATAGCTTTTTTAAACAACAAAGGGCTACTTTTAATTTTTTTAATTTAAAAAAGTTGTTATTATTTTTTGAGGGAGAGGGTAATTAGGTTTATTTATTTACTCTTTTAATGGAGGTAGTAGGGATTGAACCCAGGACCTTGTGCGTGCTAAGCACTAGGTCTACCACTGAGCTATACCCTCCACCTGTTCTTTTTTTTCTTTTCGGTGTATCCTTTGCCTTTTCATTTTATTTGCAATACTCGTTTAATATATAGAAGTTTAAAGTTTCTTTCTTTTCTTTTTTTTCTTTTTTTTTGGTGTATGTGGTCAGATCTTTCTCTCTTTTGAGACTTGGATCTGGCATCCCTGGATGAAAAAAAAATGGTTTAAAGTACTTGGAATAAAATCAAGTTGGAGTCTCAAATTAAACCACATGCTGAAATCAGTTCCAGCTGGAATAAGGAATTAAATATGAAAAGAGCCATACAATTCTGTTTGTTGTAAACAAGGATTTGTTGGTCTCCATCCTGGTCTGGTTTGTTGATGTTTAAGGTAATCCTGACAGCTCACAGTGGGAGGGTGGTTTGAAGTGTGCAGGTCCGTCTTTGACTGGGGTTGAATGCCTGACCCGAGGGGTCTGCTGGCCAGAGGGGTGTCTCCAGCTCCCGTCGCAGGATCCTGAGTTAGTGCTGCAGGAAATTGTTTCTGAAAACTTTGAAGCAGCCTCTAACCCTTCTTTTGCTAGAAAAGGTGGACAAAAGGTCTTTGTGATTTCCAAAATATAACCCTCTTGGGGTCATTTTTGATTTCACAACCCCCACCTTTCCTCATCTAGGATGCCCTGTGGCCCCGTGCGTGTTGCATTACCAGGCAGTGCCCCAAAGCCTCAGTCCTGGGAGGCCCTATTAAATACAAAAGGCAGTTCCTTCAGGGGTTCTGGCTTGATGCAGACTTCTCAGATTTGCCCCCACCCCCCCGTTTTTGTGTGCAAGGGCTGCAGGTTTGGCTGCATCTGAGGAGCCGGCTCCTGCTCCTGTCTCTTTGCTTTCATTGCCCTGGGCTTCAGCTCAGAGCTCACCGTGACATAAGCAATCATTATGCTTGTTGTGGTCAGCTCCCCCCTTCCTGCCCCCCACACCCTTTCTGTTTGAACTGTTGCCTAAGGGACTTTCAGAATCCCGAGTCTTCCATACTACTTGAAGTGGGAGTGCTTCCCCGTGTCCTTTCAGATGATTTTAAAACTGCTGTCCTGGGGATGGTGCTTTTATGATCAGCAAATAAAAGGACCTCCAGCTGCCTGGATCCATCATACTCATATTTGTAATAAGTAACAAATACTGTTTCTTTTTCTTGTAACAGTTTTTCCTGGCACGCGTGTGTCGATCCTGTTTCGTTTCAGAATTGATTCAGGGTTATTTGGATGCACTTAGATTTTTCCCTTCTGAGATACGTGAAATGAAACCCAACTTCTGATTCTTTCAGCTTTTGTAGAGCTCGTTTCGGTTCTTGACAAGTTAATATTTGTTAGAAATTGGGTTCTGGTGTTAAAAAAAATAAGATATATATCTAAGATAATTTTATTAAATTATATAGCACTATTTTGATGTTGTATCTATGGATAAAGGTAATTAAATAAATGTTACTTTCCTATGGGTTAACAAAATATAAATTGGGTTCTGCTTTCTATTAAATATGTAAACAAAAGATGTTTGTATTCTTTCTCTTCCTGGTAGCGATTGTGCTAAACCATAGTGTCCAGCTATATAGTAAGGGATATGTATTAACATGAGCACAAAAGCCGTGATGACAGTTGGCGTGGTCGATTTTGTGTCGTGCTGTGCATGTCACAAGTACTGGATTGCTGCACTGGTACTACGGCCACGTTGTTCTTGAGCCCTTTGGGCAGCGATAGGAATGGCTGGGGACAGAGGCTGATTGGTGTCCACATACAGGTCAGTCCCATCCATTGATTATTAAAGTCCTCCTCTTCTGAGATAACCCTTCGGTGAGCATCCACGTGGGCACAAATGTCTCTGTTTTCAGGCACATTTGGGGAGGTCTAGCCACATGCTTCCATGGATCTCCTTACTAGTTTTCTTGTCACGTTCATTCCAAGTTCCTGACCATCCAGCCAAACCATTGGCGACAGTCCTTGAAGCCGTACAGAAACCGTATCTCTGGCCACTTCTCCTTACAAGCAAAATGAACGACTAGAGGCACTACTTGAAATTCTGCCCACTGGGAGGATTTTCCCTTCACCACTTGGCTGTCCCCAAAAAGGGCCATGGTGCCACAACCCTTCCACTCCTGGGTGGTGCCTGCAGAGCACACAGAGGCGTCTGTAAGACAGGCCTGAGTTTTCTCTTCCTGAGTCAGAGATTGAATGGAACCGCCCAGGTCGCAGGGGCTGGGACAGGGGAGGTGACAAACAAGAGTGGGGGTGGGGGCCATGGGCATTTGGGGCACTTCCTCATGCCAGTTACTTGTGTAAGTTCCATTTTGATTCTGTCTATGTTACCATGGGGAAGCAAGAAAATAACCTCGATTCTTTGTCTTAACCAAGAAAAGGAATCTAAACAGAAGACTGAAAATGTGATATAAACAAAGGATTTTATTAGTAGAGCAAAAGTCAGTATAGTACACCTTTGAGAACTGAAGGTGGGCCAACCCAAGAGAGGAACAAATGGCTCCACTTCTATGTCCCTTTTGTCTTACATCCTTGCTTTAGGGGCGTTCTTTGATTGATTGATAGCTCTGGTCCCTTGAATGCTTAGGCATGCCCATCCCCCTTGCGCGTGGTCGTACCCAGGATGCACATAGAAAAACCTCTTGTGTGTGTGGGGGGCCAGGTGGGGGGGGGTGCTAAGCCACATGCTAATTATATTCCAATGAGCAGTGGGTCATATCCGGTTAGGTCCTTGCTGCTGCCTCACAGTTTAGGCTGTCGCATCCTAACCGGCTTCTTGCTGGCTTTCATTTAGAGGTAGAGCCCCTTTATGCTAGCGCTGGGCATAGTGCCATCTTCTGGACCAGCCTCCGTCTCCTCCACCCTATCTGCCTGGTACCCCCCACTTATCTAACCACCTAGCAGTTACAAATACTGTGCAGAGGCGAATAAAAATAAACAGTGATGATCACAAAATCAAAGGCAATCAAGTTGTTGTAAGGAGAATGTTCAATATTGCCATTTGTTTAATAGCAAGTTGAAGTCTGAAAATTCCACTTAGTATTTTAACAATATAAAAAGCCTCATTGATACACATTTTCATCTTTTTACTTGTGGATTAAAGGCTTAGGAAGAAATAAAGGTAATTTTAAACAATTTTATTCGCACATTTTTTAAAAACTTATTTATTACCTGTGGAATGGAGATATGGGGGGAAAATCAAGATTAATTTAGAAAAGATAATTTAATTAAAAATATGAATCATGACATTTAAATAACAATATTAATAAAAAATTTTCAGTTTTGAGATGACAAATGACAAATTATGTCATGCATGTATTTGCAAAATTCCATCCCCTTCCCCAACCAGGGTGTGCAGGGACAGGAGGAGATAGAAAGGCAGAAGCAACAAACAAAAACAAAAAAACAAACATTGAACAAAAGTTAAAAAAAAGGAGAATTGGAGAGTCTAAATTATAAGCATATTACCAAAAAATGTACATGTGAATACAGAACAATAAAAAGAGCTTTCAGGAGAGGAAAAAAACAAAACAAAAAAACTTTGAGAATGAAAAAAAAAAAAAAAAAAAAGGCAGAGGTACCATTTTTTAAATTTACTTTTTATTTTCCCTGTTCCTTCATCAAGATTGGTGGATCCCTGGGAGCATCTCGCGACCCCGTGCAGTCGATAAATGCGTATAAACGTGATTCTTCCCTCGTGGAGTTTCTGGTCCAGGGAGGAGGCCCACACAGGTGGAAGTTAAATTTAAATTTCAGGAAGCATTATGTGTTCTATGGCCATATGAGAGTCTATATTGGAGGTTAGTGAATACAGGCAAGTCTTGCTCCAGAAAGTATTGTTTTTGGAGCTGAAATCTGAAGGGTGAGCAGAAATTCACTAGGCAGAAGATTTAGAGAGACTGGCTCAGCGGGAGGGGATGGGGCAGAATAGAGGTCTTCGGGGCAGGAGCCCGGAGATCTGGGCACCCGGGTAAGAATCTGTGACCTTGTTATAAGAAATATTTAAGCAAGGGGTCACTTGGAGGTGGGGGCAAGACTGACTCAGTGAGATAAGTTGGCAGGAATGTCCTGAAACTCCATCTTGTTAGGAACAAAAAGTAGTTTGCGATTCAGCAGGGAAAATCCAGATCATTTCAAAAATCAATTTTCAAAACGGCGAAGTCCCCCAAAGATACGTAGTGTTCATAATTCGTAGCTGAAGCTTTTATTGAGATTATTGTAGATGCACATGTGATGGCAGTCGTACAAGCCGCCCTGGGGAGGAACACCGATATGTGCGGCATTGACTCAGCCTCCTCCAATGGTAACGTTGCCAGACTGTAACACAATATCACAAGCAGGGCATCGACAGGGAGGTAATCCATTTATTTAGATGTCCCTAATCTTGTACTCACCGTGTGTGTTTAGTTCAACATGATTTTGTCGCGTGTATCACACGTGTCGGTTTGCATATCCACCACCACAGCCAAAAAATTGTGGATGAAAGAAAAACTTAACCCTCCAATTTGAAATAGTTGATAACAGATTATATGGGAAGCTGTCGAAGAGGAAATGTAACCAGTTTATTTGGCTTTTTTTCACTAGCCAGTAATTCCCTTTGCTTTCGAAATCTGGTCATTTCAAAATGTCTTTGGGAGGCAGCAGCGAGGGTCCCCTTTATGTCACTGCAGGATGGCAGAGTGGGGAACGTGGTGCCTGGAACCAGACCGCCTGGGCACAGGTTCCAGCTCTGTGCCCTGCTCTCTGTATGACCTCAAGCAGGAGACTCAGCCTCTCTGGGGCTCAGCTCCTTCATCTACAAAAAAGGAGTAAACACAGGACCTACCTCCAAAGTTGTTCTGAGGATTAAACAGCACATTGTGTAAGTGAGAACTATGCTTGTTATCTGTTTAGAGTTCATTCCTGCAAGATTGGCATCTATCTGTCAGGGTAAGTTCCAGAAGCAGATTCTGGGACTTGCCTTCTTCACCCTGTGTAAAGCAAGAAATTCTCTTGACAGAGGTTTCGTGATAACTGTTGTGTGTTTAACTTTCGGTGTGAATCCAAGTGTGTTGCTCTGCATTTGTCTCCCGGGGATGTACTGACCCTGATAAAATATTTCAATTTCAGAGCTGTGATGACAGCTTTAAAGATAATCTCTTTAATTTTTGAATGTTTAATGTCATTGATTATGGATTAGACTGTTAGATCATTCTATTTCCTGAGAAATCTGAAGATTTAAGAGCTGATACCATGTGTCTGACATGGGAGAGTTAGACTGATTATTGGAAAAGAAGGTGCAGTGTTATTTCTGGTTGGGAAATGGAGATGAGATTGTAAGAAAATTTATCTAAGGAATATTTGCATTCTTTATTAATTTAGTAATGAATCTCTTTTGCTGATTTTACCCTGAGGATTTTGCAGTCTTTGTTCAGGGATAGATGGATGCCTTTTATTTTTTAATTTTCTTTTTCTTAAATTTAGGATTCTACAGTCAGTTTTCTTGTTCTGCTTATGGGACATGGACAAATTCAAACAGAAGGGCAGGTGACCTGTGCTTTCGTTGTAGGAGGAGTTGCACTTAGAACAATCAGCTATTTGAGGCTGGCCCGGGCATCCAGGGAGGAACATGAAGAATGAATTATATATATAAAAAAAAAAAACAAAAAACAAAAAACCAACCCTAACCTGTTTTCCTTTCTTACTTGTTAAATTGCCTCCTATCCCAAATACCCTGGAGGAATGGAATTCCTGTTTACAGGGGGTAGGCTTTCTCTCAGCACGAAGACAGGAGAGATTCACGCATTCATTCAGCAAATATTTCTTTATTGAAGCACTACTAGGTTCCCAACTCTATTTGAAGCCTGGAGAGAACAGCGGGCCCAAGTCCCCTCCTTCAGGGAGCCATTCTAGTGGATGAGAAAGATAATAAAACACCAAAGAATGAGTGCCAGGTAGTGACAAAAGCTGTGAATAGAGTTCAGGCAGGGTGAGAAGACAGAGTGACGGGTGTGCCCTTTGAGGTGGTCGGGGAAGGTGACATTGATCAGAGACCTGAGTGAGGTGAGGAGCCAGCGGCCACGCCCATCTCGGTGGGACCAGTCATCTAGGCAGAAGAGACAGCACGTGCAGACATCCTGAGGCTGGAGCCTGCTGGCTGTGTCTGTGGAAGGACCAGGAGGTGATGTGGCTGGAGCTGAACGAGGATTGAATTGAATGGTAAGTGTGGAGGAGTTTGGAGAGATGGTCAGGGGCCAGCCAAGGTAGGGCTTCATAGGCTTGGGAAGGAGTTTGCATTTTATTCTGAGTGTGAACGAGACTGAGTGGAGGCTTTTGAGACCAGCAAAGTAATATGATCTGATTTATCTTTTAAAAGGATTCCCCCGGCACTATGTGGAGGGATGGTGTGAGATGTAGGTGGGAGGTGGCGGTGGCTCTGCCCAGACTGCTCTCAAGGGAGGCTGAAGTAGAGAGTATTCAGATTCAGAATATACACTGATTGTATGGAGATTTGCTGATAGGTCAGATGTGTGCAGTACCAGAAAAGCACTCTCCAAGGATTTCAATCTGAGAGATGGGGTGCATGGAGGTACAAGTGCTAAATTATGAGACCAGAGAGAAGCAGGTTTAGGGGAAGAAGTCAGGAGTTGATCTGGGAGAATGTTAAGTTTGAGATACCTACACGATATTGAAGGGCGATGACAAGGCACTTGGCACATGATTCTGAGATTCAGGAAAAAGATCAGAGCTGGGGATGTGAATTTGAGGGTCATAAAAAAAACAGATAATGTTTAAAACTATTAGTCTAGACACAGCATCAGTGTATTTAATTAATAGAGCAGAGCTCTGGAACAGTCTCTCCAGGGAAGGAGAAGTATACAAGGAGAGTGAACAGCCAGAAAGGGAGGAGGAAGACCAGGAGAGTGGTATCCTGGAAGCAAAGAGAATGGAATGTTTCAAGAAGGGAGACGTGATAAATCTTGTTAGCTGGGAGCTGGACAAAGATGATGGCTAAGAATTGGCCACAAGCAGTGAGCATCTCATTGGTGATCTTGACAAGCAGTTTTAGTAGATCAGAATATGAAGAGAAGGGGTTAACTACACACGACGATTCCAGGGGCTTTTGCTGTGTAGCAGAACAGGAGAAATGTGGGGTAGCTGCAGGGGAATGTGGTGTCATTGAAGACTTTGATTGATTGGTTGGTTGATCAGACAGCGTGTTTGTATGCTGAAGGAATGAGCCAGAGAAAAGGGACAATCGGTGATGCTGACCATACGGGATAACTGCCGGAGCAGAGTCCTGGATAAGGTGAGAGAGGTTGGGCCCCAGAGCTCTGGTGGGGAAGCAGCAGGAAAGGCATACATGTGTGGGCATGCGTGCAGAGGGGTTGGGAGTTTGGGGTGGGAGAGTAGAGAGATTCTCTTCTGATTACATTTTATTTTCACAGAGCAACAAGGGAAATGAGAATGAAGGTCGTTAGCAGGATGCCAGTGGTGGAGGGGAGGAGGCCATTTAAAAAGGGAAGATCTTCAATGGATCTTCGCGGATGGGAATGTCCCTGCAGCAGAGAGATATTGGATGCCAGGCAGCTCTGATGGCCACTGAGGTGGTGATAACGCATTTTAAAGAAGATGAGGCAGTGTAATTGTGATTGTATTTAGCCATATTGTTCTACAGAGACATCTGTATCAGGTGGTGTTGGATTTAACCCATTTTGGTACAATGGAATTAAGGGATTGGGCAACAAGGTGTTGGTCCAACAGTCGACTGTGGAATCCAAAGGCTGTAAGGAGGGAAGTGAGGGCACAAGGAGGAGGTGGTGGTTGTTGAAAGTGGTTGGAGTAGGGATACTGGAGTGTGCAGGCTGGAGATGGGAGAGGTGGTGGTCAGAGAAAAGGACAGTTGAAGCAGGGATGTTTGTAGTTGGTGGGATTATTGGCAGTCACAGTGTTGGGATGAGCAGAGGTGTGCGTGGCTGAGGATGCCTGGAAGACAGGATCTTTGCACATGAGGTGGGCATGGACCCTGGCTTCAGGGTTTTGGATGAGTCATTGGTGCAGAATTCCTAAACTCAGTCAGACTAGTGACTGAGAGAAAGACAGAACCAGAGCAGAGAAGTTCTAGGAAGAAGGGGGTAGTGGTGTTCACAAATATAGTGGATAATAATCATCAGATGTGGATCTGGAGACATGTGCTCCAAAGGGACTGCAGGTTTTAAGGGGAGGAAGAGAAAATAGCCTGGGTGCAGCAAGGAGGGTACGTACCTTACTCCCAGCCCTAGCCCACTGGGAGTGTGGGACTAAAACAGCTGTCACTCAAGAAGGAGTCGAGGTATGCCA
The DNA here is from genome assembly GCF_009834535.1 of Camelus ferus. Lineage (NCBI taxonomy): Eukaryota > Metazoa > Chordata > Mammalia > Artiodactyla > Camelidae > Camelus > Camelus ferus. Next base: position 110,233,341 of record NC_045697.1, on the reverse strand, counting down.
TGTATGTCCTGGTGAGGAGGGCATACAGTTTTCCCCCAAGAAGGTCAAGGGAACATTCAGAGAAGAGGATGAGGGAATAAGGGAAATTCCTGACGACTATGGACTATCCAAGGTCCAGTAGTAGGATGTGGGAGGATCCAGGGCATGCAGATCTAAGTCAGTTGGGGGATGCTCAGAGCCATGTAGGGGTAAGGGAGCCTAGGGGTTGAGTCTCTGCCTTCTGCTGGGGATGGAGGTCAGCAGGATGGAGGCGTGATGATGATGAGCTCCATCCTACAGGTCGTTTAGAGGAGATAGATGATCTGATAATTGTAGCCTCCTCCTTGGGACCCACCATTTAGGCTGTGCCACCAGGCATCCTGAGGTAGGAGGGATAAATAGTGGTCTGAGCCAAAGCACGTAGACTTCTGTAAACTTGCCTCCCCCTCTCCCCAAATTCTGTTACTGGTGATAACAAGGCTGAGAGATCACTCACATGAAGAGAATACAAAAATGTCTGGAGTATTCAGGTAACTGGATAAAGAAATTGTGGTATATTTATGCAATGGAATACTACTCAGCCATAAAAAGGAATAAAATAATGCCATTTACAGCAACAGGGGTGGACCTGGAGATCATCATTCTAAGTGAAGTAAGCCAGAAAGAGAAAGAAAAATGCCATATAATGTCACTCATATGAGGAATCTAAAAAAAAGAAAAAAGAAGACACTAATGAACTCATCTACAAAACAGACTCACAGGCATAGTAAACGATCTTATGGTTATGGGGGAGGGGGTGAGAGGGGATAATTGCTATATATAAAAAATAGATAAAAAACAAAATTCCTTCTGTGTAGCATAGGGAACTATGTTCAATACCTTTAATGAAAAAGAATATGAAAACGAATATACGTATGTTCATGTATGACTGAACCATTATGCTGTACACCAGAAAGAGACACATTGTAACTGACTACACTTCAGTTAAAAAAAAGAATCTGGAATATTGAATGAATGTGCTGTGCTTGATGGAGATGTAAAGACTTCACCTGTCTGCACTAGCAGTCAATAAAATTTGCTCATTCACTAGCCCAGTCGTTATCGATCACCAGGTATAAAGAATGAGAAGTGAGGCTCAGTGCCTCCCATTAACATAACTCATGAGAATTTCACCCAGATACAACCCGCTGTGGCCATTATTTATGTCCTGTCCTCTCCCCAACCCTTCAAACCACGAGAACTTAATTGTCCATACTTGGGTATTTATGTCTGTTAATAAAGAACTGTTTTCTTATAAAATAAAAAATTCTTTGTAAATAAACAGTGAAACTTTCAAATAGAAGACGAAATGTGACAGCCTAATAAAGAATGATTCTTTCAGTACAAATTTTAAAATTTGAAAACAAATCAAGTTGTGCTAACTGATAAATGCATTTACAGTTTTTTTTTTTTAATCTGGAGAAAGGATGTTCTGCTACAAAGGAGTTTAAAAAATAAAAATAAGAAAGAACTTCTCTGAAAATTTTTATATGCATCATATTGTTTGCCAGTGACCATCACAGCAAGTACAGAGAGCTTCACAACTTTTGAGCTTACTTTCAATTTATGGTATATGTTTTGGACTTTGTGTGGTTTTAAAAGTGAACTTTACATATATTAAAAACTTACATATATTAAGTAACCTGGGAAAAATACAGAAAAGCATTCATGATATTTAGTCAATTCATGAATTATCATAATCTCGTTGTTTCCAAAACAGCTGATTCAGAGTCTCATCTTTTGGGTTCTCAGAACATCAGCAGGTTACTACAGTTGATGCAGAAATCTTTTGAACGTTCCATGTTATCATACTGAAGAAATCTTGGCTAAAGTTTTAAAATACGATCAAACCGATTTCCATTCAGCTTTTAAGTCACTGAGGATTTCCACTCTATTTTAGTACATGGTTCCAACAATGACTTAGCACCTTTTCTTTTAAAAACACCCTAATATTAAAGGACTGTCAGAGCTGCAATGCCTCTTTATTTTTGCCCTTGCCCGCAGAAGTGTGAGTCATTTTTCTGAAATCCTGCAAAAAGTTCAAAGAGACTTCATAGTAATTCTCAACTGGTAATATATATGTGTGCATTTTGTCCATTATAACTCCAGGCTACCCATGCTTTTTCCCTAATGACATATGGAGTAATAAACACGTGTAAGACGTTATTTGGTGAACCAAAGAAAGTCTGAATTATGTGTCATGTACAGGGTTCAACTGTGATTTTTTAAAAATACCTGTCTTTGTATCCTCTTTATACTGTCGTCTTTTGTTTTATAGCTTCTCGGCCTGTAGGAATAAGGAACGCAAGACGTAACTGTTTCTGGACGAGTAATAGGATGATTTGTGATTTCTGTGTCTCAGAATACAAATATGTTTAATCATTCATAGCATTTCATCTAGTCCTTACATCTTTAACAGAGGTGATAATTGGTTTTGCCCAAAAAGGCAAAAATTGGTTTGGGGGGAGTAAAAACAATGACAGTTGTTTTGGTCCCCCAGAGGGTCACTGTATGTTAGTAGAGTTACAGTGTATCTGTACATTTCATGTAGAGAGGGCTTAGAAGAAAATGCAAAAAAAAAAGCTCCTTTAAAGGGACAATAATTTTTTGAAAAGGTTGAGAAACTCTAATTTCGTCTTTGGAAATGGAAGCTCAGCACCAAAATAAAATGAGGACCACTGGCATGATACTGTAGATGGATTTTGAAAATAAATTACAATTGCCTATTTCTCAGGTGAAATTTCATTTGCTTGCTAACCATCGATCTCTCACCGGGGTTTCAGTACATCAGTCTGTTAGTAAGTGGTGCTGGCTGGTTTCCTCCAGGACTGTCTTGTAGGGGAAAGAAGACAGGGGAAGGAAAGCACTTGGCATGGAACTCCCTGAAGTGCGAGTGTAGACATCTGTGGGATCACAAAGGAAGGACTAGTTAGCTTTGCCGGAAGGTGGTTAGGAAACAACTCAACTTGGAGGGGAAACAATTATGTCTTTATTTGTCAGTTAACTCCATCTGAAATTCACTGTTTCCCTCAACAATGATGTGGCAAAGCACAGTAGAATTAGTGGTGTATGGACTTTGTTACCAATAGATGTAGTAATTTTCATAGCACATTATCATCGCCGATATCTTGAAATATTGTTTATGGTCATAACTTCTTGGAAATTACAATATTGCTAGACCTACCTCTAGATTTCATTATTATTATGTTCATAAAGTACGTATTTTGTAAATCTCACACTTAACCATATAAAAATTCAAAATGTCTATTTAACAAGGGCACCACAAAATTGTAAGGAAAATTATAGCATAGGATGCATACATAACAGACAATAAATGCATATTCATAACAGAAATAGAGCTCCTACAGCAGATTCATGGGATTAAGGAGAAAATTCATGGCTTATCAAAGAAGTGGCAAGACAAGTTATAGAAGAAAATATTGATGTAGCTAATGCGAATATAAAAATATATCTCAGGTCCTCAGGGAAATATGAATTTCAGAAGCAATTACTTAACAATACTTTGGAAAACTGCCAAAAACTGAGAGTGAAAATGTAAGTATAAAGGGTGTCAGAAAATGGACCCTTTCATAACGTTGATACAAAGTGGTAAATCCTTTTTTTCAGGGCACTTTGATGGTAGCTTTCAGTATTTAAAAATGCTTATTACTGTTGATCCAGAAATGCCATCTTCAGAAATTTCTACTACGAAAATCCCAGCATATGTGCACAGAGGTGCATGTACAAGTGTTTGGCAAAGCAGCGTTTTCATTGTGAAAAACCAGAAGTGACTTAAGTTCCGTGACTGGGGAAATGTACACATTGTCAAATTCATATACTGATGTCATACGCAGCTTTTCATGGATATAGCTATACCTACTGACATGGAAACTCTTCTAAGATATTGCTGTAGGAAAAGTCATAGGGAAAATATGTAGTATAATCTTGTTTATGTAAAACATCAAAAAGCCAAAAACTCAACAAAATCCAGAGAGCATGGAAAATTGTCTTGATGGATCCAAGCCCAGCTCTTCATACACATTTCTGCTGATGGGAGGAGTCAGGGTTGGCAAGATGAGTGATGAGAGATTTTGTTTTTACTCTTCTGTAACATTTGACCTTTTTATTCATGTATTACTGCACAATTAAGTAAAAAAGGTTCTAGAAAATTATTGCCTTTACAGTGACAACAGATGTATATATGACTTAGGAATAAATCCACCGAGAACTGTGCAGGACTTGTGGAAAGAGGCTATTAAATTATATTGAGGTATATAAAAGAAAACCCAAGTAAATGGAGAGGTGTACCATGTCCTGGACTTGAATATTTCAAAATAAACTTATAGATTTTAGTGCAAATCTAGTCAAAACCCCTGGGAAATTAAACTTGACAAAATGATCCTAAAATTCTTCTGCAAGAATAAAAAAAAAACATAGGCAAGAATAGCGAAGGAAATCTTGAAGAAGAATAATGAGCATGTGCCTGGGCAGCCAGATAGTAAAGAGTATTCTAAAATTTAAATAATGGAAATAGTGAGTACTTGGCTCATGATCAGACAATAGGATCCATGTAATGGAATGGAAAGCCAGAAAGTAGTTGGCTATCCACTCCAATCTCTTGGAAATAGACTGGCAGTTATCTACCAGAGACTCACAGTTAGCCTGCCAGGCTCTTCATCATCACCCACAGTGGTCCATAGCCCGCCTTGACTGATACCCGCTCTTCCCCCTGCACCTTGTACTAATTCAGTGTTTGGCACTATATTAGGCATGGCTGGCCAAGGATGACCATGTGATTGGGTTTACCTGACAAGGTGATTTTACGGGCAAATGTCTTGTTACTGTAGTCTCCTTGGGGAGGGTGATATGGGCGCCTGCCTGGGGGGATGTTGGTGTGCAGAGGGACTGAGGAGGGTCATTTTTGAAATAAAATTTGAATCGCTTATAACCCTTAAGAAGAAAAGGATATGGGTTTTTTTATTTTTTATTTTATTATTTTGTATTGAAGTAGAGTTGATTTATATTAGTTTCAGGTATACAACATGGTGGTTCAACATTTTTATAGATTATACTCCATTTAAAATTATTACATAGTAGTTTGTGTCTCTTAATCCCATTCCTCGACCTTGTCCCTCCCCCTTTCCCTCTCGCCACTGGTAATCACTAGTTTGTTCTCTACATCTGTGTCTGGTTGTCTGGTTTTTTTGTTGTTATATACATTCATTAGTTTTCTTTTTCAGATTCCACATGTAAGTGAAAACACACAGTCTTTGTCTTTCTCTTTCTGACTTTACTTAGTATGATAATCTCTAGGCCCATCCATGTGGTTACAAATGGCAGAATTTCATTCTTTTTATGGCTGAGTTATATTCCATTTTGTGTGTGTGTGTGTGTGTATACACACACCCCACATATTTATCCATTCATCTGTTTTTTTTGGGGGGGTTGCTATCCCTTTATTTTTTAACATTTTTTATTGGTTTATAGTAATTTTACAATGTTGTGTCAAATTCCAGTGTAGAGCACAATTTTTCAATTATGCATGAACATATATATATTCATTGTCACATTTTTTTCTCTGTGAGCTACCATAAGATCTTGTATATATTTCCCTGTGCTACACAGTATAATCTAGTTTATCTATTCTACATTTTGAAATCCCAGTCTATCCCTTCCCACCCCCTGCCCCCTTGGCAACCACCAGTTTGTATTCTATGTCTATGAGTCTGTTTCTGTTTTATATTTATGCTTTGTTTGTTTTGTTTCCATTCATCTGTTTTGGGGCACTTAGGTTGCTTCCGTATCTTGGCTATTGTAAATAATGTTGCAGTGAACATTGAGGTGTGTATATCTTTTCAATTAGTGTTCTAGTTTTCTTCAGATAAATACCCAGAAGTGGAATTGCTGAATCATAAAGTTCTATTTGCAGTTTTTTGAGGAAACATCATACTATTTTCCATAGCGGTTGCACCAGTTTACAGTCCCACTAACAGTGCATGAGGATCCTTCCCCCCTTTTTTTACATACTCACCAATACTTGTTATTTATTGTCTTTTTGATAATAGTCTTTCTGACAGGTGTGAGGTGATCTCTCGTTGACGTTTTTATTTGCATGTCCCTGATGATTAGTGATGCTGAGCATCTTTTCATGTGTCTGATGGCCGTCTATATCTCTTCTTCAGAAAAGTATCTGTTCAGGTCCTCTGCTCATTTTTAAATCAGACTTTTTTTGCTATTGAGTTGTATGAGTTCTTTGTATATTTTGGGTATTAACCCCTTATTGAACATACCATTTGCAAATATCCTCTTCCATTCAGTAGGTTTCCTTTTTGTTTTGTTGATGGCTTCCTTCACTGGGCAAAAGCTTTTTCATTTGATATAGTTCCTTTTGTTTAGTTTTGCTTTTGTTTCCTTTGAGGAGACAGATTAAAAAAATATTGCTAAGACAAATGTCAAAGAGTGTTTCCTTCTAGTTTTATGGTTTCAGATTTTACATTTAAGTCTAATGAATTTGAGTTCATTTTTGCATATGGTGTTAGAAAATGATCTAGTATCATTCTTTTATATGTAGCTGTCCAGTTTTCTCAACACCATTTATTAAAGAGACTGTCTTTTCCCCATTAACTTTACTCTTAATAGAGACACCAGTCATTGGATTTACGGTCCACCTAATTGAACATGACCTCATCTTAACTTGGTTACATCTGCAAAGACCCTATTTCCAAATAAGGTTTTATTCACAGGTACCAGAGGTTGGGATCTGAACATATCTTTTGGGGAGACACATTCAAACCATAGTTAGGAATCCGTTACTGGGTTACTGGAACTGAGGGAGAGAGGGAGGAAGAGAGAGAGAGACAGAGAGACAGAGAGAGAGAGGTGGGACCAGAGAGCTGTGTGGAGGCCTGTCACTCTCTCCCTCTAACCTCCTACTCTGCCTCCTATTGGCTAAGCTTACTGAAAGCCCAGAGAGCACGGGAGCCTCAGGACGTCATCCATGCAAGGTGAGCCTCAGGGGAGGATATAGCTCAGTGGTAGAGTGCCTGCTTTGCATGCATGAGGCCCTGGGTTCAATCCCCAGCACCTACTACTAAAAACTAACAAACATACAAAGTGAGCCTTGAAGGGCACAAAACAAGGTGGACAAGGGCTGAGACAGGCTTAGGGGCACAGCTGTTGGACTGATTGAAGCTTCTATTCTCTCTCTCACACTCATTCAGTAACTACCCTGATTATCCTGAAGTTTTATTCTCCATACCTATTCTTCTTTTTTATTATCAAGCTATTTAATTAATTAATTCATTCATTCATTTTACTGTTTTTCTTTTCACTTCTGAGTGAAGTAAGCCAGAAGGGGAAGGAAAATAGCCATATGATATCACTCATATGTGGAATCTAAAAAAACCGCAAAAACCCCAAAATGAGTTTATTTGCAAAACAGAAACAGAATCACAGACATAGAAAACAAACTTATGGTTACCAGGGGGAAAAGGGGATGGGAAGGGATAAATTGGGAGTTTGAGATTTAGATACTAACTACTAACTACTACATATAAAATAGGTAAACAAGTTTATACTGTACAGCACAGGGAACTATATTTAATATCTCTTGTAGTAACCTATAATGAAAAAGAATATGAAAATGAATATATGTATGTACTTGTATGACTGAAACATGATGCTGTACACCAGAAATTGACACAACATTGTAAACTGACTGCACTACAATAAGTAATTAAAAAAGAAGCGTAAGCACATACCTGTTCTTTCAGTGGCCACCTTCCCTTCTTTATGAAATAATAAAATAAGTAACCAAAAATACATGTTCAGACTCAAAAAGAACACCCTCTTCTCTGTGGAACGAATAAAGAACAGTAATTGAAGTCAAAGACCTAGGGTTGTTGGGCGTTGGTTCTGCAATGATCTGGAAGCAGGATGTGGTGGCTAGGAGTCCAGCTTCCTCAGATAAAGAGGACTGATGGCTGGGGCAGCCTGGGGACTCAGAGAGAGTCAGCTGACCAAAAATGGAACCAAGCTTCCTGTGGCCTTTGAGGCTGGACTGTGATATCTCAGTGTCCTCATGGGTCAGGAGCCTTGAAACGCCATGACAAATCCTGGAAGAAACTTAGATAATCAATGTTACTGACTGCATTGAAAGTTCAAGAAGATATGTCATCTAGTTAATAGATGACTTCTCTTCACTGTATGAGGTTAACATAAACGCTCAGAAGCATTCCTAGATACCAGTAATAAGCAGTGAGAAATTGTAAGAGAAGGTAACTAACCTTTTCACAAAATACTAGATGTCCAAGACATTTTCTGAGAAAAGTTCTAACTGGTATTAAACGATACCAGTTGAACAAGCATAACTTATGATATAATCAACTTTAATTTTGTCTCTTATCTTCACCTTAAAGTGTATCCAGAAAAGGGTATTGTTTCCACATCTGGGTAGCAACTTGAGCAGTCAGTCTTTTGTCATTACTCTCACATCTCCAGGTCTTGTGTTCTCTTTAAGTTACGCACACAGTCTTATTTCAGTAAATAAAACACCCAACCCCCATCATAGCCAAAACTCAAAATGTAATTTTGTGTTAAATCTCTCCCCACACTCTAGCTGTGGTCTGTTCACTCTTTTTCTTTTTCCATATTGTAAAGATGTTAATGCTCCCTGTAGATTCTATGCAATCCCAGTAAAAATCCCAGAGGGTTCTTTTGGGTGGAGTTTGAGCAGCTGGCTCTGAAGTGTTTGAAGAGGACCAAGATTAACTGACGCACTTTTTTTTTTTTTAAAAAAAAAGCCTTTATTGTGGTATGATTCATGTACAGTAAACTACACATATTTCAGATGTACAATTTGATGAATTTTGATAGATGTGTACACCAGTGAACCACACCACAATCAAGATAGCTCACATTTTCCATCACTTCCATCACTGTTTTGAACTCCCAATTTATCCGTCCCCACCCCCTTTACCTCCTGGTAACCGTAAGTTTGTTCTCTATGTCTGTGAGTCTATTTCTGTTTTGTAGATAAGTTCATTTGTGTCCCCGTTTATTTAGATTCCACATATAAGCGATATCATATGGTATTTTTATTTCTAACTGAGGTACTTTTGAAAAAGAACAAGGTCAGGGGACTTGAGCTACCAGGAAAGAAGACTTATCATTAAAGCGTAGTAATTAGGATAGTGCCTAATGTGGGAATGGTGTGGGAATGGACAGATTAATCTGTGGAAGAGAAGGGAGCCCAGAAACAGACTCACGCAAAGGGACACTTGATCTATTTCAGAAGTGGCACTGCAGAACCATAGGGTAAGATGGTCTTTTTCTTTAAATGCTGCTGGGGCAATTGGAAATTTATAGAGAAAAAGTGAAATCGAATCCCCAAAAGCAGCTGTGCGAGATGGTGCTGCAATTGGATCCCTAAGAAGTGTTGTTTTAGATGATACAAGGAAACTACAATAGATGCCGCAAGACACAACTCCTGCTTGGATGTAAAAAGATCCGTAATTCAGGCTGTAGCTGGGAGAACAGGCCCAAGAATTTATACAACACCCTCTGCTCCGCAGAAGAGACTGTCAGACTATAGTTAACTCCTTATCCTGCGGGATTAGTCCTCAGGAAGGATCTTCTGAGGTCACATCTTATTTTTATTCTGCCTGGAATCTCCAAGTCTGATCAGAAACCTCAGAGGGACACGGAGACAGACTGCTGGAGAGTGCTTTCGAATTTGTGACCCTGTCCAGGCTTGAAACAAATGTCCCTTGCTCCTTCGCTCTTTGAATCTGAGCCTGTCATGAGTTCTCAGGTGAACCTTGAAAGGTTTTCATGACCTTAGGGTATGGCCCAATATTTCAGTGGCATAAATGTGGCTAGTGTGATAAAGAACCTTCCATAAGTTGATTGGATGCACGGGCTGGACTCCCACTGTGCCCTATACGTGTGCGCTAAGCCATTCTTTCCTGCTTATGGAGTAGTGAATATGTATGCATCTTGCCTCTTCCATTCGATTCCAAAGTGCTCAAGACAGTGACCGTGGCTTATCTGAGGGCACCTACATTCTTATTGTTACCGCATTATCATAATCATGACTGACGTTTATACTTAATATGTGCCAAGCCCTCTGGTAGGTACTTTATATTATCAGAAGTATTCCCAAGACATGCACCACGAGGTGTGTAACTCTTAGGATCCCTATTTTTGCGGAAGTAGAAATGAAGGCACAGGGTGTGAAGTGATTTACTGGAGCTCTCACAGCTAATAAGGAGCAGGGCTCGGGGACAAGCCTAAGGGAATCCTAGTCTAAAGTCTTGGCTACTCCCTACTGTATAATGGTTTTTATTATAGACAGAAGAAATTGATTAAGAGAAGTTTGAAGTTCTGAAGTGATATGGCAACAGAAACCGACCTTGGCTGACTTAAGGAGGAAACAAATTCTTGGAAGGATATTGGACAGTTTGAAAAATTGATCCCAAGTCTAGGAAACTAGGCTAGGTGTGTGGGCAGACACCCAGAGGAGTGGGGTCACGTTGCAGGAGTGATGTGCTGAATCTGCTGCTGCTGGGTGCCACTGTGAAGGCCGAGTTCTGCACTGTTCCTTTGTTCCTGCTGCACTTGCTCAAAAGTTTGTTTGCTTGTGAAAACTTCCATCTGGCCAAGTCTCGGACACCTGTGCGCACTCCATTTGCCAAGGGTGAGGGGAGGGAGTACGTGATCTCCTTTGGCTTGTGCAGTGAGAAGTAGGACCTGGCTCCCCGTCAAAATGCACAAACTGAAAGCTTCCCTATAGGAGGAAGCGGGGGTCAGATGTTGCACAGCCGAACAATGAGGAACGGTGGTGACAGCCCTCCTATTTGCTGGGGCGTGTTCATCCCGCAGTGCCTGTCTGCTCACCGAGACTGGTCCACTAGGCACTACCACTATGCCTGGTTCCATGCCAGAGAACAGGACAGCGGTCTGCCTAAGCCAGATTCAGGACATTAAACAGTCACCCCTTGCTGTTGCACGCAAAATAAGTGATCCAATTTGTATACCATCGTCAGGTTATGCTCTACAATTGTTTGAAGATTTCAATAAGATTTTCCTGAATGTTTAGAGTCACAATCAAATGTCCTGGAGAACCTCATACTTTAATTACATTCATTTTTTTTTTTCTTTTCAAACTTACCCCCTGTTTGGGGTTCTCTAAATGTATCAGTAGCCTTGTCTTTTTACCCGGTTTTCTCTTTTCCATTCCCTTTGACTCCAACGTCCACATATTGACCGAAGTTTGACAGATCCGTAATTTTTAATGCTTGGAATTGGCCCTCTCATTTTATTTTCACCCTTGTTGTTTTTTGCATGACTTATTTGATACCTGACTGGATTTCCTATCTCCAGTCTTCCAATCTGCCTCTCCTTCTCGGGACCAAATTAAGTTCCTCTGAAGTCCAGCCTCGGCCATACTCTCCTTCTCCATATTCTTCATGTCATCCTGAGTTTGAGCTCAGAGCAGCACGTGATATGACCCCAGACCACAGTCCCAACATAGTTCCTCACTCCCCACCTTCATATACACTTCCCTCAGCCAAGCTGTGCATGAATATTCCATCTGTTCCCTGCTTACAATGCATAGGACAATGGATTGGCTTCCACTATATATTTTATCACAAAAATCCTACGTGACAAGGTTTTTATTCTTTGCATTTTAACAATGAAGAGAAAGCAAGTTGATGCTGGGGGGGGCATTTCCCGAGATCACTCTGTAGTAATTGACGGAGCTGAGCTTCAAGCCCAGTCTTTCCAACTCCGGGGTCCTTGTTCTTTGCAGACGGCTCTCCACCTCTTTGCATCTGCCTTTGCAATTCTCTGTGTGGAATCCCCTGTCCCTTTATTTCTATGTGACTGAAATTTCTCCATCTCTTGAGACAACCCAGGTGCCACCTTCTCAGTGGAACAGAGTTGAATCACTGTAGCTTGGAGTAACCTGTGACTTCCTGTGGCATTTTACCTCTTTTATGCATCAACACTTTGCCTTGTGCGCATCACATACAGGTCATGTGAGCTGTCGCAGGTGACTTCCTGCTTCTCCCCTTATACTGTCAAGTATTAGCACAGACGGACAGAAGATGCACAAAATGCACACAAAATGCACAAAGCAGTGAACTTCAAAGATCTACGTTATTATCACTGTCCCCAAGTAAGGACACCTGTTCTCTGTTAGCCATTCACAGCTGCTTTTGCCGTCTGTCACTAAGAAGTAACTAAAGGTGAAGTGTAGATGTAGGTAAGATGAAACAGACTTTTCTCTCACTTGTACGAGGACTTGGGTGGCATCAGGTTAGACTAGGTGGGGGCTTGTGTTGGGGCAGGGTCGGTGGACAGGGCTCAGGCCTCAGGAAGGGTCTGGCATGTCATTTTGATCTAGGCAGGTGACACCTGAATCCTGAGGGAAAACAGAGACCGAGAGGTCAACCAAGGAAGGAAACTGGAAAGCAAGGCAGGGTCAGGGATCCAAGAAAGGGCCAAGGATCCCCCTGCCCCTGCCTGGGCCCCAGGGTGTTCCAAGCTGGGAGCGCTGGTGGGGTATCCGGGACAGAACGTGGCAGTAGTAGAGTGGGGGGTTATATTGAACACCTTCTTATTTTTGCCTGGGGCCAGAACAGCTCCCAGAGTGTGGGCGAGCTCAGGGGAGAAGCAATTAGACACACTTGGCTGGGGTGAGGGGCCTGTGGTGTGTGGACTGAGAAGCTGATGACAGCATTACTTTTAAAAAGCCCTGTTTAAAAATTGGTTATGGTTCATTTAAGCACTGTGGCTTTGGGAGTTACCTCCCAGCTCTGTGTTTTCCTTTAGTTAAGTGGAGCCTGATGAAGCAGAAATGCGTTTTCTGTTATATGATGGAGCGATCTGGTGGAAGAGAAATTCAGCTGCCGCTAAGTGTTAGAATGCGAAGTTCTCCGAATGACCGCGTCAGCCTCAGAGCTCCAATTTTAATGATTAAGAGGACCTGATAATTGGTATTTGGACTCTAAGTAGAGGAGGGGTTTTGTATTCCTACTAAAGGGTGTTTTCTTTCCCAGCAATATTGGGAAACACAAGCGATGTCGGTTGATTAAATTGCTCCCTCCGGAAGAAATGTAGCTTTCCTTTGGCTTAGGGATTTTGAAGAGGAGAGTCCTCCGAAGGCCACCTGAGGGACTGGAGGTACTGGGACTGCTATTTCCAAGTCTTTGCATGATGCGGATGTACCACAAAGCTCCTTCTTCCTCTGACGGCGCTAGAGGCTCTCGAAAAGTAGGTAGTCCTTTCATTCAGCTGCGACTTTGGGATGACTTTGGTGGGCAGCCTCTTCCCTGCAGGGGTCGACGCTGTCGGGTCCCTGTTGCCCAGCGCAGTGAGTAATTGCTGTCACTTGTTACGGCCCCGATTCCCTTGGCCCGGAGAGCTGTTTATCTGCTGCTGTCAAGGTGTGCTTATCAGGAACCTGCTTCCTGCAGTGAGGTCTTCCCTCTTGCTTAGAAACGTTGTTAATTAAAAAAGAAATAGAGCTGCCAAAAGTGAATGATTGAGTTCCGCGGTTATCTTTGGACTCTCTACCTGTGGGAGATGGTGAGATCACTGGGGCGGATGAGGTCCCACTGTAGGGCATCCTCCCGCCTCCATTTGGTACCCGCAGAGGAGAAGGCAGTATTTGCAGATAACACAGTCCTGAATCTTAAATAGGATGGGCTTTCAGGGAGATTACCTTCTCGGCTTCTGTGAGACATCTGATTGGAGGCAAAGGCTGAGGCACATCGCCCTCACAGATTTACTGAGAGCTCATAAGGTTTCTGACAAGTCGCAGCTTTTAAAACCCCCAGTGCCAATGTTCATGTGTTTCTTCACAGCAGGCATTTGGACTGTTTATCCTGAAATCCAAGAGATTTCTCTTTTGATTTAGTCATTCAATTTAATGTCCGCATGATTCATTTTCTCAAAAAAAAAATTTCATTTTAGTCGTTTAGATTTGTAGCTCCCTTTCATCATCATTTTCTTGTTCTTACATGTTTTTTTTTTTTCCCTAGTCCCTATAAATTTGCATTTTTTCCACAGCCCGTCTATCCTCATTTTCTTTAGCGCCTTGTAATCACTGTGTAAAGACAAGTGAGGCTTTTTATTTTCTTTTTCGGATACTGTACACATTTGCTTGGTATGTTCACAAGTTCTTTTCTGGGTTCAGTTTCATTCTGGTTCACATCCAGCTCAGTAACTTACTTCTTATGCCCTGAGTTATAGTTGTTCAGGATCCAGTTTAGTTCTTTCTTCTTCGTGAATGCTTTGGTTCTTGAAGCTCCTTGCTTTTACATGCTCGTGCAGTCTCACCGGCTTTTGTTTGTCAAGGAGCCTTTTTATACCTGGATGCCACTTATACATTTACTAAGTAATAATTTGACGGGTATTCATAAAGCACCTACTGTGTGCTTCTTCAGGACAATAATTGTCAACACTGAGTTTGAACATACAGCAACGCCATCAAGCTTGAGGAAGATGACGAACGTGTCACGCTTTCGGGCCCTGCTGCTGAAAGTGCGTTCCCGGGAGTGAGTGGTGGCGTGGGCGCCACCAGGGAGCTTGTTGGGACGTGGACGCTCAGGCCCTGTCCACGATTTCCTGAACCAGAATCTGCGTTGAACCAAGATCCTCAGGAGATCTGCATACGTCTGAAAGTTTTAAGAAAAGGTGCAAAGGTGTATAAGAAGGTTAAGGATGCACTGATAGATTTTAATTATTTGCAAATGATTGCTAAAATGGACAGATACAGATTGCAGGATGAGTTTTATTATCTCAGTGATGGAAAGAAGCTCAACTGGATTCTAAAACCCTCAAAATCATCGGGACATATTGCAGGGGCTCTGAGCCAAGCTCACTTTTTGGATTTGCTGGTAGTTCAACAGATCCTTTTTGAAACACTTGAGACAGGACAAAAATGAGACCTAGTTCCTGGTCTCAGGGAAACTACGTTTTAGCAGGAGAGACAACTAATTTTTGAAAAGGAAAAATGATTTTGAGGACATCAAAAGGAGTGAAGCTCTGACACACTCTACAACGTGGATGAACCTGGAAAACATTATGCTTCATGAAAGAAACCAGTCACACTTTTTATGATTCCATTCATATGGAAAGTCCAGAATAGGGAAAATCTGTAGAGACAAAAAGTAGTGTAGTGTTAGCTTAGGGCTAGGGTAGGGATATTTGGGGTAGGGGTAGGGCAGCAGCAGATAAAGGGTGGGTTTGGATAGGGAAGTGATAGATAAAGGCTGTGTATTTCTTTCAGAGATGATGAAAATGTTCTAACATTGACTGTGTTGATGGTGGTACATTTCTATGAATATACTAAAAACCATTGAATTCTACACTTCCAATGTGTGAATTTTATGGTATGTGAATTATATCCATAGAACTGTTAACGGTGATTTTGGAGAGGTCTGTGGAGAAAGAGTGTTGGATGCTGTGGGTGTGTAGAGTAGGGGCTTCGGGCTGGACCCAAAAGGCTTCTCTGATGGGTGTCCCTTCAGCTGAGCTTTGACGGATGGGTGGGAATCTCCTGTGCCAGGGCAGGGGGATTCAGAACATTCCAGGCAGAGGGAGCAGCATTGCCTGGGGCCTTTGGCGAGAAGGCACAGGCGACAGAGGAAGACCTGAAAGGCTAGTGTGATGCATCACAGAGGCCGAGGGGAGGGGAGTGTCACTAGTGAGGCTGGTGAGGTGATGGGGCCCAGGTCTTCAGGGGCCTGTAGGATGTAACGCTATTTACACTAAAACAATAGAAAAAAATTTAAGTTGAATTTATTCATTTTATTTTTTTTAATTAATTATTTTTTGTGAAGGGGTTAATTAGGGTTATTTATTTATTATTTTAAGTGGAGATACTAGGGATTGAACCCATGACCTCGTGTGTGCTAAGCACGCATTCTACCCCCCAAAGAGCTATACCCCTCCTCCAAAAAAAAACAATAGAAAATTACTGAAGAACTTATGAACAGTAAACAGGTGTAATTTTTTTGTTTTGGTTTTTCTTTAGATCACTCTTGATTTTGGTTGGAGAATGGATTAGATAGGGACCAAGTTTGGACACAGAAGACCTTTGTAGATTATTGCATAGTCCAGGATTTGGACAGATGTGGTCACAGTAGAGAAGGAGAATAGTGGATGTTTCAGGGGATGCTTTGAGTGTAGAGTCAACACTTACTGATGCAGTGGGGCTGGGCAAAGAAATGGGTGAAGCAAGGATGACCCTTAGGTTTCTGACTTGTACATCTCCATCCAGTTCAGAGTTGGACATACTGAGTTTGAGGGACCTGTGGTCACTCACATGGAGATGCTGAAGAGTTGTATTTAAAGGATGAGGGCTCAAAAGTGTGTTCTGGACAGATGGTGGAATTGAAGGGTTGTCGGCAGATGGGTGGTAGTTTGAGGTCATGGGCAGAGATGAAATGGTTTAAGCAGAGAAGCATGAGAAGAGATTGAAAGCCAAACATCTGGAGAACTGCAGCACTGAAAAGTTGGATGGAAGAGGATGACTCAGCTTAGGAGACCGAGAGGGCTATTTAGCGAAGTAGGAGGGAAACCAAGAGAGGGTGGTTTGGTGAAATCAGGAGAAGAGAATGTATCATGAAGTAAAGAGTCGTGAGCTTTGTTGAGTGAGGTTAAGTCAGATGAGGATGGAAATGTTTATTGGATTTAGCAACATGGAGGCTATTTGTGACTTTAGCAAGAGCGTTTTCAGTGGAGTGATGGGGTGATAAACCAGATTGGAGCAGATTAAGGGGGGAGTAAGAAGTGAGGAAATAGAAAGAGATAATGTGGAAACTCTTGAATGGTTTAGCTGCAACAGGATGGAGAGAGAAAGGGCTGTGGCTGGAGGGGAAAATGGATTCAAGGCAGCATCTGTGTTTAAACCTGCTTAAGTTCTTTAAATGCTACCTTGAACCCGTTTTCCCCTCCAGTCTAGTAAAACTGGGAAATTTTTAGAAGGGAAAGCAGCGATGCTTTAATGAAGTATTTGGGTGCTTAATCAGATGTTTCATATTCTGTAAATATTAACAGGGCTTTTGCTTTGTGCCAGGCGTTATGCTGGAGCTAGGGTTATAGCACAGACAGTGAGTTTCTGCCCAAGGCTTACTTCCCATGATGCCTCCTGGGTGGCTGAAGCTCCTTGAGACCAGGTTTTCAGCCTTCTTCACTTTGCTTTTCTAGTGTCTACATAATGCCTGTCATATCAATGATGTCAATAAAAGTTTGCTGAAATGTGTTATTAAACCACTGTCTGTAGGGTGTGATGTGGGGTGATTGGCCGATAATGGTGGCATGCCTATTATACTTGGTAGTAATTAGCAAGTTACTGGTGGGCACTGATGGGGATTAGGTTTAGTAAGTACCCCCCATCCACTAGTGCCAAAAGAATTATCCTCCCTCCAAAGCTACCACTTCCCATCCCACAAGGGACTCCTTTTCGTCCCTCACCTCCCTCTCCATCTAGTCTCCCCATCCCATCGAATCCACCTCTGTTATCCTCTTCACTCAGTACCCTGGCCATTATTTTAAGCCTTCACTATTTCTTACCGGTGTTACTCTAACAACCTCCTAACGCATCTGATTTACCCTTTCCAAGTCATCATTCTCTATTGCTGCCAAAAAGAGTGTTCTGAATGTAACTGGATGTGACTCCCAGCTGAAAGACTTCGGGATACATTTCAGTCTTTCATCACGTCCTCCTTTCCTGTATCTATCCAGCCCCCTTCCCACCTTCCCCTGCACCCACATTCACTCATAACAAAATTCTTGTCCACTTCCACTCTCCTCGCTGGCTTTGTTTTTGTTCTAGTCTAGTTGAAGCATCACCCCACCTCCTCTCCTTGAAGCCTTCCCTCTGCACGTCTGTACTGAGCTGGGTGCTCCTCTGTGCTCCTGTGACGCCCTGTGCACACTTCCTAATGCATCCTGCCCTTTTTAGTATAATGGCTGTTTCTCAGTTTCCCACACAGTGTAGAATTTGTTTGAGTTCCTCCTACCTTTTGACTGAAGAGTTCAACATTCAAGGAGATGAGAAGCTACTCATGATTATCCAAATCTAGAAACTTACTCTTTCCTGTGTAAACACAAGACAATTTTTGCACTGATTTCAAATGCTCTGATTTCCCCAGGAATACAACTACCAGGTAAACTGAGGGAAGATAATACTTCGTCATCTCGGTTACCAAAATTACTGTTTTGCGAAATACATTACTGATAGCAACAGCATTGCCTGCTAAAATCACATCACCAATTCAGGAGGCTTGTATCCGTCTGCATTGTAGCTGCCCTGTGCATGCTGACTCTGCATGTGTGCACATGAATATACACTAAATTAACCCTTATTTTCAAATGTCAAATATGAAGCATTCCTGTGCAGCATTTGTGCTGGTGCTCTGTGTGTGTGCCTTTATGTGGCCCTTATTATAAAATCTGTACAAAAGCATATTGAACGGTGTCTTACTTCTCATAATTTCATACTTGCTCATTAAAAATATTTGCAAGTGTCTCCCTCATTATGTGTCCTAGGAAAGTCATCATTATGTATCAAAATAGATGGTGTTTCATTTTAAACCACTTGCCTTTTTCTCCCTTTATATTATAGCTAGGAGACTATATTGATTTCATAAAGGATAAAAAGGCTGTATATGGCAAACTATTTCTCATAGAAAGACAGCATGGATCTAAAAGGGAAGAACACCTGGTATTTAGTCTCCACTTTTTATAGCAAACACATAGGCTCTTACTGTGTTGCACCGACTTTTCTAAAATAGACACTTTTCATAAAATACTTTTAAAACCCCTTTGATAGATTCTTTCTTGTTTTAGCTTCAGGGTTAGAAAATGGAGGCTCAGCGAATGAATGAAAAGCACTCTCCAGCGTGGGGAGAACCAGCAGGGGCTTCAGCCGATGGAAAAGCCATGTCTCGTCCTTAGTCAGGAGCTGGTCTGGGCGCCGCGGCATCCGGATTTAGTCATCCCTGCACCAGGGCCATCTGCCTAATTTTGGGCATGTTCTCAGCCTTGCCTGAGCCTCATTTACTACATATGTAAAATAAAACAGATAGTTTTGATTATTTTGATGTTTTTCACCCTTATTCCAATAACTGCCCCTGGAAGAATACAATGAAACCCATTTAAAACTATCCTATTAACTAGGAAGAATTTTACTACCAGAAAATTTGGCCGTGTAAGAGGAATCTGACCATGCAAAAGACAAACTCCCAAGTCAGGAACAGTCAGGTGCTTTTCCTATGACCAGTTGTTCACTCTTTCTGCCATCCACCAGGGTCTGCGGGCAGACAAGTATGGCTGAAACGATTAGGGAGAATAGTGCAAAAGAAGAGATTAAAATTGAGAATGTTCTTTCTATTAACTTATTTTGTTTTCTCAAAGTTGGGGAACAGATTGTGATTCTGGCTTGGTAGTGGAAGAGCGTTGAAAGTCTGGTTGATTATTAAGGTCATTTTTATTATTAAGAGGCTTTTTTTCTGGTCCAGGTTGCCAGAGTCCTGGACTTTTTTTTTTTTTTTTTCAGGGCATGGTAAAGTTTTTAGATTTAGCAAATTAAAATACAGGATATCTAGTTAAGTTTGAATTTCAGATAAACAACAGTTTATACTTTAAGTATAAGTGCATTCCAAATATTACAGGGCACAATCTGATTTCTAGAACCAGTTAATGTGAGCAGTCTACCAATGTTTGAGGGTTTTCTTGTCCGTGGTCCAAAAATATCACAAGGTTCCAGCCTTAAAGCAGTTCACAGGGGCCACAGGTGCTGTGACGGAGCTAAGTCCAGCAACCGTTGATGAGAACCAAGTGCTTTTGGCTTGAAAAGTTCTCTAGTTTGGCCAAGAAAGTCTGGGGAGGGTTACTAATCTTGCACATTAACCTGTCAAAAATCTGCACACAGTTAACACATGGGAGTCCACGGTGTAAATGGGGAAGAATGACTGAGTTCCTTGTCCCACTGATGAGCCACACACTCGGGACTGACTGTTCTGAGGAGGCGATGGTGGTCTTCAGGTGGCTTTAGCCATGGGAACCCCATTCACCTGACTTCCCACAGAGGCCACCGCTGCGAGTGCCCCTGTAAATACGGTAATGAACCAGCATCTGGGAGCTGTACCCGGAGGGCAGAAGGGACCAGACGGGGAGCTGAGGTGAACAGGGAAGGAGCGATGCGTGTTGGTTTTGGCTTTGGAGTGTAAAAACATCTGGGAAATAAAATGAATAAAACTGACTGCAAGTGTGAACTGTTGCCAAGATTGTGTAAGAAGGTGCAGCGAGGAACTGAGCGGACATCTACTTCCTTCTTCTTGGCCTCCAGCTTTGAGATTAAAACAAAAACAAAAACAAAAACAAAATCAGCAACAACAGAGACATAATAGTGTTACAGCTGGAAACACTGGCCAGATTTATAAACATTTTTCAAGTTTGATTTTTCCCCAGTTCCCCTGTCTGATGATAAGCTGGTTGCTCTGGAAGTGGATGGAGCTACTGTGGGATCTGAGAGCACGTGGAGGCACAGAGCATCCAGTCAGCGCCTACGTCTTGAGATGTCAGAGAAATCGTCTTCTTGTTCTCATTCTGCGTTATACTCTCTATGATTTTTCTGCTTTTCTTTTACTAATGTTAGAAGCTAAACTTCAGGAAAATGATGTACAGAGTTAAGCATTTTGTGATTTTATTGAGTTTCAAGAAATGCTGTATTCAGGCTGAGTTAGCACTTTGTTCTAAACCTTGAAAAAATGATTGAATAACTGACTTAGTGTTTTGAAATCATCTCTTAAACACAGCAGTATTCCTCTGAATTGGAATATATATAGATATAGATTTTAGTGATTTATTCAACAAGTATTCATTGACTGCCTGCTCTCTGTCTGGCACTGTTCTAGAAGCTGAGAGTAATAATGGTGAACAAGACAATGAGGCTTTATTTTTTTGGGGGGGAGGAAGTATAAAACTCAGTAAATAAACACATAAATGAATAAGATTACTTCAGCTATTAAGTGCAAAGAGGAAAATAAAGCAAATGTATTTATCAGGCTCCCAGGAAGAAACAGAATATGTACTTAAGTTATAACGATTTGAGAAAAGTGTAATAAAAGTTCTGTTTACAAAGATATGGGCAGAAATTAATGGAGGACTTTGAGGCTGGGGACAGAGGCAAACCCTGAAGCGGAGGACCCAATTCCCTGAAGGGTGGAGAGGATCAGGTGGAGACGGATGCTCTGACCTTCAGTGGGGGTCTCAGCCAGCCCTTGGGTCTCTGCAGGGAGGTACCTGTGGAAGCAAGTTGCCCACCTCATGGGTTCCCCACTGGCCTAACCCACTGCAAATCACACGGCAAGGGAGCCAGATGATGTCATCCACACAGGTCAGCCTTCCAGGGCACAGAGCACGGGGGAGAGAGGTGGACAGTGTGGACCTCGAGGGGCAGGGCAGACTTCCAACACCAGAGCAAAGCGGATCATTACATGGAACGTGCAGTGGTTGACGATCTCAAATGTTGTATTGATTCTGCCAGAAAGGCACTTACAGTTTATTTGAAGTGATCAAAAATAAGCGTATGAAAAGATAACTAGCAGCATAAAACTGGTAATAGGTGATAAAGGTGGCATACACCATCACTCTTACATTGGAGAACAAGAAGGGATTGCTTCTATTTTGGAAGATGAAACATTTCATGGATTGAATGTAATTGCGGCTGAGCTTAAGGAATGGATAGAGTGTTAATTGTGGAGAAAGAAGAAGGAAACATTCCAGGACTATAAAATGTCATGGGCCAAAGTGCACAGATGGGACCTATTTGGGGAATAATTTGGCTAAAGTGATTGGATGATTCTACCATCCTTTTAGACTCATAGACTTGTACTTAAAATAAACCTACTCCCTTCTTAACTTCCACTCAGTGCAGAAATCATATTTGTGGGTCCTTGCTAGCTTCCTTTCTCCCTCTCTCTCTTCCTTTCCCTCGGCTTCCTCTTTCCCCTTCCTCTTCACCTCTGTTGCTTTCAGCAAGCACTTAATGAGCACCTACTGTTTGCACAGCTACAAGAAGGCACTGCATTGAACAAGACCATGCTCTTACTCAGGGAGTTCAGCTTCAACTTTATCATTCCAAATGGTCTCTCAGTGATTCAACAGGATCATCGTAATAGCAGCGAACACTTATTGAGCACTTTGTATACCAGATGCTGTCTTATTCAAGAAGACTTGGTTTGTCTTGCAAAGAATACATTGAAGCTTTCAGACAAGGAATTACTGAAATGATCTTCACGTTTTGGCCCTACAACGGTGTGTCTGACTGTTCTAAAAGAATCATTCTTTTGTTAAAATGTGAAATTGATTGATAACCTACTGCATGTCAAGTGTGCCTGAGATTTTAATTTTGCATAAGTGATGTAAGAAGAAGAGATTTTCATCGACAGACCCTTACAGATTGAGTTTGGGTCCAAAATGATTTCTTTCCACTCCATAGGAGCATGGCCCCCTCTGCCCCCCTTCTGGGATTCCAGATCTCAATTCAGCAGTAAACCAGGTGGGTGGAGACTTCACGCAGTGATGGCAAGGACCTGAGAGAGGCAGCCAGGTTGGGGAGGGAAGCACCGCAAGCTTCGCTCCAGGAGACACTGAGGTCTGTGGGAATAAAGCATTGGTTCCTCCCCAGAGGAGGTGAGAGATCTGACTTTGCACTCTGTATTCAGAGAGATGTTTCTTTAGAGGCTTACTGTGGTTTCTCTTCACTTCCAATGTTGACAAGACAGAATTCATGTGGAAAAGCAGCTTCATAATGAGCTATGTTGTGCTTTTTAAAAATACTTTTTAGGAACTGAATTTCCCTTATGTCTTTTTTCTCTTTTAACCTTACACTTGTTTAAAGAAACAAAGTTATGCACCAAAATAGTCATGGCCTATATTAGGAAAGGCCAATATAATTTTCCTTCTATTATTATTTGTATTTTAGTATTTATTTTTATATTGCTATATTATAGGTTTATTTTATATTATTATAGTAATATGTAATACAATATTATGTAATTTATTTATTATTATAAATTATAATTTATAATATAACTTAATTTTCCCTGCTCAGCATGTATGAATTTTAGATTGGTCTCCTATGACCTATGAAAGTTTTTCCTCAAGAACTATTAACCTTCTTGGAGAGAATTTCAGAATTTCAGTATTAGTCTTACTAAATTTGTTCATTAAACATAGCTCAGGCACCATAATCATACTTAAATTGGAATAATCTTGGGTAGCAAATGAGGTGATATTATTAATGTGATTTTAAAGACTGTATTTCACATATGAAAGAAGTGTTTTATATTTGTATTTTTACCACAAAAATCTTGCAGTCTAGGTATTTGAGAAGTTAATCTTCAGGTGCTATTAGTGTTAACGTTCTCGTCTTTAACCTTGCTTTCCATGGTTAAATCCATATCAACTCCACACGGAGCGAAAGAGGCTGTTGCGTAGATCCCGGAGGTCCTGCCTGTGACGTGGGTGGGCCGAGGGTGGGAGATGGGCTGTATCTGGGGAGGAGCAGCGGGCGGGGTCCAGTTTCAGAAACTCTAGCTTTTGGAAGGAAATGGGGAAGGGAGGGGGTCTGGAAGAAGGAGAAAATGCAGATGTAGTAACGGGAATGCTTGGAGACGGGCTTCTGCCCTGTCCCACCAACAGAAAGTGTTTCCTCTGAGACCACTGCTGTAGAGCTTGCAATAAGCAGACTTTGCAAGCACTGGTACAGCTGGCTTTCTTCCAGACCCCGGAGAAAAGAAGCATGTACAGAAGACCAAGGGGAAAAGAGACTCCTTTTGTGTCGAGGATCTCACTGACATTGCCAGGGACTGTCACTGTCTGTGCTCTTCGCCTCTGATGAAGGCTACCAGGACCTCTTTGCTGGGCTGGACTGTGTGACTGCTCTAAAACGAGCATGTGGATGGGCAGAGCATTCCCAGGACTTCTTTGTCCTTAGACTTTTATTGAGATGTAGTTGACATCCAGCACCGTTTAAGTTTAAGGGGTACAGCACACCAGTTTGACTTACATACATCACGAAGTGGTTATCAAAAGTTTAGTGAACACCCATCATCTCTTAAAGGTACAAAATTAAAGACAGAAAAAATTTTCTTCTTGTGATGAGAACTCTTAGGATTTATTCTTGTTACAACTTTCACATATAACTTACAGCAGTGTTAATTATATTTATTATGTTGTACATTACATCCCTAGTGTTTATGTGTCTTATTAAAATGGGAAGTTTGTGCTTTTTTACTGCCTTCATCCAATTCTCCACCCACCTTTTTTTTTTTTTTTAAAAGACTTTAACTGCTTGTCAGCAAGAAAGCGAGAAAAGTTGTCTGTGTCTATTCAGTTTGGAATGTCTGCTTGGACGAAGTCTACACGAGAGTCTGTTCTAGTTCACTTTGCACATAACCTCCGCTTCATCACACACCTGTGAAGCCTCTGAGTTTTTGCTCTTGGTGAGGCAGATTGGGGTTGACGTTAAAAAACAAGAGGAAAGCACAGTAGCCTTCTTGCATCAAATTAACAAGACCAAACAACAAGGTCCTACTATGTAGCACAGGGAACTACATTCAGAACCTTGTAATAGCCTATCTTGAAAAAGAATATGAAAAGGAATATATACATATATGTAACCAAATCAGTATGCTGTACACAAGAAACTAACACAGCATTGTAATTCAACTCTACTTCAAAAAAAAAAAAAATTAACAAAGACCAGATGTGAGATACTTTTTGAACCAGAAATTAAGGTAGATGTGACTCAGCCTACTGAAGTCAGTTCTGGAATAAGTGAGAAAGGTCTTGTAGTGGGAGAGGAGGTAAAGGACCTTGGATTCCAAGCAAACACCCCTTTGGGACCAGAATTTGGACACTTGTGTGTGTATCCTGTCTTCTTTATTGTCCTGAAGGGGATTTCTGTGACCACTGATTGTCTGGCTGACTGAATCCCAGTATGTGTTGTGCAGCCTCAGAACTGCCCAGGTCTCGGGCAGGAGGGCACCTCCACTCTTCTGGCAGATTTGGTACGCAGCTGCCTTCATGTGGGAGTGGGTTTGGTGGAACTGTCATCTTCCTTCTCTGGCGAGAGATGCAGAACCCGGAGGAGAAGAAGATGGGAACCTGATGTAGACTGCTTCCTTTCCAAGTCGGCCACTCACACCCCAGCTCCAGAAGGTGTCACGAGCAACTTTGGCGTGCGCGACCACGGGCGGCCGGGAAACTGCTGAGGCTGTCCAGCACAATAACAAAAGAAGGAATGGCGTTGGGATCAGGGCTGAGACTCAGAAGAGACTCACTTGTCACGAGTAAGTAGAAAGCAGAATCCCTCTGAGAGAAGACGATGTCATATAGATTTGTCAGGATTCCAAAAAGTCTTCTTGGCATAAGATGTAATGAGATGAAGGAATTCAGTCATTCACATTCTTGTGCCGGGTCGGTTCTCACAAGAAAAACACTCTGGGCTATCATTTGCACTTCCAGCCACAACGGAGTAATCCTACCACCAGAAACAGCTATCAGACCAGACAGAATATATGAGACAGCTGTTTGCAGGTGTCAGAGCAGAGATGCACAGGAGATGAGCCCTTTGTTTGCCCTGACTCGTTTCTAACTGTGGGGACATGAGAAGGAGCCTGAGAGAACAGTAGTCTTGCTGAACAGGGAGGCAGTAACTGGGGTTTGGAGCTGCTAAACGTTGTGGGTAGAGGGCTGGAGACAAGGAAGTTGCTCAGAAGGGACCCAAAATCTGTATGGGTGTTTAACAGAGGTCTGTGGCCCCAGGCCTGGGCTGTGCACTTGCAGGCCAAGATTCTGTGAGGGGTAGCAGGGAGCAAGTGCTGGGGAGAGGCCAGCCAACAGTGAGAGACCCAAGTTCATGCCAGGCTGGGAGATGCGCCATCTCAGAGGTGGGGGGACTGCACTGAACACTTGGGCATTCCTCTGAGATCGCAGGAAGTCCACATCCTAGGAATAAGAACGACCCCCTCAAGAAAGGGCCATCGCCTCAGAACAAAATGCCAGCTCTTTAAAGGAAGACGGCACAATTCAGGCCCTTTACAATGTGTCACACACAACACCCAGTGTACAATTAAAAGAAAAACTTATCAAACATGAAGAGCTGGAAAATGTGACCAGAAGAATGGACCCCAAGAAAACCCAGAGGTTAGACTGAGCAGACACGGACCAGAACAGCTGTTATAAGTATGTTTAAGGACTAAGGAAAGGGTGGTCTTAATGATGGGATATATGGGAATGTCAACCCCAAAACAGAGTCTATGAACATGATCTACATGGAAACTCTAGAAATGAAAATAATCTCTGAAACAATACCTGAAATTAAGAGTTCATTCTGAAAAATGGAAAGAAAACAGATTAAAAAATGAATGGAGCCTAGTGACCTCTGGGACAATGTCATTTATTATACACATAATTGGAGTCCCTGAGGAAAAAGAGAGTGAATGGGGCAATACAAAAATATATATATTTCAAGAAATAGGGCTAAAAAGTCCCCAGTTTTGGAGGCAAACATCATTGTGCATATCTAAAAATTCAGCAGATCCCAAGCAAGGTAAATAAAAACAGATACACCCTTAGGTATATCATCATCTAAGTGCCAAAAATGAAAAATAAGGAGGATGTCATGAAAGTGGCCAGAAGTGGGAGGGGAGGCACACACAAAGCAGGGAACAACAGACTGAAAGGTAAACTATATAGACAATAAGCATAAGAAAGCCGATGTGGCTTTATCTTTTCAGATGAAGTAAAGAAAAATGATCACAGATCAAGGAGGACATTTCACAGTGATAAAAGGGCAATTCGTTATGGAGACATAAAATCCTGAACATGCAATAATAACAGAATTATTACTTGAGGCAAAAATTTTACAGAACTAAAGGGAGAAATAAAATATACAGGTTAGAGATTTTAACAGCTCTTCTCAGTAATTGTTGGATCAAGTAGACAAAAGAAAAATCTCTCTCTATATATACATAGATTTAAACAATCCTCCCCTCCACTGGACAGAACTGGCCTTTATAGAATCTGATGTCTAGCAATTGTGAAACACACATTATTTTCATGTACATGTGGAATGTTCAACATCATAGATGAAGTGCTGGGCTGTAAATAAATCTCAAGACATTTAAAAGATTTAAATCATAGAGATCATGTTCTCTGACCACAAATGAAATTAAGTTAAAGTCAATAGCAATAGGATTTCTAGGGAAAAACCCCAAACATTTGAAATTAAGTAAAGACACTATTAAATAATCCATATGTCAGTGAAGAAATTGAAAAGGAGAGCAGAAAATACTTCGAACTGAATGAAAATACATTAAAATTTGTAGGGTGCAGTTAAAGCAGTTACTAGAGACAAATGCATTGTTTTACACACCTATAGAAGAATAAAGGTGTAGGATGGAGCAAAGTTGCACACAGAGGAAGGGAATTATAATGAGAAAAGCAGAATTTCATAAAGTATCCAAGAAAATTACCATTTGAAAGAATTGAAAAGATTATTAAAATGATTAGCTCCTAGTAAGAATAATCAAGACAAAAAGAAAAAAATGAATTATCAATAGTAAGAATGAAAATAAGGATATTATTACATATTCTACATGTGTTAAAAAGATACTATGTTAAATTTCATGTCAATAAATTTCACAACCTCTGTGAAATGGACAAATAACCACTTTACAAAACTAACACAAAAAGAAATGAAAAATCTCAGTAGCTCTATATTTAATTAAGAAATAGAATATAATAACTGCTCACCCCTCTCCCTCAAAATAAAAAATCTTCAGGCTCAGATGGTATTATGGGTGAATTCTATCAGATGTTTGAGAAAGAATAAATATCAATCTCACATAAATTCATAAAACAGAGAATGAGGGAATGTTTTCCAACACAAGTTATGAGCCCAGGATAATCCTGACATCAAAACCTGATCAAAACATTGTAAGTAAACAAGATTACAACTAGTATCTTTCATGAACATAGATATAAAAATTTTCAACAAAGTATTAGAAAATCAAATCCAATGATATATGAAAAAGATAATAAAACCAAGTGGGGTTTATCACGTACAAAATTGTTCAACATTTGAAAATCTGTGTAAATTAGCTACCTTAACAGAAAAAAAAGAAAAATGTATATGACCATCTCAAGAAACACAGAAGACATATTTAACAAAATTCAACACTTATTCAATATTAAAAAAAAAAAAACAAAACCTGGAACAATCTGGAAATAGGACCTAGTAAAGGACAGCTACAAGAAAGTTATCGCTAACTTCATACCTAATGGTGAGAGACAATGCTTTCCTCTTAAAATCAGGAAAAAGGCAAGAATGTTTAGTCTTGCCACTTTTGTTCAGTATAGTGCTATGAAGTCCTTACCAGAGCAATAAGGCAAGAAAAAGAAATAAAAGGCAAAAGGTTGGACAAGATAAAGTGAAACAGTCTTATCTACAAATGACATGATTATTTATGTAGAAGACCCTAAAAATATATATAAAAATTCACTAACAAGTAAATTTAGCAAGATCCCAGAATACAAGGTTAATATACAAAAAACAATTTTTTTGTATATATTTGCAATAAAAAAACAGTAAATGAAAAATTTTTAATTTAACTTTTACATCATGCCAAAAAGAAAATACTTAGGAATAAATTTAATAAAAGATTGTAGGACCTGTACAGTGAAAACTACAAAACTTTGTGAAGAAAAAATAAAGAAGCTGTAAATAAATAGAGAGATATACAATGTTCATAGATTAGTCTACTTAATACTGTTAAGATATCACTTCTTCCTAATTGATCTATAGCTTTACCATCATTCCAAACAACATCCCAATAGGCTTATTTGATAAAAGTTGCAAGTTGATTCTAAAATCTGTATGGTAATACAAAGAATCTAGAATAGCCAAACATTTTTGGAAAAACAAACAAACAAAAAATAGTTGAGAGATTTGCCCTGATTCAACACTTCGGATAAAGCCATAGTAATCAAGAGAGTAGTACAGTGTTGGCATAATAAACACAGAGAAATCAATCAGTGGAACAAAATTGGAGTCCAGAAAGAGAAGATCACAATTATTTTTTACAAAGATACCAGGGCAATTCTATGGTGAAAAGAAAGTATTTTCTTTTTCTTTTTTCTTTCTTCTCCTTCTCTCTCTCTCTTTTTGTTTTTGTTTTTGTTTTTGTTTTTCCTTAATGAGGAGAGTCTTTTCAATAAGTCATTGTGGAATGATTGGATATCTGTATGGAGAAAACCTTGACCACAATCTCACACCATTATTTCACAAAATTATTTTGAAATTGCTCATAGACCAAAATGTAAAATCTAAACTTTAAAACTTCCAGAAGAAAACACAGGAGAATACCTTTGCATTCTAGAGGTAGAAGAAGATTTCTCAGAGAGGACACAAAAAGCCCAAACCATAAAGAAAAAAAAAAAACAAAACTGGTAAAGTGAACTTCATAAAAATTAAAAAGTTCTGTTCATCAAGCGACACCACTAAGAAAATGAAAAGATAAGCTACATACTGGGAGAATATATTTGCCGAATTACTATAATCAACACTGAGATATCAAAGTCAATAAAAAATAAGCAATATACTTGAACAGACACTTTACACAAAAAAGACATCTAAGAATATTTGATAAATTTATGGAAAGGTGTTCAGCATCATTAATCATCAGGGAGATGAAAATTAAAATCATAATGATACACTAATTTACATCCACTAGAATGGGTAAAATTAAAAAGACTGTTGGCATCAATGTTGACAAGGATGTGAGGCAGCTGGAACTCTCACGTGTTGCTGGTAAAATACTAAGGGGGAAATGTTCTGTAGTTTCTTCTGAAGTTAAAGATACACTTACCCATGACCCTGCAATTCCATGCCTAGGTTTTTACCCAAAGAGAGTGGAAACATCTGTCTACAAAAAGACACATACAAAAATATCCATAGCAACTTCTTTCGCCATAGCCCCAAACTGGAAACAACACACATGTTTCTGGTGAATGGATAAATACGTTGTGTAGGGTCAAGGAAGGGGTTCTGGCACAGGGTGAAACGTCCTGTGGACTAATGTTCTCTTGCGACTTGTTCACAGCAGCTGGGAATTCCCTCTCTATCCCTTTGTTTCCACGGGTACCCCTAGGTCTCCCTGAGTGTTGTGAAACAGCTTGGAGCTCTGAAAACCTCAGCAGAACATTCTGGGCACAGCTGGAATTTACTTTGTTTACTGCTCAACCACTCAAGTCCTAGACGAGTTATGGATTCAGCTTTGGTGTCTGAATCCCTTTGCCACCAACTCCCTCTGCTGGCTTTGAATTTACATTTTCCTTCTCAACTCTTTTCCCCATCTAGTGTGGTTTTTTTTTTTTTTTTTTTTAATTTCCTTGGAATGTCAAGATAGCCACCCCAAATGGTAACAAAATGTTTATTTATGAATAAGCACTCAACAAAACTTAGTTACTATGATTCCCAGCTGTCCTTTTTCTGCCCACCTTCTTGTCTGTATCCATCACAACTCCAGCCCTTCTATGGGTCACACTGTGTGACTTAGTAGTCCTCGATACCATCATTGTACAGCAGTGAGACACATCTCAAATAATGTGCTTTTCTCCGAAATGTGTAGTGCTTAAAAATGTATTTTCACAGAATATTTCTAACTATTAACAGATTTGTGCTGACTAGTTTTTCATATTGCTTGGCAGGTTTTAATGTTAAAATCTTGCATGCCATCTGCTTTGAGGGGAGGATTAGGAGCAAGGGAAAGGGTGGGTAGGTAGAAGCTGAATTCTTCTTAACCGCTCTGGGAATGATACCATATTTTAAAATCAATCCAGAGTGGAAAATGGAAGTTGCTTTCAGGCATGACAGTCCAGCATTTACTGCTCAGTTTCTGTTTCCAGTTCTCTCAGAAGACAGATATCATGAAAGCTTTCATGAAACTCCAAATCTCCTCTTAAGATGCTGTTTTGAAGGTAGGGAAAAAAACAGAACACTGAGGAGCTTATGCGGATAAAGGGAAAAATAAGTCTGTTTTCTGTTCCCCTTCAATTAGCTAGAAGGATGTGGGAGCAGGGAGTGAAGTCCTAAGAATTTGATCAGGTTAGAGGAAAAACTGTCCTTTATTTTTTTCATTTTTCTTTGTTTTTTGGGGGGGGTTAATTAGGTTTGTTTGTTTGTTTGTTTATTTAATAGAGATACAGAGGATTGAACCCAGGACCTCATGCATGCTAAGCATGTGCTCTACCACTGAGCTGTACCCTCCCCCCCAAAAAACTATCCTTTTAAAGCCTTTGCCAGTGTAGACCTGTAATGAAAGACCGCTGTTAAGTAGGATACCTGAATGAGTTGAGTTTTTGAGATGCAAGTCTAGACTTGAGTAGGAATGGCGAATTAAACGTCTTCATCTAGTCGATTTACCAGCATGCCTTGTTTTATTGCTCTTCTCAGATAATTGCATTTTTTAGGAACTGAAAGTCTGTGGAAACCCTGTGTTAAGCAAGTCTATCAAAGCCATTTTTCACAGTATTTGCTTATTTTGTCTCTGGTCGCATTTTGGTGATTCTCACGATATTTAAAACCTTTTCATTAATACTATATTTTGTTATGGTGATCCCCGATCAGCGGTCTTGGTTGTAACTACTGCAAAACGATTACGACTCACTGAAGGCTCAGACAATGGCTAGCATTTTTTAGCAAGAAAATATTTTTAAATTAAAGGATGTACATTTTTTAGACATCATGCTATTGCACCAGACTACAGTGTATTGTAAACATAACTTTTATATGCACTGGGAAACCAAAAAATCTGTGTGACTCACTTTATGGTGATATTTGCTTTATTACCATGGTCTGGAATCGAACCTGCAACATCGCCAAGGTTCCAAGATGTGCCTGTAGGTGACTTTAGTGATCGGGGCTGGCAGTCGGGAGCTTCCTGGAACGAGAATGACCAGGAGCAACATTATTCTGGGGAGAAGCCTTATAAGGATAGACATCTAATAACATTCATTTTTCAAAAAATTTTCAAGAACTTTGGAATTTCTACTGTATCATAAGCACATTCCTTGGGACCTGTCTCATTGCTGAGCCTTATAATGATGTACTGGGGTGTAGTCATTGAGAACTACTGAGCCTCAGGGTGACAACAGAAGGGCTGGCGTCGTGATGGGAAAAAACAAGAAGGTGGGCAGGAAAATGAGAACTGGGAACAGTCATAACTAAGTTTTCCTGAGTGCTTATTACATGCCAGGCATTGGGCACTTTCTGTACATTATTTCATTGAATATTCACCCTGGGAAGTGACTGTTATTCCCATTTTACACAATTAGTAAGTGGTGGATCCATGATTCAAAATCCTGTTTAGCGTCCCTAATGTTAGAGGGCGTAGAGAAAATCTACCATGTGGAATTCCTTACTTGAATGAAAGTAAAATCAAATCAACAGATATCCATTGATCACTTTGATCCATTGAGCCTTATCCATTGATAAGGTTTTGTGAGGACATAGATGTTGGATTATTCAGCCTCAAAACAGAAGGAGATCCTGCCATTCATGAAAACATGGACAAACTTGGAGGATGTTATGCTAAGCGAAATAAGCCAAACATCAAAAGAAAAGTACTGCCTGATTTCATTTGTATGTGGAATCAAAGAGTGTTTGAAACATAGAGTAAAACAGTGGGTTATAGCAAGAATAAACAAATGGGACCTAATGAAACTTACAAGCTTCTGCACAGCAAAGAAAACCAGAAGTAAAACAAGAAGACAACCTACGGAATGGGAGAAAATTTTTGCAAATGAAACCCACAAAGGCTTGATCTCCAGAATATATAAGCAGCTCATACGACTCAATAAGAAAAAAATAAACAACCCAATCCAAAAATGGGCAGAAGACCTAAATAAGCAGTTCTCCAAGGAAGACATACAAATGATCAAAAGGCACATGAAAAAATGCTCAATATCACTAATTATCAGAGAAATGCAAATCAAAACTACAATGAGGTATCACCTCACACCAGTCAGAATGGCCGTCATTCAAAAATCCACAAATGACAAATGCTGGAGAGGCTGTGGAGAAAGGGGAACCCTCCTACACTGCTGGTGGGAATGCAGTTTGGTGCAGCCACTATGGAAAACAGTGTGGAGATTCCTCAAAAGACTAGGAATAGACTTACCGTATGACCCAGGAATCCCACTCCTGGGCTTGTATCCAGAAGGAAGTCTACTTCAGGATGACACCTGCACCCCAATGTTCATAGCAGCACTATTTACAATAGCCAAAACATGGAAACAGCCTAAATGTCCATCAACAGGTGACTGGATAAAGAAGTGGTGGTATATTTATACAATGGAATACTACTTTGCCATAAAAACCGACAACATAACGCCATTTGCAGCAACATGGATGCTCCTGGAGAATGTCATTCTAAGTGAAGTAAGCCAGAAAGAGAAAGAAAAATACCATAT
The DNA here is from genome assembly GCF_009834535.1 of Camelus ferus. NCBI lineage: Eukaryota > Metazoa > Chordata > Mammalia > Artiodactyla > Camelidae > Camelus > Camelus ferus. The sequence continues at coordinate 110,199,762 of NC_045697.1, read as the reverse complement.
GAGATCGCTCATATGTGGAATCTAAAAAACAAACAAACAAACAAACAAACAAAAACAAAGCATAAATACAGGACAGAAATAGACTCAGAGAGAGAGAATACAGACTTGTGGTTGCCAGGGGGGCGGAGGGTGGGAAGGGATAGACTGGGATTTCAAAATTGTAGAATAGATAAACAAGATTATACTGTATAGCACAGGGAAATTTACACAAAACGTTATGGTAACTAACAGAGGAAAAAATGTGACAATGAGTGTGTATATGTCCATGAATAACTGAAAAATTGTGCTGAACACTGGAATTTGACACAACATTGTAAAATGATTATAAATCAATAAAAAATGTTAAAAAAATTACATAATTAGGAAGATAATAAAGGACTATATCTCAAAAAAAAAAAAAAAAGAAAAGAAAAGAAAAAAAAAAAAACACCTGAGGATGAAATGACTCAAAGAGAACAGTAAAGATAAAATAACTCAAAGACAAAAAAACAAAAAAAACCAGTGGGTTATTGAAGAGGATGGGGAGACATGGTCAAAGGACACAAAGTTTCAGTTACGTATGATGCATACATTCTGTAGCTCTAATGCACAGCACAGTGACTATGGCTCATAATACTGTATTGCATCCTGAAAATTTTCTAAGAGAGTAGATATCAGGTGCTCTCGCCACACACACCCACGCACTGGAAATAGTCATAATGGGTGTAGACATAGAGATGCTTTGGTTTTTGTTTTTGCTTTGGGGAGGGACAGAAGTCCCATCTGGTATGCATGAAGGTAACCAATAAGTGAGACAGGAGGGAAGGGGGCAGGGCACAACCACTGAAGGAAGGACACAGCAATTGAGACCAAGACAAACAGGTTAGCACCAAGATGGTGGAAGGTGCTGTGAGGCTCAAGGTCTACTGGAAGTCAAATCTTCTGCCATCTTGGTTTGTTCGTTTGTCCTGTCCTCTGTTGCTGTGTCCTTCCTTCAGTGGTTGTGCCCTTGCACCTTCCCACCTGTCTCATAAGGAGATGGGTATGTAAGTTACTTAACTGTATTAATCATTTCACTAGGTGTAGGTATATCAAAACATCATGTTGCACACCTGAAATATATACAATTTTAATTTTTTAAAATAAGTTAAATTTTTTAAAAGGATAGAAGATAAACATGTATCAGGTGGGACTTCTGTCCCTCCCCAAAGCAAAAACAAAAACCAAAGCATCTCTGCGTCTATGCCCATCCTCACCTCCTCACCCTCTTTTCCAGGCTGGGTCCTTGGTCTGCTAATCACACTTTCTTTGATATCCTCAGTCTCTCTGCTTCCTAGCTACGTTCGTTCTATGTACTTCTACTCTGTCCAGCTGAGAGATGAGCAAATATTCTGAGATGATGTGCCAGGTTTTCATTACTCATTTTCTTGTGAATGAGAGAGAAGGGAAAATTGCTTCCCTGCCCACCCCTCATCTCCTCATTTTGAGATGCTGTTGCTGTGAGAGCAGGACTACAGAATTCATTGGCAAAGGTGAAACCTGGGTCTCAGGAAACGCTGTTTTTAAAAGGAAATCTCTTGTAAAAAGTAAATGCTTTGTCTGTCCTTGAGAACGTTAACTGTGGGATGGGTAAAACTCAGATTGTACGGCACGGTGAGGCTTAAGGAGCAGGGAAGTATGGCCGCCAAGAAGCAACAGTTATTCTAGAAAACCAGATTATGCAGCATCACGAGATTAAAGGGTGCCACAGTCTTGCGAAAAAGCAAGTCATATTTGGTAAGAAGCCTAAGAAGTGTAAGTGAAAGTATTAAATTTTATGGGATGCAGTGTCTATTTAAACAGAGCCCACATCCTAAATTGGGCCATTTTCAGGGAGGCAAATGAGCTTTCCTCTTGAATGTCGACTAGGTATCTTAGACCTGGGTAGCCCTGATTTCAAACTTTTGGCTTAGTTTACGGAAGAGGTTGAGAACAGATAGAGAGAAGATAACCAGTTATTACGTCCTAGCCCAAATTATCGGTGTGGTGAAATAGGATTTGAGAAATACGTAAGATTCTTTTCCTTAATAAATGTTCAGTCACATAACCCTTTATGTCCCTTCCCTGTTCCAAATTTTGTGGACTGTCCAATGTCATTAGAATAAAGGACACACTTGACTTTGTGTTCTACTTTACAGTGTAATGACCTTGGGTAGTCTTTGCTTCTACGACCTGCCTCTGAATCTCTTCTCCCCAAAGTGCGCATGGGTTAGATAGTCAGGGCTCTTATTTTATTGCTCAGACTGTTCATTTCACCAAGGATGCCTTCCTCTTTTCTTAGGCTTTCCAATTCCTACCAATTCCTTGAGATCCTGTTTAAAGAAGTGTTGGCAGGAAGGTTTAAGACATACAGATAAATCAAATAAGGACTAGTCAGTGTTATAAGAATGACACAGATAGATAGCCATGGGCGTCTGGTGGACAGGAAGATCACTTCAGCTCAGTGCATCAGGGAAGAGGTAGCCGTTCAGTGGAATTCTTGGAAGATGGAAAAGCAGGAAGAGACACACACACACACACACTCACACATGTACACTCATTCAGGCGTCAGCCAGGGGTGGGACATGGGCCAGACAGTCCATGGTCTTCTTGGATTCGAACTCAGAGCGACAGCCCAGCCTGGCTTCAGCTGTCACCCCTAGTGTGTGACTGACTGTGTGTGCACCTGCAGGGGCAGTGCGGGGAGTGGTTGTGCTGGCTGGGGACAGGGTGAATAGCAATTCTTGGAAGAGGTAGCAATTGCATGGGGCCTTTGTATTCAAAGAAATGAATGAATTAGGAGGATTGGATCATATTGAAGTAGAGGGGGAAGGAATTACCTGCAGAGAGAACACCACGGGAAAAATCCTGGAGCAAGGAGTGTGTGCAGCAGTGGATTGTGTTTTGACAGGAACACAGGCATTAAAAGTGAAATAAGAGAAAATAGGTTTTAACGGTGGGTCGGGGACACACCATGGAAACTTTCTGTGAATGCAAAACGTTGGCATTGGGGACTCAGTAAACTCTATTCCTTTCTTGAGTTCAGAGCCAATTGAGAGATCTCAGGAGTCAACAAACTGAAATTATAATCTCATCACTATGACCTTGAAAGCTGATTAGAGGATGTTCTTTGAGACCAGTGACCAGACAGAATTACCAAACAGGCGTGGGAATCATTGGGCAACTCAAGGCTTCTCTTGCAGCGGAACACCTCCTACCACGTGGCAGACAGCAGGGAATTAGCTTCTTCCCCCGTCCTTCCTTTCTTTCCTTCCTTCACCCCCATATTTATTGAGTACCTACCATGTGCCAGCTACTCTTCTACCTGCTGAGGACAAAGTATCGAACAGGACAGACACAGAACTTAAATTTGAGAAAGAAATTCAAGGCTGACCAAATCTGAAAAGAAAATCCCAGAGAGGTCTCAGCTAATTCTGCTCAATTTCTTCCCCCAAACTCAGGACGCTTTAGAACCACAAAATGACAAATGTTCACCTCACCCAATTTCCTAACCTATAAAATGATAGTAAGAATTCTTTCCTTTAATAAGTCCTCATTTTTTTTAAGTCAAATGAAAACATATTGACAATGTTAGCATACTGTTCACAGATGAAGAAATGTTTAGTTAATGAACTGTAGTGTTTTCTGCTTACGCTCTTTTCTCTCTCTTCTTAGCAACTGTTATTACCTTAATTCCTCTTTGTCCTCTGATTCATTCTTTCACTTTCCTCCTTAACTTGCCTACTTTTTACCACTAAGGATGCTTGAGTACTTTCCAAGAAAACCCTCCCCTGAGTGGCTTTCAATAAAAGTCCCAAAGCTACTCTGCATTGGAAAGAAAATTTGCTGGTGCTTTGGGAATGCTTTAACTCATCATTTAAGTTTGATAAACTTCTGAGTGTACAAAAGAATGTAGTCAATGAGAAGAAAGAGTTTCTCTTGGAGCAGGGGGCTTTATTATTGAGTGCTGGGCTGGACCAAACACCACACTGAGCAGTAGGAGATAATAGAGAGCAACATGGAAATGGTCCCTCTCTTTGAAAAGCTTTTTTTTTTTCTGTGGGGGAGAAGAGAAGAGACCACAAGGGTGGTCAGTGATGGAGCAACACAGGGGTCTATGAGGATAGATGGGAGGACCATTTGAGGATGTGCTCTTTAAGGACTTCAGCCTGGGTCCCTCAGGTGATGTTCTGCGGGCTGAGAACCTTCAGCTGAAATAGTTTAGAAAAATATATGGGCACGTGCACCACAAGGGCATAGGATGGTATTCACTAAGTTAACGGATTTTGTACTCCAGCTAAATAAAAATATAATGTGAAGCAGCTAACAAAACTACACGAAATTTACAAAGGTGAAAAGAAAATTAAGAAAGTCAAGGCAAAAGGAAAGGGAAGCAGCATGGTAAGATGAAGCCAGGAAGAATTTAGTTCCTGGAAATAGGGTCTGCAAGATCACGCACTTGGCGTTAAAGCTGGTACCATTTCCCGTAGTGACAAGATTCATAGTGTCCCCGGGTGAGAAACATTCCTTCTGCTCAGAAGATGCATTGACTTCCCTGGAGCTAAAAGACCGTGGGAAGATTTTTCCTGTAGGTCTTTACAGAGGGGACACTGAGATGTGATGGGAAGTCGCCTCTCAGTGCGCTTAAGGTCAACGTGCAGTTCTGTACAAAGTGTTTGTGTCGAGAACAGGGAGCCAAGCAGTGCAGCCCACGCTTCCTTCAGATCTACGTGAACTGCTTTCTCTCTTCCTCCAGGAAAGGAAAGCTGCTAAGGAGGCTATGTTTCCAGACCTTAGCATTTGCCAACAGTGATGGTGACACTTTTGTAGGCATGAAAACAGCAGCTAATGCTGTTTCAGTAAATCGTACTGGAACTCACAGCTGTAAGTTTATAGTGTGGACTCCCTCACTTTGACTTCCCACTATTTGTCTTTTCATTAGGACTTTTCAAACCTAGGGGTCCTCCTTGAGTTTAGGGTGCACCTGTCTGTGTTTATATCTGAGAGAGCACCCTTCTGCTGGGAAGACTTCTGTGCATAAATTTAGGGTACCCTTTTGTTTTACAAAACATATACAGGAGAGGTATAACTAAAGATAAAAGTCACGTGATTCTAAATAATGGTATTCATTCCCCAAAAGAGAATGAGATGCTTAAACATGGATCCTTTGAAAAAAAAAAATCTAGTAACTAGCTCCCCTCTCCAGACTGTTCAGGCTTTCAGGGTGTCCTACGTGGGTGGAGTGGGAAGAGGGTGGCCCTCAAAAGTCACACAACATTGAAGCTTCATATATTTATACACACATATATGCATATGGAGTAAAGCAGGCTCAACAGAAAACACTGCTTACAAAAACACATCCTTTAAAAAGTGAACATTGGCCGTGATAGCATCCCGAGAGAGAACACCTGTTAGGAGACTGGGGTAGATTCTTAAGGTTTTTAAAATTTCCTCTGGAAATAGTAACATTGATGTAACCCAGCACAACAGCTTTCTGTCTTGAACTAGGAAACCAATCAAAAGGAAACAAGCCTCACTTTGCCGTGGGCCAGGTGGAACCACGTGGCCCGTCACCTTTGCCTCCTGCTGCTCACGTCGAAGGAATGCAGGTGATGGCAGGGAAAGTCGTATCTGATTTTCTTCCTCTGCTGGGGAACACACAAATGGAGCCTCCAAACACGTACGGTCTCCTTTGTATTTTAGATTTTTTTTTTAAGTGAAAGCAAGTTTATTTAGAGAAATACACATTCCATAGACAGAATTTGTTCGTCTCAGAGGGGAGAACAGCCCTGGAGCATGGAGTCGTCTCCAGAAGTGACAGTGGCCATAGGAGATAGATGCACACTACACAGACAAGAGTGCAGGCTGTCTCAGAAGACAGGAGAGGCAGCCTTGGGGTGCAGGGCTTGGTTAATATTTATGGGCTGCGTGATTTCATAGGCTACCAACTGGGAGGATTATTCCAGCTGTTTGGGGGAAGGGGTAGGGAGGAATTGGCCAGCATGGGAACTGACATGGGGGCTGTGGGTGTGGCATTTAGAGCTAATGTACTACCATGGGCCTACAATGAGGCTCAGGGTCTACTGGAAGCGAATCTTCTGCCATCTCTAACTAGTTTATGTCCTCTCCTCAATTGCTGTGTCAGTCGTTCAATGATCGTGCCCTGCCCCCTTCCCTCCTGTCTCAGGAAGGCCCAGTTTTATTCATGGTACGGTTTATTTAATGGTGTTATCTTTTACATATTTGAGCCTTCTTATTCTGTGTCTTAATAGTCGTGACTGCTTTTGAAGGGTACCAGAATGTATTTTAGATTTTTGCATGCAGTGCAACCTGGATTGTGTGAAGGGCTTGGAAAAGTCAGGTGTGGTGCTTCCAGTCTCCCTGACCATGTGCCCCCCCCCCCCCCCCCCCCCGCCTGGGCTTTTTTCCCCATTTGCATGTGGCCACTCTCTCGGAGAAGCATTCCTCTGCTGCAGTCTGTCAGCCTTTATAACTCTTTCTCTTCTTCCTCAGTACCTTGTCTCTTCTTGAAACCTCAGTCCGAATAATTCTCCGATCCTTCTCTTTTTGCTTCGGAGTGGAGGAGAGAAGACTTAGTCCCGAAGTGGAGGTGAGGAAGAAGGCTTCACCGACCTGGACAGCTGTGGGTTATCTCAGAGAATAGTGTTCCCAGAGAATAGGTTCGTGCCTTGCGCAGGAAAGAGTTCAAGAGTGAGTCACGGTAAAGTGAAAGCAAGTTTATTTAGAGAGATACACACTCCATAGACAGAGGGGGACCCGTCTCTCTCAGAAGGGAGAGTGGCTTAGGAGATACACGCTTCATAGGCAGAATGTGGGCTGTCTAAAAAGGGGAGAGGGAGAGGGAGAGAGAGAGGGAGAGGGACCACAAGATAAGAAGTTGTTGGTTTTTATGGACTCGGTCATTTCATACGCTAATGAGTAGGAGGGGTTATTCCAACTATTTTGGGGCAGGGGTGGGGATTTCCAGGAATTGGGCCCCATGCACTTGTTGACCTTTTTTGCAGCCTAGGGACTGTCTTGGTGCCTGTGGGGGTGCCATGAGGCTCAGGGTCAAATCTTCCCCCATCTTGGTTCTAACCAGTTTGTCTTATCCCCAATTGCTGTGTCATTCTTTCAGTGGTTGTGCCCTGCCCCCTTCCCTCCTGTCTCAGTAGGCCATCTCTCATGGTAGGTAGGAGTCCCTCCTTCCCTCCCTCCCTCCCTCGCCGACCCAGCTCAGTGCGCTAAAAGAGCCCTGTCTCTCCAGAACCATCATAAAAGCCTTTCTCTTCCCTTAGCCTGTGAGGCCCTAGACTCAGAAGCAATAGGACCATTGCACCACGTATGTTATTCTTTTTAAACTCAAAAGTGGGCTCTTACTGTACCCATGCATTTTTACAACTTCTATTCTTAACAGTATATCCTGGTTATTTTTCTATGTGTGTATACATGGATCTGTTCTATTCTTTTTAACACAAGCGTACAGTTCCACTGTATAGCTCTAACATTAACCAACTCCATTGTGATGGACCTTTTGTATTGTTTGTAATTTTTTACTGGAAAAATAAGAATATTCTCAACATTCACTGGGGATGATCAACATTTCTTTATCTTTACCTATGTGAAAGGCAAAAATAATATAAAAAGATTAGATCAGAGCTTATTAGATGACTTAATTATTTTTGAAGTCAACTGTCTCCATGTGTGTTTCGTGGCCTGCATGTCTTTCTTGTGGTCTCTCAGCCTCATTCTGTAACTTCCACTTCTGAATTAAGGGGCAGAGTTGGTCTACAGCTATTTTGCTGGGTGTTTTTCCTCTCAGTTGGGAGATGGACTAGGAGGGTAACTCCTAGATTTTTGACTTGAGCCACAGGCTGGATGGAGATACCATTTGATTGGAAAAGACTTGGGGGAAAGTGGCTGGAGGCAGTGGGAGGGAAGAAGTGAAAAGTTCTATTTTGGACATTTGGTTGAATGTGAGATGCCCATGAACCTTGCCCAGTGGTCAAGTCATGGAGGTTCTTCCATATGTGAGTCTGGAGCACAAGGAAGTCAACTCTTCCTTTGAGGTTGTCCTAATATAGGAGGTATTTAAAATCGAGACTGGATGAGATCACCAGAGCAGGGAATCCAGAGAGAGAGAAGAGGAGACATTTATGCAGCAGCTTGAAAGCACTGATGAATGTGCATATGAGGCAGATATGAACATAAATCCCACTGTGAAATCCTAGAGGAAGGAGGAAATAAGAAAAATAAGATATCAGCTTTTGTAATCCCTGTTTCTTCTGCCAAATTTCATATAAGGCTCATAACTGGCCAAAGAATTTATGCCTGAGCTTCAGGGAAATAAACCCTTGGAGGAAATATTTAGCTAAGATCTTGTCATCAATTTGTTTGTTATTTAGGGATTTATGATATTAGACATTGTGAATATCTCTACTAATCATATAGTATTTGTAATGCAAGTTCATTTGTGAATACACAAAATGTTTCTGATCATGTAATTCTTTTTGTACCCAGATACTTGGATACCATGAAAACATTCGATTGAAGATTGATTTGTTCTTGAAACACATTTTTCTTTCATTTTGTTATAGTCTGGTGATGAAGAGTAGTGGAAAGTATTTGAAAGTGTCCTAATATAGGAGGTATTTAAAATCATGAGACTGGATGAGATCACCAGAGCAGGGAATGATGGTTGCTTTTACCAATGAAAGTTTTACTGTGATACTGTTTGTGAAAACATAACAGAGGACAATAGCAAATAGTAGATGGTAAGACGCCCTGAGAGAAGTTTACTCCTGTTACTAACACTGTTAACGCCGCTAACAAACCATTGAAATGAGACCTTGAAACTCAAGAAACTTAATGCAGTTAGAGCTTGTGAAAGTCCAAGTCGTGAGGGTTTTTCAGGTGCATCTGAAAGTAAAAGATGATTTAGATGGGATTTGGGCTACGTCGTATGAGTGCGTTGATTTTTGAATGTTACTATTGAGCAACCAGTTACTTAAAATCGCTACCTGTATTTCTGTTCTTTTGCCACAAGATTCTTCAGACTATCAAAAGCCTAAATCAGACCGCTGAAATTAGTAAATAAAGCAAAAGCGAGTATGATTTTTAACATAAATCAGTGGCTCTGCTACTGACAACCTAATTTTTATGCCATAAATATCAGTTAATTATCCTTTTAAAGATGAGTATCTTACCTGTATTGGAAGATTCGACCTCATTAAAACAGTGTCATTGGTAGGAAAGAGCTCTGGGAGGACCACTTCTGTGGCCCGTGGGCTGGGTGATTCTGTTCCTCTAACTTGAGCTTCCTTTGATTCCTTTCAGCAGAGGTACATTGCAGGGTTTGGGGTTTTTAGTTTTTGTTTGATTTGAGTGTGTATGTGTGTGTGTGTTTAAGGTTAAAAGGATCTTCACAAAAGTAGACAATGTTTTTAGTTTTAGTTTTTCCAATGACAAGCGTTATTAAAAGAAACTTTTGTAAAACATGAAGGCATGATACAAAACTTGAACTTAGTGAAAGCATTTGGCTGGGGCCCGAAATAAAAGAAAATGGTTTAGGTTCTTCTTCTTCTTCCTCCACAGGTATTGTTGCTCCTTCTTTTTTATAATTTAGCTTTTCTCTAGGAATACAGCACAGAGGCGGCGGTGAAAGGAGGGTGAACTTGCCTATAAAACCAGCTCAAATGCAGGATCTCAAATGAGCCCCTGACACACATTAGACTGAAGTCACTTCAAGTCACTCTCTTGGGCCTGAAGTGCTGACTGTTTTCTAACAAAATGTTTCTCCCGATGCTTTAGGTCAGGGGTTGACGAACCCCGGTCCAGGCACAGGGACCAGATCCAGCCTGTTGCCTGTTTTTGTAGCCCTTGTGAGTTAAGAATGGTTTTTGAATTTTTATATGATTGGGAAAAAAAAGAGAAAGAGAAATCATATTTTGTGGTAAGTGAATCTGACATGATGTTCAGATTTGGTGCTTGTAAATCAGACTTTTATTGGAACAAAGCCACACATTGACATGTTATCTCCGGCTCATTCCTGCTAAAATGGAAGAGTTGAATAGCTGTCAAAGAGGCCTTATGACCTGCAAAGCCTAAGATATTTATTCTCTGGCCCTTTACAGAAGAAGTTTGCAGACTCCTGCTTCAGAAATCAGTAATGCCCCAGGCCTTACTGCAACTCCCATACATCTGCATTTAGTGGATCTTCAAGAATGCATTATTAAATTTGCTTTGCTAATAGTTTCTTGAGGATTTTTGTATCAAGATAATGCTGGCCTTGCAAAATGGGTTTGGAAGTGTTCCCTCCTTTGCTTTATTTCCTTTTCATTTTTGTTCTATATGTTGGATTTTTTTTTTTTGCATAAATGAGGTATTTTATATGTAATTTTTTATTGGCCGTTTTTTACTAAACATGTGTCTTTCTATACACAGTTTCCATGGCTATGTTGAATTCTATCTTATGGATGAAGTATAATTTATTTAATAATTCTTTTATTATGGACTTTTGGGGTTTAGAATAAATAATGCTACATTATATGTCTTTTATACAAATATTTGTCTACATATATTCCTAGAAATATACTAACTGGGTCAAGGGATATTTTCAGGTTTGGGAGAATGTTTACCATATGCGTGTGGTAAAAACAAAGTTATTCTCCAGATAGGCTTTAAAAATGAATGCATATTTATTTCATCTCTGCCACACTTAATGTATTATTTGAATGACTGCCAATTTGCTATTTTATTTTAATGGTTGCCAATTTTAATGATTGCCAGTATGTGAAAAATATTATTTTGTTTTACACCTACTTTGTCACTAGTGAAGCTGAATATTTTATTATTATTATTATTATTTTTAGTGGAGGCACTAGGGATTGAACCCAGGACCTTGTGCATGCTAAGCATGTACTCTACCACTGAGCTATACCCTCCCCCCTGCTGAATATTTTAAATATATTTATTCTTCTGTGAATTATTGTTCATATCCTTTGCCTAATTTTTTGGTAATGAGAAATCAATATTATGTTTATTTTTAAAGATTTATTTCCATAATCACTTTTTTTTTCATTTCATACAGACGTTATACCAAATTTGCATTTAGGTATTTTTGTGTGTGGTGTTTTTGACACAGTGAAGTTTTAAATGGTTATGTAGTCATTGCATTGACTTTTCCCTTTGTGATTTTTGTCCATCTGTTTTAGTTTTGTAATTCCTTTTTGCTTTGAAATTTCTTTCCAGTGCAAGAATCAGTCAAGAATTTTCCTATATATTCATTGTGCCTTAAATGATTTCATTATTTACATTTAACATATCTGTGTATAATTTATTTTGGTGTGAGGTTAATATCAAACTTGATTTTTTCCCCATGTACTTTGCCAATTTTTCTAGCAACTTATGTGGATAAACCCACATTCCTCTGTGGTTTATGATGTTTTCTTTGTATTAGAGAAAAAACTAGGTTTACCAGGATCTGTTTCAGGTCCTACTTTTGTCTTCTATGGACCTGCCTGCCAACTTTTTTTGTTTTCAGATCACACTGTTTTTCAATTGTTTACTTTGTAATAACTCATAGAACAAGTTACAACCTCACCCTTCCCCATTGGTCTCTTCTCACAAAATTTCTTTTGGCTTTTTTTGGGGGAAAGAGTGGGGCAAGAAGTAGCAGGATTAGTGGTTTCTTAATCCCACTCCTTAATTAAGGCAATAAAAACATGTTATCAGAACAGTAACCTTTTTTAAAATTGCAATATGATAGTATATATTCCGTTTATTCTAACAGCTTGGTCAACTTCTCTGAAAATAAAATACAGTTTTGTTTCCAACTTCTGAATGGTTCCACATGCCTTAAGATAGTTTTCATTTTCTTTTGCCAGTTTTAGCATTTTGGATTTTATGCTATGATGACATAGTTTGGTGAACAGATTGTGTTTTGGGAATTAAAAAAATATTCCTCAATGAGTGTTTTCTGGGTGTTGTGAAATGTCTTGTTGCTGTCACTGTTTAAGTTTTAGTTCATAACCATAAACTTAACTCTGCCATCCAGAAAGACCTAGAGGGGGACAAGGAAAATATGGAACCCGAAGAAGTGCAGTGAGAACACAGAGATCATGTGGTATTGCCCGCAGGCAGGGAATAGCGGGTGCTCTCCTGAGCTACAGGAAGGAATGGTCTGGTGGTTAAGATAAAATGCAAGTCAAATTGATGAGAGTTATCCACCTTGGGCAAGGGTGATTTTTTTTCCCTTTGGTCTTGCCATTCCTACCCCATACCTTTCCATGGTTTCCACAATATTCACTCCCTCTTTCACCTTGCCAAGCACCACCTGCTTGCCATTCCACCATTCTGTCTGGGCAGCGCAGATGAAAAACTTGGAACCATTCATATTGGGTCCAGCATATGCCATGGACAAGATGCCCGGACCCATATGCTTCAGGATAAAATTATCATCATCAAATTTCTCCCTTAGATGGACTTGCTGCCTTTGCCATATTGGCATATGAAGTCACCACCCTGACCTGTAAACACTGGAATAATTCTCTGAAAGCAGGAACCCTTGTAACAAATCCCTTCTCCCCAGTGCTCAGAGCATGACAGTTTTCTGCTTGTCTTTGGAAATTCGTTTGGAAACAGCTCAAAAGAGACATGGGCCAAGAGCTCGCTGGCTATGGCTGTGTCAAAAAAACCATGGTGGGTTGACCGTGGCTGGGCAGTGCGTGAACCTCCGGAGGGTGTCCGTGGTGTCTGCAAGGCTGTCTTGTTCTTCTGTGTTTTCCCTAAGAGTCAAACTAGAGAGACTAGTTCTGAAAGCTATTTCTAAAACATGCTTGCATTTTATACACAGCGTTAGATACATTCATTCACGCCGCACATTTTTATAGCATCTTCAGTATGAGCCAGGCACTGCTGCTGTGGGTGCCGGAGATGCAGCAGGGAGCAAGATCAGCGTAATTGCAGCAGGGAAGACAAATACTGCACACACAAATAAAAATATATAATGTCGTGTAGAGATACGTGCTCTCAGGGTGGGTGACACAATTTTCTGTTGTTTTAGTAATATCTCTGGCTGCGATACAGTAAGTGAATCGTAGTGCCAGTCACTAAAAACACTGGGGGAAGAGCAGATTTTGGAGCAGTGGGACTGAAGAGTTTTATTTGATCATATTATATTTGAAGTGCCTATTAGACGCCTAAGAGGAGGTGTAATTGGTGGCAGGATGATGCCTGAATCTGGAGGGCAGGACCAAGATACAACATTGGGGGAATATACGTGGGTTTAATGCCTTGGGCTTGGGCCAGATCACTCAGGGTTGTGGATTAGTGTCCTAGGACTTTGGTAACCAATAACCATGAACTTCATGGCTTAAAGCAATAGAAATTATTGTTGCTCATGGTTCTAGAGGTTAGACTTCCAAATGCAGCAGGCCTTGTCTCCTCTGGGGCCTCTAGTGGGTAAACCCTTCTTTGTTTTTTTCCAGCTTCTGATGCCTGTGAAGTGTTCCTGGACTTGGGGCCCCATCACTCCACTCTCTGCTTCCGTGTTCACGTAGCTTCCTCCTCCTCTGTCTGCCACATCTCTCTGCCTCCTTCTTACAAGGACATTGGATTAAGGGCTCATCTAGATTATCCAGGATAAACTCCTGGCAGAATTGTTAACTTAATCACAGTTTTGGCAATACAAGGTAATAGTCACTCTTTGATAAATAAAATCCACGATTTCCAGGGATTAGGAGGCAGACAGTTCTTTTGGGGGACCACTGTTCAACCCCATTCAGACAATGAGTGTGGATTGAAAGTGAGGTGGTCCCCAGACTGAGCTCCAGGGCACTGCAGAGTTCAGAGGACAGGAAGAGAACAGAGCCAGTAAAGGGAACTGAAAGGAGTCAGCGAGGTGTTCCAACAGGAGGAGGGTTGGAGTGCGGTGTCTGATGAGGAGATGTTCCAATAAGAAGATGATTAAGTATGTGACAGGCAGCTAAGGGGTGTAGAAAATAAGGACCCAGCCTTGCTTATTAGACTTGGTAAGACTTGGTCGTTGGCCACCTTGCCAAAATTGTGTTCAAAGAGTGGCCTACTTGATTCCATTGTAGTCCCCAATGCTGAATCCAACTTCCATCGGACTATTATCCTGTTTCAGCTGTAGGATCTTTGGTTGGCCAAGGAAGTCAAATGTAAAAAGTTATCTGGTGATTTCTTTTTCTCCTTCTTTCTTTTTGAAGTTCTATGTGTGAGCGTGTTGTGTCAACAACCTTGTTTCTTCACACTAGTTTATGTTTATGGCAGAAACTTTGGAAATTATAACAAGAAAAAAATTAAAATGTTTTATTTAATTTTAAACTTCATTTGAAATACAGCCTTTTTTTTTTTTTTTCTAGGATGCTTTGGTTTCATTGCTCTTTTTCTTTTCTTTTCTTTTCTTTTTTTTTTTTTTTTTTTTTGGATTGGGCTCTGAGGCTTTTATATAGCAGCTACTAAGTTGAGTGATGTGATTGCCCAGCAGTAGGAAGGGACGGTGTTGTTAACAATATATCACCCCTTGACTTTTGGTTGACTTTTGGGTTTTTGGGTGCCAGTTGGCTGGGCAGTTGCCCAGTTGTTGAAGAAGAGACCTTCCCAGAAAGAGGGAGGCTATGCTGGTGAGAGGAAAGCAAATAGATCCGACCTATTTGTAGGGTATGAGAACATATTTTCAAGAGGCAGTTTGCCTTGTCTCCATGACACATTCATATGGAAAAATCCTTACCCAGAAGTTAAAAGGAAGGAAGTGGTAAAAATTCTTTAAGTTTCAGGACCCTAATAATGGAATCAGGGAACTATTAATATTATATTAATATTTTGCATCTTTATAATGCCTCCATTAAATTTGTGAAAGCTCACACTAAGAGAGAACAGTTCTCAGTTAGAATAAGTTGAAAGTAAAAGTCATCAAATTCATCCCAGTCCAAAACAAGGTAAAATTGAGGTTAAGATGAGGAACACAAGGATGGCATGGAGGGAGCTGGACTGTGGCTCTCAGAATAGATTTAGGTATAAGAGCCTCCGAGGTCCCTAGATCCCCAATTTAACACCAAAGATAGTGATAATAGACTCTGAACAGATGCTTCTCACTTTGATTTGACAGCCATCTCTGAAGAAAGGGCCCACTGAAGGTATTTACTCACCAGGATTTCCTCTTGAAAATTAGGCAGAGCCAGTTCCATTTTCTCTTATTATAAATTACCTAAATTTTATGTGTAAGTCAATAGATATTGGAAAATACGGACCTCTTAAAAATGCTAAATTAATTATAGACATTCAAGACCAGTTATTAATAGGTAGGATATGCTGTTCTGGAATATCAGGTCAGTATTTTTAGGGAGCTGAGTAACACAGGGAAGAATATATCCTTATTTTATGACTCTGGAACTCAGGATCTGAACTGCTGACGTAAACTGGGATCAGCACCCTTCTGCTTTTGCCTCCTTATATTTTGCTTTGCCAAAGGTTCAGATGAGAAAACGTTCTTGAAAGTGGAAATAAGAAAATTTGTTTTATATAAGCCAAATTGCTTCTTAATATGTGCTATTATACACTGAGAATGAATTTCAAAATTTGAAGTTCATTGTATTTATCTTCCAATCAAGCCAAAGTTATTGAGAATACCATATGGTTTTAGAAGATATATTTGGTGTCTTTGGGAACTTGAAGCTACTAAATCATTAACAGCTGCCAGCATGGAATAGACCAAATGTACTTGCAATTTAATTCTTTGTAGTGGGGTAGTTTGTGGATTTCCTGGTTCCACCCATCTGATGGGAAGAATAACGCACAAGGCATGTTAACTGGTTGCACAGGATGAATAATTTTGCCAGAGGATATGAGATGGATGCGAGCAAAGAGAAATTTAAAAGACTGTGTCATCACCTGAAAAAAATTAAAGAGGGAAATAACATTGCCAATTGTTAAGAGTCTCATCATATGCAGGGGTTCTCAGCCTTGGTATTCTTGATATCTTGGGCCAGAAAATTCTTTGTTGTGAGGTCTATTCTGTGTATGACTTAGCAGTATCTCTGGCTTCAACCCGCCAGATGCCAGCAGCACCTTCTCCCCAGCTGTGGCAATTGGACTGTCTCTAGACAATGCTTGAATGTTCTCATGGGGGCAAACTTGCCCCTGATGCAGAACACTGGGCTAGACTACACAGGTAGCCCCCAAAGTCACACTCCAGTTATATACTCAAGTTAGAGTGGGATGAAGGGCAGGCTTCTTGAGAGCTTGTGGTTGTTGAACATGTTACTGGGATGGGGTTTCCTTCGGGAAGCATAATAATTAAGGTTTAGCTTCTGAAGTTATATTGTATTGATGAAAAGTAGATCTTTTTTTCAGTCTGGAGTTAAATGAGTATAGATAGTAAGAATATTAACCTAAATGTCCATTGACAGATGACTGGATAAAGAAGTTGTGGGATATTTACACAATGGAATACTACTCAGCCATAAAAAATAATGAAATAATGCCACTTGCAGCAACATGGATGGACCTGGAGAATGTCATTCTAAGTGAAGTAAGCCAGAAAGAGAAAGAAAAATACCATATGATATTGCTTATATGTGGAATCTAAAAAAAGAAAAAAAGAAGGCACCTAATGGACTCATCTACAAAACATAAACAAACTTGCAGACATAGTAAACAATCTTGTGATTACTGGGGAGAAATGGGGTGGAAAGGGATAAATTTGGGAGTTCAAAATTTGCACATATTAACTACTATATATAACAATAGATTAAAAAAACAAATTTCTTCTGTATAGCACAGAGAACTATGTTCAATATTTGTAATAACCTTTAATGAAAAAGAATATGAAAATGCATATATGTATGTACACTTATGACTGGGACATTGTGCTCTACACCAGAGACTGACACATTGTAACTGACCATACTGCAAAAAAAAGTAGATGATTGATTGTCTTCTATTTTTCTTCCCTCCAAAGAGCCTTACAGACATATGTAGGACTGCTAAAACTAAATCTGTAGTAGGAGAACATTGGGGAACCTTCACTGGGTATGACTTTCCACTTACTTAAATTTCACTACATAGTAGAGGCTACTTGGAGACTTACAGAATCATATGGGCTTGCCTTCCTATTGAGATGAAGTGGCACTTGTGACAGAGACCGTATTCAGCTAATACCTTTGTGGTCCTCTGTGTTTCCTGGTCTCCCTATAAATTAGGTTGGGGCCATGTAACTAGTTCTGTCCGGTGAAATGTGAGCTAAACCTAACTTCTGGGCTGAGGAAGTCAAAAACCAGACTGCCTTCTCCGCTCTCTCCCCTCTTGTTGTAGTGGCTTTGGGAGCCCCACCAGTTATCTGTTCTGTGAACCAAAGACCAGCTGCTCCTTTCTTCCATTGTCTCTGTTCTCCACTCTTTTTTTTCTTTTAACGGAATGTCTACTGGTTTGGTTGTTGGACTTTCTGAATCGATCCACTTAATTCCCTTTTATTTTCAATGGTCATCACTTTGTCTAGTTTTCCACTTATGGGGACCCACCTGGAATTTGGCTGCAGGAAAACAGAAAGTCCAGCTAAGACTCAAGAGCGCAGGCATCACTGTTGGTTGCCTTTCTTCGTGTTAATGATGTTCTGGTGAGAAAGCCACACGTGTGAAGTGAAAAGTCATTTGGAATGATGTTACACATGATCTAGCGACTTCTTCACTGAAGGAAGGTCAGCGGATTGGGGGAGTGTTTTTTCAGTAAGTAAAAGATGCAATGATGAAATGACAAGGGGTGACACCCGAGAGGCAGGATGGCACGTTCGTTAGGAGTGTGCCGTCTGCTTCTCAAACGCCTGGACTTGAATCCTAGTTTTGACTCTTTTTAGCTATGTGGTCTTTGGCACGTTGCTTTAGCTCCCTGGGCCTGACTTTTATCATCTGCGAAATGGAGTTCATTGTAGGTTACAAGTACGTAATGTATGGTAGCAGTTCGAATGGTACCTGCTGTGTGGCATGGAGTTCTTTTTTTTTCTTTCTTCTCCTCCTCTTCCTTCTCCTTCTGCTTTTTCTCTCCTCTTCCTCCTCCTCCTTCTTTTCTTCCTCCTTCTTCTCTCATTCTTCTTCTTGGTTGATCCTCCCTTAAAGTGCTTCTTTCATTGTAAGCGCTATTTAGATGTTTCCTGTTCCTATGTATTGGGTTGCAAATCAAACGCGTTATACCAAGCCTGAGAGCTCAAGGATACTTGGAGTTCTGTCACTAGCCTGATGTCTTTCTCACTGTATGCTCCCACAGTTAGCATGAATAAGCGAAGTGCTTCCATAGTTCCAGTTGCTTCGTCTTTCCTTCCAGGCATAGGATCACTGCTAACATAAATGGTATCTGTGGTCGAAGAGAAAGATACCCTTTCCTCTGGACAGTTAGAGATCCATGTCAGTGTGCCTGTTTGGGAAAGCAGAGCTGGCTTTCCCTCCCACACACCACCTGGGCAGGGTGCCTCTGTGCAGTGTTCAGTCTGCATGACGGTTTGGGAGCTCTGATGGGGGCATTACTCACGGAAGGAAATCTGGCTTGGGAAATTCAGATCTCATGCTGCAGGGTAGATTCTGTCAGTTGGATTGGATTGCTAGCAACTGCACCTGATTTCTTTGCCTTTCCTTGTTTTGCACTGAAAGGGTGAGGGCAAGGTGTTGAGCCCATCACTTGAAGGGCTTAGGGATGAGGGGGGATCCACAGATATGCTGTCAGGTTGTTAGCATATGGATCTTTGAAACCCTTGAGATTGGATGAGATCGCTTAGGTATAGTGAGTGGAGGAAGAAGGCAAATGGACTAAGGGCTGAGCCCTCGGGAGCACAAACTTTCAGAGATCGTGTGAAATATAGGAATGGGCAGAGGAGACTGAGAAGGAGAACTCCCAAAGGGAGGGGGAGAGTGAGGGTGAGTTGTCACAGAAGGTAAGAGAAGAGAGAGGGAACACCACTACACTTTGTGAGTTGCCATGGGGACCACTCAGTTGTGCACATCATGCCAGTGATTCACGACCTGTGGAAAGGTGGTGCTAGCATTTCTCTTTCCTCGCTGATCCACCTCCTGTCTTGTAGGTAAAAGCCTCTGATGCAGATGCAGGACTCTATGGCTTTGTGGAATATTCTCTTTATGCCGGGTTCCAAAGCTATGAAGCGCCTCAAGCATTCCAGATCGACCCACTGGATGGGCGAATCTGCGTTTCTCAGGATATCGACAGGGAAAGAGACCCAGCCACCTATGACCTCTTAGTGAAAGCTAAAGATGGGGTAAGTCTTTATGTATGAAATTTTAAAGATACTGCAAAGTGAACCACTGTGTATACATTACAGAGTACCGAGGATTATCAATCAACAATTGGCCAATCTTGTTTCATAAATCACTACTTTTGTCCTTTGCTGGAGTCTTTGGAATCAAATATCAGACACTGTATCATTTCATCCATAAGTAATTCAATAGTATCTCTAGCAGATAATAACTTTGAAAAAACACAGCTACAATACATTAATAATAATTGTTTAATAATAGCTAAAATCCATTCCGTTTAAAATTTACTGGATTACCTAAAAATGTCTTTTAACAGTTGGCATGTTTGAATCAAGATCCAAATACGTTCACAAGTGGATGTGATTGCTGTAGCCCTTAAATTTCAATCTGGAATAGTCAGCCCCTATCCTTCCCCCTTACCTTTTTCTCCTATGGTATTTATTTTTTGAAAAAAAAAATCAAATCAATTGTCCTGTAAATTTTCCGTATTCTAAATGTGGCTGATTACATCCTCAGGATTCATTTACTGTGTTCTTTTATTGCAGTTCCTATAAACTGGCATTTCAAGCCAGAGACCTGATTAGTTCTGGCTTTATTTAGGAGGTGCTCTGTGCTTCCTACTGCATCAGCAGATACGTACATTATTTCATTAAGGGTCTCAACAGAGTGATTTTTGAATTCTATTATTCTTTTTGCATTTATTATCCGAAATCCTTCAATTAAGAAAAGTGCTCTCTCATCAACTATTTGATTACGCTGAAATTTAATTCATACAAGAAAGGCAGGATAATGCTTGTTTATTTCACTTAATTTTGTCAGTTTTTAGAATAATATGAGTGGGTGCAATTTACCATCTCCAAAGGTTACTGATGACTTTTTTCCTAGTTTGATGATAAATTCTTGGATGCTAATATATTCGATGCATTTCGCATGTTGCTTATCTTACCATTTCTGATGTTCCTATTAATTGACTCATCTTGGATCAGTGAGGGACTTTCAACTCAGCTCTTACATCTTTTTTGGTAAACTTTCATATTAACATATAAAGTACGTGCAGAAGATTGCACAAATCAGAAGTGTACAGCTCAATGGATTTTTGCAAAATGAAAATGCATGCATAGAAGCAGATGAAGAAACATTACCAGTACTCTGGGAGCCCCTCCCTTGGCCCTTTACTGTAACTATCCCGCCCACCCTTTAAGGATAGTCACTATTGACTTCTAATACTAAACGTTATCTGCCTGTTTTTAAACTTTCAGTGAATGCATTCATACTGTACGTGCTTTTATTGTTTCTTTTGTGGAACATTATGTGTGAGTGCCATTCACACTGGGGTGTGTAACAAGAGTTCATTGATTCTCATTATTTATAGTCTTATTTTATATGAATTTGCAATAATTTTTAATCTGTTTTGTAATTGACAGAATCCATTTTAGGCTATGACAAATAACAAATAATATTTCTATTCACTGTCTTATACATGTAGTTTTTGGAACAAAAGTAAGCATTTATATGGGGTCTATGTTTAGGAATGGAATTGCTAGGTTATAAGAAAATCAAACAACTTTTCAGAATAGTTGTACCAATTTATACTCCCACCAGTTTTATTTCTTCTACATCCTCCCCAACATTTGGAATTTAATGTCTTTTTAAGTATAGGAGTTCTGTACCTGCGTGGTGGTACATCACGCTGGGGTTTTACTTTGCATTTCTGTGATAACTACTGAATTGAGCACTTTTTCATATATTTGTTGGCTATTTGTATAACTTATTTTGTGAGGTGTCTATTTAATTCTTTACCCACTTTCTGTTGTACTGTTGGATTTTTTTCCTTACTGATTTCTATGAATTCTTTACATTTTTGGCATGCAAGCCCTCTGTTGGATGGATTCATGCAGATATCTTCTTGCATTCTGTGGCTTGCCTTTTCACTCCCTTAATGGAGTCTTTAGAGGAACAGAAACTCTTTTTTTTTTTTTTTAACATTTTTTATTGATTTATAATCATTTTACAATGTTGTGTCAAATTCCAGTGTAGAGCACAATTTTTCAGTTATACATGAACATATATATATTCATTGTCACATTCCTTTCTCTGTGAGCTACCATAAGATCTTGTATATATTTCCCTGTGCTATACAGTATAATCTTGTTTATCTAGTCTACAATTTTGAAATCCCAGTCTATCTCTTCCCACCCCCCACCCCCTTGGCAACCACAAGTCTGTATTCTATGTCTATGAGTCTATTTCGGAACAGAAACTCTTAATTCTAATAAAACTCAGTTTATCTATTTGTTTCCCTTTACAGCTAATACTTTTTCTGTCCTTTTAAGGGAGATGAAGGTATTCTATTGTGTTTCCTTCCAAAAATTTTATTGTTTTACTCTTTTCACTTATTTTTTCAATCTAGTGGAAGGAAGGTTTTTTTTTTTCCCCAATACGAATATTCAGTTGACCCAGGACCACTTACTGAAATGATCCCTCTTTCTGCACTACCCTGTAGCGTCACATTTGTCATGAATCATGTGACTGTATATGTGTCTATTTTTTACACCCTATTTTTGACCTATTTGTCTACCTTTGCACTAGCTCCATACTCTCTTAATTATATGAGCTTTATAATAGGTCATACTATCATGTATTTGTTTAGCTTTGCCCTTCATTTTCAAGGTTGCCTTGATTGTTCCTGACAATGTACATTTCCAAGTATGTTTTAGAAAAAGCTTGTTGAACTTCCATTACATTATAGCAGAGAGAGCCTTCTGTACACACTATGCTACACGTTTATTTTTTCACTTAGTCTGTTTTCGAGACTTTCCTTGTTTCTTTTTTATCTGCTTACTACTCACATGTGTACATAGATATTGCTAACACCTTTCTGGTCTAATCTTTCTCTTTTGAAATTAGTGGAAGAAGCCACCTACTTAAGACATGAATTGATGGGAGAAATGAGTCTAAATATATTTATTACAAGTAAACATGTAGAAACCAGTTTGAAAATAAAGTCATTTATATTCAATAAAATTACGATGATCTATTTGGTTAGATTTTACCAACCTCTGTCTGTGTGGTTTCAGGAATTTTTGCTTCTATGTAAGTAAAGAAGTAGGAACCAAAAGCAAGAGTAAACAGAGGAGTTTAGGTTAATTCAAGTCTATGTGATTATTTAAAGCCCAATATATGCACTCAAACATTTACTCATAAAGGCTTCAGAAATAGATTCTTAACAGATTTTGAGACAATTGTGTAAGACCATCCTAGATTTGCATAATCAGTTTAAATCTAATGCTGTAGTTGTCAAACATCTGTCTCTAATTAGCTGGTTTCTTCAGATGATTTTGCAAAAGTGTATGTAGAAATTACCTTAATATAAATTGGATCACTTGATGCCAGAAGCTTTTTACTGCCAAAAAGTAGTACATTAATTAGGAGCAGTGGCGGTGGAATAAAAAAAATCAACTCAGATATTTAATTTAAACCTCCTTGTTTGTTTCTTCCTGTTTCTATATTGAACTTTTAGTCTAGAAGAATGCCAGCTTTCACACACAGTTCACCAAGTCTCTACTGCAACATTCAGATGCATCTTGAACCACACCATCTCTCCACAGAGCTTTCCCAGATTGACCAAAGGAGATGTGTTTTGTTTTGTTTTTTTCCCAAGCCAAAAGGTATTTTATTTTCAGGGTAACTAAGAAAATGTTTACAGACTGTGTAGCAGTTTTTACTAGTTTAGAAATCAAAGGAGACATTCACCAGGTTCATGATTGCTCTGGTCTGAATGCTTGTGTCCCCCTCAAATTTGTATGTTGAAACCCTAAAGCCCAAGGTGATAGTTTTAGGAGGTGGGGCCTTTAGAAGGTGATTAGGTCATGAGGGTGGAGCCCTCATGAATGGAATTAGTGCCCTTATGAAAGAGGTCCCAGAGGGCTCCCTAGCCTCTTCTGCTGTCTGAGAATACAGCAAAAAGTTGGCAGTCTCAGAGGGGAGCGTATAGCTCAGTGGTAGAGTGTGTGCTTAGCATGCACAAGATTCTGAGTTCAATCCCCAGTACTTCCATTAAAACAAACAAACAAAGAACCTGATTACCTCCTGCCCAAAACCATTTTTTAAAAAACGAGTCAGTCTCCAGGCCTTCACCAGAACCCAGCCATTCTGGTGCCCCGATCTTGGACTTCTATAGCCTTCAGAACCATGAGAAATAAATTTCTGTCGTTTATTTCTTACAGCATTTCAAATAGACTAAGACAATGATGTATGCAAATCAGAATATTCTTCTGTAAAAACTCCTTGTTTTGTAGATGGAAAACCGTCCAACATAATAAACATATTTCAGTTTTGTTACAAGAGAAACATCCTTCCTGTGGGTACTTTCCATTCAAGGACTCATGCTCCTGTGGTGTGAAATCCTGAGCCCAGCTGTGTTACAGCTGGGAGCTAGTCTGCCCCCTGCCTAGTTTAATGTAGGTTTTATTGTTATTTAGGTATGGGTAAGGAACAAATAGGATGTTACACTCACAGATCCCAAGAGGAGGGGCACAACACATTATGGGAGCGGGTGTATGTGGTGTGCACACTGAGGTCAGTCAGGAGGCAGAGGGAGAAATAGAAAACTCTGGGCAAGGGGCTTTATTGTGCTTTCCAAGGGAATGAATGGGAGAGGCAGAATTAGCAGACTTGAGGTTGGCTAGTTGGAATAGTTTCAGTGGCCTGGGGCAGAGAGGCTGTCTCTAATGACTAGCTACCTGGCCGTGAGTGATTAGGGTGGGTGAACAGTGGCCCAGAGTGTGAAAGCCACTTAAGGAGGTGGTTGAGAGTGCGGACTCCGGGTTGGTTGGTTTGCATTTGAGGAGCACACTCACCTGATCCTGGGGCAGCTCTCTAGGATCAGCAAGACCCCAGATATCAAAGCATCAGAATCCACAGAAGAAAACACACTCAATGCACTGCCCTGGTGCAGAATGTCCCCCAGAGAGGAAGGCGAAGGGTTGACCAGAACCCTTGTAGGCATGAGCCTGCACAAAAGGAAATCTTTGCAACCACCTTTTTTCACTCCAATTTATTGGAAATAACACTCAGTGGTATGGAGGGAATTCACTACGCAGTTTAACTTCTGATCCAGTGTAGCCTTTTCAGTCATTAAAGAAAGGTTTTGGCATGGCATGGGCTACTTTCTTCTCCTTTGTGTCAGGCCCCTGTGGTCCCAAGCATGTGCCACTCAGTGTCAGTACCACACAGTCCTGGGCACGCAGTCCACATGCTCTCCATCGGGGCCACCAGTGTGCTCTTCCTACTTCAGGCTCCTCCCCACTTTCTTCTCTGGTGTCATCATCTTCTTCATCTCTTCTTTTTGCATCCTTCACCTCTTCTCCATCCTTTTCCAAGTTTACCTCCTCCAGATGCCCTTGAGTTTTTGGACCCATCTCGACCAAAGTCCTCCATTCTCCCATCTTGCAGAGATCAAGGCAGTAGAAGTCACTGACAGGGAACAGGTGGTCACCAACTTCAGACAAGTCCCAGACACATACAACAGTCCAAGCTTCACGGCCAGGATGATGCTGGAGGGAGGACTCGGTTCTATCAGGGGCTCCTGGCTCCGTCTGAACTGTCTTCCTCCTTCCTGCTGCCTGGGGTAGGGGGCACTTGCTCCATGGTGATTGTGGTCGCATCCTTTGCAGTGCACCATTTTGACCCCTTCCAGGGGCTCCTGGGTACTGGCTTCCCCACGTTCCTGCTTGTTATCACCTTTGGGCTCCACATTTTTGCCTCATCTACATTTTCTCTTCTCGGATGCAAATCCCTTCAGCTGTCCTGCAAACCAGTGGTCCTTTGTGGTGTCCTAGGGGTATAGGTCATCAAAGCAGCCACCCATCAGGGTCCTTTCCTCTTCCTTATCACAGACCCCTGAGGAGCAGTGTCTGATGGCTCAGGGCCACAGCCTTCGAAATGCGGCTCTTGGAGTGAGCTGTCTTCCTCAAGGGGTAATCTGAGTCCACACTCAGATTTGCATTTTCTTCCTTCTTCGGACTTTAGCTGGGATTTATCTGAGTTCAGGGTGTGTTTGTCCACCTTTGTTGGACTTTTCCAGTAGCCTCCATAAATGATTACAGTCCCCCGGGGAGTGACGGACATTTGGCAGCCCAGTCTGGGTGTGGCCTCATCCCACAGGGCGACAGCTTGCATCGTGTGAACATGCCCAGGTTAAAGGCATACGTGTCATTGTACTAGTTTAATCCCTTGTCCTTTCGTGGAAACCACCAAAAAGAATTAGCTGTGTTTTCCGGGCTACAATCAGATACCTGCTTTGACCTAAAGGAAGTATCACGGTGCTTTTACCATCTGAGTCTTTTGAGCATCTTGTGTCTGATGCCTCAAGGCATCAGAGCCTCAAGGGCTTCTCCTTCCCCAATGCTTAGGCACCTTCTTCTCCAGCTTGGTGGCCATCTTCTCCTTCTTCCCCATCATGTGGGTCTGAGGTGTCGGGGACCCAAGGAAGAAGCTGTGTGCTCAGCCTCCCTGGAAGCAGATCTTCTTGAGGGCAGACCTGGAGATGTAATTTTAAAGACAATTTTTTAAACACCTTTATTGTGGTATGATTCCCGTACAGTAAACTACACATACTTCAGATGTGCTATTTGATGAATTTTGATAGATGTATATACGCCAATGAAACCACCACCACAATCAGGATAGCTAGCATTTCCGTCACTCCCCAAGAAGTGAAAATTTCGAATTCCCAATTTATCCCTTCCCACCCTCTTTACCCCCTGGTAACCATAAATTTGTTCTCTATGTTTGTGAGTCTGTTTCTGTTTTGTAGATAAGTTCATTTGTGTCCTTTTTTTTAGGATTCTACATGTAAGTGATATCATATGGCATTTTTCTTTCTCTTTCTGGCTTACTTCACTAAGAATGTTGCTCTCCAGGTCTATCCATGTTGTGCAAATGGCATTATTTTATTCTTTTTATGGCTGAGTAGTATTCCTTTCTGTATATATATATATATATATATATATATACCACATCTTCTTTATCCAGTCATCTATCAATGGACATTTGGGTTGTTTCCATGTCTCGGCTGTTGTAAATAGTGCTACTATGAACATTGAGGTGCAGGTGTTAAAGACAAATTTTGAAGAGTCTCCCCCTGCCCCCAAATCATAGACTCTTAACAGCTTCCTAATCTTCACCTTATTTGGACCTGAAACTGACTCCCAATGTTCCTGTTGTTTGCCTCAGAATGTATGAGAGCAAGCAGCGTGCGCGCTCGCGCGCGGCGTGTGTGTGTGTGTGTGTGTGTGTGTGTTCCAGTGTGCAGTGTTTATTGTGCTGCCTGCATAATCTTCCTAAATTTCTTCTGTGATGAACTGGGCATCTCTACAGGGTGAAGTCTGCATCTGTCATAATTACTCTGTGTGATATCTACTAGCAACACATGTTCCTAATCAAAAAGGTTGGTACAGATGAAGATATCAGTATTGATAACAACTTAGGAGGCTGTCCCCTAACAGTAGTCTAGCTTGGATTTGCAAAATAAATGAACTCAGATAAGATTTTAGGTTCAAGATGTTGGATTCTAGGCCATAATGAATTTATGCAAAACAATGAGCTACACCTTGAAAAAAGGCCTTTAATTCCATACAATTACCTTGACAATCTGTGGTTTTTTTCCTCTGATCCTTTCTGTTTGTAATGTATATCCTGAAAGCTCTTTGAAAGAAAATTGCTGAGAACCCATTTGCTGGTTGTTGCTAAGAGATAGTTGTCTGTCAATAGAAGTATTTTTCTTATAAAATACCTAGATGTTCTGGGCTTCTTCTCTATTTATCCTTGTGATGTCAATATTTTTTTTCAACTCAACCACTTCTATCTGTATTATTTCTAAAATAGTCTATTTTTGCTGCTACAGTTGCTGTTAACTTACCTCATACCTGGAAATCATGAGAATGCTGTAAAATTACGTAATAAAAATAGTTAATTGGATTACACTGGAAGTCAAGTGATTTTTCACAATAATTTTAATTATCCCACACTTACATGTAATTCCTGTTTCCTTTTACCATTTATTTTCACCAAATGAATGTTTCTTTTTTTTTTGGTGTGTATGTTTATTAACATTCTATCCGTATTTCTGTGACATCCTGAATTCTGCAGCTGAAAACGTGCCTGAGATAAAGCAGTTTCAACCCTATCTCACCGCTCCAGGCTTAGAGGAGAGCGTTTCAGACTAGCAATATAGAAAGTAAATTGACTTAGCCTTCCACCATCATATATAGTCATGATAAATGTTGGCTATTGAAGTTGTGCTGCAGAGCGTGTGTGTGTGTAATACAAATAGATCTCTAGAAGCAAACTTGCTGAGTAAAAGGGCACACTCAGTCTTTGCCTTTCCTCCCCCAGCTTTATTGAGGTGTAATTAATAAATTTAAATTGTATACATTTAAGGTGTACAGTGTGATGTTTTGATTATGTGGGTACTTTGTGAAATGATGATCACAATCAAGCTAATTACATAGTGAGTGGTGAGAACACTTCAAGATCTACTCTCAGCAAATTTCATATTATTAACCATGATCACCATGCTGTACATTAGATCCCCAGAACTTATTCATTCTATAAAACTGAAACTTAGGGCAAGCACATTTTAATTTTAATCAATTACAGTATCTCATTTTCCAAAAAGAATTCAAGTGCTTATTTTTATTTTACATTTCATTGATCACCACCCCCTACCCCAGTTTTGGGAATAAGCCATTGCCCAGTCACCCACACTTTCTAGCTAAATTGTCTGAACCTTATCTCAAAAGGATTGTCTACTGTTTTTAAATATGAGGATTAATTCCCAAATGTGTTCAATACCACTTTATATCACTCAGTCTTACCTCTAGAAGTTTAGCCTCCCAGCCGTCTATTATCCGTATTCTCATCCCCATCCTGCTCTGTTCATCCCTTAATTTGGTTCGGTTGCCTACCCACACTCTCTGCCCTCCCGTGCTCTCCTACTGTGCCCTCCGGAAATCCTGGTCATTTAGCAAACTCCCTTATAGACTCAGCCTGCTCTCTGACTGCTCCTTTATCTTCTTGCGCTGATCAATACCGGCTTCCCCCGAGGACAGCAGTCCTCTCTGCTCTCTTGCAGAGAAGCCCGCATTCTGCTAATCACAAGCTAGAAGAGCGTTGTTGACATGGTGCCCATCACAACATCCAAGTCATTTCTACTCCCTTCTCCTTTCTCCAAAACGAATTCGCTTTTGAAGTTCACGTTGTCAGACTTTACCCTGGACACGCTTTGTTGCTGCTCTCATGTTCTAGACCTCTTTGTCAACAAGGACATTTACATCTTACGCAGCCTTCTCCACTACTGTTCTCTCCTGGAAACCTCGCTGTCCATGTTTTGAAGCACCCAACACCCTGAGCCTCTCAGCTCCTTGACTTTCTGATTTCCAACCTCTGAAATCTTGATTTCAAGCTTGCTGTATTCTGACAATCATTCTCATCTTTCTGTCTACTGAGGTAGCACCTCCACTCCAGGAGATAATTCTTCTGTTACGATCACTAGTTTATTGAGCCGTCATTCAAGTCATCCAGTTGCAAACTCCCTTTAGTTCCGTTACTCCGTAGAACTTTCCAGGTAAAACCCCAGCTCTGTCTAAACCTGACTCTGCCTTTTCTGCACTTGTGTAAGTGGCTAAATGTGCCTGGAGAAAAATAAGTTACTTGCTTGAGAGAGAAGTCTGTACCTTCCTACCTACTGTCAGCTCACATCCTTTGCCTTCTTTCCTGTTAGCATGTTAAGAGATGTCCTTGTTCGCCTTGAAAGCAAATCCCTCTGCTGTTCAGGATCCCACCTATTCCAGCCTTTTAAAGGGCTTCACTTCCGTAATGATCTTCTCAAATTCTACTGAATGCCTCTCATTGGCATCCAAGGCATAATAATGGTTTCTACCTTTTAAAAAAAGCCTCCTTCTGATTCCATATACCTTTCTAGTGAACCATTTTCTTCCTCTTATGTCTTTCATAGCAAATCTACTTAAAATAGTTGTCTCTGTTTCCTCACTTGTCAATCTTTCTTTGATCCCTTCTTCCCACCCCTCTTCTCTAATAAAACTGCTTTTATGAACATACTTTACATTTGCTACATCCTAAGATTATTTCTTGATTTTCATTTTATTCAACTTCTCGAGGAGCTTGAAGTTATTCTTAATTTCTTTTTATTGAAGTGTACTCACTTACAATGTGTCCATTTCTGGTGTACAGCATAATGTCCCAGTCATGCATATATATATATAGATATATATATATATAGATAGATAGATATAGATATAGATATATATTCATTTTCATAGTCTTGAAATTATTCTTATTCAGATTTCTACTTCTCTTGGCTTTGGTGACACCATGGCTTACTTTTTGTTTTCCTTAACAAACTGGACCCTCAGTTCCCTTCACCTTTGCTCACTGAATGACAAAGTATAGACTAGAATGCATTGGCAAGGGAAACCACAGCCCACAGATGCTAAGAGACATGAAGGATTGAGGTCAATGTTCTACTGTGCAGGAGTCCCAGAGGCAAGAGCAGAGAACGTGGAGTGTAGAATATGGCATAATAGACATAATAGAAGAAAATGTCCATATCCGTTGATTGTCTTAGGTAGCCCTTCTGCCTCCAATACCGTATAATTTCAAGACTGTTGCCTTCCCCAAATACTCCCAACTTTCACAGCACTTCTTGAGAGGATTAGGGTTTAGGTAAATTGGTTGAGTCTTCTACCATAATATTAAACCTTAAAAGATTAAAATTGTATCAAAGTGAACCACAACTTTTTGGTGGAAAGAGAAAGGATAAGACAAAGTTAAGAAACATTCATGCATGGACTTTATGGGGTATGTTAGTTGCCTAACTGCTGTGTAACAAATTATTCCCACACTCAGCAGCTTAAAATAGTAAGTTTCTAAGGGCCAGGAATCTGGAAGCAGCTTAGCTGGGTGGGTCTGGTCAGAGTCTTTCAGAGTTTGCATGATCAGGACAGTCTCAATGAGCTGTACATTTTAGTAACAGAAGATTGGGAGGAATTCTAATCCTCTGTTAGTTGAGGGAATGGAGAAAGTACATTTGAATTAGCTCTCCCCCTATTGTGTTCTGTGGGATACTTGCCTACTGAAATGCTCCTTCCAATGAGGGTTCCATGGTAAATTGGAATGGAGAATGCTCTGTTTTGGAAATAAGCTCATTTGTATCATTTTTTAGATTCCACATATAAGTGATATCATATGATTTGTCATTCTCTGTCTGACTTACTTCACTTAGTATGATCATCTCTAGATCCATCCGTGTTGCTGCAAATAGCGTTATTTCATTCTTTGTTTATGACCGAGTAGTATTCCATCATATAAATATACCACATCTTCCTTATCCAGTCATTTGTCAATGGGCATTTAGGTCACTTCCATGTCTTGGTTATTATAAATAGTACTGCTGTGAGCTTATTTACAAAACAGGAACAGACTCACAGACAACAAATTTATGATTACCAAAGTGGAAAGTGGGGGAGGGATAAGTTAGAAGTTTGGGATTAGCAGACACAAACTACTATATATAAAATAGATAAACAACAAGGTCCTACTGTGTAACACAGGGAACTATATTCAATATCCTGTAATGAAAAATAATATATATATGTTAAACTGAATCACTATGCTGTGTACCAGAAGCTAACACAACATTTGTAAATCAACTATACTTCCAATAGAAAAAAGAGTGGAAAACACCTCAGAACTCATTCACCTACCCCTACCCCACCCCACCAACCCCCTACCCCATAGAAATGTGCATTGGGAAGGCTGTGAGAAGTCCTGAGGCAAAGAACCCATTTGACTTGGTTAACTCAGCATTTCCTCTACTTTTTGCCTAAGGAACCTCTTTATTTATTTTTAAGCTGCACTTTTGAATTTTGAGCTCAGGTATCTTATTCTAAAACCTAGATTTGGTCATATCCGTTCCTTGATGACAACAGTAGTGTCCCATGTGGGGGTTTAGGAGGAAAACATTACAACTTTGAATTTCATCCTTTTAAGCCTTTTGTGGTGTTTTTACACTAGCACATGAATATTTAAGTGTATTAGCAAATACATATGTATTCAGGGTGTACATGCCACGTTTGTTACTGTGAGAGTCTGCAGGTGTGCAGAATAAAGTCTGTCTTCTTTTGCATTTAAATCAAGTTCCATGAATCTGAGCATCAAGGCTTTCTTTAGATTTTCCCCACCCTCTCCCTCTACCTGCCTGTTCCCTCCAAGTCATATCAGTGTGCTTACCCCTCCTACGACACAGCAAAGACTTTTTTAATGTCATTATGTTTTCCAGGGTGTTATTTCCACCTGAAATATTTGTTTTTCAATTTTTTTTTTAATTTTTAAGGGTTTATTTAAGCAAAAATTGATTGGAGTGAGGCAACACCGAACCAGAAGTGGTTAGGAGTGTTCCACGGACAGGAGCGAGGGGAAAGCCTTTTATAGAGAAGATTCAGAAGCAAAGTAAGGCAATTCGTTGATTGGCTACAGCTTAAAGAGTCAGATTCTAGTCCTGTTCATTGTCTTTGAGGTTTTGTTCCGTCCCTGTAAACCGGACTAGACCCTGAATTCTTCTTGGTTCCTCAAATATTTGGCTATGACTCCCCAAACTAAAATTTCCAATTTTTTTTCCTGACTTCTGATTTGAAATCACTAAGAACAAAGAGTGCCCTTGCCCTCCGTCCAGTGCGCTGAATCTGCATCTTAGTGCTAAAGATCCGTCATCTTTTATCTATAGTTCTGAAATCTCTCAGGATGGAAAGTTTTAAACACTCAGTTAGTGAGAAACCTGACTTACTGACATGAGGCTGTTCCTGTTTTTTGAATCCCTCTAAATGTGCCTATTCATTCATTTTGCCACAGAATGTTAAGTGTTTGGTTATGGGCTGCCACTCCAGACAATACTATATGTACTATATTTATATATACTTACATATGTACTGTATTACACAGGGACTATATTTCCTTTATAGAACTTAAAACTTCAGAATTCCAGGATGACTCTATCTGGCCCTAAGCATTTAGGATAAGGAACCTATAAAATCTAATCACTGGTGGTAATGATTCGTAATAAATGCACATTATATTATAATATAATATGTAATATAATAACATACATTATATAAAAATAATATATAATATAATATGTTATATAAAAATAATATATAATATAATGTTATATAAAAATAATATATAATATAATAATATATGTTATATATAAAATAATATATAATATTTATAATGTGAATTGTAAATAAATCATACATATTCTATCACTGCTTCCAACAACAGGCCTGCAAGATGAGCAGGGGCCCTGCTTTACGGAAGACTCAGGGACTGTCTGACTTTCTCGAGCCTGTGGTCCAGAGGCAGGCAGGGCCAGATATTAGATCCAGATCTTTTGGCTCCGGATTGTCCCACTGCGCCACAAACCCAGTTGTAAAGCGTCTGTTTCATAAATGTTAAGTCCTTTGTAAACAAGGACTCTGTCTTCCTTTTTCCCTCTAAGGCTGAGTCCGTGGTTGGCGCTGCCCCTAGCATAGTCTTTAAACAAGCGTTTCATGAAAAGTAGAATTTATATCATAGCCATACTTAATAAAGGCTAATTTAAGAGACGTCACCAGCTCGGGGGACAGATGACTCTCTGTTCCAGTTGCAGATCTTTTATTTATAGTCTCACTTACCTTCGATGAGTCACTTAGCTTCTCTGCACTTTGGTTTTCTTCTTGTAAAAATGGGAGAACTCATAACAAGCCTTTGAAAAGGGAGATTATAGCAACTGAAGAAGAAAAATATATGTGACGCACACTTAACATTCATTCACCAATGGTTATTATAAAGGGAAAGTACCCTCTACTGATCAATGGAACAGATAAAAATTGAATTCATTAAAAAAAAAAAGCAGACAGGGATCTATCAATAATACTATTCTAGCAAAAAGAGTCACTATTTGGTGACAGTAAGCTTTTCACTTTGTCTGTCTAACGTTTTGCCTAGCGTCGGTGGCATTGCCTGATCGGGGACCTCATGGACAGCCTGAGAATTAACATCTTTGTTCTTTTTGTTTTATTTTTATTCTTGGGGTAAGATAATTAGGTTTTTATTTATTTATTTTTAATGAAGGGACTGGGGATTGAACCCAGGACCTTGTGCAGGTTAAGCACAGGCTCTACCACTGAGCTATACCCACCCCCCTCCTTTAACACCTTTGTTCTTGAAGATCTTGAGGTGGAGTGACCTCCTTTCTTCACATGTTGCCCACTTTCTCATTGCTTCTCTTACTTACCTTCTCAGCTCCTCCTCAAACCTAAGTGACTTCTTGAACTTGAGGAGAAATTTAAAAGGATGAGGAAAGGAAAGATAAATAAAAGGAAAGCAAAACTGAAAAGGAAGATGGTTTGGAGAAACAACGGGGCCATGTCGGATGGTTTGCAGTATATGCTATCTGCTAGAAGCCAGCTTGCAGTCCCCTCACTCCACTTCACCTGGGACCCGTGGGTTACTCAGGTTTGCTGAAGACATAGCGCCAATCTGCCTTTTTGACATACAGGCTAGATGGAACTTCTGTTGTTTTTTTTTTTCTAATTTATTTATTATTATTTTTTACTTTATTATATTTTGGAGGGGAAGGTAATTAGGTTTATTTACTTATTTATTTTAATGGAGGTACGGTGGATTGAACCCAGGACCTCATGCGTGCTAAGCATGTGCCCTACCACTGAGCTATACCCTCCCCTACTTCTGTTGTTTTTATTTCTCCTGGTTTAATTTATAACTGGCATAGCCCTGGCACTCTATCCAACTTAAAACATTGAAAAATCACACTGTTTTTATTCTTTCCTGATTCTTTTTCAGTCCCCAGTGTCTGGGGTATGTGGGACTTCAGAGCGTGAGAGCCTTTTCCGGATTCGTGGTCAGTTACATCCCAGACAATACACTCTCTCTTGCCCTCCAGACCCGCACAGCAGGGGGCCTCCCTCTGTCCTGTGCCAAACCTTCTTCTTCACCGCCTTTGTTTTTCCTCTTTGCTCAGGGCCTCCCTGCCACTGTAGGAAAAAGAAAGAGAGAGGGAGGGAGGGAGGGAGGGAAGAAAGAGGTTAAGTGAGTAAGAAAACCCAGGCTGTTGTGACTTACCAAGGATTCTGGTCCAAGATGAAAGCATCCAAGTGTACCAGACAGAAATGGAAACTGGGGCTTTCAAGTAGGAACATCTGTTTTCCTTTAGAAAAGTAAAAAGTGCAGAGGATTATTTTCTTCTATTGTTCTCTCTCTCCTGCCCTTTGTTTTTAGATGGAGGAAACACACACACAAAACCAGTATGGGTTCCACTTCTCACTGTTTTATGCACTGTATTTCTTTGCTAAAACTTGAAAAAATTCAAAATCCCCAAACAAGTCTGGCCTCCAGTTTGTAGGACGAGGACCCTCACTGCTTTGGTCTGCTGCCAGTCTGATGATTCTTCGGGCCTCCTGGCTGGTCTCCCTCCTTCCAAGCTTGCTGCCCTTCAGCGTTGTTCTGAGCAATGCAGCCAGAGAGACAGTTAAAACCGAAGTTAAATCAAGCTACTCCTCTGCTCAATACCCTCAAGCAAGTGAGAGCCATGGTCCTCTCAGAGGCCCACAGAGCCCTCTGTGACCTGCCCCTTCCTTTGCCCCACTGGTTTCCTTGCTGTTCCCTGAACCGGCCTGGGATGCAGTGCACTCCTGTCTCAGGGCCTTTGCACATGCTCTTCCCTCTGTTAGGCTTTTCCTCCAAATAACTGAAGTCTAGCTCCCTCATATGGGTCAGTCTTTACTCAAAGGACTGCTTAGTGATGCTTTCCTCATCTTTTCTAAAATTACACCCCATCCAAGACTCCCTTACCCCTTCTCCTGAGCAGTTAAAGATTACTCGGGGGTAAAAGTGAATTTTTTTTTCTCTTTGGACATCAGGAAAAACTTTCCTTGAATATCTTTGGCCTCTACTGTGAAATGGTGGCCTCCTAGGAGCTTTAAGTGTTAATCTCATTCCTATTTAAGAATTAGGCATTGGAATATAGATACCACGCTATTACACATGAACTCATTGCTCAAGGTTGAAAATAAAATGAATATATATATATATATAATATGTATAGTTGTTTCAGAAGTCTATTCTAGGGTCCTTCTCAATTATCCTGCATCCCAGTGTTCAGGAGAGACCCATTTGTAATCACTTCTCATTCATCCAACAGGGTGGACTCGGCGCCCAAGCTTTTGTTCGTGTGGAACTGGAGGATGTGAATGATAATGAGCCCGTATTTAACCCATCAACCTACGTGACGAGCATTAGCGGCCAGACCCAGCCGGGCTCTGAGATCATCAGCATTCTCGCCACGGACAGGGATTCCGGGGTATACGGGACAGTGGCTTATGAACTTGTTCTCGGAGACCTGTCATCCTTTTTTGCCATTGACTCCACCACAGGTATGTGATCTTGGAATCAACAGCTTCTGCGTAACAGGCTGAAAATGAGCTGAAATGATTGTTTCTTAGCAGGGGTGTTGCAGAACACCTTTTAGAAGGCAGCAAAAAGAGCCGGGGTTTGTAGTTAGGTGAAGACTGGGTCTGAGTCCCAGCTTTGCCTCCTCCTGGTCTTATGACCTTCATTGCCTTCAGTCTCTTCCCTTAAAAATAGGGCTGATAATCTGTATGTTGCAAAGTTTTGTGAAGATTAAAGGCAGTAAATATGAGAAATGTTGGCCAATAGTGTTTATTTTGCAAATGCCTTCCCGTTTGTATGATCATCTAAAGATGATTTGCATCATTTCAAAGTACAGGTAGATCCTATTAATGCAAAGCATTGTACCGGCATCCAAAGTAGATCGCTTTCTTGTACTAGGTCTGGTATTCTTTTAATCTCTTTAGGTCTTAGTTTCCTTGTTCTTAAAATGATACCTAAAGCTCCTTTGAGATCTCTAATGTGGGAATTGTGTATCTGCCAAAGAAATCCAGTGGGCAAACTGAGTCTTTTAGAAATAATATTTAGGAAGTTACCTCCTACTGGCTTGTTGCTAACAAAAAAGGTTGGAAATTTTTGGTTACAAGAAAATACACGATTTCAAGTATATAATATTACATTATAATACTATTGAGGTATTGCAGACATTCTGGATATTCAAAAATGAAGCTGCAAAAAAAAGTTTTTTTCTTTTACATTTCTTCTTTGTTTGAAAAGCTATTTTATTCTATGGTAGTAAGAACACTTAATATGAGATCTGCCTTTTAACAAATTTTTAAGTATACAATACATTATTGTGGTCCAATGTTATTCATCTTGCTTAGCTGAAACTTTATATCATTGATTAGCAACTTCCTATTTCTCCCTCCTCACTAGCCTCTGGCAACCACCTTTCCACTCTTTAATTTTATGAACTTGACTATTTTAGATTCCTCATAGAAGTGACATATGTAGTAGTTGTCCTTCTATGGCTGGCTATTTTCACTTCACAGAGTGTCCTCCAGGTCCATCCATATCATCCCATATTGCAGAAGTTCCTTCCTTTTTCAGGGCTAAATAATATTCCATCACCTGTCTATGCCATATTTTCTTTTATCCACTCATCTGTTGACAGCAAGTTAGGTTGTTTCTGAAACTTGGCTTTTGTGGATAGTGCTCCAGTGAACATGGGAGTGCAGATATCTCTTCAAGATTCTATTTCTTCTTAAAACACTTGATCTCGAGCATAAGTTAGAGCATGGTGTGTTTCTGTTGTGATGGTGATGATAATGTCACGTGCTACACTAGGCATTTTCTGTGTGTTGTCTTATAGGATCTTTACAACACCCTTTGCAATGACCATACTCATTCGCAACCAACAGTAATTTACACAGGAAATCTCATCTACCAAGTTCGTTGGCCCTCTCATCCAGCTGCATTAGGTAGAGAGTCATTGCTTCTTGCCTGGAAAGTGTACTGTGCCTGGTGTGTGTGAGACTGGCTGGGGTATCTATTGTTTACAAAGGCATTTTTATAAGGCAAAACTTTCCTTGCTCAAAATAATCCACTGACGTGGCCCTTTTAACATTTCAAAGATCAGAAGAAAATACTTTTTTTCAGAAATTAGTCTGCTTATCTTGGCTTTTTCAAAGCTCTTCTAAACTGGAGGACCTTAACTACTTGTCAGGTCGTCAGTCCCCCTGGGACACTAGCATTGCCAAAAATATATAGGTCAGCCTGTAATCAGGATCTAAAAGCATTTAGCAGATTGTTTTTAAGAGACATCAACACGCTCCTCCGCTAGTCTCTCCGGGACAATCGTGAAGAACGAGCGGCCACGTGTTCTGTTTTTTAGGTGATATTTCTGTTGTTCCGCTGGCTTGAGTCAGCCACAGGCTTCCACTCCTGGCACCGGGCTTTATGCAAATGCCATTGTTAGTCATGCAGAGCACTTTAAGTGGGTCGTTACCTACGGAAGGATCATGCATGGTTTTTTTTAAAGCAAAGACCAACTTCGTAATGGAAGTAGCCTTGGGTTATTGTTGTTGGCCATTTCGATGCTGGTACATTTAGGGTGAAGACATTCTCAGTCTTGACAGGGCTTAGAATTTGGTTCACACCTAATCACAACTCAGAAGAAATTCAAGAGCCCTGGTCAAGCTTTACTTTAACCTTTAGAAGGGAATTAAGCAGCAGCATGACCAGCTGTAGGAAAAGCTGCTTCGTGAACAGGTAACCTCCAGGGTGAACAGTTGAGTCCAAGTTCATCCACTGGTTCACTGCAGCTCCGGACACATTTTCTATTTTGTATAATAGGTAGTCCTCCAGGTCATGACATAAAAGCCATTTTAACTGTCGATGGTCTCAAAGAACAGAACAAGGAGCTGTATTGGAATATGGTTTTTGTCTTCTGTTTCTGGTGGACCTATATATAAGGCTGGGCTTTCTTGCTTTTACCATAAAAGGCTGTCTCTACAGAGCCTGCCAGTGTAAACACAGTCCCAAGAAGTTGCCTCTGTCAATACAGATTTGTGGAAGAAATGAATAAATGGCATTTAGAAATCATTGAAAAGTGATTTAAATCCTTATTACATTCTCCTAAGAAATTTGCAAGAGTGTCATGAATAACAGAGCAAAACTTCATTTAAAATCCTCTTTCTCCATCACAAGTGGTAGGGAATGCTATGGTTTACCCCTGCTTTTCTTCAAAACCCTCCCAAACTCCCTCTTCAATGTAGCTGTGCCGGCTCTTTTGAAGGTATAGTAACTAAATACACATGCGTGTGTGCATGTAATTGCACGTAGTTATATAATATGAGGAGGATATTGAGAATTGATAGCCGATTTCTACATTATCATTTCATCCTGAACTGCTCTAAAATTCTCCTTCAGAGACACTCGTTTGCTCTCTCACTGGTTCATTCGTCCTTTCATTTTGATGCTTCTGACCTCAGACGTGCTGTTTGATGAGCGTACGTACTTTGTGTTACAGGCTCAGGTTTTCCTGAAGACGAGATTTTCCCCTTGATCTGTTTGTGCCACAAGCAGGATGCGTGCATTAAAAATAGAGCCCTTTGACTCACTGTATTCATCTGGGAGGAAAAATGTTTTGGAAAGAGCTGGAGGGGGTGTGGTGGTGTCCTCATTGCTTTTCTCTTGTGGGTTTATCTTTCTGTTCTATTTCTGGTTTTCTAAGCATGTCGTTGGTTCAAAGAACATTTTGTGAAATGTGTTCAGGCATCAGGAGAGAGAGGTTGAATGGAGACTTCATTTCTCTTATTCTCGGTTAGTGGCTTCCTTTGATGTGGGCACAAGGCAGACCACACTGCTTTGAGTTTTAAAAGGAGGAAACACCAAGAAGCGTGCTTATGAATAGATCTTTTTCATGTATTTTTTTCACCTATTTTTTTAATTGAAGTATAGTCAGTTACAATGTGTCCATTTCTTATGTGCAGCACAATGTCCCAGTCATGCATATACATACATATATTTGTTTTCATATTCTTTTTCATTAAAGGTTATGACAAGATATTGAATGCAGTTCCCTGTGCTATATTTTTCATGTATTTTTAATTCCATTTTATGAACTGTAGGTGGATTTTTTTCCCTACATTGTTGGAGATTCTCTTTAGAAGCATAAAAAGAATAATTCTTTAGCTTTTGTGCTGTCCTATTACTTAGTAATTTTGCACTGCAATGAACATTACTTCTATTTCAGATTATTTGAAGGTGACAGGTTTCAAGCATTTGTGTTGGTCATTTATGGTTTCCCAGTTACCTCTTTCACCAGGGCTACCTGTGGTTGAATCTTCATGGTTTATCTCTTTTTGCGTGAGGCCCTGTGTTTGGCTGTAGTCTCTTGTTTGTACAGGGTGTGTGGATTTAACATGGATTATAAGTCATGAAGCACAAAGTCTGTTTTTCTTTATTTCAAGGGCAGATTCTCTTCTAAAGGTAGTTTTATGCTCAGATTTCGTATCATGTAATGATTCTCATAAGTTTTCATGATCGCCACCTTCCTACATTCAGAACATTCTGATATGTAGTTAACAAATTAATACCACATCTCATTTCTTAAGGGATGTGAGCCTGCTCATGCCAAAAAAAAAAAAAAAAAAAAGAGAGAGAGAGAGAGATGACTTTCTTCCATTTACAAGATAGAAACTCAAATTAATCACACGCACCTAATCAGTGTATGTCACTTGCATAGGAAACAGCATCATGTTAAGAGAGTTTCCTCATTAGTTTTTCCAGTATAAGATCACAGACTCTTGCAGATGGAAGGGACCTTACAATGTAGCTCCCTCACTTAGTGGAGGAAGAAACCGAGGCAGGACGGGATTTCGTGACTTCCCTCAAGGTACACAGTTGGTAAATGGCATAGTTGGACTTGAGCCCCATCCTAGACCTGTGATCTGTCCCTGTCTTGCTCCGTCTCAGACTACTTTTTGACTTTTTCTTCTCTTTATTGTCTGTTTGAGCCTTACATCAATGTATGAGATACACAAGGCAGGTGTTTTTATGCCCACCCTTCAAATCAAGAGACTGAAGACCCTAAGAGTCTTTGTGGTTTGCTCAAGGACATAGTAGGAAGCCTGACACTTTGACTTCTCAAAGTCCCGCTTTGAAGCTCTTTCTGTGATTATGGCTTTAAAAAAACAAACAAAAACTAAAGACAGAGCTATAATAAACATAAGTTCCATTGATTCAGCTAAATAAGATGGAAAAACGATCTCTCATTGTGACTTCTTATATAAGCCTATTTGAGATAATAATTATCTGGTGATTGATTTACTCTCTTCAATTGAATAAACAGAATTCAGTGAAATCTTCCAAAGTAAGTACTTTTTTTTAAAGAACTGTTTTAGTTGTCAGTATGATATAGACAAATTCAAAATATCCATCCTATTCCTTTCTAGTACACTCAGTATAACTTAGTTACCAGATTTGTGTGCCTAATTCTTCTATTTGGTGTATAAATTTCTATAGTCTCACAAACAGAATATAGGAGAGACACTGTAAGTATCAGTAACCAATGAGACTGACATTAAATTCTGTAGGTTTTGGTCTTTCTCTGTTTTTGAGAAAACTACCTGTATGGACTCCATGTTTGGTGAAGGTCATGATTTTGTGCTTGCTTTTGTTTTTAACATATCCCATGGCTCACAATTTTAGTAAAGACCTACGGATTATTTTCTAACCACAAAGTACTACTTGGTGAAGAACATCCCATCTTTTCCAGGAGGTTTGATTCTAAAACTAATCATTGCTTAGTTAGTAGAGGAAGAAGATTTTATGTATATATTAGATTTTAATTAAGAAAAGACATTGGTCTTTACATTCTCTTATTAGTCTATCAATTAAAAATATTTCAACCCAGCAGTTCCCTCTATTTAAATAAGCAACAACATAAAGCACCTGGACAGACAGTATTGTGTGTTATAATTGGTATGTGTAAATCTAAGCCCTCATAATTAAGACATAAAATAATGAGAGCTCTGTAAATGACTCAGCATTTATTTTTTTAAAGTTATAATTGATCCCCTGAACTGGTGGTTAATGATAATTTGCAAGTGTCATGAAAAAAAATGAGCGCCAAATAACCACTCCAAAGTATTAAAATCCAGTATCAGAAATTTTAAGCTGGTAAATATACAGGCAAGGAGAACTGTTGATTTTATTTAGTGTTTTGTTATTTATTACATATGTAAGTCTGCAGATTTATATGTAATAATATGTATTATAGAGCAACATTTTCTGGCCCCTCGGCTTTTAATAGACAGCTGGGTCTATTTAAGAATGTTGGGTTCAAGTAAATGAGTTTTCTAGCTCCTCTTTATGTCGAATGTTTTTAAAAGGTTTTGAAACATAGAGTATATAGGAGACACCTAACCCTGAACACCCCTCTTCTAGGTGGTGAGTGCTCATTCAGAGGAACGTACTAGCTTCTTCCTGGTCTCTAGTAGAAGTTATTTTGCTACACAGAGTTGGCCTTGAAAGCCAAAAATATAGTCTCTGGCTCAGAAGAGGCTTAGTAAAATGCATATACATGGACCTGGTTCAGATGGAGAAAGACATTTGTGTTTGTTTCACTCCCCTGCCTAAAATCTTTGAATGTCTTTCCACGGCTCTTTGGCTGAAGACCAAACCCCTGTGATGGTCTCCAGGCCGCGTGTGACCTGTGCTGCGTACGTACAAAGACACAGAGGACAGATTGCTGGTTGCCAGAGGTGAGGTTGTGATGGGGTGGGTTAAATGAGTGAAGAGGGTATTTATAACTGTTACAAGTTATAAACAAGTCCTGGGGCTGCAACGCACAGCATGGTGACTATAGTTAACAATATCACGTAGTGTATTTGAAAGTTGCTGAGAGAGTAAATCATAAAGGTTCTTATCACAGGAAAAAATGTATAAATACTGTAATAAATATGTGTGGTGACGGATGTTAACTAAATTTATCACGGTAATCATTTCACAAGAAATGGATATGTCAAATCATCATGTTGTACATCTAAAACTAATACAATAGTAAATGTCAGTTACGTCTCAATGATAAATAAACTGAAAGTCCATCTCATGAAAGTACAGTGAGTTTTAAAGTTTAATACTGAAACAGAAATAGACACTCAGTCCAGCCGAGAGTACAAAAATCTGTGGGAACATATGTGGAAATACAGAAAAACAACCATATAGAGCAAGGCTAGAGACTCACTAATTACATTCCCAAGGTCAAATATTGAGAGTATGGCCCCACACAGTGATGGAGTTATTTGTCCAGACAAACCCAGCTGTCTGGCTCCTGTGACTCTTCAGAAGATGGTATTCCATATTTAAATTATTTTATCTTCAGACGTGGATTAAGCCAGCTCTTTCTAGCGATGTG
Source organism: Camelus ferus (assembly GCF_009834535.1). Taxonomy (NCBI): domain Eukaryota; kingdom Metazoa; phylum Chordata; class Mammalia; order Artiodactyla; family Camelidae; genus Camelus; species Camelus ferus. Next base: position 110,157,081 of record NC_045697.1, on the reverse strand, counting down.
TCAAACTGAAGGCCAACGATCAGGTTATAGTGAAAATCCACAACCATCATGGGAACTGAATTCTTGAGGCTTCATGTCCAGGGACGCTGTGGAGAAAGCCAGGTCCGTCTGGGAGAGTTTACGAGGGAGCACTGAGTTGTGAAGACGGGAATGGTACCGTTTTAATGTTTAGTGGTACCAGGTTAACATAACCCGATGACCCTTCTCCATCATAAGGATGTTCTGGCCAGTCAAAACTATGAAGGCCTGCTGGCTCGCAGCACTCTGCATTACTCTGCGGCTCACTGGGAGGCTGTCCTCTCCTCTCTTCTATGATCTGGACCTGGATGTGGGTGTCTAGAATTTTCCTCTCTTTTTCCTACTTTTCCTGGACTCATCAGCCATCGTTTGGGTTATTTAAAAGTGCAACAAAGAAGTTTAAACTTATCTATTGCAAGAAATTAGCACATTTTAAAAGATACGTTTCAGATACAATCAAGTTTGTCAGCCACAGAGTCACACTGTCTCATGTCTCATTAGGGTCACTTTGCATTTGTTTTCCATGAAACGGAAATGCAAAGGGCAAATCCATGCAGTGATGACAGTGATGACTACAGGTCGTGCATGCCTTTGGGAAAGAGCTCTGGAAAAATCCAGAATAGTCGGGGAAGGGACCATGGATCGTGGAACTTGGTCTGGACCTCGCACGATAGCTCAGATTTGGATGAGCAAGAGGGAGAAGGACGGATAGTGATTCAGGAGAAGCGAACAACATAAATGAAGACGTGGAAAAGGAGAGCATTTGTAACAAGAAATTAAAATGGAAATTTGGTCTGGGATACAAAGATATGGAGTAAATTCCACATTCCATAGGGATCCTGGACTTTACACAGGATGTACAAAGGAGGTACCTGAGAACCAGTTTCATTATTCTGAACTTTACCGACCTTGTCAAAAGTATAAAAGATTGATAAATTGGAGATATAAGGGTTAATAAGTTGGAGAGAGCTGCTGTTGATTTGTGGGTTCCCCCAGGTGGGTACCTGTATTTTACTAGCCAGAGAACTGAGTGTGTTCCCTGGAGTTCGGGGCTAACAGACTCCAGTCTGTCTCTCCCCTGAAAAATCTAGAGCAGGAATGTTGACAGTGGAATGAAGGAGAGGTTTCTGGAGTGAAGACAAACTGCACTCCAGGAGTTTGTGGGGAGAGTACTTGCTGTTTTCTCCTGAATGTGGGTCATCGGTGACTGAGAGAGCTGGTGAGGAGCTGTTTTAGGTCCTGCCTGGAGAAGGGCCAGAGGGTATGGTCTGAGCATCGCCAGCTTTTCAGGGAAGGAGTGAGTGAACGGTCAGAAGAGGGATGTGTTCACTTCTGTTAAGGCAGCCTCTGATGAGAGGGGGGAAGCTTTCTCCTGCAAAAAGCCATGAAAGCACTCAGGAGAGAAAGCGTTTTTTTTTTTGTTTTGTTTTTTATTGAAGTATAGTCAGTTACAATGTGTCAGTTTCTGATGTACGGCATGATGTCCCAGTTATGCATATATATACATGTATTCATTTTCATATTTTTTTCATTAAAGGGTATTACAAGATATTGACTATGGTTCCCTGTGCTATACAGAAGAAATTTGGTTTGGTTAGCACTTGGATGAGAGAAAGTGATTTTTAAACAAGTGCCCAGGCCTAAGATCACAGACCATGAGTGCCTGTCAAGCAAGAATGTTCCTCCTTTCCTCCCCTCCTTTCCCATTACTTCAGTCCTAGGTGGTCCAGAAAACCAAGAGGAGGAGGAAGAGGGCAAGATGAGGAAACAAAGAAAAAGCCAGCGACTTCTGCCTTGCAGCCTGTGCCCCACCTGAACTTTCACTCAAGTTTCGGGTTTTGGTATTTATGTGGACATGTACATTCTAAGGATTAAATTGAGACTGTTTTGTGACTTTAAGCAACAGAAAGAATTTCAATTGGTTGCTAATGATTGTGGAAGTTGTAGGAGCTTCCTGAATTTTCACAGAAGGGCAGAAAAAGAATCATTGGCTGGACAACATAAAATAGGAGAAAAAAAGGCGGTTCAAGACTGCATCCCATGAATTGTGCTTTGCCCAAACACTTGTTACACATATTTATGACAGTAAGAGATGAGCGTATGTGAAGTGGAGAGATGTACTACAGAATGATGCACAGGTATACTGAGTACGGGGGCTTATGAAGGAATTTAAAAGCTTGACAAAGTTTAAACTTGTCTGTTACAAGAAACAAGGAATAATAAGGTTTTTGAGCACCAGCGTGTCATGGTGGTATTTAAGGAAAATGGGAGTAGTGTGGTAGGTGAATTAAAAGACTAGAAAATTTGGACAGGGAAAGTATATATTAATTAACAGAAAATATATAATAATATATAAATTATCATTATGAACTAGGGGTAAAGTAATAAAATTTGTACTAAGGAGATAGTAATAAAAATAGACAGGAAAGAGCTAATCTGAGAATATTTTAAAAGGAAAATAAAATAGGAATGGTGATTAATTTGATTTATTAAAGAGAGAGGATGAGTCATATGTAATTCCTTAATTTTAACTACATGATCAGTGATCCAGCTGATGTCAAATTGGCAGGTCCCCCAGAGGAAGTGCCAGCCTGGAAAGAGGCACAGAACTTAATTCAGGTGAGAGGACATGGGGAGATACATGGGTAAAGTAACAGCTGAAGTCACAAAACATATGAATATTTTGATGGAAATAGTATATAGCAGTAGTTTTCAATAGAGCATATAAGAATTACTGGTAGAGAGCGTTAGAAACACAGTTCCTCCATCCTCCCCCACTTCTATACTCTTTCTAGAAATCAGAGTATCTAGGTTAGAGCCTGAAAGATGTTTGTTTCTATGAGTAGCCAAGGTGATCTTGATGCAGGGGGCTGGGGACACCCGTTGAGATCCTTCAGAGAGTAGAACAAAGGCCTTGTACTTAACTAGAGAAATGCTTAGAAGTCTGAGCAGTAGGAAGGACTGTGGTCAGAACCCAAGGAATTGTTAGGAAAGGCAAAAAGATACTATAACATAACCAAAGGAGAGCGTCAGTCCAAGAGCACAAGGATATCGTGTATCAGAGAGACCTTAGGAGTCAAGGGGCGTGAGGATGGAGGTGACATCCAGTCGCCCATCTTTCAGTTGCATCCTCTCCATATCTTTTTGCTTCAGTTATGTTTCTTATAAACAACATATGGTTGTATAATTTCTGTCTTTTAACTAGAACATTTTGTCCATTCATATTTTCTGAAGTCTTTCTGAGTCCAAACCTGTCATTGGTCCTCATGGAGGACCAATGAGTGAGAACTCATGTTAACATATTTCCTCGTATGTTGTGTGATTTTCCTACTGCAGGCTTGGATCTTTATCTGAATGAGTTCTTTGAACGCTGGGTGGGTTCTTCTGGAAAGTGTTTTTGCTTCTCTTGACCAAGTGCCCTAGGGAAGTAACGGTCTATATTGATTTAAACTAAATTCTTAGCTCAAAAATTTTCACATCATCCTACATTGTGGATTAGGCTACAAGCTGGTGTGAAGGCTGGCTTATGTTTAGGAATGCTCAAAGGGAGTTTTTACCCCTCTGTGTAGCACCAGGTTTCAAGTCAGATGTTCCCTGTGGAGGCAGGGGTTTATTTCTAATTCTCTCTCACACTGAAACCTTTGTGGATCTAATTTTATCAGAGAAACTCCCCTGAGACGCTCCATCTCCAACTTGCTCCCATCTCCAAAGGCTCTGGTCTTGTCTTCTACTCCTAAGTTCCACAAAGTCATTAAAAGAAAAGTTCAAGGACACGAGGGTCTGGTAAATAATCTGAAGGTCAAAGCTGAATTCAGGGTGCTGCATATTCCCACTGTTCCTGATACTGCTTAATTTTTGAAGTGCTTTGTTGTCAAATTTTTATTGCATTTAAGAGGATGCATTTTTGTATTTTTTACAGCACTTGCTTTCAGGAGGAGGGTTGGTCAGTGTACCTAGTCTCAGAAAACAGTTGTTCCCTTTAGTAATTCTGTCAGTGATGGTTTTTAAGAGGTAAATTATCTGTCTGTCTTGGTCTTATTTTATGCTTGTGACTAGGCTGTGGTACCTATTTTTCGGTCAAATACCAGTCTAAACATTGCTGTGAAGGTGTTTTTTAGATGTGATTAACATTTATCTCAGTAGTATTTTGGTAAAGCAGATAGTTTTCCATAATGTGGATGGGCCACATCTGATCAGTTGAAGGCCATAAGAGATAAGGCTGTGTCCCCCAAGGAAGAGACTGCTTTCAGAGCAAGACTGTGATATTGACTCCTGCAGGCATTTCTGGGCTGCCAGCCCTACAAACTCCAGACTTGTGATCCCACATGAGCCAGTTCCTGAAAATGAATTTCTCTCTTCTCTCTCCCTCCCCCTACCCTCTTTCCCTGTCTATCTTCTCTCTCTTTTGCTTTCTCCCTCTCTCTCTCTCTCTCACCTCTATCTCTTATCTCTCTATTTCCATTATTGGTTTTTGTTTCTCTGGAAAACTCTGACTGATACAATGTTCATCCTTTAAAATAGCTTTTCTGGGTAGAAAATTCTAGATAGACAGTGGTTTTCTTCCAGAATTTTCACAATATTACTTCATTAACTTCTGACCTCTGTTGTTGCCATTGAGAAGTCTGCTGTCAGTCTAAATCTTATTCCTTTATAGGTTCTCAGTCTTCTGTTGTTGCTCTAAGATTTTATCTTTGTGTGTCTTTATTCAAAGATTTCACTTCTGTATCTAATTGTCAGTTTCTCATTTTCCTTTTTATGAGAACACACTCCCCTCAGAGGGGCCACCACCAGCTGCACCAGCCTTGCAGTGGCCCCTTGGGCAGTAAGCACCACCCTCACCGTGCCTTCTCCCAGGTGATTTGAGCACCTGCTGGCCTTGCCATTGAAGGTTTGAACACCACCCGTGAGTCACTCTGTCTCAGACATTTGAATATTAGCTGCAAAGAGATGCTTTGGAGCATTGGGTACCATCCATTCAGTGCTACCCCAGAAGTCAGACCCATCGCAGCTCATCTTCCTCTTCCTTGTGGCAGAGGTAGTACCACTGCCTCTCCCTTTGTGTTTCTGCAGCCTTGGAGAAGCTCCCTGCTTCCTGCAGTTACTACTCCTCTGCCCCTTCTTACTCCTTTAGCTTCACATGCAAGTGTAGTCAATTTCTTTAACTAAATAGCCTCTGAAATCCCTAGAGTGGTTTCTGTTTTCCTGATTGGCTCCTGACTGAAACAAGTACTTGTCATATATTTAGATAAACAAAAGAGGATATGAATATGCAAGCACACACATCTCCTAATACATGACTGAGTGGCCCTGCTTAGGTCTTTCCATCATCGACTGTTTCGTCTCAGTGCAACAAAGCCATGCACGTCCAAAGACAAGTGTGTTTACCACTGGTGTTGCCTTCCTTTGGTTTGTTATTATCAGTTTAGTACAATACTTTTGTTTCGTAAACACTTTTTGACAAATTTTAGAAATCCTAAAATTTGGGGCTTCTGAAATAGTTATTCCAAGAATTGAACATTTTCAGACAGTAACTCATCCTGTCTAAGATTGCTGAGGGATTATCATCCTCCTGATTTATAAATGAGGAAGGTAAAACCATGACAGTCCCTGGGCATTCACAGAAATCAATGCCATCCATGATGATGTAGAGAAAGTAATTGGATCTTAGCATTAATGAATAGGTTTCTTCTTCATGCATTATTGACTCTCCCATAATTACAGAGGAATTTTGGATAGATCAACATTTATATTATATATATATACACACATACACACATATATATAATACACACATATTAAAAATATATATACACACAAATATGTGTATGTAGGTATATATAGATGTTTATGTGTGTACATGTATGTACGTATATAAATGTATGTGTGTATATGTGTGTGTGTACATGTGAGTAAAATATCTTACTGCAGAACCCTAGAGCAGTGGCCATCCTTCTGAGACTTTGGTAAAATGAGACCCAGAGGGGTAAGATAATGGGCATTTTCTTTTAAAACCTAGTGAAAAAATGAAGTTGGAAGGAATTACCTTGTATGGTCAGGCACTTATATAGTGTTATTTGTTTTAAAAGACTTAAAATTTTTTTTCTAAACAAGGCACTCCCCTTTGGGAAGTAAGACTTCTGACCCTGCCCCACATGAATTCATTTCCGTGAATGGCTACTAGATGCAAGGTTCCACGCCAAGCGCTGGTTACAATAGCTTACATTGTGCGGTGCTTCACTGTTTACACGTAGTTTTTAAGTGTGTTGCCGCATGCTCGGCTGGAACTGCCAGTTCTTACTAATCAACTTTGTTGGCGTTTAGTTATTGATCAGTTGGTATATGTTTCTTCCATGTGAAATTTCTTGACAAAGTCATATTTGTGCAACCCTCTGTATCTGCCACAGTGTCTCCCTTTCTCTTCCTTTTCCTTCCCTTCAAATTTGTTGACAACCAGCAGTATGACAGATGAGATGGACGTTCTTCAGTGAAATTTGGTTTAAAAAATGAGGTTAATTTTGCTACAGGGAATAACATTCTGTGTGGCGTCAAGGATAAAATAATGAAAATAACGTACAACTTATGTGTTGCATTTGACAATGCTCCCCATTGTCAAATCATTGAGACCCCAAACTTCATTATTAAATTATCTCCATTTAAAATACCAGTTTGGGAATTTGGGGATGGGGCTTATTAAACCCTAGATGATTTTTACCAGTGATAATGCTTTTAAATTGAGTGAATATAGTACAGATATTAATTTTATTAGACTTCACAATATGCCATATGTTGTTGGGGCCCATTTTGCTAGTAATTTGAGCGTTGGTAACATTATTTTTGTTTGCATCTGGGAATCACATGTAGATAATTTCTACAGAGCACGTTTACCTCAACTTCAGGGATTCATTTAACTGAATCCAGCTTCTCCTAAATATCTTCATTTGCTTCTTCTGACATTTCCATTGTTACGCATCCTTGAAGACTTTTACATAATAAATAAGAATTCTGTTTCTGGAGAAGACTTTTGTGCAATTATTTTAAAATACATATTTTAATGTCCAGTCTAGATCCTCACCATAGTATGCAAGTATACAAGTTTTAAACAGAGGTGGTATAATTTTTTGGTAATAAGCATATCTTCTTTTTCTGAATATCTTTAACATTACATATACATACATATATATATATATACATATATATATAATTTCTAATTACAAAGTTAACATCGTGCTTTATTTAGCTCGAGCTGCTATAACAAAATACTGCAGACTGGGTGTTGTAAACAATAGCATTTATTTCTCACATTTCTGGAAGCTGGGAGTCTGAGATCAAGGTCCTGGCTGATGTAGTTCCTGGTGAGGACTCTTGTGTTCTCATATAATGGGGAGAGAGTGAGCTCTCTGTTGTCTCCGCTTACAAGGACACTAATCCTGTAGGATCAGGGGTCCACCCTTATGACCTCATTTAACCCTAATTACTTTCTTAATCCAGATACAGCGATGCTGGGGGCTAGGCTTTCAACCTATCGAATTTTGGGCAGATACAATTCAGTCCATAGCACATATGCTCATTAGAACTACAGTAACGGAGTAGAAAGTGGTCTGTCCCTAATCTCACCCCACAGAGATGAGCTCTCTCCATAGTTGCTCAGACCCTTCCATATTTTCCAGTGTGCCTATTTCTGTGTGTGTGTGCACACAAGGTATGCACTAGTGGTTATGATTTTACTTTACATATTGTTCCGTAATCTAACACTGCCCCTTAGCAGCACTTCATGAATTTTTCACAGTAGAGATATGCCATTGTTTAAATGTTTAAGGATTACTAATTTTTTTAACACACTGGATTATACTATATTCTTTACAACTTTATATAAAATATAACATATAAAATCTTTTTAGATGAGAACATGTATCTTTCCTTCATTTTGGGTGCTACATAGTGAACCTTTCCTACTGTTCTAAATGGATACTGAAGTCGTTTGCAGTGTTGCAAAGGACAGCCTGTCCATTTATTTCAGAGCCCTTATGTGTATATATTATGTATATTTACAGAGCACCTATGTACATATATTTTATGTATATTATATATATGTATATACAGAGCACTTAATGTACATGTATTATGAAATATACAGGGTATATTTCTAGGTTCCTGAATGTGAATAACTTCCTTTTGGATAAACATTGCCGACATGCCTTTTGGACAGTGTACATCCTTTATTAACCCTGCATATTATCACTTAAACATTTTAGCAAACATTGGAGGTGAAAACAAGAGGTAGCTGTTTTTAATTTTGCATTTCCGTTATTTTTAATGAGTTTGAATACCATCATATTTGTTCCCAGCTTATTCTTTATGATCTGGGTTACCTGCCCTTACCCACTGCGAACCTGACTTTGGGTTTTTTTTGTATTCTTTCACCTTCCTTACAGAACGCCATATTTATTATGGATACTGAGTTGTTTATGTATTCTCAAAACGTTGTCTTTTGATTTTATTTATAAGCCATCGAGTAAATGAATGAGTAAGTGAATGAATGCTAAAAAGATAAAAACTGTTAAAGTACAACGTGCTAAATTTATAACAGGCCACTGTGGGATCACAGGAGAGTGGTATCTAAAGCAAAGTGGAAGCTAAGAGAAGGCCCCCTGTACCACGTGAAACTTGAGCTGTGCTTTCAAATAGGAGTAGAAATCATTCAGTCAAAGAAGGTGAAGAAGTTGTTCCAGGAAGGAGAGACAGCCATCCGAATGGAAAAAGCAAGGTCTATTCTGGAAGTTAGAAATAGTCCACTGTGTCGAGAGCAGAAGGCCCTGTACAGAGAGTGGTGAGATGGGGCCACGGAGGTGGGAAACAGCGCTAACTGTTGAGTGGCTTGGTTGTTATGATGAGGCATGAGGATGTCACCTGAAAAGCTGCGCGAAGCACTGATACGTCTAGATTTGGATTTTAGGGAGACAATTCTAATACAAGTCTGAAAAATGGTTTAGAAGGAGTCAGTCTGAAGGCAGGAAGACCAGCTTGCGGTCTAGTTGATAATCTTTTCATTGTCATAATCACCAGGAGTGATTTCTCCATAATATTTCTCAATAATTGAATATTTCTCAATAATTGAATTTGAGTTAGCTCTGGAAGATTATACACCCAGGGAGTGGGGAATAATTGGGGGTAGAGAGACTTTTCATTTTCTTCTGCACACAGACACTTTTGTATTATCTGAGTTGTGGTTTTTAATCAAGCATAGACTTGATCGGAAGCTAATCTGTTATTGAAGGGAAGGATCTGACTTAGAAATTATTGTGCTGAGTATTGAGAGCCTTGGTGGAACACCAAACCAGTGTGGACACCAATTCTCACATGGCCGCTAAAAGCTGGTATGATAATGTTTGGTTACGTTCGTATTTTGTAAGTATTCCAAGAAAGAGTGTTAAAACTCTTCTTTGTTACAGTCTGATTGTCTCTGGAACTATGTGTTCCCTGATCAACTTGGAGCGTGTTCAGGAGAAAGGAACTGCAAGTGAAATGACATAAAATAATGTCAGATAAGAAGAAAATGGGGATGTTGTGCCTGGGGCAGGTCCAGTGAGATACTTGGCTTTGGTTATTGATGACATGTTATGCCAAAGAGAAATAAGACAGATTTCACTAAATGTCCAAGGGAGACAAGAACAAGGAGTTGGAGTTATAAGAGGGCAGATTTGACTTAAAATAAATAAATTGAATGGATGTTACCTTTTTATGCCTAGAAAACTGATCATTGTTTTTGCCAAAAGCTGCAGAAATCCTTCATTTCACTAATACTTATGGCCAATTGTCCAACACACCAACGAAGAGGATGGAGTTCTTTGAACAAGAGAGCTGCCCCACACAGCCCTGTTCAGGGCAGATGTCAAATACACCAGAAAATAAAATGTTAGTTTCATCTGTAGACTTAGGGTTCGTGCCTGGGCGGATTGTGATCACCCCACAGCCCTGTGCCAGCCCGGGCTACCTCAGATTATGAGGTGTACCCCCCCCAGTTCCGTCAGCCAGGGCTGCTGCTGCGGGAGTAAGTTCTAACCAAGGCAGCACAGTTGATGTTTTTTGGTGACTTGATATACTTCCAAGACATCTAGTGTTGAAGCTCTTGGAAATGTTGCTTACTTGACAGAATTTGGACCATCCTTTTGTAAAGATGTTCAAGTTCCTTGAGTAGACAGTAGACGTGTTCTCCAGAGAAATGGAACCAATAGGAGATATCTAAACCTGAAGGCATATGCGGATAGACACAGAGAGATTTCTCATAAGGAATTAGTCATGTGATCATGGAGGTTAACAGATTCCAAAATTTACAGGTGAGTTGGGTCAACTTGAGACCCAGAGAATCAAGGGTGTGATTCCAGGCTGAAGGCTAGCCATCTCAGGACTCAGGAAGAGCCAGTGTTTCAGTTTGGCCAGGGAAAAAAAGAAAAAAGAAAGAAAACAAAAAACCAATGTCCCAAATCAAAGGCAGTCAGGCAGGAGGACTCTCCCCTAATTGAGGGAGGGCCAGTCCTTTTGTTCTGGTCAGGCCTTCAACTGACTGCATGAGGCCCACCAACAACAGGGAGGCCAGTCTGTTGGACTCAGTCTTCCTGTTGAAATGTTACTCTCATCCAAAAACATACAGCATAACGTTTGACTCAGTATTTGGGCACGCCATGGGCCATTCAAGTGGACACATGAATTAACCATCATGGCAGCATCAACAGAGCAGGTGTTACTATTGCTGATCAGTATTTACTGCATGTGATCTGATTTTAATCTCCTCTTTCCCCTACCCAGGGATTATTTACTTAACATCAACTGTTAGTCATTTGGAATCCAGTACACTTTTGCTGCTGGTCTGTGCTCGAGATGGTGGTGGCCTCACTTCTGTCACTAATGCCGAAGTCACTATACACATTCTTCAGACGACACTGGCGCCTGCTCAGTTTGAAAGGCCTAAGTATACTTTCTCAGTTTATGAAGATGCGCCCGAAGACAGTCCTGTGGGAACAGTGAAAGCAAAGGAGTCCTTGAGTAAGTACTGACTTCTCAGGCCGCCTTGAAGTCCATTATTGGAACATTTCCTGTATTTCCTCAGGCTGTACAGTCTTGAATAAATCTTTCCTTTTCTCCGTGCAGGAACTGAGACAGTTCAATCTGTGGCTTGCACTTTGTTCTTTTTCAACGTGATTTCTATCCTGCATTTTCTTTTTCTAATCACAAAAATAATACGTACTTTTAACCCACTCTCCAAAACACACAAACACACTTCCAAAAATATTTTATGAAAATATGTCCTACTGTCTTTGTTGTTCTATAACTACCATTTCCCTGCCACACACCCCCCACCCGCCTACTTTGTATATGGTGGACAGTTTTCCAAGTAACTGAACATCATTCTGTCTCATTAAAAAAAAAGTTTCCTAGTATTTCAACTTGGATATAAAATATATTTTATTTGAACATTTTCTTTTACTATTAATTTGAATGATTTACAGTCATTTTTGCTGGTCCAAATAATACTCAGGCAAATATCCTTACATGACTTATAGAGGTTTCCCTACAAGATAAATTCCTAGAAGTGAATTAATTGTCCAAAGATCTTGTCCTGCTCCCTAACCCTAACCCTAACCCATCCTTCCTCCTTGTCTTAACTTTTGGGGAGGGTATTTGTCATTTATTGGTAGGCATCATAGAGAAACATCAGCATAAACTTGACTTTGCTACTTCAGATATATAAAATAGAATATAAAACAGGCATCCACATTTTTTTTAACATCTTTCCCTTTTAATGCAAGAAAAAGGAAGGAAGATGGTGAAAACCGTGACTTACTCCTTGTCCATTGGACATTACCTTTGTCCACTTGTACATCTGAAACAGACGCTGGAGAGCGGGAAGAAGATGTGACATTGTATGGTCTTCTCTGTGGATGTAATACGCATGAACGCTTTTTGTTCTCAGTGTTTCCACTGAGGTGCATTCTTTTGGCATAGAGTGACTGCTGTCTCTTGTTCTTTTTCCTTTCTCTGTTTTCCTATTTTTCAGATTCCTCAGAGCCAATTTTTTACAGGATCTCCTCTGGTGATCTGGATGGGAAGTTCTCCATTCACCCGTGGCTGGGCACCATTCGAACCCGGAAGCCTCTGGATCACGAAACGCAGCCCGTGGTTGTGCTCACGGTCCAGGCGCAGCTCGGCAACTCCCCAGCCTGCAGCAGCACCGAGGTCAACATCACCGTGGTCGATGTCAATGACAACCATCCAGTGTTTCCCAAAGCCTCCGACGAGGTGACCATATCCTGGACCACACCGCCCGGCACAGCCTTGTACCGCGCCCGCGCGGAGGACAAAGACAGCGGGCCCAGTGGGTTGGTCCGCTACGCCGTTGCCAGCCAGACCCCGAGCATCTTTTCCGTGGACTCGGGGCTTGGTGTGGTGTACCTCAACCAGAGCCTGGGGGCCGGGGGGCCCCGGAAGTGCACGCTGACCCTCGTGGCCCAGGATCTCGGCCTCCCTCCTCGGGCTTCCCTGTTGGTGCTGACGGTCATCATTGAAAAGCAAGAACCAAGCCCATCGCTGACTTTTGAGCATTTAGTCTATCAGGTGGAAGTCAGTGAGGCTCTCTCACTGATGACCCCAGTGCTGCGGATCCAGGCCCGGCCGCTTGGCCCGCGGCGCGCACGCTCCCGGCCGCGGTACGCGCTCCAGCCCAGCGCGCACTCGGCCGCGTTCGGCGTCCGCCCCGACACGGGCTGGGTCTACCTGCGGCAGCACCTCGACCATGAATCCACACAAACACACAGTTTTAGAGTGTTTGCCTGGATCCCGGAGGACAGAGTGTCGCAAAATGTGAGCACTTCGGTAATTGTTCATGTCCTGGATGAGAATGACAATTCCCCTACCTTCTTGCATGATGTCTTGTTTTTGAAAGTGGAGGAGAGCCCTGTTCCCCAAGGGGTAATAGGCAAAATTACAGCAAGTGACAGAGACGCGGGCAAGAATGGACAACTGACATATTTCCTTTTGTCTGATGGAAAATTCTTCAAGATGAATCCTAATACAGGTAGCATATTGTAGCTTGTGCTTATTTCTTTCAAATTGGAATTGAAAAAACTCACATCTTTTGGTTGTAACATTAGTGCAAACATATAGTTAAAGTGACAGTTTTAATACCTTATTTGATGATAGTATTGTGATTTTAAAGTGAAGTACAAAATTGAATAGAATTTTCCCCATAGTGATTCATACTTCTCTTGCCTCAAACCCACATACTGTCCGTATATATGGTTCTGGTTTTGAATTAGGGGTACAGTCAGAACCGAACTGAAGAAATCTTCAAGTAAAGTCTAATTTCCCCTCAACCATTCTTTTTCATTTGTAGATGTCTTTAAAATTTTTCAAATAATATTTTTTAAAATATAGATGTCATGGATGCAAAACTAGGGAATAATCCCTTAGTTAAGATTACAAAATCACTCTTTTTGTGTATTTTCCCATTCTCATTTTGATGAAGAAACCATGGGGAAAGGGTTAATATTTACACTGAGGTTTTTTCAAGTCTTAATTATGAAATTAAAAATACAAATGTTCTTGTATTTTAAAATTGATGTTGTATAAATTTGCAAGGACTTTACTGAGTTCCTGCAACTGCCCACAAGTGAATTATGTTTACACTGCAACCATATGGCTGGAGAAGCTGAGACCTGGAAAGGTCAAGTAACATGCCCAAGGTCAGGGAGCTAGAAAGAAGCGAGAAATGGTCACCACTTTGTACAATCCCAGGAGGCACCATTCATGCTGTAGACCTTGTAAGTGGTGCCCCTTGCTCTACCTTGGAATAGAGTTTGAATTCAGTTCTGCTTAGCTTCAGAGTGCCTGTTTTGTGAATTAGGAAACGCGCCCCTTCCTCCAGTAGATGGAGCCTCACACCAGGGCACAAGACCGGCCTAGATTCTTGCAAACTGGAGCTCAGCTTCCACTGGTTCCTGAGCTCGGACACCCTGCAGGGCACAAACTGCTTGGCTGCCCAGGATGGCCCGGCTGGCTCTTTACCGCCCTGCACTAAGTAGTTTTCTAGGTCTTCTGTTTCACTCGGGAATTTGTTTTTTGAGATAAAATATACAGTTGGTTCCCCCACGATCTTCTCTGTCCCACAAGTAGTCCAGTGCCCAGACTCAGAAGACCCGGTGTCCATCCCTAGAATTGTATGGTTTTCAGCAAGTAGCTTCCCTTCAGGGCGCGGCTTCCTAAATTCTAAAGAAGAGAATTCCTGCCCTGTCTGACATCTTGCTCTGGGGGATGAGGACTGGAAGTGTATGAAGGGGCTTGAAAGGCTGCATACTCCTAAACTGTTCCTATTCACCAAGACTAGGGGCAGGGTGGCGGCACAGGGGTTGAGGGCATCCTCCGCCCGTGTCTGTCCTCCACATCCGGGGCTCTGAGCGGTCCTTACCGTGACCAGAACCCCTGCTTCCACAGAGCCCTGCCTGGCACCCCCATGCCCAGCCCCAGGCTGAGCCTTCCGATCTTTAACAACATTGGCCTCCAGTCAGTCGGAGTTGGTTCATCAAATAAAAATCTGTTTGCCATTCAGAACTTAGGGCTTTCTGAGGAGAATTACCTTTTGGAAATTTAAAAATGCAGTGATTGACTTTGTAATTTTTGTTAGAATCACATTTATAGTAAACACTTTATTTTTTTGGATGGGTAGATAATTAGTTTATGTATTTATTTTTTAATGGAGGTACTGGGGATTGAACCCAGGACCTCATGCATGCTAAATACACATTCTTTTTTTTTTAATTTTTAAAAATTTGTTTAAATTTTTTTTTTAGCAGAAGTACTGGGAAGTTGAGCTCAGGACCTCGTGCATGCTAAGCATGCTCTCTATCACTGAGCTATACCCTCCCCTCTTCAGTAAACACCTTATAAATATAGTTGCTAGAGTAAACACTGCACTAAAATGTCACCAATTCAGCAACTTATCCAAACAGGAATTTTCATTTCCGTTCCTGATGTCAGTTACTGTTTTGTTTTATACATTGTCCTTTCATTTGGATGAAGAAGACAAAGAATCTTAGAAATGGCCATGTGAGGTAGTAGTTGCTTTATGTGTACTTTCTCACAAATAGATATTTTCATAAATGGTGAGGAAATTAATGCTTGGTGGAGCTCTGCAGCAGGAGAGGGGCACCGGAGAGGCCCTTGGCCACAGGCAGAGGCAGTTATGATTTTATGCCTGAGTCTCTGTGGATGAAACATGACGGAAGTTCCCCAGTGGACAGCTCTGAGCAAGAGTATGGAAAATATGCCTTGTAAAGCACGAGGAGTTCTTTGGGAAGCCACTATCATCCATACACATGTATTCTGTGAGATAACAATGAATAAGTCTATACAAAAGAAGACACACTGTTACCTAAGGAAGGTATTTGATTTTCATGAAGACATTTTGCCATTATTTTAAAGTAATGATAACAACTTCCTCGTTCGTAATAATTCACAGCTTACAAAATACTCCTTTTTGTTTGTTTTGGGTTTTTTTGGGGGAGGGGAAGAGGGAGGTCATGAGGTTTATTTATTTATTTATTTTTAATGGAGGTACTGGGGATTAAGCCCAGGACCTTGTGCCTGCTAGGCATGCACTCTACCACTGAGCTAGACCTTCCCCCGGAAAAATAATTTTAAGTTGATGACTGAATTAGTTCCCAATAGCCCTAGAAAGCAGGCTCAGAAAGGCCCTTCTGTGTCAGAGGTGGAGAGACTGGGACCCAAGCCTAGAACTAGTGATGTCTGAGCTGAGGTCTCCTCAGTCTCTCCATTATTCTGTATGGTAGTATGAAGAGAGATGTGCTGTCACTTGAAATCTTCTAAATTATTACTAAATTCCCATGGTGTATTTTTATCATTTGTTGTCATGAATGCATTCTTGATTGATTGATTGATTTTCCTTTTTCCTTTTCATTAGGCAGAATGATTACAGTTTGACTGCACATACACATTATATTGCATGTAAATGCATATAAACAATATACTGCAACTTTTTTTAGTTTACATATATGTACTGATCATTGTTTCTAAGAACAGATTAGAGCTTTAGCTTTTTAAACTGACATAGTTATCAAAGGAATAAAGCCAGCTGCACGATAAGAATCAACAGAATGCGGTAATCCAATCATAAAGGAATTCATTCTTTAGTTGAATGGTTGACGGTAGATCATTTGAAATACAAAGAAGGCCAAATGGAAGGTGGCAGGAGAAACTTCAGAAAACTCTTTCAACAGTAGAGCTAGATGACTAAGGTATGTGGTCTAGGGAGCTGTGCTTTTCCTCAGAGCTCTGCGTCTGATTCTGCTTTCTGGGGATTGGTTTGGATGTGGCTCAGAGTGCCACCACGCTAGCACAAGTGTCAGCCTCTCTCCTCCTGCTCTGTGCTCCTCAGGTGAACTCATCAGTTGGGTGGCGCTGGATCACGAGCAGCAGGTGCACCATCAGGCGACTGTCCTAGTGACAGACCACGGCTCCCCACCGCGAAACGCCACCACGGTGGTTTACGTCTCAGTCACGGACATCAATGATAACAGGCCGTATTTCCCACAGTGCCTCCCTGGGAAGGAATTACACATTAAGGTATGTGGGGCGAAGTAGCCCAGCAATGAGTTTGTAATACTCTTAGTCACTTGTTTTGAGCACCATCTTGTGGTAAGAAGCATGAATTTATCCACTCAGTCTTGGTGTGGACATGAATACATTTCTAGAAAATCTAGAAAATCTAGAAAATGTTGTCCCATGTCAAGAAAAGCCACAATTAAAAAAAAAAAAAGGAAATGGTTATAAATGCTAGCTGGGATCACACATTCGAGTTGTTTTATCATAATAGAGTTCTGTCCAAAAATTGTATACGAACATAATGGTAACTTTATTATCAGACATTGATTGTTTTTCCAGTAATTTCCACACATCTCTTTGTCTAGAGCTCCCTGTGTGCAATTGAAACACATCTTTAAGATGGTTAGTTAAAGATAGGAGAACAATCTGTAGCTCTAAAGTGGAGGGATGTGCACCCAGAGATCATAAAATTTGATCTTTGCTGGCACGTGCAGACACTTCTAATTATGCATATGTTATCTTTTTCATTTTTATGTTTTTGTATATGTCATAAAGTACATAATAAACTAGCATATTACTTCATGTATGTAATTAATAAATGTATCTTGGGGGTACTCATATTTTTTAAATGAATGGGTTATATGAATAAAATGTTTGGAAGCTATTGTCCCCAAAATTAGACATTCAAATTGCGCTCATATATTCATACTGAACAACTCAAAAAAGGTACTGAGGAGGTTAATAACTTTAAACTCACCTTCCAAAGTCATATTTAAAGAAAATTTTACTAAAGCAGAGCATTATGGTATTATCCTTATGATTTTTATTATACCATTTTATGTATGATATATAATGGCTTAATTAGGCTCTAAATTTGGATTTCAACTCCACATGTGCATTTCAGTATTCAAGGAAAGTTTCTGTTAATTAATAAGGTATATTTCATGTTTATCTTTAGCATATTTTGGACCTTTCAAAAAATGTCCTGAAAAGGTAATAAATGAGAAGATGCTAGAATTCTTAAAATACATCAAACATCTAAGATTTTTTGGTCAATTCAATGTCTTTTTCTCCCTCAAAAATAGTTCAAATGCTGCAGATCATTTGTTCAAATTGAGTAAAACACTTAAGTTTGTAATATGGATTCTTTTCATGGATTTACACCTGTATAACATTTATATCGTAGACATTTGAATTACATGTGGATTTAAAAACAGTTTAAAAAATGCTTAGGAGTAATATGTTCTTTCACTTAAAGATTCGTTGATATTTCTTTTTAAAATTTCACTGACTAATCTGTAAGCTGTTTGTCTTAATGACAGGTTCTGGAAGGTCAGCCAGTAAATATGTTGGTTACAACTGTGTTTGCAAAGGATCTTGATGAAGGAAGCAATGCAGAAGTTATGTATTCAAGTATCTTCAGGTAAAAGTTATCATCCATAAAGGATTAAGAACTTTAGTATCTCCTCTCTTGTCTACCAACCATGTCTCCTTCTGGGAAAATAGTTAACATTGAAAATACCACCAAATTGCAGACAAAATACATTTGTTATTTTCTAGAATCACCTTAAAAAAAAAAGAATTTTTAAGCTTAATACAAAATCCTGTGTCCTAAATAGAAACCAGCCAACCAACCATCCAACTTAAATGAATAATTCTCAATAATCTAAAATGCAAATCAACTTTTATTGATAGGAAGTGAATAATCAATAAAAATTGGTATGAAGTCCAGAAACGTATGATTATGAATCCCAAACATCTGTGAATCTTTATGAAGATTAAATATTCCTAAGGTCAGAGTAAATCATACCTAGAAGATGTCATAGATGTACATCCATGTATGTGTATGTGGGAACTTTGCCGAGACAGGCTTATGTTTATCTTTTAGAATGCCCAGGCCCCAAGTGGTTTCCAGTGATTAGCTTTAGTTGACATTGTGTTTTTATACCATTTTTAAAAGACATTCGATGCTTTGTCATGTTTGACACAAACTTAGGAAAGTAAGCGGCAACACTGCCCTTAACCTACAGATAATCTAACTGTCTTCATGGAAAACCCCAAATATGCTACAGGCAAACCATTGGAATCAATAACGTAAACAATTTCTAGGAACAGTGTCGACATACAAAAATCACTAGCACTGAAAAACTAAGCAGGATTTCACAGATCTCATTCACTGTAACACAGAAAATCCATATGGTGGGAGGCGATTTACGGTAAAGCTAATGAAGTTTAAGCTTCAAGGCTCTCCCGTCGCTTGGGTTCCTCTAGATGGGAGGAGGGGTGCAATGGGCAAATTGTATTTGTAATATTGTCCTATTTTCCGTAAAGAAGGACCCTCAAATTTTATGTTTTGCCTCTCCCCAAAATCAGAATCATCTTGATTAGAAGCATAAGGAGGAAATTTCATTAAAAGATATTTAAGACCTTTATATAGAAAATCACAAAGTATTAATGAAAGACCTAAAAGCAGAAAGAAATGAAAAGGCAAATTGCGTGCACGCTTGGGAAGATGACATAGTGGATTGTTCAGGGATAAGGAACCTACCGCAGATACACACACACACACACACACACATGCTAATAGATTAAACTACAATCTTGCTATAGTATCGTTAGAAAGAAATACAACCATGCTATGTATTATTCATGAATATGTGGACTAGAAAAATACACCCACACTTTAGAACAGGCGAAAAGGAAGGGAATGGGATTCGGAGGTTCACACAGGTCCTCTGCTGTACGTAAACTCTGTCATTTCTTTAAACATTTTGAAGAAATATTGTGATTTAACCAAGCTGGAAATGTTTACAAAGGTGTTCATCATATATTTCTAAATGTTTGAAATATTGAATTTTAAAATAAAAATTAGCTTCTATAATGATACTTGGGGCATAGCAATATAAAAGTATGGTGATATGTTATTCAGACCTTTGCTTTAACTTCATCCAATTGCAAAATAGAGGCAACTACAAAATATAAGATAAGATAACAAGATAAAAGTCAATATAATAGAAATAACGATATATATATGTCAACATTCATGAAAGTTTTCATTCTCTTATGGTGATGAAGTAAATGGATCAAAGCATTGACATCACAACTAGAAGATGTTACATGATTTCTGCTCTATACTCTGACTTTCTGAAGGGCAGGAGTTCTCTTTTATTTGTTTTTCTATCCACTGTAACTGGTAAAGTATCTGTTGCATGATAATCGCTCATCAGTGGTTGAATAAAGAATCAAAGAGAGCCACTAGCCCAGACATTGTATGGGTTTTTTGGATTGTTGAAGTGTTCAGATTTTATCAAAGAATGCAAATCTGTTATTGTTAACAGATTTGCAACAACACCGGATGACAATCAGTTTGAATTAGAAAGATCCATATGAACTTGTGACATATTTCAGTGTGTGCAGGTGTGTATTCTCTGTCTGCTGAAAAAGGCCTGGAAACAGTGACTGACCCAGAGCAATGAGCAGCTCTTACATTGAGAATACGACCTCCCAAGACCATGTTCCACTGGAAGGAACTAGGAGTCCTTGGAGAAGTGGCTGACCCTAGGACTTGGACAGGAACTCCCCCAGATGAGTCTGTAGCATTTTGCCACAGCAGATACAAGAACACAGCTAAAGATGACTGAGGTCATAGCAGAAAGACTCGGGAAGCGCCTTTAAGAGGGTCCTAATGTTCCAAGATGGAACAGTTTGAGTATCAGTGAGGATATAATGGCAGTAGATTGAAACCCTTATGTTTAAATTCATGCTTAATGATTCTTAAAACAGAAATGGAACAAACCTTTACTTATCATAGTTGGAGTACTGAAGGATGTCAGTAAACCAATCCATTATTTTGAAGACTGTTAATGAGTTTACTGTAAATGTTTATCCTGACTTTTCCTATAATGAACTGTTCCAATGGGTTATCAATAAGTACAAAAGAGGAGATTTCGCTTTACTAGTATATTCCAGCTAATGAATGAAGAAGTGGTCATCATCTCAGAATATTATACTTTGCAACGCTTAATGAGTCTTGAGCGGATTTAGACGCCAGCAAGGACTGACATCACACAATGAGACAATCAGACGTGCTTCTGGAGGAAAACACAAAAGCACTTGTGACGTTGTCTTCCCTCCAAATTGAACCTGAATCTGATTAATTCTCTAGATCTACCTCCCTGTTTAAGGAAAACACAGAAGCCAGAAGAACATATTAAGCTACACATTGGAGACAAGGAGCAACCAAATCTAGACCCTGGGAAACTTCGGGATACACGATCCAGTTCCTTCAGCCAATGAATTGCAAGAACAAAATAAAGAGATAGATGGCAGGAACACAAAGATGGAAGAGATATGCGAATATGGTGTTTATGTTGAACCTAAGTTGAGCTAATGAAAAAAATATTTACGAGACAGTTGAAAATTTTAAAAATAACTAGATGTCGGATGATAGGAATCATTGCTAATTTTTGAAAGTCTAATATGGTACCGTGATTATATGAAAACGTGCCTTATCTTTTCAAGATGATGTTGAAAAATATACGGAAGGAATGATATAGTTTCTGAGATTTGCTTCAAAAGAAGATGGTGAATCTGAAAAGAAAAAAATAGATATGGACGTATATGCATAACTGAATTTATTTGCTGTACACCAGAAACTAACGTTGTGAGTCAGTTACACTTCAGTAAAAATTTTAGAAAAAAAAGACGGTGATGGGAAATATATGATGGGGAATAAAATGTCATGAGTTGAAGCCAGATGATGGGCACATGAGAGTTTATTATAGCGTCCTGTCTACTTTTTCATATGTTTGAAAATTTCCATAATAATTTTTTAATCTGTTGTGTTTCTGGTCTATATTGTTAGTATCATTTTTATGTTCATACTCTCGTAGAGCTTCAGGCAAATGAATCTTCCAAATGGTCACAGATATATTTGGATTAATTAAATCTCTGCATTCTGCATTGTCAGTTAACTCCAATCTCTTAATTTTGTGTGTGTGTGTGTGTATGTGTATAGAAGATAGTTCTGATCACTTCAAGATTGATGCCAACAGTGGTGAAATCAGAACAGCTACGATACTTTCACATGAGTACAGACCTTCCTACAGGATAACGGTTGTTGCCAGTGACCAGGGAGTACCTTCTCTTCAAGGACAGGCAGTTATTAATATTCAGGTAATACCAACATCACGCACAGTGTGAAAAGATACTTTGAAGAGGTTCTTTTAAGTTTTATATACAAGTGTATAAAGTGAAGATGCATTAAATATATGAGAACTCTCTTTAGAGAGCATTGCAGATGTATGTGTGCATGATATTAAGTGATTTTATTATCACTTGAGAAATGATTAGATTTACATGATTTTTTCTCTTCCTAACAAGATCTTCACCTTCATCACTCTGTGGGCATTCATATTGCTTTGTTTATGAAGAACCAAAAGTGTCTTTTCTGTTACTTTTTCCTAATTGCAAGGACCTGGTAAATTTGCAGGAGAAACTCAAATGTAAACAAATGGCCAATGATAAATCGCATCGATTTCGTAATTATTTTTAAAATTAGAAAAGTCAGTTGAAATTCATATTTTAAGGCTTTACTTTAATCATAATGAGTAAACAAGCTGTGGAAAGTCTTCATAGCAGGAAAAAATTACATCAAAAGCAAGATGACTGATTATAGGAAGATTTTTTATGTTCAACCACATGATAGTCAGTAATACCAATATAGGTAGGTGTACTAATCAAGAATATATGTCCCCAAGAGTTCTGTTTGTAAATTATATTCCTTATTGATTGAGAATATGTGGCTTAGGGGACATTTTTCTCATAATACCTCAAATCTTTGGTTTCAGATAAGCAAAGACACATGACACTTAAATGTAAAAAGATGTCATCATTAAGGACACACGGGGCTCTAGGATTTAGACTGGTTAGGAGGACTAGTCATCCCACATTCTCACTGAAGAATCACAAGGCTACAGTTCAGCCAAACTACAGCCTGGCCTCACCAAACTATCATCATGAAAATGATAGCAAATGGGGAAGTGGGAAGCATTGTGCTTTCTTATCTCCTAGATAGCATGCAATTTTCAATCTTCGGGGATGTGTTGGACTCACATGGTATAAAAAAGACATTTTCTCACCAGTTAACATATGTCTGTCACACAAGTGGAAAGAATTAGCTTGTGAAAGAATATTGATTAAACTACTAAACAATACCCCAAACTGATAGCTCCTTTTTCTTCTTATTTCAGGTGGTAGCACTAACCAAAGGGGGAGCTCTCATTTCTCAGAATATTAGACATTTAGTTCTACCAGAAAACTTGAAGCCTGCGAAAGTAATGAGCTTGATAAAGTCACCTGATCACCTTCAACACCATCATAATGGAAAGTTACACTTCAGCATTGCTGCCGATGACAAGGATGGCCACTTTGACATCAACAGCTCGACAGGAGACTTATTCCTCTCTAAGGAACTTGATTATGAAACGACATCTCATTATCTTTTCAGGGTGATAACTAAAGACCGTAGCAAAAACCCTCCCGTGAACAGCACAGTCTTCCTTAGTGTCGATGTGGAAGATCAGAACGACCATTCGCCGTCTTTCCAGGAGGAGTTCATTGTGATAAGCGTGGAAGAGAATGCCCCCGTCGGGACCCTGGTGCACGTCTTCAATGCCAAAGACGGCGATGGGAGTTTTCTGAACAGTAGAATACAGTACTTCATCGAAGCCCACCACCCTGGAGCGAATCCGTTTCTCATCCACCCCTCTTTTGGCACGTTGGTCACTGCATCCCCGCTTGACAGAGAGAGCGTTCCAGCTGTCGTCCTGATGGTGACTGCATCCGATCAGGCTGCGAACGTGACAGAGCGGCGACTGAGATCGCTGACGGCCAAGGTGGTGATTCTGGATGTAAATGACCACAGCCCCACTTTTATATCTTTCCCCATCGCCCTTGTCAGAGAGGATGCCCCCGTGGGCTCCTTGGTGCACCGCATAACTGCTCAAGATCCAGACGAAGGAAGGAACGGAAGCGTGACGTTCAGCATCCTCTCAGGAAATGAAAACATGGCCTTTGTTCTAGATGGGGCATCAGGTACCGTATACATCACTGTCAGCTAAAGCCTGGGGTCACTTGCTCATTTATTATTCTCATTTTCCTCTGATGTAAAATGGTAGTTCTCAAGATGCATCTGCTTTAAGGAGATTTGACTTGATTTACTGTTTAACTTATGCAGATGATGGGCACAGAGATTGTATTCAGAGAAGCAACAGTAATTGACCTGTTTGTTAATATTGACCTGCTTTGTAGCTAGCTCACCTGTCCTGGGATGAAGATACAGTAGCAAACTTCTTTGCCCCCATTGTGTGTTTTCACAGGGTAGGAGGTGGTACCCAAAGTGAATCAAGGTAGAACATGACTAGTCAACCACATTATTCAACGACTTTAATATGGAAACTTATCTTTATACTGTAGAGCACAGGGAACTATATTCAATATCTTGTGGTAACCTACAATGAAAAAGAATATGAAAATGAATATATGTATGTATATATATGACTGAACTATGATGCTGAACACCAGAAATTGATACAACATTGTACACTGACTATACTTCAATTTAAAAAAAAATACACTTGTAAATAGTTGGAAATAATGTATTTTTAAATGGTTGGATTGATTTGGACATTAAGGCCCTGACTTCTTAAAATTGAGAGATTTTCTTTTTGGTAGAAGCATGTATTCACTGTCAGGTACTCTGCAGAAGTGACGTTCACTGTCACTTCCTTTGACTTGCTGTCACCATTTTGCTGGATAACATCTACCAAAGGTCGTGATGTAGTTTGATGGATATTTATAGGTACAGTGTCATTCTTGTGACATTGGAA
This sequence comes from Camelus ferus, assembly GCF_009834535.1. Taxonomy (NCBI): domain Eukaryota; kingdom Metazoa; phylum Chordata; class Mammalia; order Artiodactyla; family Camelidae; genus Camelus; species Camelus ferus. Next base: position 110,132,563 of record NC_045697.1, on the reverse strand, counting down.
GTGAAACTCCTTCAGCCTGATTTGCAGAAGATATCGAAGAGATGGATTACCATCACATTCTCTAAAAAATAGTCATGTCTGCATGAGCCTTAGAAAAAAAAGTCTCAGATGTATACCATTTGGCCCAACTGTTAGTAAGAGCAGTATTTGGAATGGGACTGAATGTGTAGGATTTGGAAGTCATGATTACAGTCTGGCTGTATACTGTTGGAAAATTTCATCAAAATATTTATTAAATCCTATACATATGGCTCCATTCTGAGGCATGAGTGAGCACCATCTAAAAGCCTGGCTGACAGAGAGATAGTCCAGACCCCACTGCAGATTTCTGTTAGAGCGGGGGTCTCCGAGGACTTGTTTCAACAATACTTAAAATGTTTTCCAAAATGGCTAAGTAAGGTCTATTTCAGATTGTGAAAGAGAATGGATAAAATGAGAGTTGTGTCCTGGTAATACAGGCATCATGAATCTTGAGCAATTGCCGTGGCTGTTTCAGTTACGGTACTTTTCAAAGATACAAAATGCTAATTGCTGGATGCATTCATATGAGATGGGCTACTTTTTCCTCTTACGAGGCTCATTTTTTTAATAAGGAAGACCAAGTGAGATTTTCACTGGTTTTTTGCTATGAAATGTAAAATGGTAAACAGTTAATGAAAAATCATTTTATAAACTCTGCAAACCTCTTTAATTATTTGAAGACAAGTTTTTATAGGAAGAGCATGTGTTAGAGAAGCAAATAGCAATCCTAAAAAAAAAAAACTGACAATTGTAATTCTATATCAGCTATATGGGTGCAAGTCTTTTTTAAAACACATTGCTTGGATGAGTTATATCCTTAAAAGGCAGTAGGGTAGAGGCGTTTTATTCGTGAAATTTATTATGTGAGTTATAAAATATTTACTTTTTTGTTAATAAAAAAGACAGTTAGTTGAGGGTAGTATAAAGAGACTGTAACTCTTAAACAAAAACTAAATCTCTCAAAGAATGTAGCCACACTTACCTTTTTGTAACTTTGTTACTTTTACACATGAAGTGTCATTTGACATGAAGATGGATACTGTTGGAACCTTGATATTTAAAAAAATTAAAGTAAATGGGTAGATACATAATCCTGTTGTAATCATCTCAGTAGACACTGATACGTAATAAATTATTTCTGAATTCTCATTCATCCTTATAATTTAAATTAGGATGACTCATCTGATTAAAAATGTTCTCCTTTATTCTAGATAATATATCAATTTAAAGTGGGTTGAATAATATTCTTTAACAGAAAAAGCTTCTGAATTTTTAGCGACTTAGACATTAAGTAGAGAAAGCATTCTTCTCCAAAGAATATTTATTATGTATTCCTTTTCTTCTCTTTCAAAATAGGTTTGCTAACTACAACTTGTCCTTTGGATTATGAGCTAAATACCCAGCACATTCTGACCCTTCTGGCAGTGGATGATGGAGTCCCAACACTTTCTTCATCCCAGACTTTGACAATTACGGTCCTGGATGTAAATGACGAGGCACCAGTATTTAAGCAGCACCTGTATGAAGCTTCAGTTAAAGAAAATCAAAACGCAGGAGAGTTTGTCACAAGGGTTGAAGCTGTGGATAGAGATTCAGGTAACTCAAAAATATGGGAACTATTGAATGCTAATAACAAAAATTGGCATAATTGACCAGAACAATGAAAACAGTTGCTAATTATCTCAAACTTCTAATATTTCTTTAACTAGCATACACATGAAAACATACAGGCATGTAAAGATAATGTGTACTTTTTACAGCATTTGCTTATGTTGCTTTTTATGATTATTTCTAGTGGAGTGATACATAATTAACATACAATTTATTTATTTGATCTTGATAATAAACAAGTACAAAATACCATATTTTATTTTTCTGACTGTAACAGATCATTGAGTAAAAGAAGGTAAATGGTTCTCTATTTCCTCTATATGTAGCATAAAGGAGGAGACAGGGTGCTGGTGTCAGACTGCCTGAGTTTGAATCCTAGAATCACCACTTAAGCTGTTTCACCTTGAACAAACTGTGTTCAAGGTGAAATGTATGTTCTCTCTGATCCTCTCTTTGCTTCTTGGTAAAATGAGGATTGTAATACAGCCTGATTTGTAGTACGTATGAATGAGTTATTGCCTACGAAGAGCTGAGACCAGCATCTGGTCCAATAAATGGTCAAAATATGTTAACTTACATCATTACTATCATTAATAACATCAACTGCTATGTCCAGACAAATGACTTTTAGTTATTGTGGCTAGAAATTTGTAAATGTCTTGGAATTGCTTTCCAATATCACTATGACTTTTTGGCATTTAAGTTGCAGTAACTTTAATAATATTCTTTTTAAAATTTTAAACAAAATAATTATAAAAATTACAGTGACGTGTTTGCCATTAACAGCAAATATATGCTGAATATTCCCATCTGAATTAACATAAATAGTTTAATAAGCTAGTCTTTTAAAATTCACATTTGTATATAGCAAGTGGCAATACATAATCAGTATAATATTTTGTACGTTTCTTGCAAGAATTGTAACAGATGTTTCTATGGAAATAATAGTATTAACACTAGCATTTTCTTCCTAGGTTGTTCATCAGAAAAATAAAAGATACATTTCTCTTGAGCTTTTAAACTAAATTACATGCCATCTAGATGCTTTGCCCTTTGGAAAACATTGTCTTTTTAAAAAAAATTTTATTGAAGTGTACTTGATCTATAGTGTTAGTTTCAGGTGTACTGCAAAGTGATTCAGTTATACACATACATATGTATTTTTTCTTTTCAGATTCTTTTCCATTATATATTGTTACAGGAAGTTGAATATAGTTCCCTGTGATATACAGTAGGTGGAAAACATCATCTTTTAATGAAATGCATTTTACTTGAATTTGTATGTGATGCTACGAAAACTTTCAAGGGCTAACCCAGTTTTCTCTCTTTTGACCAGAGTGGGGCAGTGTGATCCAAGAGTTTGCTTATTATGCTTAGCAACAGGGCTGGAGTGTGCTAACAGTTGGCTTGTCCCAACTGGGGCTTAAAGAATTTATTTAGCACATTTCTGGTGGTATGGTTTTTAGGTGATAGAAACAACAGAAAATATACATAAGCTTTGTGTTTCCAATATTTCCAACATTCTCTGAGAGCGTTCTCTGGCATATACTGAGTAACACAGGGCTCTGGGCAACACAGAAACCGCTTCCCAAAGCCCACAGACATACTGAATCCATCAGTGATGTTGTGTTGATTTAGCAATAATTAAAAGTCTGTAAAATGCTTCTCCCTTTGACCTTACTTTATTTTATTAACTTTATTTTTTAGAACAGACTCTGCCAAAAGGGCTAATTTTCTTTAATATTTGAAGGAGAAAAGAATTTCTCTCAAAACGTTTTGTTTATCAACTAAAGATGATTACCGTAAATATGTTTTCCAGTTTTTACTGTCAAGTTGCCAAGTGTTAGTGTTACTTTCTTTTGGAGTGAATAGTCTGCAGCCTCTTACTTAGAACTGCAAGTTTATTATTCTAAAGATCATGGTTTGCCGGAGAATTTAAATACAAAATTGCTGGGTTTCTGGCTTTGCATTTGTGGGTGTTTGAGATACACATTAGCGTCTTCTGAGTCTCATGACCCTTCACAAGTTTTGGAGACAATTTTGGCTTACTGGAAATCTCAGTGTCTTTAAAGAGACCAGATCTGTTAAACAAGTGGATATGTAAATGTATGTGAATTTGGGTGTGCTTTTGAACGTATTTGCCCTAAATATTTTTTTTTTTTTTTGCTGGTTGGGTTAAGACAATGAAAAAGGATTATGTATGGGAATTAAAATGACATAGTCAGGATTTTACCATAACTGGCATCATATTGGAATTTATGAATGGTTTACTTTATAGTATGTATTTTTTAAAAAAACCATAGCATTACTTAATACCAGGGTAACATATGTTTTCTAGCATTCTACAATGCAGTTTTCAAAATGTATGCCTACAGTGTCGTTTGGCATTCAAAACCCATAGGAATTTGAGCACTGAATGTTTATGGTGTATGACTCACACTGGTTCTAACAGGAGTTTTTTTCTGGTATTAAAAGGGAAAAACAACTACTATGTTCTAACTAAGATATTAAAACTGCTACAGCCTTTGGTGCCACCAACAAAGAGCTCCATTGTTAGTGAAAAAAGATCTGCCCCCCAGCGTACCTCTCCCCTAGTCCCGGGGGGCGGGGGGAAGGGAGAAGGCTGCCCCACCAGGGAGGATGACTCAGTCCCGGTGATGCATTGAACCAATCGTGGCGAATACAAAATAACTCAGCAGTACATTGCTGTACAAAAACGTCCAACTCTATAGTGAAATCTTATGCTCTATCCGATAAAAATGTATTCTGTATCTGGATTTATCTTGAATAAACTCCACATCTGCTTTCCTGGCAACTGTCTCACGCTGAATGTACAACCGCACCCACCTGCCTACTCTTGGAGCAGTGGAGAAGCACCGCCATGACAGTATTCCATCTATTTCATGGAATCTAAGACGCCATTAATTGTAAGATGCATCTAACTTCAGAAATGTTAAAATTTCAGGAGAAAAAATGTCTTAGAATTAATTAAATAGTAAGCAAACAAACAAAAAGGCCTACTCACCCAAAGACAGTCACTATTAAAACTTTGAAATACAGTCCTATTTCATTTAATCCATGCATTTTGATTATAGGATTGTTTAATTGTCTGCCTGCCTTTTAAGCTGTGAACTCATGGGTTCAGAACATATTTTATTTGCTTTTATCTCTGGTCCCTATGATAACGCAAGCTATGACATTGGAGCTCAGTAAATGTTTTCGACTATATGGTCTGAGAAACTGGAGCTTCTGTGAAACTGGCTACTTCAAGTTGCCTTCCCTCTTCAGAACTCATTTGTTTGTTTATTTCTTCATTCAATCATCCAGGCACAATCCTATTTTTATTTAGAAATGTTTGAGTTGGACGGGCATTGTACAGTTGAGGAACGAAAAACGATCTTCATAAAAAGTAAATCTGAAAACCACATTCCCTGGTCAGAATTCTTTATTAATTCCTCATGGGTTTGAGGCTAGAGTTCTCTCCTCTTTCAGCTTAACAACCAGGCACTTTAATAAGTGACTGTAGCTTTCCTTTCTGTCCTCAACTCCTGTCATTTTCCAACCTTTACTCGGGGACCAGGTTATGCAAAATTTTCTCTGTAAAAGACAAGGTACTGAATTTGGGGGCTTTGCAAGCCATACGGTCTCTGTCACTCACCTCTGATATTGGAACAAGGCTGCAGCAATAGATAATATGTAAAGAAATGAGTGTGGCTGGGTTTCAATGGAACTTTACAAAACCCCGGGTCAGGCTGGATTTGGCCAGTAGGCTATACTTTGCCAACCACTGGTCTAACATGTATCTAAGGAAGACATCTGAGTGACTTTGCTATTTTCTGCTCATCAGATGCAATATGGGTGGAAACTGATGGCAGTGAGTCGGAAGGGAGATAGAATGAACTCCTTCCCCCCTCCTTCCTCTCTCTCTTTGTTCCTTCCTTTCTGTGTGTGTTTTTTTTTTTTTAAACCAGTCAGCAATATCTGAAGTCAGATAGAAGACAAGTCAGGTAAGAACTAAACACAGACAGTAGATTTTATAACGAGAAGCTCATTGGTGACTGTAGAAAGAATAACTCGAATGGCACTGGCTTCAAGCTAGCCACAGAGAATGGACAGCATTTTTCTAAGAAGCTTGGCTATAGAAGAGGAGGAAAAAAATTCTTGATTTTTACATCTAGAGAAGATTATTTAATAATTATAGTGATTACTTTGATCTCATAATGATCACATCATCTCTTTTTTTAACCAAGACAGAATTTCTAAAAATTCCAGACTGTTAGAATCTGTTGTTCCTGTCTGTCTCATCCCACATTGTGAAAATGGGAACAGTACCATCTTACATCTACTTCTGTTGGTCCTCAAATAGATAGGTGGTGAGCATAATTGGCCAGGCATAGTGCTGCTTGCCAAAGGGACAGCCCAGTGATGCGTCAAACCAGTGTGGCCTCTGCCTTCACAGAACTTTCATGGAGAGTGGCATCTTTTCATTTTGGGACCTTTTATTTTTGAAATAAATCCACTCATTATATATGATGTCATTATGTGTTATACATTATATATATTACATATTGTATCATATATTATATATGTTTAATTCCCATCACTTGTCAAACCTAGAAAATGTCTTCATGTGCTTAAACGTAAACTCAAATCTAAAATTTCCTACTACATCAGTACAGTTATTCTCTAATGTGCTTTACCTCTGTATCCAATACTTCCTGACTTTTTAAAAACTTTCAGATTTTATTATTTCTATTATTCTACATAGACTTTCATCCCTGAGGTAACAATCCACTCCCCTTCAAAACCTCCTCGTATATTATTAAGGATAAATGAGGTCTTTATTTATAACTGGAGTTTGCACAAACACATCTTCACACTCCAGACTTTGCACCCTTCTCTGTTTAAATAATGTGGGATAAATTCAAAGTAATATCCTATGGCTCTTTTAGAACTCAGTTAGGGCATTGCTTCTTCCTCCTTATAATCTTCTGGAATAAATACAGCATCTGGTGACTTCTGGTCATGCTATCTCAAATATATTGATCCTATATTATTAGACTGTTTTCTCTAGGTCATTAATATGCCTGAAGTTTGTCCCAAATATCCCTTCTCTTTCAAGTGACATAGTAAGAAGACATATATATTTATCCTCATATAAAACTAGCATTGTATTCCACTTTTTCCAGTGCTCAGTTCAGTATTATACCTAGTAGACCATGGCAGAAGAAAATTTACTTTTTTTTAAACATTTTTTATTGAGTTATAGTTTAACAATGTTGTGTCAAATTCCAGTGTAGAGCACAATTTTTCAGTTATACATGAACATACATATATTCATTGTCACTTTTTTTCGCTGTGAGCTGCCACAAGATCTTGTATATATTCCCCTGTGCTATACAGCATAACCTTGTTTATCTATTCTGCATATGCCTGTCAGTATCTACAAATTTTGAAATCCCAGTCTGTCCCTTCCCACCCCCCACCCCCCGCTCCCTTGGGAAAATGTACTTTTTAAGACTGGCAAGATGGAAATTTGTAATTGAAGTTGTCTGTGAAGTCCAGAGGACAGTATTTCACCTTTTATTAAAGTGTAAAACTATTTACACTGAGTACTGTATCTATAGCTAGATTCTTGTTCGTTAAGAAAAGAGCACAGAAATGATCGAAAGGAACTTGCGTGAAGTGCAAGTGAGCTTCAATGTCATAGGACAGACTCGTTCAAGTGAACGGTACGAGTGATCTTCATAACCAGTGATGGAAATGGCGTGACGCTTTTCTTAGGGGAGAAATACAACCACAGAAATAAGGGAAGAATTATTTCCAAAATGCGTAATTACGCGGTACCGCATTTCTCACTCCAGATAGGAGACCGAATGCTGAGTAGAAAACAAAGTGAACACAAGACACACACATAAGCAACTCTATGTGCTGGCCTCCCGTGCTGAAGAATGAACAGAGTAACACAACTGAGCACGAGTTTTTAAACAGGGGTGTCCATCTACAGAAATTATCGCTGGCCCTGCAAACTTACAATTATGCCATTAAATCACAGTCAGAGGTGTTAGAAGGAGTAATTAGGAATATTAGGGTTGCACACTCATAAGAAATTTTTCATGAGAGGGAGAAAATCTTAAGCATTCATCATGGAGAAGTCTCATAAGACTTTTGAAAATCAAGTATTTCAGCCCATGAGGCTTTTATTTAACAAGAACAGCCCAAAGAGCTGTGTTTTTTGTTTTTGTTTTTGACTTTAATTTGAAGGTTAAGTGCCTTGCCTTTTTCATCTGTGGCCTAACAAGTTCATAGGGAAAGGGAAGACAGACAGATGGATTCCATCGGGATAATTGCTTAGTGTTTCTCTGTATTTTCCTTTAGGAATCAATTCCAAGCTTCAGTTTGAACTCATGCCAGGTGCTTCATCCGGGTTGTTCAAGATAAATCCTGACACTGGGGAGGTAGTGACAGCCACCACACTGGACAGAGAAGTTCAGGAAGTCCTCACCCTTCGAGGTAAGGGGTCCCTTGAGTGTGCTAAACAAACACACAAAAATAGGCAGACGGGAGGTTAGAGGTGAAATTTTACCTTTCAGTAGGGCGTCTTTAAATACAGTGTTATTGATCCAGTGCTACCCAGTTAATTTGGTCTGATGCTGTCTGGTTAGGGCAATATATTGGAGGTATGAATTAAGAGCCACTGTCTGTGTGGTCTTTTATTCCTTGTCAGTACTTGTACGAGACGGGGGAGTCCCTATGCTGTCCGGCACCACAACGATTCTCTGCACCGTGGAAGATGAAAACGATCATGCACCGGAGATTATTGTACCCACCCGTGACATTGAGGTTCTGGAAAACCGTGAGCCAGGACTTGTCTACACTGTTTTGGCCTCTGATATGGATGCTGGCAGTAACGGAGCTGTTAGATATCACATAATTGGTAAGTATTTTCTTTATTTAACACCCACCCCCGCCACCTCTCCAGGATACCAACTTGGTTGGCACACGCTTCATGGCGAGTATTCTGCATTTGGTGTCTACACAGTGTCTACACAATACACACCCTGTAGGAAAAACTGACTGGTGCCCTGGGTTTCCTCTCCTCCTCCTCCCCTGAACCTCTGAGCTCCAAACGCCTCAAAACCCTGCCCTTGACAACTCTTGTTGTTAGTAATCCACTGACATTAGTGAATGTACAGAAGGAACAGATCTTTTTTTTCTATTTTCATTTTTCTCATATGATCACTTATTTTTACTAATTTGAGCAATAAAGACTTTCTTTTTTGAAAGAGTAAATAAAATCAACAAACCTCTGGCCAAACTCACAAAGAAGGAAAAAGAGCACAAATAAGCAAAATAAGAAAGGAAAATGGAGAAATTACAACAAATAACATAGAAATACAGAATATCATATGAGAATATTATGAAAAACTATATGGAACCAAACTGGATAACCTAGAGGAGATGGACAAGTTTCTGGAAACATACTGTCCACCAAGACTGGATCAAGAAGAAACTGACCATTTGAACAAACTGATCACTAGAAATGAAATCAAATTAGCAATAAAAAACCTCCCTACGAATAAAAGTCCAGGACTGGACAGCATCACCAGGGAATTCTACCAAACATACAAAGAAGAACTCATACCAGTCCTTCTCAAACTCTTCCAGAAGACTGAAAAAGAAGGAATACTCCCAAATTCATTCTATGAAGCCACCATCACCCTGATACCAAAACCAGGCAAAGACACCACCAAAAAAGGGAATTACAGACCAATATCACTGATGAACATAGATGCAAAAATCCTTTCCAAAATACTAGCAAATAGAATCCAACAGCACATAAAAAAGATTATACATCATGATCAAGTGGGGTTCATCCCAGGGACACAAGGGTGGTTCAACATATGCAAATCAATCAATGTAATACATTACATCGACAAGAGAAAGGACAAAAACGACATGATCATCTCAATAGATGCAGAAAAAGCTTTTGATAAAATTCAACACTCATTTGTGATAAAAACTCTCACCAAAGTGGGTATAGAGGGAACATATCTCAACATAATAAAAGCTATATATGACAAGCCTACAGCCAGCATAGTACTCAACAGTGAAAGACTCAAAGGCTTCCCACTAAAATCTGGGACAAGACAAGGATGCCCACTATCACCACTCCTATTCAACATAGTCTTGGAAGTCCTAGCCACAGAAATCAGACAAGAGAGAGAAATAAAAGGGATCCAAACTGGAAAAGAAGAGGTAACGGTGTCATTATATGCAGATGACATGATACTATATATAGAAAACCCTCAAAGGTCCACACAAAAACTACTAGAGCTGATCGAAGATTCAGCAAGGTAGCAGGTTACAAGATTAACGTTCAAAAATCAGTTACATTTCTTTACACTAACGATGAATCAACAGAAAAAAGAAAGTAAAATAATCCCCTTTAAAATAACACCCAAAGTAATAAAATACCTAGGAATAAATCTAACCAAGGAGGTGAAATACTTATACATGGAAAACTATAAACCATTGATGAAGGAAATTAAAGAAGACTTTTAAAAAATGGAAAGATATCCCATGCTCCTGGATTGGAATAATCAATATTGTTAAAATGGTCACACTACACAAAGCAATCTACAGATTTAATGCAATCCCTATCAAATTACCCAGGACATATTTCACAGAACTAGAACAAATCATAATAAAATTTATATGGAACCATCAAGGACCTAGAAGTGACAAAGCATTACTGAAGAAAAAGAATGAGGCTGGAGGAATAACTCTCCTAGACTTCAGACAATACTACAGAGCTACAGTCATCAAGACAGCAAGGTATTGGTACAAAAACAGACATATGGACCAATAGAACAGAATAGAGAGCCCAGAAATGAACCCACAAACTTTTGGTCAACTCATCTTCGACAAAGGAGGCAAGAATATACAATGGAATAAAGACAGTCACTTCAGCAAATGGTGTTGGGAAAACTGGACAGCAGCATGTAAAGCAATGAAGCTAGAACACTCCCTTACACCATACACAAAAATCAACTCAAAATGGATTAAAGACTTAAACATAAGACAAGATACAATAAACCTCCTAGAAGAAAATATAGGCAAAACATTATCTGACATACATCTCAAAAATGCTCTCCTAGGGCAGTCTACCCAAGCAATAGAAATAAAAGCAAGAGTAAACAAATGGGACCTAACTAAACTTACAAGCTTTTGCACAGCAAAGGAAACCATAAGTAAAACAAAACGACAACCTACGGAATGGGAGAAAATTTTTGCCAGTGAAACTGACAAAGGCGTGATCTCCACACTATATAAGCAGCTCATATGACTTAATAAGAAAAAAACAAATAACCCAATCCAAAAATGGGCAGAAGACCTAAACAAGCAATTCTCCAAGGAAGACATACAAATGATAAATAGGCACATGAAAAAATGTTCAGTATCACTAATTATCAGAGAAATGCAAATCAAAACTATAATCAGGCATCACCCCACACCAGTCAGAATGGCCATCATTCAAAAGTCCACAAATGGCAAATGCTGGAGAGGCTCTACTGCTGGTGGGAATGCAGTTTGGTGCAGCCACTGTGGAAAACAGTATGGAGATTCCTCAAAAGACTAGGAATAGACTTACCATATGACCCAGGAATCCCACTCCTGGGCTTGTATCCAGAAGGAATCCTACTTCAAAATGACACCTGCACCCCAATGTTCATAGTAGCACTATTTACAATAGCTAAGACATGGAAACAGCCTAAATGTCCATCAACAGATGACTGGATAAAGAAGAGGTGGTGTATTTATAAAATGGAATACTATTCAGCTGTATAAACTGACAACATAATGCCATTTGCAGCAACATGGATGTTCCTGGAGAATGTCATTCTAAGTGAAGTAAGCCAGAAAGAGAAAGAAAAATACCATATGAGATCGCTCATATGTGGAATCTAAAAAAAAAAAACAAAAAACGAAAAACAAAAAAACACACACACAAATAGAAAAACAGAAAATAGAAAAAAAAAAAAAAACAGAAACAGACTCATAGACATAGAATACAAACTTGTGGTTGCCAGAAGGATGGGTGGTGGGAAGGGACCGGGATTTCTAAATGTAGAATAGATAAACAAGATTGTACTGTGTAGCACAGGGAGATATATACACCATACACAAAAGCCTTTCTTTCAGGTCTAGAGGTTGGGAGTAGACAGAGAGTTCCCAGGTCTAAAGACCAATGAAGCACTTCAGATCTAGTCTTACTCCGGAGATCGAGGTCTTAAGGAACTTCTACCCTAGAACATAATTTTGTGACATCGCTCTCTAGATCAGAGACATAAAGTTACTGGCAGAGGAACATTAACATTAGCATGGCAGTCTTGAGAAGGCCATATCTTATTCACTAAAAAAGAAAAAAAAAAAAAAAGAGTGAAGAAGCTAATTTTCAGCATATGTCAGAGTACATATAAAATATGAATTGAAGCTAGAGTAATGCTTGAGAGACTGCTTCTGATGAAAAGAAGCTGTTTTAGGGTCTTGTAAAAAGAGCTTTGAGACTAGCTTCTGGAAGCTGTCACTCTCTGCTAAAAATTCTATACCAAGCCACGCTTTCTGTGTACCACCCATTTTGCTCCAAAATGAGAATTGTTTTATGGCCTTTTTTTTCACCCTGATGATAAAATGATATATACTTGCAGCATATATACACAATTGATGAAAAACAACAGTAATAAATAAAAAATCTTATATCTTGCAGAGATAACTGATTTGATCTTTGGAAAAATACTTTTCCATGAACCTCAGTGAATGAAACAAACCGATTTTACACTGTTGAATAATTTATGTATGCTATTTTATCTTATTTTAGACTAATATACAGTATAAATGATTCATGTCAGTGAATATAAGTATTAGCATTTCTAGTATGCAAATGAATAACATCATTTATCTCACCCTCCACGTGTTTGTGGTTTTTCCAGTTTTCTTCCTGTAATTGATTTCTAGTTTCATACCACTGTGATCAGAAAAGATACTTGTTATGATTTCCATCTTCTTAAATTTGTTGGAAAATTTTTTGTGGCCTAGCACATTATCTATACTGGAGAATGTTCCACGTTCACTTGAAAAGAATGTGTTTTCTGCTGTTTTTAATGAAATATCTTATGTGTATCTATTGAGTCCACGTGACCTGATATGTCATAAGGCCATTGTTTCCTTATTGATTTTCTGTCTGGATGGGGTATTAAGTTTTCCTACTATTATTGTATTACTGTCCATTTCTTCCTTTGTGTCTGTTAATATTTGCTTTATAAATTTAGGTGCTCCTATACAAGGTGCATATATGTTTATTAATGTTATATCTTCTTCTTGTATTGACCTCTTTATCATTATAAAATGCCCTTCTTCATTTTTGTTGCAAACTTCGTTTTAAAGTCTATTTTTTTTCTGATATTCTAATTGTTATCCCAGCTTTCTTTTCGTTTCTATTTGCATGGAATGTCTTTTTCCATTTTTTCACTTTCAGGTGTGTGTGTCTTAAGACCTGAAGTGAGTCTCTTGTAGGCAGCATATAGATGAGTTTTGCTTTATTATTCATTCAGCCACCCCATTTCCTATGATTGGAGCATTTAATCTACTTATATAATTATTGATAAGTATGTTCTTATTGCTATTTTTGTTACTTGTTTTATGGTTGGTTTTGTAGTTCCTCTCTGTTCTTTTCTTCTTTTAGTCTATTCCCTTGCATTTTAATGATATTTTTTAGTATTATTTTTGGGTTCCTTTCTGTTTGTTTTTGTGTATCTGTTGTAGATTTTTGATTTGTGGTTAACATAGGGTTCATATATATCAATTATATATATACTTATCTTAAACATAGTCATTTAAGTTCAAACGCATTCTAAAAGCACTACGTTTTTTTCTTCCTTTCCACTATGTTTTATGTTTTGTTGTCATATTTTACATCTTTATTTGTACCTCTTAACTGTTTATTGTGGTTATAGTTGATTTTACAATTTTTGTTTTTTAACCTTTGTACTACCTTATTTAAGTAGCCTTTACCATTAAGGTTTTTTTCTTCATGTCTTTTTTTATTTGTTGTTATAGCATTTTCTTTTTCACTTAAAGAAGACACTTTAACATTTCTCATAAGGCCAGTTTAGTGGTAGTGATGACCTCTGTTAGTTTTCACTTGTCCAGGAAACTCTTTACCTCTCCTTCAATTCTGGATGATAACCTTGCTGGGTAGAGTGTCCTTGGTTGTAGGTTCTTTCCTTTCAGCACTTTAAATATGTCATGCCACTCTCTCTGGCTTGCAATATTGCTTCTGAAAAAGCAGCTAATAGTTATGAGAGTTCCCTTGTATGTGACTCTTTGTTTCCCTCTTTCTGCCTTTAAAATTCTCTCATACTAAGTTTTTCTATTTTAATTTTGATGTATCTTGGTGTGGGTCTCCTTGGGTTCATCTTGTTTAGAACTCTGTCCTTTGTGGACCTGGATATCTATTTCGCTTTTCAGGTTAGTGGTGTTTTCAGCCATAATTTCATCATATATGTCATCTGCCTTTTTCTCTCTCTCTTCTGTGATTCCTATAATGCAAATGTTAGTTTGCTTGATGATCTAGAGGTCCCTTCAATTATCCTCACTTAAATTTTTCTTTTTCTTTTTGCTGTTCTGATTGGGTGTTTTTCACTTTTCGGACTACAGTTCACTTATGTGTTCCTCTATTATCACCTGACCTGCTATTAATTCCTTCTAGCGTATTTTTCCTTTTAGTTACTGTATTCTTCAGCTTTAATTTGTTCTTTTTTATATTTTATCATCATTTGTTGAAGTTCACACTGTGTTCCTCTATTCTTTTCCCAAGTTTGGTGGAATTTTTTTATGGCTATTGCTTTGAACCCTTTATCAGGTAACTACTTATCTCTGTTTTATTACTTTCCCTCCCCTCCTTTGGAACATGTTCTTCTGTCTTCTTATTTTGTTTGACTTTCTCTGTTTGTCTCTATGAAATTAAGCAAAACATACCTACTTCAGTCTTGAAGGCATGTCTTATGTTGGCACATTCTTATGCAGTCTGCCCAGTGGCTTTGGTGGGAGAGCTGGATCTAAAGTGGTCGTGGGCCATGTCTTCTCCTGGGGTGCGCTAGCAGTCACTGCCCTGTCAGGGGGTGGGGCCAGGGCCTGAGGGGCTGGCGCTACAATCCTGAGCAAGCCTAGCTTCTCTTCAGTGCTAAAGGAGCTTCTGCCTTGGCCAGGGGTGGTGCTGGGACCTAAGGGTCTGGAACAGGAACTTGGTGCAAGAACTGGCTTCTCCCAAAGTGCAGTGGTGGTCACTGCCTTGTAAAGGAGTGAGGCTGGAGCATGAGGAGCTGAGGTAAGAGCCTGTTTCAAGCAGGGGTGAGGTGCACTGGAGCAGTCAGGGCAGACTGACCAGAATGCCAGGTGGTTTTCAGTCTGCTGCCTCTGTGCTGGGGCTGGGAACAAACAAGTTTGTGCTCGTGCTCTACAAGAGCAGAATCTCAGTTTCCGACAGCCCTCCACTAAGCTCCGTGGGTTTTCAAACCACCTGAAGGGGCTGGTATTCCCAGTCTTGGACTCCAGGGCTGGGGTGCCCAAGGTGGGGCTCAGACCCCTCACTCCTGAGGGTGGATCCCTGAGCCTGTGAAATCCTTCTCCTCTTCTGGCTCTCCCACCAGAGGTGTGGGTCTTGACTAGATTTCTTCTTCCCTCTTACTAGACTCCTCATGGTTCTTTCTTCGTAAGCTTGGTTGCAGAACAGCCATTCTGCTCATCTTCAGGTCATTCCCAGAGAAAGTGTCTCTATATGTAGTTTGTAGTTTTGATGTGTTCTTGGGGGAAGGTGAATCCAGGGTCTTCCCACCTCCTAATAAATTTTTATTTCCCACTCTCTCTTTCTTTTTACAGCGAGAGAGCAGAATTGGGATCAGTGCCTTTGGCAAGAAATTGCATTTTTGTTCACACTTTATGTCCTTGTAGTGGGCTGTGGACTTGGCTGTGTGCCACCCTCACTCCAGAACTCCCCATCAAAGACCATTTTTTAAAGTAAAAGAATTACTGTCATACAAACATAAAATTAACAACTTCCAACGATTTTTATTCACCTCATTAACTAATGGACAAACCAAAGTGATGTTAAAATTGGTTCAAGGAGACATCCAACCCACACGCAGAAAATAAGGAATTCTGAAATGCAGGAGAGGTCTACCCACAAGAAAATGATCATTCGCATTCCACTAGACATGATTAATTTGAATTTCTGTGGACAAGAACCATTTTCATTATTTATTAATTTTCAACAATTTGCAGGGCGATAAAACAGCTGAAAGACAATGAAGATAAAATACCTGGGAGACAACGCTGATGACAAAGCCAGACCAGTCACCCACTCACATTTTTTATTTTTACTCCACAACACTCACATTTTTTTCCTTCCATTTCAGACTATTTCACATTTTTTTTTCTGACAGCCTCAAGGACCCAGTCTTTATTTCAGAACCTCCTCATCGCTCATGTAGATTACTTCTAATAGCCTCCTAATTTTTCTTACGCTAGTCAAGCTTTGACATCGCTGCCCAGTACCCTTCCTGAAACAGAAATGTGATTCATGACGTTTTCCTGTCTACAATCCTGCGGGGGTTCCCCAAAGATTTTAAGATAAAATAGAGACTCTTCAGCACTGTACACAGGGCTGTTCATGATTCGGTGCCCTGCTGCTCTCTACACTCAGATACCCAGGGAATCCTGTGTTCTAGTCACATGAAGACATTTGCTACTGCTGATTTCTCATATTCCTCAGACTTCACCCAGGCTCTTCCCTCTGCCCTCTTCCTCTTCCCTCCTCCTGAGACTTGTAGCCTGGCTTCCTCCCCTTTAGGAGTCAGTTTTCATGTCACTCTTTCCAATAGGCATTTCCTGGCCATCCTAACGCAGGACCGCTCTGCTCTTCCAAAGTGCTTCCCAGCACCCTGCATGTGTGAGTTTCACACCACACTTCAAAGTCCAGGTACTGACCTGCCTCTCTTCCTGGACTGTAAACTCTTGGAAGCGAGAACCATGTCTTCTCCTCGTATTCCCAGCGACCAGCACATACTTGGTACACGATAGGTGTTCTTTAAATGTTTGCTGAAGAAATGACTTACTTTATCAACCACAATTGCCACAGAAATGTAGTTTGTCTCGTCATCCATATGTTAGGTACAAATTCACTGTGTCTTGTGAGGACATCCCGGTGCAGGTCCCTTCTCCCCGGCCCCAGCACTACCTATGACTGTTTTCTCAGAATGCTGGTCCACTTCTTCCATGAGCCTCTGGCAGCCTCCAGTAGACTCCCACCCTACTGGGGACAGTGCCCCTTGTCCAAGAACATGCCCCTCATCCAAGAATATGGCTAGTAGGTCACCGAACCACATTTTCCCAACTAATTTTCAGGCTGAGGTTTTAAAACATCTTTGGAAGTTTTTTATCCCTGTGTTTAGTTTCAACTTTTCTTCTACTTGGTACCGTGGATAATAGTAAAAGGAAACCTTCTGAAGGAGACAGAGAAGAATAAAACATCACCCTTGCTTATGTTATGGAAGAAACAGACAGGTGTTCTACTCTCTCTAACAGAAATGCTATGATTCATGCACAAAAGGCCAGGAAATGCAGAAGAGGCACTTAATGTAATAGTATAACCAGCACTCCATCTGGAGTGAGTAACATTTGGGAAAATTACAAATGTGCCGTTGTAAATCTATCTGTTAACTTTTGATTGATACCTCAAAATGGACATCCTGCTTCTTATCCCTGTCTACTATTATTTTATTTCAAATAGAACATGCATTTTAATCCTCTCAAGGGGAAAAATATATAAATTTAAAAAGTTGAAGTTGGACACACACACACACACACACACACACACACAAACTCGTACTATTGCAAATCAGTCACAGCAAGCATTATGAATTACGCACTGAACTAAGATAGATATTGAATTACATCATGTTGTTTATCCCCCGTAATAGAAGCTTCATGCGGGCAGGGACTTTTTATCATAGACTGACAAAAGTGTTTACAAAAGTCCTAAGATGTAATAATCAGGAAATGTTTATTGAATGTGTGTATATATTACATATATATTCATAGCAAAGGGCTGCTACTTTTTCAATTCAAATGGACTTGGAATTTGTTTTCTTTAATAGAGGGAAACACCGATGAGTGTTTTGCTGTCAATGAAACGTCGGGAGAGCTCTCAACCACTCGCGCTTTGGACCGGGAGCAAGTCAGCGACTTCGCTCTAGTCATCCTGTGCTCTGATTTGGGGGATCCACCCAGGAGTGCCGTCATGCAGCTGCAGGTCAGAGTTCTGGATGACAATGACCACAGCCCTGCCTTCCCCAAGCTCCATTACTGGTCCTCCGTGAGAGAGGATGCTCAGGTGGGAACTGTGGTCCTCGTGCTCTCTGCTGTGGACAAGGATGAAGGCCTGAATGGGCAAACTGAGTATTCTCTGGTGGATGCGGCCCCTGGGGCGTTCACCATTGATCCCATGACTGGCATATTGAGAACTGGCCACACCCTCGACCGAGAAGCCCGATCTGAACACACGTTCAGGGCTGTGGCTAGAGACTGTGGCATCCAGGGCTCGAGAAGCACCACAGCGATTATCCAAGTACATGTCACTGATGTTAATGACAATGATCCAGTTTGGGAACAGAACCCCTTTGATATTTTTCTTTCCCGCCAGTCACCTACAAACCGGACAACTGCCATCCTGAGAGCCAGTGACCCAGACTTGGGGCCCAACGGAACTGTCATTTTTAGCTTTGCAGAGCCTCAGTCCATATTTTCAATTAGTGAATATACAGGAGAAATTCAGCTTCAGAAAAACCCATCTTCAGAATATTTTCCTTTCTGGCTGCAATTAAAAGTTATGGACCAAGGGGTCCCAGCCAGGACAACCACTGGTCTCTTGGTCGTTCACATGGAGGGAGAAGATATAAAGATTTCCTTCAGCCAACGTCTATATAAGGCGATTGTGACTGAAAATTGTGAAGCAGGTGAGTGCCACGTGTTCCGTATATTGTCCCTGTTTTGGCAAAATGCTTAAAACTAAGGACGGTACAGTGGGTGCTGTTGCAGACTCAGTGTAATGAAGTTTTGAGTCCAGCCACTTCTTGGTATGCCCATTTTCATTCAAAGTGTATATGATTAGACAGAAGTGTGTTATTAGAAAAATACACTCAAATCCAGTAACCCACTCACAACCCTCTAAAGACAGCAAAAAGTAGTGAAAATACTGAAAGTTAAATCATTCAGGGCTCTTGAAGTTTCAGTTAACCTAAGTTTAAAGTCTCAAAAAAAAAAAAAAAGCCATTTGATTGAAATGTTTATGAATCCTTAACAATGGTACATTAGCTAAAATACTTTCCTGGAAGGACGTTGTGTTTAAGTCACAGCAACTGCGTGTCCTTGGGCAGTGTATCTGCCCCTCAGTTCTCTAATCTCTAATTAGGGATAATAATTGTACCTACCGCATTAGGGTCTGCTGCGGATGGACTAAGCGAGTTGATACAAAGCACTTAAAGCAGTGTCTGCAACATGGTCAGCGTGTAATATATGGCACCTGCAAATTAATTATTATTATGACTTCGTTTTGATACAGTCAGCATTGCTTTCAAACAGTACAGTAATATCTGATCTGCAAAGAATTTGGCAGATATTACACTACTCCGAACAGGCTCCTGTGAACGGTAACTCTTTTCCCTCATTATTTTTCAGTTGTTTCCCTACTCAAATTTATGCCATAATGGGAAACATAAAAAAAAATTAATTTAAATGATCTTTCTACCCCAAAGCAAAAAGCCCATTTGGAGATAATTGTGAGTTGAAAAAAAAAAATCCAATCTGGGTAATTATATCTTACTAGAAAGTCGAGAAATAAATCTTCTGAATCTTTGAGCTGGCCAGAGGGCAAAGCAAATGGACGTGAGAGAAAAGGAGTTTGTGAAAGAAGGGTCTGAGGTGTGCTGTTTGCTGGCTCTCTGTCATTTTTTTGTTCTTGTTTTGTCATTTGAGATTCAGTCTCACTTTATCTGTGCCTACAACAAACATTATTTAAAAGGCAGCCTGCATTTTTCTGAAACTCATTTGTTCATTTCACAGTGAAAATATTTTTGTTACACATCGTATGCTGCCTTCGCTATGAAAAGAGACTATTCCACTTAACATTGAATATTAAATTAGAGTTCTTTTCACGTTGCAGATTATTAACCTGACTTTGATTTTTGAATAATGGTTATCTCCCGGGCTACTTACTCAGCAGGCTTCTTGTCGATTTTAAACATAATTAAGAGTAAATTTCAATTACCTTTATTAAATGAAATAATAGTGACTTCCAAAATAAGTAGAAATTTCCACCTATATTTTTGGGTGTAATGAGACTTCCCCATAAGAGTTCAGTGTTAAATAATATGAGATACTCCTCAGAGCTCTGTTTCTTTTCCTCTTGAGAGGTATACATCCCAACTTCAGGGCAGAGCCTGAGGGAAAGGAAGGTTAACATTTCCTAAATGATGCAACAGAACGTATATTAATCAGTCTTGAACTGATGGCATTTTTGAGCCCAGCTTTTGGCTGCAGTGAACGTACAAACATTTCTTCCTGAACACCCTTGACATGCGGCCTTTCAGTCTGTCCTTGAATGTTGCAGTGGCTGAGAGTTTAGGATCCGGCGGTTCTTGAACTTGGGTGTGAAATAATCATTCTAGGATGACCCCTGAAGGTCCTACTTCAGTAGGTCTGGGATCCGGGACCTGTCGTTTTAACTGGCCCTGCAGGTGATTGGGTCACATGACCAAGGTGGAAAACCTCTTTTTTGGAAAGTCAGTTTGCTACGTTAAACTCGTGTCTTCCTCCTTTGTGTGTGCCCATAAGTCCTAGTCCTGCTCTGCACTGTGGCTCTTCAGATATTTTATGTGCTCTTTCAACAGCGGTTTTATGGAGTATGAAGTGCTGGGTACTTTTCTAGTGGGATGTACTAGTGAGCTAAAACACAAAGATGCTCGTCCTTGTGAAACTTGCATTCTAGCAGGGGTAGAGAGACAGGATCACGGAACACGGTAAATAGCTGAAGCGCAGTGTATGTCACACGGTGTTAAGAGCTATGGAATAAAGAAAACGCAGAGCAGGGAGTGCGGGGGAAGGGCACAAAGCGCAATTTTTAGATAGCAGGTTAGGGCAGGCATCACTGAGCAAGTGACATTTGGGCCAAGACTTAAGGAGAGGAGGTAGCCATTCATATAATGGGAGGCAGAGCATTTCAGAAAAACAGGAAAAAGTTCAGTGGGAGCTTGCCTGATTTGCTCAGAGAGCAGTAAAGAAGACTGTGTGACTGAAGCAGAGTCAGCGAGGGGGAAGATCGTGAACAATGAGGTCAGAGAACTGGTAGGTGGAGCAGAGCCTTGGAGATCGCTGTGAAGGCTTCGGCTTCCATTCAGAATGGTTTTCCCTTCCCTGGTCCATTCAGGTATTCTTCACCTATTAAGGTTTCCAACAACTACTAGGGAACTTTCTCATCCAATATAAATTCTGCAGAGTAATAGGCATTAAATAAATATATACATATATATATATAAATTAGGAAATCAATAAGTTATTCCTCAAAAGAGCTGGCATAGAAGTCATCATTGTTATCACACATTTTCACACTAGCCAATGAAATTTCTAAAACTTAAGGAATGCACCTGGTCACTTCCTAATTAAGATCTCTTTTCTCAGTTCTCCCAGATCAATTTGTTTGCAGGATTAAACCTAAATAGAAGTCAATATCTAACGTGCCCCAAAGAAAACATTTCAATATGAAATTAAGATACGATTAGTAAGTATAATAATATCTGTGGTTGAATTCAGAAATGATTTAATAATAAAAGTAATAAAAACGGCCGTGGTTGGGGGCGGTTTGCACCCGTTTCCATTTTTGCAGTGTGCCATTCATTTCTATGTCGGAGATGCACTCTGTTGGCAGGAAGCAGCCGTCACAAGAGGAAACTACCCTTATGTTAGTCTTTTTCTTATCACTCAACCTTCCATCTACTCCCAACCTTAACAGTTGGGATTAATCAATATGGTTAAGAGTAACCCGGGCTGAGATAAAAAAATTAGAGCAGAAGACAGTGAAGACCGTATTACTTTCTTGCTACTTTCAGATTCAGTCAGAAAAGCTAATGAATACATGGGTGGGAAGGCTTTTTTCTGCTGTCACATCATTGTGTTTTCTGTGACCTCTGATCAGAGTTGTCCTTCTTAGTCCTCTTGTATTTAGAATTACTGAATTAAATTTGACTGTTGCGTTTTTAATGGAACTTCACACTTTACAATTCTACTTATTAAATCTTACACATAAAGAAGGTTAGAAATACTCTGGCAGTAATACAAGCACATGGTACCCATAAATGTCTGGGTAGGTATCCGTTTTAAGATATCTGAAGCAATGAACTGGGTCCTTGCTTTGAGGAGTAGCTACGACATGTGTGAAGGTCATGACGCCTCAGCAGAGAGGTAGACTAAAGGCTGCAACTTATAACAAGAGGAACAAGAGAAGGACAGGATGGCACTTAAGAAGGCTGTCAAATCTGATTAGATGCAACTAACCTACACCAGGGTCGGCAGGATTTCCTAGGCTCCAGTAAAAACCAGTGACGAGGTACATCAAATACTGACTGACATTTCAAGCTGGCCAGAGCTTTCCTGGGAGCATGAATTCAGTACATACTGCCAGGTCATATCACGGACACCAGAAAGTGACTTTTTTTTTTTTTTTTTTGTATTTGAGTTCCAGTGGTTTTAAAAGATTGTAAATCCACTGATCAGTGTCAGAATGGCCTTGATATAAATTATTTAATAGCATTTTATGACTTCCTGTATGATTTCCCTTCAAAATATGCCTGTAATTTTAATCTTTATTTTCAAATGAAAAATATATATGCCTTTTGGAAGCTTATGTTTTATGTGATTTACTCAGCATCCCATCAACAGGCACCACTTGACATCCTGAGTGAATTATTTTTTGTATTATCATAAATTGTAATCACCCTAAACCACTTTTAACATTTAGGTAGGGGTTTTTTGTGTGTTTTATTTTTTGTTTATTTTTTTTTTTTGGATGAGGTAATTAGGTTTCTGTATTTATTTAATGGAGGTTCTAGGGACTGAACCCAGGACCACATGCATGCTAGGCATGCACTCTACCACTGAGTTATACCTTCCCCCTGTATTTTTTTTAGAAAATAAAAAGTTAAAACAAGTAACTCCAATGTATTTATATTTAGTTCAAGTTTCTTTCTTGGAAAGCCCACAAGCTTGAGTTTTGTATTCCTCTATCAACAACATTAAACTTAACACTTCAATTGTTTAAAACAATGTATAGTTCAATATATAGTTTTATATATATAGTTTTTTTTTTTTTATAGTTTATAGCATTTGAGAAGCAACCCTTTGGTAGGTAAAGTCTCTTTAAGTCATGAAATGTTCACTTATTCGTACGAAGAGTCATCTCAGAGGGCTTCAGTGGCCTGTAAGAGAGGCTGGCCGTACAGCAAGGTGACAAGAAAGTCCAAAGGGTTCCCTGCAATTTACTCGTATCACTCACTGTTCCTTTTGTACCACATGAGCGGAAATATAACCATCCTGAGTCTTTTTGAACTGAAGATAAACCACGTGGTTGTCCATGACATTTCAATCCATTAAACACTTTAAATGAACCTTCTAGAAGCCAGCTTTTATTTCTTCTGTTTCGCTTCCAGAGCTTTGGTTATGCTGATGACCGTGAGTTAAGAACCAGAGCCCCTAATGTGGACTTTCCGCAGCTTTATGCATTTTTTGAATTACCATGAGGGGAATAATTGAAATTGTGAATTGGATTGATATGCTGATTGAAAATAAACACTTAGATGTTAAAAGACTTGAGATAAAATTAACACATGGTGCTACATGCGGGCATTCTAACTAGTAAAATGTATCTACTATTGTCAGAGAATAGGTTCTTGCCTCGCACAGGAAAGAATTCAAGAGTAAGGCATGGTAAAGTGAAAGCAAGTTTATTTAGAGAGACACACTCCATAGACAGAGTGCGGGCCGTCTCAGAAGGGAAAATGGCTTAGGAGATACACACTTCTTAGGCAGAATGTGGGCCATCTCAGGTGAGAGGGAGAGAGACTGAAAGGTGTGGGGGCATTTGGTTTAAAGTAAAAACAGATACACAATCCATAGACAGAGTGCAGGCCATCTCAGAAGGCAAGAGAGAGAACCGCAGGGTGCAGAGTTGTTAGGTCTTATGGGCTCGATAATTTTATATGCTAATGAGTAGGAGGATTATTCCAACGACTTTGGGGAAAGGGCAGGGATTTCCAGGAATTGGGCCCCCGCCCACTTTTTGACCTTTTGTGATCAGCCTAAGAACTTTCATGGCACCTGTGGGTGTGCCATGAGGCTCAAGGTCTACTGGAAGTCGAATCTTCTGCCATCTTGGTTCTAACCAGCTTGTCTTGCCCTCAATTGCTGTGTCACTCCTTTAGTAGTTGTGCCCTGCTCCCCTTCCCTGCTTTTTCACTATTGTCTAATAAACAAATTAGACCTTGATATTTTGGAGAAAAACCCTTCTGGCCCTTTGGCAGTTGGTCCAGAATTCGGGCTTCTGCTCTTGGTAAAGTTGGGCACGTGTGTGTGGAGTATGGAAATTGCAGTGGGAGTTAGTGCAGCTGAGTGGCTCTCTACTGCTCTCTTGCCCAAGATGGGCAAGCTCTCTTTCTCTTTCTGCAAAGTGGAGATGGTAACAACTAATTCACAAGGAAACCACAAAGACTAAGTCAGGTCATATGACAGTACTAGTCACTGTTTTTTTTTTTTTTTCTTTAATCGTAGTATAGTCAGTTTACTATGGTGTGTCAATTTCTGGTGTACAGAATAAAGTTTCAGTCATGTATGCATATGTATATTCCTTTTCATATTCCTTTTCATTATAGGTTACTATAAGATGTTGAATGTAGTACCCTGTGCTCTATAGTAGAAACTTGTTGCTTATCTATTTTATATTTAGTAGTTAGTATCTGCACATCTCAAACTCCTGATTTATCTCTTCCCACCTCCTTTCCCCCCGGGTGACCATAAGTTTGTCTGCTACGTCTGGAGAATACCAGTCACTGTTTATGTTGTTACTGCTCTCCTCTTTCTGTTCCAAATCCTTAATTGAATTCTGTAAAGTTAGCTAGGTATAAATTCTCACCAGAGCAACTAGTTGTTACTTAACAGTTATTTAACAGTGATGTGATACTTGCAGCTTCTGAAACCCTACCACTCTATTCTATTCCACTTTGTCTCCAAACCAGGTAAGATCTATACTTTCCAAAGTAACAGAATTCCCATAAGTTTGGAACTGGTGTCTCTAGGTCATCCACAACTTTGAACAGGGCAAAAATTTATAACTCTTATGATAATGAAGAGGGAAGTCAATATTATCAGTCATTCATATTTCATTATTTAAGGCCAATCTCCTGTTTGGAATGAAATTCATTAGAATGAGTGCCAACTAACTAGCCATTTGCAAACTGTATCGAATTCCTTCACCTTAGCTCTGACTCTGAGATACTTCTGGAGGAAAGAGAAGGAGAAAGGCCTTAGGCAAGGTCTAGTTCTCTCAAAAGAAGGCAAACATCTCACAAAGAAGTTTTCACGTTTTCAAATTAACCCCAGTCCCACAGCTAAGCCTCCGCGATGTAGGCTCAAGACCTCATCTTAACAAAGTAGGGAGTTCCTCTCCTGAGGTTGGGACTTATTACCGTTAGGAAGAAGACTGATATACAAACCAGAATGCGGCTCTTTTATTTATAGAAGAACTGTGATTGCCATGTGGATTACAGGAGTCATATCAGGATGACCAAACTCTCTCTAGGAAAAAGGACACAGGAGCCAAATTATACTCAGAAAGTTGCTTGTTCATCCCAAATGGTTCAAGCAGGATATGTGTGATTCAAGTGTTGAACGTCATTGGCCTATGTTACCCTTTCCTCAGAAAAAACTCACACAGCACTGCCAAGTAGAATTTTGTGGTGCCTTAGTGACTGCCTGGACTTCTGTTGCTCACTAACATCCATTTAATTACACATTCCTTCTTTGGTATCTTAATACCTCAGTCAAGCCTTCTGCCCTGGGAGTGATTCTGTTTCTTCAAGGTGATTTTGCATAACTCTGTTCTGAACCATTATATCTTGTTTAAAGATATAATAGGGTTAATATATTTTAACAACTACTTTTTAAAGAATTTTTAGGTACACAGCAAAATTGAGAGAAAGGTACAGGATTTCCCATGAGCCCTTTGCCCCCAAACATGTGTTGCTTCCCTCATTATCAGCATCCTTCACAGAGTGGTACATTTGTTAAAATCAGTGCATGTGCATTGATACATCATGATCACCCAAAGTTCGTAGTTTACATTAGGGTTCACCCTTGGTGGTTTACATTCTGTGGGTTTGGACAGATGTGTGATGGCACGTATCCACCATTATAGTAGCATACAGAGTAGTGTCAGTGCCCGAACAAAAACATGCTCTGCTTGTTCATCCTTTCCCCAACACCCTGCACCCCAAACCCAGGCAACCACTGATCTTGTTATTGTCTCCATAGTTTTGCCTTTTCCAGAATGCTGGAATTATCCAGTATGTAGCTGTTTCAGACTGGCTTCTTCATTTAGTAATATGCGTGTAAGGTTTCTCCATGTCTTTTCATTGCTTGATAGATCATTTCTTTTCAGCACTGACTAATATCCCATTGTCTAGATATTGCAATTCACTTGTCTGTTCACCTACTGAAGACCATCTTGGTTGCTTCCAAGTTTTGGCAATTGTGGATAAAACTGCTGTGAAAACCAATATACAGGTTTTTGTGTAGACATAAATTTCCAACTCCTTCGGGCAAATTCCAAGAAGTGTGATTTCTGGATCTTATGGTAAGAGTATGTTTAGTTTTATGAGAAAATGCCAAACTGTCTTCCAAAGTGGCTGTACCATTTTACATTCCCACCAGCAGTGAATAAGAGCTCCTGTTGCTCCACATCCTCACCACCATATAGTGTTGTCCGTGTTCCAGATTTTGGCCATTCTAATAGGTGTGTAGTGGTATGTCATCTTAATTCACATTTCCCTGATGATGTATGATGTGGAGCATCTTTTCATATGCTTACTTGCCATCTGTATATCTTCTCTAGTGAGTGTCTTTTAGGGTTTTCACCCACTTTTAATCAGGTTGTTTGTTTTCTTGTTGAGTTTTAAGAGTTCTTTGTATATTCTGGATAGCTGGTCTTTACCAGATATGTCTTTTGCCAATATTTTCTCCCAGTCTAGGTCTTGTCTTTTAATTCTCTTGGTAGTGTCTTTTGCTTAGCAGAAATTTTAATTTTAACAAAGGCCAACTTCTGAATTCTGTCTTTCAGGTATCCTGCCTTTGATGTTGTATCTAAAAAAATTGTCACCAAATCCAAGTGCATCCAAGTTTCTTCCATTGTCTAGGACTTTTGTGTTTTAACATTTTGAATTTACATCTGTGACCCATGTTGAGTTAAGTTTTTATAGGGTATAAAATCGGTGTATAGATTCTTCCTTCCTTCCTTTCTTCCTTTCTTCCTTCCTTCCTTCCTTCCTTCCTTCCTTCCTTCCTTCCTTCCTTCCTTCCTTCTTTCTTTCTTTCCTTCTTTCTTTCTTTCTCCACTTGTTCTACCACCACTTGTTGAAAAGACTACTCATTGTACTACCTTTGCTCCTTTGTCAAAGATCAGTTGACTATATTTACATGGGTCTATTTTGGGGGTCTCTTTTCTGTTCCATTGATCTATTTGTCTATTCTTTCACCAATACCATGCTATCTAGGTTACTGTAGCTTTATAATCTTGAAGTCGAGAAGCGTCAGTCATCCAACTTCGTTCTTCTCTATGGGGTTAATATTTTTGAACTGTATTTCTACTCTTTTGTATACTGCCTGTCTATGGATAAGACCTTCTACCTATTCTGTGAGAGGCATCCACTTGTTTTGGATAGTATTAGGATAATTACAGCAGAAATGCAAAGAGAATATTCTGCCTTGACAAGCAAAACAGGTGGCCCTTACTCTAAAGAAATGGTTCCTAAGGAGATCTCCCACATGGAAAGAAAGCAAAGAGCATCCCCTTCTAGTTGCTGGGGAGCGCAGGAGGGGCAAGGGAGGAGAGATGCAGGAAACAAGTGGTCCGCCAGGAGCATCCTGCCCCTCCCTTCCCCGGCGCTATCATCTAAGAGAGAGGGCCAATGAGTCAGACTAAGGGAGAAGCTAAAAGCGCAGGACACTTTGGAACTCCCAGAGGACACCACCTCACGGGGTAGCTTTCTCCTAACACAGGCAAATGGAAGCAGGGTAAAATGGGCAGTGTGGTTAGGTGAAGAGAAGGCACACGGAGTGTTCCCTTCCCGTCTGGCTCTTGAAAAGCCTGGAAGACCTCCCATAGTCCCAGCCTTCCCACTTGGGGACATGGATTAATGCAGAGTCCAGCCCAGCAGGTCTACCATGAGGACCACGGCTGCATGTGATGAGATGAGCCCATCCCCAAACCTGCTGGGTAGACAGTTGAAATTCAGGGTAACATAATGTGCCAAGTATCAGAAAACCGCAGTATCAAAACCAGCTGCAGTGGGTCAGGGCAGCAGGGTAGTGTTCTGAACTTGAACATGCGGACATAAAAGACCAGATTCACTGCCTGGAGACAAATACTGAGAGCCAGTGGACAGCACACAAAGATCCCACCTCATCACTGCAGGCCTCCTTCTGGCCAGTGTCGTCTCACAGCGGAGCAGCAGGGCAAGAGGGAGGGCGTCTCAAAGACTGAGCATCCCAAAGATGCTAAATTACCTAACAGTACTGCTTCAAGGAAAGAGACTGAGATGACATTAAATAGCATGTTTAAGATAACCATTTGTCTCTATTGTCCATTAGGGTGGGGCTCCTGAAGAATATTAGATCAATCATTAACAAATATGGAAACTATTTTTCCTTTGCCCATGTAGGTTGCACTCTGTGCAACTGTAACTTATGGTGAGAGTATGTTCAGTTTTATGAGAAAATGCCAAACTGTCTTCCAAAGTGGCTGTACCATTTTACATTCCCATCAGCAGTGACTTTGGAGAGCACAAAGTCACTGGGAACTTCTTATCTTTAGAAGCCAGAGTTTAGTGGAGTGCAGAGTGAAGTGGAGTTGGGGAATTCAGCCCATTTTTCATGAGACTTGATCATGAAAGGGCAGAAGGGGATGTGGCAACAGCTTGAAGAGCCCCTAAGATGAGAGGGGTATTTTGTTTTGTTTTTGAAAGCTGCAAGGGATTTAGGCATTGGTGATTCTTAGCACTTTAAAGTTCACAAAGAACTTTCATTTATATGTAAGTAAAAAACAGAATGAGGCACTTAGAAATATCAGGATTTCCTTTCATTTCTTTTCGTTTTTAATTAGCATTTACTGCCTGTTTTCAGATTATTTTGAGGATAGCAATACTGTCTCCCTAAAGAGCTGCTGTGACAATCAAACAGACTCATTAAAATTGTACATGGTAGTACTCTTGACATGGCAGCTAAAAACATCATAAAAGGCATTTCTTGTAATCTGAGAGAAACATATCTTTAATTTTTTTTTGGAGACTTTTTTTGTTTCTTGAAATTATTGGAAGTCCTGAGTATCTCGTAACCAAAGTTAAGGATCACTCATCTAGGAAAATTGCACACCTTTCTTTCTGGATGTGTTCAGGCTCTGGATTCTGGTTGGCTCTGGGGCTCCAGGTGCTGAATGGGGAGTAAGGATGGCTCTCGACAGTTCAGGGTTATCAGCCTGGGGATGCAGCCTGGACAGGGAATGGCTGGAAAATGAGGGGAGATCCGCAGTGGCAGGTCCGCAGGCAAGAGCTGAATGGAGTCTGATCCAAGATTGAAGCAACTGTGAAAATTCTCAACTCATGTTTTGAATCTTCCTGTTTGAGTCTTCTGTACATCACAGAATTGGAGAGGTAGTAGGAACATCCAGGAATCATTTTAGCACTGCCTTTCTCTGGGTTGTTCTGAGTGCATTTTTAAATCATGAAATACAGCCATTTACAATAATCACTCCTTGTAAAAATTTTGCCATCTAAAATCCGTAATCCCATTAAAAATATATTTCAGACATAATCAGTTTGGTTTCCTTCTCATCGCATGTATTAATTCTGTATTGGTTTTCTTCCACATCCCTCTTTTATTAAAGTACGTAAGAAGTCAATAAGCACTTTTTATAGCTTCTTCTGTTATTTCCTTAGGTGTTCACAAAAGCAAATGTGTTCAAGATTGCATGCCGTTTACATTTTAAAACATGGTTTTCATCTGTTCACAAATTTTGGAAAATTATTCATTTTGAACATTTTCCACGCTTTGTCTCATCCCAAGGGTGAACTTTTTGGAAAGCCCTGGTAACATCTGTTCAGTTGTTTTTGATGAGAAGGTGGGAAGGAAAAAAATCAATTTTTCTTCTTCTTTTTTTTAAATGACGGTAAGAAACATAAAATTTACCATCTTAACCATTTTAAAGTGCACAGTACAGTAGTGTTAACAGCATGTACATCACTGTGCAGCAGATTTCTCAAACCTTTTCATCTTCCAAAGCTGAAACTCTGTACTCATTGAACAACTCTTTTGCCTCCCTCCACCCCGAGCAAGCACCACTCTACTTCTGCTTTTAAGGGTTTGACTATTTTGGATCCTTCATACACGGGATCCAAAATTTGCAGTGATTGTCTTTTTGCAACTGACTTATTCACATAATTTCCTCAAGATTCATCATTGTTCTACCGTATGACAGGATTTCCTTCTTTTTTTTAAGGCTGAGTACTATAACACATTTCTTTATCCATTTATCCACTGGAGGACATTTCGGTTGGTTCTACCTGTTGGCTATTGTAAATAATATTGCAATGAACATGAGTGTGCAAATATGTCTTTGAAATCCTGTGTTCAGTTCTTTGGCTATATACCCAGAAGTAAGATTGCTGGATCATATGATAATTCTAATTTTAATTTTTAGAGGCTTCTCCATACTATGTTCCATAGCAGCTCTACCATTTTACATTCCCACCAACCATGTACAGGAGTTCCAATTTCTCCTTACCTTTACTGACATTTGTTTTTTTTTGTTTTTGTTTGTTTGTTTGTTTGTTTGTTTTTCAATAGCAGGTGTCCTAACTGGTGTGAAGGGGTATCTCATTGTGGTTTTGATGTGCATTTCCCTGATGGTTAGTGATGTTGAGCATCTTTTCATGTACCTGGTGGCCATTTGTGTATCTTCTTTGGAGAAATGTCTATTCAAGTCCTTTGTTCATTTTTCAGTTGGGTTTCTTCTTTTGTTTATTTGTTTGTTTGTTTGTTTTTCTGTTGAGTTGTAAGCGTACCTTGTATATTTTGGAGATTAACCTCTTATCAGATACAGAGTTTGCCAAAATTCTCTCCCATTGCATAAGTTGCCTTTCACTCTGTTGTTTCCTTTGCTGTGTTGAAGCTTTCTATTTTGATGTAGTCCTATTAATTTTTGCTTTTGTTGCCTGTAATTGTGCTGTCATACTCAAGAAACTATTGCCAAATCCAGTGCCATGAAGTTTTCCCCCTATGTTTTCTTCTAGGAGAGTTAAATCCATTTTTAGTTAATTTTTAAATATAAGGCTCCAAATACATTCTTTTGAATGTGGATATCCAGTGGGGTCTTAACACCATTTGTTAAATATACTATCATTTTCCTATTGTGTAGCCTTGGCACCCTTGTCAAAGATCTTTTGAAAAGATACATAACAGATTATTCATGGAATCTGTGTTCTGTTCCATTGGCCTATATATCTCTCGCTCTATGTCAGTACCATGCTGTTTCAATCACTGTAGCTTTGTAATATGCTTTGAAGTCAGGAATCTGAGGCCTCCAGCTTTGCTTTTCTTTCTCCAGATTATTTTGGCTATTTGGAGTACTTTGAGGTTCCATATGAATTTTAAGATTTTTTTTGTCTATTTCTTCAAAATTTGCCATTGGGATTTTGATAGGAATTGCATTGATTCTGTAGATTGCTTTCGGTAGTATGGACATTTTGACAATAGTAAGTTCCACTCCATGAACACAGGATGTCTCTCCATTTACTTGTATCTTCTTTAATTTCTTTCAGCAATATTTTGTAGTTTTTAGTGTATAAAACTTTCGTCTGCTTAGGTAAATTTATTCCTCATTATTTTTGACACTATTGTAATTGGGATTGCTTTCCTAATTTTTTTAGATTGTGCATTGTTAGTGCATAGAAAAACAAATGTTTTTTTGTGGAATCTGTAGGGTTTTCTACATGTAAGATCATGTCATAGTTTCATGAGAACAGATACCATTTTATTTCTTCTTTTATGATTTTGATGCATTTAATTTCTAAGCTTGATTTCCCTGACTAGGACTTCCACTACTACACTGCTTAGAAGTGGTAAGAATTGGCCTCCTTGCCTTGTTCCTGATCTTAGTAGAGCTTTCGGTTTTTCACCATTGAGCAAGATATTAACTATAAACTTTTTGTATCTGGCCTTTATTATGCTGTGGTAACTTCCTTATACTTCTAGTTTATTGAGTGTGTTTATCATGAGAGACTGTTGAATTTTTCCAAATGTTCTGCATATACTGAAATGATAAGGTGGCTTTCATCCTTTGTTCTGTTAATGTAGTGTATTGCATTGACTGATTTTCATATGTTGAACCATCATTACATCCCAGGGATGAATGTCAATTGGTTACAGCACATGATCCTTTTAATGTGCTGTTGATTCAGTTTGCTAATATTTTGTTGAGGATCTTTGCATCTCTATTCATCAGGGATGTTGATTGGTCTGTAGTTTTCCTGCAGTGTTTCTGTCTGGTTTTGATATCAGAGTAATGCTGGCCTCACGAAATAAGTTGGGAAGTGTTCTATCCTCTTTATTTACTTATTTTTTTGGAAGAGTTTGAGAAGAATTGTTTAATTCTTGTTTACATGTTTGGTAGAGTTCACCAGAGAAGCCATCTGTTCCTCTTTATTGGGAGATTTTTTATTACTGATTCAATCTCTTTACTGGTTATAGATTTGTTCATAATTTTTTTCCTTCATGATTTGATTTTGGTAGGGTGTATAGTTTCTAGAAATTTATACATTTCTTCTAAGTTATCTAATTTGTTTGTGTATAATTGTTCATAGTAGTCTCTTATGATACGTTTTATTTCTGTGGCATCAATTATAATGTCTTCTTTTTCACTTCTGATTTTTGTCATTTGCATCTTCTCACTTTTTTTTGTCTAGCTAAGAAATTATCAAATTTATTGATTTTAAAAACCCTTAGTTTTATTGATTTTTAATTGTTTTCCTATTATTTATGTCTGCTCTAATCTTTATTTTTTTTCTTTCTGCTTTGTTTTTAGTTTATTTCTCTTTTTCTGCTTCCTTAAGGTGTAAAGTTATGTTGTTGATTTGTGAACTTTCTTCTTTTTTAATGTAGGCAGTTACTGCTGTAAAATTCTCTCTGAGTACTATGTTTGTTACATCTCATGTTTTTATATGTTGTGTTTTTGTTTCATGTGTCTCAAGATATTATCTAATTTCCCTTTAGATTTCTCCTTTGACCTGTTAGTTGTTCAGGAGTGTGTTATTTAATTTCCAGTGTGATTTTCCAGTTTCCCCTTGCTATTTATTTCTAATTTTATTCCATTGTAGTCAGAAGATACTTAGTATGATTTTAATCTTAAATTTGTTAACATCCTGTGGCCTAACATGTGATCTGTTCTGGAGAGTGTTCCATATGCACTTGAGGCTATACTCGAGAATGTGTAATACACTTGAGAATGTGTATTCTGTCTGGTGTTGGGTCAAGTCTTCTGTGTATGTCTGTTAGGTCCAGTTAGTCTATGATGTTGTTGGAGTCCCGTGCTTCCTTATTAATCTTCTGTCTGGTTGATCTGTCCATTACTGAGTGGGGAATTGAAATAGCCTACTGTTTTTGTGTTACTATCTATTTCTTCCTTCAATTCTGTCAGTGTTTGCTTCACATGTTTGGGTGCTCTACCATTAGGTGCATATATATTTATAATTGCTATATCTTCCTGGTGAATAGACCTTTTGATAGAATGTCCTCCTTTATCTCATGTCAGTTTTTGACTTAAACCCTATTTTGTTTGATATAAGTATAGCCACCTCTGTTGTCTTTGGGGTGCCATTTGCATGGAAGATCTTTTTTCATCCTTTCACTTTCAGCCTGTTGGTGTCCATGTATCTAAAATGCTCTATGTTTTTTGATTGGGAAGTTTAACCCACTTGTATTTTAAGTAACTACTGATTGGGGAGGACTTAATATTGACATTTTAAGATTGTTTTCTGTATGTTTTGTAGTTATTTGTCCCTCTTTTCTTCTCTTGCTTCCTTCCCTTGTATTTCACTCATTTTTTGTAGTGAAAAGTTTTGAGGACCTTCTTATTTTCTTTTGTGTTTCTTCTGTAGATATTTTCTTTGTGGTTACCGTGGGGATTACAGAAAACATCTTATAGTTGTTTAGCAATCTACTTTAAACTGATAACAACTTAAACTTTAATTACATACAAAAACTCTGCTCCTTTACTTCTCCCTCCCACTTTATGTTATTGATTTCAAATGTTATGTCTTTTTATATTTTGATTCATTAACATAGTTTTATGGTCATTGTTATTTTAATTCTTTTTTCTTTTAAATTTTATACTCAAATTAAAAGCAATCAAAAGTGATTTACACACCATTATTACAATGTTACAGGATTTGGTATTTGTCTATAAAATTTACCTTTACCAAAGAGTTTTCTGCTTTCATATGCTTTCCTGTTGCTGTCTAGAGTTCTTTTATCTCAACTTGAAGAACTCTCTTCAGCATTTCCTGAGGCAGGTCTAGTGGTGATGAATTCTCTCGGCTTTTGTTTATCTGGGAAGGTCTTTGTTTCTCTTTCATATTTGAAGGGCAGTTTTGCTAGATATAGTATTCTTGGTGGCAGTTTTTTTTTTCTTTCATCACTTCGAATAAATTATCCCACTCCCATTTAGCCTGGAGTTTTTATAAAGGCTTTTTGGACCATCTACTATTGTTGTTAAGACTATATGTCTATGGAGGACTAGATTTAGAGCTTTCTGTTCAGCCATCTTGCTGACATCACCCCCAGCTTTTTTTCTTGAATGACTGAAATATGTTCAAGTGTTTCAGTGTCTGGACATTTAAGAGGTAATAGATAATTTAAAATAATCTAAGTATTTTAAATTAATACTGTTTCTCTCAAGTCAGTCATCAATTTAAAAAAATGCTTGCATTGTTTAGAAATAACAGAAGTAAAGCTCTAGAATTATTTACTTATGTACAGCTCTGAACAAAATGTTCTCATCATTATTTTACCTAAGCATATCCAATAATACTGATTTTTGTAGTCCATTGCATTAATTGTTACATAATTCTGCATTTAAATAGATAGTTCACTGTTGCTGTAGGTGATGTTAGTTTTTTAATAGTATTTTTGCAAAGAAGAAAAGAACAAGAACATTAAATGCATCATACTTTCCTGATGCAACGTTAGACTTAAAATGAAATTCCTCAAAACCTGAAAATGTAATAAATAAATTCTTCTATATGTTTCACTTACCTCATGGTACAGTGATGATTTTCATGTCTTACCATTTCTACCTTGATGTGAAATGAGCAGTAACTGTAAGTTTTATCTAGATGCCCAGAGACAGAATTTTACTTAAAATGTGCACAATAAGTCAAGACCTAGAAGAATTCAAGACTCTCCAGTTATTTTCTTTTTTCTCAGGCAATCTCAAATTTAAATTTTGTCAAAGGAAGAACATATATAAATATTTGCAGCTCTTTGATGACCTTAGCATCTAATTTGAAGTATTTTCATCAAATGAAATCCTTTGTGTGCTACAATTTCATTTGATGTATGAATATTTTGTTTACAGTAAAAATAAGGTTGGTGTCTTTCATGAGAAAGGCCATATATGATTCTCATTTGCAATTCTGTCTTCATCTTTGTTCTTTTGCATGCATGCAATCTCCATGTTTTCTTTTGCAATTGGGCTTATAATAAGCATCCTAACCCATGAAGAAAAGGCCACCTGCAAGATTGTACATCTTGCCTGCATAACTGTTTCTCTTCTTACTGCTGTTCTTAAGAATATGTGACAAGCCAGTTGAAATAAAATTTCCTGTGTTTAAAAAATAAGTTCTATCAGGAAACACAAAACTGTGATTTAGCGCTGAAAGTAAAACGTACTGCACCATTGTAAAAACATATTTCTACCAAAAATGTACCAAAAATATGACATTTTTATATTAACAACGTCTCCTGAAATGTAACAAAATAAGCATCAGATTATAATGCAACGTGAGAGTTCTCAACATATGTTGTAACTTGATTCAACGTGATTGATTAAAATCCTTTACTTTGTTACTGAATGACTTTGCAACTGGCTTGAAAAGAATAATCATTTAGAAACTCCAATTAATGATTTTTAAACATTGTCACAGTTTTGTTCAACATAATGTTTTCAAAGAGAGCAATATATCCAGTTTGGGTTTTCCTGTTCTTTCCCCATTATTAATTCTGTTTTATGCCTCTTTCACTGAATTTTCAGTTTTGTGGGCAATACCACATACTTGTTTCCTTTAATATTTATAGTGATCGTTGATTTTGCTTTGGGTGTTTAGTGTTGAAAAGGTCCTGGGGAAAATACTGTCTGTTCTAGGGCTTTTTCTTTCTTCTCTTGCTTTTAGTGAAAATCTCTTAAGTATCTAGGGAAAAAAAATATCAATTTGATGTCATTTAGGGACTGTTTCCACTATAACCTTTATCAGGATAGGTTTCAAGCTTGTTTCTAGGGACAGTAGGATTGAATGAGGAAACCCAGCAGAGACCTTGAATAAGTGCTATTTTATTTCAACTACTGCACATCCCACTATCAGATGTAATGTTCTTAAATTGAGTGATTTTTAAAAAATTTCTCTTGTTTTGGAAGGGTCCTAAGGCAGAGAAGCATTTTTCTAATCCCTCAGGCTGTGACACTTCACTTCAGTGACCACCTCTTTTCCCTACTTCCCCTCTCTGTCTCCTGTTACATCCTCTTTCCATACTTTTTAAGTACCTACTATGTATAAAGGAATAGATTTTTTTCTTCCAGTTTTATTGAGATGTAATTGACATAGAGCACTACATAAGTTTAAGGTGTGCACCATAAGGATTTGATTTACAGACATTATGAAATGATCACTATAATAATTTAGTGAACACCCATCATCTCATCTAGATATAAAATTGAAGAAATAGAAAAAAAAATTCTCCTCATGATGAGAACTCTCAGGATTTACTCTCTCAACAACTTTCATAAAGTACAGCAGTGTTAATTATATTTATCAGGTTGTACATTACATCCTTAGTATTTATTCATCTTGTAACTGGAAGTTTGTACCTGTTGACTGTCTTCATCCAATTCCCCACCCACCATCAACCTGCCTCTGGGAACCAGAAATCTGATCCCTTTTGTTTATGAGTTTAATTGTTTTTGAAGTATAATTGACTTACATCAGTTTATTAGTCCCTGGTACACAACACAGTGCTTAGATTCATCTATACTTTTCAAAGTGATCACCATTATAAGTCTAATTGTCATCTGTTATCATGCAAAGACATTACATAATTGTTGACTGCATTGCCCACACTGTACATTTCCAACTTGTGACTCATTTCTTTTGTACCTGAAATTTGTACCTTGTAATCTCCCTCACTATCTCTTTCCTCCCCTCTGGCAATCACCTGTTTGTCCTTTGTATCTATGACTCTGTTTGTGTTTAGTTATGTTTATTACTTGTTTTGTTTTTCAGATTCCACATGTAAGTGAAATTATATAGTATTTGTCTTTCTCTGACTTATTTCACTCAGCATAATACCTTCTAGGTCAACCCCTGTTGTCACAACTGGCAAGACTTCATTTTTTTTATGACCAAGTAGTATTTAATTTTATATGTATATATACATACATACATGTATATACACATATAGGTACATCACATCTTCTCTATCCATTCATCTACTGATGGGCAATTGAAAATCATGTGTATTCTGCTGCTTTGGGATGGAATGTTCTATGCAAATTTATTAAGTCCACCTGGTCTGATGTGACTCTTAAGGCTGGTGTTTCCTTGTTGATTTTCTGTCTGAGTGATCTCTCCATTGAGGTAAGTGGGGTGTTAAAGTCTACTACTACTATTGTATTTCTGCCATTTTCTCCTGTTGTGTCTGTTAATATTTGCTTTATGTATTTAGGTACTCCTATGTTGAGTGTATATATGTTTACAATTGTTATATCTTATTGGAATGATTCCTTTATCAATCTGTAATATTCATCTTTGTCTCTTATTACAGTCTTTGTTACAGACAACATCTGTTTTGTCTGATATGAGCACTGCTACCCTGGCTTTGTTTTCATTTTAATTTGCATGGAATACCTTTTTCCATTCCCTCACTTTCTTTTATTTTACTTTAAAATTTTATTTATTTATTTATTTTTTAACATTTTTTAAATTGAGTCATAGTCATTTTACAATATTGTGTCAAATTCCCGTGTACAGCACAATTTTTCAGTTATACATGAACATACATACATTCATTGTCACATTCTCTTTTGTTGTGAGCCACCACAAGATCCTGTATATATTTCCCTGTGCTACACAGTACAATCTTGTTTATCTGTTCTACATTTTGAAATCCCAGTCTGTCCCTTCCCACCCCCCCGTCCCCCTGGCAACCACAAGTTTGTATTCTATGTCTATGAGTCTGTTTCCGTTTTGTATTTATTTTTTTTATTTAATTTTTTTTAAGATTCTGCATATGAGCGATCTCATATGGTATTTTTCTTTCTCTTTCTGGCTTACTTCACTTAGAATGACATTCTCCAGTAACATCCATGTTGCTGCAAATGGCATTATGTTGTCAATTTTTATGGCTGAATAGTATTCCATTGTATAAATATACCACCTCTTCTTTATCCAGTCATCTGTTGATGGACATTTAGGCTGTCTCCATGTCTTGGCTATTGTAAATAGTGCTGCTATGAACATTGGGGTGCAGGTGTCTTTTTGAAGTAGGGCTCCTTCTGAATATATGCCCAGGAGCAGGATTCCTGGGTCATATGGTAAGTCTATTCCTAGTCTTTTGAGGAATCTCCATACTGTTTTCCACAGTGGCTGCACCAAACTGCATTCCCACGAGCAGTGTAGGAAGGTTCCCTTTTCTCCACAGCCTCTCCAGCATTTGTCATTTGTGGACTTTTGAATGATGGCCATTCTGACTAGTGTGAGGTGATACCTCACTGTAGTTTTGATTTGCATTTCTCTGATAATTAGTGATACTGAGCATTTTTTCATGTGCCTATTGATCATTTGTATTTCTTCCTTGGAGAATTGCTTGTTTAGGTCTTCTGCCCATTTTTGGATTGGATTATTTGTTTTTTCTTATTAAGTCGTATGAGCTGCTTATATATTCTGGAGATCAAGCCTTTGTGGGTTTCATTTGCAAAAATTTTCTCCCATTCTGTAGGTTGTCGTTTTGTTTTACTTACGGTTTCCTTTGCTTCGCAGAAACTTGTAAGTTTAATTAGGTCCCATTTATTTTTTCTTGAAGAAAAGACAAATGAACTTATTTATTAAAAAAAAAAAGACAAATAGAATAAATTCTTGATACACAGAGTTACAATTTTTTATGCTGAGCAAAAGAGGCCAGATACTGTTGATTTGCATATGTCTAAAATTTTAGAGGCAAAACTCATCTAAAGTTATATAAAGTAGATCAGTTATTGCCTGGGTCCAGAAGTGAGAGAAAACTGCCTGCAAAAGGGTCGAAGAGAACTTTTTGAAGTAACAGAAATATTCTGCATCTTGATCTTGGGGGTGGCTACACAGGGGTATATAGTTGTCAAAACTCACAGAACTGTGTACTTAAAATATGTGTATATTATGGTAGGTAAATTTTACCTTAATAAGTTTGATGAAATAAAAATACTTAAGAAAACAGGACAGGCAGTGATAGGAGGGAGACAAATGGGCACCCAAGACAGGAAGCGAAGAAGTGAGCAGCAAAGGGGATAAGATATTATAAACGAAGATGACAAAGTGCTAACCTGGGGCCCAGGTGGATTCTTGAAAACCTTTCCAGTGGAATCCTGGTTCTAATCACATCAATCGTCTTATTACTTCTCTCAGTCATTTCTTCTCTTACCATGGTCGTCAGTCTGATCCCTATAACCTGAAATGACTTCCTTGTTTCTTCCAATTCCTATCCTAAATCAGTGTCTGTTTTTTCCTTAAAGTTATTTCTTTTTTTTTTACATTTTTTTTTATAGAATTATAGTCAGTTTACAATGTTGTGTCAGTTCCAGTGTGGAGCACAATTTTTCAGTTATACATAAACATACATATATTCATTGTCACATTCTTTTTCACTGTGAGCTCCCACAAGATCTTAGTTATCTCTTGACTGCTCCTTCCTTATCTTAAAAATTCTTGAATGAATCTGTATCATGCAGTTAAGACCTTGGTTACTCTCTAGTTGGGTTGCTTTTACCTACAACTCTACTGGAAACTGGCTGAAGGAAGATTTCTTATGTTTATACTCTCTTTACTTCTTTTCTCACATCCCATGCAAAGCTCAGGGAAATGTGTTAAAATATGTCTGCAATTTGTCCCTGTCTTTTTATCCCCTCCTCCGTTCCCCCCAATCCAAGGTTATTGTCTCTTGCATGGACTATGGCAGTATTAGCTTAATCAGCCTCTCTTTTCCATTCTTGCCCCTCTTTGTTGTCCAGGCAGCAATCCGATACATGGCTTTTAAAGGTAAATCAAATTATTTTACTGATTTTCTTAAAATGCTCTCATGTCTTCCCATTGCACTTAGAGTCAAATCTGATCCCTGCCCACTAGACGCTATGGTCACCTTCCACACCTCCCCCTGCTCACTGTGCCCCATCAAACCCAGCCCTTTCCCAGCCCGGGGCCTCTGTGTCGCTGTTGAAGCCTTTTCTTCCAGCTCTTTCTATGGCTCCTCAGGCTTCAAAGTTCAACTGTAATGTTGTTCCTCTGCGGCCTCTTCAAAGGGGCCTCCTCTTCCTCCCCAGAAGATGTATTTTCTATCAAATAACTTTGTTTAATTCTTTGCAGGCAACTTAGCACATCTGAATTCTACTCTATTGTGTGTGTCTTTAATGGTTTATCGTTCCTCTCCTCCCACCAGTTTATAACCAACAAGGAGACAGAGATCTTTCCTATCTTGTTTGTCGCTATGTCTCCAGCATCTAGCGTAGCATCTGGCTTATTGAAGACTCTCAGTAAGTAATCACTGACTGAACGGGCAAGTGAAAATACAGTAGGCAAATAATAACCACCCAGTGTTTGCTCTTGTTTTTCCGAGTTTTCTTTTCCTAACGTTCTTTTTTTTTTACCTAATTTTTACAGGAACTTCTATTGTGACTATAAAAGCTTTTGTTCCTGACTCAATTCGGGACACCATTAAATATTCAGTTTTTAGTGGGAATGAAGATGGAATTTTTGCCCTGTGCTCCAACTCAGGTAATCCTTCTCTACCCTGTAATAGATATATTTTCTGCTCCACTTAATGCTACTAGTAAGATGTAATTCTGCGGTGAAAACTCAAAATTTTTAAATGATAAAAATTGTTAGAGGTAAATAATTTAAAAGGCAAACAAGAAAGAGTTTTTCAGGGTGGCCGATAAGGAAATCAAGAACTATTTGTTTACATGGACTCCCTGAAACTTTTATTCTTCACACTTCCAAATTAAACCATCTCTATCCTACCCTTCCTGAATCTGAAGATAAATTGGTGCCTAATTATAACTTACCTACCCATTTGGGAGACTCAGAGATTGTAGTGGGGACACCAGTGAGAACAAATTTGAACTGAAAATAAGCACACGTGTCTAGCCTTAGGAAATTTTCATCAGAGATTCTTCTCATTCGCCACTGAATGTCAACAATGCAACAAAAAAAGGACAACTGGGAAGGTTTCTATGTGGTGGTAAAGAAATTACTTCCAAATACAGCATGTATTGAATTTAGCTTTAATAAGACCATTATTGTGCTTTAAATGAATACCAATGGATTATTTGAAACATACTTTTTTTTTTTTTACTAAAAGCTATGTAGTAGATACGTATCTCTACTGCTTCATTGTCAAACCTCAAGAAGAATGTTTTAAATAATTTCTGTATTACCATACAACTCTTATTTAATCTGTACTACGTGCATGTGGAAGAATTGAGAGGGGGTAATTTTTAGGCAAATGCCTTCTTGTCCAGGGTAGTGTTGGAACTTTTTGGTCCACGCAGCCTTCGCTCAGAAAGCTCTCTGAGGTCTCCTGCTAGAAGTCTTCATCTATTCAACCCATCATTTGGTAAAAGGGTGGTGTAGAAACTTTCTGGGCAAGAGGGCCACTTGCAAATATCAGCAAGCCTTAAGTTTCTCAAATTTCTTAAGTCCAGGTGTCTGAGGGTTCTGGGAAAGGAGCTGAGATTAGAATGTTCAGGAAGAAGTTGAAAATCAGAGTTTGCACATTTTCCCAGGTCACCCAAATCCTTCTGCCACCTCACTCCTCACATGGCCCAGGCTTAGCCTTATTTTTTTCTAGAGTCTCTCATTAAAATGCAGATAAAATATCCCTGGGATTAGTTCAAGGAGGCCATCCATAGAAAACTCTTTAATTTTCAAGTAAGTAGTTATTTATTTAAGTCGAAATGTATTTCAGAATTTTATTGTGAAATCTCCACAAGATGATATGAATCTGTTATGACATTTTAAACTGTTTAATGGACAATAGTAAAATAAAAAAAACTCGTGTCTTTGCTACCCACCTTGAGATGAGACATTACTAGAAGCTCAGGAAGTCCCAGTGTCCCTTCCCTCTCACGTGTCTTTCATCTCACCCCACAAAGTTAATCGGTAAATGTCATCTGAATTTGGTATTGATCACTACCCTTTTTCCTTCATTAGAATTTTCCCACCATGTTTGAACCCCTAAACAGTGTGTTACTTAGTTTTACTTTGATTTAAACATCAGGGTAGAATCATGCTGAATGAACTCTTTTATGACTTGATTCTTTTGTGCAACATTTTTACTGTGATGTATCGTGTAGAAGCCATTATGACCACATTGAAGAGGAATGACAAAGAATAGGTACCTTGTGCCAAGGTTTTAAAATAGAACACGACTACCATCATCAGTGCTCCCTTTGTGCCCTTTTCTGATTGCATCTCTTCTCTCCACCGCTCCAGGCTGAATAATGCCCAGATTTCAGGGATAATCGTTCCCTGGTGACTTACAGTAAATGCATTCCTACACAATAAAACTGTTTGATTTTGCTTATTTTTGAATGTATACGAATGGATTCATACTCTCTGTACTATAAAAATTAATTTTTTTTATTCAAAGTTAGAATCATCCCTGTTAATGTGTGTAGTTGGGGTTCTTTCATTTTTATTTCTTGATAGTATTCTGTTGTAAGTCTGTATCACATTGTTTATCGATCCTACTGTTGATGCACAGTGAGGTTTCCCTGTCTGGGGGTGTAATGAACAATCTCGTCTTCTGGTGCACATGGAAGCCATTCTCTGGGCCCTAGAGTGTAGGCTGGGCATATACATCAGAGTATGCCTACGTTCAGCTTTGCAGATAGTGCCAAATTGTGTTATGAAGTGGTCTGTCCAATTTTACATCCCACCAGCATCGTTGTTCAAGTCCTACATTCTGTGGCCAGTCTGGTGGGCATGAAATGGTATCCCACTGTGCTTGCAACTTACATTTCCCTTA
The DNA here is from genome assembly GCF_009834535.1 of Camelus ferus. Taxonomy (NCBI): domain Eukaryota; kingdom Metazoa; phylum Chordata; class Mammalia; order Artiodactyla; family Camelidae; genus Camelus; species Camelus ferus. The sequence continues at coordinate 110,088,958 of NC_045697.1, read as the reverse complement.
TTAGTAATGTATTTGAGCATTTTTTTTTAATACTTTATCAACTGTTTCTGTTTTCTTCTATGTGAAATGCATATTGATATCTTTTGCCTGTTTTTCTGCTAGGTTGTTTGTGTTTTTGTTTCTGAAATGCAAGAATTTTTAACATATTTTATTAGTATTTATCCTTTTCTTTGTTACAAATCTTTTTTTATATAATTTATGACTTGTCTTTTACTCTTTTAATGGCATTTTCTGATTTTAATGTTGGAAGTAATCAATCTTTTACTTTTATGATTTGCCTTTTTTATAAGTTGTTTAAGAAATTCTTCCCTACCCTGAGATCATGAAGATATTCTTCCATTGTCTTCAAAAAATTGTATAGTTTTCCTGTGTTTCACATTTACATCTTTAGTGCATCTAGAATTGATTTTCGTATTTTACATGAGTTAGAGATAACTTTTCTTTTTACCTCTCCTTTCCTTTTTCTTTCTTTTTTCTTTTTTTCAACCAGGATTGCCAGCTTTTCCAATAACCTTCCCTTGTGACCTACAGTACTACCATGTCATATGTCATGTTTCCGTGACTCTACTGGGCTCTCAACTCTCTTCCATTCATCTTTTTGTCTGTTCACACACCAACACCACATTGGCTTAATTATGTTGGCTTTATAAGTCTTCATACCAGGGAAGCAGCACCCCCTCCAATATTTAACCCATTTTCATGTTCTTTTTCATGAGTATTTTAGCTGCTACTGGCTGTTTGCTCTAATGGAAAGCGTTATATCCACCTGTTAAGTCTTTCTGTCTCTCTCTCTCTCACACACGCACACACACACACACACTCACTCCTATTGGGATTGTTTTTCCACGGGTAGGAGGTCTATTCATGAACCTGGAGGTGATATATAGCTCTTCACGCCTTCGTGCGTGTAACCCACATAGCCATGGCATGCACATTTATTTCCAGGTGAAACCTCACCCAAATTAACAAAGAGAATGTAAAACAAAAAAATCATATAGCTCCAATCTCGAATTTAAGTAACTTAATCATCAGGCCAAAATGTCCTCCTTTTGAAATCTCACAAAGCCCTGTGTAGCTGTGCATTGTAGATAATCATCATCTACTAGAACTTTTCTTGATTGACTTTTTAAAAAATATATATAGTAAGAAAATTTAACATGCGATCTACTCTCTTAGCATATTTTTAAGTGCACAAAACTGCATTGTTAACTACAGACACGATGTTGTAGAGTGGATCTCTAGGACTCACTCATCTTGTCTAACTGAATCTTCGTTTTCCACTAAAGACCAGCTCCCGTTTCACCCTCCCTGTGCCCCTGGCAACCACCATTCTACTCTCTGCTTCTGAGTTTGACTATTTCAGATACTTCATCAAACTGGAATCAAGTAATATTTTTCTTTCTGTGGCTGGCTTATTTCACTAAGCATAATATCAAGGTTCATTCACATTGTCATGTATGGCAGGATGCTATTTGTTAAGGTTGAATAATCTACCACTGTAGGTATAAACCACATTTTCTTTATCCGTTCATCCATTGATGGACCTTTAGGTTGTTGAGATTTTTTACTGGAATTATATTAATTCTGAGCATCAGTTTGGGGGAAATGTGTATCTTTACAGTATTGTCTTCTAATCCAGGCATAATACAGAAAATCACACCAATTTTTTTCTTCAATTTTTTAAAAGAATTATTGATTGATTTTTTAATAGAAGTATAGTCAGTTTACAATGTTGTGTCCATTTCTGGTGTACAGCTTAATGCTTCAGTCACACATATTCTTTAATATTTTTAATAAAGTTTTTATTTTCTTTCTGTAGCAGGCTTGCATTTTTCTTACTAGATTTAGCCTAAGTATTTTATACTTTTTCTTGCTGAGGTAAATTTTAAAAATACTTTTTCTGACGTTATTAGGATATATACCTGAAATTGGCTTTTATATTTTGATTTTGTGTCTAGAAAGCCTGATTCTGATATTTTTCTGTACATTCAACATACACAGTCATTGAAAATTACCATTTTCTCCTATGTTTGTTGGAAGTTATGTAGCTTTTTCTCTTTTTTAGAGGTTAGCCTAGCTATTTTAACATACACAGTTAAAGCCTCGCATTAATCAATGTCCTGCTTCTAAATAACACATGAGACTTAGAATTCTTTATCTCCTACTATCCCTTTTTTAATTTAAAAACTTTTCTTAACCACAATTTGAGTTCTTTCAAGTTAAGCATTACTAATATTTTTAAATAGATTCATCGACCTCTTTGTTACTCTCTTCGCTCATTGTTCTTTCTTACATTTCAGATTTTGCTCTGGTATCATCTTATTTCTACCTGAAGTACATCCTTTGGTGTGTCTGTTGTAGTAAGCTCTCTCAGATTTTGGTTGTCTAAAAACATCTTTAATTAAATTTTATTTAATTCATCTCTTTAATTGAGAGATATTTTTATTGCACTTAGAATTCCTAATTCGCAGTTATTTTCTCTTATCATATTTAAGGTATTACCCTACTGTCTTCTGGTTTCGAATTTTTGCATGAAGAAGTCAGCTGTTGATCTAAATACCATTTATTTGTATCTTTTTTTGGAACTTTAGTTAGACAAATATTGGGGCCATATCACTCTCTCCCACACCTCTTTTGGATATTTTTTATCTCCATTTGCCTCTTCTCTTCAGCGTAAGGAACTATATTTTTCATTTCCAGAAGTTCTTTTGGGTTCATTTTCAACTCTTCTTGGTCTTTTTAAAAAGTAATTTCTTGTTCCTTGCTCATGTTTCCAACCTTCTTTTTTTATACATGTATATATATATATACATGTATATATTTGTATATATATATATATATATATACACAAATTGAACATTCTGTGTCCAGTAATCTCTACATCTTAACGTCTTTGAAGATTTATTCTGCTGTCTATGGATTTGCTGGCTGTCATTCATGGTGCCTTGCTTCTGTGTGATTTTTGTGCTTGTTAACTATGAGCCACTCTTGTCCTTGAAACTTTTTTTTTGAGGAATCTTTGAAGCCTGGGTTGAATTTGTGCCCTTAAGAGAGGATTTGTTAGTGTGGCTACCACAAATTCAGGTTAAGCTAATGAATTCTCAGCAGAGACTTGTTTCTCCTTTTCAACCAACATCAAGGGGAAGAAAAGCAAAGTTTTGTGCATCCATTTTTCATTTGTTTTTGTTTTTATTTAATACTGGCCACTCATTTGGAGCATACGAAGCCTTTAGATTTGCAGCTTTATTCTGGTTTTCCTACTGGACCCTTTACCTTTTGGAGGTTCAGGCTTCTTCCCTTGTTTCCCACACCCTGTGCAGCTGTCAGTGGTGAATGTCAAGGAAGAAGGTTATGTTAGAAACCCTTAGAACAAAAACAAGTTTTCAGTGCTTGCTTTCTCCCTGGATTACTGTTTTCATTTATTTTTTTCTGTCCTCTGAGGAGTCCTTACTACTGTACCAACACAATAATGCATTTCAACACACAGAGACACACAATTTAGCAAGCATTTTAGTTGCTTTTATCATAAGGATTATTCCAGTATATAGTTTATCATACTTCTCTCAAGAAACATTTCTAAAAACCTTTAATTACAGTATTAAATTTATCTTTCATGCCCCCTTTGCCTCATTAAACTGTGTCTAAAAGTGTCTAATATAGGTTTTATTGAGGTATATATTTTAAAACATTTTCCAGTTAAAATAGAAAACTGGTATTATGATAAATCAGTAAAGTTGATCTCTAATGTTATCACTTTCACTTAGGATAAAAATGTAAAAAAAAATTAGTTATTGATTTAATAAATTATGATTAAAGGGCTCTCTGATGAGAACTGTGTTTTCTGTCCAGTTGTGCTCGAGTTTGCCCTCTGTTCCCTAGTCACAAATGAAGGGTTTACGTTTGCATCCAAATTTCATGCCACTGTAACTTAAAAACATCTACTACTCACTGTTTAAACCAGAAAGAATTTTGGAGTTTGACAAACATCGTTTATGTAAATAACAGATGGTAGCATTCATTCCATTATTTGGTAGATTGACGTAAAACAAAATGATCAAACTTTCAATGTTTCAAGGATGTAGCTTTAGAGGAGAGAGTTTAAAAGCTTTTGGATAACATAAATATTTATCACATTCTGCTTTGGGTGTGTATATATATATGCATGTGCACCGTTTGTAACTGACTGAAGGAACCTGATTATGCTATCAAGCATTTAGCATTTGAAGAATCTTAATCTCATTTTGATGTGTATTTTATAACTTGGACAAAAGCTATACATGTACATATATCAGAAGGAAAATATTACTACAGTTTTATTCCCAAGTTATATATCTGGCGCACTAGCGTATCAGAAGGAGCAAAACGTTGGTATCTTTGAGGCGCTTACTCTAAGGAAATCATGGACTTCTGCCCAGACCATTAGACAGAGCCCAGTGGTACTTTCATCTCACTGGTGACAGTAAATCTTCGATGTCTCTGAGAAAAACATACATACATCATGCAAAGCAAAATGTGGACCTGGTAGGTGGGCCAGCCTCGAATCATCTCACAGGCTGGCTATTGTCTTTTCTACTTGCACAGCTCCCACAGCATATGCCAGTTATTATGCCAAAAATAAAAGCCACACAAGGAAAGCATTAGAACTGCAGACCCTGTCCAAGTGCAAAATTCCAATTATCAAAGCCTAAACACAAGCCTTTTATTAAAAAAATCCTCTTTGATCAGCACTATAATTGGCACACTTTCTACTAAGTGACACTGGCAATTCAGTGCTGCATTTAGATTTTATTTCCCCTTTACTACCAGCAGCAGATCACGATAGCAAGCTGAAGGCCCTGTTTGGTGGAGACACAGCTCCAGATGAGCGCTCTGGACCCACCTCGGACTGGGGCTTCTCTGCCATTTTGTAGGGGAGAGGGGTAGGCTCAGCCCCTGTTCCGGAGATTTCTGAAAACCATCTTCTTTCATTACCAGCTCAGCAAAATGCATCATAGTGATTCTTTCAGCTGCCCAATACTTAAATCCACTCCAAATTTTCTATCAGGAATTTTGGTAATATCAGACTGTGGTCTGTAAAAGTAACTTGGTTTTCTGAATTGATAAGTAAATCTGATGACCACAAATGAAAGTGAATGTATGACGTTTTAGATTTGGTAGTATAATGAATTCGTCCTATAGAATATAAATATTTTTTTCTTAATAACAGAATAGAAGCAATAACCACCCCCCAAAAAACACTCAATGCCAAAGTCAGAATTTTAGAATAGGACATGATTGCTATTAGCATCGAGGTAAGTACATGATAGTCTGAAGTTTCCTTGGCCTACGATGGTTTCTAGGGAAACTGGTTCAGATAGAGCAATCAGAACTGGCTTTCAGGCCAAATTTCCAGAAACAGTACAGGGCCTTTCAGCAGAAGATCAAATTTGTAATAGCCCATAGCTATTAAATGTTCTCCTTCTAAATTCAGAGTTTATGCAAGGATTAAATCTATATTTGATGACGAAGCAGTTGAGAGACATGGGGAGACCACCAGACTCTATATCATGTTGCTGCAAAGAAACTTTCTCAGTGTGCACCCATCACATCTCATGGCAGCCCTGTGAAGCCATCCATTATTAATGTTCCTGTTTGACAGAAGATGAGAGTCAGCTCATGGAACCTGAATAACTTAACTGCAGGTGACCAACTTAGTAGTGGTGGAGCCAGGTAGTTTACCTAAATTAAGTAGCCAGGGCTAGGATTTATGCTTGGCTTCAGGTTTTTCAAACTCCCAATCAGTGCCCACTCAGCAAACTCTATTCGATGGAATTTCTGACAGTGAGAACTAAATAAATCATGACAGTAGAATAATAATAACAAATTCGGTAAGAAATGTAATTGTAAAAGGGAGGAAATAAAACAGAGTAGAAACTAGAGAAGGAAATTATATCAAGGCGATACAGGAAAATGGGGGCACGAGAGGATGGCCGTGTCTCAGGTCTTGGTTGAGCCCCTGGTACGTGCCCTACCAAATGGGGGTCCTTGGCTTTGTGCAGGAAAGAATTCAAGTGTGAGCCATAGTTGAGTAAAGGTAGATTTATTCAGAGAGATACAAATTCCATAGACAGAGTGTAGGCTGTCTCAGAAGGCAAGAAAGAGAGAGAGAGAGAGAGAGAGCCATGAGTCATGGTGTTGCTAGTTTTCATATGCTAACAAGTGAGAGGATTATTCCAACTACTCTGGGGAAGGGGCTGGGATTCCCAGGAACTGGGCCACCACCCTCTCTTCGACCTTTCATGGTCAGCCTCAGCACTGTCCTGGTGCCTGTGGGAGTGTCATTCACCATGCTAGTACATTACAACGTGCATAATGAAGCTTACAGTCCACTGGAGGTCGAGTCTTCTGCCATCTTGGGGCTCCAAGTCTGCTGGGAGTTGACTTCTCTGCCAACTTGGTGCTAATTGCTGTGTCATTCCTTTAATGGCTGTGTTCTACCCCCTTCCTTCCTACCTTAAGGGGAGGAATTTTCTTAATCTGGGGAAAAAACATGTGCAGGGCATAACCCTGGGGTCAGTTTCCCTCACCTGGTTCTACTTGTTATCTGAAGGTGTAACAAATACTACTGGGGGCGTCCATGTGCCAGACCCCGAGCTGGGCACTGGGGAGATGATGGTGTGAGAGACGTAACCATTCTCCTCACCTTGTGAATCTTCTAAACCAAGAGGGGTTACTCGGCAGAAATAGGTGAACAAAGGCCATGCAGGCACTTTGGGAAAGTCTGTTGGAGGCAGACATGGTGATGGTTTCGGGGCTGAGGGGTCTCAAAAGAGCCCTGAGGAAGCACAAAGGTGGGGACAATTCCGGATGGATGGCAGTGCGGGCATGAGAACTCTGGAAAGAGTGTTTGCAGACAGAATGGGTATGAGTGTCCCAACCAGAGCAGAGAAAGCAACGTTGGGAAAGACAAGGACAAGACTTCTCAGGTGGGGAGGCCAGAGCAAGTGGGTCCCGGGGAGGCTGAAAATGCTGCGCTTTACCATAAGAGCTGTGAAAGCCATTGAAAGGTTTTATTCAGGGCAGTCACGGTGTCTTTTTCCATTATTTAATTTGGAATTCGAACTGGATTGGGGTAGACCGGTCGAGTGGACTCATGCAAGGGACAAAGTGGGAAAAGCTGAATGATAATTCATGCTTTGAGCAAAGCATTTACCAAATACTCGGAGGAGGGAGGCAGGGGTGAAGACGGAGATGGATTCGTGAGATATTTGAAAGGTGGCCTTTGCAGACATGGTGATGGACTAAGTCTGGAGACAGAGGGATGATTTAAGAGAGAGCATGTAGATTTCAGGTATTTCATGGTTTTTCCTTCCCTGCCTGTTTGACCCATGTAAATATCTGCCTTTTCTCACCTTTTTCCAGACACTGGGAGGCACTGAGGGACAGGTGAGCATGTGAGCATATGAATCAAAGGTGATCTGGGAGTTTTTAAAATAAAATCATCTTCTTTTTTTTTTTTTTCTCTCTGGAAATCAAAATAGGAGAACTCACTGTGAAAGAACCCACGTTTCTTGATTTTGAAGTCAGAAGGGAAGTTCAGCTCATTGTTGTAGCTCAAAGTGGGAGGCACAGAGCCTACAGCAAAGTAGCAGTCTTCATCCAAGATGTGAATGACAATTCACCACGCTTTGAGCAAAGTGTTTACCAAGTGTCAGTGTCTGAGGGACAGTTCCACCATGATCCCATCATACAGGTAAAAAGCGTGTTGTGCGTGTGTAAATTCTCCTCAACCAGTGTCCATCAAAATATCTAAAGCCTTTTTCCAGGACATGAATTAAACTTTAAATGTTTTCTTGGCACATACAATATTTGATGCTTGGGATGGAACCTTAGTTTGAAAGAAGTCTTGAGTTTCTCAGTTCACTCCTTCCTCTGTAGTGCCCACCTGCTTTCTCTAAGGACCCTGCTCGCAGGGAGTCAATAGGAGTAAAAAAAAAAAATTGGCTGGCCTTATAAATGTGTATAATTTAGTGGGGAAGTCACAAAAGTATATAATTTAAATGCATAGCATATTATTAATGTTACAGTAGAAATGTGTATTTAATGTCAGGAGAGCAAAGAGGAGACATAAACTGTTCCTGGAAGGAAAGTGTGAGTCTTCACGGAAGAATGATATTTACACTTAGTCTTAAAGGGCCAATAGACATTTGCCAGGTGGAGCTGCAGCCAGGCGAGCACACACGGAGGCACGGACACATGGGAGGCCTCCCTCGTTTGGATTTGCAGACGTCTCATGTGAAAGGCACAGATATGCTGATTTCAAGCCCAGCCCCATCTCAGGAAAAAGACTCCCATGTCCTGAAGAAGAGGATCTGTTCACACGGTGGCCTTGCTCAGTCTTTAAACCCACCCATCCTTGGTAGACTCTCTCCCTGCTTCGGGACGAATGCCTGTGTTTACCAGTCCCTTCATGCTTTGAATTAAAGAACCTGGACATTAGGACACCCACAAGCTCTTGGGAATCTGCACGGGAGATGAGTATAAAACCCCCTTCCTGCCAGTCAGCAGCGTAAGGAACATTCCCTTTGGCCTTTGTAACCCTGCTGCCCGGAACCAGCACCTCCTGATTTGCTCTCTGGGCTGGATGGGGGCAGGGAACCAGGTGATCTGAGACCTCCACCCATTCTTTACTGACTGTGCTGCCTTCACCTGAACATAGAGCAACACCTTCGTGTGACTCCTGTCCAGTTCAGGTGCACACACCCCCCTTCTGTTGGGGGAAACAAGACCATGGAGTTTTAGCTCTGTGCCCCAGAATTTCCTACGTTGTTTTTGCAGATTAATTCTGTATGATGGTAGCCTGATTGCTCCAGGTTCCAGCCTGCTCCAGAAGGCTTGTGCCTTTACTCCCGTTTCAGCCGTAACTTTAAGAGGAAGGTGAGGGCATTCTCTTTCATAGTCTTTGGCACCCCGGCCCAGCAATGCCTGTTCAGTGGGGATCCCAGCACCACCGAGGGGTGTCCTTGGTCACAGAGAACCCCTCACGGGGGCGCTGCTGCACTGCACCTTGTCATACGTGCCTTAGCACCCGGGTTCCTGGGTGGGGCTAGACCCTCAAGTGGAATACATGAAGGTGAAGCGCCCGTTAACGCCCAGGTACACCCAACAGGGAGAGAGCCCAGCCGGTGCTTCAGGTGACAGACATTTCAAGAGGGCTCAGGCAGGGACGGATACAGTGAATTTCGTTCTTCATATATTTAGATCATTTTGTTTCCAGGAAACTAGAGCTGCCATTTCCCTGTTCAGATAAATAGGAATGTAGAAGGCTCTGGACTTCTTGGTTTTTGCTACCACACGGCCCATGCGCCTTCCTTTTGGTTACAGCCCCCCAGCTTCCTGTAGGAACCGATGTCTGTAGGAACCGACCCTCCACTGCCAGATGCAGTCTTGGTGGGATTGTCAGTCAAGGTCGTGACCTCCCCGCCTTGCGACAGGTGATGTCAAGCCCCTCGGCCTCCTGTAGACTTTCTCTCCCCAGAATTTGAATCCTGGGTGGTAGGTCACCAGGAAGGAGACAAATCAGAGCTGATTCATCTTGACAGTGTCAACTCAAAGAAGCTGTGCCCCAGAGTCGCTCGCATTCTTGTGCGTCACCTGGACGCTATCCTGATACCTTTCTCTCCTGGTGAAGTTAGCCACAGTGGATTTGTGTTGCTAGCACCCTGAGAACCCTGGCTGATCCACCTCCCGGGGGGCCTACTACTGTAACACTTTTAAGTGTACAGCCTAGGGGACATGATGGACTTTATTCTGCCCAGATGCAAGTACGTTTCCCTTCCTCATGATCTCAAAGGGTGCTGTGAGTTGCTGCCTTTCTGTACCAAGTAGCTGGCTGTGTGAGGTTCTGGCTCCCCTGAGAACTCGAGCTGCAGGGTGAAGGATAAATTGAAAGGAGAGGGAGCTAAAAGCAAAATCCCACTAGGACATCAGTGTAGATGACCAGGAGAGAGATGACTGGGGATGTGAGCCCAGGCAATGGCTGAGGGGCATAGAAGATAAAAATAAATAGACAAAAATTAATCTGTCAACTTGTTCTGAAATGAGATCTTGAATCCACTAATAGAGTTAGTTTTGTGATTAAAATGTAAAGCAGACTAAATAATGTATCTCCTCAGAGAATGATACAGGACTTTTGTTTTCTCTTCAACACTCATGCTTGTACAGCTCATTAAATAAATCATCAAGATCTAAATTTGTTAGCACCAAATCTAGGTCTTCTTTCATTTAGCTCAAAACATGTGGTAGCCCTACTGAAAATTACTTGGAAATTGTTTCGGTGAGTCTTCTTTATTTATTTATTATAAATGTAAACTTCAGCCATTGGCTAATATTCCATCGATCATTGTTTTTAAAGTGTGTTTGACAATGTGATTCTTTCAATGCATTTCTCTAAAAAAGAGGCTTAACCCACCTGCAGATTTAATCCTTAACTAACGGAAGAGTCACTTCCTCACAGGTTTTCGCCACAGACCTGGACAGCGGGTCAAATGGCCTTGTTGAGTATTGCATTCTTTCTGGCAACCAAGGGCAAGCATTCCAGATGGACACACTGAGCGGTGTGCTAACAGCAAACGCGATTCTGGATTACGAGGGCACCCACACCTATCGGTATGTTCCAGACTCAGATCCATTTGACCAGCTATTTTGCTTTGTTTCTGACCACATAGTTGCTTTGGACATGACTTCCTGTTACATACGGCTTAGCTGTAAGATAGGTTTTCCCTTTGACCCAAATTAGGATCACCCTTGGTTCACTGAGAGAGTAGCAGACGGTATTTGCTATTTGGAAAATGTGATTGGACTGGAAGAACTCTCAGGTCCCTTCTAGTTCTAAGAGTTCTTGCAAGTGTGATGCTATTAAGTCCTAAATGAGAGACGTTAGAAATATTTGTGAAATGCCTTCTGAGCTATAGACACTGCTGATGTTTGATGTTACTGTTTTTAAAAAAAGTGAAGGCTCAATGACATTTTCCTTTTTTATTGAAATATAGTTGGTTTGCAATGTTGTGTTAATTTCTCGCATACAGCATAGTGATGCAGTTTTATATATATATATATTATATATATAGTTTCATATTCTTTTCATTATAGGCTATTACAAGATATTGAATATAGTTCCCTGTGCTATACTTTGTTTATCTGCTTTGTAAATAGTAGTTAGTATATGCAAATCCCAAACTCCCAATTTATCCCACCACCCACCCTCTCCCCGCTGGTAACTATAACTTTGTTTTCTATGTCTGTGAGTCTGTTTCTGTTTTGCAGATAAGATCATTTGTCTCATTTTTTAAGAATCCACATATAAATGATATTATATGGTATTTTTCTTTTTCTTTCTGGCTTACTTCATTTAGAATGACAGTCTCTAGGTCCATCCATGTTGCTGCAGGTGGCATTATTTTTTATGGCTGAGTAGTATTCCATTGAATATATATACTGCAATTCTTTGTCCAGTCATCTGTCAGTGGACATTCAGGTTGCTTCCATGTCTTGGCTATTATCTGTAGTGCTGCTATGAACATTGGGGTGCATGTACGTTTTTGAATTAGAGTTTCCTCCAGATATATGCCCAGGAATAGGATTGCTGGATCATATGGTAAATATTTTTAGTTTTTAAAGGAATCTCCATACTGTTTTCCATAATGGCTGCACCAAATTACATTCCTAACAGCGGTGTAGGAGGATTCTCTTTCCTCCATACCCTCTCCAGCATTTATTGTTTGTGGACTTTTGGATGAGGTCATTCTGACCTCATCGTAGTTTTGATTTGCATTTCTCTGATAACTAGTGATATTGAGCATTTTTTCATGTGCCTATTGGTCATTCGTATGTCTTCTTTGAAGAATTGCTTGTTTAGATCTTCTGCCATTTTTGGATTGGGTTGTTTGTTTTTTTCTTAAGTCATATGAGCTGTTTATGTATTCTGGAAATCAAGCCCTTGTCAGTTTCATCTTTTGCAACTTTTTTCTCCCATTCTGTAGGTTGTTATTTTGTTTTGCTTATAGTTTCCTTTGCTGTGCAAAAGCTTGTAAGTTTAATTAGGACCCATTTGTTTATTTTTGCTTTTATTTCTATTGCTTGGATAGACTGCCCTAGGAGAACATTGCTGAGATGTATGTTAGATAATGTTTTGCCTATGTTTTCTTCTAGGAGATTTATTGTGTCTTGTCTTATGTTTAAGTCTTTAAGCCATTTTGAGTTTATTTTTGGGTATGATGTGAGGGAATATTCTAACTTTATTGATTTACATGCTGCTGTCCAATTTTCCCAACACCATTTGCTGAAGAGATTGTCTTTATTCCATTGTATGTTCTTGCCTCCTTTGTTAAAGATTAATTGACCAAAAGTCTGTGGGTTCATTTCTGGGCTCTCTATTCTGTTCCATTGGTCCATATGTCTGTTTTTGTACTAATACCATGCTGTTTTGATTACTGTAGCTCTGTAGTATTGTCTGAAGTCTGGAAGAGTTATTCCTCCAGCTTCATTCTTTTTCTTCAGTAATGCTTTGGCAATTCTGGGTCTTTTGTGACTCCTTATAAATTTTAATATGATTTGTTCTAGTTCTGTGAAATATGTCCTGGGTAATTTGATAGGGATTTCATTATATCTGTAGGTTGTGTTGGGCAGTATGGCCATTTTAAGAATATTGATTCTTCCAATCCAGGAGCATGGGATATCTTTCCATTTTTTTTAAGTCTTCTTTAATTTCCTTAGTCAATGTTTTGTAGTTCTCCATGTATAAGTCTTTCAGCTTTTTCTTATTTGCATCATCATTTCAATGTTCCCAACATTTAAATTGGTCCCAATATTTTAAAGTGCCCCTCTCTGAGTCCCCATGAAGAATTCAGTTCCTGGGAGAAGCAGGGACTGAGAGAAGTTGAAATCTACACACATGGTCACAGATGTAGAGATACAGATGCAGACACACACACACACAAACACACACACAGGCTGTCTCCAGTGTCACCACAGGAACAATTTGAACCTCCATCTCTCTAAGTTTTCCCCCTCTCCTGCTATGTGTGGCTTCTCTGCCTTTCTAGTTCTTTCTCCGATCTTTCAGGTAATGAGAAAAATAGAATGATTTCCCCCAGCCTGCTCTACCTTTAGTGAAGATTTTGGAAATGGTATCATTTAACATTTAACTTTATTTTAACCTTTTGAATTTTGCTATTTTGTCTGACTGAAGATTTTCCCAATTCCAGCCCTGTGTTTTACAATATAAAAGGAGAAGGGGAAAGATATTGTCAGTTATGGTTCTACTCAATATAAATGCATTAAATAAAAAGTAAATAATTTTTAGTTCTCATATTAACCACATATAGGGAAACTCAGTGGGCAGATGATGACAGATAATAAAATAAACCTTAAGTTCTGTCTGGCTGATATTTCTGAATTTAAAAAATTAGTTACCAAGCATGAAACTGGGGATATAAAGGCACATGAGTCCCTTTATATCAATAATTTAAAATTATTATTTGTAATAATTATATTTATAATTTTTATATATTATAATTATATTATTTTATAATTATATATTACGTGTTATATATTATACACATGATAATGATATTTGTATTTATAATAAAGTAATTATAAATACTATAAAGCATATTAATAATCGCAATAGCTTCCATTTACAGAGCACCTGCTTTACGTGTTGAATTGTCATAACAGACTTAAGATTTACAGAGTGAGGGACTAAAGCTTAGAGAGGTAAAGCTGTTTGCCAAGAATACACAGCTAGGAAATGTAGAACTGAGATTCTTGCTTGTGTGAATGGTCCTAGCAGGGAGGGCTTCCTACTGTATCATGTGAATGAGTCTTTAGGGCGTATACCTGTCTATTTACAAAACACAAAACGAAAAAAAAACTTCTGAAACTTAAAATAATTATAGCAATTAAGTTCCAACCAGCAATTGTGGCAGGACATATATGAGCTGCAAAAGTGGGATTTGAATAACTGCTTTCTTCTTCCTGACTTATAACTGATGTGGGGAGACTTTATTACTATTTAAGCTGGTAATCAATATTCGTGTGAGTCTTGTAACACTTTAGGGCCGAGATTTTTTAGTCTTTTGAGGGACTTTAAATTAAAGTGAACAACAAAAAGGTCATAGGCAAATTAAGAGTTAAGCGTTTAAAAATTCAGTTTCTGTAGGAGAAATATTCAAGGTCAAAGAGCACTTATTGCCAGGAGCAATGCTAAACTCATACTCCACCAAATTCTCATTATGACTGTGCAAGAAATAATAAAAAAGCAGTTATATATTAAAGGTAGCAAATGGGCTGAAATGTTAATTATTTTTTCCAAAATACATGACTCATAAGCAGCAAGGCTGGAATTGGACCTCCAGTCTGCTGGTTCCCCATGGAAAAGGGAGTAAAGGCGTTCCAGGCATGACGACATCAAGGCAGAAAGCATGAGGGAGGGCATGGATATGTGAAAGCATTCGGTGCATTTGGAAGTAACAAGTGGTACAGTGCACCTGAGAAGCTGCTGAGTGTGGGGTAATGAAAAAAGAGGCTGGGTGTGGAAGAGTAGGAGACAGATGGGCAAAAAGCACAAACTTCCAGTAAGATAAATAAGTACTAGGGATGTAATATACAACATGATGACTGTGTATGGTATATACGAAAGTTGTTACGAGAGGAGATTTTAAGGGTTCTCATCACAAGAGAAAAAAATTTTTTCCATATCTATGCGAATGATGGATATTAACTAAGGTTATTATTATGGTAATCACTTCACAGTATGTGTAAGTCAAGTCATTATGCTGTCTGTATACCTCAAGCTTATACAGTGCTGCATATCAATTATATCTCAATAAAACTGGGGGGGGGGATCTCATCCTATGATGTGAAAAACAAAGCAAAACAACAAAAGAGAGGCTGGTAGGTTGCAGGCAAGTTTTGAAGGACCTTATATACCATATACTGGAAATTGTACTCTAGTCTGTAAGCTATATAAAATTATCAGCATTGAGTGCATGTTCAGATCTTTATTTTTAAAAGACGTCTGGTGATGATGTCTTGCAGGACAGAGAACCAGCATCACACAGACTGGTTAAGCTAAACCACAGCTGTGAGAGGTCTGTTACGGGGAAGAAGCTGTGGGAATTCAAGGAGGGGTCATACTTACTAATTGATTCAGACACGAAATCTATAGGAACAAGGGGAGGAGGTAGTAAATGCTTCTGAAGTTTCCACGTGGGAAAAGCAAGAAGAAGACTCGACAGGGATTGGATTATTTTTTTTTCCTAAGCATTTTGAGTTTAAAGGGCCAGTGCAAGAGCAGAAGTAAAGATACATCTTTGGGAATTAAAAATAATGATCTGGCGCTCAGGAAAGAGATCTTCATTCAAGATTTAGATTTGGGATTCATCCAGGGAAAATGTGTAAGATGGAATTACCTAGGGAGACCATATGAAATGGGAATTTGGGGGATTATCACCATTTGAGGGCCAGACAGAGCAAAAGGAGCCAGCAAAGTAGATTTATGGACTAGAAAGATAGGAGCAGAACCTGGAAAAGGTGGTTTCATGGAAACCAAGGAGAGAGGTTGGACTACATGAAAGGAAAAGCTTTCAGAATGTGTTTGGATTAGAATCTGCAAAAAATATTCCTTATTTTAAGGAGTTTGCAGGGAATGGACTTGTCCCAAATTGTTTTCTAACAAGATAAAGTACACACTATTGTATTTGTAGGTTGATTAATATGAAACTGTAAGGTTAATCGAAAACTGAAGTCAACAGATTGACTTGCATTAACAAAAACATTTTACAGATTAAGTGAGGAAATAAAATGTCCTATAACAAATATGTACCAGGAACACCGCAGGTTCCAGAAATCAAACAACTTCATGGTTATGAATTCCTGTCCTAGGTAGCATCCATAAATTTCAGAGACAGGAATTATAATTTATGATAAAAAGAAGTATCACATGTATAGATTTCAACTCAAATCACAAATTTGCCTTATTTGGCCAGTGTTCCAACAGGGCTTTTGTTCATTTTCCCTTCTGCCATCACCAGAATGCAAGTCCTCCTCAATGCTGTAAACTTCTGTCTGTGAACGAGGGCCAAAATGGTAGCCTTCGAGTGTTCATTTTCAAACATGTGGTAGGATTATTTCCTCTGTTGATTTCTCAATGGATGCCATTGTGACCTAGAATTTCTTTTCATTTCAAACAAGGCTGAGTAAGCATTCTGAGGTTTATAATATTGAGGTCCACAACTGGAGAGAGACCATTGCCTGGTGATGAGGAAGCTCTTGACGATCAAATGTTGGACTGCCAGAATTCATCATTTGTCAGTGATATTTCATTCCCTACTTTCCATTTCTTGTGTGTGGGTTTATTTTTGTTGTTCCGTTTTTTTCTGGGAGATTCACTTAATTATAACCTTCTAAACTTTCTCTATTTTTGTTTTTTAGTTTAACATTTTTGGGATACTATATATATATATTTTTTTAATTTCCAAAAGCTCTTCCTTCATCTTTCAGCTTTTCCACAGCATTGTGTTCTTGTGTTACGCATTATCTTAGAATTGTTTTTACATTGTCTTTTGCACTTTCAACATCTCTGTTTCCTTTGGATCTGTTTCTTCCCTTTGTCTATTTTATGCTCTCTTTTCCATGCTGGAGGCTTTCTGTAAGTAACTAATGATCCTTGGTTCTGAGCAAGGCAACAGTGAAGTCAGAATCTCTCTGTGGGCTTGTGGAACTCACTGACCAGCACACTTGGCTTTCAGATGAGCTAGAGAGGAACTTGACTGCTTTGCAGGATGACATACAAATGACAGTGTATAGAGAGATTTTTTTTTTCCCTTTGGGAGGGGTTTTTATTCTCCAGGGACAGTCTCTTAGTGTTGCTCACCCTGAGTATGAACATCGGACATAGTTTTGCCTGGGATTGAAGAGAAATGGGCAAGGGGACTTGATTGTTCTGTATTTTGAATTTAAAATAATCTTTCTTTTTTTTAACATTTTTTATTGATTTATAATCATTTTACAATATTGTGTCAAATTCCAATGTAGAGCACAATTTTTCAGTTATACATGAACATACATATATTCATTGTCATATTTTTTTCTCTGAGCTACCCGCAAGATCTTGTATATATTTCCCTGTGCTATACAGTATAATCTTGTTTATCTATTCTACAATTTTGAAATCCCTATTTTTAGCCCAGTATCTCACACAGCCCTTTGCCATGTTTTGAGCTTATCCTTGGTTATGTGGGGTCAAATCTGTTTCTCACTCATTCTCTCATTCTTATCTCCCTCCAAATGCAGAATATCTTTTACTCCATAGTTTCTGCTGATCCACTAATCTGTAACTATCCCTCAATCTGCTTGCATTTTCCCGAAATTTGTTGAAACTTCTCACCCATTCCACTCACTAATACCTTCTCCCATTTTCTTTTTAGCCTTAACATATACCTTACATTAAATTCCTTTGCCATCGTTAGAGTAGAATCTCCAGAGGAAGAGGAAATAAAACCTGTGTAGATATAGCCAGAAGTCAGAGCTCTTCCTTTGAGAGGTGTTACGATGTTGGCTGATACTTTTGTTTCTCTTCGAATTTCAGAAGGAACACTTAACTCTTGGGAGACACTTAATATAGTGTTGAGAGAGAGTTTTGAAAATTTTTCTACCACCATCTTCAGTATTAAGGCAGTCAGAAAAGACCCTACCTGGCCGAAGTCTCATTTAAAGTTTAACATGGTAAAAGAAGCGTCCCATCGTTGGGAGATAGAAGTAAGCTCTGAACTAGAATGAGACTGGTTTCATCTGGTCGGTTTCA
Organism: Camelus ferus; assembly: GCF_009834535.1. Taxonomy (NCBI): domain Eukaryota; kingdom Metazoa; phylum Chordata; class Mammalia; order Artiodactyla; family Camelidae; genus Camelus; species Camelus ferus. Next base: position 110,071,113 of record NC_045697.1, on the reverse strand, counting down.
TGCAGAGTCTCTTTTGATTTCCTAATCAGGACAGCAGTCCTGGAACACGGAGCCAGTTGGACTGGCCACAACCAATAGTTATACAAAGACTGCCAAGGAGCCGTCACAGAAAACTTGAAGTCTCATAGAAGTCATGTGTAGAATCTCAGGGGATCTACTTTCATTACTTTTCATTTGTTCTTCAAGCCACTGAGAAACTTTTTACTTGTCCTTTTGTTTTGAAATTGAATCGTATGTCTCTCTCTATCAAAGACTCTCACTTTTTTAACCTGACGTAGGCATTACATAGGACCTCTGAAATCATAACACTGTGAAAATAAGGGCGGTTAGGGCTGTAGTGGAAAAGCCCACAGAGCCGTAACTTTGATGTCTTGGCTGAGACTTCAGTATGACATTGGGGAGGGCCACGCCGCAGGGGCAGAGAACATTATGAGTTGATTATTTTAGTAAAATTTTTCCATATGTACCTGACTTACGTTCATGCTAACAAAACAAACTGTCCATGGGGAATTATTCCTAGACTCAGGAAATGTGAAATTCAAGTAGTTGTTTTTACTGATGTCCCAGCTTCCAACAGTGCAGAAGGCAGCCTGTGCGCTTTGTGAATGGTAGGTAAGCGGTGATCATTTGCTATTAACCAGAATTCAACCCAACAAAAGGTTAATGCTTATTTTACATCATTTTAAAATTTAAAGTTGGATGATTAAGAACACTTATCAGGTAAGCTAACAACATGTCCACTTCCATGACCTGGTTTCTCAAAAGATAGTATCACCAACTGACTGATACTAATTCCACTGGTGAAATGGAGATCATCTTCTGACTGACAGCTTGCTTTATTAGTCAGCTGTCCTCCTGGAAGTCATCGTGTTTAGAGGGGAGTGCAAAGCTAATGATTACACATTAGGGTGTGATAGACACACAGTAAGAGAGGCATGTTGAAGAGTATCGTATAGAAGAGTGCAAGCTTTCCTGTCAACCAGGACCTGGGCTGGAATCTGGCTCTGGCATCTAATCGATTTATGATCTTGGATAAATTCTGAGAAACCAACACTCAACATGTATTTAAAGAAAATCAAATAAGGCTAGACATCTGCCCTCAAAGAACTAATGGGAGAGGCAGACAAATAAATCATTAAGAAGACAGGGTGAAGAAGAGCGTACCAGGTGCTATGCGATGGAGAGAGGGACATGAAATCAGATGAGAGGCCAGCGAGGGCTTACAGAGATGTGAGGGCGTAGGGACAGGATTCCAGGCAGAAGCCAGGCTGTAGCAGGTCATGCGTGTGTGCTCAAGGCTTAGACTACCCTCTTGTAGACATGAAATGCCAAAGAAAGGTTTTAAATAGGGGAGTCAAATTTTCAAACCGAGATTTTAGATAGAACAGTTGAATGTGGAGGATGAATAGAAATCGGATGAGACTTGCAGTAGGAAGATTGGTGAGTAACAAACACTCCAGTGGAGAAAAGATATAATGAACACACAGCATGCCAGGTAATGATGAGGGGATGGGGCTACAGTGATCAATGCATCCTAGATTGTCTGGGACTGTCCTGCTTTTAAAAAAATAATAAAGTCCCATGTCAGGAAACCTTTCAGTTCCTGTAAAGCAGGATGTCCGATTAGCCCATCTGAGGCTCTGAAGGTAGGAGTGAAGTAGATGGGGACACTGATCCAGGTGATATTCAGGTAATAAAATCTATAAGACTCATAACTAGTTGGGTGTTGTTAAGGTGGTGACAAAGGGAGAAGTTGAAAATGCTAATAAGGTTTCTAAGTTGGTTGCTGGAATAACTGGTTGTACCATCATCCAAGAGAGATTGGATCACTATGTGCAGATCATGGACTTTGAACTTTGCTTTACAGTCCTAGTCAATTACACATCTGTCGTATGTGTATTCTTCATGGCAGTGCCCTTTCTGCAGTTCTGATTCTACAATTTTGATTGACGTGCAGTTTGGATCTGAAAAAAACAATACAAAGCAATCTTTTAGTGGCTCTATGTTTTGTTGGTGCAGTAAAATGGAAATATGTAGCAATATTCAGGCCATGTGTGGCGGGGTGGAGGCAGTCCACTTATCCAAAGAGCAGGTTTTGGTGTTTTACTTTTTAGGTTGTTCTTAGTAGGGAAGGACTGAATTTTACCCTGTGTCTCCCAGAAAGAGTTCGTTCATTTTCAGCACTTCATGACCCCCTGGTGGCTCACTGGATTTGATTCCCTAAATATACCCAAAATAGATCAATTTCAGGCTACCATTTTATAAAATAAGTTTTAAGTGATGCCATTTAGAAAAGCCAGAGGGAGAAATAAAAGTAGCTAGTCAGCTCATTTTTAAATTTTCAACTGGATATCTGATATTCATGTTGTTTTCTTATTCTCTGGATGATGGATAACATTCCTCAATTCTTTTCCAAACCAGCTTGATTGTGCAAGCCACAGATAAAGGGAGACCCAGGCTTTCTGGTACAAGTGTGATTGAGATACAGGTGACTGATACAAATGACAATGCTCCGGAATTTCTCCCCTCTGAAGCAGTGGAAATTGCAGAAAGTAAGTGTGGTGATTCAACATAGTGGTTTTGAGTAACTTGTATATTATTATCTACCATTTTTTTTTCAACCAGGTGCTATGTTAGTTATGAGTTCCGATTCTCAACAACCACAACATAAATAGTTTTTGCCTTCATTTTACAGAATAAAAAATGATGGTCAAAAGTTAAATAGCGAATGTCAAAGGAGTTAAATGTTAAAAGTTGGGATTTGCATACAAATCAGCGGGAGGCCAGTTTCCCAAGGTCAAACCACCACTCCACATAGCTTCTTTTTTGTGTATGGACATTTCTCAAAAGTGAGCTCTACTCCATGAAGAAGCATCTTCTGTTGACTGTGATGATCACCCTGAAGCTCCCCTGCGAGGAAGCGGTGTTCTTGGGCTGATAACTCTGTCAGTCTGTGCAGGACACTAACGACAAGTCATAAGTGGAGGAGCTGGGTGTTCCTTGCACAAAGTTACCATTTTCCTCTAGTATAAACTGAACATCAACAATTGCAGAAAATTTTTACCATGTAAATGGTAGAGGTTGAAAATACAGAATTTTACGTGATATGCTGATTAATCTTAATTGCTTGGGTCTCTGGCTTGTGTGAGGACTCAGTAGTCTATGATTTCAAATCTGCCTATGGTCAACAGCTGTACTGTTGGTCAAACCCAACCCAGCTTTTTAGAGTTGAAGTTGCAAACAGTGGCCTCTCTCCTTTCACTCTTAATATCCAACATATTCCTAAAGTGTGCCTAACATTTTGTTATGTTCCATTTCTGAACAAATTATAAACATCCCATCTCACAGAGGGCTGTATTCCAGAAACTTCTCCATAAAAGGATATCTACGAATATTTTAAATATTCTAAAATAGCCTACCAATAAAAAAAAAATTGCTCATTTTTGCCTCTCACTTGTTTCATCTATTTTCATTGGCTTTTACTGAAGGTACTATTCTAAAGCACATGCATTGGAATCAAAATGCAGCAATGTGCCCAGTGTAAATACAGCATAAGGACAAACTGAATAAATCAAAACATGCTAAATGAGGTCAGATGCGGTTGGAATACTCAGACTTGAAAGATGAAAATTAGGACTCTCACACACAGTGGAACTATTCTGAAGGTCTTGGCATCTTCTATGCACCTGCACTGTACCCTAGCAGCTTCAAAACAAAGTCCTTTTCATGGCGGTTTAGGGTCGAGAACACACATGGCATGTGAGACATTTACCGTGTCATCTATTTTGTGAGTTTGTTTTTGGTGAATAACATTAGAGATCTGATTTCATTACTAGTATGATGTATACTTTCTATAGATAATTTTGATAATTTTGAAAGTCAGATTTTTAAGAGAAAGAACCAGTATGTGCCACTCAGAAGAAATTATTTTACAAAAATAAATACAAGGAACTAAATATCTATCTCTAACTTCAGTATCCAAATATTTTTGTTTAAATCTGGCCTACTTCTCAAAATTTTACATTTTGTATTAACGTTTTGAGTCGTAATGTTCCCAACGCACATCCCCCATGAATATATGATTTGGATACAGAAACTAGATAGTGGCTTAGAATGTGTCTTGGTCCTGGAATTGTGTTATAAACAGATGATGAAAAGTGTAATATAAAAATTGAATCTACCCTCCCTCCTCAGTTCCCTACTCAGTGGTAAATTTTCACTTTTATTGGGCTTATAAATTCTTCAGCCTTTTTGTTTGTTCGTCACGAGTCTTGTATGAGAAATCATGCCAAGAAATGGCAAACCATGTTGAACTTAAAATAAAAATGCTTGGATTGAGCTATTAAAGAAAAGTATTTCAAAGGATGAATTTTAATGAGGACTGACATTGGTCCTGACTGTTTCAGATTCTTTGCCTGGTGTAATTGTGACTCGGATATCAGTTCATGATGTAGATTCGAATCCAGCTTTCATCTTTAGTTTCGTCAAAGAGAGTAATCCTGGAACCAAGTTTGCTGTTGATCGGAACACAGGAGTAGTGGTGTTAGTGAAAACGCTGGATTTTGAAGAGGCTACTGAATATGAGCTGCAGGTTCAAATTTCTGACTTGGTGCATCACACCGAGGGGACCCTCATCGTCCATGTGCTGGACATCAATGATAATGCACCAGTGTTTTCTCAAGACTCTTACCAGGTAAAGAGCTTAAAGGGATGCTGAAACCGTAGCCCAAACTAAAAAGACTAGGAAGTGATGTCAACCTACCTCTGTTAACAGGCTGATTTCGACAGACAGTATTCACTGCTTTCCCTGCCTAAGAGGATGCTGAGAGTTTTGTGTTTAATACATGGAGGATAGAAGTACATATGGGATTGACTCTGTCATTCAGTTTCTTAAATATGTATCACATGTCATCATATGAATTTATGTCACCATTTTTCTAGTGCTGAGGGATTGGGATCTAGTTGTTTATAATAACTGGAACTCACCTGATATTTGCAAACCCACAGATAAGACAATCAGGTAGTTTGGATTATCTGCAGTTCATTTGGTAAAATTTTTTCTTTCCTAGGCATGTTTTTCAATATATTGATTAACATTTTGCAGAAAAGAATCATGAAGAAAACTGCAAAGTGGAAATTGTAGATTTTGGAGCATAGTATATGTTTACAGAAGTAAGGACAATTGACCACATTCAGTTAAGGACTTGAAAATTGGCCCCAGGACTTTTGAATGTGACAAATGCAAGATTGACCTGTAAAGACAGGAGAAAAAACTAACCTCAGTAATGGTCTTCTGTGAAGGCTTGTTAAATTATCCATTGTACACAATTATCCAGTGTACAGTGTAATAATACATTAGTGAACATATTAGTTATTCTCTACCATGCAGAAATAATTCAGAAGGAAATTTTTTTCATAATAAAGATTAAAATTGAATGAAAAATTTTAAATGTTCTTTTCCTGACTTCTGGAACTACTAATACAATCTTCCTACTATGGCAATGCTGTAAGTGAATACACCTAACACAGTCAGGTTCTCTGTATTTTCCGTAAGCAAAATGAATAAAATGGTTTCGTGTTCTGGCCCCGCTCATGAAAAGAGCTACAGCCTTTAAGCACAATGTCCATCTCTCTCCTTTTCCCCCAGGTCACTGTTCCTGAATCAGTGCCTGTGGGGTACCCGGTGCTGACCGTGGCGGCCACAGATGTGGAAAGCAACGAGAACATTTCCTACAGGATCCTTCCCTCTTCTAAGACATTTTCAGTTGATCCTACAAATGGTGAGTTGTTTGGAGTGGCTTTAGTGTTCATAGGTTAGAGCTACAGGCTGGAAACTGGAAGGAATCCTTTCCAAATGTGTCTAAAATAGGACATCCCCCCAACCCACTGGTATCATAGACACCCCCTTCCTATTTCTTTTCACGTCAAATGCTGTGGTAGCAAATCCCTGTTCCATTTCTCTCCTCCAACATCTCAATGGCTGGAAAGCCAAAGGAGTTGATTCAATGCTGGCACATGCGCAGAAGTTCAGGGACCTCAACAGAGTAAACACCAGTCCATCAGGCCAGTGAATTATCCCAGTTCCCAACAAGAATCAAAATGAAGTTGAAGGTGTTCATTTAGAATGGAGAACTTCATGTTACCAGAGTTTGGAAGCTTTTTTTTCCCCAAGCCAAGTATAAGAAGTTCAGTCATGGCATCGTATATTCAACAAGGACCCAAAAAACTGAAAAAGGAAAATGATTTGAGCATCTCTCCAAAGTGAAAATCATTGAGGATGTTCTGGTGTACTTGACGCCTTCCAAGGCTCTTTGAATTTTTATCAGAGATGAAGACATTTGCGGTTGTGAAATGGATTCAGGCAGGTAGATGCATCCAGTGTAGAAAGGTTAAGCATCGTATAGAGAAATGTTAACAGGGAGTAGACATTCAAGCTAAGTTTGATAAAGATGAACAACTAGCAAAGCCCTGTCCCTAGCAGAGCACACTCCAGAAAAGAGCAGGGCCTGGGACGTGTCACACTGGGTGTCCCCGTCTCCACCCACCACTGCATCATTTCACGAGTGAGAGCTGATTTAAAAGTTAGCCTCTGGGTGATGGTGTTAACTAGCTTTACTGTGCTGATCATTTTGCATCATACACAAATATCGAATCCTTATGCTGTGCACCTGAAACGAATACAATTTTATGCCAATTATATTCTCAATTTAAAAAAGAACCTCAGGATTACCTAAAGGGAGAATTTAGTCACAGAACACCAGTCTGAGGCCCTCGGAGTGTTGTGACAGGAAGAGGTAGGCAATGTCCCCACACAGCTGGTGGGACTTTTCCTTGCTCTGCATTATCAACAAACTTCACAATAAGACTCGATCAGATTCTTGATTAGAATCTTTTTAAAATATTAAATATTACCCAGTCAGTTTAGTTCATGGTTCACTCTAACTGAAATGTGGCATTTAAATGATAGCATTTTGTATTCTTTCTTAGAGACCATCCTTAAAACACATCTTTACCTTAGAAAAATACCATTACAGACATATACAAATTATATATTTCTATATTTAAAATGATAAATGTATTAAGTATATTTTATCAATAGAGGAAAAATCCACTGGCTGAATTAGCCAAGAGCTTTAGGAAAGACATCTCTAGAATTAAGCAGTAGTTGTAACCTACATGATCATATTGACTACTTTCATTTGACTAGAATGATTGTCATCCAGTGTTTTCAGAATAAATATCTTTATGCCAGAATGTCTCTATACATGTGTCTGTGGGTGATAGATTGAGGTATATATTATTAAATAAGAGTACATTTTCTTTAAAAAGTAATATAAAATTACTTTTATATAAAATACAAAAATAAAATTGAAAAAAATTTGTGGCAAGGTCATCTTCAAGTAGCACACATATGCAATAGAGTGAATATTATTTCTGAATCTTAAGTGTTACAAAAGTATAAATGTAGTAATTTAAATTTTCTATTTGGAGTTACTCTTGGTTGTCACTTTAACACAACTAAACAAATAATTTTACATATTAGTGAATATTTGCTGACTAAAAGAAACATGAAAATTTTATTTCACCATGTTGAAAATTTATGTCTTGTTTTTCAGGCACAATATTTACCATCAATCCTGTCTTACTTCTGGATAGAAAATCAACCATTCGATTTCTTGTTGAAGCCAGTGACGGCGGAATTCCTGACCTGAGGGCTGTTACCTTAGTGGAGATAGAAATACAAGATAGGAACGATTTTGCCCCTGAGTTTGCAAGAGACTATTATAACCTTAGCTTGAGTGAAGACACCGCAGTTGGAGGCACACTTGTCACCTTTTCAACCATTGACCATGACTGGACCCGTGAAAACATGCACGTTGAATATTCCATCATCAGTGGTAACTCACAGAACAGCTTCCACGTGGAGACAAGTTTCATTCATTCCGAGGGTTCTTACAAGCCAGTTGGTTATCTGGTGTTGCATCACAGCCTGGACAGAGAAGCAGCCGCCAGTCACAAGCTGGTCATTCTGGCGTCTGACCACGGCTGCCCTCCACTGAGCTCCTCAGCCACCGTGTCAATAGAAGTACTCGACGTGGATGATAACCCCCCTACGTTCAGCAGCCTGGAGTATCATGCCCACGTCAAAGAAAGCACCCCTCCAGGGAGTCCCATCACTGTGGTCTCAGCAAATGACCGCGACGTGGCTTCCCACGCAGAAATCACCTACCACCTGCTCTCTGGAAATGAGAAGGGGCATTTTCGCTTGGAAGAAAAAACCGGAGTTCTTTATTTGATTAAACTGCTAGATTATGAAGAAACAGTAAAATTCACTTTAACCGTCCAAGCTTCTAATAAAGAAAAGAAGCATTTTTCTTTTGCAATTGTGTTCATCAGTGTCCTTGATGACAATGACCATGCACCTCAGTTTATGTTCCCCAGCTTAAACTGTGTCGTTCCTGAAAATCGGCCTGTCTTCTCCACCATCTGTTCTGTAAACGCTTTGGATTTTGACACAGGTCCTTATGGAGAACTGACCTATTCTATTGTATCACCCTGCTCTGTCCCTCCCGAGGTGCCTCACGGCCGTGATCTCTTCCTCATTGACCCTTTAACAGGGGATATTCATGCTAAGCAAGACCTTGACTATGAAAATGACCAAAAATACTGCCTCACAGTTCAGGCAAAAGACAAGGGGGACTCCACAGCCTCCATAATGGTTTGGGTGGATATTGAAGGAATAGATGAGTTTGAACCCATTTTCACTCAGGATCAATATTTTTTCAACCTCCCCGAAAAGAATAACGTAAGGCAGTTGATTGGCAGAGTGGAAGCATCAGATGGAGACGCTGGTATCGACGGAGTTATTCTTTACTCCCTCGAAACCCCATCTCCTTTCTTTTCAATAAATAAAACTACTGGAAATATTTATTTGAGTCGAGCCCTTCCCCTAATAAAAAGTCAAGTCAGCAAAGAAGACACCATTGAAATGAAAATAATTGCTCGTAGCCCCAAACCAGACTCCAAGTTTGCATCGTGTACTGTTTTTGTGAATGTGTCTTTCTCCTTGGAAGGAAAACACTCAGCAGGATCCGCTAGCAGCTTTTCCATCAGTCTCATAGTCTCCTTTTTAGCGTTTCTGTTACTCATCTTCATTCTCCTCGTGCTGATTTTAAGACATAAACCAAAAGATGCAGTAAACAATTATGAAGAAAAGAAAACATCGTCATCCTTGGATATCCATTTGAGACCAGCCGGGGAAGCCACTGTGCTCCAGCCCTTCCAGGACACTAATGAGTACGGGAATGAGGTGGTGCCCGTGGACTCCATGCCTGAATGGTTGAGTTTAATAAGAATCATGGAGAAGGACATTGCAGATCTGTACAGGCACTCAAACTCCAGTGGCCACTGTTCTGTGGAAGGAGAAACTGCAGAAGATAAGGAAATCCAGAGGATCAACGATCACCCTTACAGAAAGGACTCTGACTCAGCTCTGAGTGATCGGGAGTCCAGGGTGCCAGATTCAGGAATCCCAAGGGACTCAGACCAGCTCTCCTGTTTGTCTGGAGAAACTGATGTGGTGGTCACCACTGAAATAGCAGATGCCAACCATCCATTTGAGGAAGGAGACCAAGGAGAAGGCTGTGGTGCAACCTATGTTCAAAATAATGTGTTACTCCCGCCGCTAAAGAAGAGAGAGGGAAAAGAAGGCATCCTGGCTGACATCAGAAAAGAGGTCACCTTTATTTCGGGTGATCAGGAAGTGGGATGTGCAGCTCCTTCAGCCCAGAGAAACTCTGATCATGATGTCAAAAGCAGCTATCACTGGGATTGTCTCCTCAGCTGGGAACCCAAGTTCCAACCTCTTGCCTCAGTATTTAATGATATTGCAAAACTAAAGGATGAGCATTTACATATGCCTGACATTCCAAAAGAGAAATCTTTTGTTTTTCCACCACCTTTGATAACAGCAGTAGCCCAGCCTGGGATTAAAGCAGTGCCACCAAGAATGCCAACCATAACCCTGGGTCAGGTACTTCAGAAATACCCACACTCCCCCATTCACTACCATCACAATTCTCTGCCGGAAGCCATGACTCCCAGTTTTTCTCCATCCCTTTCCCTACTGACTGCGCAGACCCCCGTCATGACTCCACTGCTGTCGGATGGAGGGTTATTAGGAACACAGCTGAGGGGTACCCGCCATGAACTTAAAGCAGCAGATGAAGTTCAAATATAAAACAACTGTGATGTCAAGCTCCTGCTCTCCCTTGGTCGTGAATGATTGGACGAAACATTCCCAAGCAAGTTTCTCGAGATTGAGTTCATTTATGTACGAGTGAGTGGTATAATTTAGTCTGGGTTTTTAGAACCCCCTCGTTTAAGTTCATCAAATTTATTCCAGCCTTAATGAGAAGTTACCCTGGCTTTTAACCTTTATGTTTTGCTCTCAGGACTCAAGACTGTATATATATATATTAAATAGTGTGTATTCTGCCATACCTGATTTTCTGTATGGTTACATTGCCAAAGGACGCGATGAACTTGACTGATTGCCAAAATGTTTACAGGAAAACAAATGGAAGTAAAGTACACTGCATTCTGGCCACATGACAGTTGATTGATTATACCACTATTTATAAGACAAATTGGTGAAGACTGAATAATGAGTGTAGGGCAGAAAGTAACAGAGAGGGGAAATTTGGAAGGATAAACAAATTTTTAAATGAAGCAGTTTTCTGCAGAGCTGATATATTAGAGACGCAGGTCTCCACTTTGCCCCAGGTACCAAACTTGTGGAGTTTGGCCATAACCCGAATTTAATATGCTGTCTTTTGGAAATCTGATGAGAAATTAAGAATGAAATTGGTCATGTGCCAAATACAAGAATTATTCCTGATTAACCAGAAATGCATGTCTTAATAGAGGGCAAGTATTGATAAAAGCAATAGATGGATGGTTGGCTGCCACCTAAGACATGTTTCCTTGGCCTTCTTTAGAAATAGAATGATTTTTTTCAAAGCTCTGTCTTGTAACATGGTATGGGTACAGACATTAAACTCTGAAGATTAATTTGTATGTGTATATCTTCATTTAATTTTCCTCCAGATACAGTAACTTTTGGTGAGAAATAATTTATCCACTCTGTGTCAGTTACATAGTTTTGCATAGATAAAATTATGTTATTAGCTAATGATGAATTTCATAGAGTAATTTAGCAATATATTTCGAAATGAAGATTTTTTTATATAAATATTTCTACTATAAAAATTAAGAATGGAGGTCAGAAGTCTTTCTTCCCTTTATTCATACTGATATTTAGTTTTAACTGTCATTAGGTGGAGCAGTTTGGTGACCTGGTTAAAATAATTCTGTTTTGTACAGCTACTGTTTCAGAAACGTAGTGCTGTTGTGTGATGCTCATGGATTATGCAATCTCCTTCTGTCTGGTGAGCCCGAGAATCCATCCAAGATTCTTATCGCTTCCAGGAAAGAACACACCCTGCTGATGATGGTCCAGAAATCATCCAGGGTAGGCAACATGGTCAGGCTTTGGATAAGAGCTTAGGATTCTACTGTCAAATCCAGAGGGCATGAGGTGCAGTTTTCTTAGTGGTTAGTGTGGGATTCAGCTATAGAAATATTTCCATTGTGTGTGCGTGTGTGTGTTTGTGTGTGTGTGTGTGTGTGTGTGTGTGTGTGTGTGTGTGTGTGTTTCAGTAAGCTTCATCTGTAAAATTATGTAAGATAATTGATTTCTCTTGACTGGAAAACACTGTAGGAAGCAGGGAGATAAATAATCCTAAGACTTCCTATGCTGATTTTATCAATTGTATATTAGAAATTGTATGAAACATGAAGGTTTTTAGACAAGCCTGGAATCCTAGGGCAAGTCATTTAGGCATGGAATACTTAAATGTTAAAGGTTGGATGCATGTCTACTTTTCTTCATAGCATCCAGGGAGGAAGATTTCATGGTTTTTCTTAGAAAATAATAATAATTACTATTTCAGCATTCCAATATTTATACTCTCTTTGATTTCCTTCAGAAGATTACTTTGAGCATATGAAGAAATGCTGTACTGATTTTCTTTCCTAAGTATACGTGGAAGTTTGGTTTTACAACAGAACTATTTCTAGGAACTGAGAAAATGTTGTTGTTTTTAACTAACCAGGTTCTTCATTTACTTATGCTTAAAAAGTTGACTGTCTAACTCTTCCTTAAGTTATTTGCCTGTGATTTTATTACTCATTCTGGACAGGATTCTGCATTTCTTCTGGACAGTTAATAAAAGCAGAAGACATGAAGTATTTAGAACTATTCCTTACCAGCATCTAGTGGATTTTTAATTGATGACTTTATTAATCCTGTAACAAATGCCACACCACCACCAAATGACTGTTACAATGGGGTTGAGAGTGAAAATGTGAACATGCTGGTTAAGTGTTTGCAATAAATCATATGTCAGCCCTTTCAACTAGAGAGCTTTTTTCCTACGTAAACAATATAATTTGCAGTTTTCCTTCAAGTTGAATATTAACTTGCCTCATGTGTTCTGTGTTACTCTGCTGATCTACACACCGGCTTTAGCACTCTGGAGGGGGTACAGAACTTGTTAGTGGAAAATCGTATTAAGCCCCAAATTCATAAGCTATAAAATAAGACAGTTGTCTCTTGTGGAATTTTGGCTGCCTGAAATTCTGGACTTTCTTGTTGGCAGCCTTAAAATACTGGTGTAAATCAGGACCAAATGGATATCAAAATTCCATGTCCTAGTAGTAATCATTGAACTGGCTTCCAAAACAGATTCCTGGGCAAAGAAAGGGGAAAATGCTGCATCTTTAGGGATTTGATCATTTAACTGTTCTTTAAAAATACTAAAATGCACTGAAAACTATTGGCTGCCGCCACGTGTGCACACTTGGCCCACGTTAGATGTCCAGTGAGACAGGACCTGTGTTTCTCAGAGCCTTTACCCTCAGTTTCAGAGCACCCCCTTGCTGTGTTTTCCAGAAGTTGTGATGATGAAAATGAATTGATAATTTAAAAATTATTTCCACCCAAGCATCTGCTTTGTTACTTTTGGTTTGGTTTTTGGGGTGTTTTTTTTTTTTTTGCCATTTTACATGTACCTTAATTTTTACAATAAACAAGACAAAACTAAAAGGATCTAAGATACTAACCCACTTCAAAGCAATGAAGGATGGGGCGTGAACATGGTTAGTGGATTCTCCAATGATGTTACGGACAATCTCATTGAGTTTATTTCAGTTGAGCTCCAAAGTGTAGAGTCATCTGTTCAGTCATTGCTGGAGAGAGTTTTTATGGATAATCATGCTGTCCAAGAAGGATACCAGGATTAGGGAAGCTGCAGAAGCTCTGCATTCCAGTGTGAGTCACTGAAAGTAGCTTTTACTTATTATGAAATGGAGGAAGGAAAGGAGGGAAGGAGAGAAGGATCAAAGGATGGAAGAGCAAATAGAGGATTAAATCTAAAAAGGAATAGTTTAGGGCATGGGTAGAGAAATGCAAGAAGGAGAGGGTAAGGACTTGTATTAAAAAAATTTTTTAATGTTTAAGTATAAAGATTTTGCCGAATCACTTACCTTTCATAGGCTCATCCTGTTGAGGGATTGAGCTTTTTTTTTTCTTTTTTTTGTTTTTAAGGAACCTTTTTTCTCCTCCTTCCTATCTGTTCCTTTCAAGTCTCTCCCTCCATTATCTGAAACTTGAAGTTTATCAAGTTGTGAGCCTACAGCTAGGTGACAGTGAACTAGCATACATTTGACCATAAGAGCTTGAATTTGTCGTGGGGTGGGTATTTTGGGTGAATTACAGAATAAAAGAATGGGAATGATTGCCTCACCTTAACCCCCACTGTCTTAACTTTGGCATTGCATGAGCCACAGTTTTAAGTAGGTGATTTTACGTACATACCACATAATGGAAGTGCAGAAGACAGCTGGGACAGAATATGGAATTTTAGGACTTACTCTTTTTTTTCTGGTAGCTCATCCTTTTTAAAAATGAGTGTTTGCTTGATAATTGGGATTTTGTATTAAAATCTTACATTTGATATCACTCTTAAACCACGATATAGGCAAAATTGATAGTTTGTTCTCAAGTTTTGGCAACTTTGTTTGACTTCCAGTGACGTAAATTATTTTGCAGTTGGCTATTTAATGACAATTTAGCGTGTCCTACTGTTTTGGTCTATATAATTTTCCTCATTTCACCCGATATATTTGCTAAACCAAAACTGTGAAGTGAGTAATAGAGAGGGGGAAAGCGTACCAAATAAATAGCAGATGCACAAGTGCATCTCTTGAATGAGAAGGCATTATTTTGGTTACAAAACTAGACATGGATTTCGTTGTTACATAGTAAGCCCTCAGGGGAGAGGCCTGGTCTCCACCTGTATTATGAAATACAGATGCTTCTCAGAATGAGTGAGTACATACGTGAATGGGCAGAGCGGCCACAGTGTGAGGGCTGGGACAGAGGTGCGACCCCTGTAGGTGTGAATTCTAACATAGTTCTATGATGTTAGCCAATCACGAGAGAGAGAAAGCAAGTGTAAAGATGCTATCAAAATATAGAATTTCTTAAATAGAGTCAAATGACTAGAAACTCCTTCTTTAATCTGATTTGTTTTCTCTTTCTCCCTCACAATATGCATACCTTTCTTGTGAGTTTAAGACATAATAGCAACAAGTTATAGATGACATTCAAAAGCATATTGTTTGAGACAATAGCATTACATGATCTAGTGTATTGGCTTAATTTAATTTAATTTCAGATCTTGTATTAGACCATGATGACCCTATGGCTAGCAGAACAAAGTTCTATCAATATGAGAAGAGAATATAGTTCTGTAGATAGGCCTAGAATGCTTACATCAAAATTTATTAAAATTTAAAGTAAAAACAGTATGAGGAGATCATGAAGAAAATTCTATATGTGCATATATTTAGTATGTATTAAAAGTGACATATAAAAAATACAGGTTATTTAAAAAATGCATGCGGGAGAATTGGGGGAAGTGGTAAATATGACATCATTTCTTCTCACACCATAAACTGAATTCTAGCTGGACCAATGAGTAAAATGAAGCCACAAGACCTGAAAGCAAAGCAAAGAATAAAGGTGAGAAAGACCTTTTTAAAATATAAAACAAAGGTAGAGTGATGCATTTGAACTTACAACAATAAAAAGTAGTATAACAAGTTATGAGAAATAATAACAGGGAAATACTTCATAGATTTAATCAACACATATTTACTTAGTGTCTATTGCAGACAAGGCATGGATCTGGGCTCTGGAGATACAGAAATGAGAGTAGATAAAGCCAGTGTATATACAGCACTTGCCTTTTTTATTGAGGGAGATAACAATAAAAATATGCTTTCAAGTAATAGTAAGTGCAGTTATAGGAAGAACATTTCTTAAAGATACAAAGGAAAACAGAGAAGACATTGGCAAGGTTGTGGGGGAAGAGAGCAGTACTGTTTGACTCTTCAGGGGAGGTTTCTGACGTGATGCTGTTTGAACTGAATGAAGTGAATGAGCCATGCAAAGATCTGAGGGGAAACCATTGAAGATGCATGTGAGCAAGAACAAGGGGCCTGGGGCAGGGGCACTTGGAGTGTTTGGAAAACTATAAAGCCAGTGTGGCCCAGAACTAGTGTGAGAGGAAGAGTAGCAGGAAATAAAAGCATGGAAGTAACTAGGGTTCAGATCATGTCAGGCCTTGTAGGCTATAATAAAAGACTTCAGAGTTTGTTCCAAGTGTTGTGGTAGGTCATTGGTGCTTTATTCCCAGGATATTATCTGATTCACATTTTTAAAGAGTACTACTTTATAGAAAATAGACCAAGGTAGAGGTGGGGAGGAGGTTAATGCAGTAGCAGTGCCCCAGTCAGTTGGCTAGTGTGCTAATCTCAGCTGGTGATGATTGTAGCTCAGCTGGAGGGCTGCAGGTGGAGGTGAATGGAGTCAAGATGTATATTGGAGGTAGTGTTGCTGGTTCTTGATAATGAATTGGATATGAGTAAGGAGAAAGCTAGACACGAGTCTAGGGTTTAAGAGAAAATTTAGGACAATAGAGAGAAATTGCAGAGTCATCAGATTATGGAAAATATTTCAAGTCATCTGGATGAGATGACTGGGGGAGTAAGTAAATAGAGAAACGATCTTGGGACTGACCTTTGGGACAAGGACCAAGAAGTCAAAAAAGAAGAAAGAAGCTCCAACAAACAACTCTCAGGGACAAACAAACAAACAAACAAACAAACTAGTGAGATAGAACAGAAAAGTAGGGTAGTTTGCTATTCCAAAATCCAAGTAGAGCAATGGTTTAGGTTCTAGTCAGGGCAAGATAGCAACAGCAGTGTAGATGTTTAAATCTTCTCAAATGACTTTACGAAACAGAGCAGTTGTCCAGTGAAAGTATAAGCTCATGGACCACACTTTTCATAAAAAGTAAAGTCGCTCCTACAAATTCTAGAACATGAACAGGCAAAGCAAAAGGACCAACTATTGGCAATAACAGAGGGGAGCAATTTGCAATTTTCTTTGAGCCAGAGAACAGTGTATCACCAACAAGTACTCACCTATGCAAGGAAAGGTCTATCCTCAGAAGAGAAACCTAGCAGGCAGATCTGAGAATAACTGTCAAAATTGGGAAAGGACTATAGAGTACCCACTTTGTAGATCAATGTAGAAAGACTAAAGTGAAATTAGATTATGCTGGTGTGTCCAGGCCCCCGGAGCTTTAAGAAATACACAACCAAGTTGCCTTCTAGAGGAGCAGAACCACATACTAAGTCTACCAAAAGTAG
Organism: Camelus ferus; assembly: GCF_009834535.1. Classification (NCBI taxonomy): domain Eukaryota; kingdom Metazoa; phylum Chordata; class Mammalia; order Artiodactyla; family Camelidae; genus Camelus; species Camelus ferus. The sequence continues at coordinate 110,054,271 of NC_045697.1, read as the reverse complement.
AATTCGAATTCCTATGACTAGTAAAGGGAAAGAAGTCCTAGATACAAAGGGGGAAAGGGGGCCAGAGGAAGTAGAAGGTACAAAAATCTCTTATTTATAAATAATTTGCAGAAACAAGAGAAGAGGGGGTCCTAGAGCCATAAATCTAAGAAAGCTATTCTGATCTGTCACCACTCCTATATGGTAACTTTATAAATTGAGGAAAACCCATCTTAATAAAACGTAAGCAACAGAAAATAATTGCAGTATAAAATATATTGTAACCAAAAAGACTTAATTTGCTGAATGATGTACCAAAGCACAGTGAAGACACACTAGAAAAATTATGGCAAAAATGACTCACTGGACTAATGGAACAGAATAGAAAATCCAGAAATGAATCCAAGTACATGTGAAGGCTTTCTGTAATGATGAATTAACGTGTTGTATACCAACTCTCCTGCTGAGAATAAGTAAAAAACTGAGTAAGAATAAGAAAGAGAAAAAGAAAGGTTTTTTTTTTTAATATATATATGTGTATGAGAGGCATCAGAGAACTACCAAGACAGTGAAGGCTTGAGAATCCTGACCCTGGAGAGAACAGAAACACAAAGAGGTATACCTGATAGACTGTGTCTCAAAACCCTCTTGAGGCTGAGTGAAACACATCAGCTGCAAGGTTGAGAAGCTAAAAGGAGCTACTGGAAATGTTATGAGGACAAGTATTAGAGTTAAAGGCCTACCAAGGAGGAAGGGTCTGGTAAATACACTAGTGAATAAATTGGAACTCCTAGAAGGCTGCCCCAGGAGTAAGGGTAAATCAGAAAAGGCAGGCACTCACAAAGTCTGTGGCCAAACTGAATAAAATCAATTACATATTTGTGTTCTTTCCCTACTCTAACTGCTTGCCAACAGTAATATGTAGTCCCCTATAGAGAATAAAATTATTCAGAACCTTGGCAGTGTCCGTAACGTTATCCAAAATGGCTAGGTGTACTGAGGAAAAGGCTTACACGATCACAAGTAAAAGAAAAATTATAGTAGAAACAGACATACAGAGATCCATATATTGGCATTATCTCATGTGGACTTTAAAGTAACTGTTCAAGAAATTAGATGCCATATTGAGAACTTCAGGAGAAAAGTGAAATATAAAAACTGTGAACTAAACTATCATAAAACTATAAAAAACTTTTTAAACTATAAAAAGAAAAGGAAATTCTAAATTATAGAATATAATTGCCATTTCACACTCTCTAGGATGGCTATAAAAATACAGATAATAGCAAGTATTGGTGAAGAGTGGAGAAATTAGAATTCTCATATATTGCTGATGGAAATATAAAGTAGGTCGGTCTCTATGGAAAACAATCCAAGAATTCCTCAAAAGTTAAACATACATAGGGCTACCATAATTACCCAGCAATCCTACTCCTAAGTCTATACCCAAAAGAAATGAAGTTATGTTCATACAAAAATTTGTCCATGAAATGTCATAGCAACTTTATTCATAATAGCTAAAAGTGGAAATAACCCAAATGTCAATTAACTGATAAATAGATAAACCTAATGTATAGCCACACAATGTAGTATTATTCAGCAACACAGATGAATTTGAAAGCATTATTGAAAGTGAAAAAATTCAGTCACAAAAGAACACTTGCTGTGATTGTTTATATGTAATGTCCAAGATAGGCAAATATATAGAGGTAGTAAGCAGATTAGCAGAGTCTAGGACTAGGAGTGTTGGAAGAAGATGGGGAATGACTGCTAGTGGGTATGGGGTTTCTGTTTGGAGTCGTGTCAATATTCTAAATTTGATTGTGGTGATGTTTGTACAACTCTGTAAATATACTAAAAACCATTGAGCTAGACATTCTAAGTAGGTGAACTGTATAGTACATGAATTATATCTCAAAAAAGTTGTTAAAATAAAGAACTCAATATATGTTTAACATCAAATTAGACACTGGTGAAGAGAGCATTAGTAAATTAGAAGATAAATAAAAAGAAAATATATGGACTAAAACACAGACAGATGTTTAAACAATACTGAAAATACTGAAAAGAGAATAAGAGATGTGTGGAATATGGTTTAAAGGTCTTACATATGTGTAATTGAGATCCCAAAAGGAGAATGGAAAGAGTAGGCCAGAAGCAATATTTAAAAAGATGGTGGCTGAGAATCTTCCAAAACTGACATTAAATCACAATTCAAAATGTGCTAGAAACTTCAAATGTGATGAATAAAAAGAAAACCATAACCAGGCACCTCAGTGTTTTACAGTAAAATTGATGTGAAACAAAAGCAAAAATAGTCAAAACATTCAAAGAGGAATTATACATTACCTTCAAAGAACTGAGTGCATGTGGAAATACAGGATAAAGGCAGCACATTAAATTAGTGAAGAAAAGAAGTTTTTATTAAGTGAGGTTGTGATAACTGGAGAGCCATCTGGAAAAAAAGCTTAAATTGATTTATTCTTCATACTACACACCAGGGTAAGCCATGTAAATAAACACAAGTAAATACTAGAGGAAAATCTGAGTGTATACCTTTATAAACTAGAAATGGAAAAATCTCTAAGAGTCAAAATCCAGAAGCAATAAAGGAAATGGGTGATTAAAACATTGACTAAAAAACGTTCTGCATGGCAAAAAAAAAATCTCTAAACCAATGGCAATATTTAAGAGGTTGGGCTCTCTGGTCCCATGTTCAATGTTGTGTTAAGAGAGGTGGGACCATGTGACTGGTAAACACCTAGTGGAAAAAGGCCAATTCCCGAAATGAACAGATGTCTATCACCATAACACCATACATTGGGTGTTATTTCTCACATTGCATGTTCACTTATAGAACTGAATTTATAAATGTATTTTATTAGCTAAATCATGAATTTACCAGTTTTAAGTGCTGCTTCACAAAGCAGAGTTTGCTTGTATTCTAAGCAGGTTAAAATGTTATGATGTTAGAACCGAATCTTTGGTCTTTAAACTTGGATTTTAATTTTTCATTTTTAATTACCTTATTTCTTTTTTTCTGTCATTTCTAAGCAATCATTCATTTTTCTCTTCAGCTAATGTAGTGGAAATAATTTGCCTATTACTAGAATATTAAAGTAATTGTCAACAATGAGACAAAACTTACTAAACTTTGATTATTTTATAAAGTTTTGCTTTTTCTTTTTCTGATTTAATTTATTTAAAATGATAGTTCCCATTTCTTATCTAAAAACTCTGGGAAATCTCTCTGCTACATGTTACTTTCATGTTACATGAAAGCATAGGTGCTTAATGTTATAAAACAGACAAATTGGAAGTGATGAAAATAAAAGTCTTCAGATTATTGTCAGATTATGTGTCATAAAAGGGAAATGTATTAACCTTTGTGAACTTAAATAATAACTAAATTTTATTGAGTGTTCATTATGTGCCAAATATTGTGCTAAATGTTTTATGTATACTATATTTTGTTTAATCTTCAAAATAACTCTTTAAGGTAGATACTAATATGATCCCTTTTTACCAATGAGGAAACCATGACTTAAAGACCTAATGTAATTGGTAGAGCCTGGAATCCAACTCGGTGGTGTTACTAGAAGCTCTTCTCTTAACTCCTTTGCTATATTGCTTCATGCTTGGAAAATTCCTAAATAATGTCTGGTTTTTAAACAATCATAAACCTCTATTAACTCTATTTAAAAAATTCTTTAAGAGGTGTGATCTTGTTCAGCAAATGAGCCATATGGCAACTACACAGGTGGTTTGCTTTGTGTTGGGGTCTGTAGTCACAGGAGATGGATAACTTAGGGATTATTCTACAGACACATAATGAGTGTAATTTTTCTGATTCCCACCTTTTCTTGCATAAAAATTATTTTAAAAATAGAACCAATAGTATTTTTGCCAAAATGGCTCTGAAAATTTGCATATTGCTTCAGTCATATTGCATACTTGCAAACAAGTAGCAAGAGATAAAATGTTTTAAGCAAAAATAAAAATAAAAATGGCATAGTTTCAAAAACAAGATAATCATCTCCATGGCAATATCTAGTAAAGATGAATATATTTTATCCTACAAGCTGGTTAATTCCATTTCAGAGTGTATATGCCAGAGGAAAAAAAAATCTCCCAAGATATTGAACAAGTGTAGAATATAAACTCAATGCAGTGTGCATGGATGAAGTTTGGGTTTGCTCTACTCCAGGAAGCAGGCATTGCTAGACATGGATGTACGGGAAGGTGCTAAAAAGGTCTTACATAAGATGAGAACTGTAACTAGGCTAAATGCTTCAAATCAGGGATGACTGAGCTTCTGAGCTTCCTCCCATCTAAAAGGATGGGCAAAGATAGGTTTTTGACCACCTGGGACTTTGGCTGTTAGTAAGCTGGAGAACTTGAAAACCTGAAGGGTAAATACTCAATGTTATGAAGGCAAACTCAACCCATTTGCCCACGACTCACTATTATTCTACAATATCCCAATATTACTCAGAGACTTAAGCCTTTGGAAGTCATTATAAGACCTGGTTTTGGAATCAGCATTCTCATTGACATCAAGAATGATAGAAAGATCTCTTATATTGCTATTTAAATTGTACTTGTCCTTGTATATAACGCAGTAGTACCAGGAAAAAGAAATAAGAGGTACACATTTGAAAGCAAGAGACAAAACAGTCTTTATCTGCAGACAATATTGTTCCCTATACTGAGATTCCACAGGGATTCTGAGAATGAACAGAGAATTCAGAAAGTTGTGAATACAAGATCAGCCTCAGATGTCATTAATATCCATACATACCATCAATAATCAATTGGAGCATGTAATAGAAGAAAAACTCATTCACAGTAACAATGAGGACCACAAAGTATTGAAGAATAAATCTAACAACACATTGAAGAACTTTTGGAGAATTGAAAAAAAATAATTGCAGAAAATAAAAGACCTAATTAAATGAAGGTATACAGTGGAAGGAGATACTAAATAATTTGAAGATAGTAATTATCTATGAATTCAACTATGAACTCAATGCTGTTCAATCAAAAAGCCAATGTACATTTTTGTAGAATTGGACAATGCTATTTCAAAATTCATATAGAAGAGGAAAGACCCAAGAATAACAGATAACACTGAAGAAAAAGAAAGGGTGGGGATGGAGGAGTCACTTTTCCTACCAGTTATAAAGAGATGAAATAGCTTAGAGAGGCCTAGAAATAAACATGTATGGAAATGTCACCTGAAGATGGCTTACTAAATAAGGAAAGGGTGAATAATTTAATAAATGGTGCTGAACTAATTCATTAAAAAAAGAAAATGAAATTGGATCTCTTTTTCACATAATACAAAATTGAAGTGAAAATTCAAACTTTTAAACTTGGAGAAGAAAATATAGAAGAATATCTCTGTGACCTTAGAGTAAAGAAGACTGCATTAAACCAGATACAAAACACACAAACACAAAAGAAAAGATTGACAAATAGAATTCCTTTAAAATGAAGAATGAAGAGTGAAACAAAGATACCAAATGGCCAAAGTTGTAAAAGAATCCATAACCAGAACAAGGCATTTGCAAAATACATCATGAAAAAAGACTTACTATCCATACCTTACAAAATTAGTAAGAAAGTGAACGCTTAATAGAAAAAAAAAATTGGACAGAAAGTTACAGAGGAAGCTTGTATGGCCGATAAGCATATATATGCTCAATGAGATACACTATTACATACTTATCTGATTGGCAAAAATATAAAAATATGACAGTACTAAATGTTGGCAAGATTACAGATCATATGATGTTTGTGGGAATTTCATAGTTTTTATAAACTATTAGTTGTTATAGCCATCGTGGAGAGCAATTTGGCAGTAGTCAAGTTGAAGGTAATCTTTCTGACAGCCTAGTGAGTTATATTTCTAGGTTTATACCCTAGAGACAATCTCCCTCATGCATATAAGGAGACATAACTACGCATGCTTACTGTAGTATGGTTTCTAAAAGCAAAAATTGGAAACAATATAATTTCCCTTCAAAATAAGTATTGGTAAATATCTCTAGTATATTCATAATATTATCCAGTAGCTAAACTGAATGAGCTGGAGCTATTTTTATCAATAAGTCTTTAAGATATTATTTTACAGAGTAATTTATAGCATCTGATACTATTTACAGAAAGTTTAAAATATGCAAAACAATGCTATATAAATTCTTTATTGATATAAACATATGTAGGATATATGTAGATTAATATAAATACATACCTAGGAAAAAAGACAGATTCACAGTGGTGCTTACCATTGGAAAGAGAGGGGCATGGGCTGTCAAATGGATTTACAATATTAGATTATTTTAAAAACTCTGAAGCAAATCTGGCAAAATACATTCATACACCTGAGATGTCAGGAAGATTTTTAAGTTAAAAATATATAGTACTGATTACAAATATCAGTGTCACAGAAGAGGATTTTTCTGGAAAACCTTGATTTCATCCAGGTTCACACTTCTAACTTCGGGAAAGTGAATTGTCTTCTAAAGGAGAGTACTTTCCCCCAAAATACTGTGGCAGTGAATCTGAGCTTTCAAGTGCTGCGGAAGATTTTTCAGGAAGTGTGCTTTAATCAGCATCTTCTGCCAGTGATTCTTCTTTCCTTTCACATTACAAAGAATGCCAGGAGAGTGAAGGCAATCATGTAACTGCACACCATTATTGGGGTGAACCACAGAACCTGAGAGCACCCAGGGTTTTTCAAATTCACATTTTAATATGGAGTAAAAGAGCCCCTTGTTTCTGTGATGAATGTGATGTGGCATGTTCTGATTGGTAAATGACCCCATAGAAAGCACCCAGGGAATGATCAAGTCACAGTCCAGCTTCGTAATTAGGTGTAGTTTTGTTTGTGGCCTTAATTGCGTTTGTTGGAAGCTGAGTCCTTGATTTCCCAATCATGTCTGCATTTTTACTTGCCCTATGTAAAATGAATAAGAGGAGGTATGTCTCCAAAGGAATACATTTTTGGGAGATTTGTGTGGTATGGGTAGCAGTAGAAAGTTTATCCCATTATTTAGTTGGCATCATTCTCCCAGGAAAAACCTGAGCCTTCTGGGAATTTTAACTGTAATCAAGAATTTGTTCTCTTAGCTGCATGCTGCTAATCTGATACTTCTCCCCAAACTGTGTTGCCTCAATTAATGAAGAGGCTGGTGTTGGTGCCTCGCTCCTTGGCATAGCTTTATACGTACAGCTGTTCCATCCTAGCGCAATTGTCGTCTGCATCTTCCCTCCACAATAATGTAAGGAAGCTGAAAAATATGAAAATGCATATGACAGTGCTTTTTATGCTGAAAACAGTTTTACAAGGGTGATATAACCATCCTGGAAATAGGGAAGTGTCACGTTTGCGCAATTCCATGTCCCTTTCCTTTAAAGGAAAAGGGATCCTTAGGGGTTACTGGCTCTTTTGAGCATGAGGTTTCCTTCAGGGAGAGGTGGGTGGAAAGAAAGGGTATGATATTCACTTTGGCCAAGCAAGACCCAGTTTCCTTAGCGGATGAATCTTTACAAGCCCACAATCAGCGTCTGGCAGGCAGTGGGTTCCCAGTGTACCCGTGATGATTCCAGAAACATAAGCACGCACTAAAGGATATGTTGGGACGGGTAAGGAAAAAGCCCATCCCAGTTCAGAAGGCCAGTCTACGTGCAGAGACAACTTGAAGGTTCCATCTACAAACAAATGCCTGCAGCCCCTCTAGGTTTGTGGAATAATGATTCCTATGTCTATCACTGGAATGTCTCTTTGGACATGTTTGCCTGAAATCACATCTTTACTGTTCTTGATATCAATGTTATTGGTGGACCCGTGGGGCTGACAGTGATTCATCACACAGGTGTGGCTTTGGGAGAAGGCAGAGAGAAGCTGACTCTTGGAATTTCTGCTTCAATTAGAGGTGGTGATATTCATTTTTATGACTTCAGACATTAAACAAGACCACAAAAATTCATTTTTTTGTAGATTTTTCTCTCTGGAGGCCCAGATGATGTCAGTCCCAGTGTGGCTCGAGGTAGTACCCTACAGATGAAATAATATGTCTTAGCTCTCCATTTCTTTTGCTTTTCAAAATGATTCCTGTAAGCAAGATGTACAAAAGTGTGAGCCAAAAATCTGGATACGTGCTTTGTGTCCACTTTCACACGCAGCTCTGCTGATTGATTTCCTCCCCAGCCCTCGCTCCACATCACCTCACATCAGCCCTAACACCCTGCCTCCTTAGAAGCTCTTTTCTAAGAATTAAGCAGATTGTTTTGAGATGAAAAAAAAGGAAAACCAGAGATAAGCAGCAGAACTTTCTGCACTCACAGGAAGACAGTGTGTCGAGAGGAAAGCTGGATACTACTTGTTAAGTGTCAAGTTGCCCAGGGTGGTGGAAAGAAGGAGGAGTCTAGGAGGAAAGATTGCTCACCTCTGCACCCTGTGAGGTTGATGTGATGCTATTTGACAAGCCAGTCATGTAAGTTAATTATGTAAGTTCATGTAAGTTCATTTACTTAACTCCTTGAAGGTCCCCCGTTCTCTAAACTGTTGTCATATCTCCTTAATTGAGACATGGATCAATCCATCAGAATTCAGAGAAGACTGGCCTTCTGGAGTGCTAGTACCTAACAAAACACAGGAAAGGCTCCCTTTAGTCAAGGTTAAGACCACAGAAAGTCCCTGGAGAGAAGGCAGGTTATAGCTTGCAGCCAGTCTCGCCTTCTTCCAAGACAAGACCTTTGGACAGTAATAGAATGAGAAATTGTCGCTTGTACCCAGTACCATAGCCTACTTTCCTGCTGGTGTTATATAAATGCTAATTTACATATTAATCTTCACTGCTTCAAGTCTTATGTGGCCAAGCAAGGCCATAAAATATGTCTTATCTTTCTACCCGCCTCGGCCAGTCTCCATCCCCAAGCACTCCAGCACTTCCTTCCCATCTGTCCAGAGCCTCCACTCTTTCCCCTCCTGAGACCACCCTTCCTGGCACATTAGGTTTTCAACAGATGAAACTGGTGAGGACACAAACATTCAGACCATAGCAATGACGTCAACAATTTATTTTCACTGGAAATGAAAGATCAGTTTTTCTTACTCCGATTAAGACCTAGATTGTTGAATTTACTATGTGGGACTCTCTTATCCCGTCTTTTCAGAGTCAAACACTATCCTGAAATTTGTTGTAAGCACTCTCTGACTTTTAATAAAATTTAGTTTCATGTATATGTATATAGACATACATATATATTTGCTTAGCTTTGCTTATTTCTGAGCTTTATAAAAATAGCATTAGACTGCTTTCCATTTCTGCAGCTTGCTTTACTAATTCCAGATTATGTTTCCAAAATTCCTTCACGCAGCATTAGTTCATCTCTTTTTATTGGTATGTGTGAACCTATCATCACTCGTGTTGACATCTGGATTATCTCCAGCTGTTTGCTGTTGTAAACGATGACATGATTATTCTTGCACATGTTTTCAGGGACACATGTTAAGAATTTCTTTAGGGCTTCTATTCAGGAGTGGAATTGCTAGTTAGAGGGCATTGGACTGAAGCTTTATGAGATAATGCTACATTGTCTTCTAAAATGGTTGTATCAATTTATACTTTCAAAAACACTTGGTATTTTCAGACTTCTTAAAGTTGCCAATCTAGTAAGAGTAAAATGATATCTAAGTGATTCTCTTAATTTGCATTTTTCTTGATTACTAGTGTGTCTGAGCATCTTTGCATGTTTTTCGGCCAGTATGTTTATTATTCTATGCACATTCATGCATTTTACCCATTTCTGGAAGATGATTTTTTTTATTAGTTTGTAAGAGTTCCTTTTTAACCCTGCACATGACATTTTTGTGAGTTATGTGGATTGAATATATGTTCTTCAAGGTTGTGTTTTGCCTTTTTACTTTCTTTTTGTCTCTTGCTGAGCAGAAGTTATTATTTTAATTTACCTGAATTTATCCATCTTCTCTATTTTTATTGAGATATACTGACATAATAACACATTAGTTTCAGATCATTTTAAAAGTCCATACTGATAATAATGACTATTACTATCACTGTTCATTGCAAAGGGACAATTAGGATAATGAGTTAATTTAAGACAATTTATGCATTCACATGTTATTCATTTAATAGACTGTTAGTTAATATTCTCAAGTCATTATCCATTAGGAACAAAGATAATAATGAATGGAAATTTTTACTGATCCAAGGCCGGATGTCTTGGAAGAGCATTTCCTTGTATGTAATCAGTTTTAACCAGAAACTACAGACCTTCAAGAAGAGATGCAATGAAAGTTTTTATAGGGCTGCAAATTCCTCATGGAAATATTTACTGTTTGAAACATAATCAAAAACTAATTTTGCCACTATTTGAACCTCATCAACAGATTATAATACCACTTTAAAGAGTTTCAAGTATTCACCATTGGCTTTAGGCTATAGAAAAGTAACGAAATTTAGAAAGAGACACAATTTTTCTAAATGGTTGTGTTTGTATTTTTTCAAAGGCAAGTTTTTGCTCTCCCAGCTTTTTCCATCTCAGAAATATTACTATTAAATACCTTCCTTTTCTGAAAGGAAAAGCAGAGAATGCTATGAGACTAAATAAATAAAATTGTCCTTAGAAACAGCTAGGAATCCTAGAGAAGAGACCTGATATGTGATGCTTATGAAACCCCTCTTCTGTGTCTTCCTTTCCAAATACTCCCTTGGAGTAATGGTGCATAGTACCCCACGAGAGCAGCAGTGTTTGAGGAGGGGTAGTTAAGTGATGGGTGTAAGTTACTGCTTTCGGATTACACCACATGGAAGGACAAATAAGGATGAGCAACATTCTAATGTCAGCCATTGATTATTTTCACAATTAAATACTGTTATCTATTCTGTTTCATTGTTTCAGTACAATACACCCAGCATAAAGTAGAAGCAATTGAAACCAAAAAAAAAAAAAGCTGCTTGACATGTAGGAATCTCTACAAAAGGGCTTCAGGATGCTTTGGAAACTCACAAGCCCTTTGAGACCACCTCAAAGAATAGAGTGACATGATTGGATGCCAGGCGCATCGAGGAGAGAGCCTTTTGCTGTGGTTTCCCGTCTCCAGCCCCTGCATCATTCTAGCCTGGGGGGCTGGGAACACCAGTGCTCTGGGATTTGTATCCATTTTCTGTAACTGGCTTTTGTCTGGCTTCCCCTTGGTCACACCTCATATTGTACCCTGGCTCAATGACCATATCAAGGCCTTGTCCTCAGATTTCTCCTAAATTCTAGCTGGCTGTTGGGCCTGACCTTGTTCACCACCATTTTATAGCTTCCTCAAAAGTGATGTCACTTCCTAGCGGTTTGGATCACTGTGCTTTTGGTTCAGGAAAAAGGGGCCCTGAGAAGATGTTCGTGTCCCAGGTCCCAGGCGAGTCCCTAGGCTCCAAGTGAGGGTTTTGGCTTCGCACTGGAAAGAATTCAAGAACAAGTCATAGTTGAGGAGAGGTGCACATTCCATAGACTGAATGTAGGCCGTCTCAGGCATTTTCAACCATAGGGTCAGTTTTGGAGTTTGAGGGGTTTTGTTTGTCTACTTGCTCTCTGTCTGGGTCTGTGTAGCATCTTTGTTGAGAATATAGCACATGCTGTTTGCTTAGCAAACAAGATCTGATGATCATAATTGAGATTGGAGCTTTTTTCTGACTTCTTTGGAGAAAATGCCACTCCTAAATCAGGGCATTGTCATTTTTATTTCTTTTTAATCTGTCACCCTATAAAGAAAATACTCTGACTTGTGTTACACGATTAAAATGTTGTTAAGTCGTTTAATATATTGTTCCCAGATGGGACATGCAAAATAGGATGTTTGCCCACAAGTCCTCTTCCAAAGCTCAGCGAACATGAGGGTAGGAAGGATCAACAGAGTCTGCCAATTCTCTGGATATATTTATTTAGTTCATCTGCTTGCAAAGTATTTCTACATCTTATTTTTTGTATATTATCCCAGGGAGAGATTAACAAATGAGTTACAAAATTACCACTTTATATACCAAGAAAGTGAGCATAGGTGAGTCACATGGTCTCCCAGGAAGGTCAGGGGCTGTGTTGAGCCCAGGGATTGGGACTCTGGTGTAGGTAGCAGAGTTGTGCATGGGTGTGTGATATATAATAGGAAATATAATTGGTCTTCATCCTGTTTCTAGCACAGAGCTCCTAAAACTCCTGGAATTTCCTAAATGATGAGAGCAAAAATTGGCTTTTGTTATGTTAATCAGGTGACTTTTGGACCCCACCTGAGGATGGGGGCTGGTTGCCAGTGGAGCCAACCAACTGATTAGAGGGTTGGAACTTTCAGTCCTACCTCCCCACCCACCCACTGACCTCCCTGAAGAGGAGAAGAGCTGGAAGTTGAATCAGTTTCCAAAGGCCCATGATTCAATCAACCACGCCTGTGTAATGAGGCCTCCGAAAGAGCAGAATTCTGAGCACACTGCGGTTGATGAACACAAGGTGAGTGGCGTGCAGGAGAGGGCATGGGCGCTCCTCACCCTTTCCCCACATGTTGCCCACTGTATCTCCTCTAGCTGGCTGCTCCTGAGTTATATTATTTCATGGTTAACTGGTAATCTAGACAATAAAGTGTTTCTCTGAGTTCTGTGAGCTGCTCTAGCAAATTAATTGAACCCAAGGAGGGAGTCATTGGAACCTCCCATCGGTAGCCGGTCAGTCAGAGGCACAGGTGATGATCTGGACTTGCGACAGCTGTCTCAACTGGGTGGTGGTGGGGTGGTCTTGCAGAATTTTTTTTTTTTTTTTTCAGAATTAAGCTCTTAACCTGTGGGATCTGATACTTCCTCTGGGTAGACAGTGTCAGAACTGAGTTGAATTCTAGAAACCCCATTGGTGTCCAGAGAACTGGTGATAAGGGAAAAAAATCCTTTCCACCTATGTTGGAATTAGGTGTCAGAATCTCAAGCAAGTCTTGCCAGTTCTGCTTCCTGGTCCTGCCCATTCTTTCCTCTTTCTAGCCCCTGGGCTTGGTGGTCGGTGGGGGGGGTGGTCCTTTGTTTCCTGGACCCATCATCTAAGCATCCAAACGATAAGGCTCTTGTTCATTTTTCCCTCACATTCTGCCCACTTCTATGTACAGTCCTTGATTTTTAGGCCTTCCCTGTTCTCCAATAAGGTGGTTGGACCCCGGTGAGAGTGCCCAGACATGCTCCAAACCCTGTCCCTAACAGTATTCTCATGGACCCAAGAAGAGGGGGAAGTGGTTCATGGAACTTGGAGCTCCTATGCCTCTGTTTGCAGATAAACTCATCATCAAGGCCTGAAAACATTCTCACCTTCAGGGAGAGGACCACAAAGGCCCTGGGGAGCGGCAGTTCTAGATGGACACAGTCAAGTTCATCTCCCTCAGGCCTGTCATTGACCCCAGCCCACTGAGCTCACTGGGCACTGCCCTCCTGAACACTTCTGTTGCCCCTCTGCTCCTCTGTTGCCTGTTGCCCATTCCTGTTGCCCCTCTGCCCCTGATGGCCACAGGGGAGGGGTGGGTAGAGAGGAAAAGCTTAGAAACAGGTCTGGCCTCAGGGCACAGCTTCCAGAATGGGAAAGTAACTTGGACTGTTTGAGGGAAGTAACAAAGCAAAAAGAAGCATCAATTGACCAAAATTATGGCCCTAAAATATCAGAGGATCTTAGAAGAGGTTTCTTTGCTCACTTGGGTTCAGGAACTTAGCAAGAAATTTAAAAGTCACACTGTGACAGGATCTGACCCACCATATGATAAATGTCTCTCACAATGTTTGGACTGTTTAAAATGGAGATGGATACATTTTGCTGTTAACATCAGTTATTTTCTTCACCTTATTTTGCCTTTTGTTATTGTGGAGGTGAAAAGGGGGTGGAAGTGTTAAGTAGTTAGATAAGTGGGGGCACCCAGCAGATAAGGTGGAGGAGAGGGAGGATGGTCCGGAAGACGGCGGAAGATGGCCTTCAGCATAAAGGGGCTTTACCTCCTCTAAATGAGAGCCAGCAAGAATAATTCCATGGATTTTTTTTCCATATGCTTTTGCTAAGCTCACTTTGTTTTGGTTGGAGGGTAAGATTCCTTGAGATTTTCTGCATTGTCAATTATGTCATCAGTGAATAAAAAGTTTCACTTCTTTTCAAATTTATCTGAATTTTATTTATTTCTTTATTTAGGCCTGTTGCACTGACTAGGACCTCCGATACAAAGCTGTTTTTTATGTGATGAGAGTGAACATTCTTGCTTTGTTACTGATCTTACTGGGAAAACATTGTCTTTCATCGTTTAATATAATGTTGGCTGCGAGTTTTGTACAGGTGTTCACTTATCAAATTGAGAATGGTTTCTTCTATACCTAGTTTGCTGAGAACTTTTTTTAATCATAAATAGGTGCTGAATTTTATCAAATGCTCTTCTGCATCTATTGAGATGATCACGTGATTTTGTAGTTTAGTCCGTTTATGTGGTGAGTTATACAGATGGATTTGCAAATGTTAAACCAACATTGCATTCCTAGGATGAACCCCACTTGATCATGATATATTACCTTTTTAGATACATAGCTAGATTTAGTGCTACATTTTCTTAAGAATTTTGAGTCTATATTCATGAAAGATATTAGTTTCCTTTTAATGTGCACATCTGGTTTTAGTATCACAGCAATGATATCATAAAAAGTTTCTTCCTTTATATCTCAAAATTTCACATGGATCAGGCTTGATTTTCTCCTGATATATTTGAAGGAATTCAAAGTTTAGTGATGCGGGAGTTTTCCTACGTCAAGGTTTTAAGGTATGAATTTGATTCCTTTCATCCCATAGGACTAGTGAAGCATGTCTGTTTTTCTTAAATGAGCCTAAGTAGTTTGCTGCTTCTTTCAAGGAGTTTGTCCATTTTACATAAGTTGTCAAATTGACTTGGTTTAAAACTGTTAATAATATTTACTTATTATCCTTTTAATGTCTGTGGAATTTGAAGTGATATCTTCGCTCTCATTCTTGATATTAGTCATTTTCTTTTCTCTCTCTCTCTCTTTTTCCTTGAACTGTGTGGATAGAGCAGAATTTCTCAAACTTGGCACTATTGACATTTTGGGCCAAATAATTCTTTGTGGTGGGGAGTTGTCCTGTGCATAGAGGGTATTAGCAGCATAATTTAGCCTTTACCCACTAAATGCCTGTAGCAATTACATCCTCTCAATTTGTGTCAATCAAAAATGTCTCCAGACATTGACAAATGTCCCCTGGGGTGGGTGGAATAAACTTTGGTTAAGATCCGCTGGGCCAGAGCTTCGTAGATTTTTGTCTCATTGATTTTTTAAAATATGTCTTCTGTTTTTTATTTCATTGTTTTCTGCTCTTATCTTTATAATTGCCTTCCTGTTTTTTAACTCTGGGTTTAACTTTTCTAATGTCATTAGTTTAAGATGGTTCTTTTTTATAATGTAAGCTTTCAATGCTGTATATTTCTCTCTTGGCACTTAATTTAGCTGCATCTCATTAATTTTATGTTACATTTTCTTTTTCATAAAATTTGCATTACTTTGTAATTTCCTTTTCAAGTTTTTCTTTAACTCATGTAATTTCCTTTTCAAGTTTTTAACTCTTAGTCTGCATAGGTGGCTACAACAAAATGTTCCAAACTAAGTGACTTATAAAACAATAGCAACTTCTTTTTTTTTTTCTTTTTTCTTTTTTTAATTGAAGTAGAGTTGATTTACAGTATTGTGTTAGTTTTGGGTGTACAGCAAAGTGATTCAGTTATACATATATATTGTTTTTCAGATTCTTTTCCATTATAGGTTAAGATATTAAACATAGTTCCCTGTGACATACAGTAGGTCCTTGCTGTTTATCTATTTTATATACAGTAGTGTGTGTCTGTTAATCCCAAACTCTCAATTTACCCCTCCCCCAGCAATTTATTTCTAACAGTTCTGGAGGCTGGGAGACTAAGATCAGGTTGCCAGCATAGTTGGTCCCAGTGAAGACCCCCTTCCTTCCAGGTTACACACTATCAACTTCTTGTTGTGTCCTCACATGGTTGAAAGGGCTGGGCGGGGGGAGTGGAGCTCTCTGAGGCCTCCTTTATAAGGGCACTAATCCCATTTATGAGGGCTCTGCCTTCATGACATAATCACCTCCCCAAGGCTTCACTTCCTCATACCATGACCTAGGGGCATTAGGTTTTTCAACACATGAATTTTGGAGGGACACAAACATTCAAACCATAGCCCAGGGGTTATTTAGAGGTGTGCTCTTTAATTTTCATTGTCAGATATCTTCCTGATCTTCCTAGTACTGACTTCTAGTTTAAATTCATTGGGGCAACCATATTTTTTATGATTTTAGTTTTTAAAAACTTATTGAGGGTTGTTTTGTCTTGTTTTTTAACCTCAGAATATGGTCTATTTTAGTGTTTCATGAGCACTTGAAAAAATCGTGCATTTTGCAGATCTCTTTATAAATGTGACTTGTCTATTTCCCCTATCAATTTTTGCCTCATGCATTTTAAATTTTTGTTATTCTGTGCATATACATTAAGAACTTGTCATCTGGATGAAATTACTCATTAATCATTATGATCTTTATCCTTGATAATATTCCTTGTTCTGAAGTAAAGTTAGATATTAACATAACCACTTAAGTTTTCTATAATTAGCTTTGCATTTTATAGCTTTTTTCTGTCTTTTAACTTTTAAACTATTTGTGCCTTTATACTTTTAGTGGGTTTCTTAACAGATAGCTACAATTCCTCAGATCGTCTAGTTTATATGAAACTAAGTTTACTAGCATTTTCTTCTGTCATCTCCAATCTTTTCTTAAGCCTACCCTGTGGATTTTTTTATTCTAGATATTAATGTTTCAGTTCTGGGATTTCAATTTAATTATTTTCAACAATTTCTATTTCTCTCTGGCATTCTATAGCTAGTCACTCATTTGAGCATATATTTCTTTATAGTGTTGAGTATAGTTAAAAATATGCTTTAAAATCTTGGTAATTTCAACATCTGGGTCATCTTTGGGTTTGTCTCCATTGGTTGTCTTTTATTTGAGCATTGGTCAAGTGTTCTTACTTCTTCATGTGTCTAGTAATTTTGGATCATATCTCAGATATTGCTAATGATACGGTGTACAGATTTTGGTTTCTTTTATGTCCCTCTTTAGAATATTAACTTTGTTTTATCAGGCAATTTTCTTGATTTTACTCAGTCTATAAACTTTTTGTGTGTGTTGTGTGAAGCATTAGAAACCTAATTTATTTCTTCTAGCATTGGCTGGGCTGCTTGAAGCCTTCCCTACACATGTGTAGTTCAGGGATCAGCCAGGGATTTAAGCACAATTTATATGCAGAATATAGGTCTCCTCCTCCATGGCTCTCTCCTTTCTGAGATTTCTTCTTCAATTTTTAGCAGCTGTGGTCTCCCTGAAACTTGTCCTTTGGTTATTTAAGCCTGTAGAACTGGATTTTCTGGTCAAGTTTTAGCCTCCCCATCTGGCATAAATTGGGATCTGCTCTCCGGTAAACAAGTTGAGAAAAAATGAGAAGCTTATCCCATGCCATGTCTTCCTTCCAAAAGTAGACTGCTCTCAAGTTTCTGCCTGTTTCTGTTTGCTCTCCAGTGCCTTCAGGTAGTTGTTATATTTTCTCCTGAGCTCATAATTGTTATTTGAATGATATTTGACCCAGTAAGAGTTATTCCTCCATTACCAGCGCCTTGAATCCCATTGCTCTGGCTTGGATTCTTTTAATATAGAGATACAATGCCTTATACTTTTCATCATTGACAATTTTTCTGTTTATTATCAAAGATAAATCAGACCTTTCAGAAGCCTATTCTTATTTCAACTACCCCAAATAGCTTAGTATCTTCCCCAAATATGAATATTTTCCTTTGTTGTCTCTCTTCCAAGGTATTAATTCATGAAGTCCTTATAGAATTCTCTTATTTACCTGTTTCTATTCAGAGAAGAGTTCATTTATCTGTATCTTTTGTTTCTTATCTCCAAACCCTTTATAAGATAACATAGACTCTTCACTACAAACATGACCAGATTTTGAAAATAGCGTGTGTGAAACTTTGTCAAAAGCCTTTTGAAGTTCTCAGTAGACTTTATCAACTAATTGTTTATGCTTATGCATTTTTAGTTTTTGAAGGACATCAGTAATTTACTTATAACATATTTTTGAAATATTTCTTTGGAGAACTCATGGGTCATTTTAAGAGTTTGATAGTCCATCCTTTACTAATTTAACCTAATATCAGCTTGTCTGGAGCAGAAGTATCGTGTAATAATTAAACATTCTTGGATTCTTTCTGGATTTTTTTTTTTTTTTTTACTGAGATTACATTTGTAATCTTCGTCTTCTGGCATGGGAATCATAAGTCCAATTTCACATTTTGGCCACACATCCTTGATTTTATACCTCAGTTACTTTCAAAGTGCCATCTGATTTGATGATATAAACTAAATTTATTTTGCTAATAGTAACTAACATTTATTGTACATGTATTAGATGCCAAACAATGTTCTAAGTGTATGATCTCATTTTGTCCTCCAAATACACTATAACTTGCCTTTATTACCATCTACAGATATAAAACTGTTGGACCACATCCTAGATATTGACCACCATTTGATCTAATGCTTCTAATTTTTTTCAACTTAGAGGAAATTTTGGAATAGCACTTTCTTAAGCCTTGAAACCATAGTTTCTTGACGCATTCTTTAAACTGATTCTATAATCAGTGGTCCCCCAGGGAGGGAAAACTTTAAAAAGTGGGGGAAGTGGCAAAGACAGGAGGTTGTCACTCAAAAAAATTAGCAATGCTGAAGCTGCCAACAGAGATAGAAGAGCACGTGGTGGGATAGTGAATCACATTTTATTACTCTCAGAGCTCCATCCTTTTATCAGTGTTTGAATAAAATAGGTATGTTTTATGTTTTTTTTTTCATGTGTTTCTGGCTCAATTTATTTGCCCCGTATGTTTTGTTTCTTTCTTTTCCTATTTTGTGTTATAGTTTTCTTCTTCTGTCATCCAGTCTGAGACATCTCCTTGGGCCCCTTTTTGTTCTTGAGTTATCTTTTCATTTTTTAAAAAACTTGCTTTTTTTGTTGGAAGTGTCTTCCTTTTTCTATCGTGATCTTTTTACCAAAACCATTTTCTCTTTCCATTTTCCTCCTTTCATCTTCCCAGTCAGTTGTGGTTCATTTTCATTCTTTGTGTTTTTAATTATCAGTTTCCTCCCATGGTGCTTTTTCTCTGCTCCCCTGCATGATTTTCCTTGATCTCCTCACAACTTATTTTTTCTTTCTATCATTATTGGGCTTATTTGACTGCACCAGTTTTTGTGATTTCTCCTGTAGGGTCCTTTTCCTTTCTTCTTTCCCTAACTCTTCTTCCTGCCCTCAACTTGGTAATGCACTGATTTGAAACAAAGGATTTCGTGACATTTCCATTGCTTCCATCCCCTGCTTTTCCGAAACAAGTCCTTGAAATTACCCACTCTCATTTTCAGACTGCAATCGTCCCTTCAGCGTAGATAAAAATGCTACCGGTGCAGTTAGAAGATGTAGTTAGAAGTTGCCCACATTAATCACATAGACCATCTGGAACAAAGCATAACTGAACTAAGGGCGTGAGTGCAAGAGCTCTTCCTGATGAAAGCAAGGTATCTATGTGTTAAGAAGGAGCAGAAAAATGGTCCTCTCAGTCAACGAGATGAGCGATGAGATGGAGCTGTTTTCAGTTTTGGTTTCCCTGAAGGCATAAATTACTGGGAAAAAAAAAAACAATATTGAAAAATGCAGTTTAGAAAATGCTTTCTAGAGTCCTACTGCCTTCCCTTGGAGATGGCATTTTATGCCACCTTGCATTTGTTTGGTTCTTATTTCCAAAGTGCTTTTAGTATTATCTCAGTTAATTCTGTTAATAACTCTGAGAGAAAAGAGCTGTAGTGAAATTTGGCCCAGTGGACAGGTGAGCTCACTGAGGACAGTTGAGCTTCACTTACTTTGACATCATATAATTATTTAATAACAAAAAGGATTTAAATCTATGTCTGTTGAGTTGTGTGCTTTCTCAGCTTCTATTTCCTCTGCCACCCCCCCACCCTACCTTTGTACCTCCCAGTTTTTTATTCCTGTTTTTCTCTCCTTTTATAACTCTTGGGATCGCTCTGATTTACCACCAGGAGGAATAGGGGGAATTGAACTAACTGAGGAAGTCGTCATCATTTTTATGTACTCCAATAAAGTTGACCACATATATTCCATGCAATCAACTATTCAAGGTCAAAGTTAGTTACTATCCTGGAGGGGTTCCCAAAACTTTTCAGCAGAGGAAAAAGACAGAGGAATCGAGGGTGGAAATAACGGGGAAGGGAGGTTAGTAAGGAGGGTGGCTAAGAGCCCCACTCAGGGAGGGAGGCTGAGGAACAGAAAAAGATTTTGCTGTCTTTATTGTTTTTACCTTTGTGACCTTCTTACAGTGTCAGTGACATCTATGACCCTCCTGAGCTTCTGGAATATCCAGGAGCCCAAACTGTGCCTCCTGTTGCTTTCCTGTGGAAGGAACAGCTGAACTTCTCCAACGGGCTTCCTTTCTTATCACAGGCATCCAAAGATTCTTGTAAATAACATGCTTTCAAGATAGTCTCTTTTGTCAGCTGCCTTGTTTACTTTCTACAAAGCTTCAGGGGACTGAAACCCTGTATTTTCATGAAAACACTTGCAATCCATTGTTCTCTACCATTATCTAGCTTGTGTCAAGGTCACCCATTTCTGTTGTTGAGCTTCCATAGGACCGGAAGTAGTGCTGAAGAGTCTCAGGAAGCGCTGGGCTTGGCCCTGCCGCAGAGGGTGACTCTGCTTAGCTTCCTATATATCTCTTTTCCTCTGCTGGGCTTCCTCACTAATGCCGTCCATTGTAGACATTTGCTCCATCAGCCTTTGCTGGGGGTGAGGGTGCAGCAGTGTGCAGAATGGGTAGGAACAGAGGCACAGCGGAGCAGATGCACTCTCTGGCCACCTCGTCCTGCTGAAATCTGACAGCCCCACTGCACTAATATTGATAGGGGAAGCCAGCTGGGAGGCAGAGTGTCTGTGGTCTGTGGCCACAAGCCTTGGTCCAATCTAAGTTGATGAAAACTTCTCTTGGAAATATTTAGTTCTCAAGCTAGCTTGAACGGCAAATCTGGTGTGAAATAGATCTTATCCTGTCTCCCTGCCATCAGTCACTTTTCAGATTTCATCCTGGAATACAAACATGCTGAATAAATTTAGCCTGAGGAGAAGCACTATGTATCTTTAATGGCCAATAGCAATTGATCTGGAGAGACTTGCTTTCTACCACCCTCTGTAGCCCAGTAAATGGCTAAGTGAATTGTCTTTTCCATAGCCAACAATTCTCGCTGGTGCTTTTCCAAAGAGCCACAGAAACCAAGAAAAATATATCATGAATGTTATTGAAAGTAAACTGGTTTTTGAGACAATGAAAACATTTTATTCATTAAATTAAAGCAGAATGGCAGTGGCCTGCTTTTAATTTGCATTGCCCATGAAATTGAAGCGATGTATTCATCTTGATTTTTCATGCTCATTGTCTCTATTTTAAAAGGGTCAACTTCAATTGCCTTTTATTTGCTCAGGTTGTTTAACTTTGCGTCTGTTTTTGGCCCAGATTAAACAAGTGCATTGAAATGTCATCATTTGACACGTGGCCAGTTGTCTCTTTTAGTGAAGCCACTTGTCCTCATAGAGTAAATACTTTGGAGCCCCCAAAGGGGGTGTTCTCTTTGGGAATGAAACAATGTTGTGCATAGGGATTTGGTAATGGGAAAAGACTTCTAGTACCGAAGAAGTTAAAATTGAAAAACTCCTCACGAAATAGTCCAAAGCAGACACAAAGTATGGTGTATAAGTACATTTCATCATTTTCAAAATCAGCCTCAGAATTAGGAAAAGGAAGAAGGTAATTGAGTCACACAGGTTCCAAGTGGTTTTGTAACATGATACTGATCATTTCTCAAATCATTCTTAACCCCCAAGAATTTGAGATGCGTGAAAGGCATATAGAAACATCTTCATTTTTTAAGCATAGAAACAGTAATTTTTTTTTAACACAAAACCTTTCAAGTTAAACTAATGGTTTACGTTAAAACTGTTAGCTTTTGCAATGGACACAACATTTTAAAGTGTTCTAAATATCTCAAAATGGGTGACTATACAAGAAACTCTGTGCCTCAGAGAGGAGGACATAAATGTTTGTGTCACCAAAATCAGGGAATAAATATGTTGTCTAAGTGTCCTTTGACTTGTACGTGTCAGCAGCATTATTCATTTGTAATTACTTATAACTAACTAATTATAAGCACCATGTACACACATTTTTCTTTTGTAGCAAAAGATCATTAAACCAAAAGACTAAAGAGAATTTAATTTACAGAATATTTCTTAATGAAATCAAAATTTTTTTCTTTTACAAAGTACAGATAAAGTAGTATTGAATATTTATAAATGGAATTAAGGGGAGGAGTTATGGTTCTTAATAGGCTCACACTAAAAATTCCAAAGACTTTTATAAGGAAGGGGATTGTGAGACCTGGAGGCAAAAGAAAAACTTTCTTTAATCTTTCAGGTCTTATTTTGAAATAATAAAAAACTGCTTTGAACAGATTTTTTATTTTATGGGTCCAAAACATTTTCAATAAGGAAATAATTTTCAATTTTCTATTAAATAGGAATCATAGGAGTGGTGTTTCAATTATGTAAAATTCCGGATTAGTAGAGTACAAATTAAAGAGGAATTATGGTAAAATAGAAACAGATTGTACCAGTTTAGTTTCAGAGGTACCTCAAAAATTCAGCACAAAGCAGGATTTTAGAACACATTGTGATTATCAACTCTGTGGGCAGCGGCTGTCTTCTGAATTTGGAAGGGGCTACACGTCTGAGCTGCCAGGCCTTCGTTTCTCATAGGATGCCATACTGAAACGGCTTAGCCATCTCCCCCCAAGAAGTTAGTTTGAGAGGAAGATGAATTGGAACTTCAGAGTGAAAATGAGCAGCTGAGCTTTCGTCATGGGAGAAAGAAAAGTTTTATAACTGGACACATGTGATAGTCATTTACTTTGTTATTAATGCTTTTGAACCTAAGTGCATCTAGCATTACAGATATCACACAAAGAATAGGCCATTCTTTGGGCTGGAGTGAGCTCAGAGAAAGAGTCCAAGGATTTCTCTGGTGGGCCAGAACACTCCGGGCATTTTTTCCCCCCATCACTTCCTGTTTATTGCCACTTTGCCCTCCGTTATCCTTCTATTGTGGGCTACAGCTAGTCACCGAGGCACACAAAGCTCACGTTGTGACATCAGAAAGGAAATAACACTTCTGGTCCCAATCTGAATTCTGAACTAACTGAAATACAGGCAGAACTCCTGTAGATAGAGATCAGAAAGTCAAATTTGGTGGTAATAAAGCTATTTGTTCAATATAGTTTAGGTACAGCCAAAAATGGGCTTGATAGCATTCTTCTGAATTAAACATTCACCCCCAGAGCATAAACCTTCTGCAGGCAGGCATCTCCTCAAGAAGAAAGCAGAGGCCCAATTCCATCTCCCAAAGTCACCGATCACTGTTGAGTGGTAAAGAGCATTTAAGAGTGTTACTCTAATGCAATGATTCTTGAATGTGTTCCAGGGCTCGGGGATCCACAAACCCTTTCAGGAATCCACAAAGTCAGAATCACTTTTGTAATGATACTGTTATTTGCCTTTTTCACTCTCATTTTTCACACAAGTGTATGGTGGGGTTTTCCAGAAGCTGTCTGACACACAGCATTGCAACAGACTGAATGTGAAATTCAGGAAACAGCTGACTTTCATTAAGGCATTCATTAAATAGATTTTTCAAAAATGTAAAACAAGGCCGCTTTTCTCACTACTTTGTTTCTTTAGCTTCTGAAAATCTTTTTGTTTTGAAATCATTTGAAACTTACAGAAGAGCTACAAGGATAGTGCTAACACAGTTGTGGTGCACACTTCACACAACTTCTCCTGTGAACGTTTCAGGTAACCATGATGCCATGATCAAAACTAAGAAATTAACATCAGTACAATACTATGAATTAAACTTTAGAATTTATTCAGAATTCGCCAGTTTCTACACTCATATCCTTATTCTGATCCAGAATCCAATCCAGGATACATCACTGTGTTTAGTTGTCATATTTCTTTTGTCTCCTCTGATCTGTGATGGTTCTTCATCTTTCCTTGTCCTCATGACCCTGGTATTTTTTAATAATACACAGTCAGGTATTTTGGAGAATGTCCCTGAGTTTAGGTTTGTCTGATATTTTCTCATGATTGGATTGGAGTTTTGGATTTGGGGGAAGAATGCCACAGAGATAGTGAAGTGCCCTCCTTTGGAAATATATCATAGCCATATGTCTTGTTACTGGTGATGATCAATTTTATTGTTTGGTTAAGATTGCATCTAAGCAGGTTTCTCCAGCAAAGTTACTACTTTCCCTTTGTATTCAACACATATTTTGTCTATACAAACACCCTGTTTCTAGTTGAACTTCTGTCAACTAATTTCAGCATTCATTGGTAGATCTTCCTGGAAGTAATTATTATTGTGACGTTCTAATGATGATTTTCTATTTCCCTCACATTTCATCTAAAATTTAATTTAAATAATCTTATGGTTTTCTTTACCACTCACATATTTATTTATTCAATTATTTATTTATATCAGTATGGACTCATGGACATTTATTTTATTCTTTGGATTGCATAAACTATTATTATTAATCATTTTACTCCTCTAATTGTTCCATCTTTGGCCATTGAGAATTCTTTCATATTGGCTCATGGGTCCTTTGAGACTTCTTTACTTTCTGACACTACAAAATGCTCAAGCATCATTTTGTACTTTTTCTGCTCCAACCCTGGAATCAATCAGTTCTCCAGGGAACCCTGGTTCCTTTTACTAGAGAAGGTATCTAGAAAACAAGATCTCTGAGTGCTGGAAGTGCTCATTGCTGTGAGAGTGTCACTGCCTCTAGATACTAAAGCAAACATATATGTATGCATACTAACTCATGTCTATTTGTCTGCCTATCTATCTACCATCAATTTTTTTTAAAACACATGAGTTCCTATGAATACCTCCAAATCCAATCCAGCACCACATGGCTCATTCTAGAATCTCCCCTTTGCTTATTTATAATTTCTTTCTGTTACAGTGAGAAACCTGGCTATTAATTTGTTCAACTCTAAAATACATGTAAAGGAAATTCAGAACTTCTAACCTAGAATTCTGTGAGAAACAAATGTACCAACTAAAATACAGTGTTTGCATAAAATTATTTTTGTATTTGGCATCATAGTATCCAGTAAACACAGTTTCCAAAGTTAAGTCAGCTCCTTTGGTCCGTACCTTCTTCATTGTCATTATGTCATACATTTTGTAATGTAGTTATCACAATCTATATTCCATCTTGAGTTCCCCAATGTTCTTGTTGATTTTCTACTTGTTTGCATACAATAGAATTCACTCATTTTGGTGTATAGTTCTATGGATTTTGACAAGTCCTCTACCAAGACACTATGCAGAATAGTTCCTAAATGACTCTTAAATGTCTCTCATGCTGTTCTCTTATAGTCAGTCCCTGCCTGCTACTGCAATGCCTAGCAATCACTGATATGTTTCCCATCCCTATAGTTTTGCCTTCTCCAGAATGTTATATTTTGGGTCTGGCTTCTTTTACTGAGTGAAATGTATCCATTTTTTAATGAATCAATGGTTTGTTGTTTTTAATAAAGAGTTCTCCTTTGTATTGATGTACAATTGATTCATCCATTCATCCATTGAAAGGCATCTCTGTTGTTTCCAAGTTTGGGCAACATTGAATAAACCTATTATGCACATTCACATACAGGTTTTTGTGTAAGCCCGATTTATCATTTTTTTCTTCTTTGGATTGTGCTTTGGTGTTGTATTTAAAATTCTCTGGTAAACCAAAGGTCACACAAATTCTCTGATGTTTTCTTCTAGAATTTCTATAATTATGTGTTTTATATTTATATGTATGGTCTCCTCTGAGTTAATTTTACATGAGATGTAAATTAGGAGTCAGCCTGGCTCTTTTTCATAGTAAGGATGAGAGCATCTTTCTCCCAGCTTATTACATCCTGATATGTAAGCAGAAGTGTACTAAACTGGTTTTTTGTCCAGGAACGTGTAGTTAATTTCCTCCCATTTGCCTGTGTTTTTTAAAAAGAACTTTATTGAGATAACTTTGACATATGAAAATTATGTATATTTAAGGTGTATAACTGATGTTTTGCTATATGTATGTACTGTGAAAAGATCACCACAATCAAGCTAAATAACTTATCCACCAAATCTACATAGTTATCATTATGTGTGTGTGTGTGTGGGTGTGTGTGTGTGTTAATGGAATTAATGGAATGTGTACTCTCTAAATACACGTGTGTG
This sequence comes from Camelus ferus, assembly GCF_009834535.1. Taxonomy (NCBI): domain Eukaryota; kingdom Metazoa; phylum Chordata; class Mammalia; order Artiodactyla; family Camelidae; genus Camelus; species Camelus ferus. The sequence goes on along the minus strand of NC_045697.1, from coordinate 110,027,740 downwards.
TTGAGAAGTTTCAAAAATCTATAAAAATATGTTATTTATGTTAGTAAGTAAAAGTATAATATTGTTATATTTAAATAAACATTTAAAAAATAACTTATTTTTAATTTCTGATGTAAAGTAACTTCACTTCCTTCCAAGTTGAAGCAACAGGGATACGTAAATATCCTCTTAAATTAAACAAAGAAAAGAAAGGAAACAATGATTTTAGACATTGGACAACAAGTATCACAGGACTGTGATACTAAGAGAGGGGAAATAGACAAGGAGAGTCCAACAATTGCCTCAGATTACTTCCTTGAGAGAATTTCCAGGCCTCAAGGCAGACAGGAAGAAACCTAGGTGAAGCTTAGTGATCTCTCTGTGTTCAGAAAGTGGAGCTGGGAGTTTAGGAATGCTAGAGTAACTAGAGTTCACAGGGAAGAGTACTGGAGAACAGAAAGCTGCCCAGAGACAGAACACAGGAAATGTGCGGAGAGCCCCTTCAAGTCTTCAGCTGCATACTGATGAGTACATGGCTTAAAAAACAAACAAAAAACTACACAACACTGGGAAAGAACTACCTAAAAGGAACACTCGGAATAATCCACAGGGCTCACACATGACCAGGAATAGTTTGTGTTCCCATGAGTCATAATGAAAAAAACTAATATGTAAGGCACTGGGTAGAAGTGCTTGGTATCTGTAGTGGGGCAAAATTAGCCTTAGAAGAAAAGCTGTTTCATTCGCACTTAACAAAGTTTAAAAATGCAGCTCAGTCCACCTCAAAAGTGTCAAGCTATTTACTAACAACTTAGCTATATCTCAGAATAAAACTCAAAAATATTTTTAAATATGTCAGAATATCCAATAGCCAACAAGGTAAAATTCACAATTTCTGCATCCAATCAAAAATAACTAAACATGCAATAACACAAGATAATATGGTTTATATTGAAAATGACAGCATATTTATCATCAGAAAGAATGCAACTTAGAATTCTATATTGAGGAAAAATACCTTTTAAAAATGAAGACTTTTTCAGATATTTAAAACCCCCAAATATTCATCGTCAGCATACCTGCATTGCAGAAAGTGACAAAGTCCTCAGACAGAGGAGAAATAACACTACAGGGAAATATGCATGTACATGGTGGAACAAATATTCCTGGAAATAGTAAAAATGTGGGTAAATATAAAATACATTTTTCTAAATTTCAACATTGTATTAAAATAAAATCAATACAATATATGGTGGGATTTATAACAAATATAAAATAAAAAGGCATGACAATACTGGGACAGAGACTGGGATAGGGGAAACAGAAGTATAAATCTTAAGGTTCTTATAATGTGCATGAATTTATATAATATTACTTGATTGTAGACTATAATAAGCTAAATACATATCCTATCAACCTTAAAGCAACCATTGGAAAAATACAAAAGGTATGAATATTGTATTAGTTTCTTATTGCAGCTGTAACAAGTTACCACACATTTAGTGTCTTAAAAATATATATACAAATCTATTCTCTTACAGTTCTGGAGGTCAAAATTATAAAATGGGCCCACAGAGCTGGGTTTACTCTGGAGGATTTAGGGGAAATTTTGTTTCCTTGCATTTTCTGACTCCTAGAGTCAGCTTACACTCCTTGCCCCATGTCCCTTCCTCCATTTTGAAAGCCAGCAGTGTAGCATTCTCTCTTTTTTGACCTCCTGCCTCCCTCTTAAAAGACTCTTCTGATTACCTCAGGTCCACCCAGGAAACCCTGATCTCTGCCTCTATCTTCACACAGTATTCTCCCTGTGTCTTCACATTGTCTTCCTCTTCCTCCCTTTTGTGGCATTCTCTTTATAAGGACACCAGTCATACTGTACTCCAGTATGACCTCATTTCAACTAATTAAGTCTGAAAAGATCTATTTTCCAACAAAGCCACATTCTGAAGTACTGAGTGTTAGGACTTCAAAATACAAATTTTGAGGTAAAATAATTCAACCCATAACAGACACAAATTACCAAAGCTCACTCAATAAGAAATAGATAACAGGAATAGACTTATACCTGTTAAACAAACTGAATTTGTATTTAGAAATCTATTCTCAAGGAAATTCCAAAACCTGATAGCTTCATTGATGAATTCTACTACCAATAAGTAATATGTATTCTACACAAATTCTTCATGAAAGTTGAAGAGGAGAGAATATTTTTCAATTTATTTTATGAAGTCAGGCTTACCTGATACCAAAACTAGAAGAAAACATTACAGGAAAAGTATAGATCAATTTCCATCATGAAACTAGAAACAAAAATTCTTAACAACTTTTAGTAAATTAAACCCCCAAATATGTAAAAAGGATAACACACAATGAGCAAGTGAGGTTTATTGTAGGAATGTGAGGCTCGTGCAACACTTGAAAATAATTGAATGTAATTCAAGTGAAAGTGTAAAAACCATATGATCATTTCAGTAGGTGCAGAAAAAGCATTTTACAAAAGTTAACATCCATTCTTTATAAAAACTCTTAATAAGTTAAGAATATAAGAAACTTCCTCAACTTGATAAAGGTCGTTTACAAAAACCTAGAGTTAACATTACAGTTAATGGAGAAATACTGAATGCTTTTTCCCTAAGAAGGAGAACAAAATAAAGATGTGTGCTTTCATAAGTTCTATTCAAAATCAAAATATAGGTCCTAGCCATTACAATAAGGCAAGAAAAATAAATTAAAAGTATGTAGATTGTAAAGGAAGAAATAAAATTGTCTCTATTCATAGACAACATGTTTGTCTTATGTAGAAAATCCCAAAGAATCTATAAAAAACAAAACAAAACAGAAAAAAAGCTCCAAGCATTAATAAATGAGTTTAGCAAAATCACAAGACAAAAGATCTAAGTACAAAATTATGTGAAGTTCTATATGCTAGTAATAAATGATCAGAAAATGAAATCTTTTAAAAGAGCCATTGATTTTAGCACCAAAAACATAAAATACTTAGGTATAGATCTAAGAAAATGCATGCAAAATCTATACACTGTAAGTTTAAGAATTTTGATGAAAAATATCAAAGAATGCATAGATAAATCAAGAAATATGTCAACAGATTAGAAGATCAAATGATGTTAAAATATCAGTTCTCCACAAACTGTTTAATAGATCCAATGCAATTCCAATTAAAATCCCAGAATAATTTTTTTTGTAGAAATTGGAAAGTTGACTTTAAAATGTATATGATAATTCAAAGGAACTAGTAGTCTAATTTTGTAAAGAAAAAATAAAGAACTCACATTACTTGACTTTATGACTTACTGTATAAAGCTACAGTAATCAGGACAGTGTAGTATTAGTGAAAGGTAGGCATATAGATCATTGAAACAGAAAAAAGTGTACAAAAATAGGCCAACTTATATGTGAAAAATATATTTTCAACAAAGAAGAAAAGATAATTCAATGGAGAAAAGATGCTCTTTTCAAAAAATGGTGTTGAAACAATTGGATTACCATATGTCACCTCCCTAAAAGAGTTTTGATCCATTTCTTGTACTCTATACAAAAATTAACTCAAAAACGGACCATAGACTTAAATACAAAACTTAAAAGTATAAATTTTACTTTTTTATCATTTTCAGGATAAATGTAAATTATACTTTAAAAATGAAGAAAGGAAAACAATTCTAATATGGAAAATATTAGTAGCTAGAACCCACATAAACAGAAGTTCTTTTAGTGGTCTCAAAGGCTTATAAGAATGTAACAGGATCCTTAAAACAAAAAGATGGAGAACACTAACTAATGGAAATTCCTTCACATAAACAAATGAACAGTGAAAAGTAATCATTTCTTTCTCAAAAGAATCTTTTTTTATTATTTTTTCTCCCAAGTTTATGAGTAATTCTAATGTTCTTGTCTAATAATAATGGTTACCATTTTTGAATGGCTACCATAAGTCTCACAAGAAATACATACATTATCACATTTAATCCATACACCAATCACATAAATTGTCCTTATTTTATAAACAAGGAAAATGAGGATCAAAGATATTAATTAATGTGCCCACAGCCACATAAATGGCAGAACTAGATTTCAGCCCAAGCCTAATTCTAAAGCCCATGTTCACTCCTCTACATCATGGGCAGAGCAAATAGACGCCCTCAGGTCAAGAGGATGGAGAACGCTTCACCATCCTGTAACGCAGGCAGAGGCAGGGGTTTTGCATCGTATGTCTATTCCAAGGGACTAGATTACAAAATGGGAAAGGGATGGGGGAGATGGCAGTGTGGTATAAATGCCAAGAGAGCAGCCAGAAATGGCCTATGAAGTTTCCATTGCATACTCTGGAGGACTGAGGAGAATGGGGTGGGGGTGGGGGGCAGTTGAGGCACCTGGGAGACCCCTCCTATTTGCCAAAAATCTGAAGATCATGGATCAAGGAATAGGTGCATGGTCATGAAAAATTTAATGTGTATCTTTCATACATAAAACAAAAAAGGCAGTATTGTTATGTCTTGGGAAAACAAACAGACTTTCCCAAGACCCTTTCTAGAAACCTACAAGGTCAAAACTATTTGTATAATATTCAGCCATTATTTTGCTTTTTCACTCTTTCTTTTGTGCATGTACAGTGGAGTTTTCCAGAAGCTACATGATATATGAAATTGCAACAGATTCAATCTGCAGAAGCATATCTGAGAATCTGGTTGTCTTCTGTTAAGTCAAAACATTGAAAAATTTTGCAAAAGTGCAAAACCGTGTTACTCTTCTCACTAAATTTATTTCTGTTCTGGAAAATATGATTTTTATAATCATATATTATGTTAAGGTGAAATGAGTTTGTTATTTTAAATAAATGAATAAAGGTTTTAAAGATTTGTACATTTTAATTTCTAATATGGTAATTATCAATAGATAGAAACCGTGTAAATCAAAGCTTTTTGGAGTTCTCAGTTTTTTAGAGTGTGTCAGGGTCCTTAGATCAAAAAGTTTGAGAATCACCAGTATAATGAAAGTCATTTTAAAGATGACTAGCCTGAGGCCTACAGAGCAGAAATGAATTGTCCGAAGTAACTACTATCTGGCAGAGCTTAGACCAAAGCCAGGATTTCCCACCCTAGATGTTTTCATCAATGCACTCTGACTCTCTCCTTTGTCCCTTCTCTCTTTCTTGATCCTGTCTGCCCAACTGCACCACTGTACCCAAAGGCACATCACTATTTTTATGCAAACATACCTGACCTCACTTACAAACAGGGGTCACAACTCGTCACAAGTTATGCCAACCTACCCTACTCAGTGCAGATGTCCTCTCCATCCTCTTCTCCATTGGAATTGTAAACATAACTCATTCACCTCCTAGAAACCAATTATTGGAAACAGACATTGAATCTCTACACCATTCCAGGGTGGTCCTTGTGCAGCTTTTCCCCTGCAGCTCTATTTCTATGCTCTGTTTCTCTTCTTTAATTCACTGGCAAAATGATGCATTTGCATGAATTTAGAATTTCTATAAATGAACTCTGGAAGGCTTAGCCTATGTCAAAACTATTAAGAGAGTAGAAGGAATGTGTCTTAATGTGAAGGGTGGCAGGAAGGATGTCACATTCTCGTCTATTCACTCACCAGTAAAGAATGTGTGTGCTTTGGAAAGAAAAGACGTCATTTAAATGGATGCTAATGGACAGACTCTGGCTTCATTAGGGAATATCTTCTGGCTTTGTTGGTGCCTAGAAAAACAAGTGTAAAAGAACCAAAAAAAACAAAAACAAAAACAAAAACAAAAATTCCAAAGGCATTTGTTTTTCAGCTAGCAACAAGATCACCTTCCTCTAGATAAGTACAGGTTTATTTGAACATTGATGTAACTAGCAGGACCTGATTGTCATCATCAGTGGCCATCTGATATCTATAATGGTGCTTGTAACTGCTTAACTGTATAGTGGTTTAAAGGGTTTTTCTCATGCTCTTGCTGACCAGGGTTAGGCTGGAAAGGAGGGAGTCTTGGGTGGTCCATCCAACCTCCTTGTGATGCTGGTGCTGCATGCAGGGATCATGCTCAGTGCCCTGCTTTTGTCCCCAGTGCCCTCCTCTTGACCCCTTGTGCTTTCCTTGTATCCTGTTGTTCAAGCTGCAGATCTCAGCCTACATTAGGACGTCCAAAGCCTCAGCCTGCTTAAAAGGCTAAAAGTATTTATCAACCTGACTTTAAACTGCACAAGGTTTTCTCTAGAGCTCTTTTCCATGGAGCCCCTTCCTAGGCATCCTTTGTTCTAGGTATAAGAATATTAGGAGAGTCCTAAAGCCAGAGATGAACTTCATACCCAGCAGAGGAAAGGGGACCACTGCATCTGCAAAAACAAGAATAACTTTGCAACAATTTGTTGTCCTGTATGTGATCTCTATGGAAACTAGCTCTGGCCCTGGAACTCTTGAGCTTTTACTATAAAACCCTCTGCCTTCTCTCCCCTGTAGGCTCACAGTCAGATGCATTAGCCCACTGTGACTGCCTTTGCCTGACAAAGAAATGTAGCTGTCTTTTCTTCTTTATCCAAAACTCTGTCCTTGTGTCTCAATTCAATAAGTGGGGTAGGGAGGCCATGTTTTGTCAGCATTGAGACTAATTATGTGGCAGACATCCTTAAAGGAACACAATCATCCAATTCACAAGATCACTGCAGAGTTAGGAAGGATAGGGAGCACTTCAAGTAGAGGTCCTCTCTGCTTTCCACTGCCCCAGGTACCAAGCAGTGTAGTTCCTTGATGGAAGTCACTGCACACTTGAGAAATCTGGCTGCCTCCTGCCTCACAGCTTCATCACACAGTTCACTGGGGTGGTTCTGAGCAATCAGAGTTATTGACCAAATGGAACTACTCCATAGGTTCTCTCTAGTGGGTCCTTTTCCCCCCACACAGGTCATGCGTTGCCCTCAAAAATAATGCACAGAATATTCTTGATAATTCATTGTAATTTCCTTTCCTTCTGACTTTCTTTAATCCTTTTTTATTTGATATACTTAATGTGGACACTTAGATGGAAGGGAAATTCATGGATGAATCTGTGGGAGATAATTACAAATAGAATAGAAACCCTTTTGTTGATATGTGGAGAACTTGAATGTGACCCTTCCAGAGTCCTCAGATGGATCAGTGACTGATTTCAGCAACTAAGTACCAATCTGAGAGGAAGCTTTCAGACCTGCTATTAATTAATTCTGTTTTCCCCTATGCTTAGATTATTTGTGCAGAATAAATCCCTAGCCAATTGGTGATGATGCACTCATCCTTTCCCTCAGGCATTAAAGACTGGGTGCACCTTACCTGAGCCTCCGAACTACCTAAGGCATGCTTAGGAAAACTTCCTGGGGCCCCTTTTGCAGAGCACTGACTAGTTATGCAATAAAGGCAAAGAAGGGTGGTTGAGTTCCCACCCCCACTGCCCACCAAGAAGGGTGAGTTTGCCCTTTCATACTTCTTATTTTCCGCCAGACTTCCCAAAGATTCTTTGCTTAGCAGGAAGCATTTATTATAGTGAACATTAAACTAATGAGATTTATAAAAAGGAAAGTCATTGTTTAGAAACTGGTTTAACCATGTCCTTACTTGAGAGTCAACAATGGAGCAAAAAACACTTTAACAGACATAAATACTATAATCATATAAATACAATATAAATAGTAAATACTATAGCTGTCAAATTGTGAACATAGGTGTTTCCAGTTAAATGATAAATTCCTGTGTGTGCCTCTTCTCAACCGGTGTGAAAATGGGGGCCAGAAGAGCCAGGCATGGGACCTGAATTACACAATGGGAACTCTTTCTGCAGAGAAGTGCCGATATGGGAACAACTGGTACTTCATTTTCAAATCCACTTTTCATTAATCAGAACAGAATTGCACTATCCTGAACCCCAAAGCAATTCAGGACCATGTTCAGAAACAGAGTGCACAGATTTTGACAGACAAAGGTAACTTATGTCTTTATGTTAAACACTGAAGAATTAAATGCCTCTTAGCATCACAGTCACCCAGGCGGTCTGTGAGGAACACATGATCACACTACAGGCAACTCCAAGGCAGTCGGCAAAATTGCCAGAGGATGGTGCCAAATGGCTAAATACTGCTGATGGAAAATGTGACCATCAGCACATCGGCATGTCAGTGCCTGCCCACAGTGGCTGCCATGGAGGTTGAGGGTGGGGGCGTGGACAGAGCTGGGCTTGGGCAGCCCTGCAGAGCCATAGCTGCTGGAGTTGATGATGGAGACCCAAAAAGGAAGTGTTAACACACATCTCCTTTCCGCCCCCAAAAACACACACTTAAGTTTAATGAATTCACTTTGACTTCTCTTTATCTCATACTGGGGAAAAAAGGTTAAGAACAAAAAGGTTGATAATAACCCTGACAACAGGAGAAAAGTAGCTTTTCCCCCCCTTTCCAACAAGTCACTTTTTCTTTGTGTGTTTTCCTTCAAAATAACCCTATGCTTTATTCACAAAGAATTACACATAACTTGAGATTCCAGTGTATTATTCAGGGTGGGAAAGCTGGCAGCTGAAGCAGAAAGGCCCATGTTTTTGCAATTATCTCTGTTTCACATCCTCCCCCTTGCACATTCCCCAGTGAAGGAGCAGAGCTGAGACGTGGGGTAGTGTGTCCATAGAAAGAACTGAGCACCTCTTATAGTGAAAATGTGCTGATTTTAAAAGGCAGTAAAGAGAATCTGTGATAGAGTTCTGTAGGCTCACTTCTCATTTCTCACAGAAATACAGCTGTTTACTGTTGATTTTTATGCTACTTAAGTCTATAAAAATATTTTATTCAGACTATAAATAGTTTTACTCCAATTAGCTTTGAGGCTAAATTGTGTTATGTTTGTGCCCTCAGAAGGCCACTTGGGAAAAAAAGGCAAAAAATAATGTGACCTCTTGAGAAGAAAATGGTACAAGTGGGGTTTTCCTTTTTTTTTTCCATTTCAATAGATGGGAAAACAGATGGGGCTTTAAAATGCAAAATATATCCTCAACCTTTTTGCTAAGCATTCACAGAATTGGTTAAGAATTAAAGAATTTATCAATGAAAGGAAAGAACATAGAATGCATATGTTATTTCCTAATTAAAATCTCTAAAAATATTTAAAAATAACAAACATAGAATCTAGATAGATTCATGCACTAGTGCCCCCCCCCACACACACAGCACATCCTTTTGTGTGGAGACACAGGTAGTTTCCTAGAGTGTGTATGTGTTGACACATCGTGTAACTGAGGAGGACCTAATTGTCATCGGTGACCATCTGTTATCTGTAATGGTATTTGTAACTGCTTAACTGAATAGAGGTTTAAAAGATTTTTTTCATGCTATTGCTGATCAAGGTTAGGTTGGAAAGGAGGGAGGCTTAGGTAGTCTGTCCAACCCCCTTGTGGTGCTGCATGCAGGGATCATGATCAGTGCCCTGATCTTGCTCCCAGTGCCCTCCTCTTGACCCCTCGTGGTTTCCTTGTATCCTGTTGTTTGAGCTACAAGCCTCAGCCTTCAGCAGGAGTTTCCAGGCTAAAAGCATTTATCACCTTGACTTTAAACTGCACAAAGTTTTCTCTAGAGCTCTTTTCCATGGAGCCCCTTCCTAGGCATCTTTCATTCTAGGTACAAGAATATTAAGAGAGTCCGAAAGCCAGAGGTGAACTTCATAACCAGCAGAGGAAAGGGGACCACTGCACCTGCAAAAACAAGAATAACTTTGCAATAATTTGTTATTCTGTATGCAATCCCTATGGGAACTAGCTCTGGCCCTTGAACTCTTGAAATTTTACTACAAAACCCCCTGCCTTCTCTCCCCTGCAGGCTCACAGTCTTCGAGGCATTAGCCCACTATGGCATCCTTTGACTGGCAAAGAAATAAAGCTGCCTTTTCTGATTCACCCAAAAGTCTGTCCTTGAGTATCAATTTGGTAAGCAGGGTATGGAGGTCGTGTTTTGCAACAGTCATTTCCTCAAAAGTGTGAGGGCAACCACAGGTAATGCTACGGCAACCCTGTGCACAGATGCCTCCATTCAAAATACAAGTCAGACCCTTGAGTGGTTTAAGTATGGGTGGGTAGCAAATACAATAACCTTGTTTTCAAAGGGACACTGACTTTGTCCATAGTATTTTTGGGGGGCAGAGTGAGCTTATCAGAGGCTGCCAGGTAATCTCTGCATCTTGGTCTTGTGGGAGAGGCTGAATGCGGGGAGGTATTTCCAGAAATGCCTGAGAGCAAGGGAATCAGAGACAAGTAAGTACCACAGGTAAAGAGGAAAGCCAGAAGGCCGTCTTTCAGATGAGAGTTAAGAATCAAGTTTGAGAACTGGTACAAATCATAAACAAGAGGCCAGGCAAAGGATTAGGAACCAAGGAGATTAGGTGCAAATGAAAACTGTAGTATGATGTGGATTTTAAAATGGAGCATAAATGCAAACAAGTTGAGGATGTAGATTGTCAATGAGACAGGGAGGCAGTGGAAGGAACCAGCAGTGGGAAAGCCATGCCTGTGAATAAGCACAGAAGGTCTCAGAATGCCTCGAGCTGGAAGTGAAGGTTTACCTGGCAAAGGTCAGGTGGTCTGGAGTCAGGGTCCAGGGCACTTGGGCAAGGAGGTCATTTTCCTTTAGGGAGAACATTAAGCTTTCATGTTATTGTGAAATAGTTTATGAAGGGAAAAAAAAATCATTTTGGAGTTTAGGGAATTTAGAGGGAAGGAAAGGACCTTATGAAAACAAAGCGGCCCAGAGAGAGAAAAGAGGGGGTGGGGGAGAGATGCCTCACAGCAGCCCCTCCACCTGGGCGCACAGCCAACTAGGTTGATCCCAAAACAGGGACCAACACCTGTGTCCCATCTCCAGAGATTCCAAAGGGATGAGTCTGCATCAGCCCAAGTGTCAGGATTTTAAAGAACTTTCCAGATAATTTTAACAAGTGCAGCAAATTGAGAACCACTCCTTTGCCATTTTGCCCTGCTAACCCTGCTCAGCAAAGCAATGGGAGGTTTGTGCACAAGTGGAAACTGTAGCTGTAAACAGAACACCCAGGGAACCCAAATGGGACTAGAAAGCCCCATGTTTCATGCTGCTGCTCTCCTGGGGGTGGAGCAGCTGTTGACTGCATCAAAATGTACAGTTATTAAAGGAGCAGCATTTTGTCTTGCGCTTTGATCTCTGACGGCGTGGACGCCTATCCAGTGCACGTAGATAATAGCGAAATGACTGCAAGCCCTCTGGTATTTAGGGCGCATGCAAAAGTTTATGGTTTATTGAAGTGGGAACTAGCAAGGGTCTCCTAACCTACGAGAGGAGTCGTTAACTGCATGTGGGCTGGCCGCTCACAGTAGAGAGAGCGGGGCTATGTTTTCTGTGTGTTGCGGGAATTGGGTTTGTGAGTTTTCACAATTTTCACATATGTAAAATGCCAGCCATAATGCTGCCTTTCCATTAACGTAGTGGATTACAGTTGTGTGTTCTGGCATCACTTCCAGCAACAGTCCCCACACTGGTGAAGTCTTGCTGTTTGACACTGACCTACAAAATGTGTTATAACGATCTAAAATAAGGGAAAGAAATGAAAAATAAAATCAGCCACGAAGGCATTTTGAAATGAGGTAAGATTTGAAATGGCTCTGGCACGTGCGGTGTTCTATAAAGTCAAGTCCACAACTCAGCCTTTCTTTCATTTTTAAAAGATTCTTGCAAACAAAATCCAGTAATAGTTATATGACAAAAGACTGGACATTGTGAATTCATAGCAAAAGCAGTCTTACACCAAGAATCAGGGATCTGCTTGGTTACAGTTTACCTTGTATATCCTATGGCCGGCCACAGGCATTCACAAAAACGGCTCGGCTGCGTCTTCATCGAGCTTAGGTCTTTGTATAAAGATGTCTAAGATAGCGGTTATTATCTACCATAACAAAACACCTAATTTCCATACACTTGACCACCACTTAATAGCCAAAAATAATGTCATCAGCATTCTTATAAGAAACAAGCTTACACACATGCAACTCGAAAATAAAATGAAATGTCCCATTTGCTACCTCCTACCAAGGCTGACCCCAGGGCCACCGACAGAGATGTCTATTTCAAGTATAAGAAACACTTGCCAGACTGGTATGTTCCTTAAACTTTCCTGCTTGCTTTTTAAGTGAAAAGCTGTGTAGAGCCAGGCTTGAGAGCGCAGCTTGGAACTCAGGTAAAGCTGGCTCCTAGCTCTGATACTTACTGGCTGTGTGACCAGGTAAGCTCCCCCTACTCTCTTTGAGAACCAGTTCACTAATTTACCAAGTGGGCATAAGAATCCTTGGTGACTTCATAGGATTGATGTAAAGACCAAGTGAAATAATGTACCTGAAGGGCTTAGTAAAGAGCACCACGGAACGGAGTAGCTTCTCCATGACTGACAGCTATGGTGGTTGTGTTCCTATGGAATTACCTTCAAGTTGACATAGAGTGGATATTGGATGTAGGAGACGAGGGAAATAAAAGTTGGCTTTCACATTTTTTGCTTAGTAGCTGTATCTCCTCTGCTTTTATATCATCTTTTTAGCCAGAATACTCTTTTGGGTTTATTTAATGCTTTTTACTCAACATTTTAATAGTGAAATTTCTGACATTGGGTTATTTTCTGCATTTTACCAGTCAACTAATCTTTTCTTAGTTAGAAAAAGAGAAGCACTAAGTAAAATGAGAGAGAGAGAGAGAGACAGGAGAGAGAGAGGAGAGAGAGAGACAGGAGAGAGAGAGGAGAGAGAGAGATTGGGTTAAATTATAGTAAAGGCCCCAAGACCAGGCTGGAAGCTGACCCTGGGATGGCAGGAGGTGGGGCAGCCATGTTTCCCTGCCTCCCAGCACCTTACACTTAACATGTGGTCCATAAATGTTTATGGAAATGAGTGAATGAATTAGCCCTGCTCTGCTGTGTCCTGACAAATATTTTTGTGAACTAACAATGACAAATTCTTCCTGAATAGCTCAATTCCTGGAGAAGTCATTAATATTTATCATGAAAACCCTGCCTCCATGAGAGTCTGGAATACTCAGCAATTCCTAAGTCGTTTACCCATACATAATTGCATTGCCTGTGTGTTGGCTGCAAACTTCATTATGAATAGAGTGGACAATTAGGAGCATTTCTTGGCCTTCCAAGCGTGTGGCCTTCCTTCCCATGTTTGGGAAGTCTTCCAGTGTGGGTGTCTTAATTGGAAGTGGCGTGCCACCTCTAAGAAGCCCTGAATACCTTCATTGTCCCAAATCCCTAGCAATTGGCAGGAACCTAAATTCGCCTCCACAGATGATCACCGTGGTGTCCCACGGTCTGGAGTGAGTGTGGCATAAGGAGCAGAGACAGTTGACAACAACTTCCAAAGGTAGGAGAAGTGCTTGCTTCTTATCTCCAGTCTCTAGAGAGACATCGGGGTCAAGGGTCCAGTGATACATCAGGTGTCCATCATCAGTGCTGTGACAGCTGTCTGTTCCCCACGTGTGTTCTGCCTAATTCTCACCTGCTCCTGCCTAGCCTCCTTTGGTGTCTGCCTATATTCTACAGCTAATTCTCCAGACTGTCGGTTGAGTTTGTAATTTATGAAGTATTGTCCCAATTAATTCCTTTTCTGCCTAAGTTACCCAGAGTCATTTTGTATCATTTTCAGTCAAGAATTCTGATAGTCACAGTGAGAGTAGATGGGGTTTGTGAAAGCTGAATAAGAGCATACAATCCTTTTTAACTGATCAATCTTTTAAAATCAATTGTCATTAAACTCATTTAATTAACACTAGTCAGGGTCCTCTGTTCAGTTTTACAACTAATCCAATGCCTAGCATGAATTAGGAACTCAATAAATATTTTCATTGATGAATGAATGAACAAAGAAAATGCAACGATTGAAGTGAAGAACTCACTGGATAAGCTTGACACCAAGTTGGATGTGCAAAAGGTAAGTGAGCAGGAAGAGAACTTGTAATAGGGAAGAACAAACCTGACTCCATATTAGATCTGTTCCTTTGGCTCTAACCCTGTGCTCTGTTTCCTGAGCTCAGTCATGCTAGTTCTGCACCTTTTGTAAAAGAACGTTGCCTTGAGCCTGAAATATACAGGAGAGCCCATTCTCAAGGCTCTGACCTTTAAGGGTATAATACTTCTCCATTCATGTAGAGATAAAAAGTTGCAGAACAGAGAATAACATTTGTCTTGTTGGAGATTTACAGGAATATCATGACTTGATTTGCCCAGACAGCTGCAAGAAAAAAGGACTCTGACAGCAAGAAGTTTGTAACAACCTACCACATCCCCTCCCCTTTTTAGTATAAAAAGAGCCTGAATTCTGTCTTGGGGAAGATGGTTCTTTCTCCAGGACATTAGTCTGCTGTCATCTCGGTCTGCTGGCTTTCCAAATAAGGCCATTATTTCTTGCCCCAACACCTCATCTCCCAGTTTATTGGCCTGTTTTGTGGTGAGCAGTATGAATTTGGACTCGGTAACAAGCTGAGTAGAAAATTTTCAGGCCACAGCAACTGCAAATGAATTTACTTCTGTGGTTTATGTCCCCATGAAACTTACAATCTAGCTAAGAAGAGGAGACCAACTTTCAAGAAACAATTTGTGAACAACAAAAGACAGAATTGTATATAAATAAGGGGTAAATGGGGGAAAGTGATTGAAGACTGTACGTATTGTGTATGTCTGACATTCTTTCTTTGGTGTTGTCAAATTATCCCTCATTCACCAAGCATATAAAGATGTGGGCAGGAAATGATCCAGACCAGAAAATCCATGTACTCATTGTATGAGTTTTGAACGAGTTCAGCTGAAGCATTCATTATCTGAGATCTGTATATTGACAGAGTCAGAATACCAGGTTTGTCTGTTGAGGTTTGGTCAGAAATAGATATTGTGATTTTCAGAGAAAATCAAAACTACAATGAGGTATCACCTCACACCCATCAGAATAGCCACAAATAAAAAGTCCACAAGTGATAAATGCTGGAGAGGCTGTGGAGAAAAGGGAATTCTACCATGCTGCTTGTGGAAATGTAGTTTGGTGCAGCCATTATGGAAAACAGTATAGAGATTCCTCAAAAAAACTAAAAACAGACTTACCATATGATCCAGCAATCCCACTCCTGAGTGTATGTCCAGAGAAAAATATAATTCAAAAAGACACATGTGCCCCAATGTTCACAGCATCAGTATTTACAACAGTCAAGACATGGTAACAACCTAAATGTCCATCGACAGATGACTGAATAAAGAGTTGTGGTATATTTATACAATGGAATACTAATAAGCCATAAAAAAAACCAAAATAATGCATTGGTAGCAACATGGATGGACCTGGTGATATCATTCATATGTGGAATCTAGAAAAAAGACAAATGAAATTATTTACAAAACAGAAACAGACTCACAGACATAGAAAACAAATATGATTACCAGAGGGTAAAGGAGGTGGGAAGGGATAAAT
The DNA here is from genome assembly GCF_009834535.1 of Camelus ferus. Lineage (NCBI taxonomy): Eukaryota > Metazoa > Chordata > Mammalia > Artiodactyla > Camelidae > Camelus > Camelus ferus. The sequence continues at coordinate 110,012,274 of NC_045697.1, read as the reverse complement.
TGGGAGTTTGAGATTTGTAGATACTAACTACTATATATAAAATAGTTTCTTCTGTACAAGCACAGGGAACTATATTCAATATCTCATAGTAACATATAATGGAAAAGAATGAGTGTGTGTTTGTTTATGTATGATTGAAATGTTATGTTGTGCACCAGAAACTGACACATTATAAACTGACTATACTTCAATTTTAAAAATTAAATTAAATTTAATTTAATTAAAAAAAGAGATAGCTATTGTGCTCTGTAATTAGAGAATACGAGGAATTAGAACCCTGGCTCTGTGACATCCCTGATCCCAGTCAACCTCTGTGGAAGCCACTGAGTCATACCGAGGGCTCCTCTCTCCCTAGAGGTATCCACCACATATGTGCAAATCAAAATAATTTAAGAAGAATTTAATACAGAGACTATTTTCAAATGGTGTAAGGACATCACAGGGGATAGTGAAATGCCCCGAGGCTATTACCTGCTCTAGGCCCAAGGGGACAAGAGGAGAGAGTAACTATTTAAAAACTGGAAGGAGAAAGTCATAGGGAGATGGTCACCTAAAAAGAACTGGGACTTTGAGTCAAGAGAATCAGCTTTGCCTAGGAAACCCTGCTGAAAGGGAACTGGAAGATCAACTGCCTGACCTCACTCTCCTCCCTATCTCACTGAATAAACCTAACCAGCAGCCAGAGGGCAAGAAGTGTTGATGGTATTATCTATTTAGATCAGCCTCCAGACGCAGAGAGCATATGGAGAAGGTGGGGAGTTAATTTGAAGGGGAAAAGGAACATTGTCTGCTATGCTGAAGAACAATGGTTTTCATTGGGGTGCACCCCTTCCCTGATTTGAGGGACACGGAAAGATTTTGGGTGTGTGGGTGTGTGGCAAGGAGAGCTTTAAGACGTTCAAGCTGTAGATCTTCGAGCTGCATTTGTGCTCTTTCCTAATACTGATCTACCTGAGAATGTGTCTTTGGTTGAAGGTACTTCCTTCTCCCCTCCCCTCCCACAAAGGCCCTTATTAAGCTTAAAAAAAGGCATATCTTACCCATCTAGAAAGAAAGATGTATCTTTAATCTCTATTGATGCATTACCACAAAGTGTGAAAGCCTTTGAAATGACAAGAGTACAGTTTGAAATACTGGTGTCTATGAACTCTAGTTCATCAAAATTTATAACATATTTAATTTATTGTGATTAATTGTACACCTACTAAGTTTCCAATAATTACTCAAACCAGAGGAAATTTTTTCTAACATTTAGAGCAAGAATTTCCAGCAATGGCTGCACATTATAAAGACTTGGAGAGATTTAAAGATTCCTTAACAACAAAGCACTGAAGATCAATTAAATAATGTATAGTATAGGGGTAGGAGCTATGCAGCAGCAAGTCTTAAAGCTCCCTAGGTAATTCAAAATGCAGACAAAGATGAGACCCATTTAATTAGAGACTTAGAGGGTTAGAAACTGTTGGTCAAAAAAATTAAATTCTAAAAATATTGTGTGCTCATTTGGTTTAAGAAAAATATTATACAGCAATCAAAAGACATTTAAGTCTAAAATTATATTACATAAGGATTCTAAGTTACATAGAAAACCTATGGAGAAAGTAGAGTAAAATGAGTAAATAAACCAGTTCAAGGAGTAAAAGAAATAGTGTAAAATTTCTAACAGAACTTTTAAAGAAATGGATAATGGCATTTATCAAATTTTAAGCTTGTTGGGCTAAGATGGAGTAGCTTTCAGCAGCCAAGGCTTCTGATGAGGCAACTAGAAAAGCTGGATAAAAACACCTATAAAAATTCTCTTGACCTCCTGAAGGTCATCAAAGAACTACTAAGGTAACTAGGATTGATGAGCCAAGATCTCAGAAGAAAGGTGCACTGACATTCCTTGAAACAAATTATGAATTGAGGCATTTGCTGATTCCAGCCCTGGACAAGAGGCTGAAAACTCAAGAGCTTTAAGCAATCTTCTGGGCTCAGAAGACAACATTTATAGTTAGGGATGCCGAGGCATCTAGGACTTGAGGGGCCAAGAAAGGAAAGTGCAAAGAAATAAGTAAATGTTTAGTGCTTTCTGCCCAGAGGAATTTGCTAAATATTAATCTACTCAGGGAAAAAATGCTGTGTAACTACTCAAAAAAGTTTCTGAAATGTAGAGTGTTATTTTCAGCAGTCTCAGAGGACTGAAGAGACAAAGAACTTTGAAAACTTCCAAAGAAAAGGACTATTAGCAAACATCCCAGATTCTCAGTGAGACCTCTTGAAATCTATACTCTAGGAGCAGAGGAAAACAAGAGTTGACCAAGCCTCACTGGAACTCAGCTTCAAGCCAGTCTAGTCACTGGTTGGATTGAGGTGATCTGTCCCACCACAGCTGCCCATCAAAGAATAAAAGGGCCTCCCCACCCACTTCAGGAAGAAGGCAGTGTCATTCAGTTTCCTTACTTCCTCATATACAGTCTTCCATTCATTCAAAAATTGCCAAGTATGCTGGCAGAACTATGGAGACAGGAAAAAGATCAGTGATTGCCAGGCATTGGGGGGAGGGGGGAATGAACAGGTGGAGCACAGAGGATTTTTAAGGCAGTGAAACTATTCTGTATAGTACTATAACGATGGGTATATGTCATTCTACATTTGTCAAAACCCATAGAATGTACAACATCAAGAATAAACTAAACTGTGAGTGGTAGTAATGTGTCAATAAGGTTCATTGATTGTAAAATATGTACCACTCGAGTGAAGGATGTTGATAGTAGGGCAGCTGTGGGGGGGAGGGGGCAAGGGCAGCAGGTTGGGCAGGGGCTATATGGGAACTCTTCCTTTTTTCTGTTCAATTTTGTTGTGAACCTAAAACTTCTCTAAATAATAGAGTCTATTTATCAAAAAATGTCAAGCATACCAAAAAATGGGACCAAAAAGAAAAAGAAAAAATGACTATTGATGACCCAATTATTGAAGAATTAGACACAGACTTTCAATTGTGGCAGTATATTTAAGAAAATAAGTATCAAGATGGAGAATTTCAGTAGGAAACTAAAATATATTTGAAAACATCAAGTGGAAATTACGGAAGTGAAAAATGCAATAGTATTAATAAGGAATTCAATAGATACTCTTGACAGCAGTTTGGACATAAAAAAGATTAGTGAACTGAAAGATGGAGTAATAGATATTCTAGAAAGAGAGATTAACAATAAGAAATACATGGGGCATAATGAAATCCCATCAGAGGGTCATCCTACACTATATCTGTCCAGCACTCCTCGAAAGTGTCAAGGTCATCAAAAACAAGGACAGTCAACACCAAAAGAAGCCTGAGAGACATAAAAATCAATGTTAATTTATTAGTTGTAACAAAGTGCCATACTAATGTAAGATGTTAATAATAAGGGAAACTATGTATATTGGAATATTCTATAATACTTACTCAATCTCTCTAAAACTCTAAAACTATTCTAAAGTATAAAGTATATTAGTTAAAAAGATAAGGGGACTTTATGAATAACTTTATTCCAATACATTTTGAAGTTTAATGTCTACAAATACCTAAAAAAACACAGTTTACCAAAATTGATGCAAGAAGAAAATTTTAAAATCTGAATATTCTCATATCCATTAAAGAAATTGAATCTGTCATTAAAAATCTTTTTAATTACAAACAAAGATATCTCCAATCCCACCTAATTTTAGAGGTAAGTTCTCCAAAATGTTTAGGAAAGAAATGACACCAATCTTACACAAACTCTTCCAGAGAAGAGAATAATTGCATCTTTAATGAGGGCATTAAAACTGTGACTTCAAAATATCTAAGGCCATTACAATAGAGAAAAAGTATATGCCAGTCTCTTAAGAACATAACTTTTTAAATGAAAATATTAAAATCCAGCAAATTAAATCCAGATATATATCATATATACACAAACATATAATGACAATGTTATTTACCCATTGACAGAAAAAGGGAGAAAAATTATATAGTCATCTCAGTTAATACAGAAAAATATTTACTATCATTTAATACCAATTCATGATTTTAAAATGTTTAGCAAACCAGGAACAGGATGAGTATTTACAAAAATTTTCTTTCTCTGATAAAGAGTATTTACCCCTCAAAAACCATGTTTAATTTTTACATACTGATCTTAAAGAATGTAGAATGAGTCAAAGATGCCCAATGTCACCTTTTCTATTAAACATTGTATTTGAGGTCTTATCCATGTCAACAAGGCAAGGAGAATAAAGAGTTTTAATAAATGGAAAGAGAGAAAATTGTCTTTAGAAGATGACAGTGGGGCATGCATAGAAGCCTACAAATTTAAAAATTATAAAATTAATAAATAAAACATTTTACAAGATTACCAAATACAAGATTAATATACAAAAATTAAATGTACTTCTGTATTTCAATAATAAAGAGAAATAATAAATAATAATAATAATAATAATTAATAAATAAAATAATACACTTTATTTGTCAGAAATCTAAAGAAACATGTTTACACATATTCCTCCACACTTCACTACAAGACATTGCTGAGAAAAATTGAACAAGATCCAATAAATGCTAGACATACTATGTTTACATATTAGAACACTCAGTACTGGAATTATACCTTCATATTAATCTAATACATGCTATATATCACAGTATATATCAATATAATCTCAATCAAAATCCAAGCTGGTGTATGGGTGTGTGTGTGTACATTGACAAACAGATACTAAATTTTATATAGAAGTGGAAAGAGTCAAGAATAGTCAAAGTAAAATTGAAAATATGTGGGCAGAAATCTTTCCTAGAAATCAACAATTTTTTCCCCCTGTCCTTTCCAACATATTACCCATAGTAGAGGAGGCAATGGTAACAGAGGTGAGGGAATCGACCTTTGTGCCAATCATTTCTTCCCTTTTGGAAAATTATTTCTTGTTTGGCAGGTGAAACAATGTCTTCCAGCCCAGATTTGGGCATACAGAGAAGTAGGTCAATGACTTGTTCTAATTCTTCTGCTTCTAGAATTTTCTACGTCTACCTCTTTGATCATGTCCCTCTGCTTCTTCTCCCCTCTTCCTGTGCCTGGAATCTTTAAGAAACTCTCCACATAAAATGTTACTGGCCAGTTATATATCTGCCTCTGGGCTGACATCCTCCAGCCTCATCCTCAACCTCAAAAATCTCTTCACCATCCCCTCCTCTCCTTCCTTCACCTGCGATTGTGATCTCATCTCTCTCCCCCATTTCCTGCTTCATCCATTGTACTCCCCTTCTTCTGTGTATCTTCAGTGTACTTGCTGCCTATCAATTCTTCTCTCTTTTTTTTTAATTAAAAAAACTTTAAACACCTTTATTGTGGTATAATTTCTGTATGGTAAACTACACATATTTCAGGTGTGTATACCTATGAAACCACCACCACAACCAAGATAGCTAACTTCTCCATCACTCCCCAAGAGGTGCAAATTTCAAACTCCCAATTTATTCCTTCCCACCCCCTCTACTGCTGGTAACCATGTCTCTGTGTCTGTGAGTCTGTTTCTGTTTTGTAGATAAGTTCATTTGTGTCCCCCCCCTTTTTTTTTTAAGATTCCACATATAAGTGATACCATATGGTATTTTTATTTTTCTTTCTGGCTTACTTCACTCAGAATAATGATCTCCAGGTGCATTCATGTTGCTGCAAATGGCATTATTTTATTCTTTTTTAATGGCTGAGTAGTATTCCATTGTGTGTGTGTGTATACACACCATGTCTTCTTTATCCATTAATCTATCGATGGACATTTAGGTTGTTTCCATGTCTTGGCTATTGTAAATAGTGCTACTGTGAACATTGGGGTGCATATGTCTTTTTTAATTATGTTTTTCTCCAGATATATGCCCAGGAGTGGGATTGCTGGATCATATGGTAAGTTTATTTTTAGTCTTTTGAGGAATCTCTATACTGTTTTCCATAATGACTGCACCAAACTACATTCCTACCAGCAGTGTAGGAGGCTTCCCTTTTCTCCACAGGCTCTCTAGCATGTATCATTTGTGGACTTTTTAATGATGGTCATTCTGACTGGTGTGAGGTGATATCTCATTGTAGTTTTGATTTGTATTTCACTAACAGTTAGTGATGCTGAGCATCTTTTCATGTGCTTGTTGACCATCTTCCTTTTTATTTTAACTACAGGCCAAGTCTTTATTCTTCCCACAAATTTCTCTTTTATCTCTGTTACCCCCTTAAGTACCAAGTTTTGTTCCCTATCTCTCTGAAAGAATAGTCTGGTCTTAGAAGTACCACCTGTACTCCAGTCATTTGCTATGTAAACTCATACTGTCTGCATCCTGCCCCAAAATTCCATGGAAACTCTCATGGCCCCCTAATGGACAAATCCAGTAACTTATTTCAATCCTCATCTTCTTTGACTCACCTGAGTCATTTTCCTCTGTAGACCAGTCTCTTTTCCTCAGACTATCTTGTCTTTGATACTGTGGAACTTTACTGACCCATTTCCCTCTCCTATCAGCTCCTTCTGTGTCTTCATTTCATCCAGCTCTGTGAAAGGGGGAGCTCCTTCAGGCACTGTGCTGAGAATGTCTCTTATTGCATCCCACACTCTTTCTGCTTATCTTCTCATTTATTCCATGGTGGTGGCCCTACACATAAGAACTCCAAACATACATTGCAGGGAGACCCAAAGCCTCAATGAGAGCCCTTGGGTTGTATCTGTTGACTCCTAAATCATTTATTTATTTATTCACTCAACAAGATGATGTTTGCATGGTGTTTTGTGTGGGTTTATATGTTTGGCATTAAGCTGGAGTGTTTTCAATTTTAAGGTACCCAAGGGCAGAGGCCATGCACATCTAACTAACGTTCTGCTCTTTAGTAATTATGATGTTGGTGATTTGAAATCTTTATCTTTCTTACTTCTTTAAGTCTCACAAGAACATCACCAATGGCCATTTCCCCTGATAATCCCGTTTTCACTGACGGCTTGGTCTCTGGATGTAATGGAGCATGTGGGAAACCAGTCACAAAGACAGAGTGCTTCTCAAGCAGTGTGTGAATCAGCAGCCGCAAGCTTGCATTTTGGAAATAGTTTTGGCAGTTGGGGGAATTATCCTGAGCTCGCTGAGACTGTTATCGCTGAGTGGAAAGAAGGAGTCATCTGAGGGTGAGACGGGGCAGAATGAAATCAGTGCAGAAGAGGTAGCAATTAGGCTAACTCGACAGCAACATGGGAAAGGTTAGAAACAAATATTCCACTGGAACTGAATGTGAGTTAGAGCCAGAAAATTCCTGGGAAACCACATAAACCAAATCTTTCATTTCACAGATAGGGGCCCCAGAGAGGTTGTTATGTAGTCCGAGTTACACGGGTAAGTCAACAGCAGGACCCCACCAGGATTCCACAGCTCCAGTTCCTGGTCCCTGCTGCCTCTGGATGCTTTCCGGACACAGTCTGCTCAGTGCTGGCCTGAAAGTCTTCTCTGGCGGAACTTCCAGACTCTTAGGATCCTTTAAAAGCTTAATTAACTGACAATTGAGCAACACTGTCACAGAAAATCAAAAAAGGCAACAAGTTTTCAGGAGCTAGGTTGTTCACATTTGTACATGGATATTTTCTTCAGCCAGAGTCTTAGCATCATCCTAGATGAGACGATTCATGTGATGATTCAGGCATCTTCCCCACCTCGTGGTTTCTGACTTTTCACCCCATTCCTACACATCGCTCTGTTCGCAGGCCCCCAGTACAGACACTGCTACTGCCAGGAACTGCCGTCTCAGTAAGATTTCACTCTGCAATGTCTTTTTCCAGTTCTTCCACTTCTTGTACAATTAATACCTTTTGTGAATTTTCCAGTCCCACTCTGCCTCCCTCCCGTCCCAAACTTCTTTTGGCTCCAAAGTTCTTGCCCGTCTTGGACCCCATAGTCAATAATCTCAACCACATCCTTGCCAGCATCTTTGAGTGCCTCACCGCCATGGTCTCTGAGTGTTGGGGCCAATAATTCATAACCCTCACTTAACCCCAACATATCCGTTTGCTCTGTTCCTGACCTGCTGAGTTCAGTTGAAGAATATAACAAAGTTGTAACAATTAACCACTGGCGCATGTGTATCTGTTGCACCCTCACTTGGATCTTAATTACACCTCATCAGTCCTTTCATCCTCAGCCCCTTTCTGTCCCCCACACGGCACAGGCCTCAGATTAGCTCTTTCGCTTCCCTTGCATCATGTGCAGAGATGACCTCATCTTCTAGGACACCAAAAAAGGGCCCAGTGATATAAATACCCTCAAATTCCACCTCTCCACCTCCAGATAAATATATCTTCACACAGCCTAGCCCTCTTTAATTTTCTCTCAAAAAAAAAAAAAAATGAAGCTATTTAGATACAAACACTTGGGCTTTCTCCATTCCAATAATAAGGGAAACCCCCTTATTGCTTGGAGATATTAAAAACCATCATTTTGTTCGGTAGTTAGAGAAGTAAGTAGGGGCATTGGGCAGATCGGTGGAGGAGAGAGAGGATGGTCCAGAACAAGGTGGTATGTCTGCCTTCAGCATAAAGGGGCTTTACTTCCTCTAAATGAGAGCCAGTAAGAAACTGGTTAGAACCTGACAGCCACAACTGTGCTGTAGCAACAAGGACCTAACCGGACATGACCCAGTGCTCATTGTAATATAATTAGCACTCGGTTTAGCCCCCCACTCCATGGGTTTTTCTATGTGCGTCATGGGTAAGGACATGTGCAAGAGGGGCCGAGCATGACTAAGTGCTCCGGGGGCAAGAGCTGTCAATCAATCAAGAGACCACCTCAAGCGAGGGTGTAAGAGAAGGGGGCAAACAAAGACCACTGCTATCCACCTTTGGATCTGCCCATCTCTTGTTCTTGGCGGTGTGCTTTTCCTTTCCTAAATAAATCTTTTAAAATCTTTGACTACACAATGCTTTGTCTCTCAACTGAATTCTTATCTTTTGGGTATGACAAGAATTGGGCCACCTTCCCCTTTTGGGGTAACAGTTTCACTGGGAGAAGCTAAGCCTTCTCTTTCCCTCTTTTCACTTGCTAATTGAATGTCTCAACCTATTTTTCTCTAAGTTTTAAACACACACACACACACACACACACACATGCGTTTAGGAAGTCTGTACAAGTCAGTAAAATTAATGTCTTTGGTTAGTAATGGATCATCTCTACAGAGCTCAGGGGAAAATAAATGTTGATACGTGTTAGATTTGAGCACTGTGTTTCTGCACAGTCTCCTCGTGGGTGATTTCTGTTAGTTCCACCAGTAATGAAATGCTGATACTCAGCAGTTAACAGCACATAGTTAACCTACTGACATCATATGAAGTGGGAATTTTTCAAAATCCCAATCTTTTCTATTTCCAAAATTTCTAAATCAACAAGTCAGCTTTGGGGTCGCTTGGTCAGACATTCCTGATACCTATGAGCTCCAGATATGTTTCCCAGGACTTATTTTAAGTAAGCAACAACTGCACACATGACATTTTCCCCATGAACACCGTTTCCACTGGAAGAAATTACTTAGCCATCTGCACATCAGAAAAAATGGACACTTTGATGGCCCAGGATCCTGGAAACAAAACAAAACAAAACACATCCTATATTTCACATTGGATGGCTGAGAGAAAATATAAAGATATGACACCCCCTAAATAAATCTCAGTATTTTGTCCCTTGCTTATCAAATAAATATCAGTGCTCATTTGAATGTTTCTTGCCTTATTTCTAGGTTGCCACTAGACAAAAAATAACAACCCATACATTAGGGGAAGGAGACCCTGCATACTTGTTTCTGCTAGATCGCGGCAGAAAGCACGCACTCGGACTTCCTAAGGCTTCCCCTAGGCAGTTGGTTCTGACCCTGGAGGCCCTTCATCCACAGAGGCGGGTGGAGTGGAGAGAATAGGCCATCTGTTACTGTGTTTTATCATGACTTGTTCATAACCTACTTATTACACTTGGCACATGACATGATGTCCACAGCTGTACTTCTTTCCTGAATTTGTCTGGAGCTAATGGGCGATGGCCTCGGAGCCAGGCTGGGCTGGCCCCATGAACAGTGCCTTTTTGCAAGGCTATTTTGCCCAGTGTCAGAAATAACTTTGCATAGCTTATCATATTCCTTGATTGAGTCTAAATAAAGATGCGTGTCATCCGATAGTTTATGAAGTAATGCACACATGCTCCTAATATGGCCCGCAATGCACGGAGCTCGGGGGAATTTAAACATTCAATCTCTCACCTTCTCTTCCTCTCCCACACCAAAAAAAGAAAGAATAAGGAAGTTTATCTCATGCAGGCATTAAGAGAAGACTCTACCAGTTTCAGGTACGATTTAAGGATTTGATGTGTTCTACCTTTTAAAAATAGCCAAAGATGAAAACCTTTGGGAAAGTTGAACTCAGTTTAGGAGAATTGATGAATATTTAGTTCCTATGACATTTTGGAGATTCCCAGAAAGAAGAGGAATCTCATCTTTGGTCCTTTCTGGCAGGGTTTCCACTGATGTCGCTGTGGCCCTGAGCACCTCGGTACATTAGATCTCTGGACAATAAACGCAGCAAATGAAATGTGGCTCCAGTGGTTTGGGACCTGAATCAAGAAGTTATCTTTATTAATACATTCAGGGAATAAGGTCTCATTTTTATTGCATTGTTTCCTTAATGAAAAAGGCAGTAACAACACTGAACCAAAACACACCAAAGAGATGGCCGGCTTTTGGCAGCCAGGTTAATTTTCCTGTGTGCTTGGTACAGTGAGGATTTGGCACCATCCAGCTCACCCACTCCTGGGTTCCAAAAACAGCCCCCTCCCCCTTTCTCATGCTGCCTCTCTTTGCTGACTCTGACATTTTCTTGGCTTTAGCTGCAATTTTGACACATAAATCCCACTTGTCAAATGATATTGTAAAACAAGCATCCAAGTGTCAGCACATGGCCCTGTGGTCTGGGGACCAGAGAATAGAATGAGGAACACCTCTACACCGGCTTTCATCTGCCTCCAGCCATCTGCAAGTAATTTGAAACCAGTTTCCAATGCAGTTAGGTTTTGTTTTGTTTTTTTTTTTTTTTTTTTGGCCCTGCTAACACATGCTCAGTGAAGAGAAAGGGCCAGAGTGATCGGAACCTGTTAACTCTGTAATGAGCAGATAAAACTGTTTATTTTTAAAACCTGCCTCAGACCGATCCATTAGCATTCAGTCAGATGGTCTACAATCTCTTTTTCGTGACAATCCCACCAAACAGCTCTAGCCTGTGAGGCCACCGCATTTGCCAAACACTCCCAGGCTCTGGGCCTCACATCTCTGGACTTGAAAATTGCAGAGACCCTGATGGGACCTAGTGTGATCCTTCTGGATTCTGAATCTGGGACCCTTCCCTATCAGTTAGGGATAAAAACAGAGACTTCAAGTCAAGATGTGGAAAGTTTCTTATAAAGAAGCAAGTGTCTTCTTTTTCTGGCCAAATCTATAAAATATCTGTGATTATTCTTTATTCTTAGCAGACACATGTAGATTTCTGTGGAGATTTCGGTTTGGTTTGCAAGAATGGTAAAAAATTCCTGCAAAGCAATGAAGACAAAAGTCAAGGGAGAGGAGGTGTAGGGAGGGAATGACCACTGGAACACGTCAGTCAATTCCAGGTCCCTGCTTCACAAAGTCAACCTCACTGAATATCAGTTACCTCATTTGTAAAATGGGGACACTCGTAGGACCTCATAAAATGGCTAAAATGAACCTGGAAATTAATCTAAACTGTTCAGCAAACATTAGTATTTATCGTCTTCTTTCTCGCACCGCTCCCCCAGCAGTAAGGAGTAAGTCTATGAACCAATCAGATATAGTTTTATTGTAAATCTAAGGGAGCTAAGTATTAAGGACTTCACTTGCATCTTCTCTCACCCAGAAGTGTCAGAGCAGGCAGACAGCTTTGAGCAGAGAAAGGGGGACGCAGGCCAAATGGCAGGAACTGGGCAAAAAGGAGGGGCAGGGGCCAAATGCAGGAAACCCTACATCATGTAAACAACAGGGGTCCCGGGGTAGAGAAAGAAAAGCAGGAATGTCTGGGTTAATAAGCGGTCACACATTTGGGGGTGACAAGTGGGCTGGAGGCGGACAAAGGAAGGTAAGAAAAGGCAGGAATCTCCAGTGTCCAAATGGAACTTTCTGCTCATTATGCCCTCATTTAAATAAAATTAGCCTTGCTAATTAGAAGTACCCATCTTGAACCGACACCATGACACTTCCGATCCAGACTAAATAGGACAAAAATCCCTCTTCCATTCGGGAAGGTGAAGTTGGGATGAACATCAGGGAATACGACCCCAAACCCTCCTCTCCCCAGTGAACACTCCGCCCATTCATTTTTGCACTCTCTGTAACCAACTTGCCAAAGAAACTCAGGGCAGCCGCTCACCTGAGCCTGCCTGCTCTCCCCTTTAGAGTACAGCATCCACCCCTTAATAAATCCTCACTTTACTTTCTTAACCTCTGTGTCTCATCTCTGAATTCCTTCTGCGACAAGAACCTAGTCACTAGCAACAGAAGGTGCCCCAGAAGTACAGCAGAATATCAGCACACTCGTAAAATGTAGAAAAACTAAAATAAGGCTATAGTAACAAACTGGTTTTTAAAAGTCAATTTAAAAAGAATTTTAGGTCAGTCCTTGCCCAGTAAAACTTGAAATAACCTGAAATCTACCATTCTTATGTAAAATAGCCTTGATGGAGATTTCTCCAAATTTGACAGAATCCTCAATATTTACATAACAATACCGTTAACAAGCTGTGAAGCTGAAAGAATCTTAGGAAACAATAATAAAAAAAACAAACTCTGATCACCATGCTGGAAGAAATATTAAGTTACTTTTCTCTCAATAAAAAAACGATCAAACAAAAGCACTGTCATAGGAAGGGCTGATTAAAGAGTACGCAGACCAAAAATGTAGGGAAAAAAAGTATTTTAGAGGTGTGTCATGAAGTTAATTAAGAAAATTTATACAATTTTCTTGGAGTTTGTAATGTGGCCATTATTTTGTTCAAATATCATAATTTGTTGTGGTTGTCATAGTATCATAAATTAATACTCACGCATCAAATCTTTTCATAATTTTTATTCTTTTTCTCAAAGAGGGCTTCCAAAATCATACACGCTTCAGGCCCCAGAACGCTTTGATTTGCCTGTGAGGCCAAGGAACCAGTTACACACACTCCTGTGATCACAGGCAGGCCGGGCAAGCCCTTGGAGAAACTCATACTCGTTTATTTTTAGACACCGTGGTCCCTTCTGTCCCTTGTCTCTAATCCCAGTTTCCTCTTCCTGCCTGTAGTCTGGCCCTCTTTAGTGTCACTCGGAAACCAACACTGTCCTCGGTACCCTGCTTCCCCTCTTCTCTCTTATCTTCTCTTCACTATTCACCTGTGCAACTCATCCTCCTGGACCTTGGTGAAGTCAGAACTAAAAAGCCCTTGATAGTTTACTATGTGATGATAAGTTACCGGACTAAACACTCGACTACATAAATCAGCCGCACAATAAATGTTAGTGAGTTTCCACAAACTCTGCGGGCGTCCATCTAAAAGCAAGGAGACCAGCACTTGGAGATGTCAGGGCAGGAGGAAGTTTCTGCACCCTCAGCGCTGGAGCTGCTCTGTGGCTGGCTGGCAGTGAGCTGGAGATCTCTCCAGAACTTAACATACCGTAGCTGGTCCAGAAGCGTCTTTAAAGACAACAGCTGCCTGTTTTGTTTCTCTTGTTCAGATCTTTTCATAGACTATCAGGGAGATGTTTGGATACTGCAGTCATCCCAGAGAACAAACCCATGGGCTTTAGTTTACAAAATTTTGTAGACTTTCCACTTTACTCTGGGCACAGGATGAAGACAACCTCGGCACACACTTCCTCCGGCCAGACCCTCCCCTTAGCAGCCCTGCCCCAGTTGCACAGTGTTGCCATCACTCATCATTAGGACCATCACAAGGACCTGCTCCCCCTTTGGTTATCAGTCACCTTTTCAATGGCATTCTGTCTTCTTCAGGGGTCCCCAAACCTTGCCGACTGGCAAAGTCACATGAGAGCATGTGACCAGGACAGCAACTCTGCCTCCCTGTGGACACACTGGGTTGGGATACTGGGGACGTGAGGCTGGGAATATTTGACAGGTCCCCAGGTAATGTCTGTGATTTATTTGTTCTTCATTCTCAGATGTATTTTCCATGCTCATTGCTGGCCAGTCGCCCTTGTGCTGTTTTCCCAGCCTCACTATTCCATCATCCTTCTTCCATAAAGCTTCCGTCTCCCATCCCACCTGAGATCCCGCCCCTCAGTGTGTAAGGACCGGAATATTCATTCAGCAAGTCCCCACCACTCTTCACAGTGCCCGGAATGGACTGCAGTCTGGCAGTCATTCTGGGTCCATTTAGACCAATTTGCCCACAACAACCAAATTGATATTTGTAGAATACAAACCTAAAGATACCACTTAGGGCCTGTCCCCAGCCTTGTCTTTCCCGGTGTCTGAGTCCCCTGTGGCACTATCTTCCCTTTGAGTCACACAGCGTTCCTCGAAGCCTGCACTCCCTCAGTTCTATGAATGACCCATGTTGCCCCATGCCCTTTGCACATGCTGTTTCCCTCATGCTTATTCCCCAGTCAGGAGACTCAGCATATTCCTCTATCCAGTAAAGCCTAAGCAACAAGAGCATGAGCCAAAAGCCTTCAGAGCATATTTGGAAATTTTAAAAAAGCACTAAAATAGTCATCACAGTAGAAGAGCACAACTTTGTGGGCCTTCCTCTATTATTTGAAAGTCCAGTTTAGTTATATATTTATTTCTCAACACGTGCTGCAGGGAGGTTCGCTGGGAAGGGGTGCAGCCTGCTTTTGTTCTGGGCCCCATTCCCAGAGTTTTTCGTCCAATAGGTCTGGGATGGACCTGAGAATCTGTGTTTAACAATTTCCCAGGTGCTGCTGGCATGGGTCACCCAGTATTTACAACTCTGAATACACAACACAGTCACTGGCTGAGCTCTTAAAAATACAGTTGCCTGGATTCACTCCAGACGAATTAGCTAGGAATCTCTGGGGACAGAGCCAGGCATTTTTATGTTAAGCTTCTCAGGTGATTGTATTAGGCAGTCAGAATGGAAAACCACTTGGTTTAGGAACCACAGTCTTAATCCAGCCAGAGGATTCCCACCTCATGGAACATTGTCCCCTTCAGCTGGTTAACTTTTCCCTACCCTTTAGATGTCAACACAGGGCACTTCCTTTCCTATAAGCCCTAAGATCTCTGTGTCTCTTTCCTTGGGAGGCTGTCTGGGATGGTAAGAGTAGATCGTTGATATGATGATTCTGGCACTGTCTGTTTCTCTGCAAAGCTCTAAGTTCCATGGAGCCGGGCTCATCCTTGGAACCCCAGAGTCTAATGGAGAGCATAGCACATCATAGGTCTTCACTAATATTCTTCAAATGAATTAACCATAGACTATGTCGCTGCCACTCACTGTCTTGTATAATGTGAGGTCAGTTCTAAGAAGCGCGAGAAGGAGTGTCGTGACCTTGCTGGCACCTTAGTATTTTGGGGACAGCGCCATCTCCTGGCACAAGGATGCAGGCACGCAGGTGTACAGGATGCAGAGCCCTGAAGGAGTGCTCTCACATCGTGGAGAGGAAAGCCCAGTGGCTTGAGAAAGAGAGAGGAAGCTTCCTTCTGTCTGTAAGTTGATGCTCCAAAAAAGTCATCCCTGAGAAATCAAAAGCCCAAGGTTGCCGTTGTGTGGGTAAGGAGCCCACACTGACGTGATTCGCAGAATTCTACATCACCAAGCTGAGAAGTTTGTGGTTTAAAAATAAACAAATAAATTTTTAAAATTAAACAACAACAACAAAAACAAAATTAAAAAAACACCAAAAAACAAAAAAGAAAAGTTTATGGTTGGGGCAAGTGAGGGGTGCTGGGGGAGAAAAATCCATTGAAGATGCACTCACAGTAAGAAAAAAAAAATTTACAAAACTCATGAGAATATAAACCACTCTGTTGAGACTTAATGCAAAAGAACAAGCAATACCAAAGGCCGGGAGGAGAAACGGAGGTTTTAAAACCAGTGTGCTTACAAATGATTAAAGATATAAATTTAAAAATTAAAATCTTAAAGAGAGAAAAAGACGTGAATAAAGGGAAATCTAGAGAAGCTTTGGGGTTGAGTCCATCACGGGCACAAGAGGCACTTTGGTGATCCAGGACGGCCTAGAAGCACCCCGAGTATTCCAACACCAGGGAGCTCCACACCCCCTAGAGGGTAGAGGACAGAGCAGAGCAGGGGACAGTCCTAAAGGGAGGTTCGGTGCAAAGAAAGAGGAAACGGAGAAGACCCATTGCGTGGCTAAAGGCAGCTGGAGGCAGAGGGAGGTCTGTGGTACCCCCTGCAGGTGTGCAGGAGCGGAGGTGATGCTGAGACGAGGTGGCCCAGGGAAGGCCAGGCACAGCGGCCTGATCAGAGGCTGTTTCCTAACTCCAGGGCGAAAGGAGAGAATTAGCATGAGAAAAATTGAGATTGGCTGAGTATTTACTCAAAGGCGCTGACTCTAATTCAAGAGCAACTGACTACCTTAAATTGACAAGTTTGTCATTTGCCATCCAGGGAAGTGGGGACTGAGTTAACAGAAACAAAGTTCCTACAGTTACACAATTCCTGCGTATCTGTTTTTTGTAACTCTGACATCCTCACCTATTACACAACACAAGAGGGCCTTTTGCTGTTTTGTAGTGAGAGGAATCTTCCCACAGCATGAATCATTTCATCCTAGGATTTGTCAGTTTGTAAGTAAGATACCGGTACTCCTTTTCAGCTCTGTGTGTCACGACACAAAGGGCAGTCTCCTGCCAAGGAGGGGGACCCAACTCCACAAGCAGGTTTTCTCATTCCTTGCCTTCCTCCCCCGATGGCAGGGTGCGAAGGACACGTCCGCAGCCTAACTCCGTACTGGAAACAGCAGCCCCGGCTGTCCACAGGTGCGTACTCACTACAGATTAACACGCTAGTGTCTGGTCATACCGTCAGCCTTGTGACTCAGTGAATGCCAGGCTGTCCTGAAAAGATGGAGTCCTGCTCTCTCTGTGCTGAGCAATCCTGTGTCAGAGCCTGCAAAGTGAAAGCTTAAACTTCAGACAGTAGACAATTCACACAAGGGAGCCCCTTGGGGTCACTCGTCTGGCTTTCCCCCATAGTATCCCTTCCTCACCCCGGCCCGCACCCCCATACCTCTGCTGGCCCTGACCAGGCCTTTCCCTGTTTGTAAATCTATGTGCAAATGATCTCTTTAACCACAATCGCTAGGTCAGCACCAGGTGCTCATGCGCCTCCTGGTTTTCTGAAACACTCTGATGATCTTTTAATTTTCCCTGGGCCATGTGCATCATGACAGTTCTTGGAGGTGTGGGTTACAAGGGGCCCTGTAGTCACTGGAGAAAGGGGGGGACTCAGATGCAATTAATCTAAGGCAAAAGTGTTTTGCCAATTTACCTCTGAACTGAATTTAAGGTGCTGGACAACAGCGGATGGGATTCACCCAGGGGCCAGGTTAGCCAGGCTCCGCCCGGAGAGGCGGGGCTGGGGCAGCCTCCGCTGAGGACTGTGGCACCGGCACCCCCTCTCTGCTTGCCGGGTCAGGGCTCTGCATCGGGGAGAAAGGGAGGAAGCCCCTCGTGTCAGTCCTGCCTGGTAGCCCAGCTCGGTTCACAGCTGGACCTGCAAGAGGTGCCAACTAAGGAGAAAAAGGTGAACTCAGGGACTTCTAGTCTTTATTAGTAACATTTTCCTAAATAAGGACTTTATAAAATGTCATCATTGAAGCCTCCAGGGTGGGAGACTTTAAAATATGCCTGAAGGACAGATAAGCAAATTTGAACAAATAGAAAGATAAAACTTGTTCTTGGATAGGGTGTCAACACCAGCAAAAGTCACTTCTGTCCAAGTTAACGCACATTCTTGTTATGTTTACTCTAAAATACTTTATATTTTTTCTTGTCTCTAACGGCTCTGATAGATGATGGAGGTTTTCTAATGCAAACCCACATCTGAAGAGGACTGGAATCTCTCTTTCTCTTGAGATGTCAATGATGATGTTTTTAAAAGTCCTTATTTGGGAAACTTTCTGTTCTTTAAAAGACAACTTTCAAACATAAAACACACACCTGAAGAAAATATTTGCAAAATATATAACTGATTACGACAGGTTATTCGGAACATATAAATAACTCTCAAAATGCAGGAGTAAGAAATCAAACAATCCAATTTTTAATTATTGGGCAACATATTTGGACAGATTCTTCACCAAAGAAGATATACAGATAGCAAATAAAATGTGAAAAGATACTTGATATCATTAGTCTTTAGAGAAATGCAAGTTAAAACCACAACGAGATACTACTTGATAACTATTGTAATGGAAGAATCATGGGAGGGAGGGAGGAGGGGAATGAAACTTTGACAATAAGTGTTGATGAGGACACAGGATGAGTGGAGCAACCAGAATGAGAACTCTCATACGTTACTGGAAGGAATGCAAATTGAAATAGACACTTCGTAAAATAGTTTGGCCATCTCTTATAAAGTTAAAAACACACTTAACTTTAACAAAATCAACAATTTCACTCCTAGCTATCTGCCTAAGAGAAATGAACGTCTCTGTCCATGCAAATGGAAATGACAGTTTTATACCAAATCATGCCAATGTCTAAATGTTAAATAGATTTTTTTAAATGTGTGGGACCTCAATACAATGCCATACATTGATAAAAAGGAGTGATAAAAGGGATCTGCTAATTTGTGCAACGTGGATTAAGCTGCACTATACTAATGCACTGTGCTAAGTGAGGGAAGCCAGACTCAGCACCCCTCAATGTATGATTCCACTTAAACGACATTCTGGAAAAGGCTAACATAGGGAAGACAGATCATCGGCTGCCAGGGGCTGGATGCTGTGGGGAGGGGACTGAACAGAAAGGAGAATGAGGGAACTTAGTGCGCGACGGAGATGCTCTACAGAGTGATGGTCGTGTGGCTGCATGACTGTGAACCACTGCAAAAGCTTCATAGACCTCTGAATTTTACTGTGTGTAAAATAAAATCCACTTAAAAACTATAAACACAATCAAACAGATAAAACGATTGAATTTACTTGGAAATACAATGTCTGTGATGTTACATCATCCGTGGGATATATTCAGGACAGAAAGGACTGAAATGAAAGGAAGTATAAATGTAAAATTAAAGAAATTAAAAATTAAAGGAAGTAAAAATCTTGTAATTTTTTTCATTTTTGATTGAAATTAATATGAACTCACAACTTACATGCATTCTGGCATTGTCTACCTAAAACAGCTGGAAATAATGATATCCCAATAGGAATAAACTGAGTTAGTGTCTAGATATTGATTTTTAAACATCATTCCACACACTGTAAGATATCATGGATTGTTACAGTGACAGCTAATTCTGGGTCTGGGGCAAGGAAAAGAAAACAACAAAGTGCTCAAACACTAATGGCATCAAATCGAAGAAACATGGGAGCCTTCCTGAGTTAGCTTCCAATAACCAGATTTGGAAACTTTGAGTGACAAAAGGGACAATAATGGCAGTGAATTAGAAGACACTGAATTTTTCAATTAATCCATAATGATATTAAAGAAGAAGCAAGATTGAGAGTTACAAAAATCTCAAAGAAGGAATAACAGAATTGGAAAAATCATCATTTGGCAATCACCAAGAATAATGGCAGCAGGCAAGAATTATTGATAGAACAAGCGAGTATAATGTGAAAGTTAGGGAAGAACTAAGTCACACAGTCAAAGTATTCTCCCCGACAGATTTATTTACTAATCCCGAAGGGGGAAATGTACCTCCCTATGGAGAGTTCACTCTGATCACCACTTTACCCAGGTGACCAACCTTAGGATCACTAGTGGTGGGACAATCTGACATCATGTACCTCCTGGTATAAAGCATTAAGAATTTTACAGCACCAGAGTAACGTTCTTGAGAAAGAACGTATCTGAGTCTAACAATGAAAAATCAATCAGGCCAATTCATATGTAGACTGTTTCATAACCTTCTGGGATCTTCAGAAAAGTCACTGTCACGAAAACAAAAACAAACAAACAGAATGAACAGAAATGTGGGAGAACTGTTCTAGATTAAAAGAGACTGAAAAGACAACCAAATGTAACACATCAATCATGATTGAATTCTACACAGGTAAATTAATAAATACAGCAGAAGACATTGGGGAAATTATTCGGGAAATTTAAACATGGGCTTCATGGTAAATGATATAAGGGACTCATGGTTAATTTGGGGGTGTGTGATAATGGTCCTTATGCTCAGGAGATGCGTTATAAGGTCCATAGAGGTGAAATGTCATTGTGTCTGCTACCTGCAAATGACTCAGTAAAAATATATAAATAAATGGATGAATAAGAAAGAAGTGTGACTAATGGATAAATCTGAATGTAGGATATATGGATTTTTAAAATTATAGTAGTCTTTATCTTTTATGTAGTTTGGAAATTTTCAAAAGAAAAAATTGGGGAGAAAAAAAATAACTGCCTTGATCAATGAGGCAAGGCCCTGAGCGATGTATTTGCATCACATTGTGCAATGCATTCCATCTTGTGGTTTGCAGAAAGAGGTTAGCTTCTGAGGTTATTGACCTGTGGAGGACTTCGGTGCTGTTGGGAAAACCTGAGGCGCTGATTTCCACGCCCAGGGATCCACTGCCCAAGGCCAGAGTGCAGACTTTGCATTTTCCCCAACTGAGAATCTGGAAGACGCATGCAATCCTGAACAACAGAGGTCTGTGCTTCCCAGAAGTTTGAGCAAAAGCATTGGGCCAAGAGGTTATTAGTTTTAATTCTAGCTAAACCACTGGCAAAAAAAAAAAAAAAAAGAAGAAGAAGAAAAGAAAAATAGATGGTTCCCCTCAAATTCCTTGGGAATAAATGGAAAGCACAGGCTTCCTTGGAAACACGCAGCAGGATTTCTGTGGGATTGCTTGCCGAAGTGGTCTTCATCTATTAATTAGTTTAACAAACAACCAGTTATCATCACTCAGTTTTACCTACTGATTAGGATCACATCTAATCAAATTTAGATACAAGAGGAAACAAGCTTTTGGTATGAAATTACATTGCTTTTTTTGATTTTGACAAGCATTTGTGAAACTAAGAGTGGTTTTTTTTTTTTTTTTTCTCCTCTGCTAGATGTTTTATGGAGAGCTACATGTTCTTCAAAGAATATTGTGGGGAGAGAGGGCCCTGGCTGGACAGAGAGATGAAAACAGCAAGTTTTCCAATGAGACAAATGGGGAAAGTTCTCCAAACCATGCGTCTACTAAGAGCCCATCCCAATCAAAGGACTCAGTCCATTCCGCTCCAATTGTAAGATTTTAATACAATTCAAGCCAGGCTTTTGGTTGCTCAAGCTTTTTAACCAGGTGCCAAAAAGTTGGCCAAATGTATGGAAATGGATTTCTTGTCTATGAATGGCCACAGGAACTTTGATGTTTATGCCGAGCAGCAGGAATCTAGGTTGATTAGCCTCTCTTCCAAAAGACCATCCCGTTCTGGGTAGAGAGCATTCTTCCTGATTTATCCAGCTTGAAAGGACACCATGAACTTGGCATTCCCAACCTACTTATTAAAAATTCCTTTCTTTTTTTTTTTTTATCAATCTTAAGAATCAAAGATTCTCACACAACCAAGTAATCAACTTTTGCAATTTTTTTCCTGAAAAAAAAAAATCTGTTTTTGAGATAACTCAACTGTAATATGTATGGACATTTTCAGTTTATTATTTCTTTTTTCCAAAGCAGCAAAATTCAAACTAGCCCTTTGATACTAGGTTTCATCACTTGAAAAATGAGTTTGCCTTGTGCTTCCCAGTCTACCTGAGGTTCCTCCTGGCAGACTCTTGCACAATGTACTGCCTGTCATTCTTAAGACTGAATTGTATCATTTAAAAATATAACTCACTAGATATTCCAATGAAAATCCGTGTAAAAAGCTCAGTGCATAACATTTTTAACAAGTTACTGCACATAGCACCTCTTCTCCTTCGGGCTCATTGCAAACATCTTGTGTTCATTGAACAGCTTGCATTTTCTTCAGACCTTGAGCACTCTTGATGAATTTCTGAATCTCAACTGACACTGTCCTAAAAGGCTAAAAGAATTTAATGACTCTGATGTCCTTCCAGACACGCCTTCATCACTGTAAAGAGAAACCCGGATGCATTGTTTATTGTAAGCGTAGGTACAGCCAACCAAACATGCTAAACCACTTAAAGCAGCTCGCTGACACTGGCCAGGAACAACAGTTTAGAAGAGCAAATGACGTAGATCATATATGGTACAGTTTTCAAGGTTCCTCCAATCCCACTGCCCCTCCACTTTTCTTTAGGACACCTCTCTACATTGAACACACGTCAAGAATTTGGAAGCAACAAGCAATCAGGTTTTTTTTTTTTTTTCCTAAAGCTATAACTTGGTTATGTGCCCATCTCATAGTAGACTTTTCAAATTTAACCAGTTTTGCTTATTCAAAATGTGAAGGTTTACTCAACAATGAATACATATAGGTATTGATTAGGTCTTCGAGCTTGAACTCGTGAGCAGAAATCAAGCTAAAGATTGGCAAAGAGCAACTCTATAATCATTAAATTTCAAGGTGGAAAAAAAATAGTGCTAATATCATTCACATATTTCGTTTTAGTTTTGACCAAATACTGCATTTAATTTTAAGTTCTACATGAAAAAGTAAAATTAGTCTCATGACTGGGACATTGTGCTGTACACCAGAAATTGACACAGTGTGATTGACTATACTTCAATTAAAAAAAATTAGCCTCAGTCTACAGGCACCCAGTGAATAGATTTCCTTTAAAAGATAATCTATGAATCTTAGAATATGGATTTTAGTAGAGCAGCTCACAGTGTGAGAGCACTCTCTCATCATTTATCATTTATTCACCATGGAATAGCCAGGTACCATCAGTTAACATTTTGGCGCAGAGATATGGTTACATAGTAGATGAGAATATGACCAAACTGGATTTCATCCCGTCATTTACCAGTTCTGTGACCTCAGACAAGTTAATTAGCCTCCCTTCTGCCTCAGTTTCCTCATCTGCAAAATGGAAATAATAATACCTTCTCTTAGGTCAGCTACCTGAAGATTTGAATGAGGAAATATTGCAAAATCATTAACACAGCTCCTAGTACATAATAAACAATCATTGAGGGCTATTTCTTTTAAATTCTAGAAGCCTTCTTTCTAAAGTAGTATTCAATTTGGTTCACAAAACAAATACATCATTCTAAATCACCCACAAACATTTCCTTGAGAAACCTTGATTTGTTTTTCTGATCTCATCTGACAAATGTCTAGCCTGAGAAGAAGGGCAGTATTCGCATGCCCAGCATGTTAGATTTGGAAGCTCATTATTTCTCCCATGAGGCAAGAGCCGTGATTATTTCCATTTTACAGATGAAGAAACTGAGGCCAAGAACTTCCCTAAGGCTACATAAGCAGTGAAAGGGTGGAGGCAGCATTCAGATCTGTGAAATCATGACATTAGGTAATAATCACCACCTTATAATCTGTCTAGCTCTAAATTAAGTTATTTAAATTATGCCGTAGAAGAGAAAACAGTACTTAGAAGGTGGAGAACAGAAACCATGTGCTTGGGGCTCACATTAGGAAGTGAGGCTTGGAGTCTGCGTTTCAGCACCTGCAGGACAACAGAAACATCTCGTGATTCATAAGCACTGAGACTCCTGGCTGAGGGGGTGGCAATCACGTCTGCCCGCAAGGCACGTATTTGAATCACATTCCAAGTCTGCTGTTGATTTTGCCTTCTGATCCTGGAGTATGGAAACAGAATCCAAATTCACGTAGCTAATGTATCATGCTCCAAGTGAGAGATGGTTAGATTGTAACCAGGAGAGGACAGTGGGATTAAGCGTCTGCCGTGTGCACCTCAACAAACAGCACTGCCAGATTTTAAGCCGAATATCAGCAAGTGCTCTGGTTCTCATCATTGTGCAGTTTGGAGTTGGTGGAGTGTGGAGCAGCCCTAGGACTTTGTGGTTATTAACTCATTTCATCCTCATAAGAATCCTAAGTGGCATGCCTCTGATCAACCCTGCACTGTAGATGAGGACACCAAGGCAGGTGAACTTTGCGCCACCTGCCTCACGTGGCAGAGTCCACAGATGGCTTGGGCAGGATTGAAGCCTCAACCCCGAAGCCACACAGACCGTGGCTGTGGAATGGGAAACACCCAGTTCCTGTGCGATCCACTACACCCCACACCCCCACACCTTACTTTCACCTCAAGGTTCTGGGTATGTTTAGATATTTATAAAGGGCAAGTGGTTGCCAGGGACTGTGGGGAGAGGAGAATGGGGAGTCAGTGCTTAATAGAAATGAAGTTTCAGTTCGAGAGGATGAAAGCGTTCTGGAGATGGCTGACCACGCTCCACCCATGATGGTTACACAACCAGGTGACTGGGCTTAATGTCACTGAACTATACACTTAAAAATGGTAACCATGCTAAATTTTATGTTTCATATAAATTTGATACCTACAAAATTTTTTTAAGGATTGTTTATTACTGCTGATTGGGGGGGGTATAATAAGGTTTGTTTCTTTGTTTGTTAGTTTATTTCAACGGAGATACTGGGGATTGAACCCAGGACCTTTTGCATGCTAAACATGCATTCTACCACTAAGTTATACTCTCCCCCTGATACATACTTTTTTTTTTTTTTAAAGCAGGAGCCAAAGGAGAAAACTTGAGTGAGGGTTTTCTGGCTGAAAGTGTCAATTGTGCTGAGGCTGAAAAGCCCTGGGTTACAGGGGGTGTGACAGGTGAGTGACAGTGTTCTGTTACATGAGGTATTGATTCGACTGGTAATACTGAGAACATGAGTGTCTGCTGTCTGCTCTTTCCCAGAGGCAATAGAGGACAGCGGTTTGTTAAGCTCCCGGGAAGCTGCTCAGGTTCTAACGGAAGCGTTCTGGTTTCACTAGCACCCTGGATTTCCACGGCCGGGAGTATGGTTTCCATTCGATCACGGTGGTCATTGTCCACAGGGCTCCCAGGCTGAGGTGGCCTTGTCATCTCAGTGATTTTGGGAGGAAAAGTGATGTATCTCCAATACTGTCTCTGCTAGTTCATTCAGCACAAGCTGTAAGCGAGAACAGATTTTCAGTTTGAGAAGGTCATTTTTGTCCACGAATCAGCAAGATGGAAAAGCAGAACAAAAACTTTGGAAAGAGCTAAAAACCCAAACTGTGGCATCCAGGCTTTTCGTCCATAAGGCTCCCATCCCTCAATGAATCAAAACCTTACCCTTGAAGATCGAGGTTTTCATACCAACCAAGATAAATAAGACTATAATTTTTTTTTTCAGAATGCCTGTTAGAAATATAATTCCACATACCTGGTGGTTTTTAAAAAAAATCCAGTCTTAAAAATGGAAAATAAAATTTAATACCATGTTATTACTTACAGTTGTCATTGGCAAAGCTTCCAGCTGCCTTCTGAATTTTCAAACACCACCCAGAGCTGTTTTTCTTTCAAAAAAAGATTTTTCCCTCAAGATTTTATGAAGATCTCTGAGTAGAATTGCATGCAACCCTGTGGAGGGTATAGTTTATTCATTTTACTTCCAGTTTGATTTTGCAAATGCTAACCTTGTTATTTTCTAGAAGAAAAAGAAGCTGTGAATAGTGTGATATGGACATCAGGGTTTACACTGTACGTATTCGTGTGGCCCTGTTGTCTTGGAATCTTATCTAAATCCTTCATCCTTACGGGCCCCAAGGGGGACTTTATCTTTGGAACCAAAATGCTGGAAAATCTGTCGTAACACTAGCTTTTATTTTGTAAACCTGTTGATGGTGATAATAATAGGGATATTCGAGAAAAAGTGAAAAAGAGTTCCCATAACACTTTTTGCAAGGCCTTAACTATTTCTAGACATTTCAGCGAGATTTCCTCTCATTCATCCACTCAATGGGAGCGTACTGAGCATCGTTCACGTGCCAGACTGTTTCAGGCAACATTGATACAAGGGAACAAAAACAGATTCAGTAGCATCCTTGTGAAACTCAGTTTTTAGTAAGGGGGTTAGACCTTATACCACCAATTAAACAATAATTCATTAAACTGGATTATTTAATGATCATTGTAAGTGCTCCAAAGAGAACTGGAAGAGGCTGTGAAAGTTGAACTGGAGAATCGGCCTTGCCTGGGGGTGAGGGAAATTTCTTAGAGAAAGGGGTGTTTGCTCTCAGTATCACCCATAGGTCCAGGCAGGAGTCCCTGAGTCTGCACTTTAGAAGAGCCTACACTCCTGTCCTTGCCCAGATTCAGGGTGCTCTAAGCCTCTGAATCCCTGCCCTAAGTGTTGTGGGACACAACAGGGGCCAGGCAGTGACGTGGTGGTTGGTAAAAGTTTGCCAGAGATAAAGTATGAGAATAGGAAAGGAGTTCCTTAGGGGTGGGTTGCCATAGACAGCAGCGGGACCACACAGACGAGGGGAGCCCGTGTGAGCCCCGGGGGCCGGTCATTGGGGTTGGGTCACAAGGTGCCTGATCGGCTTGTGCACAGGTCTCTGATTGGTTGTAGGTGAGGTAAGAGATTTAGGGTCCATGAAGGGCTGTGGGGTGTATGACTCTGATAAGGTGGGCTGGGACAAGGCAGCCTGAGCTACTGTGAGATTAGGCATTACCTAGGGTTATTAGTTTGTTAGGGGAAACACGCCCAGTAGAGAATGTACTTGATCTGTTAAGGGATCACAGGCAGACATCTGAGAGCCCAGGAGTGGGGGTCGCTGGACTTTGAAGGACCTCATTTGGCCCTACACAAAGCACTTCGGGTCTGGTTCCAAGGCTGGTGTGGGCCTCTGCCCTGGGACTGCCATCCAAGGGGAAGCTGCAGGTGAGTGTGTCCACCCCTAGGTTTCAAGGGTACTCAGTGGGGGCTGCTGGAATAGTGTGAGCATGCTTGGACCTTGAGGTGCTCATGGGGATGTTTACAAGTCCTTTCATGATGTGCAGAGGAACCAAGGATGGGGAAAGAGGAAAATACGGTTTTGGCTACTGGGCAGGAGCCAAGGGCCATTGTCCTTACAACACAGCACCCTCGCATGGAACTCTGAGGGGTCTGAGACAGCAAATCCTGTCTACAGTGGGTGAACCTCCAACTGTGCTCTACCCTTGAGCCCTGAAAACGTTAGGGGTGGTCCCCTCTGACCTGGGCTTTGCAAGATGAGTTAGAACTGACTGGGCAGAGGGGCTCACATAGGTGCTGGCTCTGAGGTGGGGAAACAATGAGGTGTGTGCGGGATTGAGGAAGCCACTACGTCTGGGACCAGAGCATCTCCCTGCAGCCTGACCCAAGGGCTGTCCAGGGCAACAAAGATCATCTTTGGAAAGGAGCACACTGTGTGACAAAACAAAAGCTTTCCACAGAATGTTTCTACTTGAGTAGGTATTTTAAAAATTATGAAACGACCCCAAACTCCTCATTTGGGATTAACAGACATGTGTTACTATATATAAAAGAGATAAACAGCAAAGACCTACTCTAATGCACAGGGAACTACATTCAATTTCTTGTAATAAGCTAAAATGGAAAAGAATCCGAAACTTTATATGTAAGTATAACAGAATCACTTTGCTTATAAATCAACTGCACTTTAATAAAAAAATAAAATTTAGGAAAATTCTGAAATGATTTTAAACTATAATTTCTATGCAACCTATATTAAAAAGTTAAAACGGATTTTTGAAAATAGTTTTCTTTCAAATACTGAATTAGCAGTGTTCCATTCTCTTCCTAATCCCATGAAATAATCATTTCTCATGTTTTTCAAGTCTCTGGCCTTGGAAGTAGGAGCTGTTCCCCACTGCTGCCCTGGCTCAATTTCTATATTCAATAAATATTCATTGTATTCATTCATCTGTTTATTAATTTAACTCAGTTGTAGTTTTCTCAGCTTCAATATAAGAATAATAATTGTATAATAGAGATGTGAGGATGAGATAAATTTTATGTATATTTTATATACACATATATATGTATGAATATATATACATATATAAACATATATACACAACTTCCAATTAGCAGAAAAACAAATGTACAAATAATTCTGTGGCAAGTATATAAGGGTAGCAGGAGTCTAAAACCAAAGAAGGAATTGATTCACTCTACCGCAGAACAGGATAGTTTCACAGAAGAGGAGATATTTAATGGCAAAGATTTTAATAAGCCCAGAAGGGAAAGGATAACCATCCTGCTTGACAAAAGGGAAGAAGGCATAGAAGAGACGAGTGATGTTTGGGGAGGCGGGAATGGGGAATGGGTACCAGTGTGATACAGAATGGGTCGGTCTGGTGCTGGGAGTTGAGTCTGGTGACACCAGAGTTGAGCCAGACTAAAAGGGACTTTTATGCTAAGAATTTGGTCCTGTATTCAGTAAAGCAGTGTTTCACAAAGGGTGGCCCTTGGACATTAGAATCTCCTGGTATTTGTTAAAAATAAGGGTCCCTGGGTCCACTCCAAATGTAATGAATTGGAATACAAGCTTTCCAGGGGATTCTTGTTTATGTCTATGATTGAAATACTCTGAAGCGTTAAGGGAAGTTCTCCAAGCATGTAATTTATACACAGAGCTTTGTCTCAGACAAGCGCCTGGCTACATCCATGCTCTCAAGAAAACCAAGAAGCTCCTCTTCGGAAGACAAACAGGCATTCAGAAATGTAAGTTTCTCTCTCTTAGAAAATAAAATAGTGTAGATGCTCATTGGGTAGATACATTAAGCAAGGAAGGAGGCAATCTCAAGCAAATCTATTTTTGTTTGCATTGTACTCACTGTTCCCTAGGATCTTGACATCCAAGGGGGAAAAGATACAAATTCTCCTAAAAATAATAAGACACTAGATTTTTTTCCTATTATGTAATGCCAATTAAAGAACCCTAACCTAAAATCACCTCAAGGGGTTTGAAACACTGTTTAGATGATAAGTCACAAAACAATGGCTGGTGTGAAAATTGGTAACGTTTCAAATTTCTGTGAATGAAGGTCAACCAAACACAATATTTTCCAACCTTCTTCCTTAAGATGCGTCATCCTAAAATGTTACATATTGCTCAGTGCAAGCCTCTCGTGTTTAAGATGTTTACGGTTTTACAACTCTTTTCCCAGTAAGTCTGTGTTTAATAAAGAGAATAATAAGATTTTGCTGAAATCTAAACATGTCATAAAGCTCAGTTTTGTTGATTATTACCCTTCAAACTATTTATGGAACACAACATTTTCAACGACTATTTAACAACTTGGGAAAATTCTCATAATATGATAAAAGACTAGGAAACCATAGTATATACGTATATATACACATATATAGCACATATATACCTATATACGTGTGTATATTGTCAGTTCATTAAAACTGAGTCCCTAAGTGTAGATTAAAGATTAGAAGAGCATAAAATGTCAGTTAACTGTGATTCTGGGGATGGTGGCATCACCAGTGATTTCTGGTTCATTTTTTTGTGCCTTTTTTGTAATTTTGAAAACCTCTAACATGAACGCACCTTAGTTTTATAATTTGAAAAAGCCCCCAAGTGTGCGTATGACGACAGCACGGAGTAGTGCAGGAAGCAGGAATGAGCCCCAGCAGAGGGTGATGAATACCTTTGTTGTTGACGGCAAGTTCGTGTGCCCAATACACCATGAGGCCAAACAAGCAGAAACGGCGGAGTCTGCAACACAGAAAGGTTTATCACAGGGCCAAGCAAGGAGGACGGGGTGGCTCATGCCCAAGCAAACCCTGAACCCCCCAAGGGGTTTCAGCAAGCTTATTTAAAGGCCAGGTAAGGGAGAGGGGTCACAGGGTACACGATCAACTTGTGTACAATCCTCTGACTGGTTGATGTGGAGGGAAAAGGATGGTCAACACTATCAACCTCTAGGCGCCAGAAGGTCTGGGGCCACGTGCTCTTGATCATTAAGTAGTCAGTTTCTTCCCTTTGGTGATAGTTTTCAACATCTGAAAAACTCAGGAAATATACATGAGTTACTATTATCTGGGTACTTCAGAGGGGAGCTGCAGCAGAGGACACGGAAGATGGGTCTGACCCTGGAAGGCCCCACAGGGTCCTGCTCAGTTATACCTTGGGCTCGGAGAAAGATGAAACTTCCCCTGCCCAAAGCAGAACCAAGTTCTCCTTCCTTTGTGCCCCCATTCCTTTGTGCCTCCATTCCTTTGTGCCTCCTTCATTAAACAGTGGCCTGCATGTAACTCTTACCTGTAAGGTCAGACCTAAGGCAGAGTCTGGCCCAGAGATGTTCCATGGTGACGTCAGTGAGTGACTGGTCTCAGTTCTACAGAAGCCTGTGTTAACATCCCATCAGGTCAGACCAGGCTCCGGACTCTGCTGTTGGGAGATGCCCTTTTCACTATGGGAGCTGATCCTCAACTCAGGCAGGATGAAGGGAAAGGATGAGTTTGTGTTCTGCCCCAGAGAGCTGTGGACAAAGCTAGATGGCAGGTGCTAGGATCTAAGGAGAGAATTTCTTGCTCTAAAATAAGCACACTGGGCATATATCCAGAGGGAACTCTAATTTAGAAAGATACATGCACCCCAATGTTTATAGCAGCACTATACACAATAGCCAAGACATAGAAACAGCCTAAATGTCCATAGACAGTTGAATGGATAAAGAAGCTGTGGTATATTTATATACAATGGAATACTACTCAGCCACAAAAAAGAATGAAATAATGCCATTTGCAGCAACATGGATGGACCTGGAGATTGTCATTCTAAGTAAAGTAAGCCAGAAAGAGAAAGAAAAATACCATATGATATCACCTATATGTGGACTCTAAAAAAGAAAAAAGAAGATTCTAATGAACTTACCTACAAGACAGAAAAAGACTCAAAGACATAGTAAACAATCTTATGGTTATTAGGGTGGGGGAAAGGGGTGGGAAGGATCAATTGAGAGTTCAAGATTTACAAATACTAACTATAATATAGGATATAGATAAACAACTTTGTACTGTATAGCACAAGGAACTTTATTCAATATCTCGCAGTAACCTATAATGAAAAATATGAAAATGAATATATGTATGTATATGTATGACTGAAACATTATGCTGTACACCAGAAATTGACACATTGTAAGCTGACTATACTTCAATAAAAAATAAAATAAAATAAAATAAATAAAATAGGTACACTGACTCCTACCATTTTACCATCATATCTCCATTCCTTTTGGGGTCTGAATTCTCATAGCAGTCCCCTATTAAAGTGCAAATGACTCTGGGAGATGTTAAGCCTTTGTTGACCAACATCGTGTTTATTAACTTAGAGCTGAGCTGACAGCCATCAAACAGCAAGTGACCATGAAACATCAGTTCTCAGAGAGGTTTGGAGTGGTTGGAGGACAGCTAGGACCTTAGGGTGACCTAACTCAGAATGCCCCAAGATTTCCAGGGCTGGGTCTGGCCAACGGGAGTGGGTTGGGACTCTCAGTTGTCAGCACGCCCTCTGATCAGGTAGCAGGGAGGGCTCCAGGGGCCTGTACTCTTGGGCTCGGAGGTCAAGGTGAAGACCAGGTGGTGCATATGGTAGGCAGATGTGCTCTGGGCCTCAGTGCTCCCAGGCTCATAGGGAGTTCCACTTTCTCATCAAGTCCCAATGCACAGAAGACTAGGAATAAAGTTTTGGGGGGTTTGATATGATCTGGTGTGCTTTGGTTTGGTTTTTGTTTTGTTCATTTATTGGATGGTTTTGTTTTTGTTTTTTGTAAATAAGATTGGTTGTGATTTTTCGAGTCATAAGCATAAATGTTCAGTGTTTGGGCCCCAACTAAGCACCTCAGTATTTAAATTAAGCATAGAAGGGGAGGGTGTAGCTTGGTGGTAGAGTGTATGCCTAGCATGCACAAGATCCACTTAAAATAAATAAACAAACCTAATTACCTCCCCATCAAAAACAAACAATAAATAAAAAATAAAATTAAAAAACATTTTTAAAAGGTGGGGAGGGTATAGCTCAGTAAAGCACATGAGATCCTGGGTTCAATCTTCTAGTATCTTTAAGAAAAATAAATAAAAATATTAAACCTAACTACTGCCCCCTCAAAAAGGCATGGAACAGCTAATTACTCCTTCATGTTTCATTAATTAATTCACACATATTTAACTCCTCTCATTTCTCTTCAAAATTCAAAACTTTCATTTCTGAAGGATTTTCAAAGCTGTTCTCTGAAAGCCTTCCAGAAAGATCTGCGTCTTTCATGAAATGCCATAACTGGAGAAATATGCTGAATTTTCCCACTTTCGTATGTATTATTAGTCACCACGGGAGAGCTAACTGGCACTCTGGATTGAGTAAGATCGCCTGAACAGTTTTCAAATATTTGGGGTTCAAAAAACCCAAAATGTGTTTTGCCAAAGCATTTGCTTTCCTCTTCATTTTTTAAAAAAATCCATGTTTATTTCAAGGAGCATTTATTCCATGTGTTTTTAATGTATTTACGCTCAGTTCATTAAAATGCTACTCTACAACAGTTCCTTGGCGTCCGAGAGGCCCGTGGAACACTTCTGCTTTGAAAGGGTAGGTGTGTTGTGCCGGCACGGGACACTCCCTCCCCAGGCCCCGGCGCCACGGTGCCCTGTCAGCCTCTCCTGTGCACTCGGGCCGGTCAGTGGTCAGGAAGGTCCTTGACATTTTAGTGCTCTGGTCAGAATGTAAGTGTTGAGGAATTCTGTCCCCTCCTGCCTTTGTGAATCTTGGGACTGCTGAGGATGTAAGGGACTGGCTGTCAGCACCCACGACCTTAATAAATGTCAATGCTGAGATTGGGAGAGGGAGGGGGAGATAAGAATGTCCCCATTGACTCCGTTCCTGTGGTGATAAGGAGTGACTCAACCCTCTGGAAAAATTAATACAGATCTGGTGAGTTGAAATTGCTTAGTGCGTAGCAAAGGCACTTTTCTGGTTTTGTTCGCAGGGGAAGGGAATTAGGTTTATTTATTTATCTATTTATTTTTAGTGGAGGTAGTGAAGACTGGACCCAGGACCTCGTGCACGCTAAGCATGCGCTCTACCACTAAGCTCTACTCTCGCTGCAGCAAAGGCACCCTTGATTGGCCATCTCCTTGTTTTGTTCTGCACACGTTGTCCTACCCTGAATGCCACTGGGTTTCTAAAAGGGAGGATATGCATAAGCAGTACTAAAGAGAAGGGGGTTTGGCTGCCTGACCTTTCTGTACTGGTGGACTAGCTCCTGGTAGATTCTTTTCAAAATAAAATGTCTCCTCGCGTGATTCTGGTTAGTCTCTGTTTACACACTCTTACCAAGTGGCAAGCACCGGGCTCACTTCTCTGGATGTGTGATTCCATTTCATCCTCCCCACTGTCCTCTGAGGTCAATATTATCATCCCCACTTTGCAGATGAGCAAAACGAGATGCAGAGAAAAACAACTTGGCTCAGGTCATGCGGCAGAGCAGTCAGGGGTGGGTGGGGTTGGCTTTGGCTCTCAGACCTGCAAGGTTGTTCCATACCAGGGTCCAGGTCCAAAGCCAGTCCCTCCATCTTGGGAAGCACTCAAGGAGACCAGCCCTGGAGAAAAGGAAATTGTTTTGATAGGACTTGGGAAGAGGGTGGTGCTGGGAAGGAGGAGGGAACTTCAAGGCCAGTCTTAGCACCGGAAGGGACTCTGGAGATGATTTTGTCCCTCTTCCCTGAACTCTCTTTCTGTCAAGAAAAAAAAAAATATGTATACATGCTCTAGTTTCTCATTTTCCCTTTAAAGTACAGATCACAGAAAGGAACACAATATTTCACATGTGGTCTGGGCGCCACCAAAGGGTGGCCTGCCTGTCCCTGTGCTCTCAACGCTCAGTCTATAAACAAAACCCCACTTCTTCTACTTTCCAAGCCCACTCATTGTACATTGTTCAAGGTGGCCTAAACACTCCCTCCCGCTCCTGAGTTTCCAGTGGTCTCCTCTCACTGGACCTGGTTACCCAGTTCAAGTCCTTCCTCAGTCACAGGAAATACAGACATGGGCCAGAGAGGAGAGGTTTTGTTTTCTGAGTCTATTTATTTACTGCTCTGTTGTTCCTGTTAGGAATTCCAAGCTTTCTCATTCTTCTTATTCGGTCGCTATTTTGAAAAATACCCCTTTGCAGTGTCTCCTGTATTTATGGAAAATGCCAGCTCATTCTGATGCTGTGTTTCTCTGGCATTCTGTCATGGTCCAGGCCATGATTTTGTATCCTCCTTAATTTGAAAGCCACCTTCCACTTTTAGGAGTCCTTTCCTAACTCCAAGGGAAGGCGTGATGATTTCTTGAAACTTTCCTTCTTTTTTTTTTTAACTCAAGTTTTAGGTTCAAAAGTTTGCCTATTTAGACCTTTCCATATCTTCTGTATCCACCTGCCCTTTAGAATCTCTGGCTACAGAATTATACAACCTCTCCCTGTATTTTTTTGAAACCTGCTTTTCCAAGTCTCAGATTATGGCCGATGCCCAACACATTCATTTTCCGACAGAATTATCCAATGATAACATGGTCACACTTCTACAGTTCCTATTATTTCCACACTCCCTGTTATACTATGCTACTGCTCAGAATTAAAACCAAGGAGCAATTCTATTTATTGCTCCCTTTGTGTGCTGAGGAAAACAACAAATTAAACGAAGGCTCTACATTGAGCAAAATGAACTATTAAGTAGTTGTCCAAATAGATGAAGTCTTCTACCTCAATCACAAGGTACTTCCACAATGGTTTTGTAATCTACAGGAGGAAAGAGTTACCCATTTCTTGGAGGTGGCAGGGCTGCTTAAATTTACTCCCACAGTAAGGTTTTTTTCTGATCACTTTCTTTTTCTTTTCTCCCAAGTTGTCTTCAATATCCTTCCACAGAAAATCTCACAGAACCACAACTTCCATGCACTTGTGAAAGTTTCCCAGAGTTTGGAGTAGAAGATATTGGTGTATAATCACCATTGCCACTTCTGTATATTGGCTACCAAGGATGCAAATACTATCCTCACAGGGATTTTGAGAAGATTAAACAAGGCAATGTGTTTGGCCATGGGGCCAGGCAAATTGGAAAGAGTGGTAGGAAGGTTTGCAATTATTTTTCCTGAGTTATTATTCCTCTGCCTCTTCAATGAAACATGTCTGTGGAATGAGATACACTTCTCCTTTATAGCATTCCAAACTCGAGTCTTATAGTACAACTCTTTGTAGAATCGTATTTACCTTCCTAGATTAGACTGTCAAGGTCCCGCTGCTGATTAGCCCTAATTAATGTGTTACATAATATGTAAAGTAGAAAAGCTTCTTGAAGACAAGGAGCGTCTTATTTTGGAACACCAGGCACCAAGCATATACTAGGATCAGGCTTTAGGTGTTTGGAGAATATTGCCTTTTCTTCTTCATCCTATTATAGATTTTTGCCTTAAAAATTAAGCTCTGCATGAGAAGGAGAACTAACTGTGAAGCTGGCCACCTGCAGGTAGAAAAAAGAATGCATTTGTTTCACTATCAACTGAACAAAGAGAAACAGGAAGAGAAGATAAATTATTACATAGTGTACAGCTTAGATTTCCAAACTCAAGGCCATAATATTTACTCTTAAATGCTTTTTTAAGATATAATTCACATACCATAGAAATCATTCACTTAAAGTATACACTTTAAAGATTTTAGTTTATTCACAGATATGTGCCCATCACCATAACCTAAGTTTAGAACTTTTTCATCACCGCAAAAGAAGCCTTGTCCTCATTCGCAATCACTCCCCAATTCCATATCTCCACCGCCCTAAGCACACTAACCTACTTTCTCTCTGTATAAATTTGCCTATCGTAGACATTTTGTATGAATTGAACCAATATGTGTTTTTTTTTTTCCTGTGGCTGGCTTCTTTTCACAAGTTTCATCTGTGTTGTAGCATGTGTCATTATTTCAATTTTTTATTGCAGACTAACGTCCCATTGTATGGATGTCACATTTATCCATTTATCAGTTTGAAGTGGTCCCCAGTTTCTGGCTACTATGAATAATGCCACAGTGAACATTCATGTACAAGATTTTGTGAAAATGGGTGTTTTCATTTCTAGGGGTATGTTAAACACTTTGAGGAACAGCCAAACTGTTTTCCAAAATGGCTGTACCAGGTTATGGTCCCATCAGTAAATTTATGGGGGTTCCCACCTCTCAACATCTTTGTCAACACTCTTGTCTTTTTTACTATAGCCATCCTTGTGGGTGTGAAGTGGTATCTCATTATGGTTTTGATTTGTATCTACCTAATGACTTATGATATTAAGACTTTTTCATGTTCTTATTGCCATTTGTATACCTTCTTTAGAGAAATGTCTGTTCAAATTCTTTGTCCGCTGTTTAATTGTCTTTTTATTATTGAGTTTTAAAATTTTTGATGTATTTTTAGATATCAGTTCTTTATCAAGTAAATGGCTAATAATTTTTTTCTAATGCTGTGGGTTGGGTTTTCACTTTCTCGATTTCATCATTTTCAGCACAATTTTTTTAAGTGATGTAGTTTAATTTATCTATTACTTCTTTGGTTGCTTGTACATCTAAGAAATCATTACCTAATCCTTCTCATCAAGAATTATTCCTATATTTTGTTCCAAAAGCTTTATAGTTCTACCTCTTAACTTTTGTTCTATAATCCATTTTGAGTAAATTTTTGCATGTGGTGTAAGAAAGTAGTTGAGGTTCTTTTGCATGAGGATAAACAGTTGACCCAAAACTATTTCTTGAAAAGACCATTGCCTTGACACCCTTTTTGAGAATCGATTGACCCATAAATATAAAGACTTATTTCTAGACTCTCAATTCCATTCTATTCACCTCTATGTTCAACCTCATGTAAGCACCACACTGTCTTGACTGCTGGGGATTTACAATAAGTTTTGAAATTGGGAGTGTGAGTTTCCAACTTTGTTCTTTTTCACTATTGTTTTGACTATTCTGGGTCTCTTACATCTCCATACGAATTTCATTATCAAAGGCTTTCTGTGAAAACAGGCCACTGGGATTTTGATAAGGATCACGTTGGATCTGTAGATCATTTTGGAAAGTATTTGTGTCTTAATATTAATCTTCTGATCTATGTACATGGGATATCTTTTATTTATTTAGGTGTTGAATTTCTGGCAACAGGGATTTATGGTTTTCAATATGAGTCTTTCACTTCTCTTGTTAAATTTATTCCTAAGTGTATTATTCTTTTTCATATTATTTTAAATGGAATCGTTTTCTTAATTTTTTTTTTCAAAATTGCTAGTGTATAAAAACACAGCTGATTTTTATATGTTGATCTTGGTATCCTGAAAACTTGCTGACCTTTTTTATTAGTTCACATATTTAGTAGACTTACTAGATTACCATATATAAGATCACATCATCTGTGAACAAAAATAGTTTACTTCTTCCTTTCCAATGTGGATGGCTTTTATTTATTTTTCTTCTCCAAACGCTCTAGTTAAAACCTCCAATATGATGTTGACTGGAAGGGGCAAGAGTACATACTCTTGTCTTGTTCTTGATCTTAGGGAAAAGTCACCTAGTCTCTCTCCATTAAGTATGATGGGAACTGAGGGTTTTTCATAGATGACCTTTTTCAAGTTGAGGGCGTTCCCTTCTATTCCAAGTTTGATGAGTTTTTTTTTTTTTTTTTTTTTTTAAATTGAGAAAGGCATTGGATTGTGTCAAATGCTTTTCCTCACCTATTGAGATAAATGTGGGTTTTTTCTCGTTTATTCTATTAATATAAGTTTACTACATTGATTGCTTTCTTTGGATAAACCTCACTTGGTTGCGGTATATAATCCTTTCTTTATGTTGCTGGATTCGGTATGCTAGTATTTTCTTGAGGATTTTTGTGTCCATATTCATAAGAGATATTGGTCTGTAGTTTCTTGTGCTGTTTTTTCCTGGTTTTGGTATCAGAGTAAATACAAAATGAGTTGAGAAGCGTTCCTTCCTCTAACTTTTTGGAATCATTTGTAAAAGACTGCATTAGCTCTTCCTTAGATAGAACTCACCAATGCAGCCATCTGGGCCTGAGCTTTTCTTTCTGTGAAGTTTTTAAATTACAGATTCAATCTCTTTACCTGCGATTGGTCTATTCAGATTTTCTGTTTCTTCTTGAGTCGGTTTCAGTAGTTTGTGTTTTCTAGGATTTTTTCTTTCTTCCGAGCTATCTAATTTGTTACCACTTAATATTTAATTTACTACTGTTGTTCTTATTTTTCCTGGTATTTCAGGCCCCTTCAAAATAGATTTTGACTATAAACTAGCATAAATATTTTTTTACCACTTGTCACAAAAACACACACATTTTTGTTTACATGTATCATTACAACGTTCCCTTTTAATCATTTATGCCCCTTAGAAGGATGGGTTGACTTAGGTTATGTAGCTCAATGTAAAACACATCCTCCAAATTATTACAACTTTTGTCTCATGGTGATATTAGTAGAACCAATACTGGTTTAGACAGAATAGCTCTTTTTAAGCTGTGAGCTAGGCTGTCTTTTAAAATTTACTTCCATATAAATTCTTTGCTACTTTTTGTGGAATGTGACAATTCACATAAACAAATACACATATATAATATACATTGCAAAAAATTTTTTTTAAAAATTCAAAAACTCATCTTTCTATTTATTTATTTTTATTTTTATTATTTTTGAGATACTCAGAAGCAATGAGAAAGGAAGACAATTTGGTGCCTGAGATTGCAGCTCTCCAATTTTATGGTCTGAGAGCTCTCTTACCTGAAGTCAGAACTCCCAATATCGCTTTTATTTAGCAATAATCATAGCACTTTAAAGGCTAGGTTCACACAAGATTGAAATCCATGACATAAAGTTGAGCGATTCATATTTATTTGTAGCACTAGCCTAGAGAAGAATCTACATTCCTTCTAGAACTGTGTAATTCAATAGCCTGAGAGATTTCTTCCAGAGTCACAAAAATTGAGGATGAAAGAATGATGTTCTTGTCTTTGCTTTTCTCTGAAAGAACAAAGTACATACTTAACTTTTACAGAATGGAGAAAACAAAGAAGCTCTCTTGTTTTTAAATAAAGCAATAACCACTGAAGGGACATTCTGTCTGTCTGCTGTTTTTGCTTTTGTTTTATTATTTATTTTTATTAAACTATAGTCAATTTACAATGCTGTGTCAATTTCTGGTGTACAGCATAATGTTTCAATCATACATATACATACATGTATTTGTTTTCATAGTCGTTTTCATTATAGGTTACTACAAGATATTGAATATAGTTACCTGTGCTCTACAGAAGAAACTTGTTGTGTATCTATTTTACATTTTGCTTTTATATAAGCATGACTCCAACCCCATTCCTCCGGTCACTCAGGAAGTCAGATATCTTCAGTACCTTCCCAACTTCAGCCTCTCATTGAGGCACAGTGAGTCTCCTCACTGTCTCTACTAGAGTCAATGCTGGACCATGCCATCTGATGTATTTTCTCATTCATTTGTGAAGACAAATCTCCTTGCCAAAAGAAAATACATTGTGGGTTTGGGTTTTGCCTAAAAGTCTTTCCATTTCACTCTACTAAGTCTTGTTCGTTTTCAGTACAGCATTAAGCAACTAATCAGAAATTGAAGTAAAAAGGTCCGACTGGCTACCTATACATACCTTAAACCCTTCCCTTTCCAATTAAAGCTACTAGATAAACTTTTTTTGAGGGATTTTCAAGCCAATTTTTCTCCAATTTTCTTTTCCAGAAAAAAAAATGTCAAAACACATCCCAGAGGACAAAAACGAAGCTTCCATGGAAAGCCCCAGAAAAAAGTTTGAGTGAAAAAACCCCAAAGTCCTTCCCTGCAAGACCAGATCTAGCAAATATTTGCCAAAGGTAATTACTCTCAACTTCACTACCTACCAGCTCAGCCTCTCTCCCAACTGCGCCATTAAGTACCTGCCTCAATGGAAAGCAATGCCATGACCTGGGGCTCTGACCTGATCACTCATAAGGCACTGAGCTTCTATTCCCCTCTCTGGTCATGTAGGAAAGCATCCCCTCTGCCCCTGGGACCCAAGCCATGGGTGCTGTGCCTTGTTCTGACCATAAGACCTCCATATATATGCTCTATGACCCAGCAGCATCAGTGTCACCGAGGGGCTTAGTAGAAATGCAGAATCTCAGCCCCAACCCAGATCTACTGAATCTGAATTTGTATTTGTATTCAGCAAGATTGCCTGGTGATTCTTGTACACCTTAAAATCTGAGAAGAAGTGCTCTAAAGTAGTGGTTTCCAACCTTTAGTGTGCACCAGACTCCTCTAGTGGGCTTGTGGAAACACACCTCGTGAGATCCTCCCCCAGGGTTTCTGATTCAATGGATCTGCAGTAGGGTTTGAGAATTTGCTTTAAGAAGTTCCCAGGTGATGCTGATTCTGCTGATCTGGGAACCAGATTTGGCAAAACACTTCCCATCCCACCAATGACTAGGCAGGTTGTGGAGTCTTCAGAATCCAAAATGATTCGATATGCAACTTAGTATTAATAATTCATAATGTGATTGGAGCTGCCTCCTTGTTTGTTTCTGCTTTGCCACGTTTCCTGACTACCTGCTGTAAGTCTGTTCCTCTGGTTTGCCTCTAACATCTCCCAACTTACATCACTCACTCTTCCAACCTGCCCTCCCTCACCTCCATGCTGGGACATACCAGGGGTCTGCCAAGCTCCATCTGACCCAGCATTGCTGGGAGGGACTTCTCACCAGCCCTATCTTGGGCTGCCCCAGGACTGTCAGCTGCCGCCCTCCTGTCCCTGGCTCTCCCATTAGCCACTGCCTCCATGCAGAATCATTTACAATTCTAAGGAAGAAGTCAGCGCAGGCTCAGCAGTCATGTGCCTCTAAACTTCACGCATGCACGTCTCTCCCCATTTTTCTCCTTAGCATTGTCAGTTGGACCATTTTCAAGAGATTTCTATCTCTGGCCTTGGACAGGTTCTAACACAATTTGGGCAATTTACAAGCTAGCCAGAAAGGACCTAGAGCTGAAGTTGGACATTACTGGGAATGCTGACTGGCATGGCTTCAGACTCTGGGATGGAGCAGGGTTGGAGAGTCAGTGTGATCTGTTCCCTACAGGCAACCAGACTTGGAAAGTATGCCCATTTCCCTGAGGAAGCAACTGACACCCTCAAGTCCATTGGAAAAGTGGTCTTGTCATGTGCATGCTTTTGAGCCAGTTTTTCAAGCCACAGCTTGAATCCATCAAAAATGTTTAGCTAAAAAAAGTTCAAAGTGTAGTTTATAGGAGTCCTACTTCAACCTCAATCAGTGATGGACTAAGGCAGCAGAGAGACGAGAGAGCACTTCAAAATCTACTCTTTAGAGCAATTTCTACTTCCAAAGCAAGGAAGACTGTTTTCTTTATATAAAAACACTCTCCCCTCACCTTTGCCCCCAAAAGCAGTTTCATGTAAAACTTTCCCATTTGCTTGAATGAGAAAAACATCTTTAATACAGTTGTACAAATGTGATTTCCTCACTGGTGAATATGACATTTTTGTGGGTTCGCAAAAAATAAAACTCCTTTTCCTTTTGGCTGAAACTTGCTTATGAAAAGGAAAGGCGGTTTTGGTTTTTGGTGCTTTCTTTCCCAAGCAGGACATGGGGTTTTTTTCGGTGGTGAGAAACCGCCTCTGTGATACATACACAGTCAATTTTCACCTACAATCGGTTTCACACTAAATTTCCCATTTGGATAAGGAAATCAGAGATTACCTGGTGAACTGGTAAAATGTGATCCTGGACCAAACCTGCCAGCACCTATAAAACTGTCATTCACAGAGGAACTCTCTCCATGGGCCAAGAACCACAAGGACATTCACCCTTTTGCAACGAAATAAGGTGGAAAATCATTCAAATCTTCAAACTGAAGGCAAACCATGTCCTCTTGGGGCCCAATTGTCCCACATGACCAGGTGGGAGCTCAGAGATTCATCGCTCAGCTGAGCCACCAATATACTCTGCAGGGGCTTTTCTCCCGCAGGGACAACACTGAGCCTCCTTCACCCCAAGCAACGTATCAGAAATCCAGAGATGGGGTAAGGGAGGGTCTAGCTCAGTGGTAGATTGCACGCTTAGCACGCACAAGGCCCTAGGTTCCATCCCCAGTACCTCTATTAAAAATAAATAAATAAAAGCCTAATTACTAGCCCTCAAAAAAATAAAATAAAATAATTCTGAAGAAAAGAAACTCACAGATGAGAGGACAGGCAACGAAGTGAATTCTTATCAGAACAAGTGATCTCTTCCAAATCTTGGATTTGCCAACCATTTCGTTTCTCTCCCACTGGATTTTTTTGTTTTCTGGGTTTTGGTAAATTCCTTTTCTCATGGGCACCTTCCCTGATTGAGGTTCTGAGGGAGAGCAGGGACCCTGACACCAGGGAGATGCTCTCCCACACCCACTGGTAAGAAGGAAGCCACTTCCTAGGGGCCGCCATCTTGCCACGAGTCAGACCGGAAGTGGCCCTGGGGTCGGAGGGCGTGGTTCACCAGTCCGCTGCCCGGGGACCGAAGTCTCTCTCCCGGGGCAGTTTTCCCTCCTCTGAAGAGGAAGACGTAAGAGGAGTTGCTTCCCAGGTGGCAAGAGAGTCAGGTTCCAAAGTCTGTCTGTAAGATGAAACACATGCGTAATCAAAATTGCCCTTGAAAATCTCCAGCATGGAACAGATGTTTCTTTGATTGATTTACATTAAGGGCAGTGTAAAGGGGGTTGTGTAGCTCTCCTTCCTCTGGGCAAAGCGTTCGCCCTGGGAGGAGCACAGGGGAAACGAGGTCCCAGGGAAACAGCAGAGTCACAGCTCCGGCTGAGGCAGGGACTCACTGAGGGGGGACAATGCCTCTTCCTCCTGTCCTTCCTCCTCCCTACCCACCCACCCTGCTGGTAGAAATTATTTATGGGATTCAATGAAGTAAATGCACAATATGAAATAGTATCGAATGGTTTTTGAATGCAAAAATAACAGCAATGATGATTTATATTTGCCTAATGTTCTAGAGACCATGAGACACTTTCACAGTTATCTTCAATTCCACTTTCACAGCAACCCTAGGAGGTAATTATTGATAATTTTATTTCAGGGTCAGAGCAAAAGTTCAGAGGGTAGGGCTGAAACAGGGACCCATACTCCTTCCTTAGCCAGGGTGCTGCCACAGTAGCACTCCCGCCTCAGACTGGACACCAAGAACATGAGATTCCAGATCAGCCAACATTGAACACAGGACTCTTCCACTACATTTTATTTAAAGGTTTTGTTGTTATGATTGAAAAACAACTGCATTTGTAATTTACAATCACTGTAACCACTGTCATGGTCTCTGATGTATTTATAAAATGTAAACATAAAACATCTCTGCCTTTTGGGCTTATTAGTTAATGTATCTCGTCAGTATAACTTCCATGCCTGCTCTGTGGGGAATCAATAACCCTTTAACAATTTGGCACTTAAGCACTTTGTCTGCTACTTCACTCTCTAGCCTGAGAGTATTTTGAAATGCTTTCAATGTTAGTGCTATTTATAATTACAAAAAAAAATTATAAACAAACTAAATCCAACCATGGGAGGTCCTTCTGTTACCCTAAAAGGGGAGGGGAAATGACCCCAGTTCTTGTTTTACCCAAAAGAGAAGAATTCAAACAGGAGACAGAAGCTTTGTATAGCAAAAGATTTTAAAGGTTTATTAGCAAAGGGAAAGCACACCTCCAAGTACAGGACGCTGGCTGATCCAAGGGCAGAGAGCAGTGGTCTTTGCCCCTTCCTCTTACACCCTCACTTAAAGGTGGTCTCTTGATTGACTGACAGCTCTTGTGCCTGGAGTGCTTAGTCATGCCCGTCCTCTTTTGCCAATGCCCTTATCCATGATGTACGCAGAAAAACCCATGGGTGGACCTAAACCACAATGCTAATTATGTTACCATGAGCACTGGGTCATGTCCAGTTAGGTCCTTGTTGCTACCGCACAGTTGGGGCAGTCAGGTTCTAACTGGTTTCTTGCTGGCACTAGTTTAGAGGAAGTAAAGCTCCTTTATGCTGGAGGTGGGCAAACCGCCATCTTTTGGACCACCCTCCCTCTCTCCACCTTATCTGCCCGATGCCCCCACTTATCTAACTACCTAACACTAGTATGTTTTTACTCCCAACACAACTTGTGACACCAAATGCATGAGATTATTTTTCCTACAGTGACCAATTCTCTGACACAATCTGGGTCTCCTACAATTCAATTCAATCCTGACACTAACTACAAGCTGAGGGCTCAGTGCCACAAAATTGCACCCACTTCAGACACCAGTCATGAATCCAAACCACCCTTACTTTAAACATATAAATTAGGGTTTCCCACAAACCCCTCCTCAGACTTGCTAATTTTCTAAAATGGCTCACAGGACTCAGGAAGACATTTTACTTACAATTACCAGTTTGTTTTAAAGGATATAACTAGGAAGAGCCTAATGGAAGAGGTGTACAGGGCAGGGTATCAGGCAGTGGGGTGGGGTAGTGCAGAGGAAGAAGGGGTGCGTGGAGCTTCCATGACCTCTCCAGGCACACCGCCCTCCCAGGACATCCATGTGTTCACCAACTCAAGGCCTCTCTGAACCCCAGAGTTCAGGGGTTTTATGGAGGGTCCATCATGTAAGAGCAGTTGATTAAATCATTGACAGTTGGTAATTAGCTCAGTCTCCA
Source organism: Camelus ferus (assembly GCF_009834535.1). Classification (NCBI taxonomy): domain Eukaryota; kingdom Metazoa; phylum Chordata; class Mammalia; order Artiodactyla; family Camelidae; genus Camelus; species Camelus ferus. The sequence continues at coordinate 109,967,364 of NC_045697.1, read as the reverse complement.
GCCTCTCTCCTCTCTCTGGAGGTTGAGGGGTTGAGGATGAAAGTTCCACCCTTCTAATTCTGCCTTGTTCTTTCTGGCAATCAGCCCCCATCTTGCCAATATCTAGGAGGCCCCCAGGCACCAGCCATCTCATTAACATACAAAAGATTCTTATCCCTCCAGAGATACCAGGGGTCTTAGAAACTCTCCATCAGGAACTGGGGAAGAGGACCAAAATGCATTTATTATACTACAGTAGCACAGGAGAGTCACAAAATAATTACAATGAGTACTTGCAATGGAACACAAGTACTGATATTAAAAATTCATGTTGTAGAAGGCTATTTATTGGTATGAAAAAATGGTCACGATTGCAAAATAAAGAATATGCTATCAAGTATACAGTCAGACCTCTCTATCCATGGGTTCCACATCTGCAGATTCAACCAACCGTGGATCAAAAATATCTGAAGAAAAAATCCAGAAAACTTCCAAAAGCAAAACTTGAATTTGCCACACACCAGCAGCTTTATACCGAGCATTTACATTGTATGTACAACTATTTACATAATATTTACAATGTATTAGGCATTATAAGTAATCTACTTATAATGTATACATTATTAGTCATACAGGAAGATACATGTAGGTTATATGTAAATACTATGCCATTTTATATAAAGAACTTGGAACCAATCCCCTGAGAATACAAAGGGATGACTGTATAAATTTGTTAGAAGTAGGTATGGGATGTGTGCATGCCAGATAAAAATGTCTAAAAGTCTGTGTGGGTGGAAAAAAAAAAAGCACAACTTTAAAGTTGAGAATTATGTTTTATTCAGCAGACTTGCTGAGGACTTAAGCCTGGGAGACAGCCTCCCAGAGAGCTCTGAAGGGTTGCTCTGAAGAGGTAAGGGAGGAACCAGGATATATAGGAGTTTTTCCAAAAAAAGAAACAGATAGTCAGAACATCAAAAGATGACTGTTAGTTAAAGGAAAACCAGACTTCCCAAGTAATGAATTTAGCACTTTTCTATGTATGAGAAGATGCAAGAGTCTGGAGTCATTGAAATTACTTCTTCGCTGTGCACCTTAACTATCTAGGGTCAGCTTTTCTCCATCCTGAGTCCCCTCAGCGTGCGTATTGTGGGTGGCTGCTGTGGCCAATGGCTTGATGACCACACATCCTTTGTTTACTGATGTGGTAAATGACATTCTTTGTCCACAGCTATATAACCTTAGGTCACCCCCAGGTAATGGTTTTGGGTTTTTTTTTTTTAATTCATCCTTTTCTGTGTTTCTTAAGTTTTCTACATTGAAGATGTCTTCATTTTGACATTGAGGGAGAAGCATTATTAAATAGCAAAACCAACCACTTTAATTGGACAAATCATTAGGCATATCTGTGCAAACGAAAGAAGAAGAAAGAGCATTTTGCTCACCACCTGAGTCTACAAAGATAACCGTTATGCTGTTGCTGACCAACAGTGCCCTCAGAGCTTCAGACAGAAGCAACGAAGATGATAATAGAATGCTGTGTGCTATGGTCAAACAGACCCCTTAGATAGTTAGTCATATCTCAGGAAGAATTTTAATACATCCATCTTCTTACATCTTCCCATACATAGAGAAGCACTATATTCATTACCATGAGACATTTGTTCTTTTGTGACTAGCCATAATCTTTTATCAAGATGTATGCTTGACTGTGTGCATTCCCTGGCCAAAAAAAACCCCAAAAACTATATATAAACCATCATTCCTTGCTCATCTCTTCTGAGCAGTTTCTCAGAGCTCCTGGGAGGCTGGCTCATGGGCTATAGTCCTCCATAAGATCCTTAGTAAAGCTTAACTCACAAGTTTCACATTGTGCCTTTTCTTTCAGTGACAGTTTCCAGGTGCACCATTGTCAAAGCCAAGCCAGCCAGTGATGAGAATGTGCTGACACCACAGAGCAGGGTCCAGGCCCCCTTGAGATTGGCTTCCCCAACATGCACCACACTGAAGGATTCTTTCCCCTCAAACTTCTTTCTAGAAGGTTGGTATTTTCCTCTTGCGAAAGGACATATTAAGACAAGTTAAAGCTTCCATACCACTAATATACCTATTTTCATTTTACATATTTGTTCTCTGGTAAGGTGAACTGTGCATGAGAAAATGGAAGGTTAAAACATTTACAAATTACATAGGGAATGTAAAATGATACACTATTTGCCTGTGAGTATGTGTGCGGTGTTAAGAGGTGGTGTTTGGGAGTAAGTTGACTTACATTATCCACAGACTTATCTGTCTCCATTGCAAATGGGTCACCCACCATTAAATGGTAATCTAATTTTAAAATGTCATGATTTTATAGTTACATGAATTGAAGAAGTGCAACAAAATCCCCTAAGCACCTGTATTTCTAGTTTGAATTTTTCATAGCTCTTTAAAAAGTAACTTACAATATCTCAAATTTGAACCTAAACCTTAAACAATGAGTTTTAGCAAAATAAGGTTGGCTTTCATATTCTATGAAACCTGGAACATAGAAGAACTTCTACAGATTCAAAAGACATTCTTTTTGTTAGAAATTATCATGATCTTTATCTCCAGGGAAGAAAATCTGTGGTATGGCCTTTAAATTTTTTTTTTTTTAAATGAGGCTGAGTTCTAGAATTTTCATACTAAATTTCATGTTTCTATCTGCCCAGTTTCCTTTGCTGGTAAAAAGAAATGCTTCTGTTCTGGCAATTCTGTCCCCATCAAGACTTTACAGTGTTCATTGTTCAAGTGATAACAAAAATACATTGTCCCTTTAAAAGAAACATTTTGAAGATGAATCTTTTATACATCAAGTCTCTTTTTGCCTCCACCAAAATCTTGTTAGCCTCTAAGAAACAGCAATTTCATCCTGATAAAATATTGTAAAGATTATTCTCAAAGCTCATTGCAAATATTTTTGTCCATTCAAAGCCCCACCGAATTCAGAGGTGGCTACAGACTCCCATTCTGTAGAGTACCATGATGGGTGCTAGGGATGGTGCTGAGAATCAGCCAGCAGACCCAGCATAGCAGGAGCTCAAAATTCCACCCCCAGCACAAAACTGAATCTTTCCAGGTAAAACACATCTATTTTCCCCATTGTCCCATGTTGATTCCTCATGGACTTTGGAGAAGACAGTGTTCACGTGTAAATATGGTTTAAAGTATGAAAGCAATTAAACAATATATCCCGGTCTTAAATTCTTGTGATGAAACAAAAGCAACCCCACAGCCCACCAGAGAGCTTATTAGTTCTTTTCTTTCTCTTCCCTAAAATACAGAACTAGGACTATTGAAGAGGGAGAAGTTAGAGAGTAAAGCTGTCAGATATCTGTCTTTGTGGTGTGAGTGAAGGGAAGCTCTGAATTTTCCCAGAGCAGACACATCTGCTGAACCGGAGGAGCTTGAACTGGGTTAGCTGCTGTCAGAATCCAGGTATCCATTGGCCCCTTATTTGGGAAGACAGGTGCAGGGAGTAAGAGAAGACAACATATTCTGGGAGGACAGTGTTCTTTTTCGTTCTTTTTTATAATTATTTTTATATTTTTTACACTATAAAAATGATAAATGCTAATTACGTATTTAAACCCAAAGAATTACTGAAAAGAAGTGGAAAAAAAAGTGCAAAATCTCACTACCTGGAGACAAGTAAAATGAACATTTTGGTGTATTTCTTTCACATTATTCCAGAACCATCTGCCTAACTATGCATCTCTCTGATTCACTTTGCCAACTCCAGGTGTAAACACAATTGTGTTTGCTTTAGTTTTTAAATTATCCTAAGATAAGGGAAAAAAAGCAAACATCTTTCTCATGAACAAACCAAGAACATTGGCATTCCCTCAACCCAAGGAGTTTAGTCCTTCCCTGAAGTCTGATCCATTCACAACTAAGTGGGTTCAGTCACTGACACCCAGGGTCCCTGCTTTCCCCAGTCCAATTGATACAGGGAAAATAAATGTAGGGTGAGAGGAGAGTTGTGTCCCAGGTCTTGGTTGAGTCCCTGGGACATGCCCCGCCAGGTGTGGGTCCTTGGCTTTGTGCAGGAAAGAATTCACAAGTGAACCACAGTTGAGTAAAGATAGATTTAGAGAAATACATACTACATAGAGTTGTAGGCTGTTTCAGAAGGTGAGAGAAAGGCCACGAGGTGTGGGGGTTGGGGGTTCAAGTAAAAGTAGATACGCATTCCATAGACAGAGTGTGGGCCATCTCCAAAGATGAGGGAGCAAGAGAGGTAGCCATGAGGTGCGGTGTTGCCAGTTTTTATGGACTCGGTAGTTTCACATGCCTACAAGTGGGAGGATCGTTCCAGCTACCTTGGGGAAGGGACTGGGATTCCCAGGAACTCGGCCACTGCCCACTCTTTGACCTTTTATGGGCAGCCCCGAAGCTGCCATGGTGTCTATGGGAATGTTATTTATCACGCTAATATATTACAGTCAGTGTATAATGAAGCTCAAAGTCTACTAGAAGTCAAATCTCCTACAGTCTTGAGCCTCAAGGTCTACTGGAAGTTGAATCTTCCACCATTTTGGTGTTAATTGCTGTCTTGTTCCTTGAATGGCTGTGCCCTGCCCCTTCCTTCCTCACGATGTCTCACAATGGACCCATGACAAACCACTGCCACTGTCATGCACTTGATGGCTTAGATCCCTACACAGGCAGCTGGGGTCACCCTCAGCTGGGCTCCAAGCTTTCAGTCCTTCTAAGTTTTACATACAGATACAGCTTTCTTCCCCTGTTCCAGGATGACTGGACCTGGCATCTTCTGGGCCAGATTTAGCTTGGGTTCTGATTTGATCTTCATTTGTTTAATGTCTGCTGAATATTCTGTTACACACATGTAACTATTTACTTATTCTTTCGCCTCTTATTGGATATTTCAGGCTTTTATTTCTAATTTTTCTAATATTATAAATAACCATAATAAACACCTTTGTTCATATGTATTCAAAAGCATCTCTCATTACTTTCTAAAAATAGAATTGAAACCAAGCAGGACCCTGTGGGACCCTCCTGGGTATAAAAGCTTTTCTGTGTCTCCCGCTTCTTGTTTGTAGAAAAAAGGCTTCCACTTCTTAGACTTTTCCTGAGTTCCAAAGGGCAGATTTAAGCGGTTACTGGTAGGGAAGTGAGGGGATGCAGAAAAAAGGAAAGGCAGTCAACCAAGAACACAGCAGCAATGGTGCAGGGTCCTGGTTCCTCCCCAGGGAATGTGCATAGTAATCCAACAGATATCTATGAGTTCTTCTATAGGAGCTGGGGTCCCCACCCAGGCAGAAGATGGGAACCTCAGGCTGAGCACAAGTATGTGGACCCCAGAATGGTTGGAACCAGCAGCTGGTGATTGAGATTCCTGGAGCTCCTCCCATTATCCCACCGCCAACCAACCAAAAGAAAGTCACACTCCCTAAAAACTCTTCCCTGAAACCCATCAGGGAATTCCGGTCTTTTGAGCATAAGCCAGCCCCTCACTCCACTCCATTCTCCTTGTTTAGCCCTGTAATAAACCTTTCTCTGCTCCAAACTCAGACATTTCAGTTTGGCCTCACTGTGCGTCAGGCCCATGAACCAGGGTTCAACAACAGAACTCCTAGGTTAAAGTGTGTGAATATTTTAAAGCTCTTGTATATGTATTATAAATTTGTTTAGTAGAATCTTGCAGTCAAATGAGATATCACCTCTCACTTGTTAGAATGGCTACCTTTAAAGAGACAAGAGATAACAAGTGTTGGAAAGGATGTGACGTAAAGGGAACCTTTGTGCACTTTTGGTAGTATTGTAAATTGGTGCAGCCACTACGGAAAACAGAATGGAGGTTTCTCAAAAAATTAAAAATAGAACTGCCATATGAACCAGCATCTCCACTTCTGGGTACTTAACCTGAAGGAAACTCTCAAAAAGATATCTGCACACCCATGTTCACTGCAGCATTATTTACAATAGTCAAGGGGGAGGGTCTAGCTCAGTGGTAGAGTGCATGCTTAGCATGCATGAGGTCCTGGGTTCAATCCCCAGAACTTCTGTTAAAATAAATAAATAAATAAACCTATTAACCACCCCCCAAAAAACAAACAAACAAACAAAAACATCTCCTACAATAGCCAAAACATGGAAATAACTTTAGTTTCCACCAAGGGATGGATGGATAAAGAAAATGGTATAGATACACAACATAATTCAGCCATAAAAAAGAAGGAAATCTTGCCATTTGCAAAAGCATGGATGGACCCTGAGGGCACTATGCTAATGAAATAAGTCAGTCAGAGAAAAACAAATACCATATGATACCATTTATGAGTGGAGTCTTAAGAAAAACAAACTAGTACATATGGATAAGTGATTGGTGGTTGCCAGAAATGTAGGGTATGGAGTGGATAAAATGGGTAAAGGTGATCAAAACGTACAAACGTTCAATTATAAGATAATAAATCCTGAGGATGTGGTGCAGCGTGGTGACTATAGTTAATACTGTATTGTGTATTTAAAAGTTGTTAAGAGAGTAGATCTTAAAAGTTCTCATTGCAAGAAAAAAAAATTGTAACTGTGTGTTAATGGTTGTTAAGTAAACTTACTGTGTGAATCATTTCACAATACATACAAATGTCAACTCATTATGTAGTACACCTAAAACTAACACAATGTTATAAATCAATTTTATCTCAATCAAAATAAGTTAAAATAAAATACAAGAGTAATGGTATAATTAACAACAACAGGGATTTGGAAAATGAAATAAAATTTAATGAATGAATGAATGCCTAAAACATAAAGCACACAGGTGGAAACACTCAGACACAAAAGCAGTTGTACCCACTTCCCATGTGCCAGGCTGATGTGACCAAATGAACTGGTGAAAGAAATGCTAACACAATTATATTTACATGGTTTTGTATTATGTGTAGGTACCCATCTAATGAACTGATATTATTTTTAAAAGTAATTTGAAATAATAGGGATTTGATTAAAGTAATCTCAAAAAAAAAAAAAGAATCTTCCAGACAGCCATGTTTAAGACTATCAGAGTTCAGTATTATTATAAAAAACAAACCTTGCTAATTGGATATATGAAAATTGATGTCCTATCATTTCAATTTGTATTCTTTAATTTTGAACTTTAAAAAATACATCTGCCAGCTACAGCGTGTCCTTTTCCTGTGACTTCTGTGTGCTGGAGAAAAGGCAAAGTTTTTTATGCCCATATTACCAGGGATAGTCAGCTTGATTTGAGCACCCCAGCCAACACTGACAAAAGATGAGAACACTGGGTGCCTTGGGGAAGCAGTGCCTCTGTTCACATCTCCATCAACTGACTGAGCTATGTGCTTTGGATTGCAAAGAGAAGGTATTTTTGAAATTCTTATCTGGGGATTCTGGGTTTTCCATCTTTTTTTTTCATTTTTTAGCCCACCATTTTATTTGCTTCCTAGTTTAGCCTTCTGATAAAAATAAATAGCTAAGAGTTACAATGAGCACAAGATAACAAAGCTATAGCAATTCACCTAGAGTATCGGAAAGTTTAGCTTTCTAAATTAATTGCAACTCACGCTGCTTCACCAAGGGCTAGGACATGAAAAACTGATGATACTTTCCCTGACACCATGAAAATAATTATAGTCAACCTGTGAATATTTTGACCCTGGCCTTTCTGTAAATGCTCATGGAAAACTATTCTGAGGTAGACTCTTCTGGGGTCTTACTCTGGCATAATTCATAGACTATTTTTTTGGTGGTGTTTTTTTATTAGAAAAATGACAGAGGCCAGTTAAGAGGGTTTTAGAAACAAGATCTTGTTTTGAAATAAAAGAATGTTCCCAAACTCTGGGACATTTTCTTAGATATTGCGAGGTCCAAAGGAAAAGTCAATATTCCAGGAGAAAATTTGTTCCACCTTTAAGAAGAGTGTTTTATATCTTGAGCCAAAGTTTTATTTTATTGTTTTGCTGTTTTGAGGTTTAAACTTTTCAAGCAAGTAAAATGAAGAGAGTGTCTTCAGAACCCTGAGAAACCCACACGTTCAAAGATGGTCACTTTTTTATTGGGAAGATTCATTACTTGGATTTTCCATTTTTAGTTCAACTAGACCTTCCATTTATAAACTTCAAACTCCATTAGCTTGTTGTTGTTGTTGTTTATTGGCAGCATCTCTTCTTCTGCCACAAACATGGTACATGACCCAATTCCAAGCACCCCCTTGTAAAAGGCACTTAATTAAACCAAAAAACAAACCAGCAGGATAAAGAATTATAGGGGACCACTTTAAGAAACACAGGGTCCCAGCGTTATAAACAACATGGAAGTAGATCATAGAATCCTGTCAAGTCTCCCAAATCTAATTTATTTGGTCAATAATATAATTCTTTCCATCTCTGTGAGAAACTTCTTCGCCACACTCTTGTGACTATATAGTTTGAGTACAATTTCTCCTCTAACCACGCCTCCATTAAAATGTAACACATGTCTATAGCAAGCATTAAATCAAAAGACAAAGTACAGGAAATTGTTTTCATGTGTTGCCCTGCTTAAAAAGAATGGAATAGAGGAAACTTTGCAATTAATGCTATCTTAATGCTTTATGGCTCAATATGAAGAGTTGTGCCTGTTCCTAACCTACCCACTCCTCTTCTTGAGAAATGATGCAATCTCAATTCATTCCAACTCTCAGGTAGAACATGAGGTTTGCATTTGGTGAACGGTCTCTAAATAGACTTTCTTCCATGAAACTAAGAGTGAAGAATATTTATGTGTGCGTTTTTCCCATGAATGTAATTATAACCAGATAGAAAATCTGAAGTGCTACTGCAAGTTTGAGCTGCCTGTACCAACTTCTCAATAAAAGTAGGAAGCTCCTAAAAGTGTAACTATATTCCGGAGGTGCTAAATGTGCTCTAAGAAGAAGGAAGGAAAGGCACGATTGTTTATAAAACCAGCATGAGTGCCGAGCACCTACTCTCAAGCACGGTGTGCCAGACTCATTGCAATGGACAAGGGCTGGGACGTTGGAAGGTGGGGGGCAGCTCCTCGCCATGGCTGTCACTGGTGACATCATGGTCAAGATCATTGGTCTCATGGGGTTGGGACAACCTAAGACACTTAGCAATATCTCTGTCAGGTCGGCACCCAGTTTACCTAAAAGGAAGCTTGGAGGCATTGAGTCTGGAGTAGCTTTTTGAGAAGAGGTGTACAGGCATTGCTAGTGTGTGTGTGTGTGTGTGTGTTTTATGTTCATTAGTGAGACAAGCAAAACTCCCACTGAGTCCATGAATTGAAACTAGATTGATTTTTTTGTTCCTTTCTTGTATGAAATGCAATTAGATGCACTGCTCATGAGATAAACATATATGACGCAGAAGCTCCTTTACTTACAAACTGACTGGTTTCTGGAAAGTTTTCTCAAATTCAGTTGTTTCTAAGACCAAAGTGATTTCATAAAAGCAACTGTTATTCTCATTTTTGGGCAATGGACAGAGTCATGGTTCTTATGTTCTGGCTCATACCTTTCCTTATATGCATGAAAATGTGTAAGTTGAAAGTTTATAAGAGGTAAGCGTCAATACTGTAAATAAATGTATAACCCATGTGTTAGTTCTCTAGGGCTGCTGTTATAAATTAGCACACACTGGGTGGCTTAAAACAACAGAAGTTTATTTTCTCACAGCTCTGGAGGCTAGAAGTCTGAAATTCAGGTGTTGGCAGGGTGGGTTGTTTCTGGAGGTTCTGAGAGAGAATCCATCCCATGCCTCTGTCCTCGCTCCTTGTGGCTGCTGGCAACCCTTGGTGTTCCTTGGTTTGTAACTGCATCTCTCCAGTCTCTGCTTCCCTATTCTCATGGTGTCCTCCTTGTGCGTCTGTGTCACTCTGGGTCCAAACAGTTGCTTATAAGGACACAAGTCATTGGATTAGGGCTCACCCTAATCCAGTATGATCTCATTTTAACCTGATTACATCCGCAAGACCCTGCTTCCAAACAAGATCACACTCAGATGTTAAGACTTCGACACATCTTTCTTGGGGACACAATTCAATCCATAACACCCGTCACCTCCCAAACAAGGTGCTTCCATTCAACTAAAAATGTTAAAATTATCTTTGTGTGGGTGAATGAACAGATGTTGAAAATATATTACTTATATCTTCCACTCCACTGGTAACTTTAACATATAAATCTACGTCATTTGAGAAACATGCATATTCTACTATTGGGATAATAGCAAAGGTTTGTGTACACGTATATTATTTATGGGGTTACATATGCTCCCACTCATCCCACCCACACAAACACACACAGACACACAATCTTTTGTGTATTACACACTGTATGAGAATGTAATGAAGATTTACTCTGGTGTCTCTCTTGCTACTCACATATACACATGTACAAGCTGGACATATCTAAAACTGCTCAACCATCTCTGAACACACCACAAATCAGCGTCTGGCATTGGAAAAGGACACTCTTCCATTAATCGGATTCAGAGTGCACGTTTTTTAAAAAGTGAAGAAATGGTCATCAAATAACACATTTCAGCTAGTACCCGGTTCTCTCAGCTCCTTTTTGTTTCTTGAATCATGACTGTTATGGCTAACTAGTGACCAAACCTGTTTCTTCCTCATCCTGTGTAAAAACCTAGATGATATATTTTCTAGCCAGGTAGATGTGACCATGGGCCTGACTTCTAGAAGGAATGTGTGCCATTCCAGGCTGAGCTCTTAGAAACCTCCTGCAAATGTCCCCGCTTCCTCTGGCTTGAGTCAGACAAACAAAGCTTCCTTGGAAACCCTGTGTTGAAGGGGAAAGAACCACAAAATGAAAGAAGCCTGTATTTCTGAATCGCTACTTGGTGATCATGAATTCCCACTTTGAGCTTTTTAAGCTGTTATGTAACTTGGGTTTGTTAGTTTCAATACCTAGCATTCCCTTAATTTAAATACAGTGGCTACAAATGAGTACTTGAGCTCACACAACTCAGGACGGAGTGTTAGAATCTGAGAGAAAGGATCAGAGACAGCTCAACGGCAGAGTCAGATTTATTACAAGAAACCTGCAAAGGGGTCTCCAGTCAGACTGGAGCCCGCACTCTGCGCAAGGGCTTGGTTATTTACGCCTGGTGGTAGGAACCGATTGGTGGGTTCTCATGCAAATGAGGGATGCTGAAAGGGGTGTGCGTGTAGGATGGATTCTCCAGCCAGTAGTTCTCACTGTAGTCTGGAGAGGGTTTTACAGGCAGAGGGAGATTTTTTACTAAAGGTGGAAGTTGTGGCTTGTGGTCAGATCAGCCTGTCCTGAAATAGCGGCTAATCGAAGTGGAGTTGGTTTTGCCTGTCGCAGCGGAAGGTGAGAATGACCGAAAAGGAGTGTCATTATTGCTTGTTTGCAATGCTCTCCCCTCCCAAATTGTGCAGTGAAGTCTGTGAGGCTGGTCTCTCCCCTAAATGACTTCCATTGAATCATTGAATTCTGCACAGAGCATACACTGCCATGCACATTTCTCCCTGATTTCAAGTCTTAGTCTTAACTCCTTAACTAAATGGTAAACGTGTCGAGGACATTGCTTTGTGTCTCACAGCTCTTAGTTCAGAGTCCGGCACTAGTGAGATGCTCACTGTATGTTTCTTGATATACATATATATATATTATGTATGTGGTGAGTGGACTGATTCTTAACAAAGCCAAGGGCAAATTTTACCAGCTAAATAAGTTTTGGTGTACTTAATCCATTTTCTTTTATTTGAAGTATAGTCAGTTTACAATGTTGTGTCAGTTTCTGATGTACAGCATCATGTTTCAATTATACACATACATACATATATTCCTTTCCATATTCTTCTTCATCATGGGTTACTACAAGATATTGAATATACTTCCCTATGCTATACAATAGAAACTTGTTTATCTATTTTATGTATGGTAGTTGGTATCTCAAACTCCCAGTTTATTACTTCCTATCTCCTTTTCCCCCTGGTAATCATAAATTTATTTCTATATCTGTGAGTCTGTTTCCTTAATCAGTTTTAGAACTAGTTTCAAGGCCATAAATTAATAAAAAATATTATATATATATATATATATATATATATATATATACTTAAAGTATTAACATTAAGAACCATAAATGCTATTAAATTGAATTTAACTTAATTTAATTAATTTAATTTAAATGCATTGCTCTCTTCATTCAAGAAGATAAAAGTGGTTCTATTATATTTCTCTCAGCCTTTTGAGAAAGGGCAAGACATTTTTAGACACAAATTTCTTCTGAGCTGAAAGTTTCAATGCATTTGCTGCCACACTTCTACTAATTTATCAAATCACAGTTAAAATTAAATTAAAGGGAGGAAAAATGCACTCTCTTTCTCAGGTTTAATCACAGTAAAGAGGCTGGCAAAATTAAATTTGGGGCATCTGTAGACCACTTCCTATTCCTGTGTAAGTTCTGTTTCCCAATCAAGTACTACACTAATGAAAGTATAACTCAAGTCCAAGTCGGATTCGCCTCAGTTAATTCAAATGGCCTACATGAGGACCTGGATAATACTACCAGGAGATGAATGGAAAGATAAAAACAGATGGAAGGTGAGGGCTTGGCCCTGTAACGTCTGCTGTCTTTTCTGCCCAGCTTTTCCTCATTTGCCTGGTAACACAACCTACCCCCTTGGCTTGGTGAGAAGTCAGAAGACCTAGAATAGATCAATTAAGTGATAATCTATTTTGCTTAATAAAAAATATTTTCATGCTTTTAGTTTTATTTCTCAAACGAATTCTCAAACAAACCTTTTCCAAGTAAATTGGAAAAGTAGTAGTTTCCACTTTACATGAATTCATTTTGAGTGGCCTTTTCTTTGTTTCAATTTCCTTTTGGTTTTAAGGACCCCTGTGCCCTTCTGAGAGCACCCATCACATTGTTGATGTTCATAAGTGTCCTGTACCAAACCTTGACCTCTCTAAAGGCAGGTTTCTTTAATTCATGTTTGACTCTGCTAAGGTTTAGCTGAGTAGCTGCTCATGATGTTGATGAAATAAATGAAGAGATGAGTAGATGAATATAATAGGTATCAGATTCAAAAGCCCTGGAATTTCCATTTAATATTGATGTCCTGGGTCCTGAAGGTCTTAGTAGTCCTGGGCCAGATAATTTTTTGAAGCCCTTAAATTTAGCAATCTCTAAACTATTTTGTTTTTTAATTTATCTTTTATTTAATTTTATGGCTTTCTTTTCTTATTTATGTATTCATGTATTTATTTATTTAGGGGGGAGGTAATTAGGTTTATTTATTTAATGGAAGTTCTGGGCATTGAGCCCAGCACCCTGTGCATGCTAAGCATGCACTCTACCATTGAGCTATATTCTACCCTCCCCAAGACTATTTTGTGTTTGGCTTCCTTTGAAAAATGTCATCTTTAGGTGTTCTTTAAATATAGATAATATTAACTCACATAAAAAAAACAGGTTCCCAAGATAGCTAAGGGAACTGATCACTCACAAAACTTTCTTGTCACTATTCTGAGTGACAAACTTTTTAGACAAGAAGTCAACTAGCGCAGCTTCCAAGAGTTACAATGCGTGCTTGAGAATGGCCCAGTGTAGATTCGAAGAGCCAAAGGCACCATAAACTGCGGCCAAAAAGGTCTCGGGGCAGCCCTGAAAGTGGCTCAGCAGCTGGCTGGACTTGGAATGAGGCTGGCCCCACAAGGGTTTGCCCACGCCGCCCGCAGTTGCTTCTTTGGTCCACTTAATGGAAAATAACCCTCGCTGGCTGGCCTGAAACTATATGGCTCAGACTAAACATTAAATTTATTACAGCAAATTGGTCTTTGGCCCCTGGTGGCTTCAGGACTACAAGGAGGACAAAAAGCCCTGCTGCTGTCAGGACACTGGAAATCTGCCGCTGGAGATACAGATGGAGGTGGGCACGGACCTTCCGCAGATTCAAAAATGGGAGTCATTTTCCAATTAAAATAGATTGATTTAATGGCATAGAGGATGATATTATGTGCCCAGGAGGGACCCACAAAGGGCTTTTGTGAGCTTGAACAAACACTCTGAAAAAGCCTCCCTGGTGTTCCATGGAGGACTCTACTGCTCTGCATTTGGTGGCCTTTGAATGCCACACTCAGGTCAGTATTAACAAGAATCCTTTACTTCATTTCTGTGCCCTAAAGAGAGTCCAAAGAGAAGTGACATAATGCAATTCAAATGACTGATCACCTACTATGAGCCAGGTGTCCTGCTAGGCACTGTGCTCTGGCCACATCTTAAAAGCTCTCTAAGATCTGGATCAGGTTTCCAAAAACAGCCAAGTGGGGGGAGTCTAAAGTACTTGGATGTTTCTGGTTCAGCTGACACTTGCATCAGTTGTCCATCCAATTCAGATGTTTCTTTGGAAGAAGATTAGGAGTCAATGAGCAGAAAATCTATGACAGGCCCAGGCCCAGGCCCAGCTGGAAAAAGCAAGGTATCTCCAGAGTTGGGCAATCATCACTATAATCAATTTTAGAACATTTTTATTGTCTCCCAAAGAAATCCCATGTTGGAGACCTGATGTAATCCAGATGATGACAGAGGTTGTTCTCTACTTCAGGCCCCTTCACAAGAGGACCAACTAACAACTACCCATAGACAATATACAATTGTGACAATCCCAGAACCTGGAGATGAGGTTGACATACCCCTGGACCCCAGAGACAAAGAAGGGCCAGATCAGAAAGGGAAGAGGGGCAGTTTCACTTTTGCCCCTCCTCCAGGCTGGCACAGTGTCACACTGAGGGGCCCCCTTGGGCCTATGATTTCTCAAGTGGGAAAGGAAAACCCGAGGTGGACATCCAGCTCCCCCAGCATAATGGGACACTTCCTAGAAGGTCTGCTAGGGTCTAGTCTCCCAGGAATCATCACTGGGGGACTCTACAGGACTTGACCAGTGGGGAGTAGATAAAGACCAAGAAGAAGAGCAAGGCTTACAGCAGCCAGCACTCAGATCCTGGAGACCATGTTACTGCTTTCAGTTGTGCCCCACCAAACATCTCTGTTAGTGGCTCTGCCCATCTGTAGAGCCAAGTCAGTGGCCCTGTCTGTCCAAAGAGCTTAGCTGGCAGTTTTGCCTGAATTGGGTCCCAATTCAATCGGCAATATCAGCATAGAGGCAGTTCTATGGTTCCACCTGGGCAGAAAAGCAAGTTTGAAGCTGCACCCAACTGCAGAGCATAACCTCCAGTCATACCTGATAAAGAAGTTGGCCAGAGAACCTGGATGGCTGTGGAGCTCATCTGACAGCCCACATCAGATCGTGAGCCACACCAGCAGCCTTGCCCATGTAACCAGAGAGCTTAAACAGTGACCTTGGGCAGCCTCTGAGACTAGCCTACCATACTGCCCAGCCATGGAGCATAGCTTACAACCCTACTCAGGAACAGAGCTCAGATTAAGGGCTTGGTGGCTTGCAGAACATAGCTTTTGGCTTCTCTTAGGAGAAGAGCCCAGCCAGCAACCACACCCAATCTTGATGCATAGCCTGCAGCCCCATCCCACCAGAACTCAAAGACCATGCCCAACTGCAGAGCATAGTCTCCAACCCCCTCCAACTGCAGGATACAGATGGAAGACTTGCCTGATCAGAAACCCTAACCAGTTAACCTAACCCAACTGCAAAGCACACTAAGTGACCCACCTAACAACAAAGCCAAGCCTGCAGCCCTGCCCAATTGGGAGGCACAGCCTGAGGCCCCAGTTGACCAGGAGTCACTGGGAAGCTCACCCTGTAGCCCTTTCCAGCCACAGAGGTCAGCCAGCAGCACTGCCCTGCCAAGGAACCAAGACTGCAAACTTGCCTGACCAGAGGTGCTTACAGGACTCAGCTAATGGTCTCACCTGGCCACAAAGAACAGCCAGCACGCCCACCCAATTTTGGGGGACCAGACAGAAGCACCTTCCTCCAGCCTCAGAGCATGGACAATGCTCTTACCCAACTAGACATTCCAACAGCAAGTCTTGCTTAGTTGCAGGAGCTACCAGCTGACCCAGCCAGTATCCCAACTGAGCTGAGCTGACTGGTGAATGTCTTTCCCTGTCAATGCAAACCTGTAAAGTCTAGGGGGAAAGACCACTTATGCAAATGTGCAGATTTCAACATGAAGGAAAAGAAACCAACAAAGAAACCAACCAAAAGAAACTAACAAAGCTCCAATAACTGACCCTAAAAAGATCTATGAACTGTCTAACAAAGAATTAAGAATAATCCTCTTAAAAAGGTAATGCTGAAAGGAATGGACTTCTATATCTTCCAGCTGAAATGAATAGATACTAAATAATAACAAGAAAATATGAAAATATAAAACATGCTGATAACGGTGAGAATATAATCAAATTCAGAATACTCTTATATTGTAATATGGTGCTATGTTAATCACTTAACTCTAGTATAAAGGTTTAAAGGACAAAACAATTAAGAATAATGATAGCTACAATAATTTGTTAATGGAGATACAATATTAAAGGAGGTAAATTATGATATCAAAAACATAAATTACAGGGGGGAGGTAAATAAAAAAGTAGAGGTTTTATATGTGATCAAAGTTAAGTTGTTATCAGCATAAAATAGACTGTTATCTATAAGATGTTTTATGTAAACCTCATGGTAATGACAAAGAAAAAAAAACTACAGTAAATACATAAAAGATAAAAGAAGGAAATCAAAGCATACCACAATAGAAAATTATCAACCCACCAAAAAAAAAAAAAAAAAAAAAACCAGCAAAAGAGGAAGAAAGGAACAAAGAAACTATAAAACAGCCAGAAAACAATAAGATAGCTATAGTAAGCTCTTACCACTCAATAATTACTTTAAATGTAAATCAATTAAATTCCCCAATCAAAAGACACAGAATGGCCAAATTAATTAAAGTAAAAAGATCTAACAATATGCTACCTACAAGAGATTCACTTTAGCTTTAAGGACATACACAGGCTGAGAGTAAAGGAACGGAAAAAATAAACAAGCAAATGTTAACCAAAAGAAGCAAGAATGGCTATATTTATATCAAACAAAATAGACTTTAAGCTAAAAATGGTTACAAAAGACAAAGAAGGTCATCATATAATGACAAATGAGTTAACTCATCAAGAAGATGTAAGAATTGTAAATATTTACACACACAACATTGGAGTGCCTAAGTGTATAAAGCAAATACTAACAGAACTAAAATGATAAACAGCAGTACAATAGTAGATGAGGACTTAAATATTCCACTCTCAACAATGGATTAATCACCCAGATGATAGGAAACACCAATTAGGACACTGACCAAATGAACCTAACAGACATATACAGAATATTCTATCTAACAGAAGCAAAAGCACACACAGAACATTTTCTAAGACAGATCATATATTAGGCTACAAAAGAAGTCACAGAATATCCAAGAAGATAGAAATTATGTCAAATATCTTTTCTGACCACAAACGGTAGGAAAACATAAATTTGTAACAGGAGGAAACCTGGAATATTCACACATACACACACAAATGGAAATTAAACAACACACTCTTTAACAACCAGTTGCTAAAGAAGAAATCAAAAAGAAAAATAAAACTTGAAATTAAAAAAAAAATGGAAACAACATACCAAAATTTATGAGATGCAGGAAACAGCAGTTCTAAGAGAAAAATATGTAGCTATAAATGCATACACTAAGAAAAAAAAGATCTTAAATAAACAACCTAACATTAAGTCTCAAAGAACTGGAAGAACAAACTAAGCCCAAATTTAGTAGGAGGAAGGAATTAATAAAAATTAGAGCAGAAATTAATGAAACAGAGGATAAGAAAACAATAAATAGATAAACAAAACTAAGAGAAACTAAGAGTTGATTCTTTGAAAAGAAATAAAATTGACAAACCTGTAGCTACACAAACCAAGAAAAAAGAAAAGAAAGGATTCAAATTTTTAAAAAATATAAATAAAAGAGGAGACGTTACAACTGATAGCACAAAAATACAATGGATCATAAGAGATTACTATGAACAGTTATACATCAACAAATTGGACAACCTAGAGGAAGTGGATAAATTCCTAGGAACAAAAATGTACCAAGACTGAATCATGAAGAAGAGAAAATCTGAACAGACTAATAATGAATAAGAATACTGATTAGTAATCAAAAACCTCCAAACACAGAAAAGCCCAGGACCAGATCGTTTTACTGGTGAATTCCACCAAATATTTAGGAGAAGAATCAACATCAATTCTTCTCAACACTTTGAAACAACTGAAGTAGAGGAAACACTTCCAAACTCATTTTACAAGGTCAGCATTACACTGATACCCAAGCCACATAAGGCTATTTTTTTATTTTTTTAATTTTTCTTTTTTTCTTTTCTTTATTATTATTATTATTTTTTTTTTACAGATAAGGTATACTATGAGAAAAGAAAACTACAGGCCAATATCCCTAACGAATATACATGCAAAAATTTTCAACAAAATACTAGAAAACTGAATTCAACCACACATTTAAATGATCATGCACCATAATCAAGTAGGATTCATCCCTGTGATGCAAGAATGGTTCAACATACACATATCAATAAATATGTTATATTACATTAATACAATAAAAGGTAAAAATCATGTGATCATCTCAACAGATGCAGAAAAAACATTTGACAAAATTCAACATGTTTTCATGATAAAAACTCTCAAGTTAGATTTAGAAAGAATGTACCTCAACATAATAAAGGCCATATATGGCAAGCCCACAGCTAACACAAAAGGTTGAAAAGGTAAAAGATTGAAAGCTTTTCCTCTAAAATCAGTAACAAATCAAGAACACCCACTCTTACCACATCCATTCAACATAGTACTGGAAATTCTAGCCAGAGCACTCAGACAAGAAAATGAATTAAAACGCATTTAAATCAAAAAAGAAGAAGTAAAACAGTGCCTGCTTGCAGATAATATGATCCTATATATAGAAAGCCCTAAAGATTCTACCAAAGAACTGTCAGAACTAATAGATGACTTCAGTAATATTGCAAGATACAAAATCTACATACAAAAATCAGATCCATCCCAAAACACTAGCAATGAACTATCCAAAAAAAGAAAGAAACAATCCCATTCACAACAGCATCAAAAACAATAAAATACTTAGTAATAAATTTAACCAAGGAGGTGAAACATCTGTACACGGAAAATTATAAGAAACTGATTAAATAAATTGAAGACACAAATAAATGGAAGGCTATCCTGTGTTCATGGATTGGAAGAATAAATATTGTTAAAATGCCCATACTACCCAAAGCCATCTATAGATTCAGTGCAATCTTTATTAAGATTCCAATGACTGTTTTTATATAGAAATAGAAAAAAAAAACAATTCTAAAATTCATATAGAACCATAAAGAAATAGCCAAAGCAGTCTTGAGAAAGAAGAACAAAGCTGGAGGCATCACACTTCCTGATTTCAAGCTTTATCTCATTCTATAGTAATCAAAACAGTACAGTACTAGCATAAAAACAGACAAATAGATCAATGGAATACAATAAGGAACCTGAAAATAAACCTATGCATATGTAGTCAACTAATATTTGACAAGGGAGCCAAGAATACCCAGTAGAGGAAAGTTGGATATTCACATGCAGAAAAATAAAACTGGGCTCCTATCTTAAGCCACTCACAGCAACAAAAACGGATGAAGGTGGACAAAGGATACAAACTTCCAGTTATACGATGAATAAGTTCTGAGAATGTAATGTACAACATGATGATTATAATTACCAATCATGTATTTTACACTTGAAAGTTCCTAAGAGAGTAGATCTTAAGAGTTCTCACCACATACACACACAAATGGTAAGTATGTGAGGTGATGGATGTGTTAACTAACCTTATTGTGGTAATCATTTCACAGTATATAAATATAGCAAATCATCATGTTATATACCTTAAACTTACACAGTGTTATATGTCAACTATATTGCAATAAAACCTGGGAGGAAAAGGCTCCAAGAGTTATCAAACAGAGTCAGAATGCCAACTAGATGTAGCCTGGACAAAAAGAAATTCTATAAAAATGGAGTGTAAAAATTTAGGTAAAATATGACTTTAAGAGTGGCTGGAACTGGCCACCACCAATGTTTTTGAAACTTCACACTTATAGGTGTGTTGGGCAAGTCCATCTCCAGTAATTTGTGTCTAAAATTAGGAGCTGCTCATTTAGCTTTCTGGAGTCCTTCTCAGCCTCTTGAAGCTATTTCTGTTCAAGGGAAAATCTGGAAGATTTTGGTGCTTGAAGTGTAGATTTTGTGGGATTATGGATAAGGTGCAATTTCAGGTAGAGCATTTCACCTAGAATGGGAGATGAGTAAGTCCCCAACTGCTTCCATTCTAAAGGACTTCTGCAGAGCTTGGATATGGGAACTGCAGAACATGCCATTTATTCATGTATGCAATATTCATAATTTTTCTCTTTACAAAGAAATTTTGAGTTGCCTTGCAAAAAAAGCTAATTAACAAAAGGTTAATAAAATGAAAACACAAATTCATAAACAAATAAAAAGCAAGATTGCAGACATACTGCTTCAAAAGTGTGAGCTAAAAAGTTGCCTATAAACGTCCTTGTAACCAAAGCAAAAAGGACACTACAATTTACATTACTCTCATTTTAGAAAGAAGGAGTCAAATCAGTTTTTTAAAAGAAAAAAGTATCTTCTAGATGCTAGAAGAAATTTCTCACATTGAGCTTTGTCCAGAAAGCATTAAGCAATGTAATAAACAATCCTCATGTCTTTTTTTGTATAATAAATTAAAAAGTGAATGCCATCTGTTTGTTTCTTGTAGCAAATTTTGCTAAAAGCTAAAAGAATACTATTAAAACAAAACTTGGAGTGGATAAAGTATTCTGCTTTCAATAGCTTAATTTCAGCCAAGGTTAGATCTTAGAGAAATAAATGGATCCTTAGAAAAGTAAACAGACAGCTTAACTCTTCATTTGAGCGGTCTCACTTTTCCCTCTCTTTCCTAAGCATTTATAATTCCATCAATAATACCTCCTACAACACACGATAATTTTCAAATTCTTGGGAAAAAGGCAATGGGAAGGCACTAACATATATCCTGAAAGACCGCTCTTCAAAGGAGAGGCATGTCCCTACACTTGAGAGTTTCTGGTTCAGATAACTTCCCTATCTACAGTTTCTCTCATCTTGATGTTTGATGGGAGCATAGAGGAAGACATCTGGAAGTCATCCTCTTAGACTGGAATCAGTACCAACTACAAAATCATCCCACAAAGAAGGTCCAATTGCCAGCAGAACATTGACCGTTCCACCAGGGCTCTCCCTAGAAGACAGACCACAGGAGTATCTGGAGCAAAGTCAGAAGTTTCCTGATGAATATAGTTATATATTCACTCTAGCATTTGAAGAAAACAATCCAATGTAGTCTCCAGATTCTCTTATTCTAGAAAAGGTATTGGCCTTGATATTCTTCAAAGTGTGGAACTACTTCATAGAAGAACCCCAACAGTGCTTCTGTAGAGCCTGCCAGGATGACACCACTTCTGTAAAGGAGTGGCCGCCACTCTTCACCACTGTCCTGGGCTCTGAGCTGCACAGCGCAACACTGTTGGATGATTCCTGCTGGGCCAAACCTGACGAGGGAAGAAAGATATGAATGCAAGCGGTCCTCTCTGACTACTGAATTGAATCTGTTCCCATCCTTTCAACCCAAGAAAAAGGGTTGTCTAGAGAAGGAGGGAAAAAGCCCTTCAGAACATTCTATAGATGAAGCAGTGTGGCACGAAGTCACTGCTCCAAGAGACCTCTAACTTTCCCCATTTGGAGCCTTTGGATCAGGTGGATGGCAGGTGACCATAAAGTACCCTTAAATAAACATGGCGTCCTTGACATTGAATGGGCATTAAAGTAATGACACTTCTTTTAAGCCCAGAATATTAAACCAATAAATAAAGGTATATTAAATGTATGTCCTTTGTCATCCACAAGGAAAGCATATGTATGAGACAACTTTCAGTGATCTTTTTTATGAGCTCAGTCCTAAAATTTATGATTTGGCAGAATGGAGGGAAAGGAGCAGAAACTCTAGTCATGTGTGGCTGGACTTGACCATAATTTATAAAAAACTTGAAGCCATAAAAACTTCCATTTGGCTCAAGAGATCCACCATCTTCCTACTAATTATTTCTCTCTCATTTTTCTCCTTTGTGCATGAAGCAAAGAATGTAAGTTTCTACATTCATGTAGAAATTCAAGTTCTACATTCACTCCATGGAGGATGGAGTGCTGGGCAGCCCACAAGCATGGAGGGGCTCAGCATGGGTGGAAATGGATGCCTGGCAGAGGCATGTCACCTGGATTACTTCACTCAATTCCTGCTGCCACTGAACAAGTCCACGTGACTTGGCTTTTTTAATATCTCATCTCTTTCAAGTCTCTCCATTCAATGCACTGGCTCTGGTCTCAGCCACCATCATCTCTTCCCTGGCTACTGTCATTGCCTCCCAACTGGTCTCCTGGCTTCCCCTCCCAGATCTCCTTTTCATTTCACCCACCATAGCCGGATCACAAATATAAGTATGACATTCACCTGGTCAAAACTCTTCAGTGGCTTCCCATTATCCCAAAACACACACATACACACGCAGCTAACAAACAAACAAATGAGAGCAGGGTCTCCAGGCCTGGAGACCTCCGCCAAGCCCCTTGTCTTCATGCTCTATCCTGCAGACACACTGGGCTTCTTTCAGGTTTTCAAACATATCCACTTCTTCCCGCCCAGGGGGATTCACACACACTGATGCGTCTACCTGATGATTCCCTTTGCCTGAAGAATGCATCCTCCACATCTTGGCTGAATATTCTTTCCTCCTTGACACTGACCAGAGGAAAAATTAGCAAGGACTTACAGTCTGAACAAGAAGATGAGCAAGCTTGAGTTCACGTGCATTTGTAGAATCACCCACAGTGTAGGTCACAAAAGATAACAAATTTCCAAGATCCAGAATCATACAGCCTATCCTCTCACCATAAATGAAGTAAATTACAAATGTGATTAAAAACTTCATACGTTAGAAAATTTAAAATCCAAATCTGAAGTTATTTCATGATATAAGGAGGAATCACAATGTACATTATTTAGAACAAGATGTTAATGAAATTAGTTCACAGAAAATTTCATAGGAAGCAGCTAAAGTGCTACTTGTATTAAATACTAAGATAAGAAAAATTGAAAGTAAATGCATGAAACCTAAGCACCTAGAAAAAAATAAAAATAGACCTATAGATTGTAGAAGAAAGGAAAAATAAACATGAGGATGGATATTGATAAACAAGAAAAAAAGAAACAGAATTAAGAATGTCAAAAGCTGTTCTTTGGGAAAATCTCATAAAATCCACAAGTCACTAGCAAGACCAATAAGAAAAATGTGAATATGCACAAGTAAACATCATTAGGAAACAAGGGGAACATAATTATGGAAACAGTAGAAAGTTTTAAAACTCATAAGGAAATGCTAAATGTAACACACATTCTAATTCATTTTTTAAAGCAGATGATATCCTATAAAATATCGATTATTAAAATAGTCTCAAGGAGAAACATAAAACCTTTAAAAATCAGTAACCATTAAAGAAATTGACTAAGTCGTCAATTCTTCCATTAGTGGGAGTGATGGGGGTGGTGGGAAAGTAGAAGGAAATTGTTTTAGAAGTAAATTCTAACAAATCTACAGGAACAGATATTCTATATTTTATAAAGATTGTTTCAGAGAATAGAAAGTTTAAAAAGCTGTCCGATCCTTCTAGAAGTCTAGTTGGCCCAAAATGAAAAGGAACAACACAATTATAGTCCAAGTTTATTTACGAATAGAGAGGCAAAAATTAGCTGAATTTAGCAGAGTTTTCATCATGGCCAAAGAGAGTTTATTTCAAAGATGTAAGGAGGGGTAAATATCAGAAAACCTACTAATTTTTTACATGATATGAATAGATGAAAGGGAAATTTTTATCTGATGCAAAAAATTCGATAAATTTCAACACTTACCCATTCATGATGGAAATCCTAGGTAAGCTGAGCCTAAATGGAAACATCTTTAACCTAGAAAAGGATTTCTGTCACAAACTTGCACCAGACAGCATTTCTCAGTTGTAAAAGTGTAAATCCAGTACCATTAAATCAGGAATAAGATGCCTTTAATGGCCATTTGCTGTTCAGTCTTGTACTGAGGATACTGTCCAATACAACTGGCCAAGAGAAGAAAGCAAAGCCTATGGGAAGAAGAAAGGTTGACTCAAACACCGCCTTCCTGTTTAGTTTCTCCCTCTTCATCCAGCCTCATTCAATGTGTGCCCTTCTTCTGGGGAGTCAAGTCCCCACTCCATTCTGCTTTGAATCAAAGACACCCTCTCCTCTAGCTGTCATACAGAGAGAAAAATGGTTAACTCACCATTCCATGGGTAGAGAAAGAAGCGATATCAAAGGGTTTTCCATTCTGATTTGTCCTAAATTTGATCTTTCTGTAAGAAGCTAAAAATTCCAGATACTTCTCACATAGTAAGAATCGGCTTTCTCCTAAAATCCCTTATCAAATTACAAATGAGATTTTTTCCCAGTTGCATAACTTTGTCATTCTTGTCATTTGTCCTTTTCTGGACTCTGAATTACAAGACAAACCTTGGCAAAGGAGACCTTCACGTAATCACTTTAACCCAATTCTTATGATTTATCTCCTGACTGGCAGACAGAGGTGATTGCCCTGAATCATGATTACATCAATGTTCTCAGTCCTTGAAAATGATAGCTGTCCTTTGACCCCGCAGTCATACTTTTAGGAATTGATGCCAAAGAAATCATCAGATTTTATGCAAGGATATCTGTCCCAGCATTATTTATAATAGTAAAAATTTTCAAATAATGTAAACGTTTAACAATATGGAAATCAGTAAATTATAGGCCATTCATCCCATAAAACGTTTTGCAGCCAATAAAAAATCATGTTATGGGGAAATATTTGTCGACATGAGAAAAGTGTTTTGGTATCTTGCTTAGTGAAAAAACAGGCTATACAATTTTATTTGATAAATGTTACCATTATTTTGATAGTCACCTTCTTGGGGAAAATACTCAGAGAATCTACAGCAAAAAATTTTTAATTGGCTTATCTCATAATGGTATGATTCCAGGTATTTCTGGTTTATTTGATTGTTTGTTGTCTTTCATTGTGTTTTATCATGTGTTCCAAGTGAGAAGGGAAAAAGTAGCCCCTGATGGCTGTCTGCTGGGAGCTGGGTCGGCTCTAATCGCTGGACCATAGTGTTCTACTGAGGAACATAAACAATTTCACACCTTCCTCTGTGACCATGGTGAAGCAAGACAAACACAAGCCCATTCTCTAAACATGTCTGAGCACAGACAAAAACAAAAACACTGTGCAAACCACAAACAGCCAAACACAAGGGACTGCAGCTTCGCTGCCAATTATAACATTAGCCCGCTCTGGTCTTCCACTTCCTAGATAAAAACTATTTTAAAAATATGAAAACAAATATATGTATAACTGAACTTCTATGCTGTCCATCAGAAATTGACACAACAGTGTAACCAACTATATATCCATAAAGAAAATATTGATATCCAATCAAAGAATGTCCCTTCTTCCACTTCCTGCCAGCATCCATCCACAGCAAACCCACGTGTCCTTGAACCCTATCCTGAACCACCTAGCACAGCTTGATCCTATTGAAAGCCCCCGAAACACACCCCTGCAATGCTTCCCAGCCGCCCTCTTTGTGCAGTCAGATCAACAGTCTAACTCTGTTCCCAGGGGTCTTTGGCCAAAGATGGTCATTGACATAAGATGTATGTACAAAGTGTGTATCCTTTTGTAATTAAAAAAATTTTTTAAAGGTGAGGGGGTGGAGGGACAAATTGAGAGTTCAGAATTTTCAGATACTAACTACTATACATAAAATAGATTAAAAAACAAGGCCCTACTGCATAGCACAGGGAACTATATTCAGTACCTTGTAATAGCCTATAATGAAAAAGAATATGAAAAGGACTATGTGTGTGTGTGTGTGTGTGTGTGTGTGTGTGTGTGTTTAACTGAATCACTATGCTGTACACCAGAAACTAACACATTGTAAATCGACCATACTTCAGTTTAAAAACAATTAAAAACTGAAATTAAATACTCTCCATACATTAATATCTCAAGTGACTTTTGACCTCCAGGAAAAAAAGGCCGACCCTCAGTTGCCCCTGGGTTCTTGCATCTATAACCAGCCAGCCCTCCAGCCGAGCACAGGAGCTGAGCTCCTTCAGTATCGTCAGCTTTGGGACCCATCGAAGGTTCTTCAGACACAGGTCAAGCACAGTTTCTTAACAACAACCCTATTGGCATTGGAGCCAGATGATTCTTTGTTGCAGGGGGTTATCCTGTGGGCTGTTTAGCAGCCTTCCTGGCCTCTGCCCACTGGGTACAAGTGGCACCCCTTCTATTGTAACAACCAAAAGTGTCTCCAGACAATTTCCTCCTTACACAAAGGGAGGGGCAAGATTCCCTGAGGATGAGAACCAGGAGGAGGGAAGGCGATGAAAAGAGAAAGGATTCTGGATGAGTTACTAAGAGTCCTGGGGTTGGTTCTCTGCCTCTGTGGCCATGGAGATCATCTTTCTTGCCCTCCCTGCTTCATGAGGACGGTGTGAAGAGGTGACAGAGAAGTTATAAACCAGCTTGCAAGTAGCTAAAGAGATCTTCATTTAGTCAATAAAGATTTATCAAGAGCTTTCTGAGTAGATATGATATTCTGATGCTATCAAAGAGCTCCAATTGGAAAGGTACTCAACGCTAAGTCTGACTATATGAGCACAGGGAAATGACAGAAACGACATTCTTTTACTTTTATTAATTTAAAAAACATATTTCTTTATTTTGTGGTGGGGGGAGGTAATTGTTTGTTTGTTTCTTTCTTTCTTTAATGGAGGTGCTGGGGACTGAACCCAGGACCTCGTGCATGCTAAGCACGCACTCTACCACTGAGCTGTACCCTCCCCCGCACCCCATGGCATTCTTAAGGATCATTTAAAACAATACAAAACAGCAACAACAATAATTCCCTCAGAAATGATCATATAATTAAGGTAAATGTATTGAATTTGGATTTGCCAAATGTAGCTTCATAGGGAAAACCAATTTTTATCTAAGAGATTTTTTAAAAAGTCAGATTATTCGTCCTGAAAGCAGTCCTTCGTGGAGTCTTCCCAATCTTGGCATCAGTCTTCATGCAGAGCTATGAACTGCAGTCAGCTAGCTCTGGCTCACACTAGACTGGTTTATTGAATCAGTCGGAAGGAGGGTAGAAAAAAGCAGGGAGAAACTTCACACGGTATGCTCTTGTGTACTTACGTGCTGGGAACAATCACTTCTTGAGCTCCTAAGCAGATAAGAATAAGAGGGCAATGGGCAGAAATGAAGAAATGTGGGGTCACAAAATAATCGCTTTCAAATGGCTTTTTAAGAGCAGCGAAAGCCAAAATTAGTGGATGTAGCGATGACTCCATGCAAGTGGCATAGTCGACTATGTGAGCTCCTTCTAGCATTTTAAGAAGGTATTCTAAATAACGAGGTTAGCCTTGGAGTCTTAATGAAACAGGATTTCTCATAATGTTTTCTTTCTAAACACAATGGGTTTTATTTTTCTTTTCTCTTTTCTGCAAAACAGAAATCAGCTGTTTTCATTTATAAACATTTTATTGAAAATGTGTTATGAGGAAGCTTTTCAACGAGCTTTTAAACAACCAAATGGAATCCTTGCCCTTCTTTGCAAAGGATGAGATATTTCTTATCTCACTTTTTAAAATGTAGAAAAGGTAACTGGTCTGGGGTCTTCAATAAGGTTTCACAGAAATGAGATGCCAAGATTAAAATCTTTCTCCTACATGGTTAATTAATGTAGTAATTACTAAGGATTCAAAATGGATTCAAAAACGGATTCAAATAATTGAAAGATGCTACATTTAAGTTGGGTAAGGGACTCCAGGGATCACTTGGTCCCAGCAGGTAATTTTTTTGTGCCTCAGGGTTTCTGTTCAATGTAGATAATTTAAAAAACAAGTTTTGGTGAGCAAATGGACATCGCAGTGAGCCCCTGGTACGGCTTACTCACAGAGCTGAAGGTGCCACCACCCTGCTTTTCCCAGACCCGCCCGGCATTCCCCAGTCACCTGCTTCATTCACCCCGGGGCTCCACATCTCACAGAAACTGTCCCTCAGTACAGGAATCTGGTATCATTTTTGACTTCTTTCCCACTCCCTGTTGAAGTTTTACATTTTCCATGTATAAATATCTGGCCAAGATTACAAAATAAATGAAATAAAGAGGAAAAGATCTGTGATAATTTCAAGATACAGAATGGTTTGTAAGGGGACAAAAATCTCATCATATTGTTAGGTGGTTAGATAAGTGGGGAACCGGGCAGACAAGGTGGAGGAGAGGGAGGGTGGTCTGGAAGATGGAGTTGTGCCCCCCTCCAGCATAAAGGGGCTTTACTTCCTCTAAATGAGTGCCAGCCAGAAACCGGTTAACCCAACAGCCAAAACTGCTTGGTAGCGAGAAGGACTTAACCAGACATGACCCAGTACTCACTGTAATATAATTAGCATTGTGGTTTATCCCCCTCCATGGGTTTTTCTGTGTGCACCATGGGTAAGGACATGCACAAAAGGGGACGAGCACTCTTCCATTATATTCCCATATGCTCTTTGTTGACAGATGGCAGAGATTCCCCTAAAATCGTGCACCCCTTTAACGTCCCCAGTCCTTTTTTAAACTACTTTTCTCCTCTGCAGTATCTAGCACACTGTGTGTGTCACCACTGTTTATTTGGCTTCTGCTACTGTAGGTCCCTTTACTGCCCTCAACGGCTGCCATATACAACACTAGGGCAGTAGCTGGGGGCTCTCGCTCTAAATCAGGGGCCCTGGGAAGAGCCCACTCAGTACCACACAATTCCAATCCTAGCAAGCTGAGCTGACCCGGGACAGCAGCCAAAGGCCCTCTAACAGCACCCATTGTGCTCCTACTGTATGCAGAAAATTGCGAGATTTAGGAGTAGAAAGACAAAGGGGAGTACCCACCTCATTTATTATTTGTCTGGGTTTTGGTGTTTTTTTGTGTGTGTCTCTCCAGCACTAGCGATCTTCACGTGTTGTTCATTGCTCTCTTCCCCCCACCTGGAGGAGGTCCTCGGGGAAGAGTTCTGAATGAGTAGACAGTTGCATCACCAGAGGTTCCATCACTTCAAGGGCAGCAGGCGGTAGCTGATTGTCTTAGTTCTTTAATGCACCAGCCCCATGGTATTTCCTCAACTACACAATGGCCAGTCTAGCCCTGTTTCGCCTTTATTATGATGTGCTAAACACGGTTCTCTTCCACTGTTGAACTAAGCTTTCAGTTTTATGATTAGTGTCGAGACAACAGAGAGCAGTCTTTTGTTGTTTACTTCAGTGAAAAGGCACCAGCAAAACTATACCAAAGAAAGAAAAAAACGCAGAACTAGAAGATCTTTCTCAGTACTTATGCTGTTCTCCATTTTCCCCAGCCTGCACTGGTCCCTGGAGATCAGCTTCTTCCAGAGGGAGCTTCGTGTACCAAAGCTTTGAAACAGTGTGAGAAGCAGAGATGTGCCTTTGGCCTGGTAGGGACGGAGCTTTCCAAATGTGTGGTTCCATTTTACGAAGAGACAGAACTGATGTCAGTTAAGAAAGTGGTTTATTTTCTCGAGAGGTTATATTGGAACGTTCTCTGGCATTTCTTTTAGTGATAATGAAAATGGCAAAAATAAATGTGCATTAGTCTCTTTTATTTGAGACAAGATCAAAGATCGCTCCGACGTGCTGGACACACCATGGCCTTACCAGCGCAGCGGGGGAATGACTAAATCGGGATCTGATGCAAATACTCAATCAGTATGAAGGATCTGAGTTCCAGGAAGAGAATTTCCAATCCCTT
Source organism: Camelus ferus (assembly GCF_009834535.1). Lineage (NCBI taxonomy): Eukaryota > Metazoa > Chordata > Mammalia > Artiodactyla > Camelidae > Camelus > Camelus ferus. The sequence goes on along the minus strand of NC_045697.1, from coordinate 109,937,334 downwards.
TAATTCTACTGCGCACCATTATTGGTGGAGGTTGCCAAACGCAGGAAAAAAATCAAATACAAAGCATTTGAACACACCCTTACATAATACATCGTTTTTATTCCGCCAGCAATAAAGCATCCTCAGAGGACCCAGAGACCCACATTCCTGAGGACAATGCTTGACATTGATTGATTGTTTTCTAATATATTTTCCAAACTACCTGGTTGAATGTGTTCACCACAAATCTGGCTCGAAATCCAGCCAGTCCTTCTGAGTCATCCCGCATGACTACCCCCGTCTGCACCATGCATTTTGCTCCGCCGATGGTATTTCATTTGGACTTTCTAATTCATCCTTTTGGGTTGATGTGATGCTCTGTCAGTGCCCCTCCTGCTTTTCCTTGGACTCTGGATGGAGGGTAGAGACTCTATATCTTCCCATATTTAAATCTCATATGGGCCTGCATACAATAGGAGCACAATGAGTGCAGTGAGAGGACCTGTGGCTGCTGTCCCAGGGCAGCCCGGCTTGCCCGGATGGGGACTGTCCAGCACTGGGTGGGCTTCTGCCAGGGGAGGTTCCCAGGGCCTCTGACTTAAAAGGAGAAGCCCACACTGCTTTCCCAGCCTTGTATGGGCACCAGAGGTGGCAGTAGAGGCGTTTTGCAGAGTGAGGAGGCAGGTGGGGCAGTAAATAAGAAAGACCTGTCTGTGTAGGGCTGAGCAAGGTGGCGGTTCGGGCTCCATCCTTCCTGGGCTGTTTGGCTTTTACCTAGGTGATCAGAGAGCACAGGTCTGGGGAGCTGAGTTGGGTCCCCATCACTGAGTCATACCACCTCCCCCTCGACCTTCCAGAATCTCATATATCTTCCCTTTCTTCCTTCCTCCTTTCTGACTCTCCTTGCTCCAGCCACTCCTCCCCTTCCTCCACTCCTGCCTTCACTATTCATGGAGAATCTTCCACAAGGCTTTATCTCCAAGGCTATGCAGGTGCAAAGGTGAGCAGTGATCTCTGCCCTCTTGAAACTTAAAACCCCCTTGGGGAGATGAGGGCTTAGTACTCAGATGGATGGAGAGTTTAATGAAGAGACACTTTACAAAGATGTCGGCGGTGTTAGGGGGACCGTAAGGGTTTGTGAAGCGCCCATGGATTAGCCATATGGAAAGCTATCACCGGCCCTAAGCCCAAAGGAGCAAAAGAAAGGATCTGAGACCCAGAGAGAACTATAGCCACAGAGGAGGGGCTCTCTAGAAGGACCTGTGACCTCATGGTCTCCACGCGAATGTTGTCTTGCTCCTTACTTCCCTCTGGCTCATCAATGGCTCCCGTCCATCGTCTCCCTACAGCCTTAATTCAGCTCTTTATTCTTGTGTCTCTACTTTTCTCCATCGGAAAACGCCAGCCCTACCTAATAAGGGAGATATAAGTCCTGACCCTTGACTTTTTCTCGTGTCTTATAAGCCAGCATCTTAAGCTTTGGTGAAATGATGATGGAAAAAAATTTTTTTTTAATTTTGGCTAATTTTTCCAGCAGAGAAGGTGCAAAGGGTGAACCCTGCTATCACAAAGGAGCAGGGGAAGGGGGGTGCAGACTGTTAAGGTCCAGCTTCGTCTCACCACCGGGAAGGGCTACACCCAGTTTCCTCATATCCCACCACAGTTAAATGTTCATTTTCCTCCCAAGGAGAGTCCAAAACAGCCTCAGGTAGAGAAGGAACATACCCCCTGTTAAATTGTTAGGTAGTTAGACAAGTGGGGGCACATGGTAGGGAAGGTGCAGGAGAGGGAGGCTGGTCTGGAAGATGGTGTTGTGCCCACCTTCAGCATAAAGGGGCTTTACTTCCTCTAAATGAGAGCCAGCAGGAAGCCAGTTAGAACCTGACAACTGCAACTGTGCAGTAGTGACAAGGACCTAACCAGACATGACCCAGTGCTCACTGTAATATAATTAACACTGTGATTTAGGTCCCCCCATGGGTTTTTCCATGTGCATCATGGGTAAGGACATGCACAAAAGGGGACAAGCGTGACCAAGCACTCTGAGGGCAAGAGCCATCAACCAATCAAGAGACCACCTCTAAGTGAAGGTGTGAGAGAAGGGGGCAAACAAAGACCACTGCTACCCGCCCTGGGATCAGCCCGCCTCCCGTCCTTGAAGGTGTGCTTTCCTTTTGCTAATAAAACCCTTGAAATCTTCTGCTGCACAACGCTTCCATCTCCCATCAGAATGCTTATCTTTCGGGTAAGACAAGCAGTGGGGTCTTTCCCTTCCCCTTTTGGGATAACATCTTGGTGCCTTGACTCAGCTTCGAACCAAGGTTGCTGCTGCTCTAGTGCAGCCCTGGTGGAGGACTACACCTCCTGTTAAATGACTTGAGAAATAGCAAGCCCAGAAGTTTTGTTGTTTCTGATCCAGTTTATATGTAAAGCCACCACACTAGCTGAAAAGGAGTTTGTCCATATCCTCATATCTGGGAGACGGCGGCCTTAGACTGTTAATTTTTAATCCCTCCCTACTGTTGGCCCAGGGTAAAGAAGAGACTCTAATCTGCTACAAACAGAAAGAGGAAGGGGAGAAATAGAAACAGGAGAGGACAGGAAAGTGGTTTTTGAAGAGAATGTGTAACAGATATTGGAATCTCTTCCCTAATTACTTCACACCTCTGATCATTAAAGAAATATTTATTGGTGTGGGTCGAGTTGTGTCTGCCCCTCCCCAAATTCATCTGTTGAAGTCTTCACCTGCAGAAGGTGAACTTATTTGGAAGTACAGTCCTTGTGGATGTAATAAATTAAGATGAGGTCATGCTGGAGTAGAGCGGGTCCCTAATCCAATAGGTCTGGTGTCCTAAAAAAGGGACGTTTGGACACATACACACACCGCAGGGAGAATGCCACGTGCAGGTGAAGGCAGATGCCACTGTAATGCATCTAGAAGCCAGGGCACATCAAAGATGGCCAGCAAGAGGGCTGGAACAGATCCTTCCTCATGGCCCTCGGAAGGAACCGACCCTGCTGACGCCTTGATCTTAGACTTCTTTCCTCCAGAACAAGAAGACAATACATTTCTGTTCTTTGAGCCATAAAGTTTGTGGTCTTTTGTTATGACAACCATAGCAGATTAATATAATTTGAAACCTGGCACTTGAAATCTAGCCAGTGGGCATCCTGGCTGCAGCCTTGCGGCTGAGCCCGTCACAGGAGGAGCCTCCGCACCAGGAAAGGGGGCACTACTCTCCAGGGAGGGTTTCCAGGTCCACCATCACCTAGGCATGGCTGATTGTCCAGAAAGCCGCACAGGGAGGAAAGTTCCAGTCCTGAGCAGCCCCTTTGTGGAAATGCCAGGGTCTGGGCTCGCAAATTCTACTTTGATTCTTTCTCCACAGTGGTGGGCACCAGCAGCGTTCACTGATAAACCCGGTTACCTCTGTGGCATTCCCAGAACCATCCAGGATGAGGACTTTCTAAAATGTCTCACTTCTCACAGGCGGGTGAGCAGGAGAGTTGTTATTAATATTAATAAGGCCATGCCTATATTGATCAGAAATAAAATCAGAAAAGAAAAACTCAGAAAACCTGAACTCCTATAATAGTTTTTAAAGTGTCAGCCACTAGTGTTCATTTATACCGCAGATCACATCTGTAAGTATCACCTATACTGCAATTCACATCTGTAACTCAGACAATAGTGTATCCCGCGGCAACCTAACTGGTTGACATTTCCTGGTGCTTTAAAGAACAGGGAGAAGTGGCTGAGTTCCCTAACCTACCACTTTTCTCTGTCTTCTCCTTGTCTGGCATCTCTGAGTCAGCTGTCCTGGCCTCCCAGATTCATAGGTCTTAACTTTAATGGCCCTCATCAAATACTGTGCATAAAACCTAGTGCCTTCCTAAATGCTTCTACAAAGAGATGTAAAATCATACTCTCATTTAGGAAAAATAAAACGCTAGCCCTTCACATTTACCTGTACAGGTTAAGAGAGAGGAACCGGTGTAGATCATGATGGACAAGAAGGGGAGGGCAGACAGCCACCAAAGAGCCTAGAAAAATCCAAAGACAAGGGGGCCCAGAGCAAAATCAGACAGCTTAACAGTGGAAGATATATTAATAGCAAGAAATCAAAAGAGATGAGACAAATGAGATGGGGTTATAAGGGGCCCTACACAAAAACTTTCTGAATTCATGGCAAAGACTACTTCTAGCTCCCAAGCAGCTCGCCTGTAAAATGGTTCACATCCATTACCTTCAGCTATGACCAGCACAGGAACAATAAAAGGCACGCTGATCAAAACTCTATCGTCTCCTATTGTCAATTTTATATTTAATTATGCTGTTTTGACACGTGCAGAATTCCATCAAAATGTCTTCGTGTACTTTCACGGGACTTACATTTAACATAAGCTATCTTTGGCTGACTTGGAAGAAACCCATCTCCGAGCCTGTATGCCAAGCTCTTCAGATGGGAGCTGCTGCCTGCAACGCAGTGTGGGGCTGGATGAGGTCAGTGATGGGTTGGCAGGTGATCAGCCAGCCTTGGACAGGGTGTTTCAAATAACCGCCTGTGTATTACTTTATAAGCTTCTGCAGTTTTGACTTTAATAGATTTTTAATATTTTAAACATGTTTAAAGTTCACATGCTTTTTTATTCTTTTTTTAAACTGAAGTACATAGTCAGTTACAGTGTGTCAATTTCTGGTGTACAGCAAGTGTCCCAGTCGTGCATAGACATACATATATTCATTTTCACATTCTTTTTCATTAAAGGGCATTACAAAATATTGACTATAGTTCCCTGTGCTATACAGAAGAAATTTGTTTTTTATGTATTTTTAATATATAGTGGCTAATGTCGGCCAATCTCAAGCTCCCAAATTTAGCCCCTCACACCCCCTTTCCCCCTGGTAACCATAAGATCGTTTACTATGTCTGCAAATCTGTTTCTATTTTGTAGATGAGTTCATTAGTGTCTTCTTTTTTTTCTTCTTTTTTTTTTTTAGATTCCGCATACAAAGTTCACATACTTTTAGATTTTACACGGAGGCTCAGACTGGACCCAAGGGCTTTTATTTTGTCCTGCTATTGCAATGAAAATCTGTAGGACTTTTTTTAGCTCCATTGTCACCACTGAAGAGCGGAGCCTGTGGCCAATCTTCCTGGGCCCTGTCTGAGCATGGTGACATCCGGTGATTTGACTGTGACAGCACTATGTACTCCACTGACATTGCTAACTTCCAAGTCAGAGACCTGAGACCCTGCCTCTCCTTGGCAGCTATGAAGACTGGACGTCATAAAGGAGCTGGTCAAGGCCACATCAGCACCTCTAGAATTCAAATTCCAAGTTCTTTATTAACAGACAGGCAGCACTGACACTTGAAACATACCACTAATTAAATGCCCAGATATGTAGAATATTGTCTTGGTACCGAGTGAACAAAAGAATGCCTATTTTAATGAGTCTCTAAATATATTACCTACAGGGAGAGACAGAAGAAGGAAATGTGATCAATATGACTGACTTTCTGCTATTAGAATATACTTACCAGAAGTTATTTTTCAGCTGTGGCACAATGGCGTTAATGATGTTTTGATTTAGGTTTGTTAATACCAGCGGCGGCTTCAGTTTGTGATTTATGGACTTAGAGGATTTTGTCGGTTTTGAGAGATTTTTTTTCTCTGACGTCCCCCAGCTCATTCTGAAATGTCCAAGGTTTCCATTCTGTCGCTCCCTCCCCCTTGAACGTCCAGAGGAAGAAGTTGAGCACGGCAGGGGCGTAAGCAATGTCCTAATTCACAGAAAGGTGGCTTGAAAGCCCAGTGACCCACACCCAGGTTTGTAATGGCAGAGCGATCCTCCTAATTTCCAATTACTTATTCATTCAACTCATCATTCTGAATCGATGACCTGGAATCATCATAATGATAAGGATTACTTTATAGTTTAAAAAGTGTTTCTGGGCACAGTATCTTCTTCCCGAGCCTCCGCCTTGTGAGGTAGGCGTTACTACCCTGAGCATCTCAATAGATGTCTAAACCGCACATCTGCGGGAGGACTCAGGATGCCTTAGAGCACAGGGTTGGTGCCCAGCAGCCCAGGGCAGAGGTGCAGCTACAGCTCCGAGGGCAGAGAATCAGACGTTGGCTCATTTACTGGTTTTGTGTACAGTGAACATGTCTTCAGAGAGCCCTCTCGATTTCCTTGCGTCTTCTTATTGTCTAGAGGCGGTCTGCATTCCTGGGCTCGTGGCCTCATCTTCTCCAAGTCCAGACGTTTAGCATCTTCCAATCGCTCTCTGCTTCCTTCATCACCTGGTCTCTTATCTTTCCACTGACCTGCCTGCTTCTCTCTTATAAAGACCCCCACAACTACACTGGAAACACTCAGAAGCTTCAATTAACAAAAAGCTCAACTCAAGATCTTTAACTTAATCACATCCACAGAATCCCTTTTACCATGTAAGGTAACACAGTCACAGGCTCCGGGATTAGGATGTGGACATCTCTGGGGCTGATATTCTTCCTACCGCAGCGCCAATGTGTTCATACCACACAAGGGCCAGAATCACAGAATCACATTCCCCCACTTTGCCCTTCCTGGACAACTGCCTCACCTCTCTGCCAGCTATTCCTACGAATTCCCTAGGGATAAATTTCGTATTCTTTTTTTAAGCTTTTTTAAATTTATTTTTTAAAATCTTATTTATTTTTAAATTATTTGGGGGGGGAGGTAATTAGGTTTCATTTATTTATTTATTTTCATGGCGGTACTGCTTTCATGCTAAGCACGCGCTCTACCACTGAGCTGTACCCTCTCCTCCCCAACTTTCATATTCTTGCCTCCGGGACTCCTTTCTCAGTCGGGGAGCAGTGCAGAGGGTGCCTCTCGAAGGACAGTGCAGCTGTGTCTTCTTGGAAGTCAGTGATTTCCTGCAGCTCTCCTGAACTGGTTCAGGAAAGAAGTCACTGAAAGCTGGTGTTCCCAAGTTGTGGTCCTAGAGGCCACCAGCAGCAGATTCATCTAGCACATCTGGCAAACTGGACCATCTCTAGGCTGTACCTTCAATCCATAGCATGGGACTGAATGTGTGTGTGTGTGTATTTGTGTGAACAGTTTGCTTTAAGAAGGCTGCTTTAAAATAAGCTTATCCCCAAGGTAATGTTTTCATAAGGTTTGAGATTCTTTGGCTTAACAGACAGTATTAGCATCAGAGAGAAAAGCAAAACATCTTTCTTTTGTCTCCAGAAAAGAATGCTTCACTCTCACCTTCCTGAGCATGACTTTTCGGGGTCTCCATCCCCCCCAGAGCACCCCTGAAGCTTCAATTAACATAAAGCTCTAAATCTGGCCATCACTACCATCAATTTATCCAGATTCTCCCAAACTACTCATATTTGGCTTTAAAAAAAAACTCTCCTTCCTCAAAGCACTCTTGGGTATGTATTTATTCTTTTCATAAGTCAAATAAAAACATTTCTAAAATGTCTAACTCAGGCAACTGGAGATAGCCTGGAATGTTACAAAACCAAGGCAGGCCATCACCCACCGGGTATGTAATCTATTCGAGCATCAGGATGCATTTGTACAAAGATAAATAAAAAGTCAACAGGAGATTGTGAACGTGATTAATCACTGCCTTGACACTGAGTATATGCAGCTGTGGGCATGTTGGAAAAGGCCACAATGTACAGTCTTTGGATTGGCTCTCATTTATCTGATTACTTATCTGCATCGCAGCAAAAGAAACGGGAATTGTGGTCCTACCACTCGGAGCCCTTGAAGACCATCGGTCTTTGGGGAAAGGGCCAAAGAAGATTTGAGTGCTTTCTGCTGGTGTAATCCTGTCTAGAGCTAGTTCCAGGAAACACGCTCAGGGCACCACTGATTCAGTGTTTTGGGTCATTGAAATTGTGTGGCTCGGTCAGCACATGCTTAATCCTGGAGAAAGGTGAAGCAGATAGTTATTAACATAGCTCAGGATGTCAGTGGCCCACAGTCAATATTCTGAGTTACTAAAGACATGGCCGTGATTTGATCTCCATGTTAAACCCACAAACCAAAAAACTACTTAAGCCTCTTCTATTTGTTCCACTGAGCCAGAAATCAAGCTTTTGTATTAGGGGTGGGTGGGTTTTGGGGTGGCCCCACGTTTTATATTTTGTGATTGAGTCTCCTCTTACACAGTTCCTATGAGGGAACCCCACCTTCGAGCTGCCAGGCTAATATGTTGGACAATTTGGCCGTGTTTTTAAAGTGCTTACAAAAGAAAATGATGCTTGTTGGTGCCTCAGCCATGCCACAGGGAGAGGCTTTGTGAATTGAAAGCCTTGTCTTCAGAATTTTCAAAATGATGGCCAATTTAGCCAAATTGGGCAAAAGTGAATCAGGTTTCACAAATTTTGGAATGTTTATTTAAATCTTTAAAACACATGTTGCCACAGCTGTGTTGTAGCATAAAATTATGATGAAAATAACCCTAATGAAAATGACGGCATATTTATGTAATGCCTTCCACCCACCAAGCTCCAAACCCGCGGCCCCGCTGATCTCATGAGGCCTGACTAAATCCCTTTGAGCTGCAACGTAAATATTAGCTCCAATTTGCAGATGAAGAAATTGGGACATGGGCAAGACTATTTACAGCTAAGTAGATTAAGTTATAAGCAGCCTGACTCGCCCATCTGTAGAATGCATTGCAATTTAATCAGAAACTCTGAAGCGGGCAGGAGGGAGAGGCATCCTTTCTCCAAGTTCCCATGTGGGTCGTCTTGTCCTAGCAATGGGGGGAGGGGGCAATGCAGAGTGTCATTCCAGAGATTTTTAGGCAATATTCTTTCTAGGAATTCACTATATGGATCTATGGGCAGATATTAACTTCTCAAAACATAGCAGCGAGGGTGAGCATTGAGAAGGTGGCAGAAGGTTTTCTATCTGGGATTTTATGAATGGGAAACACAAGTCGTGGGAAGGAAAAGTCTAATTCAGAGCCCAGCACAGCAAGGACCAAAAAATCACCCCTGCATCTGACCCTGCCCTTCTCCGCATTGCTCCTCAGCCTTCTGTCTTTTCGAAATTGGGGAATGGTAAGAACTTTTTACAAAATGTCCATTGTAGGCTCAAATATTTCAGTTTGGTCTACAGAACGTTGTCTTTTTCTACATCTAGATTCTCTTTAAGTGAGAGAGTTAACCCAAGCACGCAAGTGTCTTGCAGGTCAGTTGCCGTGGGTTTCTGCCAGCTAATAGCTCATTCCTGCCCATCCCCTTCTCCTTCTAGAAGGCAGCTGTGAGATACGACCTCATCGCCCAGGACTCAAACCCCAGCCTGCAAACCTGCGTGGTACCCGAACGCTAGACACTCTACCAAGTGCTAGTTTTAACTCTGCTTTCAGCAACATATTTTGAATTATAGCTCTAAAGCAGAAAAGAAAATTCTGCTTCATCTCTGCCAACCAGTATTGAAATTAGGTATGTGCTTTCCAAATGTAATAAAATAAACTGCCTTCCCTTCTAGTCGGAAAAAAATTCCATGAAGCCATTTTTGCCAAAACCTGAATTAAAATCGGCCCAGGAAGAGACAGTCTCTAGAAATAGAGGAGAAAAACAACCCTTTTGAATGTCACATAGCCTTTAAGTTTGACCTCTCAGAGTGCCACACTGCATTTAATTTTAGTAAAAATGTACTTACTTACACATGGAGGGAGGCTTTAATTTACAGACTCCTTTTGCAATGAGTAGGGCAAAAAGTGGAAATAGTAGGTCAGGCTAGAGACAGTCAAGGCTTTTCCTGCAGATGGACCCTGCCTCTCACTGGCCTTGGTTACTGATTCACTTGTATGTGACTCAACCTTCCTGAATCCCGGATTTCCCATGCATAAAATGGAGATAAAATTGTGGTGAAGATTAAACTTTGACACAGAGTTTGCCCAGAGTAGACCCTGAAGGAATGAAGATTTCTTTCATTACCACCTTTCCAGCCACCAGTCCTCCATTAAATCTATAAAGGTCTCCAAAATCAGTATGTATTTAGTAGACTCTGTGTATGTGTGTGTGTTCATTATTCTACTTCCCAGAGATAACCGCTCTTGATATTTTGGTGTTTTCAGTCCGCGCACACACACACACACACACACACACACACAAAATCAATACACCAAAATATCAAGAGCAATTATCTCTGGGAAGTAGAATAATTCACAATTTTTTCTGTCTCCTTTGTCATTTTTTAATTTGCTAAATTTGCCATCATTTTAAATGGCGATGTACATTTCTAAAAGCTAGTTTTTAGCAAAAATCACTGTGTAGATACAGCTTCTTTGGGAAAAACAAAATCCAGTTTTAAATATTGAGAGTTGTAAAAAAAAAATAATAACTGAGAATTAGAAACGGCTTACCCCAAATTTTCAATTATCTGTGGAAGGAAACTGAGGACCAGAGAGACCATTTCATCCAAAGATTCCAAGCTGAAGTGAGGTTGGAAACCACTTCCTGGTGTGACTGGTACCCCAGAGCTCCCCAGCCTGTGAGCATAAATGAGCTGGCACTTTGACCCTAAGTGTTCTGCTCAGTAATCCCAACTATTAGATGTTGTCCCTGTTCATTGATTCTACTGATTTGCACAGATTTGTACATGGAACATTAAGTGATCTCTATAGTGGGCACCAAATTATTTGACATGTGTACAATTTATATTAAGGGCCTGGCCATGCCTACTTCTGTCAGAGGCCCAGAAATGGGAGGCTGAGAAGCAGGGCCCCTAGGGTGAGGTGAATAAGGTACTCATTTCAGGCACCAGATTTAAGGGGGTGTCAAAGAACTCAGTAGTCAAATAAATATTCTAATGGAATATTTTAAAAAAAATCAACATTGATGGAAAAATCCATCATGAAAAAAAATCAGAATTTTGAGTAAAGACAGTGTAGTATAATAAGACATGCCTACTGGTCTTTGTCTCTGATTCCTGGCAAAGAATCCCTAAAGCCCTTGGAATTTCCTGCCTGTCAAAAGCATCCTTTGTCATTCCTAACGTGGCCCTTTCAACCACACCTGAGTTTATCTTAATGAGGTGACCCTGGTGGTCAGCAGGCAGAAGTGAGGTGAACCTGAGCGCCCCACCAGCAGCTGACATCTCAAGTCGGGGGCAGTGCTGTGGGTCTGAGCCCTTAACCCATGGGGTCTGCCTAACTCCAGGAGTTAGTGTCAGAAGTGAATTGAATTGTTGGACCCTCATTGGTGTTGGAGAGTTGACGCACTGGTGTGGAAACGATGACAAGGATACAGTGTTGGGGAAAGAAACACACACATTTAGTGGCAGGAGTGATGTAAGAAGCATCACACAGAAAGGACCAGTTACGCTGAGGAGCCAGGCCTAATAGAGCCAGAGACAAGAGGCAGAACAGTCCCATCTTTATTGAAAAGTTTGATATTTTGTTTATCACGGATAGCTGGCATCAATTTCTTTTTACATGTTGCACTAAAATATTTATCCCATCATCAACAAGATGAAAAGACAAACTACAGAATGGGAGAAAATATTTGCAAATGATGCGACCAACATTGAAAAGTTTGATATTTTGTTTATCACGGATAGCTGGCATCAATTTCTTTTTACATGTTGCACTAAAATATTTATCCCATCATCAACAAGATGAAAAGACAAACTACAGAATGGGAGAAAATATTTGCAAATGATGCGACCAACAAGGGACTAACTTCCAAAATATTCAAACAGCTCAAATAGCTGAATATCAGAAAGAAAAAAAAAAAAAGCAATCCAGTCAAAAAATGCACAGAAGACCTAAATAGATATCTTTTCAAAGAAAACATCCAGATGGCCAATAGACACATGAAAAGATGCTCGATGTCACTAGTTGTTAGAGAAATGCAAATCAATATTACAATGCAGTGTCACCTCACACCAGTCAGAATGGCCATCATTAAAAAGGCCACAAATGATTAATGTTGGAGAGGATGTGGAGAAAAAGGAAACTTCCTACACTGTTGGTGGGAATGTAAATTAGTGTAGCCACTGTGGAGGACAGTATGAGCATTCCTTAAAAAGCTAAAAATAAACTTACCATATGATACAGCAATTCTACTCCTGGGCATATATCCAAAGAAAAATGTAATTCAAAAAGACACCTGCACCCCAATGTTCATAGCAGCACTATTTACAATGCCAAGACATGGAAACAACCCAAGTATATATATGCATACATACATACAATAAAATACTACTCAGTCATAAAAAAGAATAAAATAATGCCATTTGCAGCAACATGGATGGACCTGGAGAATGTCATTCTAAGTGAAGCCAGAAAAAAATAACATATGTTATTGCTTATGTGTGGAATTAAAAAAAGAGAGAGAGAGAGAACACAAATGAACTTATCTATAAAGCAGAAACAGACTTGCAGACATAGAGAACAAAATTATGGTTACCAGAGGGTAAAGGAGGTGGGAAGGGATAAATTGGGAGTTCAAAAATTGCACCTCTTGGGCAGTGATGGAAATGTTAGCTATCTTGATTGTGGTGGTGGTTTCATTGGTGTATACATCTATCAAAATTCATCAAGTTGTACATCTGAAGTGTGTGTAGTTTACTGTACTGAAACCATACCATGTAAAGGTATTAAAAAAATAAAAATGTTTATCCCGATGACTGAAGTCCTCAGCTAATGAAGTGAATACACAGAATCAATGAATAAATAAAAGAGAGTAATCCAGGAGTCTGCAACTGAAGCGAAGATAGGATTTCTTATCTGAACGAGTAGTCATGGAGAATGAGCTGCCCCACAGTCCAGCAACTGCCCTCTTCCCAGATCCTAGGGCAATGAGGCTTTTCTCTTTTGCAGAGCATCCCAGCTTCCCCAAAGCCCAGATCCAAGGAAGCTGCACCCTATAACAAAACAGCACCACTAAAATACCAAGGACTTGTGTCCTGGCGAGGTCTTCACTGGGTGCAGTCAAAGGTCTGCCTGGGATATGGAACTGAGCAGGGTATGGGTCCCAGAGCTCCCACAGAGGTGACCAGGAAGCAGCCACCTGGAGGCAGCAAAACTACAAAGGGAGTCCCAAGTAGGAGGCAGAGGAAATGGGCCAGACAGTCCGAGGTCTGCACCAAGAGGTCAACATCAATGCAACTCAGGTAATGATGACCCTCGTTAATTCCTTGTTAGACCCTAAAGGAATCAACTTTGAAAAAGGGAATTCAGACCCCATCATAGACACGGTTTTAGCATCAACCTTTGGCGAAAAAAATATTGAAAGGCATCTTTCTTCACTGTGCTTCGCATAACACCCACACAGCTCTAGATTTTTGGAACTCTTAACATAACCTTCGAATCTCTTGGCAGCAACCCTGAAATTCCACAGCTTTGTCTAACACCCCAAGCACCAGGCTTCCATGTGCTAGAAGTCCCAGCTTGCCGTGTGAAACCACTGTCTCCAGGCAGTTTGCAGTGATGACTGACGGCACTGACAACGATATAAGTCTAGAAGCCAAAAGCTGAGGCTCTGCAAAGAGGATCACATTCTCGACTCCAGGCCAATTGCTTTCCCAGGCTATGAAATTTGGATTGTGCCACTTGAAAGATGTTTTTTCCACACCCGACTCAAGAGAGGGTCCTTTAGAATAGTTCACTTGGTCTTCACAGCCACTTTGGGTAATTTTGGAGCATCACAACTAATAAAAATTCACTGAATTTTATATGACTTGGTGACAACGTTATTGGATAGGTTCTTATTTTTTCTAAACTGTCTTTATAAGATTTTCCCCCTGCATTTTGTGGGATCTCTAAGATGATACTGAATTTTAAAAGATACTTTGTCTTGCCTCGTTTTGTGGTGTTGTTGCCATCAGGTGGTTTGACTTGGTTTTGCTTTAGGTCGAGCTTGCTTGGGAAAGAAGAGCTACAACAGAAGTCTTCCACCCGACTCCAAGTTCTGAGCTGCGAAAGCTTGTGTTTTAGTCTCTACCCTGACAGAGAAGGGGCAGCTGAGAGGTTAAGGACCTAACCAATGTCACCCATTGGTTGGTGGCTGAGCCAGGGATGGGATTCAGCTCCCCAGCAAGACTCTCATTAAAACATACACTATCGGAGTTGCCCGGAAGCAAAGTTTGGTCCACATGGCTTCCACCGAAAGAGACAGAATCGTAGCAGATATTAAAACCCCTCTTCCCTAAAATGCTATGAGATTCCCAGGGGCTTATGAGGAGCCTGGAATTGGGGCAAGGGGCATAGGTCTTAACTCACTGCTGTCCCTACAGTGGGCAGCTGGTGAGGCTGAGTCCTCCTCTGTCTGGCAGACACTGCTGCTCCAGGTGACTTCTGAGACGTTCCTCCCCAAATTCTACTACATGAGCCAAGAGACCCAGAGACCTTCATGCATTTCTGCATCAGTATCCTTTGGCTCCACAGCACACCCACAGGGACCACACCCCATGCCCATCTCTACGCAGTCCCTGGGAAGGCACTCCTCTCTCTGCCTCCAGATTCGCTGCTTCCTTCAGCTCCCAGTACTGGTCTCCATCTCTTATCAGGGCTGAGACAATCCAGCATAATTTCCATGAAGAGGCCAAGAATGCAAAAGCTATTTATTTGTTTCCTGGAAGTTGTGTAAATCACGGCCAGCAGTATTGGCCTGATTGTAAAAAGAAAAGACACACTGGTCTCTTCTGATATCTTATAAATCACTGTTCTCAAAAGTCCTGGGGAGAAGGACTTAACAAGGAGAAGGCGCTCTGGGGGGCCCACAGCTCCCTTGCCTCATCTCAGTTGGCAGAAATCTCCCCATGTTCGTGTCCCCAGAAGCCTTTGCAGGCCCCCTCCACCCTACATGTGTTAAACCTTTCACTAAGTATCTGTAGCCCTGGGCTTTAGTGATATCTGCTCAGTACTGTAAAAGTCCCTCAGTGCAGAAGCGCAGCCCACCCTGAACAGCTCTAAGAAATGAGGGAGAAGGGGAAAACATTGGAAGGATAAACACAGATTGATATTTATTTAATTTATCCAGTCATATCTGGATAATGCTTACAAGGAGGACAGATTCTTGTGCATTAAAGGGAAGATGATTGGAAAGCATTACTTACCCCAGAGCTTTTGATTGCTTTATGTTAAATAATATTTTTAAATTATCAGCTCCAAGGCCATAAAAAACACTTTCTTTTTTCTACTTGCATTAAAAATAAGGCCCAACTTCTTTTTTTAAAGTTCCTGCTTTATTAAATAAAAGACTTCATGGATCTGTTTCCTTCCCTCCTGTATGACTTTCCTGGGGCTTCCGTAACAAATTACCACAAACTTCGTGGCTTAAAACAAAACAAATTTATTGTTTTACAGCTGTGGAGGTCAGAATTCATAAAATCAAGGTGTCAGAAGGACTGTGTTCCTTCTGGAGGCTCTAAGGGAGAATCTGTTTCCTTGCTTTTCCAGCTTCTAGAAGCTTCTTGGTTCTCAGCCCCTTCCTGACCTCACTCCTCTCGTCATCTCTGCTTCCGTCTTCACTTCCCCTCCTCTGACTCTGACTCTCCAACCTCTCTGTTTCACTTATAAGGACCCTTGTGATCACACTGGGTCCACCTGGATAACCCAATATAATCTCCCCACCCCAAGAGCCGTAGCTTAATCACATCTGCAAAGGTCCTTTTGTCGAGTCAGGTAACATACAAGTTCTGGAGATAAGAACATCAATGGGGACCAATATTCAGCCTACCACATCCCTCAGCCACTTGGACCTCATTGTGGCCTCCTTGACCTTGTACTCACTCCTTTCCTGCCACCTGGACCCCTGGCCCTTGCTATCAGGCCAGACACCAGAGCCGCCCCTGGCCATTCCCTCTACTGGGCAGCCCTTACCACTCCTTCTGCTCCTCCAGACCTTTACCCAAACATCACCTACATCACCTTCTCAACAAGCCCTCTTCCATCCACCTTATTTATAGGTTCGGCATCCTCCCTCCTCTCCAGACACTTGCTATCCCTTTGCCTAATTTATTTTTCCCCATGGTAATCACCACCATCTAACATGCTGTGTATTTCACTCATCGACTTTTTTCTTATCTTGCCTCTTTTACTCCTCCCAAATGTGGGCTCCATGATGGCATGAATTTCTTTCTTTCTTTTTTTCTTTTTTCCTTATGAATCTTTTGGACTTAAAAAAGTACCTAGCACATAATAAGCCTTCAATAAATATTATAAATTTATTTATAAAAATTATAAATAAATCTGGCTGGGTCATTTCTTAGAGAACCTCCCAAGTCAGTATCTTTAAGTTTTCATGTTGGGCTGGTTAGACTCCCAATAAGACACTTTTCCTAATTTTTGCAGAGTGGCCAAGGCCCAGCTGCCTGGTGAGTTCTGGGAGCTGATTGGAGGAAGAGAGCTGAGTCCTTGCTATCCAGCACACATACTTTCACTTGATCCTCAATTTGTGCCAGATAACCTCCAATTTACTCACCCTAGGAACCTCCAGTTCATGGTTAGGTAAAGGGAGCGAGGTCTCCAGGCTGAGTGGAGTAGGAAAAGGGACTCAGTGTCAACTGCTCTTTAAATAGACTTCCAACCAGCCCTTCCTATTTCAGATGCATTGCACCCTCACTCCCAGAGATACTAGTTGCCGTTGGCTCCTAAGGCTCTGGAGAACTCTGCAGCAGAGGTGGTGTTGATTCCTGGGTTTCCATGTTATCCATTATCCTTCACTTTTCTTTAAATCCTTTACCACTCATTCAATTGCTTTCCAGCCTCCTAGGTTTTATTGCTGTTGTCGCCTCTTTGTTTTTCCTTCCTTGCGTGTTTACATGTTGAACAAATACTTTTAATGTTATTTTATTTGAGTTTTAGGAGGTGGTAAAAGTAGATGTACATCTATCCCCTCATCCTTATTAGAAATGCTCCATGTTTTTCTACCATTTTGGGGTTTTGGGTCTATACATTGATCTACTGTGTGTTCTATGCATGTTTATTGAGTTCTTCTCTTAAATTTTAGTATAAATCATGTTCAAAATCACACCCAAGTTGGGATTAGGCAAATTTCCATTTATTGAATATTACATTTTAAAATTTATCTGACTTAATCCTGTGAGGTAGGCAAGGATCTAAGACCCGAAGAATTAGGTAACAACGTGCCTGAGATCAACACAGCTGGTCAGTGGTGGGCCCAGTTCTCAAACATGTATTCTGGCTTCTCAATCTATGTGATCTCTCCCTTCATCATTTTGCCTTTCTTTTTACAAAGAAAATACATGAGAAAAAAAGTGTTTCTTTGCATAAATGTGACACAGTTCAGAAAGTTTGCTGAAAAAAAAAAATAGGCATATTCTTGAACGTGAATCCTGAAAGCCTCTCCACTCTGGTCCCATGCAGGAAAGATGTTCTGCTGGCCCATCGGGATGGCCACATCCATCGTAATTTGTCTAGAATGGGATATCGGTGCTGACTATCCCACACAGGGGCCTACTGGTGATTTGCCTTAAGCTGAAAGTCTTCCCACTCGGTCTCTGTGGTCCTTCCTGGGTCTCAAAGCCTTCTGAAATCTCATAGATGCTCCCCCTGGTCCCCACGATGTTCTCACATCTTTGCTCCCTTAAGGAGATCCACACATATGTTTCCCATGACTGTGAGCTATGAGAAGTTGTCAGGGCCTTTCAATCACTCTAACGGCCTATAAAAGCTTGCTATATTTTCAGTTTGACTAAATATTTCTATAATTCAAAAATTATGGAAACGGATAATGTTTCTGTTCTTTGGGAATATATTTAACAGCTGTGCGTGTACCAGATGCAAATGAATATACAGAAATCAATTGTGCATTTTATAGACTACATATCATATTAACTGCCTTCCCCTTCAGACACCTCGGGCCATGCCCCTGCCAGAATGTGGGAGATGCTGGAGCACTTTACAAGGGGCAATTTGTCTCTTAAAGGGGTGAGGTCCCATCCAAGCAGCCTGGATACAAGTACAAGTCCTCCTGCCTAAGCCAGTGCTTCTCAAACTGAGGGACAACGTGTTAAAGGTGGTACTGCATTCGGAGTGCTGGGTATGGGGTTAAGCTGCTAACCTGATTTAACTCCAGTTTCCATAGCTCTAAAGTGGAGATATTCACCTGGCAGAGTTTATTCAGGACTAAATGCACTAAATTAGGATCCTGACAAAAAGACCAGGGACTATGGAGTGGATAGTGGTCACACTTTCAATGGCTCAACCCCTGAATCAGAAGCTGAAAAGGCCAGTTTAGTGCTTCCTAACCACTGACAGCTACTCTGCAGGCACAGGACTTAAACATGGTCCAGTTGGTTATCACAGCCTAAGGCTTTGAATCTGAAGCAAATATTACGAAAAAGAAGGCAATTTCACAAGCCTCCTTGGTGGATCGGGGCCTCCAGGGTCCACCTGTGGCTGCAGGGTGGGCTCCAGTGTGGGCCAGCAGGGTCTATGGCAGATGGCCCAGCCGTTTCTCCATGCATCCTTTCTTGTTTCCTGTTCCACTTCTGAATCGGTTTCTCTGGCCTTCCCACTATTCTGTGAACTACCCAAGAGCCCTCTAGGGAACTCACTTTTGGCATCAGATAGCTTAAAATAGATAAATTCCCATGTTTATAATTAAGAACACTGGGTGTTATGATACATGATTTTAATTGCTTTCTGCCTTTCTAGAATTTGGGATGCAACTGTTGTGTGCATCACAGGAAAGTTCCAAGTACATTACGGAGACCAGAGCAGCCGATTTCCAGAAAGCTGCTTGGTAGGAACCAAGCATAGACCCCAGGATCTGGTTTACCTCCTCAGAGTCTCCATTCTGCCTTATCCCTCACATTCGCAATTATCCAGCTCCTAAAGGCAGGAACCAGGCTGGGAATGGAGTCGTGAACAATCAGAAGGGTTAACAAGTCAACTGTTGGGGTTGCTTGGAGCAAACTATAACTCGGGGCTTTTTTGTAAGGATCCTTTGGCTAGTAAGGATTTGGGGGAACACTCAGGAGATTATGGAAAGGAAAACTTCAGTTCCTGTGGCCGGATGTCCCAGAGAAATCTCCGCAGAAGAGCTGCAGTCCTGCAGCAAGCCCTCTGATTCCCCAGAGAGGTAAGCAAGAATTCACTGGGTGAATTCACTCAGCCAGGGTTTAGAACCATGCCTCACAGGAAGAGAAGATACACACTTCAGTTCTACACCAGCCTGCCTGGATCTAATCCCAGCTCTGCCTCCTGCTAGCGGTGGGACTTTGCGCAAGTTTCTAAAGATCTCAGTGTCTGAATTTCCACATGTGTGAAATCCCGGTAATAATAGCACCTATTCCATTAAGTCCTTATGGAGATTCAGTAAGTCACAACATCTCAAATGCTTCGAATAGGGTCCAGCACAGCACAGGCACTTAATATATCATAGTTATTATCGTCAAAAATTGCTAGCTGCCCCAAAAAATGGTGCTTGAAGACTGAGACACTATGTAACTAAAGTTACCTTACAAGATGACTGTCAAGTGATGACTTTACCAGAATCACTAACGGTTTTATAATGGCTGGCATCTTACAAAGAACTTCTTTACATAGAGAGCAGCGGTTAAGGGCCCAGTCATGGCATCAGAAGAACTTGGGATCAGATCCTAATCTGTGACTTCACGGCAGGGTGAATTTGAGTAACTTCGCAGATCCTTGGTTTACCATCTCTGGTATAAAGTTAATGAGACCTACTTCTTGGGGCTATATTGAGGATTAAATTAGATACAGCTTAGTTCTGTACCGACACATGGAAAATACCCAGTGATTATTGTCATCCTCCCAACAACTCTGCGAGGCAGTATCTTTTTGATTCTAATTTTCTAGATGAGGAACCTAAGGCTAAAAAGAGAATCAGTAACTCCTCCAGCATCACGTGACCCAGAAGAGGCCGAAGAAAGATTTCAAATCCTACAAGTTTCACCTAAACACATCCAGCCCTCCAAAACTTCTTCCTGATCCGATGGGATGGTGGATTTCATTTTTGGTGGGTGGACTGTCAGATTCTATCCGACTTTCTCAACTAGGGAAAGAAGTTTCTAGGATCCTCAGAATTATGCTAGCATCATTTCTCTCTCTCTCTCTCTGTGCCCTTTTAGTACTTAAAGTCAGACGATCCCATCTTGTAGGGCTGATGACTGGGGGTGAGGAGAGCAGGGAGTTTTCTCAGGTTCAGAGCAGAGAAAGGACAGCCTTTATCCCAAATTGCGTTTTGTCAAATTCTTGCCACGCATTTTTTTTCTTGCCTATGAGCTCTTTGGCTTTTTTTCTGACTGGGACACCTTTGCTACCTTCTCTCCCTTCTCTCTGTTCAACAGGATCATTTCAGGCCTGGAAACATGTCCGTTTCCAGAGTGAAGGGCCAGAGCTTCAGAGCCTGAAATTAAAAACACAGAGAAAATGCCCTATTCCGTCCATCAGGAAGAACTTCATCTCCTTCAAACTCCCTTTCCCATACTTCATTTCTGCTCTTTTCCCTGAGTCGACCTGACAGAAAAATTATTTGGATGTGTTATGTGCTGTCATCTCGGGCCAACAAACTGATGGTTTAATGCAAAATGACATGGCAGCCCAGGAATTTCATACTGGAACCCACCTCACACTAGAGTTGAAGGAACAAGTCATCCCACCTGGGAATTTTAAGTAACAGCTTGGCATCACCCTAATCTGGTCATTGATTTCTTAGTGAGAAGGTACCAGCCCTGGAAAGCACAGGGGCTGGGAGGGCTGGGTGGCAGGAAATACATTCTCGTGGCCCTAAAGACAAGGCTCTTCCCACCAAAGGAGGGGAGTCTTCTCCAGTGGAAACAAATTTCTCTGTCTCTTCCCCTCCCTACTTGCCCCCTCTCTCTCAACCCACAAAAATGCTCAAAAGAACTAGAAACATCCAGCAACTCAAAAACAATGCTGGGAGTCAATTTATTATTCTGCTTTTAGGCTTACTTGCGTGCCAAGGGAAATTGTCTGATATAAAGTCATTGAGTCATCATAGCCCAGCCAAAGGAAAGCCTCTTGCCTCGGGCAAAGGGTCGAGAACCTGATGTTGTGTGACTCTGAGTAAGTCACTTGACCTCTCCATCTGGGAAAATAGGTGGTGGGTGGTGAAGAAGGGTTGGATAATTTAGTATTTGATGATGTGCACGCTTTATGGACCTCAGCTTGGGAAATTTGGGCTGCCCCCTGAGAAAGAACTAATGAGGAACTCTTCTAAAAGTCTGCCCTCAGAAGTAGCATGATTATTAGTTTATATGGAGAAACTACATTAGATCTAAGGACCTGAGGACATGACAACTAATGAGGTGGGAAAATCAATACGATTCCAAGTAAACTTAGAGTTGGAAGCTTGTGGGGATCTCTGTCTATCCCTTCCTTCTTCTGAGGTGGAGCCTGAAGTCCACGGAGGCCAAGGTTAGAAAGCCCTGAGCTCTTCCAACTGGCTGGAGGCCAGGGGCTGTCTCCCAATCACCTGGTTAGGATAACTCAGCTCATGAACTGTAGTTCCAGACACTTTCTGGCAAACAGAATCCCAGGAACAGAGTGAGGAATAGCTTCCCAGCATCACCTTTGAGATGTTCGATGCGACTGTCTCACTCACACATTTTTGTGGGTACAGAGGGAAAAACAAAAAGAGATCAACAGGACGTTTCTTTTTGGGAAATGGTCCTGATACTGAGCTGGGGCACCTGGGGACGAGCAGGTCTAGGGACGTTACTTGTTCATTTCATGTGACATATTCTGCCTTTACCAAGAAACCTGCATTTATATTTTCCTTGAAATTTAGGGGAAAAAATGTTTGTGTCTCATGTAGTCTTATTTAATCATTCTTTTTCCCAATACAAGTAAAATGAACACACTCAACTATAAACACACTCATCTCTCCAGCCGCTGACCTAGCCTGATCTGTCTTCAGCTCTGAAAGTGCCAACTTAAGGCCTGCGACAACTGTCTATGTCAACTGGCCTCAGTTACATTTTTGTACATAGTTAAATTATTTGTTTATTTAACTGGTGGCTGCATGGCTCACTGGGAGTGCTTATTATTTAAAAAGAAGTTAAACATCAACAAATAACTTTCTGAACAAAACAGTAATGCAAACACGAATAACATTTCCTGGGTTTGAGGGACTGGACTGAGCCGTCCTGAACGTGAGCTAGAGCCATCAGTTAGATACATTGACTACTGCCCGTCGACAGGCAACAAAAAAAGGAAAGTTCTATCGCATTTGACAGAAGAAAAGGAAATTCACAGCTGAGCATGGGACGAAGGTACAAACTTCAGTGGAAAGACCACTTTCCAGAAACTATCCATTCTTTTCCTATGGGATTGGACACGAGCCAAATCAGCAGCTAAACCACAGACAACGTATTTTAATCCTATAAACCTTTAGACAAAGCAAATGTAAAAACATATTTTGGAGGAGAAAGATTTCATTCTTTCTTCATTGTTTTAGCAGAAGACCACTAGAGAGCTTTCAACTCTGCCCCTTTTGAGCGCACTATTTTAATAAAGGACTGAGTTTATCTAAGTACCTAGCTTTAAAAAATGTGGTTACATGTATTTTGAAAACCAAGCCAAGAAATACAAGACCCATAAAATCCTGAAGCATATTAAGTGACGGTTCCTTTTTCCTTAATCCACCACCACAAATATCAATTAAATGTAATTATATTAAATAGGTTCCCCTGAGAGGCAAATAAAGATTTGCCAGAACAGAAACTGCAACCCAGGTGAACAATATATAATTTTCTTGAGTACACAGACAAATACACATGGTATTCTCCAGGATGTAATGTAACAAATGTGTGTTTACTGTAACATATACACGTTTTTTTCCCTTCGCTACCAAATGGCAGAGGGCCAAAAAATACAAATTAAAATATATGAGTTTTTCTTTCTCTTTTCTTGGATGAGGGAATAAATATTGCATTTTATATTAATAACTGCTAATTAAAAGGCTATTAGTCAGAGACGATAATAAATAATGAACTCTACGAGAAGCAAATGCCAGAAATAACCTTGCAGGTTTTGGCCAAAAAAAAATTGGAAAACTTATTAAAACAACTATTTTTCTTATTAAAAACAAATGTTTTACTGAGCTTACAATGAGAGGAAGAAATGAATCTATAAATAGGAAGATAAAACAGGGAGGATAAAAAAGTATTTTCCTATTTTTAGGAGCTAACTAATCCACTCCTGCTCCCATGGAAGCAAAAGAACAAGGGAGAGGTGGGGCAGAGGGCAGAGGTGAAAAGCAGCTTTTCCGATATGAAAAGAAGCCACCCCAGCAATGTTTGAATTCAAGGATCTCAAGGACTAGTTCTCAGGAAAGCCTTTTTCTCCCCCCGCAGGAAAAATGAGCGAACGCCATGCTGTGTTCCTTTTCACGACATGAGATATAACGTTTGAAATCTTCTGTCAGATGTTTTTAGGGATGGAATTTTAATTCATTCTCGGTGTCTAATGGAAAACCTTGAAAAATAAGCAATTTAAGATTGAAGGTGCTGATATGTCCAGTATTTTTCGTCACTGCCCTTTTTATAATGCAATAAAAGAATTATCTAAAAACAGAATCTTGGGAGGCCAGGCATTCTCGTTTTCCTATGGCTCGCTCTCTTCAGATTGGCACCCCCATCTCTCTGCATCACCTCCATACTGACTTTCATAGTGAGAATACTCCAATTTCAGGTCTCAGAAAAAGCAGAAGTTGGGGTTTTTTGAATCTATTTGATCCTCAGCTTTCCTAGCTGGAAAATATGAGAAATGGCCACCTTAGTGACCACCCTCCTAATATTTGTGATTCTGTGATTTCCTGTAAAGGAGGCAAATGATATGAACTCAAGGCATGGCTTGTCCTGATGAGACAGAGGCTGCTGAGTAAGTGGCCGTCTGCTCATTCCTTCCTCCTCGGACTCCAGGGTCAGCTCCGTCTCTCACCAGGATGCCCCCCAGGCTGCCTAGAAAGAGCCCTTAGGAGCTGGGGTAGCCTGGTTCTGCCGAGCTAATGCTTGGAGAGCGCAAGGACCAGAAGAGGTGTGCTCCCACTACCGGCAAGGTGGCCGCCCCTCTCGCCCACAGAGATCCCCCACGGAGGCCGGGATCCCCTCTGCTCCTCCAGACTCCTCCTCGCTCCCTCACACTACTGCCTGCTCGGCACCCCGCCTTGCCCCACCGGCAACACCCTTAACTCTTAGTTCCCTGCGAATAATTTCTTTGTTGGGTGTTACTATAGGTGTGACTAAACCCCAAGCTTCCTGTTCTGCTTGTGACTCTTAGCAGCCTCTTCAACAGTGGTTGGTGAGTTTTTGCTTTTCTCTTCTGAGCTTTCTGCTGTCTGGACAGCCTGGAGCAGTGGGGGCGGGGGAGTGGGGGGGATGGGGGCGAGGGGATTCCCTCCTAGGACAGAAGAGGGGGGTGATAGAGTAGTTCTGCCTTCCTTCCTTCCTTTCCACCCTTCCCTCCCCACCCCTGCATCCTACTTTTTCTTTCTTTCTTCTTTCTTCTTTCTTTCTTTCTTCTTCTTCTTTCTTTCTCTTCTTCCTCCGTTCTCTTCTTTCTTCCTTCCTTTCTTCCTTGCTTTCTGTCTTGTCTTTCTTCTTTCTTTCTTTCTTTCTTTCTTTCTTTCTTTCGTCTTCTTTCTTTCTTCTTTTTTCTTTCTTTTCTTTCTTTCTTTCTTTTCTTCTCTCTCCTTCCCTGCCTCTCTCCCTCCTTACCAACCTCCCTTCCAGCTTTTCCTATTTGCTTTCCTAGAGGACCTTGGTGAGATTAATCACACTTTCTAGTTCATGTCACATTATCAACAACTGGTCCCAGGAAGGCCGCTCTCTTGTGTTATTATCCCTTTCCTCATTCTCTTCTGCTGTTTCCCTCCCCAAACCAGGAAACCATTCTAATGCTTGTTATGAATCCTCCTGTTTGAGTACGTGCTTACAAAATGCCCCAGGTACTTCTCTATACACGCTTCTCAATTTGTCGGAGCGCCATTATATTGCAGATCTCATAATGTTTTTTTCAAAATATATTGTCACTCAGCCTCTCATATTGAATACTTTCCCTGGTGTTCTGCCAGCTTCACAGCACTTCCTGAAGTACATCCACACGTCTCCTGGGTGGTAACTGCCTCCACGTACCTTCGACCACAATAAGCACTGCAGTGAACGCCCTTGCACGTGTCTGTTTAGGGCACTTGTGAGGATATGTTTGGGACACACACGCGGGAGCGGAGTGCCTTAATTTGACTGAATACTGCCAGATTGCTTTCCAGAAGGGCTATGCCAAGCCTCACTCCCACCTGGGGGGTAGGGGGGCATAAATGTTCCTCTATCCCCATCTCCCCCAATGGATGTTACTTAATTAGGGATGATTATCATAATTTATAAAGTGAGAGGAAACTTCTTTATAATCGCTGGTCCATTGCTCCCAAAAGTCTTCCCAAATTTCAAAAAGAATGGTGTCATCCATTTGGGTACATATTAGAGATTTTTTTAGAAAGAGTGTGATAAAATGCAAAAAGAAAGGGGAAAAATTGCATTATCTTGGTCTAAATGGTCCCCAAATGTTTTTTTTTTTTAACTAGGAAAAAAAAATAAGTGACGTGTAAGGCTCCAGAAGAAATGCATTAGGCTCTACTGGTAGTTTCAAAGATGTAGCTGGCAGATGAATCCACCTGGTCACCCTCTCATCCACTTGATCTTTAAACAGTTCCATCCTGAAAGCTTTCCCCATCCCTCAGCGCTGGTTAGGTGCATGTCTGTGCGTCAGAACAGCCTGTTTGCTTGTCTGTCTCCCTTGGGCTATCAAGCAAGTTCCACAAGTGCAGTGCCTCCTGCCTCATTCATTGCTGAACCCCACTGCTTAAAAAAGAGTCTAACCCATACTGGTCATTGAAAAGTAAGGGTTCTACTTAGGGTTTTTCCCCCACGTGATCAAGCAATTCTTGTACCCCAGATGGGTGTCCCACAATTCAGTTCACTTCTGACACTCTACCTGGGGACGGCGTCAGATCCCACAGGTTAAGGGCTCCTCCCACAGACTCCCACCCAACACACACACTTCAGCACCAATCTCAAGTCCAGGTTGTCCCTTGTCCTTCTGACCAACCAGCTATAGATCTGAGGTTTCAATGACTTCCTCTTTCAGTTCAATGAACTGGCTAGAGCCACTCATGTAACTTTGAGAAACATTTTACTTACTAGACCACCAGTTTATTATGGGAGGGTATCACTCAGGAACAGATAGGTGGAGAGACGCACAGGGCAAGGTATGGGGAAAGGGTGAGGAGCGTCCATGTTCACCAATCAGGAAGTTGTCAGCACATCGTACTTGTCCTGTTGAGGTCTTATGGAGGTAACGTTACATAACCATGATTGATTAAACCACTGGCCATTGGCAGCTGATTCAACCTGCAGTCGCTCTCCACTCCCCAGAGTTTGAGGGTGGGGTTGAAAAGTCCAACCATGTAATTCCACAGTAGGGTGCCCTGGCTCTCAGGTCCCATCTTTAGGTTACCTGGATGCTTTCTAAAAGTCGTCTCATTAACATGACAAAAGACATCTTAATTGTTCTCATCTCTTAGGAAATTTCAATGGTTTTAGGAGCTGTGTGCCAGAAATGAAAACAAAGACAAAATATATATATTTGGAATACATACATATATAGTCCTTATTGTAAATTACAACATCACAGCAGGTATTCGTTCAGTGAATGAATGCACAAAGAAGTGAACTGCTGAAACCTAACGCTGCACCTGATCCAGACCTCGGATTAAATAAACGGATGAATGTGTGAACAAATGTCCACTTGCCCTCATGCTCCGCCCTCCCTACTCCCCTCTGGGTTCCCGCATCAGATATTCTGCCTTGAATTTTGCCAGATTCCAGGTAGGAGGACAGGGCAGCCCCCAGCAGAGCTTTAACTCATGTTACCGTTGTCACTTTTTCCTTTCTCACTCCAGGATCACTAGGTGTTGGGAAAACTCGTGGAAACGTTGAGGGCTCCAGGGAAAGGAGTGAGAAAGAATAGCCAAGAGGTGATATTCCAACTCAGTGCGCAAGAGCGCGCACAGCTCTCCTGCCCTCCCCTCCTGCTCCCGCCTCCCTCCCCTTCCCTTTCCGGGCTGTATCGTTCCTGACAGTTTAATGAAGGGCTGCTTTGGGGGGAAGGTCCCCTGGTCACACACAATCTATACGTGTGCATACCAAAGAGAAAACGCATATAATCATATTAAGACCATTTGTTTTCGTATCCTGACAGTTTGTAGCGATCTAAAGTTGACAGTTTCTAGGCATCGTTTTCCCTAAATAAGCCCTCCGTGTTTTTCCTGGATGTGAAAGACTGTTTTCACAGCCAGAAAGGAGCACTTGAGAAATTCCTGGGGACTGAGTGGCGCTTCAGGCTCCCCTCCTTGCTTAACAGGCAGGGAAGAACTCGTCTTAAATTGTGTTTCTACCTAATTGAAATCAGCAAGACAGCCTTTCGAATCAGAGCCATCCCATTCCAACTATTTGGACCAGAGAACTCAGACATCTGAGAGCTCCAGCCCGAGCCATTCATCTTCCAAATATGATAACACGCTCGCCTGTGCTCAGAGCCTGCTCAGTGTTTTCACGAAGGCCTCTCACCTCCCTGAGCCAACCTGGGTGCTCATGCTGAGATTTGCAATGGAACACTGACAGCACAAATTACAGGGCCCTGACTCACTGTTCATTCAGCGATTACCTTAAAAGAGAGCATTTATGCTGAATTCATGTCCCTTGAGAACATGGTCGATCACTCACAGCTTTTAGCCTGGGGTTTTTCCTATACAGTAACTTACCAAGCTCGACTGACTTATCGATATAAATTTAAAACTCAGACTAATCCTATTGTTCATGCTGGTTCTCCCTTCTTAGGTTGAGGACAGCTGTCCAGTTGTCTTGTCCTACCTCTGACACTATCCAGGTAAGAACCCCACCTCCCCTGGTGTGAAATCATCTTCTGAAATCCTTCAGGCTCCTTAGAAGAAAGGGGCCATTTCAGAGCAAAATAAATAGCCTCCATTTTCTATAAAACAAGTTACCCCAACCAGTCAATTATGTGTGTGTGTGTGTGTGTATGTGTGTGACAAGCAGATATTTTAAAAGACTTCTATCCTTGGAAAATAAATAGGATTTTATGTTTTTAAGCTGAGAAATTTTCTTCAAACACCCTGAGGCAGAGGGCAATTCTGCCTAGAACTGAGTAGTATGACAGCCCTCAACAGGACCAATGCATAAGAGCATTCAACCTCCCGAGCACTGCCTTCTAGACACTTAAACTTCTGGGAGAACAGAAGGAAGGTTGGGCTGTCTGGGCCAAGGGACTTGCATACACTGGGCTGAATCACTGGATCTGTCCTCCAACTCTGGATGCACATAGGCACCTTCTGGAAAACCATCCTTTCAGCCAGGACATGAATGCCATCCTAAACTTCTTCTGGAACAAAGCAGGGAACACTCACATGTTATATGCTAAATGTCCATACACTAGACGTCAAGGGAAGACCTGAAGGCCCAGAGCATCAATCTGACGGAAAATAATAGCTAACATTTATTCAGTTGTTGTCACAGTTCTAAGACCCTGTGCTAAGTGCTTTACATATATTAACCCATTTAATACCATCACTGTCCTCATTTTCTGAGGAGGAAACTGAGTCACAGAGAGATTAAGCAACTTACTCAAAGTTACACAGTTCAACCAAGGCAATTGTGTTCCAGGGGCTTTTTCTTAAAGAAGGTGCTCTATTGTATCCCGAGGCAGCCTGGCCTCCGTCTGAGAGGGCCCGCAGGTGAAGCTCGGAGCACAGCCCCTGCCTACCAGGACCTCGGAGTCTGGGGAAGGAAAAATCATGGCAGAGTTTCCAGCCAACAGGAGTGCTGAATGCACATCCAGCAGGCTCGACCCCCGGAAGGCAGGAGAAATTCCTGGTGGGAACGCTGCCTTCTCTCATAAGCCCTGCCCCATTCAGGCTGCCCCCCTCTCCCCTGCCCTTCTAGAGTCACCGGTGGGTGGCTTTGGAGGAGAGGAGGGGCAGGCTGGGTGAGCAGGCTGCTTGCTTGGGATCTAAGCAAGACCATTCAGAGAGGATGCTTTTCAGAATCAGTTCCATTCTGAATGTATCCTGGGG
Organism: Camelus ferus; assembly: GCF_009834535.1. Classification (NCBI taxonomy): domain Eukaryota; kingdom Metazoa; phylum Chordata; class Mammalia; order Artiodactyla; family Camelidae; genus Camelus; species Camelus ferus. Next base: position 109,908,220 of record NC_045697.1, on the reverse strand, counting down.
AGAAGGTAAAGGCCAGAGATACAGTTAATTCAGGAGATACTCTCGACGCAGTAGGAGCGAGCCTAACCATGGCACCCGTCTATGGAAGTGAGTTTCCGGGGCACCATCGCCCTGTGAGAATCCTCCGGCTCCAGATGGGGAGAATGCCTCTGTGGTTGTTACTCTGGCATGTCCCCACCATCCTGATGAGTAACTGCACTGAAGCAGATGCCTCAGTTCCTGGCGACCACCCCGCCTGCCTCCTCTCACCAGGGCTCCAGCGGAAGCCGGCTGAGAGAGTGCTCAGCCTGCGTCCCCCTGCCGCCGCTGCCTCCCTCCCCGCGCCTCTCTTAAAAGCACATCTGAGTCCGTTTCAAGAATTTCAAAGTAAATATTTTCAATCTACCAGAGCCCATTTACAAATACGAGGCTGTTAGGGAATTTTTTCCTCACTTTCAGTGTGCCTGATACAACCTGTGATGATCAGGATTGACACAAAAGATACATCAAAAGATGAATATTCGCGTATTTACTCTAAAAGATGCAGGCACTTCCTCTACAGAGCAAGCTTCCTTTAGTGGGTTTAATGATATGATTTAAACTCCATCCTCACCCGGACCTCCACCATACACGTTCCATCTTGTTTCATTTTAAGTGAAAGGTTTTTTTGTTTTTTTTTTTCCAGGAACCCATTTATTTTGTGTTTACTGCATATGCTTATCTGGGAGCTTATCAGCAGAATTCTCCCTGACAACTAAAACTACGTAGGACTAATCTGAAGTCAAACAGAAGTGGTTCTGTAGACACTGGGGTCCCTGTCACCCCTGGTTCCTGGCGCTCTGCGAGTAAGTGAATCCATGCGTCCCTCAGGCTTCCCATGAGCCCACAAGCCTGCTTCTGACAAGAAGAAGCTGCTATTCAAATGATAGGAGCTGGAAGGAGCAACCTGGGTCCTAACTTCAACCCACAGGGGAAGACTGGCTCCAAGGAGGTGCATCAGAAATGACAGTTACCTTCAAGTAAACAGCTTGACAGTAAAGTACAGTTTTATGGCCCCGAGAAGTGATTTCCACTCTGTCTCACAGGTGTACATGCATATTTTTTTTCTTGGTTGAGGAAAGTGTAATATCCTACTCTTAGCACCACAGAAGCCTCTCTCCCAGAGAGCATATTAAATGACTTTCCAGTTTCCAAGGCTTAGTTAAGAGCTCTGTAAAAAAAAAAAAAAAAAAAAAAAAAAAACGACATATTTCACACAGGCCATTGCTAAGCATGTTGACTGATTTTTCTCCCTGAAAGACACTTCCAGCCAAAAACCCATTCTGTTTTGCACGAGAGGAATTAAAAAGGACAGCCTTTTTTTTCCTTTTTTTTTTTTCTACGTTTTATCTGAGGCAGCCGAATAATAGCCAGCCTGTTGGCAGTAGAACAACATCTAAATGACTGACGTGTCATCCTGACCAAATTCTTGGATTAGTAGCCCAGAATCTGGTTCATTCAGATGTTTCCAAACCCTCATGGGAAGCCACACGTCTACTTGCAACCACCATCTTTGGTTGACTCTCGACACCTTGGACCAATGACTCTCAGGAAAGGACAGCATCTCCTTTGCAAGCACAATTCCACGACTGCCCTGGATTTAGCACTTCAGTTGTGTCTCAGTCAGCTCGGGGTTTGCAGAGGTACTGGGGGCTGAACCTAGGACCTCACGCATGCGAAGTACAGCACCCTACCAATTGAGCTACACCCTCCCCCGGGTGTTTTCTAAATAGACATGAATTTCAAACATTAACTCAGGATTCCTCCTAAAGACTAAGAGAGCAAATACATTTTTAATTGATCGAATGCTTCATGGTGCTAGCGTGTTCCTTTTAAATGGGTCCCATTTTGGAGATGCCAGTTGTCCGTGCTGCTCAGCAAACTCTGCAGCCCTCTGGCTAGCGTCAGTGTGAGTCTGCGTTTCTGCTCATTTGGAAAGGAAGACTGTGGAGTCAAAGGCCCTCTGCTTTAGTTCCCTGCCTTTGAGACTTGGCTCTTTCATCTGTAAGTCGCCAGATGGGGCTGCACTCCCTGGGGCCTCGGGGAATCGGGTGGGAGGCGTAGGGAAGGCATAGGAGAGCTAACCGAAGCAGTTCCAGTTTAACCTGAGTTCATACTAGTTCAGTCTAAAATTTTCTTTGATCAAAAAGGAGTTTTTATATCCAGAGAAAATTCTAATTTGAAAAGACATATGCACCCCAATGTTCACAGAAGTCCTATTTACAATAGCCAAGACACGGAAACAATCTAAATGTCCATCAAGAGATGACCGGATAAAGAACTGTGATATATATATACAATGGAGTATTACTCAGCCATAAAGAAATAAAATAAAATAATGCCATTTGCAGCAACATGGATGGACCTGGAGATCGTCATTCTAAGTAAAGCAAGCCAGAAACAGAAAGAAAAATACCATATGATATCACTCATATGTGGAATTAAAAAAGAAGAAGAAGAAGGAGAAGCAGAAGAAGACACTAATGAACTTCTCTATAAAACAGAAACAGACTTACAGACATAGTAAACAGACCTCTGGTTATGGGGGTTGGGGGCAGGAAGGGGGTGGGAAGGCATACACTGGGAGTTTGAGAATTGCTAATATTAACTACTATATATAAACTAGATTTTTTAAAAGTGTCTCCTGTATAGCACAGGGCTGTATTCAATATCTTGTAGTAACCTATAATGAAGAAGAATATTAAAATGAATATATGTATGTACATGCACGACTTGGACATTGTGCTGTACCCCAGAGACTGACACGTTGTAACTGATTATAATTCAATAAATAAAAATTTTTAGAAAAGAAGGCCTGCTTTGTGTAGGAATCTCAAGAGGGCACAGGAGAGGCAAAGAGCAAGGGACTGTCCTGCAGCTGAGAAAGGAGGCAGTAGAGGACAATAAGATTTAAGCAGCAGGAGGATCTCAACAGTGGACATTAAGGCGAGAGAACGGCTCCAGAGAAGGAAACTCAGTGTGGAAGAGGACAAGGGATCTAGACCACCTTGGACAGAAGGAGGGGGCTGTGAAGAGCTTCCACGGGCAGGATCTGGAGGAGAAGACAAGAGGGAAATGAGGGGAGTACAGGATCAGAGGATGTGGTGATGGCTTAGCACGTTTGAGCGATGAACTATTGAAGAGAAATAAAAGGTAAAAATCAGACAATAAATATGAGCCAGATACAAATTTTGTAACAAAAGGAGGGAAAAAACAGCAGGGGAAAAAAAAGACAACAAAAAACCCACAGGGATTCAGCCAAGGAAGAGTTTGTTTTAAGCCACGTTTCCACAGGGAAAGATGCATCTTTGGTCGAAGCTAACAGCCCTAAAGATTAGTTTCTGAGACAAACTATCACCGAAGGGTCTTATAATCGCCCTATAAATAGCCTTATTAATTTCACAGCACTCAAAGGGCTCCGAACACAGTCTTAAACATCTTAGAACTAAAATCTGAGGGTTATGTCCAGCTTTTATTCACAGAGCTTCTCTGCTTACCATCTGCACAGCGTTTATTTCGCTTCACTTCCTCTCCTTGTGAGATCTTTATGGACACTTTTAAAAGTCAGTGAGGAAATCAAGGAAGATGACAATTTCTACAGAGAAGGGAAAGGAAGTTAGTTGAGGAGAGTGACTCCTATTACGGTCTAGAGAACCTCCTTTTGAAAATCTAAAAAGCGAAGTGATTTAAATATTATGACTCCTGGCTTCCGTGGAAAGAAAAACCAACTCTCTTTTTAACCCATACCAGGAGCTCCCCGGCCGACCAAAACAGGCAAGGTGAGACCCTGTGGGAATAACCCAGTTGAGAAGTCCATGCCTCCTCGGGGGTTCGAATCTTTCCGCGGAATGTCTGCTGAGTCTGTCATAAAATCTGTTACTGTTTCCTTTTAAAATAGTGACAACTAGTACCCTTTATTGATAACAGTGTTATTGTGTGTATTTCTTTTCCTTAGCCAAAAGAGCAAACAGCTCTACGCTTAAGAGGAGAAAATTTTATTTTAAACAGTTTCTTAGAGCCAAGTGCCCACGACTCAGTGATGACATTAGATGTTTCATGCAAATGATAAATTAAATAAGGCCTTGTTTTGTGCCAAGCCCGTAATGGAGCGGTTCTGGAGCGGTTTCCTCCTTAAGCGGGGAGGACACAGGATCTATCAGTGTTCTTTTCTGGAATGTGGCTGATTTCGATGATTTACAAATCCTACTCTGCCGAAATCCCTCTCTCTGTGGGCGAGGCCCTTCCTCTCTCACATGCTGTAGAAGGAACAAAACAAAAACCAAATCGACAAAGCGGACTGGTGGGGAGCGTCCGTGGAAGGCTCGAGAAGCACGGTGCTCCCCCAGGCACCGAAGCCTAGGACGCCGCCTTCGGGTCTCTGTCCCCCTCACCAAAGCGTGAATATGCAGAACCGGGACTCCGAGACCCCACCGCCCGCGACCCCCCGCGACCCCCCGCGACCTCCCAGCAGCCCCAGGCCGGCCTCTCCGCCCAGCACGCCCCCTGCCGCCGAGCCCCCAGAATGCAGCGCGCCCTCCCGCATCAGCAGTTCAAACCCCAGCTCCTCCGCACAGCATCCGACCTTCAGTGGCGCCCCATCCCTTCCTTTTCCGAATTTCTTCCGCGTCTGAAGTCTGACCTGAGAACCTGGCATTAAATCTCACACTACTTTTTCTTTTCCTCCAAGATCAGGTACGTTTGTTTTGCGGTCCCACGGAGATGGTGAACCAGAAGACGGCGGGTGTGCCGTTACCTTCTGCTTCCCGGGCGGTCCTCAGTCTAAGCCTCACTCAGGAATTACCTGCTGGGTGAATTGATTCAGTTTGATTCAGGTGAACTGATTCTACACATCGGTCAGAACTCTTTCTCCGTTCTAAACATGCAACGCGACAAGGGGTTGGGGGCGGGGAGTGGAGAAAGACCTCCCCGCCGAAATCTCTCTCCGCTCATATTTGGGGTCAAAAATCAGCACGTGAACAAATGGAGGCCTTTTCTCCCTCCTTAGTACTTTACACTTTAAAAAATTGCTTGTGATTTTGGAGAAAAAGGAAAGAATAGGTGGTTAATTAAAGCCAGTTTATAAGCCTTAGAAATCTAAATTGTTTCTTTTTATTCATTCATTATGCATTTGTTAAAAAAAAAAAGAAAAAGAAAAAAGATATAGCTATAGGGCGGCTGCTTTGTGCACTACGATACATGCTGGGTGTGCACTGATGGATAAAGACATGCATGGCTGTGACCCTCCCGGAGCTTGCTGTGTACCAAATGAGACAGATTTTGACCAAATAAACAAACGTATACCACAAAATACTAATGGATAGAGGATATGATCCGTGAATCATATCACAGTAAGACTGTTACCAAAAAGATCAAGACTGCGGAGAAGGGCCTTTGTTAAGTAGAGCATCGCAGACACCTGTTTCTGCCCTGTGTTCCGCCGAGCGTGTATGGTACCCATGTAACCATGGTCAGCCTGTCCTCATGTGACGCCGGGCCAGTGCTAGGTGCTTCTTGCAACATCTGCAGCCCCGACCACGGGTGGTGAGCTGGAATTGAACCTTTCCTGTCGAAGATTATGGCGAATAGGAGGAACCACAAAACATGTAGCTGCCACCTCCTGTCACCAACGTTCTGGCTGCATTTTAACTTGGCTGACTGGATTGGCTGTTCCTGAGGCCCCTTCTCTCCCCCCTCTTTTGGGGGGTAACTTTAATCTCCAGCTGCTTCATTTTTCCACTTGGATGAGTCACCAGGCGGAGGACAGAGAATGGAAGTCATTACTTTTTTCATCTTTGCAGATAATTTGATACTGTACATGGTCCTTTCAAATGCTTCTTCTGTATTTATATCTTGGCAAGGGCATGTTGCATTGTTTGCAATTCTTCTATTCTCATTGCCAGCTTTTTCTGGAAAAATCATAGAAAATAAGATGCAGGATCCATCAAGCCACAACCACTTGGCTCCCTGGTGTGGGGTTTTTCTCATTCCCCTGTCCCCCTCATCGGTTTCCAGTTCGCGCACAGGCGCTCTCTCGCTCACTCGCTCTCTCTCTCTCTCTCTCTTTCTGCTGATGCTTTTGAAGACACCCTCTGTAGACTCTCCTGGGGTCCCTAGTTGTCCTCAGTGGCTGCTTGAGAACATGCTAATCCCCTTCCTCTTTCACACCCCGAAAATGAAACATTCCAAAACCAGTCTTCTTTCAGGCGAGAGTGACGGGCTTAATCACTGACAGGCTTTCTACTTGTGTTGACATGGGAGGCAGAGAAAAATTAGGTGTTCTCCAACAGGCTCTCTAAGAATACAATGAAAAGAATCGAAACCAGCCCAGAATTACGTTTTGGACATGTCCTATATGATCTACAGTTTGTTAGAGCTAGCTCCTCTGGTAACAGCAGGGACTTGTTGGACTTCCAAAAGATAAATTAAGTTACCATTTGCTGTCCAGCGCCGCGTTTAGGGAAGTTTTCCCTGCAGGGCCAAGCCAATTGTTGTATACAGGCATGAGAGTGTTCCTTTGGTGAACAGAGATGAAACTTGAGAGTTATTTACCAACGTTCATCACTAATGACATTAAAATATAAGCCTTGGCCCCAGAGTTGGAGTAAAACTGGATTTTCTTGACATTTGGGTTTAGATGTTTTCAATGTATTAAACAAGAATCTGCAGTGAAATACTGGCACTGCATTTGTTAGCTTTATGGCAGTCACGTGTCTGAGGAAACAGTGTAGCCTGGATTTATTGGTGGGTGGCACTGTGTTTTTATTCCCCAGTGCATCTACAGATCAACTGCTGTGGAAACATTCCCAATTACAAGAAGAGAGTAAGGTGTCATGAATGGAGAGAACTAGATACAGAGTTTGGACCATCCCCTTAAGGGGAATGCCAAGTAGCAAACTGAATAGCAAGTTTGAGTCAATTATTGCAAAAAGGGTTGCAATCAACAATTCAGAGATTCAGTCATGAGTTTGGTAATGAGCTTGAAAATGTGCAATTCCTTCCACCATACAGACAGAGCCAAAGCATGTATTATTTTCATATAGATTTATGATAACCCAGTGATTATATTAATAATATAAACACAGCAGGGAGCCTTATCAGGGGGCTGGGCACCCAGGTGGATTTCCTTTTTCTCATCGGTTTTGGAATTTGACAGAATAATCGGTTAGATGATTAGATCAGTTACATAAGTCTGTTTCCTGGACTTTTCTCTGCAGACTTAGCCCCAGGAACATGGTGCTGCTAAACGTGGTCACCTGACGGAGGCTACACATTTTGTTACCTAGAAGTTTTCCTTGTGTTTTTAGGAAACCACATATGTAACTAATGGTGACGATTGGGCCAGTGCAGATTTGATTGTTGCTTCCAGTCTCAGGTCAGTGGACTCTACCCTTACCTCACCTGCAATTCAGAACAAGCAAAGAAAGGACTGAACTGCAGGTGCCGAAATATGAACAGAGCAAGTAACAGACACAGCCATCATCCAAGAGATTTAGATCCTATTTCCTCTTAATATAACTTGGGTCATATTTTTTCTCTGTTAAAATGTTGGGTTGTGTTTTGGGTTGAATTGTGTTCCCCAAAGATATGTTGAAGTCTCAATCCCTGATATCTGTGAAGGTGACCTCATTTGGAAATAGGGTCTTTGCAGATGTAATATCATTAAGACAAGGACACAATGGATAAGGGTGAGCCCTAATCCAATTTCTGGCTTTCTAATAAGGGGAGAGAAATTCAGACACATGGACACACAGGGGAGAAGACCATGTAAACAAGGAAGCAGACATTGGAGTGATGCATCTGCGAGCCAAGGAACGCCAAAGATCGCCAGCAACTGCCAGAAGCTGAAAGAGACAAGGACGGATTCCAGAGCCTTCAAAGAGATTGCGACCCTAATGACACCTTGATTTTGGACTTCTAGCCTCCAGACCTGTGAGAAAATACATTTCTTTCGTTTATAAAGCCACCCCGGCTGTGGAAGGAAACTAATCCAGGTTGATTTTCATTTTTTCTCCTATTTCAGTTACTTAATCTCTAAATTTTCTATTTTTAACTTCTATAGTGCTTGTGCCTCAAGATTTGAACATTACCTTTTTATTTAAAAATATGTTTCTGGAAATGACCTGTTTTGTTGTTGACTTTGCAGTGGAATGTCTGCACATCAAGGAGAAGAAAGAAAATGCTTGTCTGTGTGCTTCAATACATCACCCTTGCCAAAATAAAATAAATGCCCATCCATGATATGACAGTGAAACAGGAACCAATATTGCAGTGGAAAACCTGCAGAGAACAAGCCTGCCACAGACAAGGACACAAGTCACTGCACAGGGACCCACCTATGGGCTGCTCCATGAACTGTTTCTAAGGGTGGCCCTGCACATTAACCTCGTTAAGTGCTGACGGACTGACAGAGGGTTTGAATCTTCCTCATAAAATGATCCTATCTCTTAGGGTGGCACAAGGACTATGTGGTTCCTGCACTATTATACATTACACTATTTTGCACATTGCATTATTAATACAGTGAAGGCCCTGGGAAGAAAAACCACTATCTTTATTATTAACCATAAAGACACTTAAGATTTTCTTATTGTAAATCACTCTGAATCTTTTGTGAAAGGAAACAAAACTCTAGAAAAACAAGCGAAGTATATTCAGGAGGTAAAATTCACTGGCTCTTTTCTCAGAGCCCTTGAAAACATCTTGATACCCCCAATTCTCTCGTTCTTATAGTGTGGCTACAAATCTGTCCCCATGCCCTCTCCTTCCAACACACCAAACGGTAACAGCTGATGTTCACCCCAGCTTCCACCGAGACATCCAGTGTTACCTGTTGACCTATTGGCAATGACCAGGACTGCAAACCTTGAGCCTGCCCAAAAAGTGGAATTGGAAAGTCTTTTGTTATGGGGCCAAATGCTAAGCCAACACCGCATTTACATTTCAGCTATGCCCATTCTCTTTGATCACTAGATTAACCTGTAAGTTAGTTGATACCTATAGATACTAAATTTTAAGATAATGTAATTTTGTGGAAAACAGTGGTTTGCAACAAGGCACCAAACTACTTTTGGGTATGACTGGTTTTAGACTGCAAAGCTTGGTGGGTCGTATGTCCCTGTGTGACTTTGCCTGACGGTCCATCTCTGTCTGCCGTTGCCAAGACAGCGCCCAGCTGCTGTCTTAACAGAAACCCTTCTGGTCCTCTCTCTGGAGAGCTTGTGTGCTACTGTTGCAACCTCCTGTCATGATCATGGAAACTCCTGGCAAGTGAGACCCACTTAGAGGCCCCCGGAGCGCCAGAGGGAACCCCCACCTCCCTGCCGTCCGTGGTGAGAATCCTTCCCCGCCCCTACACTGAACTGGGAACTTCTCCCTCCTCACTGCTGGAAACTGAGGTGGCGAGAGATGCCAGCGATGCTTGTATCTGTTTTACTTAAACAAGGTGAGTATGTGGTCCCAGTACAACAACCACACTTAGGGGGAAAGACTCCTCACCCTGGCTGGGATCACCCAGCAAAGCTAAGGAAGCAGCTAGCAGAGTCGGATGGAAAGCAAGTGCGGAACAGTTGTGAGGGTCCCACGTTGTTTGTTGACATCAAATTTAATCACGTTTATTCTTATAAGTATTTTTTAGCTGTTTTTTTTAAAATGATTTAAAATTTAGGTCATAAAAACAGTACAAGGTACACCCCATGTACCCTTTGCTCAGAATTACCAAATGTTTATTTTATTCTATTTGCTTGATCATTCTTTCTCCAGATAGATGGATGAATGGATAAGTAGTAAACAGATAATTGATAGATGAAGATAGATATGTGTATAAATGGATGTGCGCACATATGTGTTTATATATTTATATATGTGCACACATTTGTATATATATATATATATATATACATACACATATACATGCATATTATTTTTTTGAACCATTTGAGAGTAACTTAAAGACATCATATGCCTTTACCACTTCATGCTTCAGTGTATATTTCTTACAGACAAGGGCATTCTCTTCTAAAACCACAGTGCCATTCTCAAAATAAAGATATTTAATTTTGGTGCAGTTCTGTTAGCTAATCCACAGGCTTTATTCAAAGTTTGTCAAAGGTCTCCAGAATGAACTGAAGTTCAAGGAACTGTGTGCCGTTCCAGGACTCACTCCAGGAGCACTCACTACATTTGGTGATCACGTTTGTTTTTTAGTCTCCTTCAACTGGGAAAAGTTTCCCCAGCCTTTGTTTTTGTTGACCTGTTTAATTTTGAAGATTACAGGCCAGTTGTTATAGTAATATTCCTCAGTTTGGGCTTGACTGATGTTTCCTCTTGGTCAGATTCAGATTACACTTTTTTTTTTTTTTTTTGGCAGAAACATCACAGAGTGATGCTCTGCCCTCCTCAGTGCTCAGATTAAGAGGCTCAGGCACTGAGCAGGTCCCGTTACTGGTAACACTGACTTCCATCACTTGGATAAGGTGATGTGATGTCCACAGGATTTCTCCACTGTTAAATAGCTCTTTTTTCCTATGTAACTAATCGGTAATTTGTGGGGAGCCCCTTTGAGACCAGGCAAACATCCTGCTCCTTATCAAACTTTCATTCACCAGTTTTAGCATCAGTTGGTGATTTTCTGAGTCCATCGTTCCTTCTGCATTTATTACATGGCATTCTATTTTATCCTTTTTGATTGTTTTTAAGTCTGTAATTATGAGTTAACATGTACTTCCCCCATTCATTTTTCTACTTGTGTCAGTATGAAATCATAGATTTTTTTTTATTTTATTCAGTGTGTTATAATCCATAACTATCATCATGTATTATTATGCTGAAATTGAGCTAGATCAACCAGTAAGAGCCCTTTCAAGCTGGCTCTTCTGTGCTTTGACTATGTCTCCATTAATCTTTGAACACTTCTTTACTTTCTAGCAAAATAAAAGGTTTATGAGCACTTTTAGCAAAATAATTACCTGTGAACATTAGCTATAGCCACAGAAAAATACCGTTGGAGTCAGCCTCCCCTTTGCACACCCTCATCCTGGAAGGTTCATGGAAGGAAGGGAAGGGTATAGCATACGCAGCAAGGAGACTGGCTCTGAAACCTTGTGTCCTGCAAGGCTACCAGTAAGCCTTTGGCGACAGAAGCCTCTGTGTGGGCTTAGTCGTTGGGGCCACCGAGTAGAAGGAAAATGTGCTTTTGCCATTTATTTCTTATTCAAGCATCTCTGAATGTCTTTTGTCATCATCTGATGACAACTTTTCTGCTTTTGCATGGCAGGAGAGATGCCGAAGAGAAAAATAATCAGTTTCAAAAAGAATTTGGGATCTTAGATATACACTGTCCTTGCCTCGGCCTTCAGTGCCCACAAACTGTGTTTATATCAGGCGTCTCTGTACCAGGAGGCAAGTGCAAACAAGAGGCAGCAGCACAAAATGTGGAGGCTTTTGCAGTGGACCATACCTGCATCCCCAGACACTTCTCCGTTGGCCCACAAGTGTAACAGGATGGGGGAGACATGAATCCTGAAGGAATACGAAGGGAAGTTTGTATTTCACGTGTCAACCGAAATTCCCATTCCCCTGTGACAGAGGGCTAAGATCGATCCATTACTCTCCACTCCAAAATAAAGAACATTAAAGGATTTCACCACTAATCCCTCTTCAGACCTTAAAAGAAGATTCACGGTGTGGGCTAATTTTACTGCACATTTTGTCTTCAGATCACAGTTTTCTAGCAGATGACATGATCACAGGGTATTCATCATAATACAAACGAATTACATCTTCTCTTGTCGGGAGACAATGACACAACTGGAAGTCCGGTCCTGGAAAGCCGAGTTCTCCACCACGCTTAGTGATGAGGAAAGGGAGCAGTCAGGGAGTCCGAGACTCAGCTAGAAAATTGAATTCTGTAAAACTCGAAGAAAATAGCTCCAGGAACTTTGCATGGATGGCCTGACGTCAGTGTTTGCCAGATACAGACCTTACCCCTGAAAGTGGGAAAACACAATCTCCCAGATCGACACACATGATGATAGACTTGAAAGAGAAATAAATTATACCCCTAATAGCCTCGATTTAATCTTTGGGACACGGTTAAACCGAGCACATGAAATGAGGCCAAAACATGTCCTCACATACCTCATAACAAAGTAAGCCCTTTTATTTCTGCAATAGACATTAATTTTATGGTTTGGTTGGGCACCATCACCCTCACCTCTCCACTTAGAGAGGAATTTCCCCTCAACTCAAATCCAGAGAAGGGTGGAGGGTGTGGGAAGAAGCAAGAGACCACAAGCTCCAAGTGGTCCAAAAGCACCACGCTTCACCTTATGTTATTGGGAAATGCAGTGACTTTAAAAGCAATTGAGAAATAAATGGGTTCGCATGTGGAAAGTCCGCCTGAACAGAATGGATAAGGGAGTCTCTTGGCACACGAAAGGTGTCTGATAAAGTGTGTTCCAGACCAAAGCTCCAAATTAAGTATTTGCAAATGTCATCCAAAAGAAAGGGGGGTGGGGAGAGAAAGCCAAATAGTTGGCAAAAACACAGCTCAATCGTGAAACTGTACACCAGGCTGCCAAGTCTCAAAGAGTACTCTTAGGTGCAATTTACTCCACCAACTAAATAAGAGGCAGCTATAAATTACAGATGAATGCAGATGCTGGTGGACTCCAGAGTCACCTCCAAACCTATTAAAACTTTTCTGATGCCTGATAGCCTGAAAGGTTGAAAGTAGTTGTTAATGCTATGATGACCTGCTTAAAGAAGATGGTGTGTGTGCATGTGTGCGTGCATGCGTGTATGAGAGAGAGAAAATGTGAAAGAGACAGACAGACAGACAGAGGTCTACTGCTCGGCACCCATTCTACCCTGCCAGTCCTGCCCAGTACCTCAGAGAATAAAAGAAAATGCCTGTGGAAACCACCACCTGATGCCAATGGAAAAATCAAAACTGCTCCAAGAACGAAGGTGCCAGCAGAGCTGTGGAAGTCACAGAGCTTTCGCTGATTTTTAGGAATGTCATGCCTGCATCAGGGACTGACTTTAAACACACTCGCATTAAGATGATGCTTCAGGGAAAGCCAGTGTGAATATCAGGGGAGGAAACCAGTTTCCACACTTCCATCGCAAGGAGATGAGGTTCCCAGGGCAGGGTTGACAGGAAGAGGCTGTGCCCCAGCTTTGGGTCCCTGAGACTCAAGGGCACAGCTCTGGTTCCTGGAGTGGGTCTGTTCGCCTCAGAGTAGCAAGGATGGTCTGGACCCCTCTCTGTGCTGTTCTCTGCTGTTGACAGAAGGCTAGAACGTATGCTGAAATCTTTAAAAGATCCAACTCCTCTAAAGTGTTGAAAATCTTTTATTCTGAAATATGTGCTTTAGGGAACCCAAAGTGGCATTCCTAAAATACCGCCTAAAATGTTATGCAGTGGTAAAATTATGGGATCTTCCTCATCCTCCTTGAGATGATCATCAGATAGAAAGGAAAATGACCAAGGAGCAGACAATCCAGATCATTAACTCCTTTACAAGAGTGCTGTTCATGTATCTGCAATCTCCCAAACTCCTTCCTTTCACATGTCTTGCCTGGAACTCTACGTGGTACATTCACCAGACAGGCAGATTCTGTCTTCTCAAAGCTGACAACTGAAAACAAACAATCCACCACCAAAAAAAAAAAAAAAAAAAAAGATATACAAGGCAGACTGATGAACAGACAGTTCTGAACACAACGTAAATCATATGTATTCAATCTCATAGCAAAGAGAACAGACCTGGGAACTGGACAGAGTCCCAAGTGTACCACTTACTGTACTGATGACCTTGGACGAGTTACCGAACTTCTCTGGGCCCCACAGCTCACATCTTTGAAATGGGGTAATCATAAAAATACCTACCAGTATTAGTCAGGGTTACCAGAGGAGCAGAACTAATGAGATGTGTATATTTCCTATTTCTATCTATAGGAAGAGATACTAAGGCATTGACCCATGCAGTCACGGAGACTGGCAAGTCCAAAATCTGCAGGGTGGGCCAGCAGGCTGGAGACTCCAGGAAGAGCTGATGAGGCAGGTGACAGCTAAAGATCATCTGTTAGCAGAATTCCCTCTTGCTTGAGGGAGCTCAGACTTTGGTTCTATGCAGGCCTTCAACTGATTGGACAAGACCCACCCATACTATAGAAGGCAATTTGTTTTACTCAAAGTCCACCAATTTCAAGGCTTATCTCATCCAAAAATACCCTCACAAAAACCTTCAGAATGATGTTTGACCACCTATATGGGCCCCCTGGCCCTGCCAAATCGACACAGAAAATAAACCATCACACCAGCTCAAAGGATTTTGGCCAGAAATAAATGAGTCGGTTTATGTAAAATGCTTTGGCTGGTGACAGGCACATAAGTGATATGTAAGTATTAACCATTGCTGTGTTTTTTACTATTATTATCATTATTCTTATCAGGTAATGAGTAATGAGTGGCAGAAGAACCACTTTGATGATGACTTCCCAGGAGCAAGAACCATTCTTCTCCTGAGCAGTTGGGAAAGACCTCGTAGAGAAATGGGAGGTTTGGGGAAGTGTGGGAATCAGAAAGAGTGGCTGGAACACCATGAGACTAGTGTGGCCCAAGGGAAATCTGACTAGGAGCACGGGGGACTGTGTAAGAATAAGAGGAAAGGGGCAGCCTTTGGAATAGAAGGTAAAACCCTCAGGCTTCCTTTGCAGAACCACTGGAAGCCTCTCTAAGGCCTTCGTTGGGGAAGGGGGTAGAATGAACTGAGTGAGGGGGGATTTAGATACATTAGACAGAAAAGTTGAAGGAAGAGTTGAACAAGAAGAGATTGCGAAACACGCCAAGTAATGAACAAAGACGACCGTTTTGTCCACTGCCCGCGAGGACTACAGAAATGAAGGGGAAAGTGTATCATTGAGTTGAAAATATGATAGGCTTTCTTGCTGAGGATGTTGACAACTGCCTGCAGGTCGATGCCCGTACAGGGAAAGCTTGCCCCAGGGGAGAGTGGCAGAAAATTCAGCAACTTCTTTTGACAAGTATCGTTTCCATTCAGCCTTTTCCAGAACTCCGCAGTCTATTTCTCACTTTAAATAAACCCACCCTTCTGAACTTACACCATTAATAAAATAAGACATTAATTTATTCTGCTCAAAAGGCTCAAATTTAACACTGCATGTTAGACAGTGACAAATTAGGTTATTGCAGCCTAACTCCAGTAGACATTCATAATCCAAAAGAAAAAGACAGGAAGAAAGTTAAGTTGTGGGATCCGGGTACCAGTAAATCCTCATGCATGGGAGGTTGAGAGGGCAACATTCAGAACCAGGAACTAAGAATAGGCTGCAAAGCCATTCTTTATTCAAGACCCTTGGCCATCACTCCATGGACATCACTTCAACAACTTGTTTCTGCAGTTGTTTGATTCAACTGAAGACCTCTTTCCTTGTGAAAACCACACACATTTTATGGTAGGTTTCAGTGAAGAACTCAAGTTCCTCTCACATAAATAAATTTGACAGTTAACTTGGTTTGAATCAATCTTTTTCATCCAGCTTATCCCCTCAACATGTTAGTGGTGAAAAGAAGTGAACCCTGACCTGAGGCTCACCACGGTCCCTGAAGAAGGGACCACTGTTGCCTGACATCCCAGGTGTCAGTGTTTAGACACAGTAGGGGTTAGCATCCTCCAGCCTGGCTCTGTGACTGCCTTAACTACCTGGAAAATTCTCATGTGCCCAGGCTAGAAGGCCGGCAGCAAAGCCATAGGGATAAAGGTAGCCATAATTTCTCTTGCCATCCTTCCTGAAAAAAACATAGAGCAAGGTCAAGTTTACTTCTATTCAATGTGTACTGATCAAGTATCTATTATTGAAAAACTAGACGTGTAGCACCTACACACTGAATACCTCCAATGGGCTCACCATTTAAAAAAATTTTTTTTTTATTGACTTATAGTTGATTTACAATGTTGTGTTAGTTTCAGGTGTACAGCAAAAGTGATTCAGTTACACATATATATTCTTTTCCAGATTCTTTTCCATTGTAGGTTATTAAAGATATTGAGAATAGTTCCCTGTGCTGTACAGTAGGTCCTTGTTGTTCATCTATTTTATACACAGTAGTGTGTATATGTTAATCCCAAACTCCTAATTTATCCCTTCCCTGCTTTCCCCTTTGGTAACTATAAGATTGTTTTTTACGCCTGTGAGTCTGTTTCTGTTTTGTAAATAAGTTCATTTGTATCATTTTTTTTAGGTTCCACATATAAGTGATAGCCTGTGATATTTGTCTTTGTCTGACTTACTTCACTGAGTATGATAATATCTAGGTCCATTCATGTTGCTGCAAATGGCATTATTTCATTCTTTTTTATGTAATACTTTTAATCCATTAACTCAAGAAGAAACAAGATCATTTCCTTAAAGAAATTTGATATAAATATAAATGACCCTCCAAAATGGTTCAGTAATAAAGCATATGTAGGTAGTTGTCTTAACAGGTAACAAAGATGGCATGTTCAAGAGGGTTTCTACAGATAAGGAGATGGATGAGCGGTGAGAGCCTTCAGTGGTTGTTTATCAGTCAGTTGTGGTTTTGTTGTAGTCGTGAGAAGCGAGCTCATGGTCCTACTACTCTGCCATCTTGACCGGAAATTCCTTGAGAGACTTCGAAGCTGAGAAAAGGTAGGTCTTCAGCTGGCTTTCAAGGATGGGTGGGATTTGGGTTGGCAGCAAGGAAAGGGTGCTCAGTCCTAGTGGAGGAAGGGCAGTGACTGAGGAATGGAGAACAACAGTGAGTGTGGCCGTACTTTCAGGACCTGCCGAGAGATCAGGTTGCCTGAGCAGAGAGCGTATGTTAGGGAGCAACAGAAGACAAGGGTGGAGAGGTCATGGGGTCACGTTGCATCACACTGCTCTCTGGGGAAGCCCATGCTTGCTTTCTTCCCTTGCAAGGATCTGAGTCCAGCTGAGTCCCTGGGGTGACGTAGTACTAGCCCAGTGCCCACCATGTAACAGGTGTTCAGTAAGGGTCTACTGATGAACTGGCCCATCTGCTTTGCTGTCATCCATCTCTCCCATCACAGTGATCAATTCCACAGATGTTCTGACTGTGGACATAAAGAAGGGCAGGCCCCTAGAAGCATCTCACTTGCCTTGGCTACCACACATTGGTAGTTTGGGTTGAGTGTAACAGATGACCAGAGGCCAACTATAGTCAAGTTTTTTTAAGTAGTTGAAAATGAAGAAGTATCTTTCAGACATTTTTCTTTTCTTGAGGATTTCAGAAAATGAGGGACTTGGGGAAACCACAGGGTGAGAAAGAATGAGAAGGGAGAAACTTTTAGAAAATAAAATACACACCCCTCTCACTGGCCCCAAAATTTCTTGTGAGACTAAGTAGGGGTCTGGTTTGATGATGGAAAAAAATCACCATTAGCTTATTATTTTTACTGTACTTTCTTCCAAAAGACAAATCACGGAAAGGGTAACTGTAAAATTACAAGGAAAATCGTATCTGGAAAAGGAAGACTCAGAACTTAAAAAAAAATGGTTCAGCTTCAGAAGACTGCTTTGGTGTTACTTCAGTGGAAGCTTAAGGACCAATGCATAACTTCCACGTTCCCTTCCCCCAGCTGTGATCAATGGAAGCACATCAAAATGTGCGTGGGCTTCTGAGGGACGGAGATGTGTGCTGTGCCCCACTGACTTACAGAAGACATGCCGTGTGTGCGAAAAGTGAGCTTGGGTTGGGTTGAGCTGATGAGATTTCTGGGTGGCTAATGTAGCAAAACCTGGCCTGTCCTAAGACCAAAATCTGGAATAAAAATAGGAAGATAATGCTACAATTCGATTAATTGTGGGTTGTGGATTTCACCCTAATGCCCCACCATTCTTTATTATTTGATTAATATCCTTTTAGAGTATTAAAAACTGCATAAAAATGGCTATGCAATTGGAGTAGAGGAGCATATGCCCCGCGTTCCAAACTGTGAACACATTGAAATCTCATAACCCCCAAGTCTGCAAATAAACACTGAACATGTCTAAAGCTTAAAAAAAAAATAATAGGAGGATGAAGGATATTAACTATTTTCAAATAGATAATAAGTATTAAACTGCAACATCTACAATACATTATTTGTATAGGAAACAACAATAGGGTATCATGATCTGGTTCATTTCCCTTTTCCCTAACACATATGCCCATAATAACCTTAGAACAAATAAGGCAGATTAGTATTCTCATGACATCATTATGCATATTAAATAAATTGATCATGCATGAGATAAAAATATTGCCTGCATGCAGTCTATTAGCTGACCCTGGAGACAGAAAATAACAATAGCTAATATACTGAACACTTAATATGTGCCAAGTCCACTGCCAAGCATTTTACGTATGTTATTTTGTCTAAATCTCACGACAACTCTATCATCCCCATCTTATATGGGGAAAGTGAAGTTCAGAGAGGTTAAGTCACTTGTCCAAGGTCACACAGCTAATAAAAGGTAGAGTTGAGATGAATCCAGAGTGTGGCCTCTGAGCCTCCCTGCTTAAGCAATATGCTAGATTGTCTCTTCATTTTTCCCCGAGGCAGGAGAGGTTAAATGGTTCCCCCGAGCTCACAGAGTTAGTCAGCAGCAGAGCCTCAACCAGAGTCTAGACTTTTTTCTCCCTTCTTCACTGCCCTGCCTCTCCCCAGCCTCTTCGCCTTGTCTTTATCCCCTCTGCGTGTTCCCCTGCTCCTGTCCAGGATTCCATGGTGGTAGAATCCTGGGTGTGTTCTAATGCCAGGGGGCTGTATTTCTAACATACTTGATAACACCTTTCTTCTCTACTCGGAAATGGAATGGTGCACTGATCTGGCTGACTGAACTCAGCCCAGTCATCCTCCCAGTTGTCTCCAGGTTCATCATCTGCTCTTGCTATTTCTCAATTTTTTATAAAGATTTCAGTTTTCCAAATAATTTGGATGTCAGAATAGGAAACATTGCCCCAAGGCGGGGTGCAGGGGTGAACACGGAGGATTAAATTTGGTCCATCAGCTCCTCCTGTGTAGGGCCTGTTCCCGCACCACCGACTGGGAGGGATCCGGCCTGTCTTTGCTCTGGGCCAGGGTGGTTCTCCACAGGGCCCCCAGCTCCCCTTCTGTGGCTGCGGAGGCGCCTCGATCGGGAGGAGTCAGGTCTGTGGCGGGAAGAGAGGAGCCGCCCAGGCCCACCTCTGGCCTCCTGGCGTCCTGCTCTGGTCCAGGATGGGAAGCCACACTTCTTGGGAATGCTCTTCTTAGGGAGAATTTTAAGGGTCGGGTAAATCCTCTGAGAACCCCTGACTTCTTCTGCATTTCTTTCCAAACAAGCCTCCAGTTGAAGACAGGCAAGCGGCTGTAAGGAGAGGAGAGGCCCGGCTCTGCGGAAGCCGGCTCGGAGCCCAGGCGGGAGAAGCTGCGGCCAGATTCCAAACGTTGATTTCATTTCCATGGCTCATCGTGGCAAGAGCAGAGGATGTGCCCTGAAGGATTTGACGCATCCTGCCCCTCCACTTTTGAGCTGTTTTATTTCCTTTCAGACTCAGGAAACTTGGATGGGCGTCGAGGGAGTGCGGAGAAATCAAGATCTCAGTTTACAAGACTAAACCAGAGACCCCGCAGGTCGTTTGGGGAGAGGTATCACACTTCACTGCGCACGCGCCGTCCTGCGCTGGCTCAGCGCCTCTCCCGGACTCCGCAACCCAGGACCTCGCCTGGCAGATGATTGGAGATGGGAGGTGGGAGATGGACCCGCCAGACTCAACAAGGCAGGAGCAAGATGGCCACCGTTCAGCCTCCCAGGTCCAAGGGAACTTGACAAACTCAGTCTTTTGCTGTAGAAATCAGAATTCCTGATGGTGATCTGGGAAGGGTGGGTGGGGGAAAGGACGAAAAACTAGACAAGAAACCCAGCGGTTTTGTTCCCTTGTCTTCATATTTATGAACCAGCAGCTCGGAGATTCCCAACGTACCTTCTCCTGTTATAGCTTCTTTTTTTTTTTTTTTAACTCCTGAAAGTTAGTAGACCTGAGCCAAGTTTTCTCCCTGGAGAAAACAGGGGAAAAGGGGGCCTGTGTCCTGCATTTTAAAACATCTGGTGGGACCATCAGGAGGAAAAAAAAAGCAAAGGCTATATATAATTTAACTTACCTTTTGGGATAGTTTTTATTACATTTACTTTCTTGGATACACAAAAAAGTTTGGCATTTCCCCCATTAGTTAATGGGTTCGGAATTTTATTAATCAATGTCTAGATGTTCATAAAATAATGCCACCTTTTAAAAGCAGGGGCAAGGACCATTTCCAAATGCTTCCAGTCAGAAGGAATAATATTAAAATGCAGGTTGCATATGTGCTAAAACCAGTCTTTGGGGAGTGGGACATAAGCTCTCAATTATCCCAACTACCTCCAGAGCCTGAGATCAAGGCCAGAAATACACCCCAGGCTGAGGAATGCACCCGAGGACTGGGCCGACAGGGCCCTCAGGCAGCCAAGCTAAGCTCCTCACTTCCCTCCACCCAAGCCCCACTGGAAACTCACCTCTAGTCCAGCCCTGAGCTGTGAGGCATTAATCACTCATCTCCAGGGAGTGCGCTGGCTCTCAGGCCCAAGGGGTTCTCCTTGGAGATGATGTGCAGGCCTCTATGTGCTGGAAAAGCCCAAAGTATACCCTACAGCTCCCTTTTTTTTCAGAATCACACATTTAGTGTGACTGTTTTTGTCAACTTCTCCCACTGGTTGATAAGATTAGTAGGAACAGGGACCATGTTTGCTTCGCTCACATTCAGTATCAAGCACCCAGCACAGAGTCGGATATAAAATAGTTGCTTAATATGTAGTTAGTGAATATCAAACAATGTCACTCCTCGGTAGCCACTAAAGAGAAATGAGTGCATTTGTGCATTAAATAGCATGGATGCAAATGTTCATAGCAGATCTATTCTTAATAGCCAAGACCCAAAAACAGCCCAAATGTCTGTCATGAGTAGAATGTGGGGTATTTGTACAATGGAGTACCTAGACATTTTTTTTAAAGAATAAGAAAACAAAGCTACTACTTTTCAACAACACAATATTGAGAAAAAGAAGCCCCCCTGCCAAATGTGTGATTACATTTATATTAAAGTTCAGGGACAAACAATAAATCAATGATGACAGAAGTCAGAAAAGTAGCTGCTTCTGAAGGGGCTGAGTAGCTGTAGGTGGACAGGCAGGTGCCAGGGGTATGGACTGGAAAGAGTCTAGAATTCCTTGAGGCTCTGGAAGTCCTTCCTCTAGTTCGAGGAGGAACAGATGCTGGACTGGTCCACACTGAGAATGATAATTGGTGAAGGAAAGCTAGTTCTGCTGAAGAATTTGGCCTAATGAATTGCCCTATAAAAGGAAAAGTGTAAACAGTGACTTGTCCTTGTTCATCCTGAATCTCAGAACAGGGCCCATCGAAGAGTAAAAGGCTTTTTGCATGAAGTCAAACTTTGGCCACACTCCCTTCTGGTGTGATGCTCCCACCCAGTACCCTGGCATGCTCAGTTGACACTCTCCCTGCCCACAAGACCCTGCTAAGCCTGGAGGACCAGCTGCTCTCTCCAGGCAGAAGGTCTAAAAGGCACATCTCAGATCCCCTCCATCAGCCCGTTCTATCTCCTGGGCTGCTGCCTTCTCTGCCACCTCCTCCCAGTTATTCACATCTGACACCTCAGCCATCTTTAATGTCTTCCTCTCCTCCACATCTCCCAGCTACTCAGCAGCCAAGCCCATCTCATGTACCTGTTCCCCTGTCAGTTTCCACCACTATCATTCTAGCTCAAGCCTTGATTACTTTCAAAGATTCCTTATTGCCTACCAGGTAAGACACCACACTTCTTGGCCTGCCACTGAAGACCGTCTAAAAATAAGCCTCAAAATACCTTTTTAATCTTTATCTCCTATTACTCCTTCACAGGCCCCATTCATTTAAGTCAGACTGAGTGATTTGAATTCCCCAAGCAAAGGTGGCTGTTTCCCACCCTCCACAGCTTTGCTCACAGCTTTCCCTCTCCTGGGAACACCTCCCTCTCTTGTCTGTCCACCTGGTACCCTGCATACCACCATCAGCTCCACTTGTGATCTTGACCATCCTTCACAAATGCTCAGCCTACCTGTTGCCTCCCCACTGTGAGCCCCTGAACTCCCCAGGTGTTTGTCCTTAGTTCCTGCCCTCAGTTGATTCTTTTTTTATTTGTGTCATTCTTACGGTACTTACTATATACTGTCTTGTGGTAGCGTCTCCAGCTCATTTAGGGCACAGTACAGGTCTTATTCCTCTTTAAACTCACACAGTATCTTGTCCTCAGGCAAAATTGAATGCATGTTGATGGAAAGAATAGACACAGGAAGGGAAGAAAATCAGCCCTCGATTAGCTGTTATATTGAAGGAGTCAATAAATTAAATGAAAAAATGACTGTAATGATGAAACATTACCTATGTAGTACTGGAACTTCCTGGCACCACCTCAGATCAGATCAAGAATTCTACTTTGGATAAAATCAGCCTTAATGACTGGCAAGGCTTGGATATTTTAGGATTCCCAAGAGGTGTCTATTTCCCTTGTGACCTGATACAATCGTACAATACCACTCAGCTCAAAATAAAATAAGACTAACATTACCTTCTCTCTGCCATCCACTGCAATATGTAGTTTTGGAAAAGTGAACGACGTCCCAGGCTCAGTGACCTTATCTGTCAAATGTGACTGCTAATCCTGCTTTGTCAGATTCTTAGGACGAGTGACCCAGTGCAGGCAGGTAGAAGGTGCTGAGGTGGCCTTTAGCATACTGTTTCTACTCTACCACAGCTGGGGAGCTCGTGGTCCTGTATGGCTCCGCATGGCTCTGGCAGGAAAAGGGAACCTGCCTCTCTCCATCCCCGGACACAGCAGGGGGCTGTTCTAACCTCCTCTCTGGCCCCTGTGAGAAGTTATATACCAGGAGGCAGTTTGAGGGAGGCTCCCTAAATTTTATGAATTCCTCCACTTCTGAGTTCACTAAGACCAGAGCAGCTTTTCCCAGGAAGGAGAGAAACATTCCAGTCTGTTGAGATAAAAATGCCCAGGGGATTGTCCAGGGGAAATCATACAGGAAGGAGACTGACGGGATTACGTGGCAGAGGCTTCACGAGAACACAAGGTCACAAGGTCAAGCAGGCAAAGTGAGAAAAGGAGAGGAGGCTTCAGCCAGTTCCTGTAGATGATTACATAGGCTTAGCACCAAGAGCAAACACACACACAAACGCACATTAAAGATACCAAAAACAAATCCCTTGGAAAAAATTATCTTCCCTGGCAGAAAACTGGGAAGTGAACTGTGAGAGGCCGGGCTATTTTGGCTGGCAGTTCACTAGACACTCCATACATTGAAAACGACTGCTCACTAGTCAGGCCAGAACCCTAGGCCGGCCCTCCGCTCTCTCTGGCTCTCCTCAGGGAGCGTGTCCAACTGGCAGTGCATCCGAATTGGCAGGGTCCCACCTTGCTCTAAGTGAATGCATGTGCCCCTCTCAAGCTCACAATCGCTAGCCTGGCCGATTGCCCCTTTCTGGAAAGTTAAGGTGGCCTTTGACCAATGCATGACAAAGCCCAACTACGCGACTGGCCATCCCCTGAGCAGTGGAAAGAGGCCTTTGCTCCCCAAGCCCCTGGACATATAAAGACTTTCTGTTCAAAGAGTCAAACGCAGGCTCCTGGATTCTCCGTGCACATTTCTGTGGCTCTTAGGTCCAAAGTGGAGAGACGTTGGTAGAACCGAAAAACCAGTTAGCCACTGAGCAGGAATCTAAATATGCCCCAGGGAACACAGCCCAGAGTAAAACTGTTAATCAAATCGCAGTGGAAAACGAAGTCTAACCACAGACATCTTGAGTCTAAAACGGAGCAGCTAAGGAAAAACGGGGATGCGACCTGTGCAGGTGCCCGCGGGAAGCTCGTCACTGCCCCGCGGTGGGGGACGGGCGTCTGCACTGACCTTGACCCGCAGGCAAGACGTGAGGGAGGTGGGGTCGAAAGGAAGCCTGAGGCGTTGGGGATTTGACACGTGGCTTCCTTCCCTTTGGAGGGGCCCGCACTCTCCTTTGCTCCATCCTCCCCTTTGTCTTTAGGTAAATTCTTCAAAATAATGGACTTCCTAATTCGATGATTCTATTCGGATCTTTGAGAAACGTTGCAGAGGGGGGGTCGATCGATCGCCACTCCTTGAAGGAGTGTGTGTGGCTGGGTCGGGCAGGTCGGGTGGTGCAGTAAGTAGCAAATGTTTAAGGACAGGGGTGAAGGTTTGGAATTCCTTCTGTCCAAAGTGTAAAATACTAGTAAGCAGAAGGCTTCTGGGGGCGCTACGTGCCCAGCTGTTGTCGAGGCCGCTTGCGTGGAGTGGCTCCCATCTACCTGCAGGGCCGAGTGGCCTTCTCCAGCTGCCGGCTGCAGCTGGGGTATAAACAAGGAACACACACGCGCGATCAAGGCCAGGCTGGAGGGTCTGAGGGACACCGAGGCAAAAAAGCACGGGTGGTGGCAGGAGAGGGCTTGATTTCATGGGTCACATCCAGTCTGCCGAGGAGGGAAGCAGAGGCAGAAGGCGGCTGAAGGACAGAAAAATCCAGGGCTCAGGAAGCTGAGGAACCTTCGGGAAGTCCCAACTCCGAGCGCATCTTTCTGGGGCCCTCTCTGAACGGAGTCACCCAAAGGCACCTGCAGAGCTCCAGGGGGTCTGCTCTGGGTGGGTCTGGCGCACACACAGGAGACCCCTCTCCGCCTCCACAGCCCACGCATTCTCGGCTTCAACTTGGTCCTCACATGGGGCTGAGGGGAGAGGCGGAGAGGAGACTAGGAGAGAGGGAAGGACAGAGCTCTGGAACACAGGACCAGGAAAGATGGTGCCAGGCAGCTTTCTTTTCTTCCCTCCGCTCCCCCATCCTTTCCTTTCCTTTCCTTTTCTTTTCCAGCTCCTTGATGGGTAATTATTTAGGAGGGAGAGTCAGAGACCCAGGAAGTCTGCCGCCCTCACCTTGCCGCCCATCAACCACAGCTCAGGCCGCAGGGCAGGGACCACGGAGGCCAGCGAGGCAGCAGGCCGGCCAACCTCGGCTCCCCCCACTTCTCTGCCCCGTCCCTCCCTCTGGGAAGAAGGGAAGCGGTGGACGGTGCCCCTGCTGCCTGCCCCACCTTCCGCACCCGCTGCCCTGGGCAGTGAAGGCTGACCACCCCACCCCCACAACCCCGGTATCTGCAGCATCAACAAGCCCCTCCCACGGACGCAGTGACGTGTGACAAGGTGACGCAGTGACGCACGGTCTAATCAGGTTGCCGCCTGTCCGTGCCCCGCCTAACATGCTTTCCAGAGAGAAACAGAAACAAACCAGCCTTCTTTGTTTGTTTTTTTTTCTGTGTTAATTTTTGAGAACTGGCACATAGCACATCTGTAGATATTCTCAATAAAACGATTGTCTTCTATCAGGGACACTGGTTGAAACTGTCAGATGAGGTGAGAGAAAGAGTGGATTATAGTCATCTCTTGGTATCCACGGGGATTGATTCCAGGACCTGCTTTTCTTTCTTACTTTTTCTTTTTCTTTTTCTTTTTCTTTTTTTTTTTTTAATTGAAGTTTAGTCAGTTACAGTGTGTCAATTTCTGGTGTACAGCACGATGTCCCAGTCATGCATATACATACATATATTCATTTTCATATTCTTTTTCATTAAAGATTATTATAAGATATTAAATATAATTCCCCATGCTATACAGAAATTTGTTTCTTTAATCTATTTTTATATATAGTGGCTAACATTTGCAAATCTCAGCACTATTTACAATAGCCAAGACATGGAAGCAACCTAAATGTCCATCAACAGATGACTGGATAAAGAGGTTGTGGTATATTTATACAATGGAATACTACTCAGTGGTTAAAAAAAGAATAAGATCATCATCCTAAGTGAAGTAAGCCAGGACCTTCTCAGACACCAAAAGTCCATAGATGTTCAAGTCCCTTATATAAAATGGCTGTATTTGCCTATAACCTATGCACATCCTCCCGTACACTTGAAATCATCTCTAGGCTACTTGTAATTCCTAATACAATGTAAATGCTATATAAGTAGTTGCCTACATGGCAAATTCAAGATTTACTTTTTGGAAGTTTCTGGCTTTTTTTTCCTGAATATTTTCATTGAATGGATAAATGTGGAATCCACAGATACAGAGGGACTGACTGTTCTTATATATACAATGTTTTCTTCCCATGAGGAGGTCAAGAAAAAGTATAAGGTTTCCAAGATGACACTAAGATTCATTCCCAAGGAAGAAAAGGTGAACAGTGACATGACAATTAAGGTGGCATCTCTCAGCTCTCTTTGGCTGGCAGGGTCCACCTGGACCTGTATGACAGAGTGGAGTGAATCTGGACCTCCAAGAATCATAGCAGCTGCAACCAAATACACAACCATGGCCTTGGCCCCAAGACCTAGAGACAAAGAAAGGCAGAGACCTACCAGTGGTCAGTGCTGTCGTAAGTGGGACTAGTGATGTCTCAGTGGACATTGTGAGGGACAGTGGAGGTTACTTACTGAAGGATAGAAGTCTGGGTCCAGACTCACTTCTGAATTCCAGGGGATCTGGGATGTTCTTGGGGGTAGAGGTGGAGGTGAAGGCCAGGATAAATCACATGCTTTCTCACAAGTAACCAGCCAGCCTGGACTTGTGCTCAAGGCCCCTGGTCCCATTCTAGAGGAAGATCTGACACAATTGCTGACCCCTACTTCCAACAACTTAATTCAAGTGAAATCAAGTTAAAATGAATATCAGGGACATCTTCAAGAAAAAATAGAAGGGATGGTGTAGAACATGGTAACAGTACTACCTCGGGATGAAGTAAGGGAGGGGTATTAACACCCCTGGTCCTACTAACTAAAGGCAAAGCCACATTTAAATCATGGGTCCACCGCTTAATGACTGTGTGATCAAGTTATTCAACCTCTCTGAGACTCAGTTTCTTCATCTGTGAAATGGAAACAAATCTTAGAACTTACTTCAATGGGTTGTTGGGAGAATTAAGATAAGGTGCAGTGTCTGGCACTTATAAGAATTTGCATGAATGCAGGATTTTATTATGTTTAATAGGCAGGATCCAGCATATTAGCCAGCTCCTACCCTCAGCAGCTTCTCTGCTGGGTGACTGTCCACAGTCAATTGTAGATTCACTCACATCAGTGGTCCTGGGGCCTCTCTCTTACCTACCATAGTGTAAGGATGGCTCCTTCTGACAGTCATCTCCATCTGTGGAGATCAAGCCCCTCTCATGCCTGGTGCACAGGACTCCAAACTTTCCAAGAGAGAGGTTGGTTGATTTTAGTAAAACAGGTCCTACTAAAAATAATCAGCCAACCTGATTGTAAGGCAAAGGCAAAGACTTGCCATCCAGGCTGGCAAATCCATGCCTGGTATTCGCAACCGCAGATTCTCTTTGGCCAGCACGTGTTTCCTGGGTGATAAAGTGTTTTGAGTCCAAACTCGTTCTGTTTGCCACACAACACGCCAATAAATTGGGAGATGAGGTATTGGAGCAAGGAATAATGACTTTATCAGAAAACTGGCAGACCGAGGAGATGGGAGACTAATGTCCTGGAGAACCATTTTCCCCCAAGTAGAATTCAGGCTCCTTTTATACTACAAAGGGGAGGGAGAGTGGTTGGTTGTTGCAGACTTCTTGGTATCAAACTCCTTTGTTTTTGCAGCTGTCCGTGTAGGTCAGGTCATGGTGTCCCTCTAAACGTCCAGCAAGACAAATGTTATTTTCTATCTTGCAAGTTTTTATCTTTATATGAATGGGAAAGTGTTAATATCTTTAAAGGTCAAAGCTTTGAGAATGGGCTCTCCTGTCTATTTCAGGCTCTAGGCAACATTCTTTTACAAAAGGTGCAGAACCAGCATGACTGAGCACAGGAAACAGAGCCCAGGGTTAGAGCCAAAGGAACAGATCTAATATGGAATCAGATTTGTTCTTACCTATTACAAAAGCGAGATCAAACCCTCAGAGGCTGAGATGTCATTTTAAAATGTGGGAGAGAATCTAGAATAAGCTGAAAGTTTTCTTTCTTTATTTGCACTTTAAGTTACCATTTACATATGGTAAAATTCATCCTTTTTAGGTGTACAGTTCTGTGAATTTTGACAAATGTATACAGTCATATAACCACCACCACAATCAAGATAACAAATAATTCCATTATCCTTGAACCCTTTTGTAGTCAATCCCCTCCCACGACCATCAACTCCTAACAGTCACTGATCATTTCTATCATAATTTGCCTTTTCACAGAGTGTCATATAAATGGAATTAGACAGTAGGTAGCCATTTGTGTCTTTCTTCTTATGCTTATCATAATGCTTTTGAGATTCAAAAAAATTTCATTTTTCAAAAGCAGTTTCATTTATCAATAATTTGTTCCTTTTTATGGCTGAGTATTATTCTACTTTGTGGATGTTACTACAATTTGTGTAGTCATTCTCTAGTTGTTGAACACTCGAGTTGTTTCCAGAATTGGGGAAATGTGAACAAAGTTGATAAAAACATTCACGTACTGGTTTATATGATGATATATGTTTTCATTTCTCTTGGGTAAATATCTAGGAGTGGGGTTGCTGGGTAAAACAGAAGGTGTATCTAACTTAACAAGCTATTTATAAAGTAGCTGTAACATTTTACATTCGTATTAGTTACTCTGGTTCCTTGTCAGCACCTGGTATTATTGTTTGTTTTTTAATTTTAGCCATTCTAGTCAGTGTGAAATGGTATCCCATTATGTTTTTTATTGAGATATAGTTGATGTACAATATTATATAAGTTACAAGTATATCACACATTGAGTCACAATTTGTAAAGGTTATACACCATTTATAGTTGTCAAACATTGGCTGTATTCCTTGTGTTGTACAATATCTCTTTGTAGCTTATTTATTTTATATACAATAGTTTGTACCTCTTAATCCCATACCCCTGTCTGGCCCCTTCCCCCTTCTTGCTCCCCACTGGTAACCACTAATTTGTTCTCTATATCTGTGAATCTGTTTCCTTTTTTGTTATATTCACTGATTTGTTTGATATTTTAGATTTCACATATAAATGATGTCATACAGTATTTGTCTTTCTCTGTCTGACTTATTTCACTTACCATAATATCCTTCCAAGCCCATCCATGTTGTTGCATTAGGCAAAATTTCATTCTTTTTATGGCTGAATAGTATTCCATTGTATATGTGTTTATGTATATATATACACACACACATATATATACATGAATGTATATATATTCATGTATGTATACATGGATGAATGGACACTTAGGTTGCTTCCATATCTTGACAACTATAAATAATGCTGTTATGAACATTGGGGTGCATGTATCTTTTCAAATGAGTGTTTTTGTTGTTTTTAGATATATACCCAGGAGTGGAATAGCTGAGTCATATCGTAGTTCTATTTTTATGTTTTTGAGAAACTGCCATACCGTTTTTTACAATAGATGCACCAATTTACATTCCCACCAACAGTGTACGAGGGTTCTGTTTTCTCCACATCCTCACCGACATTTGTTATTTGTGGTCTTTTTGGTGATGCCATTTTGATGACAGGCATGAGGTGATACCTCTGTGGTTTTGATTGCATTTCTCTCATGATTGATGATGCTGGGTATTTTTGATGTGCCTGCTGACCATCTGTATGTCTTCTGTGGAAAAAATTTCTGTTCAGGTCTTCTGCCAATGTTTTAATCAGGTTGTTTGTCTTTTGCTGTTGAGTTGTATAAGCTGTTTATATATTTTGGATATTAACTGCTTATCAGTCATACCATTAGCAAATATTTTCTCGCAGTCAGTTAGTTGTCTTTACATTTTGTTTATGGTTTCCTTTGCTGTGCAAAAGCTTTTAAGCCTGATTAGGTCCCATTTGTTTATTTTTGCTTTTATTTCCTTTGCTTTAGGAGACAGATCCAAAAAAACATTGCTATGATTTATGTCAAAGAGTGTTCTGCCTATGTTTTCTTCTAGAAGTTTTATGAATACTGGTCTTACATTTAGGTCTTTAATCCATTTTGAGTTTAGGTTTGTATATGGTGTAAGAAAAATGTTCTAATTTCATCCTTTTAAATGTCACTGTCCAGATTTCCCAGCACCACTTACTGAAGAGACTATCTTTTCTCCATTATATATTCTCGCCTCTTTTGCCATATATTAATTGACCATAAGTGTGTGGGTTTATTTCTGGGCTCTCTTTTCTGTTCCATTGATCTATTTGACTGGGCCAGTACCACACTGTTTTGATGACTGTAGCTTTGTAGTATAGTCTGAAGTCAGGGCACATGATTCCTCTAGCTCTGTTCTTCTTTCTCAAGATAGTTTTGGCTATTTGGGATCTTTTGCATTTCCATACAAATTTTAGAATTATTTATTCTAGTTCTGTGAAAAATGCCCTTGATATTTTGATAGGGATGATTTTTTTAATTTGTATTTTACTAATTACTAGTATTTTTAACATCTTTTCATATGCATATTTGCTTTTCATGTCACTTCTTTGGTAAAGTGTCTGTTTAAATCTTTTGTCCATTTTTTAAATATTGGATTGTTTCCTTTTCCAGGTTTGAGAGGTTTTTTAACAGATTCTGGTTACCAGTCTTCTTTCAGGTGTGTAGCTTGCACACTATTTCTTTCCATTCTCTTACTACTGGCTTTTAATAAACAGAAGTTTTTAATTTTTATAAAGCCCGACTTGTCAAAATTGCCTTTTATCTTTTGTGTTTTTTTATTTCTCTATGGTTTGTATCCTACCTAAAAAAACTTTGCCTAATTCAAAGTCACAAAGATTTTCTTCTATACATTTGTCTAGAGGTTTTATAGTTTTGCATTTTACATTAGTTCTATGATTCATTTGAAGTTAATTTTGTAGATAATATAAGGTAATAGATCAAGGTTCCCTTTTTTCTTGAATATGGTTGCCCAATTTTCCTAGTATCATTTTCTAAAGGCTATCCTTTCCCCATTGAATTTTCTTTGTTTCTTTATCAAAAATCAATTTATCATACATGTGTAGATGTGTTTCTATATCCTATTGTGTTCTATTCAACTGTGTGTTTATATTTTCTCCCACACCACAGTCTTGATTATTGTTTCCTTATAGTAACTCAAATATTCTGAATCCAACAATTTTTCTTGGTCTCAGATCCTTTTTATTTTCCACATACACTTTAGAACAAACTAGTCTATTTCTATTTTAAAAAAAAAAACTTGCTAAAACTTTGTTTGAGATAATATTGTATCTACAAATTGATCTGTGCAGAGAATTGACATCTTGACAACACTGAGTTATCCAATCTATGTATATGTCTCCATTTACTTAGGTCTTTTTGTACATATTTTTTAGATGTATTCTTAAAAGTATTCTTTCACAATATGTGTTATTATTGTTGTTTGGGGTACTATTATAAATTATACTGTTGTTATTTCAATTCCTAATTATTTATTGCTAGTGTATAAAAGTACAATTGATTTTGGTATAAGGGATTTTTATCCTGCAATTTAATTAAATTCAATTATTGGATATAATAGCATTTTTCTAGATTGAGATTTTATATGTAAACAATTGTGTAGTCTGAGAATAAAGTAGTTTATTGCTTCTTTCCCGTATGAATTCCTTTTATTTCCCTTTCTTGCCTTATTGCACTGACTAGAACCTCCAGACAATGTCAAATAGGAGTGGTGGGGGCAGAATCCTTGCCTTGACAATCTTAGGGGGAAATTAGTCTTTTATCATTAAGTATGATGTTCAATTTTTCACAGATACCCTTTGTCAGGTCAAGGAAGTTTCCTGTTTTCTGAGAATTTTTATCATGAGTAAATGCTGAATTTTGTTGCATGTTTTTTCTACATCTAATCAAGTTGATGATATGGTTTTTCCTTTTCAGACTGTTGAATTACATTGCTTTCCAAACATCAAACCAACCTTGCATTCCTGAGAGAAACCCCATTTAGTCATCATGTATTATCATTTTTATATATTATTGGATTCAGTTTACTACTTTTAAAAGGATTTTCATGTTTGTGAGAAATATTGGTCTGTAATTTTCTCTTTTTATAATGTCTTTCTCTGGCTTTTGGCATTAGAGTAATGCTGGTTTCATATAATAAACCAGGAGATTCAGTTCCAAGTGAATTTTCAGTATGATCATAAATCAGAAGGAATTATAATGTCTGACCCTGAGCTGTTTGCTCTGCCTCCAGCTGGCTCTTAGTCACAGTTCTAGATTTGGAAGAACTTTCATGTCTGGTAGATTTCTGCAATTGAAGGAAATGAGTGTTGATTTTCAAATAACCGTTAAGAGTCAAGAAAATAAAATGTCACAACTATGGGGATCTTTTCTTCTGAGTAACAAAAAGACTCTGTCATTTATACAATGGCAGGTATAATTCATTTACTGACCAAAGTGATTTTTGTCTAGGGTCCTTGGTTACCATAACTAAGGATCATGGAAGAAGCAATACTGATTCAATGATTAGCAGTCTCCAAAACAGAAATTGAAACAAAATATCAATATGTCCATTAAATCTTCAGTTTGGGTATTTAGATGAGAGCATGCTTCCCCATGCTAAGGAAGTACACTTTGAAGACTCACATTTCTGTAGACAAGAATATAGATTAGTGCTGCCCAACAGGATTTTCTGTGACAATGGAAATGATCCCTATCTGTAATGTCCAGTAAGGTAGTCACTAGCTATATGTGGCTACCAAGCACTTGAAATGTAACTAGGGTGACTAGGAAACTAAATTTTAATTTTACTTAATTTTTTAAACTTTAGATTTAAATAACCACATGTGGCTAGTGACTACCAAATTGGACAATCAACAATAGAATGTCAGTTTTATTTCTTGAAAAATTTTAGGAACAAAAGTTCTCATAAGGAAAGGGGAGGGGAAAGACTAAGCAACAAATTGTAAGGCTAGAGATAATAAGGTTTACTGAGCAACCTGCAGGTGAAATTTCCATCAGATTACAGACTGATGGAGTCTCTATGCTTCGTAAGTCAATTCTATTCTGATTTACTTGGGCATTTATTACCATCATGCTGACAAAAGTATAAAGTTGACAATGGGTAGAACATTATTGTTTTTATGTGGAACTAGATGTTCTTATGGTGCTCTGTATTTTTATATTTGTACTCTCTGTGGGAAACATCACATTCTATTCAACATGGCTTCTCTGAGATTCCCACACATTGAAAAAATGTTTTGGCCCTTGAGGGTGGTAGCATGAATGTCTGAGCTTTATATCACTAATAGGAGATTCAAAAAGGAATCAGACTTCATTTTTGTGTTTTGGGTTTTGCTACTTAATTTCATTTTCTGCCTTTCCTTTTCTCTTTCTGTTTTCTTTCTTTCATATTTCTTTCTTAATAACTAAGACGGATAAGGGGAACAATTAAAAATAAATGGCATGCTTTGGAGTGGCATTGAGCTTGACTCCATTTTTGTGCATTTCCCTCAAAGGACTTTTATGTTAAATCACTTACTTGCTATCAGAGATCCTCACAGTGAACACAACTTAGAGATTCATCAAAATGACAAAACTGAGAGTCTCCAGGGCAGGAAAAGGTCACCAGACTCTGTACAGCGCTTGACCTGTTTGAGTCCTTAACAAATGCTCTCGGGATGGTGATGCCTTTGTTCTCATCCGTTCTGGTGGAAATGATTTAGTGAATGCTCTGCACCTTTCTCTCCCTTCAATGCCACCCTTGACCCCTCACCCCCCACCCTTTCACATTAGATCTTTTTGCTTCACTGGCCTTTCCGGATGAGGAAGAGTCTCACCAAATCAAGAATGCACCTTTTGAGAAGAGGTCAATTAGTCCTGGCGCGTAATGAGGACTAAGCTGCTCTCTCCACTTTGACCATTGATTTAAACACTATTCACAGGCTCCAGGGTGCTCATGAGGCAACGCTCTGGGAACTGATGAGGGACTTCATCCTCCATTCCCATAACCCATGCCCAGTCACCCCAGAGAATCAGCCACCAGCCACAGCTCCCTCCCATCCAGCTACATGGTAACCAAAACAAGCCCCTTCTGTGTACAGTTTCTGTAGCGTGTAATTGCCAACTGGTGAAAGAGAAGAATAGAAAGGAAATGTATTGAGGGAGCTCTGACAGAATTATCATAACAAGGGTTCTGAGGCCCCCACCCCACATGCCAGGAGGCATACTTTATGGCATGACCCATGCCTGCAGGCTGCCCGGTGCAGGAGCTGCTCCATTCAGAACCTGGCCCCTTCACTAATGCTTGTGTTTCCTAAAGCCATGGACTCTCAGAGTCAAGAGACCATGGAGAGCCTTTCTCAGCATGAGGTTTCCTTCTTCATATCCTCCCCAGGTGACCACCATGGAGACACCAACCACTATTTTCCTAGAATACATCCAGTTGAACCAAATAATTCATAAGCTATCCAACTTTCCTTGATTTTATCATTTCTGCCCAAAGCTAAATTTCTCTGGTCCTTTCAATTGTGTCTCATAAGGCATGATTTTAAGGTTATTCCCTGTCCTTGTTACTCCGATAGTCAAGGTCAGTAAGGACATTCAAGCTCAGCCACATCTTGTAGATGTCTTCATTGACCTCTATGTGTTTGATTTGAGTTTAGCAGAGTAGGGTCAGAGGTTTGTGAAGGGTCTTGAGGTAGAAGGTCAGGGGAAGGGGAAGCAGCGTTGGGTTAGGGTGAGCATACCTGGAGACGGGAACAAGGTTTCTCACTGTGAAAGAACTTCAGTCTTAGAAATAATCGTATCATTCTTGAGCACCTATCAGGAAGTATATCCGGCATTTCACATACATTAATCCTTACAAGAAAGTCAACCGTGTGACTGTCACTTTGCAATGAAAGTATGAAGTTCATAGAGATTAAATGATTTGCCCAAGGTCATGTAGCTAATCAGTGGCAAAAAATGTATGACTCCAAAACTTCTAACTTAGAATAATTTCTCCTGGCCAATGCCACATCCTCAAATCATGCAAACTCTTAAGGTCCAGATGTTTTCTGTTTTGACCTTTCAGATCTGGCCATTCACTCCTCTGTGGTCTGATAATTCCGGGCTCAGCTCATTACCTACTATGGCCTTCAGTTCTTTCCTGATCCTTTCAGACGTCTTGCTCTGCACTTGGATATCTTCCTGATACCACAAACTAGTCAGAGTCCCTGGTTCTCCCCTTATCGTTCTGCGTGGACACACACTTGCACTCCCTTAAGAGAAAGGAAGATTCCAACCCCCTGAATCACTGAATCCACGTGTTTCTTCCTGGCCAGTTCTGTGAAATGATACTCTCGGTGTTCAAAGAGGAAAGCTAGTTCTTTTGTTCTAGGGCTTCCAAATGCCATTAGGTGAATTTTAAATTCTCCAAATGTGCTAAATGTTCACATTTTCCTTCTTTTTTTTTTTCCTTTTGGTGGTGATCTTCCTCAAAGAATGCAGTGTCCTGTGGATGCTCCCTGATTGTCAGAAAGTGAAAGAAGGAATGGAACAAGCATCCAGTCATTTAAAGGCTCATTAAGCTGGCTTTCAGCTCATTCTCAAATGTTATAACTCGAGTCAAATCTCCAGAGACCTTTTTAAGCTCTTTTGCTTGTAATGCAGTTCAGTTGATTGAAAGCCATTAGAAAGTTCACATCAGAAATCCATTGAAGTTGAACATGGACATGATATTCTGACTGAAGAACCTGGTTCTCATGAACTGAAGAGTACTTTGTACTTTTAACAACTGTTTAAAAACTAGAACCCCATGTCATCCAGTCTCTGCAGGTTATAGCATTCAAGTAAATACAGTCCAATGGCTATAATAATTAAAAGCAAATCACTCTTTCTTCAAATATCTTAAAGAATGTTGAAGAGAACCAATTTATTACCCACAGTAGTGTTTCTTAAAAGTCTTTTTTCTCTAGTGTTTTCCTCCTCAGTAGCAATCAGTTTCCCAACTTCCCCAAAGCTTCTCCCTATATGCTTCACTCTTGACCTCTGGTCCCCAGATCTTCCTCTAAATACAAGTTGGCACAGACCTCCTCTTTCCTCTTGATATCCCCTACCCAGAGCTTTTCTTGGAACCCAAAGCAACCCACTCTGTCCTCAAATACATGAAATCCCACAGTGCAAGGTAGTTAACACCCTACAGGCAAACCTTGACTGATGGAGAATAGGAGCAGATTGATAAATGTCTCTTTGTTTCTTCCCCTGAGCATTTTGTGAGCATTTCACATTGTCTAGAGAGGTAATTTGTGAGATACTTAATATCCTTTAGTAATTTTTTTTTTTTTTTGCTTGAAGTAGTCAGAGTGAATTATGTTGTTTGCAACCAAGAATCACATCCAATAAAGATTCCAATAATAGCTATTTGAGTTCCAGTTTCCCTGAGTCCTTGACAACACTGGTTATTATCAATTAAAAGAAGCAAACAAAATTAAACAAAAAATATTTCCTTGGGGTCCAGACTTATAGGACAAGAAAAGCAAATAAATTTGTACAGAGTGCCCACAGTTGAGCTAGTTCTTAACTCTGTAGCTACAAACCAGGTTTGAGATTCATTTAAACCAGTGATTGTAAGAATTTAGCTGGAAGGCCATTTCCATCCTTTTATTTCTCTGATCATTTTGTATGGTGACCCCAGGTTTCATGTGGTGCTTGGTGGAAAACATGTGTTTTGCAAAGCATGACTATTTCTGGTTGGTAAACTAGGAGATGGATTTTTCTGACCTGCTGGAGGATTTCACGGATTCCTTCTGAACAGAGGACCTGGTTCCCAAAGCATTTATCTAAATTGCCTTGCCTCAAAACGGCTTCTCAAACTTGAAAGTACCCCTTTCAGCAGAGTGAATACATTCCCTTTGGGATCTGGCAGCAGAGTAAGAAGTGGCACAACTTGATTTTAAAATACCTTTGAAATTTTGTTCTTATCAAAAAATTAATTTAAATTTTACATTCTGTTCACTAAAATGTCAATGTTACATTTATATACATATAATAAACACAATTACTTACTAAGGACAATTTCAGTTAAATAAATTAGATGGGATAATCGATTTATTTCTGCTACATCCCAAAATGAATTGATCTGATCCAGGTGTCAAATATGCTAGGTACACCTCTGGTTTGGACCCTACTTCACATCTATATCAGTACAGTTAGCCAGTGACCATCAGATACATGAAATACACAGAGCAAATTAACAAACCAAAAAGATGAAGCAGAGAGTAGACTGGGACAGAAGGAAACTTAAACCTCAACCTAAGCTCTTCAGAGATAAAAGAAATTATTGCCTCTTTGAATAGAAGTAACAAGAATAAGATATTATCTTAAAGAGAAAAGAAAGAAACTTTTGAGAACAAGAAATAATTCTCAGGAATTTAAAGTAGAAACTCAAATTCTTTTAAAAAAATAAGTAGGGAAAAAAGATAATGTTGAGAAAATCTTAATAGAAATAGAACAAAAATAAATTATACCAAGTGGGAAAATAGGATAAAAAAAAAAAGATTTTTTAAAATAGAGGATCAGTTCAGAAGCTCTGGTCTCTGACTAACAGGAGTTCCAGGAAGAACACCAAGAAAATAGACAGAAGTAAGAAATCAGATAACACCAGAAGTGTTCCCAGAAATAAAGGCCATGAGTTCCAGAATTGAAATGGCCACCGAGTGAGAACAATTTAAAAAAAACAAACAAACAAAAAAAAAAAAACACCAAGGCAAAACCACTGTGACATTTCTGAATATTGGGAATGAAGAAAAAGTCCTAAGAAATCCCAGACAGAAATAACAGAGTCTATACCAAAAGAGAAGAATCAGCTTGGCACTAGATTTTCCAGAAGCACCTGGAAATCTAGAAGATTCTGGAGCACTACTACCAATATTCTAAATTTTTAAAATATTTTCAATCTAGAATTTTATAAGCATCTAAACTATAACTTAATGAAATTATACAGTAAACATTTTCTGACATTCAAGATCTGAAAAAGATTACTTCCTATGTACCTTATGTCTGAAAGCTACTAGAGGATGTGTTCCATAAAAACAAGAAAGGAAACAGAGATAAAGGAATGCACAGTATCTAGAAAATGAAGGGCATAACCTCAGGAAGAGACCATATTCAGACATGAAAAGAATTCCTTGATTAACACTTAAGGGAGTACCCAGGTCAGCAGCTATGCAATAGGCCTTGAAAGTCCTCAAGTTTGGGTTGGAGCAGGAAGATGAAGTACTCCAGAAACAGTGTCTCCTCCAAGAGAGGGAAAAAAAGGGAGCCAGTTCCTGAAGTTATGTTCTTCTGAAGAATGTGCAAACTAATTAGTGTAGGAACATTAAGCAGATCTAAAAAATAATAATAATAATACAATTTGAACTCCAGGGGAAAAAAACAAGTGTACAAGAAAGGAAATGGAATCACAGATGTGTGCAACATTCACATTGTCCTAAAAATGCAAACACTGAGGGCTAATTTAACAAATGATTGTGATTTAACTGCACGGTGAGGATGGGGGTGGAGTATGTATGTGTGAGAGAGGCCAGCTTCCGTCTTTCATAAGGAAAGTCCATCACTGCAATGAGAAGTAGCAGTATTGTTCTATTGTTTAGAAAGATAGGACTAAATGCCAAGGAATTAAGTTAAAAGAAATGACAGCGGCTGCCTTTAGGGAAAATGGCTGGGGACAGGAAGGCAGAGGACTGCTATTTTAAGTCTCAATGCTACTATCTTTTTCTAAAATTATGGACACATATTACTTTTGGCAAACATAGTTAAAAGAGAGAAGCCGGAAATCAGAATTCTAATGGAAACTCCGAGGTTTCGTGTGTATAAAATTAATATAAAATTAAAACATAAAATGGGGAGGGCACTTCAGCTTCCAACAAAATATCTCCTTAACCTCTCTGTGCCAGATCAGGCCTCTGGGCCACAGGAAGTCTCTGAAGGGCAGCGAAGGAGGACTTATGGAGCACCCACTGCATGCTAGTGGCCTGGCAGAAGATTCCCAGAGATCACTGTGACTGGCCTCACCACAGCCGTGAGGAATAGAGGAAGTGATTTTCCAGGTGAGAGGCTAAGTCCCAAAAGGATGAAGAACTTGACTGCAGGTATTCTCTGTATTTGTGAGTGCAAGCTGCAGTTACTCTGCAGACAGACAGATAAAACAGTCGGTGATACTTGTGAAGCCATTTTACAGATGAGAAAACTGAGGCTCAGCAGGTCAAGTGGCTTAACCAAGTCAGTAAGTGGCAGAGCTGCAGAGCGGCCCCAGCCTCTGATATAACACCCCACTCTGAACCTCTGGAGCACAGAGACCATGTCTTACCCCTGTTAGTGGCCCCGTACCAGGTAAACTGGACCTGGCACACAGGACTTGCTCAGCCAGGACCCACTGACTGAGACAGGCAGAGCCCTGAAGAGGTCTCACCTCGATTACCAGGCTAGGAGAATTTCCAGCAGACCCAAGCCCCCAATTCTTCCTCCTTGTACCTGCTGGGCATGTGACCTCTGAGAAGGCTGCCTGGGTCTAGCTCCTGCAGGGGCGGGACCCTCCATCCAAACAAGAGAGAACCATTTGGCAATCCTTCAAGTGACCCAAAGAGCCAGGTTACAGCTGCACCCCGGCTTTAATACTGAAATGTCACACATTTTAAATTATAGGACAATAACAATTTCAGTCTTAAAAAAAA
The DNA here is from genome assembly GCF_009834535.1 of Camelus ferus. NCBI lineage: Eukaryota > Metazoa > Chordata > Mammalia > Artiodactyla > Camelidae > Camelus > Camelus ferus. The sequence continues at coordinate 109,868,403 of NC_045697.1, read as the reverse complement.
TAGCAAAATTAAATCTTTAATACAAAAAAACAATGAAATCATGGAAACAATTTTGGAGTCCACAGAAATTTTGAAAATGGCATTAGCAAACTGTGAAATCAGGGAGATAAAAATCAGATGCCCTGAGGGGGAACAGCCATACGCCCCAGCCCAGCCCCCTCACCCAGAGTCCTGGAGAGTCCCGTTTCCATCCTGCGGGTCCAGGAGGCAGGGGGTCTGGAGCTAATGCATGTCTCCTGCTCGGCGCCTTGGAAAAGCACGGAATGAGTGAACTTTCCAGCATGTGATGTTGGTCTTCCTGAAGACTGAGAGGATAGTCTGTGGAAACCAGCACCCTGGGAGAAGCCCTGGGAGGCAGAAGGGTGCACTTCAAAGGATCTTAGAGAAGTAATTTCATTCCTACAGCTTCTCTTTGGTGGTCTTTGTGGGAGTCAGAATCACAGGGCCTATCTCTGGGGCTTCCATGATAATAATTTTGAAATTATTCCCAGGACAAAGCACTTGTTGTAGGGATTAAGTGCTGGAGAGCCGGCATAGAGAACATGGTAGAATACGAAACGTTTTCAAAAGCTTCTCTTTGCTCTTTTTTTTTTTAAATTGAAGTACAGTTAGTTACAATGTGTCAATTTCTAGTGTACAGCATGATGCCCCAGTCATACATATACGTGAGAGCTTTAAGGTCATGGTAACATGAGCAGAATTAATAGCCTGCTCTTGATCAGGAAATTTCTGAGTTGTTTCTCTTTATGACTCATGGGACCAGAAAGATGGGGAAAGAATATCTAAGGAAGGGTGTTTGATCCTAATAGGGTGGTGACCAATCTAATTCTCTGCCACAATTGTCAAGTTCAAGGCAGCCTGAAGCGAGGGCGAGTTGAATGTGTGCTGGCAAATGAGTGTGGGCAAGAAGGGTACTGTGGTCCTGGGGCCAGGAAACACAGGTGCCCGCCTCGTCCTCAAGAAAAACAAGGCTCAAGTCCCCCAGAATAGAATTCAGAGAGAAGAAACAGGGGAATCTTTCCATGGAAGTTCATTCGTGAGGTTTTCCTGGACCTGCCACCCCATGGCTTTCTTGCTTTCCTGCCCACTGGCTCATGGGAATTTCTGAAGGAAATTCCGGCCCTCTGGAATATCACATTTTCAGTTTCTTCTCTCTGACCTTGAGGTTGCAGAAAATGTCAAGTGTAGAAGAGTGCTTCTGTCTTCCACCCTGGGTATTAAACACTTGGGGGGCATCTGTCATACCACCAGGTGCTGCCAGACCTGCCTGGAGCCAGCTTCCTAGGGGCAGGGTGACCGCCTCCATCCTCACTTCTGCTGGATGGCTATTCAAGATCAGCAGATGCAGCACCACAGAAATGCAAGTTTCTCTAAATCATTTATTCCTGCCCTGATCATCTCGCATTTTAACAACATCAGAAGGGGAACTTGGATAGTGGGGGCCAGCGTATCACAAGAAAAGGCATGAAGGCAAAACTGAACAGCCTATTCTTGTCTTCAAGAATGTTTTCCAACCATCTTTGCTCCTGGAATCCTTGAAAACCTGTAGTACTTCCTGGGAGAGTGTTTTTCTACCCAGAAGGGCATGGATGTTAAGCATCCTACTTCAGGGCAGAAATGAAGGCTTTACAACATTATTTGTTTCCCAGGCGTTTTGCCCGACTATGACTATGCTGCCTGGCTTTAAGATCTGCCTTGCCCTGCAAATCAACAGGCCCCAAGGGCACTTCTGCTTCAACTCAAAACAGTCTCTGCCAGATTTTTCATCCTTACATCCACCAAAACATTTTAAATGCTGCTGAGTGCAGTTCTCTTTTGTGGGGTGCTATTCAAGATCAATAAATGCAACCCTGCTTCTCTGCATCCAGAATCTTTCTATGGCAAACACTGAGCTTATAAAGGCTGCCTCCACACTGATGATGGGATCAAAATCAGAACAATTGCTCTGAAAGATGATCTGATGCTACGTTTTATAATGAAATCCCCCAAATGAGGACATCTGAAGTCATGCTTCCTTTCCAATAACTTATCCTGTGGCTGTATTTAAAGTTATTCCTAAAGACATTCATGTCAGTAGGCTTTATTATAGGAAAAAAATCTAAATCAGTCTGAAGGTCCATTAATACAACATTGTAGAACTTGACACAACACTGTAAACTGACTATACTTTGATAAAAATATATATACATAGAGTAAAAAAATACATTGTTTCAATTAATTATTGTACATCCATACACTAGACAAAGATCTCTTGTGCCACCAATCAGAATAGTGTCATGAAGGTCTATTTACTGACAGGCAAAATGCACAGGTTGCAATACAGAATGTTAAAGTGGGCCACAAACAATGTACAGTATGATAAAGTTTATAATGTACGTGTGGACACAGAGAATGTTCGTTCATCCATTCACCAAGTACCTGTGACACACTTCTATGTTCTTACTGCTCCGGGAACTGTTCCAGGCACTGGGGAGACAGCAGTGAGTCAGACACCTAGAGGTCCCACCCATATACAGTTTACAATATTAAAAGGTAGAGAAAGTTAATAAACAAATGAATATTAAATATAATGTCAGAGAGGGATTAGCGCTATGAATAAAAGTAAGCTTGGGTAATGAATTGGAGTGTGGAGGAGGGGACGATTTTACATAGCGTGATCCGCGAAGAGTTCTCTGAGGAGATGACATTTGGACAGAATTGTGCAGGAAGACGGAGGGAGTGCCAGGCTCTCCTCAGATGACACCAAGCTCAGATGCTGACGAAAAGCATGGTGGGCACATACAAAGCCCAGTGAGAAGGACCCATGGCTGGGAGCTGGTGGGAGAAGAAATCAGTGGGTGGGCTAGCAAGGGCCAGGGTCTTTTGCAAACCACTGGGTTGGTTTTGGGCTGAGGCTTAACTAGGACTCTGGCTGCTGTGTGAGGACTAGTCTATAGGGGGCGCAAGAGTGGAAGCAGAAAGACCAGTTCAACCGCCACTGCAGAAGAGGCTTCTGGCTTGAACACGGGCAGCAGTAATGGAGTTGGTGAGAAAAAAAGTCTGGGTATATATTTAAGGAAGCATTTCCAGGATTGTCTAATGCACTGGGTCGATAGCATGAGGTAGAGAGAGGAGTGAAGTTTTTGGTCTGAATAACTTAAAAAAATGATAATATTGATGCCACTAATGGAGTTAGTAAACACTGAGGGAGGCAGAGTTGGAAAGGGAAATCAGAAGATACCAACCAAAGTATCTGATAACAATGCTAGCTAACACTCACAGAAGTGCTTGCTCTGGGCCAGGCACTTTGTAACATCTATATTCACTCATTTAATCATCACAATAACCTTTAAGATGGGTTCTTATTATTGCACTTGGGAATATGGCTTACTTTTATATTTACCTAAATATGCTCATTTTCTTTGCAATGAACGTGTATACCTTACATAATGAAGGAAAGTGTGTGTGTGTGTGTAATAATCCCAGCAAAAAGAAAATGATATATTTATAAAAGTACTTGATGAGTCTCTGGTAATTGCTCGGTCTAGGGTCTTTTACTTCAGCAGATTTTCAACTTTTTTCCTGCCAGGTCAGATAAGTTCACATTATCTTATGGATGATCCCCAAGTAACACACAGTTTCCTGCATCCTGATTGTAATTTAACCCCTATGTTCCTTGACTTTTAAAAACACTCTCATGCAATGAGAGAGGGAAAAAAAAACATTTTAAAGGGATAACAGTGAATCTGTTTTAATTTTTTTGTGTATGAAATTTGGCAAATGGATTGCTTTCAACTCTTCCACTTAATACATCCTCACACAGTATGTTTGACTCATTCCACATGGATGCAAACTCATGAGTGGGTCCCTACACCGAGTTCTGGTTTAAATGTTTATACGAATCAGATAACTGGAGGGCATTGATTTTTTTTTCAACATTTCATAAAAGAAAGCTCTCACTTATTTTTGTCTTTTCTCTCCAGTCACTAGGATTTAACCACAGATTGGGTTTTTTTGTCCAACAAGTTCTATCAATGTGAATGTGTTCATTGAAGCATAGAGAACAAGGGTGATTGTAGCTCCTGACAATGGATGAACAGGGGGACATTTGGGGCAGGGGCCCCTGCAAGTTACCATAGTGACGCTTCTGACTAGAGAATCGTGCAACCCTACCTGCCACGGAAGTCACTGATTGAAATGGGATTCTAACTATCCTCTGCTGCTATCAGATAATTTCAGGGTATGTAAGTGGAGGATGAACTAACCAGGTCCAATTTAAAATGAAAAGTCGATTGAGACCTCAGCTCATTCTGCTCCTTCATTAATGCTTAATAAGCTCCCTGATGCTGGAATTACACCAAGGGCAGTCACATTCAATTACCGTAACTTCAAAACACGTATCGATTTTTATTTTCTTTTGCGTATGTAGCGAGGAATCCCATCATGAGTCTTGTTAAGTGGAATTGGATACGCATTGAATCAAACTGTGTCTCCTGAGTCAATTGCATTGCAACTGGAAAGGAATTAGAGATTGCCTGGCCCAACCTTGTCCCCTCATAGATGAGGGAACATATGGTCAGAGAGGCGGAGTGATCTGCCCAGGACCACACGGAATGAGGGCCAGCAGCCCGCTGCCCTCACCCTGAGCCCAGTGCTCTTTCTGCCCACCAGACCCTGTAGAATAGGAAAGAACAAATCTGACTCTGTATTTGATCTGTTCCTTTCTCTTTAACCCTGTGCTCTGTTTCCTAGGCTTAGTCTTAGTGGTTCTGCACCTTTTGTAAAAGACTGTTGCCTAGAGGCTGAAATACACAGGAGAGCCTATTCTCAAGGCTCTAAGCTTTAAGGATATTAACACTTTTCCATTCATATAAAGATAACAAGTTGCACAATAGAAAATAACGTTTGTTTTGTTGGAGGTTTTACTGGGACACCATGACCTGACCCAGGTGAACAGCTGCAAGAACGAAGGATTCCAAGAACAAAGAACTCCTACACCAAGAAGTTTGCAACAACCAAGCACACCCTCTCCCCTTTTTAGTATTAAAAAAGCCTGAATTCTGACTTGGGGAAGATGATTCTCCAGGACAGTAGTCTGCCATCGTCTTGGTCTTCTGGCTTTCTGAATAAAGTTGTTATTCCTTGCCCCAACACCTTGTCTCCTGATTTACTGGCCTGTCATGTGGCGTGCAGAGTTTGGGCTCTGTAACACTTGCAGCCTTTCTTGTGCGTAATCACCTGCCAAGGCTTCTGCGGGTAGTCTCAGTCGGCCCCACAGTGATCCCAGGATTGGATTCAGGAAGTATCTCCAAAACTTCACCATTGGCCTCGTGTCTCCCACAGCAGCAGAGCTGGGCCCCCCGGGGGGACAGGAAAACCCAAGCAGGCAGCAGGACAGATGCTGTAGCACCTCATGGCCAGGAACCACAGAAGCCCGTGACCCTACCCTGAAATCCAGCCTGGAGATTGTAGAAGGAAATATGGGAGGACTAAAAAAAGGGCAGATGGAGAGAGAGAGAGGGGCTGGGGGGATCACAGCATGCTCATGGATGTATAGAAAATTAAGGCAGCATCAAGGAAACATAGGTCAAAAGCATTTCATAATCAAGACCTGACCGTTTAAAAGCCACTTTCAACAACAACTATAAAAGCCTTGTCCGAGAACTACTCCCCTTAGGCTCAAGTTTGGAGCAAGAGAAAAATTCAGATCTTGACTGACACCTTTCTTCTCTTGCATTTCAGCTGCATTTCCTTTAGCAGATCAACTAACAACAATATCCCAGCCTGCATCCTCGCATCAAGAGCCTAAAAACTTCTGATAGGAATAGTTTTAAAAATTAAAAGTTGGCATCTGATCAGCTCTGCAGTAATCACACTGTTGTCAGCGTTGAGAGTACATTTAGGTGTGGAAATACAATCCAGATTTGATGCCAACTGTATAAATATATATTCCTGCCTATAACTATCTATCCAAGCCAATAACAAACTACTGACTTTTGTATACCCTGGAGGGTACTATAAACAGACTGGGTTTACCTAACAAAATCTTTACCCTCTGTTCTGATGACAAGTGTGACAAATCCCAGCTAACCACTCTTTGCAAAGACTTCCTCACAGTGACAAGTCAGAGTGCCATCCATGTCAGTTACATAGCTGGCTTTGGAGTATCAGCCAATAGCAGCAGATCTGTCCTGGGGTTGCATTGATGAACGATTCCTGCCAACTCTAATTCCTGGTGAGCTGTCCCTTGGATTTACTGATTCAGTGGAATCCGCAAATAATACTAGTAAGTCGGACACAAGTCAGTTCACAGAAGAAAAATTCCCTCTCTGTTTTAGTTGATGATGATTGGCAATCTTTCGGGAAACTGGTCTGGATCCTCATCTTGACATCACTGCTGGCTGCACCACCTTGGACAGGCTTTTCCCCTCTGAGCCTCTGTTCTCTCATCTGTAGAATAAAGCAGGAAGTGAAGAGGACCTCTATGGTCATCTCAGACTCTAGCATTCTGCAATTTGGCTTTGGAAGAAAGTATCTATTTATCCAGAGGGATCAGAATTAGAAAGATGTTTCTAATAATTGAAAACAACCAGCCTTGAAAATTTACAAGACTTGTTGCAGGCCAGGGCAATCCTTTCCTCAGGAAAAGGCAGAATCTGGTCTGGGCTGGAGGAAAGAGGGTGTTCATCTGTATGTTTCGAGGAAGGTCTGTGAGCCTTTGCAGAATCATTAACATTTAAATGTGCATTTCTGAGCTTTCTTTCCCCTGGCAAGTACCAGAAACCTCACATATATGTAACCAGGAGCCAGTGTTCCTTCTCCAGATGCCAGGATATATCACAGTCAACATCATCTTCCGAAAGTGTCAGTTGGCCAGATACAGATTTCATTAATGCAACCCAATTCTTAATATCCACTTACTAGAGTCTGGCTCTTTTACTGATTTGGAATCCTGATACTTCATGATTTCCAAAGCTTTACTGTCTACTGAGTCAGTTGCCTTCATGATTTTGATGCAACATTCCTGATCCTGTTAAAGATACCAGGTATGGTACAGAGCACTTCTGAGCCCAGACTTGCCAAATAACAGTCTTATGAAAATATTGCTGAGAGAAAAGGTAATTGTAATGATAGAACAGAAAGTTTGTGAAAGTCACATTCCACTCCCCCCCCCAAAAACACATTAGAGAAATAACACAAAAAAATTTTAAAAATTAAAAAATTTTAAAATTAAAAATTCGTGTTACAATTCATACCTTGTTAATTAAAGACTTTAAAATAAAGAAATAAAATGCCTTTTTAATAAAAGTTACATCCCATCCATATTACTGGATTTATGTGGGGAATTTTATAGCAAATAACAATCAGATAAACTGTGCCATATTTTAATTCTATGTGTGTAGATCAACCTTGTTTGAAGCAATCACACCTCTAAAAATCTGGCAATATTAAGTTTGTAAATTACAGAGTAGCTGCTTTACATAATGTTTATCGATTTTGCCATGAACAGAGGAGTAAAATTCATTCAAACCTCTGCACCTGAGACCCCAAAAGGAAAACTTTAGTAATTTACAAAGAATCCAGACTAGCACTACACCTAACATGCGCTTGCTATGGGCCAAGCACTATTTTAAGTGTTTTGCTAATATGAACTCGTTTAATCCTCAGAAGGATCTGAGGCAGGTTGTATTATTATCTTTCCACGACACTAACAGATTAAGTGATTCACCAAAATCGTATGCTGTTAAGTGAAGGGACTCAGCTTAGCCCAAGAGCACTCTGGATCCGTTCCCCATGCTCCAAAGCTCTCTGCTACGCTTACGGTCATTTTAAAATGCTAAGTTTAGGGGTGGAGTACAGCTCAGTGGTAGTGTGTGATTAGCATGCATGAGGTCCTGGGTTCACACCCCAGTACTTCCATTAATTTTTTTTAAAACATTAAAATAAATAAACCTACAATGCCGTGTTGGATGGAGCCAACTGCATCATACTGTCTGGAGAGACGGCCACAGGGGACTGCCCCCTGGAGGCTGTTTGCATGCAGCACCTGTTTGCCCGTGAGGCAGAGGGCGCCATCTACCATTTGCAATTATTAGAGGAGCTAAGCCTCCTGGCACCCGTTACCAGCCACCCCACGGAAGCCGCCACCGTGGGTGCTGTGGAGGCCTCCTTCAAGTGCTGCAGTCGGGCCAACATCGTCCTCACCACGTCTGGCAGGTCTGCTCACCAGGTGGCCAGATACCACCCCCGCGTCCCCATCACTGCTGTGACCCAGAATCCCCAGGTTTTTGGTTTTTTTTTTTTTTTTTTTGCAAATGAAATCACATTCGTCCAGATTTTATTCGCTCAAAACTACTAGGGAAGCAGTAGGATTTGGTTTAAACACAGCCAAAGAGCAGGAATTTACCTTAGTGTTAACTCGGAAGCAATCCTGTTGTGAATGTTGTAGCCGGGGTCCGGCAGCATGGGGGCCGGGGCCCCGCTGTGCTCGCTGAGGAATCCCACGGCTCTCTCAGTTCAGGCTCCGGCTCGCTAGAGGTGGACCCACTGTTGATGGCGTAGACGCTCTCTGCTACTCCCTGAGCTGAAGCACAGCCATCTGGCTCCTTCTTCTCCCTGGGACTAGACAGTCCTGGGAGGACAGCCATCCTCCCAGTCTGCCTGGTGGGCAGCAAGGACACGGTGTAGTCTGCAATGATCCCACTCATGTCTAAGTTGCACGCCTGGTCGAAGGCTAGGAAACCAATGTTGGCATTTGCCTCACACACCACAAAGGAGCCATCGTCCATGTTGAGGAGATCGATGCCACAGAAGTCCGTGTCCGTGATGTTGGACACCTGAATAGCCAGCTGCTTGCCTTGTTCCGTCAGTGGGCACATGACGCTCAGGCCACCAAGAGAGCAGTTGCTCTGCGTCCATCTGTCTGTACTGCAGCAAAGCATGGAGCCTATCACCTGGCCCCCAACAGCCACCACCCGGATATCCTTTCCACAGGACTCCTTCAGGAACAGGTAGGACACGTCAAGGCAGGTCAGATGGCAGATGTCTGAGAGGTGGTGTTTATCTCTTGTGAGAAAAATAGCTTTTCCCTGATGTCGGCGCGTGCTCTTCACCACCACCGGCTAGCCCAGCGGCTCGGCTTCATCGATCATTTTGGAAAAGTCTTCATGCCCACCGTAGGAGAAGGTGTCTGGCATGGGGACCCCATGTCCAGCCAGCTCCTGGGACATCCAGAATTTGTTGATGCAGTTTAAAATGCCCTGTGGGCAGTTGACTAAGCAGCAGCCCAACTTCTCCAGGTGTCTCAGGACTGTGATGTCACTATCCGATTGCACTGAGGGTGTGGGCACCCCGGACAAGCACCACATCTAGGAAAGTGGTGAGCGCCTTCTGGCTCAGCTGCAGGCTGAGGTTGCCGCCGACCGTGGTGTTGGCGATCTGGTCCAGGAGCATTGCCCGGAAGCGCACGTCCTGCTCAGAGCAGCACTGCTTCGGGGGCGTAGGATCTTCCCTGTGGTGTATAAGGACCCAGTGCAGGAGGCCTGGGCAGAGGACATGGACCTCTGGGTGAACTTGGCCATGAACGTTGGCAAGGCCCGAGGCTTCATCAAAACGGGAGATGTAGTCATTGTGCTGATTGGGTGGCGCCCTGGGTCTGCCTTCACCAACACCAGCAGGTCCTTCCTGGGCCATGATGGGCCCGGAGCCCCTCCTCCAGCCCCTGTCCCACCCGCCTTCCCCAACCCATCCATTAGGCCAGCAGCACTTGTAGTGCTCACTTGGGGCTGTAACGTGGCACTGGTGAGCTGGGATGTCAGGGAAGACAATGCCTCTGTGAAACATGGCTGTTTGGAAGACCCTGTTTTGGTGCAGTAGTTCAGAGCTGGGTCCCCCATCATGTGGCCCCATCCAAGCAAGGGACGAAGGAGGGCTGCAGGCAGGACTGGAGGCCCCAGAGCTTCACACAGAGGATGACAATTTTCCTTCTTCTTTTCCTTTGTGTACTCGACTCAGTTCCTGCAGAAAATGATACCCAGAGAACTCCCAGCCCTGGCCTGGGATCAGGAGAGAGCCAGCAGAGTTAGGGCAGGGGGCAGTGGTTCCAGTTTCTGCAGACTCTGGCTCCAGCCCTGGCCCTTACTTGCTTCTCCAACCCCCTTGGCCTCCCTCACTCCCACCTTGATCATTGGGCACGTCTGTTCCCTTCACTCCACTCGGCTGTCGCTGCAAACACTTCATCCTCTCCCTTCCTTCTTCCCAACTACTGCAGCTGTCTCCAGGCCTGTTGCTGTAGAGTACAGCCTATCTGTATGTCGATAAACCACAGCTGAAGAAATAAATAAATAATAAATAAATAAATAGACAAACAAACAAACCTAATTACTTCCCCCACCAATTAATTAATTAATTAATTAAATGCTAAGTTTACTAAGTACATATACAAATGATTTAATTTTTTACTTTTTTAAAAATCAGTTTTAAAACCAAAATCCTTTAACTTAACCGAAAATCACAGCCAGGCCTATGAGCACTGCTTCTCAAGGATTTGGAAGGAGAAGCATGTGTTCGTCCTGTACCTCTCAGCTATGATGACCCAAACCCAACTCAGACTTAAGCAAAAGAAAGACTTACTGGAGTTACAAAATGAGATACTGGGGGTAAAGTTGGCCTCAAGGACCCCAAGGGACTCAAGATATGTCATCGAAGCTCACTCTCTTGCTCTCTGTACTTCTTGGCTCTGACTTCCTCTGTCTATTGGCCATATTCGCTTTCTTTCTTTTACTGAATATAAGCTTTCTCCGTGTGAGTGTGTGTGTGTGTGTGTGAGTGTGAGTGTGTGTGTGTGTGTGTGTGTGGTTAAGGGGTGTGACCATGGGCGGCACTGGCTCACCTGACTCCAGGTCAGCACTCCCAGTACAAGCACCCAGTGTGCACAGATACACTCACTCAGAGGTCTCTGTTGGGCCTCATCCTGGGCCAGTCGTGTTACCAGAGGGATTCTTGACTACAATGGCTGGAATCTGGGTTGCAAAATGGTTTCATTGTCACCCATTTTTTCACTTTTATTCATGCACGTCCGGGATCGTCTTGAAAACATTTTCCCCCTCAAGCAAGTTGCTAGAATCTAGTTGGCATCTGTTGGCTTGGTCTGCCCAAGATCCTGTGTCCCCCTCTTTCACTTGGGGAAGCCCTCCCATCCTGCTACATGTGGCTTTGAGGGTGGGGAGCTGTGGTTCACAGCATTCTGCCTCCCTGCCCACTGGGATGGCCAGTCATAGTGGGAGTCAAGAGATTCTTAGGCTTTGCAGGCAGCGATCATGTTCAGAAAACAAGCAACTGGTATGGGATGGAAGACATCTACCTATACAGGCGGGCAGGAACTGAAATCATTGTTAACACAAAGCTGTGACTACAATTCATCCCCAATATCCATTAGCCGTATTCCATAGTAACTAAGTCCCCAGCTGTAAGTTGGACACACTCCAGTTTATATTTTTACATATGAGTGGTCATGTGCCTAAGTTCTGGCTGAAGAGTGTAAGACAAAAATGCTTTTATGTTTTGTGAAAAGGCAGTAGGGTAGGCCCTTTGCCCATTTTTTTCTTTATTCCTTCTCCATTTCTGTTAGCTGGAATGGAGATACAATGGTTGGAGTTAGAGCAGCCGTAATGGAACATGAGGTAACTTGGGATGAAAAGAAGGCATGACAGAAGAACAAAACAAAATTTGCCAGGGTCCCTGAGGATTCATGGGCAGAACAGCCATCTGCACTATCTACTTCCCAACTTCAGCTGGAGAGAAATAAATTTCTATCTTGTTTAAACTACTGATGTTTTGGACCTCTGTTACTTACAGCCAAACCAAATCTTAACTGAGTCTAGAAATAAAGGAATATTTAATCATGCCAGGACATAGGTACTAGGTACCTAAGTTGGCAAATGGGACTAATGAAGTGTTAGGGGATGCTTTTTAAAGTTAACTTTCAGGAACTTGCAAGTCACATGAATCAAACTACTCCTCCACTTAGGACATTCTCCTCGCAAGACCATCCTCATCTCCCCTGTGTTCATAGGAGGGCAGTTTTGTTTTGTAAAATATCCTAACTGATGAATTAAGTTCAGACCGAAAATCGTTCTTCCCCGACGGCTCAGCACGCTGGAGCACGAGTCAGAGCAGCTCTCTTGGCCTGAAGGCCGTTTCCTTATAAGACTCGCCTCTGCTCTGCAAGTCCTCTGGCCTCGCCAACATCCTACAAGTGTTCAAGCCAGAGCCTGGTCAACCACTGCTGTGGAGCTGACAGATTCTTGGCTCTTCTGAGTCCTCTCTTTTTTTTTTTTTTTTTTCTGAGTGACTAAGTAGGTCTAGTTAGGTTTATTATAAGAACAAAAGTTCTTCTGGAAAGCTAATTCTCGAGAATGGTTGAAATGAAAAATAAAACCCCCCTCCCCACCCTTCAGCGTCCAGCCTGATTTAAGCAGATGAAAACGCCAGCGTTTCTGAACCCAAGGCTCTACGTGCGATGTAGAATACAAAGTGCCTTTTCCAGCCATCGTGACAGGAAAAGAACGCACAGGTTTCTCAGGAGAACGCGGCATGGCCCACGCTGATCTAATTTATAGCCCTTCCTGCCAGGAATTAAAACCTCAGGGTTGTGGCTCTTAGTCAATGATTATTTGATATTTTTTTTTGTATTCAGTGCATATTTGGAAATAGTTTTAAATTGGGTTTTTTTAATTACCGATGAAGAGAAAGAACTCCTCTTAACTTCTAAACAGCCACATGGCAAAGCCCTGCTTACCCGGAGAAGGACATTAACAGTATAGGACCACGCGGGGAAATGAGACAGTTTACAATGTTAGTCTGTGAAGGGTGCGTGATGCTGTATTGGTGCTGGTTTTCCACCTTAGCCACAGTCACTTGGAATAAGGTCCCCGGCCGGCCAGAACTCTTGTTTTCGCTTTCTCTCTTCACTGGGAGAGGGCCGTTGATAGTCGGCCCCTGACCTGAGTGTACACACAAGTAAGGGTGTGTCTGCTGAGAGAGGACAAGGTGTGTGGCGGTGCCCCAGGTACTGGTCAGGGACAGCAAGCCTTCGTGTGAGAAATCTGCCTTGGAAGCTTCGTTACTGTCAGGGGAAGGTGGTTTTTAAAAGTCTCTGTGTTGACCTTCTGATATTTTCTCAAATGTAAATCTATTTCAAAGACACTATTCAAAGGACTATTTTTAAAAAGAACCTATAAGAAAACACCATATTTAAAAGATTTTTTAAAGTTTCATCAGTTCTGAAGGCGTGTTTGATTTATCTTGATACCCCACTGCTGTGCTGGCTTCCTAGGGCTGCTGTGACAAATGACCACGAACTTGGTGGCTTAAAACAACAGATATTTATTCTCTCACAGCTCTGGAAGCCAGGAGTCTGCAATTCAAGTGTCAGCAGGGTCTGTTCCTTCTGGGGCGCTGAGGGAGAATCTTTCCCTGCCTCTTTCCCAGCTTGGGGTGACGATTCTTGGCGCTTCTCAGCTTGTTAATGCATCGCTCCAATCTCAGCCTCCTTCTTCTCATGGCTTCCCTGTCTCTGTGTCTGTGTGTCTTCTGCTTTTCTGACTCTTATAAGGACACCTATCACTGGATTGACAGGTGTGTTTATAAGAGCCCAGCCTGACCCAGGATGATCTCATCTTGAGATCCTTCCCTTAATTACAGTGGCAAAGACCCTTATTCCAAAGGTCATGTTCGCAGATTCAGGGTGCACGTGTGTTTGGGGGCCACACTCACCCACCACAGCGGTGATGGTGTCACCCTCCTGGAAGTCCCCAAGGTTCACACGCTTGGCTTCATCTTTAATCTTTCTTCTTCTCTCTTTCCTTTGTTCCAATTTCTGCTTCCCTTCTCCTGGGACGCATGCACAACGTTACAGTTTTGGACAAACTGCAGCAAGGCAGAGACATCTATAAATATGAATTTAATAATAGTATTTTTAATCTTATTGAAAGACATGCAACATAGAACTCGGTTCAAAGTTCTTAAGCATAAAGTTTTGGATTCCACAAGGAAACAAAATTTACAAATTAAAGACAACATAAGTGGAAGACCAATACAATTCAAATATAATCATTCCAAAAGGTTTTTAGTGAGTGTCTATGGTGTGCCGGGCACTGTCAGAGGTGCAGGAAACACAACCAAAAATGCCTGCCCTCCAGGATTACGTTACAGTATATCAGCAACTAGTCGTGACCATGCCACGGCTCGATTTGCCATGTGACAATCTGGGACCACCTGCTACTGGGCAGCGTCATGTGAGTCCAGCAGCTCTGTGCTACTGTTTCCCATCTATCGACCCAATCCAGCAAGCTCTTTTCTCTACTTCGGCAGCTGCGGACATCTCTGCAGGGTGAGCTGGGACATCGCTGGCACAGCTGCCTCGTACACATATTAAACCCATTTTTTTTCTCTTCTTATTATCCCTCAGCCATTAAACAGTACATTACTCCGCCACACTGGTCCATTTCCTTGCATACCAAATCAACATGCCACCATAGTACATAGTTTAAGAGACCCAAATTTTGCTCTACGAAAGTTCCTTTGGAGTGCAAATATCAGTGCCAACAAGTAATTTTTGTCTTTGGATCTGATTATAATAAGTTAATATCCACTGTCTGGATCTTTTTTTTTTTAATGACTTCATCAGGACTTCCACTATTTCAAGAGTCTTAACTCCAGAAGCTCACTAGCGTGGAAAAACACTCGCCCCACCCCAGTATTTTATGAAAGTACATACTCTTGTTTTTTCTTTGCAGGGTTTAGGTTAAGAAATGGGATTCCTAAAATATATTTGTCAAATTTCAATTTAATGCTTTAAATTTAATACTTTGATTTAGGGGTTACCTGGTAAACCATGAAAATCCAGAATTATCACAACTCCATCTTACTGGCAGGGGAGACAGAGAGAGAGAGAGAGACTCTTGTGATTCCACAGAGACCACTTATGGTCATTTGCACAACCTTGCTGCCCCAGCCACCTCTGAATTTCCAGTCTATTCACTAAAGCAAATACCCTAGAGCTAATCATTCTTTATCACCATGAAGATTGTTGTTGTTGTTGTTACAATTATTTGAAAATCATTTAGGATGATTTTGTTCTTTGGGCACATCCGGTGTTTGGGGTCCTGGATGAACAACCCTCTACTGAACAGCGACAGGTGAGGAAGGGTTATTGTGATTTTGACATTAGAAGCGGCCAGCCTAATAGCAGCCAGACATACTTAGCAGCATATCTAAAAGTGAAACACTATCATTTTGGTAATTACACGGTGCCTACAGTCAACCACGGATACAAAGACAACACAACACCTAAATCCCACAGCAGCGTTCACTTGTCGTGCGGTCATCCAGTTGATTAGAAAAGAAAGGCAGCGTTTTCACATTCTTAAGAAAGGACTCGCTGACCCTGGGAATGTGCCTGTAGACCCTGCCTGGGAAACACAGACCTACCACACATTTCAGACTTGCTTTGTCCACCCCCTGGTGCCTACTAGGATGAATCCTGTCCCTTGGTCCCGGCCATACCTTCACTCTCTGCCTCTGTTCCCATCCACTCCGACCCACCCTCAACACAGCAGCCTGGTTAATTACCCTCAGTTCAACCAACAGCTTTTGAGACCTACTGTCTGCCAGCTTCAGTGCAAGGTCCTGGGAATACCAGAGCGAAAGAGACCATGTCTGTGTGAAAGGAACACTCAGACCCGTATTCTCAAGGGAGCCCTCTCTTAGAACAGCCTTGATCCCCTCCCCTCCTTCAGTCTTCAGAATGTTTCCTTCGCTCCTTTCTTCCCAGACCCCTCTCCCCATAATACCTTCTGTAACTCGCTCAGCAATGAGGCAGAACCCTCGGCTTTCACAGTAAGTTCAGACTTTTATGTATACATTTCCATATATTTTTCCCAGAGTCTGTGTTACCTTTTTTCTTTAAACTGTGAGCTCCTTAGAAGTGAGGGCTTTGGGTCCTCGATTCATTCTTTCA
Organism: Camelus ferus; assembly: GCF_009834535.1. Taxonomy (NCBI): domain Eukaryota; kingdom Metazoa; phylum Chordata; class Mammalia; order Artiodactyla; family Camelidae; genus Camelus; species Camelus ferus. Next base: position 109,852,403 of record NC_045697.1, on the reverse strand, counting down.
ATGAGCATTTCCTCACCCCAATCACTCCTTCTCAGGAGGCAAACATTTTCTCCTCTGTTCTTCGAGTGACCTATCTGGTACCCAATTCAGTCTGAAAATTAACCCAAGACTCTATGAAAGAGCAAAAAGTTTTTGCTTCCAAGGCTTATAGCACTTGAAACCAGCCCAGATGGGACTGGGACCGGCGTCTGGAATTTCAGAAGCCAGGCAGTCTAGAGAGTTAGGCTGGGCCTTCTGGTCTCCCCAAACCCTACACTACTAGACTGAGGACACCCTGCAGAGGCCCCTGCCCGCCTGGAGTCTGGATCTCGGACTCTCCACACAGTGGTTTGTGGGCTCCCTTTAACATTTGCTCAGCCTTCCTTTGGGATCCACCCTGAGTCACATCCTCCGTTTGCTCTTTTTGCTCCAAATTGTTTATATTTTATCATCTGATAGGAGAAACAGGCCAAGTTTTAAATTATGACTGCCCAGGGCAATTCGAAGGTTTTGTAACACCTACAATGTCCAGAAGACGAGATCAAGACCATCGAATTACCTAATAAAGTAACGCATAAAATAACCCATGGACCTCAAGCAAGGGGGGGCTGCAATGACAGAGAGATGCAGAAGCACCCACATTCGTTCCTTCCATCATAAACCATCCTCCAAGATTCTCCACAGAAGCACACACACGCCACACAAGAAGAGCAGCAAACACTCTTCTAAGGCCATTTCATATAATAACTCACTTAATCCTCATCACAGCCCCATGAGGGGCATAGTAGTATTACCCGCGTTTTGATAGACACGGAGATACTGAGTCACCAAGATCCCTGTTCAGCGAGGGGGAGCGTGGTCAGCAGACAGCCTCCAGCTGCCTCAGGGTCCATCTCAGCTGCAGAGCAGTCCTGACCCAGTCCCTCTCTTCCCGCAGGCAGCCTGTGTCAGGGGCGCGGGTGGGGTGCAAGGCCAGACCCCTTCCCTGCCCAGGGATAACTGCCTGCAGGGCTCCCAGCTGGCTTCACGCCCATCTTGTCAGGTCTGCGTCACTGTTTGAATTCCCCCTCCGCCCGGTACCCTTCCTCCCTCTCCCTTTTACAGCTGCTGGTCTCTCATCAACCACCCTGCTCACCAAGTCTGTGTACTTCTACGGATCCCCAGTGACATGCATTTTACAGATGAAGGAGTGAAAGAAGAGGGTTACCTCATCAGTAAGTATCGGAAGCAAAATTTTAGGCAGGAAGTCTGGCTCCAGAATCCACATGTTTTCGACATTTGTCTATACTGCCAGTAAGAGTCAAAGGACTCAAGATTGTTCCCCTCTGAAACTTAAATTCGCCTTAAATCCTGCAGCCTCAGGGCTGTGAGAAAGGATGAAGGGGGCTCTCTGCTTCTCTTCCATTGCCCATATCCAAGTTATTCTGCTGGACTGAGTATCGGATCACCCTGTAGCTTTTATTTTAGGAGCCCTCTCAGCTGGGCGATCGCAATAAGGAGCACACAAAACTATGAAATGAGCTACTGGCAGGATGTACACGGGAGTCTTCTAAAGGGTTGTATTTGATTATCTCATCTTGGATGAAACAGAAGTCAAAGTGACACTAATAGATTTAGGTTCCCGTCCTGGATACGTTTAGGTGTGGAAATATATGGACTTTGAGACAAGTGACCATAAACAAATGTTTTCATGCATTAGTGTTGGTAAATTTGCTTTTCTGAATGAGACAAAGCAGTTGAGAGAATAAAAATTAAATCCCCCGCCCCCACACCCATCGACTGCCACTCAATAAATCAATGCGAGACGGGATGCTACTTCTGATAGGACAGCCTTGGGGGAGCAGGAACAGCGAAAGCTGACCCTCCTGCACAGCACGGGAGCGAAGGGGGGGGGAGCACTTTATACAGAGGCACTGAGGCCTGCTCTGGGGGCACTGCCATCCTATGGGCCGCACATTGTCTGGGGGATGTCCTGAGATCCACTTCAGCTCCACTGACCTCCCTGCGAGGAAATGGGCCAACCACCGAATGGACACCACCCAGAAACATCAGTGGTGGTCCCACAGGGGTCATTCCTGTCCCAGTCTATCCCCTGCCACATCCAACCTAAAAAGGAAATATCCAGACTGTGAGGACTGAGCACTGGGACTGGGGGACACTTAGGGTGTGTGTGGCTGGCCTGGGGTTGGGTGAGGGGAAGAGCTGGATTTTATGTCACTTCCTCCTCCTCCAGCCGGGACACCCAGAAGACAGCCATGAAGACGTCTACTTCCTTTCTCAGGGGGCTTGTGGTGAACGCCCCACATGATTGTACCATGTGAACAGGCCGGGGAGAGTTCTTCAGTCTGAGTTCTGATAAGCTCCTCAGCTAACTCAGCAAAAGTATGCCACCGCAGCTGGGAAACCAGCCACCAGCCCGCCTGGAAATCCAAGGAACCATCAGGAATTCATGTTGGCAAAGACCTCTCAGCAAAGCTCTAATCTTCCTTCCCTCCACTCTTGGATGACTTTACCTCTACCCACCACGGGACTCGTACTTCTGCCCCCAGCACTTGGGACAAGCCCACGTACTTTGGGTCTGTGTACATCTTCACTACCCTGGTGGGTTTTGAGAGCATGCAGCTGGAATTCAATGTGTCAGGGAAAAATGAAAATGATTTTTTTCAGTTCCATGGAGTGATCTTTCTCATACCACTTCTGGGCTATCTTTGGGTGTAAAACAAAGAGATGATATTCTAGAAAGATATGGTGGCCCTTTTTGCTGTGGGTCTTAAACTGGGAGTTTGCCTTCATAAATAAAATGACTCCTTGAACTCTGATTGATCCTCTGAGGTTCCCAGTAAAGGTAGGAAATGCCCTTCAGTGGGACTGTCAGTGATGCTCCATGGGAATCATGGGAACTAAGCAGACATGAACATAGGAATCATAGGTACATCAACAGGGGACTCATGGGAACTAGGTAGATGTTGACATGTGAATCATGGGAAATAAATAGACATAGACCCGGGAATCATGGGAACTAACTAGACATTGACAGGGAATCATGGGAAGTAGGTAGATGTTGACATGTGAATCATAGGAAATAAATAGAAATGGACAGAGGCATTGTGGGAACTAAGTAGACATCGACACAGGAATCATGGGAACTAAGTAGATGTTGACATGGGAATCAAGGGAACTAAGTAGACATTGACAGGGAATCATGGGAAATAAATAGAAATGGACCCAGGAATTGTGGGAACTAAGTAGAGGTTGACATAGGAATCATGGGAAATAAATAGACACAGACACGGGAATCATGGGAACTAAGTAGAGGTTGACATAGGAATCATGGGAAATAAATAGACACAGACACGGGAATCATGGGAACTAAGTAGAGGTTGACACAGGAATCATGGGAAATAAATAGACACAGACATGGGAATCATGGGAACTAAGTAGACCTCGACATAGAGGCTGGGTAATGCCTCTTTTGTGGTACAGTGTTGCCTTAATTAAATGGATCTTTAATGTACCGGGTCAGACTAGATGTTCTGCTTACACTGTCTCATTCAGCCCTTTGGTGTTCTTGTGAATGTGACCCTTAGTGGTCCACCTCACTGTGGGGTTCTGGCCATGCTCCCTGTCTGGCATCCCCATCTCCTAACTTACTAGGCTAGCCCTCCCAGGCTCAGCTCACATTTCTCCTCCCCCATGAAGCTTTTCCCAGGTCTCCTGCCCTTGAATCATCTCTCGTCTGAAGCCCCACAAGTCGTACCCACCTCGGTCCTGATTTACACCCCATCCTTTTAGCCTCCTCTTGATCTGCACATCCTGACTCCCAGCTAAAATGAAGGCTTTGTCAGCTCAGCAACAAGTGTCTTCAATAAATATTCATTTTTATCAGATTTTTAGAAATTTAAGAAATACAAAAATACAAAGAATAATAGTCATATCACTCAGATTCAAAAACCGTCCCCATTTCTGCTTCCAGACTCTCACCACCACCCGATCCCTTATCCCACTCCTTGGACCAAGAGGATACACTCTTGGGAGGCTGTGTCTTTTACAAACATTCATATATTGCAAAAACACTCTATGGTATTTTATGAATGAATACTTATGTTTCAAATGGGGAGAATTATATTCTGAATCTTGCTATTCTGATTATTCTAATTATGTTCTGAATCTTGCTATTTCCACTCAAAATGATGGGTTTTCCATGAGGTTGATGTTTCCGTAATGTTCCCCTACTGATTAACTGCATTCCTAACACACCTACTGAGCACCCAAAAATATTATGGACAACAGTGACAATAGTGAAAGGCACACTGAGCAAGAGGGTAGCTAGAAATTCCCTTCTAACTTTTTCATGAACTTAAAAGCTGAATACTTTATACAGCCCATGTTCTCAACTTGCAAACTGCGTGATCCAAGGTGATTTACGTACCTGATCTATGTCTCAGTTTTCTGCTCTTTGGAAGATACTTCAGTATCCAGAAACTACTTCACATAGTGAGAAGGAAGGTGGTTGATGCCTTGCAAGTTCTTAGACCCATGACTTGCACGTAGTAAACACTCAAAACATTGTTATATTTAATAGTGATCGTAATAAATATGATTATGGTGACACAGCAACGATGTTAGCTAGAGAGATTTGAACGATACAGATTTTGAACCTTAGAAAAGTAGAGAAAAGACCGTTACGAAGTTTATCTCATTATAAATAGTAATTAATTCTATCATTGATATTTGCCCACAAAGCTCAACTCTTAAAAGCCTAGACATTTTGCCTTTTTCGCCCAGTTAGCTCTAGGCCTGTGGCCAATCGGTTGTCAATCATTTTAACCTCTTAACCTAACACCACAGAACAGAATACTCTCAGAGAAATCTGAAAAGAATTTGTTGGCTGCCTTTTGACTGCTGTCTCTTAGCGTGCACGCTACAGAATCCTTGGTTGGTAAGAAGAAATCCCTTCTAAAGCCACTGTGACAAAGTTATTTTAGTGTTTCAGTAGTTTTTCTTTCTTTAAGCCAGGTTTAAAAAAAAAAAAAAAGCTGTTACCCTTACACTCTCTCTATTTATTTACTTTGGCCTTGGTGAAGTAGACCACAGCTAAAACTTTATGGACCTAATAAAATTCCCAACATTCTCAGACGCGGGTCGTGATGTTTGTGTGCTGGGCAGAAAACAAAGGTGCACTTGTGAGAAGAATGGACACGTTCAGAGATAAGTGAACCGAGGTCAGGCTACAGGGTGAGGCCACAGTCACACTGGGTCACGGGTAATGTACGTCTCAGACGTGCCCCTCACTTTCCATCATACTCCCTCTCCTCTGTCTTCTTTGCCCCACCAGTGACACGGTGCCTGGTGCTGTTCCTCAATTACAGGACCTCCCATCGTGTCATTGCCAAGTTCATATCCTGCCCACAATGAACTGGGTCTAGAACTTTCCATCCTACCCTCACACTCATGCCTTCAAAATCTCTCTGCCCTGTGCTTCCTTCCCTCACAGCTTGGCTTTCTTTCTCAGCAGGTGACAGTTGGTTAACCTAATAAAGTATGTTAATTTGTTACCTCGACCTTGTAGGGAATGCCTTTCAGCAGTTTTCTGGGGCCCATATCTCAGTCCGCAGCAGTGGTTCTGTTGTTGAAGAAGTGGGTAGAGTTCATGGCACTTCTGAAATTATGCCACACCAGTGGCTGCCTCATTTGCCCACTGCTGTGGCCTGAAAGCTTATGTCCTTAGAAAATGCATATGTTGAGGCCCTGTCCCCCAAGGTGATGGTGTTTGGTGGTGGGGCCTTTGGGAGGTAATTAGGGTTAGATGAGGTCATGAGGGTGGGGCTCTCATGATGGGACTAGTGCCCTTATAAAGAGAAGAAGCACTAATCTCTTTCTACTCAGAGAGAAGGTGCTGGAAAGGCAGGGCAGGGGAGAGACAGAGACAGAATGATCCCAAGGAAGGCCTTGTGAGGACACAATAAGGAAGAGGGCTCTCACCAGACCCCAAACACGTTGGCACCGCCATCTTGGACTTTCAGCCTCCAGAACTGAGCGAAGTACGTGTCTGTTGTTTAAGGCACCCTGCCTAAGGTATCGTGTCACAGCAGCCAGAACTAAGGACACGTACCCCCTGCACTGGCCCCCAAGGCTCATGCAATGTGCAATGCTACACTGCCCTGCAGCTGGGCGCAGCTTATCAGGCAGCATCATTCACCTCGTACTTTCTGTGCTTTATCATTTTTTGATAAATTCTTCAGCTTGTATCTCTCTTGATCTTCACAACACCTCTGTTTTGCTAGGTAAGCAAACCTGTCCACAGATTGGTTTTCTCTTCCCTGTACCAAACACAGGTTCTCTTACCAAAGGGGTTGGGTGAAACTGGTTACTTAGAAGACTGCATTTTATCAGGTAAATCACACAAAACCTCCTTTTGGTATTTAATGTGGTAAAGAAATAGGTGGTTCTTATTCCCTTGTAAGGGATTAATGACTTTAGTTCTTTAGGTAAGAATTACTGTTCCTGACTCACATAGAGAACAAACTTATGGTTTACCAGAGGGCAAAGGGGGAGGGAAGGGATAAACTGGGAGTGGGATTTGCAGATATACACTACTATATATAAAATAGATGAACAGCAAGGTCCTATCGTATAGCCCAGGGAACTATATCCAATATCTTGTAATAACTTATAAAGAAAAAAATGTGAAAATGAATATATGTATGTTCATGTATGACTGAAACAGTATGCTGTACACCAGAAATTGACACAACGTTGTAAACTGACTATACTGCAATAAAAATCAAAACAAAACCAAAAAAGAATTACTGTTTCTGAAAGAAAGTATAAATCCTCAGACTGTCAGTGCAAATGGCCTTTCCATCTTTTAAGATCTGGAAACTCAGTGGTAATATATTCTAAGATTAATTATGCCTAAAGCAAATTAGCACTGCTGTCAATCTTCAGATAAGATTAGGGCTGGAGTTTTATTGATTTTTTTTTTTTTTTTGCTCCAGAAAATTTGTTTCATCTATGCACTTTCTATTATGAATGATGTTTAAAAAAAAAACTACTTTTAGCATTAACATCTTGCCATATTTCTTGTCCCCATATTTACTCTCTTGCTTCTTATGTCTACACAAGTTTTCAATTTAGATTATATTTCCCACAGATGTTACATCTTTTAGAGTGTTTGCTTTGCCTTCATTAAAAGGGATGTGTAATACATTTCACTATTTTGAAAGAATATAGCCTAAATGAAGATGTTCAGAAATTCTAAATTATTGCTTCTTCACTCTGTGTGTGTGTGTGTGTGTGTGTGTGTGAAACGTGCACAGTTTCTGGGAATAGGAGCATTCTAGGGAAGAAAGCCTGTGTTTCACAAACATCGAGGGAAAATAAGACTTTCTTCCACTTGTCCCTAAACAGGTACTATAGAAAAGCATTTAAAACCCAGTACAAACTTCCACTGCAGGGCACTGCGAATATTCAAAACCATATATATGTTAAGCAGAATGTTTATATTTTCTGAAGCTTTCCCTTGATGCTCAGCATAAGCATTAGCTCATGATGCTAACGAACCACTCTCTGGGGATTTTAAGTATGTAAAAATCTGCATTTAGCAATATTAAGACAAGTTTTACTGTAATTCTTTTTAACAGGCTGGTAGCGCTTGAACAAAACTGTGGCTGCTTCGAAAAATTTTTCCTTTCGAAGTCAAATTACCAGTGCCCTCCATCCCTTCCCTTCTCTCTCTTTTCCTAAAGGGGAAAGCTTTCAGTTATTAGCACTCCTTTTAGATTTAAATCTATGTTATCTCTCTGGAGTAACTGAGATTTTTAAACATCCCTAAAATATGGAATGACCTCGGTTCCCATTAATGGAATCCTAGACATCAGTAAGCAAGGATGAGGGCGGCTAGGGGAGGCAGGAAAAGTGCACTTTCCCTTGGCTCCTGAGATCACCTGTCTTGCTTGTTTATTTCCCAGCAAGGCTGACCTTGTTAACTGTAACACAAACACTGCAAAGCATGAAACGACAACAGACTCTCCGTAGCATTTGGAGGCTATAAACATCTCTGAGTCTATGAAATTGGCACACAGTTATTCTTGGCTTCTCACGTCCCTTGAGCACGGAGGCCATTGTTCATGCATTATGGGGTATTTTATCCTGATTTTCTTGCTTTGGTCTAGATGATATCTAAGAATCATAAAATTCTGCAGTTTTACTCATCTTAGGACCTCCAGAGTTTAGCACGGTGACAAGTTGGCACCCAATAAATATTGAATGCTTGACTGAATGAATGAATGAATGTCCATAATTGAGAGTAAGCTGAGATTGCAGTTCCAGTAGACAGTTGGAGCAGGATTAATGAACTGGTACAAATACCTGAAAGAACACTTCCAAGGCTGATGTAATAAGACGTGACAGCCTGTTATCCAATGTAGGATGGTGAGTCAGCCTCAGTCAACGAACATTCCTTGGAAATGGCATTAAGAGATTGAATTTCCTAAGCAAAATGTTGATGCAGCTTCTGAGCAAGGAGTGTCTATCCTACTAGAAGAAAAAGACTTGATGGGAGGGTATAGCTCAGAGAGAGAGCAAGTGCTTAGCACACACGAGGTTCTGGGTTCAAACCCCAGTGCCTCCATTAAAAAATAAAGAGAGAAGAGAATAAGACAGAGAAACTGGTCATCAGGAAAGACTGTGTGGAGATTTTCTGTCTTGCACAGGAAGGCTCCAATTAATCACCAACTCAGCTCATCCAGCATTTCAGAAGATTACATTCTAGGGATTTGTAACTCATATATAAACTTGTTATACTACATCCTTGGTCTAAGGTCAGCCTATCTCCTAAATAGATGAGAGGAAATTCTTCTTTCCCCTAAATTCCTCCTATCTGGATTGGTTAATAGCAAACAAAGATTTTCATTCCACTGTGAGAGCTAAGTCTTAAAATAGATCTTAACAAAACAAAACAAAAGTAAATGTCTCACATTAGATTCTTTCCTGAGATTCCAGAGATTGAGCAAGAAAGAGAGGACCTGAGGTCTGGGAGTTGAGAAAGGAAATGTTAAAAGGAAGCTGAAAGAGATGAAAAGGCAAGAGAACTAGAGTGCCAAGAAGGGGGCTGTTGACCCTTGAGTGAGCCAAGGAGGCTACATGGCCAGGACACCTCAACATCTGAGCACTGCAGCCAGGGGACTGGAAAAGGGCCACCAACCAGAGACTCAGCAAGAGCTTCATGGTCCATGTCTGCATCAACACCCCAACCCTAGTGCTGCCTGCGCCCATGCCTCTCCCTACTTCAGGCCAACAAGAAGCTAAGAAGGTAATGTGAGAGATCCTCTTCATGAGATCTCAGGGGACCTAAATTCCTCTCCTGTTGGATCCCCTTCCACCCACGTCCCGCTTCCGCAGTCAGGCTCCAAGGTGTGGGATCAGAGCCACTGTCCAGAGCTGAGCACCATCTCCAGAGATCACAACCCCACTTGCAGGTCAGGGAGATGGTCTTACCACAGGCTTCCCTGCCCCCTCATGGGCTTTCATTTGTCCACAAGTGAAGCAAAAAATGGAAGGTCAATGATGATTCCCAAAGCAGAGAGGGAGACGTGTTTTTCAAAGGAGTTTGATGGTTGGCTTGATTTGAGAAAAACCTGCTCCTGATTAGTTTATCTTGAAATTCTTAAATTTAAACGGAGCATTGATGGATTGGAGATAGAGAGCAGATTTGTTTAGTTATATCCCATGACCAAATTATTCTACTAAATTAAAAATTAATATTTTTACCAAGAAAAGGTTCAAACATTTATAGTACCATTTTCCCCTTGAGATAAATGTTTTTGTGTATTCAAGTGATCTTGTTAATCATATGTAGGTGAATGTTTATGTGCAAATATTATTACAGTCATTCAAACATTGCCTTCAAATATTTTAAAGCATTGATACTCTGCCTTTAACCAAGTACACATTAACAGAGCCATAATGAAACATGACTTACAAAAAATTTTCTAATCACACAATTGCATATAGATAAAATTTTGAGATAACAAAATTTTGACTTCTACAGAAATGTTATCATCTTTCAATTTTGTTTTTACCTCTGTTCTGGGTGACAAGACACGGGAACCCCCTAATTTACTTCCCTTTGGTTTTTCCATGGACTCTGTAACAATGCATACTCTCCAGACATCCCCCCATCTCTCATTCCTCACTGTAGTTTTCTCCAAATGAACACAGCACTATCTGAAATCTTCCCGCCTGAAAAAGTGTATCACAATTTAAATAGAAAGGGGAGGAGAGTGGGAAGTACCCACAAACAGATGCTGTGCCATTAGGTGTCTCCATAAGATGGAAATCAGAATCTTCCCCTTAATTTTTGTGGTGATGAACAAAATCTTCATTTACACTCTCACGGAGCACCCTGAACTATGGCTGGCTTGCATATTTTACAGAACTGTTTAATGTGCTATTGGTTGCATGTTATTTCATTTTTGGTCAAGTAGAATAAATATTTTCCCTGGGAAATCAGGACATTCAATAGGCAATTGGGAAGACCCATCCCTCCTCATATATCTTTTTTTTTTTTTCTTATTGCTGCGCGTGTATGTTTGCTCATTCCTCTAGGACACATTCTGTTTCCCATTTGCAGTTGAAGTATTTCTTGAGTCTTTCTTGGATTCCTAACCCAATTCTTACACAGAGAAGAAAGGGGGGAAAAAATGAGGAAAAAAGAATAGAGCTCCTGGGATCTGTTAAATAACATCAAGTTGTAGAACACACATGCAACTAGAGTCCCAGAAAGAAGAGAAAGAAAAAGTGGGAAGAAATTATTTGAAGAAGTCATGACCAAACATTTGCCAAATTTGATGAGATACATAAACGTAGAGACTCAGCTTGCTCTATGAACACCAAGAAGGATAGCCACACATCCGAGTCAGAATCAGAAGCCAAGTATAATGAGTACGTCTGAAAAGCAGAAAAAGAAAAAAGAAAACTGACACATTTTATACAGGGGAACAGCAGTTCGGTTGTTGGCTGACTTCTCATCAGAAACTATGGAGGCCAGAAGAGAATAGAACAACATTTTCTAAGTGATGACAGAAAAAAAATTCATCAGTACAGAATTCAATATCCGGCAAAAATATCCTTCAATAACAAAGGCAAAATAATCATATTTTCAGTTTAAAAAAAATTGAATTTGTCACTAGAAAACTCATACCAAATGGAATTCTCAAGAAAATTGCTAGTGGAAAAAATACCAAACAGAATTTAAATTCTCAGAAAGGATTAAAGAGCAACAGAAATTAGGGCAAAATATTTAAATCAAAATACTATAATGAACATCCACCTCGGGCTATGATAGGGAAGCTAGTATCCAATCAACATTTCACACCCAAAATACAAAACTAAAATGCACAAACAACTACCAAAAACAAACAAAAACCTTAAGAAAGGAAACACTGCCCTCCAGGCATTTTGAAGTAATGACTAGAAAAACAAGAGAGAACCTGAGCAGAGATTTCAGAACTCTCCCTGAGCTAGAGGGACAAAACTGGAGCTCAAGGTTGTACCCGATTGAATAAGTGGCCCTAAAAATTCACATCCACCTGGAACCTCAGAATGTAAACTTATTTGGAAATAGAGTCTTCGCAGATATAATCGGTTAAGATGAGGTCATCCTGGAGTAGGGTGGTTCCTGAATTCAATACAGCTGGTGTCCTTATAAGAAAAGAGAAGAGATGTGAAGACACACACACATGGAAGTGGACCGTGTGACAACGGAGGCAGAGACTGGAGGGACGCAGCTACAGGTCAAAGGACACGGAGGACTGCTGAGATGACAGGGAGCTAGGAAGAGGCAGAGACTTCTTCCCAGAGACTTCAGAGGGAGCACAGCTCTGCTGACACCTGGATTTTGAACTTCTGCCCTCCAGAACTGCAAGGGAATCCATTTCTGTTGTTTTAAGCCAACTCTGTGGTCATTTTTAATGGCAACCTTAGGAAACTAACACAAAGGCCAACCAAGGAGAAAGAGTCTAAAAATGAGGATGAGTCATACACTGACCAGACATCTCAAAGACTAAAACCCAGTTTCAAATCAGCTTAATCTTTTTTTTTTTTTGAATTGAGTTATAGTCAGTTTACAATGTTGTGTCAGTTTCCAGTGTACAGCACAATCTTTCAGTTATAAGTGAATATACATATATTCATTTTCATATTCTTTTTCACCGTGAGCTACTACAAGATCTTGAATATATTTCCCTGTGCTATACAGTATAAACTTGTTTATCTAATCTATATATAACTGTCAGTGTCTATAAATCTCAAACTCTCAGTCTGTCCCTTCCTACCCTCCTCCCTCCTGGCAAATACAAGTTTATATTCTGTGTCTGTGCTGTGAGTCTGTTTCTGTTTTATATTTAAGTTCATTTGTCTTCTTTTTTTTTTTTTCAGATTCCACATATGAGTGATATATGGTATTTTCCTTTCTCTTTCCAAATCAGCTTACTCTTGAATGGAATTAATATGAGTTACCTGTAACCAAAATGCTTGACAAAAGCAAAAGGAAACCCTCTCTGAAGATACATGTAACATCCAGAGCTGCAGATTATTCAAATGATCTCAGCAATTACCATACACATCGCCTATGGTGCAGTTTAAAAGAATCAAACATGCTACAGCACAATGTCTAGGGCTCAGCCTCCTTCAGAAGGGTTTGTACCACTGGTCCTGGGCTCTCAAGATCACTTCACTGCCCTTGTCTGTCACACCATTCTGGAAGTCGTATTTTGCTACAGCTTTCTAAGAATTGCTACCTTGGGGCTCCCAGGGCATGTGCTGTACCTTCCTCCCTGCCTCCCCTGGACACCTGCCCTGTTCCATCTCCTTCTCTCAGGGTGGAGCCCTCCCCTCTTGTTCTGAGAGAAAGTCTACTTGCCCCCTCAGAGAACTTCCGCCCTTCCAGCCCTTTGGATGCTCTGGTGTTATGTGCAAAACTGACATTAGGCTTCGTGTTCACTTCTTGTGAAAACCTGAAACTTTCTTGTTTCCTTTGTGGCTTATCTATGCTTAAATCTATTTTGAGTTTTTTGTTTGTTTAGTTCTCCTATTGTTTGCATATTTCCTAGGAGAAAAGATTTAAACTAAACCTCCACAACATGCCTACTGAAACTTGAACCCTCCAAAACACAACATTATATACTTATTATGATCTCTGCTAGTATGTATATAAATTATAGAAAAAAAGGATAAAGAGATATACAACAGAATCCTAAGAAATAATGATTGGAAAGTGATGCATTGCAGTTGATTTTAATCCTTATTCTCTGTATTTTTTTAATCTTCCCTCTATAATACATATGTATTACTTTATAGTCATAAAATGAAGTTGTATCCATATTCATATTAAACAATTACTCATAAATAAAATAAAAGTTTAAAAAACAAAAACGTATTAATAGGAAAGTATTGTGCTCAGCACTTAGAGGACACAAAGATGTATAAGAGTCCCTGCCATGAAAGATCTTGGACTCTGGTAAATGAAAGTAAGATAAATAAACAATCGTTGTAACACAAAGAAAGTGTCGGCAGGCGCTCAGCATCAAACTATGTGCTAGGAGCTTTGGGAACAGGGGCCACACGTTCAATTGGAAGGATGAGGAAGAGTTTGTACTGGGAAGGTCCTGGTAGATTTCAGCCTTAAAAGGTAGAGAGAGAGAGGAAGGAAGTGGAGAAACAGTCTAGGGTTGGATCTAGATTAGCTCAGGCACGGAGCTAGGAAAGCCCAGAATGTGCTAGGTGACAAGTGATGGTCCAGCTTGACTCCAGGTGGAGCTAACGTAGGGAGACGAGGCTGCAAAGAGGGACGGATGCTGGCGCAGTCCCAGGGCACCAGGCGGGCTGGTCTCAGTGTCAGCAGTAGGGAGTCCTTGATGTCTTTTTTAGCAGAAATACACATTGACAGTGCTACACTTCAGGAAAATTAATCCAGGTTGGTGAACAGTATGATTGTTGAGGACCCTAGAGCAATAATTCAGACAAGGGGTAAGAATGATGACATTGAAAATGAAAGGAGTGGGTATTGACTCACTAAATAACTATTTATTAAGCATCAGTTTTGTTCCAGGCCTTACGCTACGTCTACAGTGGTGAATGAAACAGACGTAATTGCTGCTTGCTCCGTAATGGAAAGTAGACAAGTACATAATTACAAAAAAGGATATTAGAAATAACATACCTGCCGTTATTAGAGAATAAAGAGTTAGGAGGGGGAGATGTAGTCAGGGAAAGGCATCTTTGAAGGGGTGACATTTCAGCTGAGATGTAAAGATGAGAAAAGTTAGCGCTGCAAAGAATGGGAGAAGAAACTCCCAGGCAGAGGAACCAGGACAGAAAAGCCCCAAAGAAGGAGAACGCTTAGATTATTTGAAAAGCTAAAAGGAGGCCAACATATGTGTTGGTGGAGGTGTGGGATGAGGATGGGCTGGTAAGGAGATACCCGGGCATACAGGGTCTTGTAGGTCAAACTAGGGATTATGAGGTGATCCTCTAAGAAAACACCTAGGCTGAATCAAACGGCAGGCACACCAGAAGCACAGATGAATGAAGGAGTGATTAGAAAACAATGGCGTAACTTTAGATTCGCCATGATGGAATTGGAAGGGCAAGAGCTTTTTGCAGGGCAGTTCCAGTGAAAATAAAGAGAAGAGGAAGCGAGAGTGTCGGGGAAAGCCTTCCAGCATGGCATAGGTCTGACACCTGTGAAAGGAGAAGGGGAGTGAAGGATGAGGAGGGACAGCTCGAGAGGGCAGTGTATCGCTGAGAAAGTCTGGGGTGAGCTGGTAAAGCAGACCCCTGTCAGGCACATTTCAGGCACCAGGGTTCCTCCTGAGCTGAGCCCTTGGCTAGGGGCAGTCCGTGGGGAGCAGGGCTTCAGCATATACACTGTGGTGGGTCCTGAAGGTGCAGCAAATAGAAGTTGTCAGCTAACGCCACTCCTGGCAATAAATTCTCGTTCAAAGGGACATCTGAACAGGGCATCTCCATAGCTTTCACATACGGTAGATCTAAATAATTTATTTGGGAGACTTATAAAACCAGGTTTAACCGAAACATCGAATAACAATAGCAATAGTTATCCTGGAAGACAGGAAAAAGGAGATGGGTTAAAGCATTTTATGGTCCTACCTTCTTTCAGAAGGGGATAGAGACATGGATGAATGTTGGGTAACTGGAAAGTATGCATGTTAAGATGTTAAAGGGTAACCACTGAAAAGAATATAAAGTGTAGGTATAACTTTTCACATCAATAAAGGGACCTGAGGAATAGGGGAAATGGGATCACTCTAGAAGAAGGCAGGAAAAAGGAAAAGAATCAAAGGGGAAGTGAAGTAAGCAGAAAGCAAAACATCTCAGAGAAGCAGACAGAGAAGGGAGAGTGGGGAAACTGTAGGCACAATCACTTCCTGTCTGTCGCAGTGAAAAGGCAAGCCTTACCATCTAAGCTTGGGGACAGATCTACAGGGGGTGTGACTATTTTATAAAAGCAAGCAATAGAATGGCTATAAATAAAATAACAAAAAATCTGGAGGGAAGTATAATAAATAAGCTAATTCTTCTTCTTTCATAGTGAGGCATTAAGAGGTGATATCTAAAGTTAGCAAATCAGTTACTACAGATGTAAGTATTTAGAGCATCGTGGGTAAAGCGATTGAAGTTGCAGAGTTGAAAATTACAAGTGTTTCAAAGTAACTGAGCCTGAGGAAGCACTGGGGATGTGGGAGTGAAGGTACACAGTCCCATTTACTTTTTGTGTCTATGTTTTAAAATGTTCAGCTGAGTGAATGCATCACCTTAAGGATAATATAATGCTCTGAGAATGGATGAGATCACTTATAAACTGTAGAGAATAACTGCCTCCCCCAAAATATTTTTTGCATCAGAACTTAACAACAAGCTAAGAGGATGTGAAGATGGAAATTTTGAAAGGAATATTTCTCTCATAGCCACATGTATTTTTATAGCCTCATCATTTGGGCCATTCAAGTGTAGTAATGATATCACTAATTGGAGTTAGCATAAGAGGGCAGTAAACCAGGAAAGATCAAACTGCTGAATGCTTGTATGTATAAGATGTTTCCAAAGATTCTAAGTAAATGGAGCTGCTGAGTTCTGTCCACGAGAGGCTGGGCAGAGGTGGAAGCATCAGCAGTGGAGCCCCAGAGGCACGACTCGCAGGGAGGAGCCAGGAGACGGTGGCGCCAGAGCAGCTGAAGGGTGAGAATCCTTCACAGAGAGGGGGTGCCCTCCGGCAGCTGTACTGAATCAGGCTGAGAGAAGGGCTAAGGTTGAAACCCAACAGTGTCTTTGGGTTTTAGCAGCCTGGGGATCACTGGTCACCTTGACAAAAGCCACTTCAGGAGAATGAAGTCTTGGGAAGTGATCAGGACATTAGGGAATAGAAATAAAGCGAGCAAACAGAGCAGGGAAAAGGATATGTTGGCCTACGGAATCAAAAACTTTTGGAAACCAGTGAATATTAGGAACAAAGAAAGAGAAGAAGCCACAGATGACTCCCTGCCAAGTGAGCAAAGAATGAGAAGTACCAGAAAAGCAGGAGGAGTGGGTGTGGATTAACTTATGTCCTGCTCAGTCAATCACTTGATTCAGCTTCTGTCCATAGATCTGCTCCGTGAAGCATTCTTAGACCCACAGAATGCATAGGCACCTGGTCACAGACAGGGTCAGAGAGATGGAAGCCACCGAAAGTTGGTTAGATTTCTATTGTATTTGCCTTGACAGAGAGTTTGTTTAAAAGGTGCAGGATTCGCAGGCTTCATGCTGGCAGGATCATTCTATGCTCACAGCCTGTGGTTTTTCCTTTAGTTCTGAGACTCCAGAAATTTTCAGAAGGAAGATTTAGAAATCTGCTTTGAATTACAGCACAGCTAGGCAATATTTTTCTTAGCCAGTGGGGTTTTTCTCTTTATTGGGCTTTGGAACGCATTGGAAGAGAAGGACATTGGAACTTTGGAAGGGCAGGAGGTCCCTCAAGTTCCCCACTGCAAGTTTAATAACTTGAATATATTCTAGTTCAGCCATCTTCAATAGCTTGTATCCACTTTGATTGTTATTTTTATTTTCTGCAAAGCCGCTTTCCAAATTTTAAACTCCTCATAATAGCATGATCCTCAGAACAACAAATTGGGAGCTTGTTACTGTCCGTGAGCCTTCATCATCTCCAGGTTCCAACATCCCTAGATGGGAACCACAGATTGACGGAAAGGTGTATTCCATGGAACACAGAGACTTTGAGAAAGCTACTATGACCTCTTTCTTCAGTTAGTTTAGAAGATATTTACTTGGGAGTCCTAACTGAGTTCTAGTACCTTCTGTAAAATGGATGGAAAGGTTTTTTAAAAATGAATGAATGAGCATAGGAGACCACCAATCAGTGATGTGAAAAAGGGCAGTGGGCCACTGAAAAAGACATGGGACAGGGATTCCACACTGTCCTGTCTGAGTGCCAGGGTGTGACCTCCATGAGACCAGAGCACCTTCTGTTTCCAAAACCTAGAACAGGGCTCCGGAAAAGACGGGGCCCAATAAACTGAAAAGCAAAATGGAAATGCAGCTGTCATTTGACATCTTGGAAGAAAACGTTAGAGAACCAAAATAAAAAATAAAAACAAATCTACCCTAGCTCACAGAATGCTGTTTTTCCCACATATTCTGAACGCTCAGGATTGGCCTTCAGCAAAAATCCAAACTTTAAAAAATTGTTTTTAAAAACTCTAAGAGGAAGTTTTAAGAAGAGAAAACGCCATTTATGTCTTTAGCACTTTGCCTGCTCTTGGTTTGCTAGTCACTAGTTTGCAGCCAGTCCACACCACCCTTCCCTGAGAAAATCCCCTTGACTACATCCCAGACGCCTCCAATCCAAAGAGTCAGGAGACCCCAGAACAGATTACGCAGGGCGTTTGGGATCTGCTCATGGAAATCTCCATGAAAAGTCATTCTGGGAGACACTAAATTCCAATTTCTATGCAATTCTCGCAATTCTGTTTTCACTGTCCACTTTGTAACAAAACCCACCAAGGTGACCTCACTCTTCCAAAAAGGGAAGATTAAAGTTGAAATCCCTTTGCAATGGGGATGTGCATTAATCTCAAGACTTGGACTTTGACAATGTTCGAATCAGGGGACTCTGGGAGTGTGTGAATCTCTCCACTGGATTCCACACGTCAGAAGCACATTCTTCATACAGTTACGAGGATATTCTGCCACAGTGCGCTAGCCATCCAGCACTGTTTTCATTGCCCTAGAAAACCAGGAGCTTTTATCCTCAAGTGGCAATGACTTTGGGAAGTGGGACGAATGACCTGCAAGTCAAACACACACAAAGCTCCATTGCCACCCTTCTCCAGCCCAGCTCTGACGTTTCCCAGGGAGTCCTCTGGTTTGTCCAAACTACAACAGCTTTAGACTTTCATGTAGAAAGTTTATCATTGTTGCAATTAGATTTTATCCTCCCATTGTGTCTTCCTGTGAAGCATGGGGCCATGCAGACACAAACAGTACCAGATGGACCATCGCGCCCTACGCTTACCAACTCCAAGAGATATAGCTCAGCCTATACTTCACAAATCCCACCAGAGGCTATATCTCTGGGTTTTTTCACATTGCTTTTTATTGCTGACTTGGGCAGCTCTTTCCCATCATTTAAGTATTTGTGTTTATATATTTTTCAATATCTGATGCAGTTTCTTTGCATTAATGCTGATTTGCATGTCAATCTCTAAATCCAAGATACCTTGCTTCATGAACTTGAACTTACTGCTTTTTAAGGGATATAAAAAGAAAAAAATGACACTTATTATTTACTATTTCCTGGAATTTTATACATATTATCATATTTATACTTTTAAGAAGTCTACATGATATTGTTAACTCTATGTTACAGATGAAGAGAATGAAAGTAATAAAAGGTAAGGAATTCACTCAAAAATATTACCCTCCACCACTGCCTCGTCACTGATCTGGTTATGTGGGGAGTCAAGGAAAGTGATCGAGCCTGCAAAGTGATCCGTGTACTAATATAATCATGAACAAGGATTCCACACAATATTTATAACAGGAAGAATCAGTCCCTCCTTATATGCACAATGTGCACAAATGCAACTGTCTCAGTGCCCTAAGGATTAAATTGGGGTCTATTTTAATTAACAAATTATGTACCTGATGAGATTATGTAAAGAACTAGCATTGCGTAAATTCATTGGAATTAGGGTAAAGTGACCTGAGTTAAGGACTTGGCTTCTCCTTTTAATATCTGGGTGAATGGGCACAAATTATTTATTATTAAGAGTTTTCTTATTTCTGAAATTGTGTGTGGCAGAGAATGGCGGAGCTCTCCAGATACGCTCCCCTACCTCCTTGCAGTGAGGCTGAGGCCATGTGACTAAGTCACGCCAATGCAATGTGAAAGCGTGGGCCTTGGGCCACTCTGGGTGAAGGCAGGTATAAGCCAGTGTACCTCCTCCATCTCTCTCTTTCTCAGCTGAAGCAACCCATATGTTCCCGATGTTCAATTTGGTGAAGGTGCAAGATTGAGAGGGTAGCTCAGTTGCCCTCAGATTTTTCCTGAGTGAGAAACCTTTGTCACGCTAAACCACTGAGACCGCAGGGTTTACCTCCCAACTAGCACATGGAGGCAACAACTTCTGCCATTAGATTATTGCGAGACTCAAATAAGAATATTGAAATAAATACTTGTTAACTCTGTCCTTAGGAAGGCTTGTTATTGCTATTATTCATGGGCTTAAAAAGTTCTGACTTTATTACTCCAAGGTTTTTGTAATGCCATGATTATGAAAAATTGTTGTAATTCTATGAAGTCTTTGTTAAAGAAAGGATGTTTCTGATCTGCCTAAAATGTGGTCTTAAGTAAAAATGAATGTTTTTTCTTGAGTACACTATTCTCTTGTCCAATGGTCTTCTGCACATAGTACAAAGCCGAGCTTTAACACAATGTCATTGAACTGATAACAAACATCCAATATTCCTTTCTTAATTAATGAGGCTTCATGGGAGTTTGCATCCTAGGGTATTTCTGGTCCTGATTACGTAGACTGTAGAAGAGAGAACAGTCAGCACACACATTGCCTTTCATGAAACTGGCCCCACAGGGCAAACGGTCCCTGTCCACATCGACATGGCAGCCTGCCTGGCTTTCAACCCCACTCGCTTTTGGTTCCAACAAAGCCAACGCATTCATGAGCATCTTACACAGGGCAGATGAACATTGTCATGGTCCCTTTCTCTCCATCCTCAGTTGTCTGTAAACTTGAACTCAGAATCAAGAATGGGAACCAAAGGCAGAGAGAAGTGTATGACAATGATCTAAATTCACACATGCACAAAAAGGTGCTACTTAGAGCTATAAGAGGGGCTGGTCTGGAGACTCTTGGATCTTCACCAAATTGAACATCGGGAACATATGGGTTGCTTCAGCTGAGAAAGAGAGAGATGGAGGAGGTACACTGGCTTATACCAGCCTTGACCCAGACTGACCTCTGTGTGTATGTGTGTGTGTGTGGATAGGGAGAGAAGATAAAAATAGAATGAAGATAAAATATACAAAAATGTGTATCAAAGTGTCCACCAATGGGTGAATGGATAAAGACTATGTGCTGTGTAATACAATGGAATATTATTCAGCCATAGAAAAGAAGGAAATCCTGCTATTTGTGACAACGCGGATGAACTTTGAGGGAGTTATGCTGAGTGAGGTAAGTCAGACAGAGAAAGGCAAATACTGTGTGATCTCACTTATATGTAGAGTCTAGAAACAAACTGAACTCATACATGCAAGGAACAGAGTGGTGGTGGTCAGAAGTGGGTGTGGAGGCAGTGTTGGAGGTGGGGGTTGTGAAACGGTGAATGGGTAATGGTGCAATCTTCCAGTTATAAAACAAATATGACCTGGGGATGTAAAAGAAAGTGTGTGTCAAATAACCCCCTTGGCATTTCTCTTAAAGGCTGCCTCATTTTAGTCTGAAGAGGCGAGAGGAGTCCAGTCTTAGGGAACGGATCCACTTACCAGACGTGAAATTTGCTTCTGTCCCAAATTTCAGTTTTCAGTTCATATAAAGAATTAAGTGAGAGAGGGACACACTTATGAGACCACAATGTTATTCACACACACACACACCCAGAACGCAAACTGTATCTTTGTTTTCAATGATTAAGCTGTAATATTATCAAGTGCCATGTTACGTCACAATGAAAACTAGCAGAACTTTCCAGAACTGAAGAGGAAGGGCAGTGAGGTTAGCAGGAGGAGAGCAAGAGGAATGGGAGGAGATGGGGAGGGTGGGCTGGGGGGGACGGCACCAAGCAGAGGCCAGGCTTCTGCCAGAGGGTTAATGGGAAAGTGGAAGGTAAAAGGTCATCTGGGAAACCATGCTTTCTCTCAAGAAGACAATTTGAATTGGGAATAAAAACATTCTCTGCTTCCTGACATATTTTACAATTAAAAAAGCTTTTTATAAGCCTGCCAGCCAACTATCTGAAGAAGGTCCAAAGCATCAAGGTTCTGTTTGGTTTTTTTTTTTTAAATTATTGTGAGCACAGATTTTTTTTTTTTTAAGAAAAAAGAGGCAAACCACTCAAATTAAAAGGATTTTTTAATGCTGGCAGAAGAAACATTTCATTGCCACAATAAAGAAAACTCTGTTGAGAAATGCTTTACCAAATGAGAGCTAAGGCAGTTAAAAACTGATTTTCAAAGTGGGTTGGTTTTGTTCTAAATCACCAGCAGGCCCTCACCTCCCCATCTCCTTCCTGTTTGCAGACGCTCAGGCCTGCCCTGAGAAGCTGTCCCACGGGGTCACGCTCAGCAGTGACAGAGGGAGCAAGGCAGAGAGGCGGAGGTTAACAGGTCTGGTTCTCCAGGCGATTGGTCAGCAGCCAGGAGAGGAGAAAGGACCAGCCAGGAGATACTTACTCAGGCAGCACCAGTAAGGGCTTGTGTCTGAATTGCCAACCTTTGCCACTGGCCCAGAACTGATCACTCACAACCACAAACAGCTAGTGGTTCTCCCAGCAGCTCCTAAATAAGACCTCTGGACAAGTTGTAACAGCAAATTCCGACATGGGAAAATATACAGCTGCTTAACCTGGATTTTAAAAATCACTGCCGTCTTAGAACTGGGTAAGTGTTCTATTAGCTAACAGAGTGGGAGGATTCCTTAATGGGGTCCTCTTTGGTGACCTAATCCTTGAGGAATCTGTCTAGTTTTATCTCTGCCTCCCACAGATCCTCATGCTGTAGCCAAACCTGCAATCTGAATGGAAGACCATAATCAATGCTCTGAGACCTTCTCCTTGGTAATAGATCTGATTTCTCCGTATGCACAAAACCACAAAAGCTGGCCTCCTGCTCCAGTCCTGTCCTGTCTAAACGGTGGAGAGTGACCTGTGATAGCACCGGCTGACTGGTCTCCATCTGCTGCCTTATTTCAGCCAGAAAGCAGTGACGGCAAACAGGTTTCCACTTGTGGGACCATTCTAATCATTTAGCTTTTTATGCCTGAAATTCTGTGTTAAGAACGATTCTGAGGACATATCTGCATTCAGGAAAAAGCAGGGAAAATATATCACTTCATTTGAAAGCCTAGGTTTGCAAGTTTTGTGAAGCAGCATCAAGTCAAAAGGGAGACGCTGTAAACCAGTTGGAAGTAAAATAAAGAAAAAGCCAGGAGTATGTGGCTGGTGGAACGTAACTGGGTGCATTTTTTTCCGGAAGGCGATTTGACAATACACATGAAAATTCTTAACCATTTTCATGTTCTCTGGTTCAGTATTTTTACTTCTAGGAACTCATTCTAAAGAAATCAGCATGGATGCACTCAAAGATCTGTCTACAGATATGCTCGTAAGAGCATCGTTTATGACAGCTAAAACTTAGACCCTACATAAACGTCCAAAAAGTGAGTATTATCTAAATTATGGAAATTACATACAATAAAATACGATGTGGTTTTTCAATATCATTTTGTAGACTATTATTTAAAGATAATGAGAAAATGTTCACTATATATTATCCTATGAAAAGGTGTCTAAAATAGTATACATAGTATGATCACAAAAATTTATTTTAAAACCTAGAACATAAAGACATATATGTATATATGTTCAAAACGTTAACTCTGAATTTCCTATACAATGATTAGGTGTCACTTTTATCATAATAATTTAAAAAATCTTACTTGTTTTTAAAGATAGTAAAAAGAAGCCCCGCCTGTGACCATCCGACTTCATTGCCCCCAAAAATGTAACTTAGTTAAAAACATAAGTTAGGCCAAGAAGTGAAAACGGTTTTGAACGATAAATGGGAAAAGAGGTGTGTGATTTAACATATGAGGAAAAAAGCTTTAAAGCTCCCCCCCCCCCCGGAGGCGTATCCAGGCTGTGTCAGCACGAGCATGAAGTGACCACGACCAGCCTCATCCTGCAGCAGCAACATTAGGCTTTTTTAGGTGCTTAACTGTCCCAAATAACCACCATCCCATACTTAGACTTATGTTGTTGTTGTTGTTGTTGTTGTTTTTCCAACACCACCACTAAGTGGCTTAATAAAAACTAAACTGGCCATCATGGCAAGGGACCCTGAGCACACCCTGCTCAGAAGCGGTCCCACAGTCACCCAAATGTGAACCACAGGGTCTTCTTTAGAAGAGTGTGTCCTGCTTTTTTTTTTAATCAAGTGAAAGGACATCTTACAATGTAACAGATGTGCGCAGAGCTGAGCCCAGGGTGGAGAGTCTGTGTCCCATTTTGAGCACCTCAGAGCCCCAAGCTGCCCAGCTACGTGCTGTCTCTACCTCAGCCGTAGCTTTCCTATCCCCAAAGTGGGGTGAACAATCTTCGGTATTCAAACTTTTTTGCCCCCAAAGAATGACTATTGTTGAGATCGTGTCTGGGAAAATGCTACTTGGAAGTCTTTAAACAGTGGGCCCCTTTTTGTGAATCAGAAAATTCTCTTTTCCTCCTGTCGCCATTTGGACAATAAGTCCAATAAAGGAAACTCTGGTTCTAGTTTACTATTAGCTCATTTTACAGCAAAATTTAACCCTCAAAGGGTTAAATGAGGCAAAGATCTATGATTCAAAGTCGTGTTGAGTCTATTTAGGAAGGAAACATGAGCTAGTTTAATCTCTACTTTCCCAGTCACCTTGATGATCTGAGTTCAGGTTTCCACTGGACTGTTTCCAAATGAATGACTAATACAAGCAGTTGATCCTGTGGTTAAAGCCAGTAGTCATTAAAACAAAATAAAATAAAATAAAATAAAATAAAATATCCGGATATCCAAAGAGAAGAAAGGTAAATTAAAGAGGAAGGAGGCTTCTGTTTCCCGCAATCCCAATTAGTAGGAGAAAAATGGAATTTCCAGACTTTTTAAAAAATGCAAGGACCTTAAATCTCCAGAATGCAGAACTTGAAGATCAAATGAATGCAGTTAGCTTTGCTGGCCAGCAGTTTATTCTCTGCAGAATAAAATGTCTTGAGAGACTGGTCCATAATAGATTTTTTTAAAGCTGACTTTTCATCTGAAAGGAATTTTCTAGAAAAGGGGAGAGAATGGTAGACCTGAGACTTGATAACACACATCTTGTCAGGGAAGAACCTTCAAGGACCAAGTGCCTATCTCTCCTTTCCATGACCCTGAACCCACTGCTAAGTGTCTCTAAGGTGAGACGCCCACGGCCCCACCTGTATCCTTACTTCCAAGGTCTTTATTGGAAGGAGGTTCCTCTGGCCACAAGCTTGTTGGATACACTGAATGATGTTTATGCTTGAAATCAGAATGCTTGAAATCAACAGCTTAAATGTCACAATAGGGAATAGTCCAGAGTACTTGGGAACAGACGTGCTACTTAGAATCTAAGCTGAACATAAACCCTTTATTTCACTTCTGTGTCTGGCTCCAGCTTGTACTAGTGAGACATTTAAAAGCTTCATCTCCCTGGTGCTACATACTGTGAGGTTACCATGCTTGTGTCTACTGCACATTTATTGTCATTTTGTGTTTCAGCCACATCGGGCACCATGTAATCATGCTTTTGCTTTGCCATAAAACAGCATTGGTCATGTAAAAATACTTGACATTTGCTTTTTTCCAGAACCATTTCCGCTAACTGAAAAATATGACATTCAAGTGTAATGGACAAAAATAATAGAACGTATGTGTAACAGACAATGGATGAGGTCTCTGTGTTTCTCTGTGTAAGTGGGTGGGTGGGTGGATGTGAAAGAAGGAGAAACCAACAGTGCACAGAAACGCACTTCAGACAGGTGTCCAAGCAGAGGGCTCGTGCTGCGGAAGCGCAGCTGCAAAGCTTAGACAATCGCCCGTTGTTGATGGTGGAATTCTATTCCCGCCGTGGAAAATAGCTAAGTCCATGATGTTTGGTCTTTGTGCAAAATAATAAACAGGGCCACAACTCAAAGGAACTTCAAAGAGCACATTAAGAGACATTCAGTTCTCCCTTGGAGAAACAAATCTTCTGAAAGCAATATTTCAGCTTGCCAGTGATGCTGCTCACTCTGATTATGAAACCACCATCCCCTCAGAAGAGATCCAATCCTCCCCCCAAGAACCAGAATAAGTCAGAAGGCTTAGGTCTTGTCTCTCTTGGCAGCCTGACCCTTGACCCCCTTTCCTTCTCCCAGGCAGAAGCCTTTGACAATTTCTTTTCCCTTTTGTTCTGGATCACTGCTTCCATTTCTTCTGACTCCAGAGTGACTGATGTTGTCGCCAAATCCAATGGCCCTGGGAAAAAGCTTGAAGCATCTCTAGACTCAGAGAAGCTTCTTTTTATATAACATAACACACTCTCTAAAATCTTCTCAAAGAGATATTTTATAGCCTATGTTTTTATTTAGAAATAATACAAAAATCTTCTAAGTAAAAATACAAACAAAAAGCTCGCAGGAGGTGGCAAACAAATAGTCCAGCCAGAGAAGAAAACATAAATTTTGTCTAAACTAGAACAAACTTCCAATACCCGCACCCCTCCACACACACGCACATCATAATAGATTTATCTATCTTCATCCAAATGTACCAGAAGCTTCTTAATCTGATAGAATTTGGGACATGGACAAATTTGAGTGGGGAAAATTAATCTTTATTTTCACTCATTTCTAACACAAAATGAATATTTTCTTCCATTAGTAGAGTTCTTTTGACTTGCTCATCAAACAAAAGCACAGATATTTTCATATTTCTCAAAATTTACCTTTTGCTCATCACTACTTCAAAACTATGTTAATTGTTAGACCTGTTGCTACGTACTAGTATCTGATATCTGTGAAGCAAAAACGTTAACACAGCCCAATAGTGTCTTCTTAATGCCTTGATAATTCTGTTTCAATGTGATTTGTTTCTTTTTAAATTTAAATGCTTTAAAATGTCATTCTGAGAAAGAGTCCACAAGCTTCACCAGGCTGCCGAAAGGGTCCACGATCCTTTTTTTTAAAACAAAGCCAGGATCGGATCCCTGGCAGCAAAGGTTTTAGATCAGTTTACCTGCGGTTTAAATGGATGCTGATAAGGTTGGAAGTGTCCTTTACTTTTTAATCTCTTTTTTTAAATGATATTCAGGTTTGTCCAGTGAATGTTGCACTTTCTCCTCACGCCTGCAAGTTCCATCTGTTTCTGGTGACCTACGGAGACAAAAGTAAGCTTGTGTTTCCAGAGTCTGGAGTGAGAAATAGGTCCTTTAAAGCAAATGCTTCAAGATTGACCTAAGAGCACTGCCCAGTCGTCACTGTCACTTTAAAAAATGTGCCTCCCTCCATGCCTCTCCCCTTAGAGGAGAGAACTCACGGTGGGTAAGAGCTCTCCTGGTTTGGGGGCCATTTAAGAGGCTTTCTTCTGCACAGTGTCACACAAAGATGGCTAGATCCTCCCTCTTGGAGGGGACCAGGCTTGCTGTATACATCCCGGGACGCGTTCCACAGTGAGCACCTTGCTTGACCCACGCCACAACACTTCATGGTACCTGCGGGGATACGCTCACTGTTACCACCTTCCTTTTATGGGATCATTAATGCAATAGGCATGGATTTCCTGTCACAACACTCGGATACAGGAAATCTCAGATTCTATTATTTCTCTAAATCAATAAATCTGCTGTGACCTCTCACTCAGCGAAGTCAGTGGCAAACTCTTGTGGGTATTGCAAATCCCTCCCCAATCCCTAAAGGAGTCCTACTCCAGCCTGGGGCTCTCCCACTGCCAGGAGACTGAGTGAGGTGTCAGTTTTGATACTGCCACCATTCCTGTTGTCCTTTCTCCTAGCTGACGCCACTGGACTCCCAGGAAATGCAGAGATGCCCTCTCAGTGGGCACTGGTCCTCAGAGAGCCTCACTGCCATTTTCAAGGTTGAAGAGCGCACAATGGGGTCTTTATCCATCGCCCAGTCACCCACAGAGGGGTCGCTGTACAAACAGACACCCTCACCCAACCCTATCCTCTCTCATCTCAGGGACTCTAATCTCCCTCAGGTTTTCCTGACGATGGCTTCCACCTCTCAAAACACTCCCCTCCATATTCTCCCTCACTGAAAACCCAACATCATTTCTCTCAATGAGCCTGGGCTTTTAGAAGCCAAAGACAAGACAGGCAGTTGCCTTGTGGACACCTGGCAATCTCTCCTTTTCATCTGTAGCCCCAAAGCCCCTGAGCTAAGGGAGCATAAATGCCTGGGTACATGACGGAGGCAAAAGCAAAAGCCTAGAGTAACAGAAATAAAACACAATTTAATATTTCAATCAAATATCCTGCATATAAAAGGTATATTCAATACCTTGTCATGGCCTATAATGAAAAAAAAAATAAAAAGGAATTATACATATGTATAAATGGAACACTATGCTGTATACCAGAAATTAATACAACATTGTAAACTGACTATCCTTCAATAAAAAAGTAAACATATTTGCTAGAGATGTGTCTCTATGGAAAACACATGAGTTTAGGTACTAATGTATAGTTCTAGAAACAGAGCTGTTTTATGTGGCATATGTGGTAAATGACATTTTTGGAGTAGGTTGATATGTCATCAAACACACACACATAGTACAATTTAGCTTTTAACCAATCTCGGAGGAAAGACTACATGAGAGCCAGTTAGCAGGTAAATGTTATCATCTGATTCAGTGAAGCATCTGGAGAGCCTGTGTAACCAGAGACACGGCAGGACAGCACATCGAGTATCACCACGACTGCTTTAAAGGTAGCAGTGATGACACCTCTCATTGTGCCCCATGACGGTTCCGCAGAACGCTGCTCTTCTCATCAGGCCATGGGAATTTCTAAACTGCATCCCCAGTCGGAAAGGAAAAATATTCCAACTCTTACGGTTATTACTCACTCTTAAAAGATTAATCTAACAAAAATGAATACCCACCACAGTAATGAATGTAATTCACTGGGAGAATGGTTTGAGAAAGCTAGCCACACTGGAAAGCATTACTTCTTAAATTAATGGCAGATCTGAAGATTATTTTCAGATTTGGTCAGCATTTTTGAGAAGCAATGATTAGCCAGGGTGGGAAAAATCCAGATTAGTATTAAGTGTTTGCATGTTATGAGGCAGAATAAGCTACATCCAAGGCTGGGACTTATTACCCAACTTCTAACCATCCACTTTACTAGCCAAAAGGGACACACAAGTCAGACTGTGATGTAAAACTTGGGGAATTAATAGTGCTGGTATACTGTGGCCTCAGTTACTTGAATCCATCACACATAAGAGCTAATAATAATTGCTGACATTCATTAAGTGCTTACTACGTCAAGTCAATGGAAAAAGCACTTTGTGTGTATTGTTGCATTTATGCCACAAAACTACACAATAAAGCAGATATTATTATTATTATTATTATTATTATTATTATTATTATTATTATTATTATTATTATTATTATTACCTTTTTACCACTATTCAGTGCTGTGGCAAGGACCAAAAAATGCACACACCCACACATACACATTTGAAACTCCTCCTCCATTTGTGCAATGAGATAAATCACTTTCACAAGCATTGTCATAGCTAATCCTCACCTAAGAATAATGATAGTCAACCTTTACAGAGCCCTGACTTTGCCTCTGCTCTAGTACCTCACACCTATTCATTCATTCAATTCTTCAAACAATTCTATTAGGAACTGATTACTATTACCCCCATTTCACATATGAGGAAACTGAGGCCTAGAGAAACTACATTTCTTGCCCAAGGTCACATAGCCAGAAAGTAGCAGAGCAGAATTTGAACCCAACAAATTGTACTAACTCTTCTACCAACCTGATGGAGCAGGTGTCATTATGCTTATTTTACAGCTGAGGAAACAAATTCAGTGAGATTGGATGTGATTTATCTCAGAAAGGTGGTATTAATCTATTGTTAGCTTTTAAAAGTTACAAAACATTGAACAAACTAGTAGGTTGTTTTGTAAATATGCGTATGTGTGTATTCTTTACCTTTGTGGTAGGACCAAAAAGTGGTTAAATGTGCATGTGACTATACCCAAACATTTAAAAAGGTATGCTCTTGAAACCTTGGCCTTTCTCCCACCTCTGTGTCACTGCTTAAACTGAGTTTCTATCAAATCCTTCAAGACCAGGATCAAAATACTCTTCCTTACAGAAGTTGTGCCTGACTGGGTCAGCTCTCTAAAATCCATCCCTAACCCCACCCAGCAAAATTATGGTGTTATGTCATGTGTATTAGAACACTTTCAGCAGCCTGACAAAAGAGTTCTCTGAGAGCAGTGACTTCAATGTTTTTCAAAATCTCCTCCTATTTCTTTCATACCCTCAGGAGCTGGCAAGCACATGCAATGCTAGGGTCACCAAAGAGAGCCAGGAGACCTTGTTAATGGATTGCAGATCACAGGTTGATTTGTATGTGGCATCAAGTATAAAATTCAGCTAGTCAGTCAGTGATTCAACAAGCTAGTAAACTCATAAAGTTCCTGGCCTCAGGAAGTTTACAGATACTTCAATGAAGAAAAACATATAAGAAAACAAACAAGTAAATATATCTCATGACTGATAATGATAAGAGCTATGGATAGAAACACAGTGTAGAGAATAGGGAGATGAGGGAGGCAGACAGGGAGGGAGTTACTTTTTTATGTAAGGAGTCAGAAAGGACCTTTCTGACAAGGAGAAGAATGAGCAGAGATCTGAAAGGAGGACATGCGGATGAAGTGCGTTCATATCTGCGAAGTATTTTCATAGCTGCAAGTCCATTTGGAATAGATTTGTCCCATTGTGAGCACAATATAAGTGCTATCTCTCATGGGAAGAGCATTCCAGATAGAGAGGTTAGCAGGTGCAAAGACGCCAAGGTAAAACAGCGCCCAACATCCTTCAGAAACTGTAAGGAAAACAGCATGGCTGGAGCTGAGCGAGTGATGATGGAGTACGGAAAGTGATGTGCTCAGGGAGGTAATGAATTCAGGGGGTGAAGGAGCAGATTCTAGCACCTAAAAGACTGGCTTTTATTCTGAGTTAGATATGAGCCATTGGAGATATCTAAGGCAAACAGTTATAGGATTTGACATATTTTTAAGGGATCAACCTATTTGCTATATTGAGGTTAAAATGAAGGTGGTAGGCCATGGCAAAGGCAAGAGAGAAGCACGAAATTTAGGCAGCAATTGCAATAATTCTGATGAGAGAAGTTGGAAGATTGGACTTGAGTGGTGGTTGCAGAAGTGGTAAGAACTGGGCAGATTCTGGATATATTTGGAGAGATGGATTGAGCTGTTGCTAGCTTATAGGTGGTGTCTAAGAACCATGAGACTGTAACGAATTCACATAAGGAATAAGTAAGGAGAGAAAATCAAAGAGGCTCAAGGACTAAGCCCTGGGACAGTGCGTAGAGATCAGAAAATGAGGTAGAAAAGAAACTGAGAGGAGAGGAAGTGGAGAACTACAGCAGAAAGCTCCGTTTTTCAGTAAAGGAACAAAGGAATGAAGAAACAGCTGAAGAGAGATGAGGAATCAAGGAAAGGTAGGGCTATTTAAGGTGAGAGAAACTATAGCATGTTTGTAAGCTTGTATCTGCTTGCTAGGGCTGCCATCACAAAGTACCACAGACTAGGAGGCTCAAACAACAGAAATTTATTTTCTCACAGTTCTGGAAGCTAGGATTCTACAATGTCAGTAAGGTTGGTTTCCTCTGAGGTTACTCTACTTGGTTTGAAGATGGCCATTTTCTTGTTGTGTCTTTTTTTTTTTTAATTTTTTATTTAATGGAGGTAGTGGGGATTGAACCCAGGACCTCGAATGTGTTAAGCATGTGATCTACCACTGAGCTATACCTTCCCCACTCCTTGTGTCTTCATTTTGTCTTTTCTTTGTGCATATCTGTATCTTAATCTCCTGGCTGTAAAAGGACCCCAATCATATTGGATTAGGGCACACCCTAATGACCTCATTTTAACTTAATTACCTCTTTAGTGACTTTATCTCCAGCCACATTCTGAGATCCTGGGGTTTAGAACTTCACAAATGAATTGGGGGAGTACACAACTCAGCCCATAACAAGGCTGATGAGAAAGATGCCATAGATAATCACTAAAACCATGTCCTTAAGTAGGCAAGCAAGGATGGGATATGGTGCCTAAAGGGAGGAGTGGGCTGAAGACAGAACATGGATGATTCATCCATTATAAAAAGAGAGAAAGCAGAGGACCTTGATATAGATATAGGTGGGTGGGTGAGTGTGGTGGGGAGCATACAGAAGTTCTCTTCTAGTTGCTTTTGTTTATTCAGTGAGTAAGGCAGCAAGGTCATCATCAGAGCATATGGCTGAGATGGGGATGTTGGAAGATTGAAAAGAGAACAGAAGGTCTGTAGTGGTCCTTTTAGATGGTGAGGGATTGAATGGATACTAGGAAGATGTAGTATGGAAGCTGAGCCACTTGAGGTTAATTAACCTGGATAACAATTGAGACCAGTAGGCATGGATGTATTTTGCTGCCATGGTGTTTTGCTGCTAAGTTCAGGCCTGGAATAGACAAAGAATTAGATTTAACCAGAATAGTAAGGAGAAGGGTGAGTTTCTAGACAACTGTGACAAAAGTAGACTTGGGTAAGGGATTTGTGAGTAATAATGATGACAGACAATAGCATCTCTGCTGAAAAGGAGGTATTTTAGTTTCCTGGGGCTGCCATAACAAAATACCACAAACTGGGTGGCTTAAACAACAGAAATATATGCTTCACAGAAGCCAGAAGTCTGAAATCAAATTGGCTTTATCAGGGATCTGAGGAAAGGGTCTGTTCCAGGCCTCTCTCCTTAGCATGTAGATGGTCATCTTCAGGTTCACATGGCATTCTCCCTGGGATGTCTGTCCCCTAATTTTCCTTTCTAATAAGGACATCAATCATTTTGAATTAGGGCCCACAGTAATGATCTCATTTTAACTTGATTACCTCTACAAGAATCCAGTTCAGGTCACATTCTGAGGTACTATGGTGAGGACTTCACCATATACATTTTAGGGAGACAAAATTAAGTCCATAACAGAAGGGAATCCAGGACACTAAGTCAGGGGTAACAGAAGGACAACTTAAAAATGGTAGATTATCCATCTTAGGAAAATAGAAAAAGAAGAGCAAATTAAACCCAAAGTAAGGAGAAGAAAGGAAATACTAAGAGAGCAGAAATCAGTAAAACTGAAAATAGGAAATCAATAGAGAAAATCAATAAAACAAACCTAGTTTTTTGAAAAGATCAATAAAATTGGTAAGCCACTAGCCAGACTAATTAAGAAAAAGAGAGAGAAGACACAAATTACTAATATCAGAAGCGAAAAAAAGAGCTATCACTATAGATTCTAAGGACATTAAAAGAATAATAATGAAATGTTACTATGAGCAACTCTATGCCCACAAATTTGATAATATAGATAAAATGGACCAATTCCTTGAAAGACGCAATTTGCTAAAACTCACACAAGAATAAATAGACACTCTGAATAGGCCTGTGTCTGTTAAGAAACTTAATCAGTAATTAATAACTTTCCAAAACAAAAAGCACCAGGTCCAGATGAGTTCACTGATGAATTCTACCAAAGATTTAAGGAAGAAATTTTACCAATTCTCCACAATCTCTTTCAGAGGATAGAAGCAGATGGAATACTTCTTGACTTATTCTGCTAAGCCAGTATTACCCTTATACCAAAAACATTACAAGAAAACTACAGACCAGTACGTCTCATAAACATAAATGTAAAAATCCTCAACAAAATATTAGCAAATCAAAGCCAATGGTGTATAAAAAGAATTACATATTATAACCAAGTGGGATTTACCCCAAGACATACAAGTCTGATTCAACATTTAAAAAATCAATTAGCATAATCCATTGTATCAATAGGTTAAAAAAGAAAAATCACATGACTATATCAATAGTTGCAGAAAAAGCAGTTGACAAAATTGAACACATATTCATGATAAAAACTCTCAATAAACTTAGGAATAGGGAAACTTCCTCAGCTTGATAAAGATTATCTACAAAAGACCTACATCTTGCACCATATTTAATAGTGAAACACTTAAAACCTTCCCACCAAGATTAGATACAAGCAAAGGATAACCCTTCTCACCATTCCTTTTCAACATCTTACTGGAAGTTCTACCTAATGCAATAAGACAAGAAAAAAAATTAAATGTATACAGATTGGGAAGAAATAAATAAAACTGTCTTTGTTCACAGATAACATGATTTGTATAGAACATGTGAAAAAAAATTAACCAAAAAACTCCTGGAAATAATAAGCAATTATAACAAAGTTTCAAGATACAAAGTTAATAGACGAATGTCAATTGCTTTCCTATATATCATCAGTAAACAAGTGAAATTCAAAATTAAAAACACAGTTCCATTTATATAAGTATCTCCAAAAATGAAGTACTTGGGCATAAGTCTAATAAAATATGTACACAATCTATATCCAGGAAAATTACAAAGCTCTGATGAACAAAATCAAAGAACTAAATAAATAGATGTTCCATGTTTGTGGATAAGAAGACTCAATATTGTCAAGATGTGAATTCTTCTCATCTTGATCTATAGAGATGATGCAATTCCAGTCAAAATCCCAGCAAGTTATTTTATGGGTATCAACAAACTGATTCTAAAGTTTATATGGAGGGTCAAAAATCCAGAATAGTGAATGCAACATTGAAGGAGAGCAAAGTTGGAAGACTAATATTACCAGACTTTAAGAGTTACTATAAAGCTACAGTAATCAGGACAGTATGGTACTGGCAACAGAATAGACAAACAGATAAATGGAACAGAATAGAGAGCCCAGAAATAGACCCTAATAAATATAGTCAACAGATCTTTGACAAAAGAACAAAGGCAATGCAAATGGAGTAAAGATATTCTTTTCAACAAATGATGCTGGAACAACTGGACATCCACATGCAAAAAATATAAATAAATCTAGACACAGATTTTACACCCATCACAAAAACTAACTCAAAGTGGACTATAAAATGCTTAGACGATAACATAGGAAAAAACCTAGACGGCCTTGGTTATGTAGATGACTTTTTTAAAAAAACAATACTAAAGGCACAATTCATTTAAAACAATGATAAGCTGGACGTCATTAAAATTAAAAGCTTCTACTCTGCAAAAGACAAAGTCAAGAGAATGAGAAGAGAAGACAAGCCACATACTGGGATAAAATATTTACAAAAACACATCTGGTAAAGGACTGTAATCCAAAATATACAAAGGATTATTGAAACTCAATAATTTTTTTTTAAAAGCAAACAGCTCCTCCAGAAACAACCCCATGATGGAGAGCCTTCTGTGTACTGGATATCATTTCTTTGTGTAGACATTTAATCCTCATGACAAGTCTACTATAAAGACATGGAAATTGAAAATGGCTAAGTCCCTCGCCTGAACTACTTAAAGGTAGTGGCCAATGGTAGAGTAGGAAGACCCTGAGCTCACCTCCTCCCACAGGCACACCAGAATCACAACTATTTACAGAGCAACTATTTTTGAGACCAACACGTAGACTAGCAGAAAAGATTTTCTAGAACTAAAGATATAAAGAAGGGAACCACAGTGAGTCAGGTATGAGGGGTGGAGATACAATGTAGTCCAGAGCCATACCCCTGAATGGGTGACCCACAGACAGGAGGATAATCACAATTGCAGGAGTTTTTGCCAAGCAGCAAGGAGTCTCAGCCCCACATTGGGCTCCCCAGTCAGGGGCTCCTGCATGGGGAAGACAAGCCCCCAGAACGTCTGGCTTCAAAGGCCAGCAGAGCTCAAGTATGGGAGAGCCAGAGGGCTGTAGGAAACAGAGTCTCCACTATCAAAGAGCATGCACAAAACCTCACATGCTCTGAGTCTCAGCACAAAAGCAGCAATTTGAAAAGAGCCTGGCTCACACCCACTTGCTGATTTTGGAAAAACTCTTGGAGAGAGCAAGAGGCAACTGGGATACCCCTGGGGACATAAATGCTAAAGGCAGCATTTTTTTTTTTTTTTTTTTGGAGCTTATTCTACTATAGACATTGATTGGTGCTGACAGGTACCACCTTGGAATCATCCTTCTAGCTTATTAATGCCAAGGGTTTACTAGCCCACAAGCAGGCTGGCACCAGCCTCAGGCCACACAGCCAGCCACCCCAGGATCCAGCTCTTCCCACCAGCAGGACCAGCACTAGCCCCAGGACTGGCTCCACCCACCAATGTGGCCACAGCAATCAGCCCCATTACAAAAGAAGAGCCCGTACAGCCCGCATGAGGGGCACCACTAGAGCAATAGCCCTGGTGACTGGAGGGGTGTGCTGCTGGGCCCCATAGGGCATCCCCTACATAAAACCACTTCTCCGTAGCAATAAGCACAGAGAATTAAGCAAAATGAAAAGATGGAAAAGTATGTTCCAAGCAAAGCAAGAAGGCAAAACCTCAGAAAACAAACTAAATGAAGTGGACATAAGCAATCTACCTGACAAAGGGTTCAAGGTAATGATCATAAAGACTCTTACCAAGCTCAGGAAGAGAATGGATAAATGCAGTGAGAACTTCAAAAAAAGAGTTAGAATCTATTAAGAAGAACCAAACAGCACTAAAGAATACAATAATTTAAATTTTAAAATACTAGAAGGAATCAACAGTAGATTAGATGACATAGATGAACGAGTCAGCAAAATGGAAAGACAGAGTCATGAAAATCACCCAAGTTGAATAGAAAAAAGAAAAAAAAATTTTTGAAAGTGAAGATAGTTTAAGACACCTCTTAGTCTCTTAATAATATTAATTATAATATTAATTAATAAATAATGATAAGAGGGAGAGAAAGGGGCAGAGAAATTACTTGAAGAAATGATAGCTGAAAGCTTCCATAACCTGGGGAAGGAAACAACAGACTTCCAGCTCCAGGAAGCACAGAGTCCCAAACAAGATGAACCCAAAGAAGTCCACACCAAGACACATCAAAATTAAAATGGCAGTTTTTTTTTTTTAAAAAAAAGGAGAATTATTAAAACAGCAAGAGAAAGGCAACTAGTTACATACAAGGGAACTTCCATAAGACTATCAGCTGACTTTTCAGCAGAAATTTTGCAGACCGGAAGCAAGTAGCATGATATATTCAAAGTGATGAAAGGAAAAAACCTAGAACCAAGAATGCTCTAACTGGCTAGGCAATCATTCAGATATGAAGGAGAGAGAAAGACTTTCACATACAAGCAAAAGCCAGAAGAGCGCACAAGCACCACTCAGCCAGCTTTACAAGAAACATTAAAGGGACTTCTCTAAGTGGAAAAGAAAAGACCACAACTAGAAGTGTGAAAGTTACACAAGGAAAACATTCATTGGTAAAGGCAAATGTACAGTAAATGTAGTAGATCAACCCCTTATAAAGGTGGTAGGAGGTTAGAAGGCAAAAGCAGCAAAAATCATCTACATCCACAATTTGTTAAGAGATACCCAAAACGAAAAGATGTAAAATATGATGTCAGAAACATTAAATGCATTACAGGAGAGTAAAAATGCAGAGTAGCTAGAATACATTTGAACTTAAGAGATCATCAACTTAAAAATTATGTGTGTGTGTGTGTGTGTGTGTATGTATATATATATATGTTGTTCTATGTTAACCTTATGGTAACCACAAACCAAAAAGAATTGATATACACACACAAAAAAAGAGAAAGAAATCCAAAGATAAAACTAGATAGTCATCAAATCACAAGAGAACAGTGGGGAGGGTATAGCTCAGTGGCAGAGTGCATGCGTAGCATGCACGAGGTCCTGGGTTCACTCCCCGGTATCTCCATTTAAATAAATAAATAATTAAATAAATAAACCTAATTATTTCCCCCCAGCTAAAAGAAAAAAAAATGAGAAAGGATAAAATACAACTGACACCACAGAAATACAAAGGATCGTAAGAGAGAACTATAAATAATCATGCACAA
The DNA here is from genome assembly GCF_009834535.1 of Camelus ferus. NCBI lineage: Eukaryota > Metazoa > Chordata > Mammalia > Artiodactyla > Camelidae > Camelus > Camelus ferus. The sequence continues at coordinate 109,814,892 of NC_045697.1, read as the reverse complement.
ATAAAATGCACAACCGAGACAAAATGGATTAACTTCTAGAAATGTACATTTTCCAAGACTGAACCAAGAAGAAATAAAAAACATGAACAGACCAATTACCAGTAATTAAACTAAATCAGTAATAATAATAAAAAAAACTCCCCATCAAAAAAAGTCCAGCACCAGATGGTTTCACAGATGAGTTCTCTCCAACATTTCAAGAAGAGTTAATACCTATCCTTCTCAAAATATTGAAGAGAAATGAACATTTCTGAAATCATTCTCAGGGCCAGCATCATCCTGATACCAAAATCAGACAAAGATACACACACACACAAAAGGAAAATTACTGGACAATATCACTAATGAACATAAAGGCAAATCAAATTCAACAATACATTAAAAGGATTCTACAGCATGCATTTTCAAGTAGAATTTTTCCTAGGGATAAAAGGATGGTTCAATATCCACAGATGAATCAATGTGACACATTAGTAAATAGAAGAATAAAAATCATATGAGCATCTCATAGATGCTTTTGACAAAATTTAAAATCAATTTATGTAAAAACTTCCAACAAACTGCCTAACAGAGGGAACTCAACATACCTCAACATAATAAAGGCCATATATGACAAACCTACGGCCAACATCATACTCAACAGTGAAAAACTGAAAGCATTTCCTCTAAGATAAGAACTTAACAAGGATGTCCACTCTTGCCACTTTTATTCAACATCATATTGGAAGTTCTAATCACAGCTATCAGAGAAGAAAAAGAAATAAAGGAATCCAAATTGGAAAGGGAGAAATAAGATTGTCACTGTTTGCTGATGACATAGTACATGCAGAAAATCTTAAAGACTGCCACCAAAAAAAAAAAAAACCCAACTATTAGAAATAATGAATGAATTCAGTAAAGTTGTAGGATTCAAAATTAATCTACAGAAATATATTGTGTTTCTATTCACTAACAATGAACTATCATAAAATACCTAGGAAAAACAAAATCTAACCAAGGAGATAAAATACCTGAATTCAGAAAACTATAAGACACTGATGTTTCTAGAAGTTTTATTCAAAATTGCCAAAAGTTGGAAACAGCCAAGATGTCCTTCAGTAGGTGAAAAATATAATAAATTGTGATACTTCCAGACAGTGGAATATTGTCCTACCGTTTTTAAAATGGGCTGTCAAACCATGAAAATACATGGAAGAATCTTAAAAGCATATCACTAAGTGAGAGAAGCCGATCTGAAAAGGCTATACTTACTCTATGATTCCAACTGTATGAAACTGTGGAAAAGGCAAAAAATGGGAGACGGTAAAAGATCAGTGGTTGCTAAAGGTTCTTGGTGGGGGGGATGAATAAGCAGAGCACAGAGGAATTTTAGGGCAATGAAACTACACTGTATGATACTATAATGATGGATATATATCAGGACACGTTTTTCCAAACCCATAGAATGTACAACATTCCAATTAATTACAATGTGTCAGTGTAGGTTCATCAGTCGTAACAAAGGTACCACTCTGGGGGAGGATGCTGATAAGGGGGGAGGCTATGCATGTGTGAGGGCAGGGGGTATATGGAAAAATCTGTGTATCTTCGTCTTAATTTTACTGTTAACCTAAAACTGCTCTAAAAATGTTTAGTCCTTTTTTTTAAGGAGTTCAAAGGATTGCTGGTCTTAGTGGGGTTTTAAGATTTGGGGAGGTAAGGACTAAAAGGAGGCATCTGAAAAAATAAGAGAGGAGGAAGCAGAGTGCAATGCTTGTAAAATTTTGCTTGACATTTGCATCCTGTTGGGAGCACTTGTACCCTAATTCAGTCAATAGCCCACACGGATGGGTACCTCTAACCAACAGAGAGTTTCCAGTTTTCTCTGTTCTATTTTTCTCAAGTGGAACTCTGTGTTGTTTACTTTACAGCCAGACTGATTTTTACTTGATGAAGCCTCAGGAGAATGTCAACATGTATCTCTAGAGATGGACCTGGGCTTCTAAGCAGAAAAGAGAAGTTGCTGTTTGGTGACACAGAAAAGGTGAGATGACAGATCTGTGCCAGGTGGTGAATGATACATTGAAGAAGCACTTCCAGAAGCACCAGGAAATCAGAGACCCTTTCTAAACATACATTTCCTGCTCTCTGTGCCAGACATCCCACTAGTATTGCTGTGGTTAGTTCAACAAAAAGTCACTGAGTTTCTACTATGTCTCAGGCACTGTCCTAGGTGCTGGAGAGGTGAAGGTACCGAGCTAAGGAAGACATGATCCCTGCCAGAAAAAGATTCATGAGATAAGAGGAGGCAAGAAGGACCAAGGTAAATTAACAAAAATTATAAAAACAGAGCAGGAAAAGTGGCATGACACAGACACAAAATAGCAGGAGGATGATGGGGAAACTATAAGGACCAAAAGTTGTGGGATGGAAATTAAGAAGGGCTTTGTGAATAAGATACTGCCTGAGGCAGAGCTTGAAGAACAGAGAGAATTTCAATGATCTGTGTATCTGCCCGTGTCAAGACAGACTGGTTGAGATCTGTAGGATGTGTTTGGAGAATGATGAGCAGTTTAATTTGCTCAGTGTCAGAAAAGCTGAGAGGCATATGCACAGAACCCAGGATGGAATCAGAACATCTGATGGTTTTTGAGCAAGCAGGTGGCATGATCAGAATGTGATCACATGATGAGTATGCTGACAAAAGCACAGAAAATGGGCTGGAATAGAAAGCTGAAGGGGCAGGAACAGTTGGAAGGTGTCCTCATGACCTGGGCAAGACTGGTTGAAGGAACTGGGCAAGGGAGCACTGATTGCACAATAGTGCAGAATTAGACTTGATAGGACTCCAAGTGAGTTGGTCATTTATTGACTGTGGGGGCCAATAAATGAGGAGGAGTTGGAGAGGACACCAAGGTTTTGAACTTGAGTGCTTGGAGGACATAGAGCTATTTACAGTACAAGGACATTAAAGGAAGAAGCTGGTTTGTGTCAAGATGATTTCTTTTTGAACATGTTGAATTAAAGATGCTTGAGGACATTCAAGTGAAATCCCCTAGCTGCTGGTTTGAACCATGGGATCAGGGATTGGGAAAGGAGATATGGGTAAAGGGGCAGAAATGTGGTTGTCTTTTTCACAGAGGAGTGATTAATATGCATAAAGTCTGATCATAGAACTTTGGTTAGAGAAAAACTTACAGAGAAAGAGATGGAAGAATTGGCGATAAAAATCAGAGAGAGGGTTTAATGAGGGAAGCAAATGAGGGAGGAGTACTCAACAACAATGCCAAATGCTGAAAGACATACATGTAAGTAAGAGAGCAGAACAAAGGGCTGGATTTAGCAGTTAGCGAGACAACGAAGAAACCTCAAGACGTCGAGAAAATAGACCATCCTGAACCATCAATCGTGGTCTGTCTTGCTATGTTTAAACAGGAGGCTGTCAGCCTCTGATTAAGAGCATCGATTCTGTTTTCAGACTCAAATCCCTGATCTTTTAAAGAGTTAAAAGCTCTTGGACAAGCAAGGCAAGCTCCCTTCCTCATATAGGAAGCCTTATATATATAAGACAATTTTATCTTCTTTATCTGTGAAAATGCAGGTTTTGTCCAGTGATCTAGGTGTTATTATTGATAATGCTCACTGCACTGAATGGGCTGGACACCTGAATGTTCTACTTAGCTCATTACACCTCATAGGTTAAGAAATATTCTTAGGGAAGAACTATATAACCAAAGGGAGCCCATATGTATTTCTCACAGGTTAAACATATGTTTCATTTAATGTGTGCCATCCTCTCATCCCTCTACTTGCGTTCATTCCCAAACCAAGGATTAAAAAAAAAAAGAAGAAAGAAAAAAAAAGCAGAATACAGAGTACAAAGGCAGGAAATTCTAATTCACTGATTAAAAACTAGATGACCTTTTAAGGAAGTTATAGGGCTGCATGGTTACTATGGAAACAAGCAAAATGCAGACCTATGGAGATGATTCTAACATAACAACTACAAATGAACATTTCCAAATACAAGGAGGTGTTCCTTTTCTATTCAAATGTGTGGGAAAGGGCAAATATACTCCAATCATCAGCCAAACCTGGACAATGTGCAATGTAACAAATTAGATAAAGATGTTTGACGTTTCTCTTCTATAGTAAACTGAAGTGGTCATAAAATGCAAAATACTTTATCCCAAATGCACTACAATTTTACAGGCTTAAGGCAAGGAGGAGAATGGAGTCTATTTCCTTCTCATTCTTGTTTAATTTTTTTTAATGACTAAAGGGCTAGTGAGAGTACAGGCTGACTCTGGTATATTTCTGGTGGGGTGAGGGCAGGGTTAAGAGTTCAGCCATTTTATTTTGCTTCTTAAGTAATTCTTATATCGTGTTTTTGCTGTTGCAGAGTGTGCACAACTTTAATGTTTGTAAAACGCTGGTAGGGAACTGATCTCGCAGGAAGATATTTTGAAGTCAGGAGGAGACAGAAGGCTTGCCAGGCACGAGGCTTTCTGATCTGTAAAATCATACTTTGAAACAGATGGGCTTATCATGTGCTATATGCTGGGTTTAAGCCATGTTGGGGTGTATAAATGAGGGTTAGCTGACCATCACAAATCATACAGACAAGTGAAATATTAAGAAAGAAGAAAGCATTATAACAGGTTCCTCAGCCTCAGAAATACTGACATTTAAGCCTGGTAAAAAGAAAGAGGTTATCCTGTGCTTAGTAAGGTGTTTAGCAGCATCCTTGGCTTCTATTCACTAATCATTTCCAACCAAAGTTCTATGATCAGACTTTATCCACATTAATCACTCCTCTGTGAAAAAGACAACCACATTTCTGCCCCTTTACCCCTATCTCCGTTTCCAATCCCTGATCCCATGGTTCAAACCAGCAGCTAGGGGATTTCACTTGAATGTCCTCAAGCATCTTTAATTCAACATGTTCAAAAAGAAATCATCTTGACACAAACCAGCTTCTCCCTTTAACGTCCTTGTACCTGTGAAACCTGTGAATAGCTCTATGACTTCCAAGTCCTCAGGTTCAAAACCTTGGTGTCTTCTCCAACTCCTCCTCATTTATTGGCCCCCACAGTCAATGAACGACCAACTCACATGGAGTCCTATCAAGTCTAATTCTGCACTATTGTGCAATCAGTGCTCCCTTGCCCAGTTCCTTCAACCAGTCTTGCCCAGGTCATGAGGACACCTTCCAACTGTTCCTGCCCCTTCAGCTTTCTATTCCAGCCCATTTTCTGTGCTTTTGTCAGCATACTCATCATGTGATCACATTCTGATCATGCCACCTGCTTGCTCAAAAACCATCAGATGTTCTGATTCCATCCTGGGTTCTGTGCATATGCCTCTCAGCTTTTCTGACACTGAGCAAATTAAACTGCTCATCATTCTCCAAACACATCCTACAGATCTCAACCAGTCTGTCTTGACTCGGGAAGACACACAGACCATTGAAATTCTCTCTATTCTTCAAGCTCTGCCTCAATACCTCATCCACAAAGCCTTTCTTAAATCCCCTCCATCATGAGAACCACAATGCCTCTAAGCATTGCTGAGCGAAGAGGGCGGGGTGGGGGGAGACTTGCTCCTGGCTTAAGAACCATTGAATATAGAAATAGGCTCACAGATGATCACTTGAAATCTTCCTTTTATAAAGATATTTTGCAAAAAATAATCACTTCTGTATTTTTTACGAAAGAAGTTGGGGAATTCAAATTTCTCAATATTTGTCATATTGGCGAAAGGATTCCTGTGTTTAGTCACCAAATCAAAGCAATAATCCTGGCATGTTTGCCATTCCCAACATCGTCAAGAGATTCATACATACAATTCCACAACAAAACCCAGATGTTTCTTTACATTTTGAAATACCTTTTGTCACAGTTGGATGTCTGTTATCAAAGGAACCTAAATTCTACACCCAAGATTTGAACTGTGGGTCAAGAGTCAGGGGACAAGGATTATAAAAATGAATCTTATTAAGTTTATTTAAGTCTATGGAGTAATTTTTGAAGAAATAAACTTGCACAATTCTTTCCAAAGATGGCACAAAGTCATTAATTAGATTATCATCGTATATTTTTATTTCTTGACTTGATGACTTTAGATGTGGTTGGGATTCACAAAAACTATGGATGACTGACACTTCTTCCCTTTCTGTCTTGTAGTAATCATCTTTTGGGTTCATTCACAAAAACAAAAAATTAATCAAACATAGAAAGCAGGAGAATTTGTAGAAGAAACCATTAGACTTATTGGTTCTCAACTCAATTTATCTGGACCTCAATTTCTCATCATTAAATGTTGAAGCTTAGATTATCTTATCTCTACAGCCCCTTCCCATGCTAACATTGCTTGTATTTTTTTTAAATCCAAGACACCGCATAGAAAATATTGGGTATGGTAAGAATTCTTGAAACCATGTTTTCCATTCTGATACTCTTATATTCAGATTTGCCTAGGCTTTGTAGAGGCACTGTGTTCTGTTTCAGACAGGAGAGCAAAAATCTCTCTGTGGAAATCTTGGGTCATGTAGTGTCTGTCTTTTATCATAGCACAGCAGAACACCTTTTCTTCCACTATGACAAGCCTATGAGTTGGTTATTCTGAAGAGAAAAAGAGGATTTAGTGTAGAAAAAGGGAAATCTCAAACTTCTGGCCTGGGGAGTTGGGGAAAGAAGGTATGAGATAGATTAGTTTACTTAAAATCCTTCCATTTCCCCAAGAAACTTCATTTCTGGTTTTGTTGTTATTGTTAAAACAAGAAAGAAAAAAAAAGGAAGAGGTGATCTCCCAAATCAGAAAAACTAGAAGATTCAATCAAGGCTACTTCTTTTCAAGGCGGTAAGATTTGGCACATTGTGCTAGTACCCTTTTAAGTCCCTAGAATATGGCCATGTCCCAACCTGGATCCATAATATCACTTTGGCCATAATTTTGGCCAAAACCATCAATGGCTCTCTTTCTTTACAATGAAATGATTTCATGCAATTAAAATAGTTTATTATTCAAACTTCCTCTCCTTGAAATCAGACCAGCTGATTGGAGAAAAACCTCTGCTGATAGGAATGAAAATGCATCCCAAGCTACGAAAGGAGAAAGCTGTGGTCTTCACCACATGACTCTGTCCAAACTTAAGTTTTTATTTCCCCATACAAGGATTTCTTATATACTTTAAAGTAAGGTCTTTGTGTGGAGCAGGCTCACTGACGAGCCCCGAAAGTAAAGGAACCCAAACAGGCAAAGATTCTTTACTAGGTGGGGTGGATTCACAAAGGTGGAGTGGATTCACAGACCCTGCCTTAAGGTTTTTTGCAGAGGTTTTGGGAAACTTCTTAGGACTATGACAGAATCTTACTCTTTCCACTTTTTGTCCCCCGCCCCCACCCGACCAGCTGTCCCACAGCTTTCAAAACATCCTGATAATTTTTTATGTAGTACTACATATTTTTATTAGGATCTTTCAGTGTATTAGGATTTGTTTAGAGCTCTTGGGTTTTCAGTGTTTTGGTTGGGACTTCACTTTTATGAGGTGTTAGGGCCGAAGAGGGGGTATGTTTTGTTTTTATTTTGATTGCCACACGCTCTTCTAACCCTTCCCCGGTGTTGACCCCTCTAAAAAGATGATAATCTCATTTCCTGCTTTGCAAGAGAAATACTTACCAGGTCAAGAATTGTAATCAGGTTTAGACAGTTATTTTAGCCTTCCTTTTTCATCCCACTGACATTAAACCAAGATGAATCAAAATATGTGTTCCACGCATTTTTTGCAAATATTCTTGAAATAGGCACATGGGTTCAGTTCTGTTCTGGAATGGTCTGTTCCAAAGAATCGCAGCGTTCTGATCCTCCTTCATTGTTAGCATTGTGTTTCTAGCAAGTACACCAAAGAAACCTTTCCACTGGACACAACCTTAAAAAACTAAATTTCACCTGAAAGTAGATGACCTGAATAAGGAACATTAAATGTTTTTCCTTCCAAGACCCATGGAAGAAGAAAGCTATGAAGCTCAAATATATTTTTTAAAATTTCAAAACCACTTGCTTACAGATCCAAAGTGGGAATCTAGTTTCTTTTCTCACTCTGAAACTGGTGAAAAGGACCAATTTAATTGTGTAATCTGCTACCCTACTCTTGTGATTGAATCTGAACCAGTATGACATATAAGAAGTCTCAAAGGAGAACAGAACAGTAGTTTTCTTTATGCTGGGAACACCTGTTAAGAGGTTATAGTTGGGTTTATATACAGCAAGTAGAACGCCAGTCTTCTCTCCCTCCATGTAAAAAAAAAAAAAAAAAAAAAAAAAAAAAAAGCCTCATTAAAACATATTCTTAGCCAAAGTTTCATTGCTCAAAAGAGTCTAGGTAACTTTTTCAACCCACAGGAACTCTACAAATCGTGCTTTCAAACTCTGCAAAAGTGTTCTTGTAAATTCTGAGCTTAAATATATTGCCCATCATTTTCTAGGCTAATGTGGTTTCTGGATTCATATCTATTTAGTGACAATAGTGATTCAATAAGTTATTCCCTAATTAGCCAGCATTTTACATACATATTCTGCTACCACTCTACATATTTATCTCCTAAGTGTAACTAAGAGGTTAGCATAACATACATTCAGGAAAGTCGACAGGTAACCAGATCATTTAAAACAGAATGAAGATATCACATACTCCACCACAGGAAACTTCCCGCCAACATGGAAGACAGAGTCAACACAGAGGAAACCTCCATTCTACTCCAAACACCTAGACGTGCTGGAAAAAAATAATAACAATAATAACAAAAGAAAATGAGGCTGAGTGTGCAAACAGGAAAGAGAAATTTCCATATAACGGAAAAAAAAGAGAGAACTCAAAACCAGAATGATGAGCTGAAAGCAAATGACCACACACGATCAGTTTCAGATCTGGGTTCGAGGGCTGAGGTCTGGGTTTAACATACAAAATACAAGGACTCAGTCCCAAGAAAAATGGAAGGATTGAACTGTGCCTTCCAAATAAAGCTGGGGGCATAAAGGGCTGCCCTGTATAAGCACAAGATAAGGAATGAAACACCTCTGCCCACCTTCCTGGGCTGGCATCAAGGTCTTAACTCCAGGCCATGCTCAGGAGTGCAGTCTAAATTCTACTCCCAAGAGCCACAGAAATCCAAGAGTGACACATTAACCTAAACAGTAGGCTGAAACACTGAAGTCGGTTGGGTCCTCACTCACACCAACTCCAAGCCACTCAACAGGGAAACAATGACCCAGGGGACATGAGGCTCCCAAGGCAACCTCTGTGGCAGGTCAGTGAACAACAAAGTCTGACCAGTCATACTTTGAGGAGCAAACCACCAAACAATGGGAGAAATGGCACCTCAACGGTTAGAGGGGATGGGTCCACTTGAAAAAGTATTTAAAACAAATGTTTACGATATTCAAAAAGATAAAGAGAGAAAAAGATGTGGTACCACTGTCTTCAGATTTAGAACATAGTTCTGTCCATCAAAGGACCAAGGAGAGGGCAGAGTCCAGCTCTGATGAAAAGTACTACATGCACTTGAGAAGAGTCACTTCTCTAGCCTGAATACACAGTTTGTTTTCAGAGTAAAACACCCATGTCAAGAAATGCTGTTAGTTCATACGAGTGACATCAGGAATTATGTTGAACCACATATGGTTTGATAGTCTTTTTCCTCGAGCTAGAAAGATTGCACTGACAAGAGTAAAAAAACCATGCAATCTTCTTTGACTTTTTGGCAGACTTTAGGCTGGAAGTTTTATTTGCTACATACCAGCTTTAATCTTCTTCCAAAGGTGAAATGAGGGGCCTTGGGGAGAATTTTGATTCTCTGCTCTTCCTCTCTAGTAAAATTTCTCATTTGTTGTAATTTTTTCCAGAACTGATAAACTCTATAAAATTTTTTTTCCAATCATGATGACCAAGTAGTTTCCTCTTTCTCTTGTTTCCGGTAATTTTCAAAGTGGAAAGAAATTCCCTAAAGAGAGCCAGGATTGCTATTCCTAAACAAGTCACTCCAGAAACCCAAGTCACAACGTTAGTCTTGTCCCTAATGAGATTCCTGACCTTAAGCAAATTATCATCAAAAAAATAGAATTTTCCCTAAAAATGTTACTGGAAGGTTAAGTGATAGCATACTCCTAGCAAATGCTGGTTTCTTACCTGCCTATCAGCTTTCAATCAATAATATTCAATTGCATTGGCTTGGTTCACTTATGAATTTTAAGATGTTTTTCATCTAAAGGATAGTCAAACCCAGCAATTCCACTCTTGGGTGTACAACCAGAAAAAAAAACAAAAACACTAACTTAAAAAGATACACACACCCCAATGTTCACAGCAGCACTATTTACAATAGCCAAGATATGGAAACAACTGAAGTTCCCATCAACAGACAAATGGATAAAGAGGATGTGGTGTACATACACACAATAGAATATTACTCAGCCATTAAAAAGAATGAAATTCTGCCATTTGCAGCAACATGGATGGACCTAGAGAATAGTCCATATGCATAGTGAAATAAGTCAGACAAAGAAAGACAAATACTGTATGGTATCATTTATAAGTGGAATCTAAAAAATAGTACAAAAGAAGGTACATAGCAAAACAGAAAAAGACTCACAGATATAGAACACAAACTAGTGGTTACCAAAGGGTAGGGAGGAGGGACAAATGAGGGGTATGGGATTAAGCAATGTGAAGTATTACATATAAAATACATCAGCAACAAGGATATATTGTACAACACAGGAAGTTTTAGCCATTGTCGTCTAATACTTTCTATTAACTCTAAAAATACTGACTCCCTATGCTATACACCTGAAACTAATATAATATTGTAAATCAACTATACTTCAATAAAAAATAAAATAAAATAAACAGCCAAAAATATACAATAGCGCAGTTGCATTTGCAGAATCTCCTTGGAATGACTTGGTCCTCAGTTATTTTATGATACTGCCTGTTATTTAAATCTGGGTAATTTGTAGTTTGGCCATTGTTCAACCAGAAATGCAGGAAAAAGTAGTCCTCAGAAAAATCCTGAAGGACCACTATATTAACTATCTCCAGAATAAAAACTGAATATTTTCAGAGGGTAGTTGATTTTCACACCCTAAAGGTATAATAGAAATATGTAATTAAAGATTAAATTGCAGTGACTACTCAGGAGGGTAGCCACCCAACAAAAGGCTCCATATTTCTTATTGTGAACCCAATCATCTTCTTGAATACAGAGAGCTAACCCAAAATACGGAGCGAAAAATGAAACTTAGGTGGGAGTGATTAATACAAAGTCAATACTCAGCATTACAGGGAATGTTGATGAAGATAGTTCACTAGATAGCCATTACAGTATCATGTTATAAAGACAAATGTCCACTTGGTAAAAAGAACTTTGAGATAAGACGAAGCCCAGTCGTCATGATGAAACTGTATGCAGGAATAATCCGGTGGCAAGAGCTGCACATATTCAGTTGAATCTCAAAAAACTTGAGAAATAACAGTGCTTCAGATTTCAACCTTAAAAAGCTTCAGAAAATCGCAGAGGAACCCTGCAATTAACAACCAAAGCAAAACAAGAAAAAACAGCATTAGAAGAAACATTTCCCCTGGGAGATACATGGTATCATGTCATATATTTACCATGTCATGTATACCATTGCACATCACTCATAGCACAAGAGGTGCAAAATAATGACATAGCTACAGAAACTTCTAGAGAATTCAGCTTAATTTACATTACTGTCCTTGCTTTAATAGTGATACTACCCTAATAGACCCTCAAATCTTTATTTGAGACTTTTCTAAGACAATAACAAAGAAATTCCATGTTCTTTCATGACACCAAGTAAGATCAATCAAAAGATCTATTGAATATATGAAGGTTCAGGGAAAACCAGGCCTCAGCATTCTCTTAAAACTCTGAGAAGGCAGTGGAAAACAAAATCAAAACTACTCCCCAAAGTACCTCCATCCATAGTTCTTAAATGATCAGGCTTCACCATCTGGAATCAGTTGCCCTGTGATGGGGAAACAGATGTTCTATCAAAGTTGCTTTGTGATCAAACAGGCCAGGAGGAAGGGTAGGGCAGCTCCTGAAACACGCAGAGCCCTGGACTGAGATGAGAAAGGAAAGGGAAGATGAAGTACATGGTCGTAGGTCAGAAGTGAAATAAACAAGGCTAGGGATTATACTTTGGCCCCACTTATAAGCCAGCAGTCCTGCAGCAGACCAAGAACCACCACCACAGTTAGTCCTTGGGTTTCTGATCTAAAATGGCAAGTTTAAGAGAAAGATAAGTTTATTATTACGATGTGTAATCCCACTAGAATCTACATCTCAGAAGGGAAGTGGCTTTCCTCAGTTTTGTGCCTTGGGTGCAGTACGCCCTCACTATTTAAGTGCATGGATGGATGAATGGATGGGTGGGTGGATGGATGGAGAAAGTTACTGCCCATTGAACCACACTCCTGATTTGGATGCTTCTCTATGACCTTTTAGGTTGACCCCAGCACATCCAAAGGCCCTCACATTCCAGTATCTTGGACAGACACTGTGGAAGCCCACTTCCGGCAGGCTAAGGATGGAAAACACAGCTGTAGGAGTTGCTCATATGGATGTGGAATTTATTCCTGATCCAAGTTGAGGTCCAATTCACCCCTAGAATGTGAGTTATTAGGACCTTTATAAACTTTCCTCTATATGCTTTTAAAAAATTAAGTCTAATCTTTATGGACAAATCATCTTAGAGTTTATTAAACTAAAGTAGAGCTTATCTTTATTCTGTTTTCCTTCCCTTTTCAAAATAAAGGAACATAAAGTTCAGAAGTATGTAAAGAAAAGCAAAAGATCAATTTTGCACCTATTTAAAAGATTATATGATTTTTCTTTTTTATATTTGATAAATGTGAATTATATTCACTGCCTTTCAAGAATTAAAGGAAACTTGCATTTCTAGGATAACTCCTACTTTGTCATATCTTTTTACATGTTATTGGATTTAATATGCTGATATTTTATGAAATCTTTGGTATCTATGTTCATGAGGGATATTGGTTTGCAGTTTTCTTTGCTTTTTTTGCAAAATTTTGACAGATTTTAGCATCAGGGTTATGTTGGTCTCTAAAGCCCATAGGGACGAAGTCAAATCTTCTGTTTCCTGAAAAAGTTTGTGTAATATTGGTCTTTCTTCCTCAAATATTTACTAAAATTCACCACTGCAACCCTCTGGACCTGGATATTTCTTACAGCCAAAGACAAGTTTTGAGAACACATTTTATTCTAACCCAATTCACCTGAGAGATAGTACAGTAAACACCTCCTCTTGGTGTCCCATTTAAAATTTTTGAACCACTTTTTATTCAATCATCAGTCATAGTGACCATGAATAAAATTTCCTGTTTTTAATGAGAAATGACCTGATCAGACCAGAGAATTAGAAGCCCAGTTTGGTAATCCAAACCCAAAGCCAGCAAGTCAAGCCTTGGGGACCAACACTTCCAGTGCTTTCCAAAGCACATTCAGTATAATTTGTCTTTTCTATCTCTGACATTCTAATCACTGCCCGTGTTCCTAATTTCCAGCAAAAAATAAAAGATCCTCAAGCCTGCCAATGCACTGAAATCAGTTCAATGAAGTAAAAACTGCCAAGAGCAGGCAGATTTGAATTATTAACAGATACATATATACAATTTTTGCTTTTAATCCCTGTATTGCCAAATCCAAGTTAGACTTTCAGGACTATTTCACTTACGTACAAAGCCAATGAAGGCAGATGACTCCATAAAGAAGAGATACATGTACTTTCAATGCGACATTTTGTATTTTTCCATTCTCTCTTACAAGTCTCAACAAAGAATACATTTGCTCTACCTAACAGACTATGAAAATGTCATAGGTTATATGGATCAAAAGCCATTCAAATGTTTTCCAATCAAAAGACAAATCATGACCATAAAGGAATAAGGCTGAATTGTGAAAAAAAAATAAACTAAAACATATTCATTTCTTCTGATGGCTGCATACTTACTCCAGTAGGTTTACATTCTTGGTTTATGTAAGAGACCCTTCCCTTAAAGCTGCCTTCAGAAGCCACACCCCATCCTCCAAAAGTCCTCAGTGGAGTGAGCTAGATTACTGTTAATAGATGAAAGTCATAAATGGCTGGGCTGCATGGTCTCCATCTGCCCCTCCAGTACCACTCTTCACGCCTCTCCACTCTGCTCTGTGTCCTGGGAGGCTGATCCACATGGGCTGTCCCAAGGCTCCCCAGCTCTCTGGCTTTCTCTCAAGTTTGGCCAAAGGGAAACACCATCAGAAATTGGCAGTCAAAGAAGAGTGTAAGCTCAGAGATGTGGCTGCCTTCCTCCTCCAAAGTCCCCAGCTCCATGGAGCACAAGGGCTCCCCTCTATCCCTTGTTGATTTCCCATTATCCTCACATCTTTTGTAAATAGACCCTTTATTAAAGACTCCTCAGTCACACACACACACACACACACACACACACACAATGTGAATCAGTAATATGTTTCTGGCCCAAACCCTGACTAATAAAGGAGTCAAGTCTGCTGCACAAGGCAGATAATCAAGCTAGGTAACATGTCTTTTAGGACAAAAGATAGACTGTATAACCATGAGAGCAATTTTTTGGAATTGCTCATTCATTGGCTCTGAAGTACTTTCCAAAAATGGAAGTTCAAAAATTGTTTGGAGCATATTCCAAACATCTTGTCTCCAAAGATGACTGCTTTGATGGAAACACTATTCATTTCACTTTTAAATCTCTACATGTTTGTTATTTTTAAACATCTCATGACATTGTCATCACATTTTGTGATATCTGTTCATCACTTGCCATAAAAAAAACAGGTACCTTGGAATGTCTGAATACATAATCAAATTTTGGGGTGATCCCGGTTCAGATAGTAAGAACAGGAAACAGCTTATTACTAAAAAGGGAGAGGGAGAGAGGGAGAGATTCAGAAAGAGATATTGGGAGGATTGGACTTCAACAAGACGCTGAGAAAGAAATAAAATTGTTTCCAAAAATCATTGCATTAAGTAGATGTGTGTCCAATTATGTTCATGTTGTGAGGGGCAGAGTGTCCATGTAAACTATGCATGTGCTTGGGGCATCGCTGAGCTCCTTCGACTCTTCAAGAATCAATTTTCTTTTTTTTGAAAAGACTATTAATACTTAAGACAAAAACTTGGAACCTGACCTGGTAGCTAGTTCTCTATCTGGAGTCAGTTAATTTCATAAAGCTGGTATTAAGTTATTTTCTCTCTCTTCTCTGTACATAATGTACTACATTGAGCTGTTATTGTGGCTTAAAAAATACATGACGAACATTTTGAATGTTCCCAATGTTTTTAATTTTAAATTTGCACAATCGTAGAAATTAGAGATGGAAAAACTAGGATTCTTCCACTTAATGTGAACCGTAGTCCTTGGTCGGGGCTTGGGTCTCTTTTTCTGATTAATGAAGCCGGGGTAGGGGTGAGGCATGAGAAAAGCCCTCTGGGCAATTGTTCCCATCATTTCAGAATGTCTGGACTAGCCTTATCTCTTTAATGGAGCCCCGTTACGCTAGTGATGTATCCTGGAGACCTAACACACGCTGTCCCTCTCTTGGCATTACGCGTTCAGCTTACTGGTTGACAGACACTTTGTCCCTATCAGCTGCAGTATATTTGCACAAAGGATGTTGTCACTGCAATTAACCATAGTATCAAGATTGGCCTGAAAAAGGCAGCAACATGGAACTCTCCAATCCCTTGTGTTTGGGACCATGGAGATAACCAAATTCAGCCAGACTTGTAGTCATATTTAATTCATGTGATGGAATATTGGCACACACAGAAGCCTATGTAAGTTATTTTATTGACAATGATCTATGTCTGTAATTCCTTTAATCTGCTCATAACTTAATGTTTCTATTTTTTTTTCCACTCAAGAGGCAAAATGGTCTTTTAAATCCTATATGACTGTGGAGATGTTCCTGGTTTTGCTTTTTTTCTCAAATACAGCTCCATACTAGATTCATATCTCTGAAAGGAACTTTGTAAATCATCTAGTTGCTAATCTCATTTCAGATATGAGGAAATTACACTCAAAAAGTGATGCACCATTATCCCTTCAAACTTTCTCCTGATCATCACAAACAAGATAACAATACATTGCACTTTTAACAATAACATTTGAAAAAGAATATGATCTCCTTTCCAGGAGCTGAAGCCAAGTTGGTTTTATTTTTTTAATATTTGAAATTCTACTAAAATGTCCTATTTATTTCAAATCCATTATTTCAAAACCAAGCTCATTGTTGAGACTGCCTTAGTCCAAGGTAAACAAACTGAGAGCACATCAGGGCTAATCTAGTCCTTATCAAATGCTGCGTTAGCTAGCTATTGATAATGCCAACCTCGATTTGGGGAAAAATAAATTAGTATTTATTTTGCTTTAAATATACACAGAGGAATGAGTTTATTGTTCTTAGCAGAAAGAACCCAACACATATTGGTGAAAATGTTACAGAGCCTAAAAGCAAGCACATGATTTGAACACGGGCATGGGAAGAACCCAAGTAACTCGCAAACATCCTCTGGGATGGGTCAGAATTGTCCTACTGACTGTCCAGCCTAAGACTCGTACTTATGACCAATCAGTACAATAAAGCCTATAAAATGTTTCCACTTCAATTTAACCTGTAAACTCACAAGAATAACCTATTTGCTCTCTTTGGCTAGAAAAACTGCAAAAGGGTGAGTCAATGGAATAGAGGGTTTTTTTCCCTCTTTTTTTGCATCTCCATTTTTTAAATTGAAGTATAGTCAGTTTACAGTGTTGTATTAATTTCTGGTATACATAGTGATTTAGTTATCCATATACATACATATATTCCTTTTCATATTCTTTTTCATTAAAGGTTATTATGAGATATTGAATATAGTTTCCCATGCTGTACAGTAGAAACTTGTTGTTTATCTATTTTATATATAGTAGTTAGTATCTGCACATCTCAAACTGCCAGTTTATCGCTCCCCACCCCCTTCCCCCCAGTAACCATAAGTTTGTTTTCTATGTCTGTGAGTCTTTCTGTTTTGTAGATGAGTTCATTTGTCTCATTTTTTTAAGATTCCATATATGGGTGATACCATATGATATTTTTATTTCTCTTTCTGGCTTACTTCACTTAGAATGACAATCTCTGGGTCCATTCATGTTGCTGCAAATGGCATTATTTTATTCTTTTTTATGGCTGAGTAGTATTCCATTGTATAAATATACCACAGCTTCTTTACCCAGTCATCTATTGATGGACACTTAGGTTGCTTCCATGTCTTGGCTATTGTAAATAGTGCTGCTGTGAACATTGGGGTGCTGGTGTCTTTTTGAATTAGAGTTTCTTCCAGATATATGCTCAGGAGTGAGATTGCTGGATCATATGGTAAGTCTATTTTTAGTTTTTAAAGGAATCTCCATACTGTTATCCATAATAGCTGCACCAAACTACATTCCCAACAGTGTAGGAGGGTTCCCTGTTCTCCACACCCTCTCCAGCATTTATCATTTGTGGATTTTTGAATGATGGCCATTCTGACTGGTGTGAGGTGATACCCCATTGTAGTTTTGATTTGCATTTCTCTGATAATGAACAATATTGAGCATTTTTTCATGTGCCTGTTGGCTACTTGTATGTCTTCACTGGAGAATTTCTTGTTTAGGTCTTCTGCCCATTTTTGGATTGGGTTGTTTGTTTATTTGTTGTTAAGTTGTATGAGCTGTTTGTATATTCTGGAAATTAAGTCCTTGTCAATCGCATCATTTGCAAAAATTTTCTCCCACAGAAAAGACTTATTTTTAATCACACACATTTCTTATATTTTATGTAGTTCACTTTATACTTATTTTTCTGCTTCTTTGTTTAAATAAACAGAGGTCTGCATCATAAGAACCTCGATTTGTCTAATATATTAATTAGATAACACTAAAAATTGTTTCCCTCTGTATTATTTGTCTGACATCCTTTGGAAAGAATTTTTAACCAATAGGAAAAAAATTAAGTTTATAATGAAGAATATTTTCTAAGTCCATTTGGCTAGGTCAGTAAATTTGGAATTTGGCAGTGACTATAAATTTTATTTAATTTCACTTCACTTTGAAATTTTGCTGAGTGAATAGAACTAAGGGAATCAGAGAATGATTGATTATAGGCTTTTTAGAAATATTGCCTAAAATACTGAGGAAAAGACAGGAAGTGGAAGACAAGGGAACCATTCAGTAGATTAAACAGAATTTTGAAAGATGGATACTGACAAAACTTACAGAATGAAAAGAAAGTGTCAAAAATTACTTTATTCTTCATTGATATAACTGATATTTTCTCCTATAGAATATAGGAAATATTTAGACTTTACTAAAGGGACATTTTAGTAATAAAAGCATAAATTGGAATTAAAAGAGTGAGATGAGACGTTTGAAGAATTTACAAAAAGTATTCCATGTCCTGACCACAAATGGATTCAACTTTGCGTCATCTGAGGAGCGAAACCATTTCCTGTCTCCGTGGACATCTTCATTTCCAAACTTGGCTTCTTAGAAAAGTCGTCTACCGCACAATTTTTTATAAACCGAGAGCCTCTAAGAACAATGTGGCAATAAACATAGACAAAAACAACGTTTCAATATATAGAATATTATGGTGGGGAAAGACTGACTTGAGGACCTTGATCAACTGTAATGTGAATTTCCCTCTAGACGTTTTGGAGCAAGCGCCTGCTACAAATCAAAGCTGGTGGGAAGAATGGACCTGTTTCCTCCAAACAAGTGTGGGAGACTTACAATGGCAGACATCCCAGCAGCGGTGCAGGAACTTAAAGGTTCTCTTTCTTTCTGCTCAATCACAGGCAAAGGAAGTGTAAGTGAAAGTGAAGGATAAATACCTCTTTCTAGGAAATCTTCTACAGGCATATTGACATGAGATGGGAGTCCCATCGGGTGGAGTGACAAAGAAAGAATTTGCCATTGTGACACAACGGGGCCTAGCAGAGTATTAAAAAATTCATCCCAGGTTAGCTTCACAGACTCTTTTTTTTTTTTTTTTTTTTTGATTCCCTACTCTGTAGCAAATTCTATAACACAATTCAAGGCTCAGTGGAGGAGAAAAATAAAAAACAAAAGAGCAACAGGAAAGGTAGTTTGCCCCTTGCCTCCCTCCGCCCCGGAAATGGAGATAAAATCAGACAAACCACGACCTGCGCTGTTTCTGTCTTCCAAGGAAAGAGTATTGCTAAGAGCACAACGCTTTTGGCTTGAATCACTAGCTCGGAAACGCTTATTCTGCCCTTTGGCCGGGACCCCTGAGCCCAGACTCCAGCTCTGGTCCCCCAGTGATCACAAAACATGGCAGTCCTCTCAGGGGGATTAATGAGACCAAGAACAGCTTTCTCAAAGCTGTGCCTGGAAACTTCATGGAGAGAAAGCGTGATAATTTCAATGTGTAATAGGCAAAAGGAGGCATGAAATCAGCAGTACTCACTCAGAAATTATTGTAACTCTGGACTTAGGAAAGGGTATTTGACAATTTAATTCATGACATTTATTTGTCAAATTAATTCAGTGTGGCTCAGATATGAGCGTAGCCATATGAATGGAAAATAACCAAAAAGCAGGAAGAAGGGGGGAAAAAAAAAGAGATCTCTCCTGCAGGGATGAAATAATAGCTCTTGGGGGAGCCATAAAGCCCTGGATTTGTTGCATTTGCTTTATGTCATGGGACTTAGGTGTCCTGACTTTGTGTGACAGCCTGCTGAGTATTTTGTCCTGTGTGTACCTTGAGCATCTAAAACGCAACATGTCCAAAAACAGATCCATTATTTTAAAATTCCAATATAAAGTAATAGAATTAAGGTTTATTCCAGGGTGTCTAGGAGCTCAAAGGGAGAACTAATTACGTTGAAGATGTCAAAGCAAGCTTCACAGAAAACCATCAGCCACATGTTGACGAGTGAGTAGGAGCCCACAAGGTGAAGGAGGACCTGAAGAATATTCCAGGCAGAGAGCAGAGCATGGGTAAAAGCAAGCAGGTGGGAAGAACGTGGGGTGTTTCAAGAACCTCAAAGAATGTAGTCGGTTATAATCTGTTTCTCCTCACTTCTGGCACCAAGTAGGGGTGAAAGCGTGTTGGTTTCTTCACACCAGTCCTCCAACTCTCTGAACACCAACTGGGTGTCCTACATTTCAATTCAGTTCTTACACTAACCACCCCGAATGAGCTCAGACCCCATAGATTAAGGGCTCAGTCCACAAGACTGCCCCCACCACAGATGTCAGATGCAAGTCCTCAGCCTCCTGCGCTTCTGCTAAACAACGAGCTGTAAATCGGGGCTTCCTACAACTTCATCCCTGGGTTTGACCATTTGCTAGAATGGCTCACAGATGGTCATTCTAAGTGTGGTAAGCCAGAAAAAGAAGGAAAATACCATAAGATAGCACTCATATGTGAAATCTAAAAAGAAAAAAAGAGGACACTAATGAACTCATCTACAAAACAGAAACAGACTCACAGACACAGCAAACAGTCTTATGGTTACGGGGAGAAAGGGGATGGGAAGGGATAAATTTGGGAGTTTGATATTTGCAAATGTTAAGCATAACATATAAAACTAGATGAAAACAGATTTCTTCTGTATAGCACAGGGAACTATAGTCAATATCTTATAATAACTTTTAATGAACAAGAATATGAAAACAAATATATGCATATATATGCATGACTGGGACATTGTGCTGTGCACCAGAAATTGACACATAGTAATTGACTTTACTTCAATTAAAAAAGAATGTACTTACTGTTACGAGTTTACTATAAAGGATATTATAAAAGATACAAATAAGCATCCAGATGAAGAGGTACAATGGGTGAGGTGTGGAAGGGTCCGGAGCATAGCAGCTTGTGTCCCTGTGAAGCTGGGCTGTGCCCCTCCCCTCCCAGCCTGTGGATGTGTTCACCATCTAGATGCTCTCTATTATTTAGGGGGTTTTATGGGGTTTATGTAGGCATAATTGGTTAAATCATTGGACATTGGTGATTAACTCTCCAGAGGCAAAGGGGTGGGGTTGAAATTTCCAACCCTCCAACCACAGGGTTAGTTCCTCTGGCAATGAGCCCCCATCCAGAAGCTGTCTACGGGCACACTAAGGGTCATCTAATTAGCATAAACTCTGTATGGTTGAAAGGGGCTGATTGTGAATAACAAAAGACATCCCATCAATCAGGAAATTCCAAGGGTTTTGTCCCCTCTTGTGTTAGGAACCAGGAACAAAGACCAAATAGACATATCTTATTTTATCTTGTATTACATTGGTACACAAGGGGTGATGAGAGACGAAACAGTAGAGGAAACAAGTTCAATTATGAAAGATCTTATCAAAGTTAAATTGCATCCAGTAGTCAATAGAGAGTTACTGAGAGAGTCAAAGGAGAGTGATACGGTCATATCTGCGTTTTCAAGAGATCACTCTAGGAACAGTGTAAAGACAGGATTGGAGACATGCACAACTGACAGCCAAACACCATACGGACTGGAATAGAGCTGTAACAATGACACTGAAGAGGCGTGGTCAGATGGGGGAGAAAGTACAAAGGGCGATTTTGTGGGACTTCATAGGATATCTGATAAGAGCAGTAAGGGAGAGGAAGAAATTAATGATAATGTTTGGATTTCAAGCTCGGGTGACTAGTTGGGCAGAGAAGAAGGACTAGGCATTGGGATGGGGCAGGAAGCAATGAGAACTCTTCTGGACATGCTGACATCCCCGTGGGTCATGCTGGTGGAGACGCCAAAGAGGAAACTAGAGAAACAGATCTGGAGCTCAGAAGAAATGTCTCACAAGAGATGAAGTTTTGCAAGTTACCGACCTGGCTGTGGTTAGCCATGGAACTTTGAGTACTTCTAAGTGAGGCTAAGGTGAAAACATGTGAGACAGCATCCTTGGGGCAGGCATACATAGATATTCATCTCTTCACCCATAAGAAGGGAGCTTAATTGGAGAGAGAAAAGGGCGCGTGCCTGGGATGGGTCCCCACTCTTGGTAAAGCTCTGTGGTTAAAAGATCAGGAGACTTTCAGTAACACAGCTATTAGGAAATATGTGCACTTCAAGGAATGGCTTTTGTGGGTGCCTGGGTAGAGGCTACCACCATAACTACACCACCCATGTGGAGTTGAAAGGGCTCCCTGTGGAACCAGATTTAAAAGCTAAAAAATAATGAATGAGATTATGGTATGCGGTGATATATGTAAGCTTTTGTATACAATCAGTCCTCATTATTCACAAACTCTGTATTTGCAAACTCACCTACTAAAATTTATTTGTAACCCTCAAATCAATACTCACAGCATCTTTTGTGGTCATTTATGAACATGCATGGGGTGTTGAAAATTTGAATCCCCAACGTACAGGATCCCAGGTGAGTCTGAACCAGCCGACATTCTGCCTTCTTGTTTCAGCTCTCAGACTACAAGCAAATGTCCTTTTCAAGGTAGTTGGTGTCATGGTTTTTACACGTTTGTGCTTCTGGTTGGTTATTCAGCTATTTAAAATAGCCTTCAAGCAGAGTGCTGAAATGTTGTCAAGTGTTTCTAAGCACAAGCCCGATGTGCCTTACAGAGAAAATGTGGGTGTTAGGTAAGTTTCACTCAGGCATGAGCTATAGACCACTGTTGGCTATGAGTTCAATGTCGGCTAATCAATAATACATATTAAATAAGGTGTCTTTAAGCAGAAACATACATAAAACAAGTTGTGTGTTCATAAGTTGATGAGAATGTGACCAGAGGCTCACAGGAACACAGTCCTGTACTTCCCTTAGGAGCAGTGGTTTGGTATTCACCAATTCACTGTCACCGTGACTTTATAGGACATAGTTACTGCAAATAACAAGGACTGACTTTATATTCCAGAGGCTAGAATGAGCCAAGAGTCACATCAGTCCTAAATGGAGCTCCTAATTTATTCAGAACGATTCCTTACACACTCACACAAGGTTCAGGGTAAGGTATTGTGTTTTGAGCTTTTATTTGGGTTTCAGAGGCCAAGGCTGAGATTTTTCTCTTTGAACCACCTGATCATTGATTGCAGTCACATGACCTGGAGAGGGAAAGCACTTCCTGGAATCCAGGGTCCCATCCTGCCGTACACTTGCCCTGTGACCTCGGACAAGCGTTTGCCCTCTCTAGTCCTCAGTGATGCCACATGACCCCTCAGACCCCCATCAGCTTTGACAGGCCATGATTTTGCAGCAGGTCTCCAAGCCAGAGACACTGCCCTCAGCTGTGACATTAGGACAACATGACTTACACAGGAGGATTTCCTGGAGTGCATTTCCTGTATTTCTTAGAGCTATCTGAGGACAGAGTCATTAGATGATTGATTTCAAGATTTCTGCAATTCTTGTCTAATTTTAACTTTTATGCCAGGAATAAACCCAAAGGAAAACTGTAAACCTGAAAGAGTAAAATATCCTCAGTTATTTCCAATTTAATGGCATTAAAAATAGAAAGAAGGCAAGAAGAGAAGAGTGTCTAATTGCAATTATTTAAAGCAAATGGCTTGAATGATCAGGGCTGGACCCAAATGTTGTGCATGCCAGTCTCCCTTGAGCACCCACTCGGCCTTTTAGGTCTCTCCAGAGGACGCCGGCAGAGCTCACCAGCCATTGCATGCTCTGTTAAGCACTTGGCAGAAGACTGGATGGACATGTGTGACCCAGACATTTCCATGGAAGATTAGGCCTTCCAGATGGAGTCCTTATTTTAAGAATGTGTGTAGGATAAAGATATAATCCATTGTTTCAAAGAATACAATGATGCACAAAATAAGGGCTCTAGTTTCTTTTTCCTCCAAAGTCTTCAACTATAGAGGATAAACAGAATCATTTATTTAACAAAAGATATCTTGCTTCCATCTAAATTGTCCGAGGGTAACTCTGGGTAGGAATGGAAAAAGTTGAAAAGATTAAACACACACACACACACACACACACACTCAAGAAAATCACCTTGCCTTCCCTTGTCCCTTAGCCAAATGAGAAAATCACCAGGCTACACGCAGGTTCATATCTAACATCTGAAGGGGTCCAGCCACCACCTCTTCACCCCGTCTCCATCTTATACTTGGAGGGGGTCTTGTATGCATGGGTGCACACACCAGCACCCGGGGACAGCATAGTCATCATTCTAAGAGACAGACCTATGGAAGAAGCCCTTGCAGGCACTGGCAGTGGACTCAGGGCCACTGGTCTAGGGAATTCTGAGATTATGGGTCCTCAGGATGTGGACCAGAAGCAGAGTGTGGGCTCCGGGCAAGCACCTCCCCGTAGTTCCTCAAGTTCGTCACCCCGGTGGGGAGGGACACAACTGAACTGGCACGTGCGCACCTCTCTCAAGATGCAGTTTTATTCTTTCTCCGCATGTGATAATGCACATGTCTTTTCATGGTTTTCCTAAGCACCCCTCCAACTCCAAACGTCTCAGCACATTGAAAGCTGTTCCTCTTGGAGGATTTAAAGCATACCATTATATTGCAGTGTGTATAAAACACCTGTAAGTGCATGAGAACACACTGGACTGGACTTTTGGAGGTAAGAGAAAACAGTCTCTCCTATGTTGAAGCAGCTCAAGATATAAAATGAATAAAATTAACGTCTCACTGAAAAATAACCATACATTCCTATTCACGTTTATGACAGATAGAAATTGCATCATCACTGTGCTACCTCCCTTCACTAATCTCCTCCCAAAGTACCATGAAAGCTCTATGACTCTGGGACCTGGTCTGCCTCTGGCACCCTGCCTAGTGCCTGTCGTCTATTGAATGGTCAGTGAATGTTTGTTGAATAAATAAATGTAATTCACCCTTTGAGTCTGCAGAACTTCAGCGCCTCAGCTCTAAACAATTGGTTCGATTTCAAAACCCACATAAGAAAGTAGACCTGTGTTTCCCCGTCCTGTGTCACTTTCTGTGGCTGGAGATGTTTCGAATCTTGGGAGATGCGCGGAGCCACTGGGATGTACCATTGTCTGCTTAGCTAGTCTTCGTGGCGAGGACCCAGCTGCCTTCATCGTGCGCCGCAAAGTCGTGTGAGCAGCTCAGCTATTGACTGTAGGCATCAGACCAGGCCCTGGCAGCAGCAGCGGTGAGGGGACAATCCCAGACAGCAGGGCCGCTGAGGGCGGGGAGACCCAGTCATCACCGCTCCTTTTGAGCATCATCACGATGCACCAGAACGTCCCGCGGCTTCGGTTGGGAAGCCACCAGGATCCACAGCCTCTCGAGTTAGTTTACTCTGTTCTTGTCATCTTTTCCTCCTTCAATGTCACGGCACTCAGAAGTCTGCACGCCAAGCCAGCAGCTGCCAAAACGGAAGCAAGAATTGCGTGAACACTGTTAGGAGCTGAAGGACAGAGGAAAGGCGGAATCTTTGTGGTTGCTCTTCCCAAGTATTTAAAGCATTTAGACACTTTTTTACATTTTTACTTTTTTCTTTGATTTGAATTTTGTTGAAGGAGGGGTAGGTAATTAGGTCTACTTATTTTATTTTTTAATGGAGGTACCGGGGTTTGAACCCAGGACCTTGCACATGCTAAGCATGTGCTCTACCACTGAGTTAGCTAAACCCTCTCCCACAGACATTTTTTAATTGGTGTTTGTAGTCCCATAACTAAAGTGAACATCCAAAATAAAAATACTTAAAAAATTACAGACATCAGAAAGGAAACACTAGATTTGAAGGAATAAATTGACATCAACCTCAAGCACCTGGCCTTGAGAAGTGAAGGGCTACCAAGAGCAAGCTGACTTGTTGACTCCAGGGCGCTTCTGTCATCTAAGTACCTCACACCTGTCATTACAATTTTGGGTACCGGGCAATTTAATGTCTTAATTTCTGGCTATCAGCTAAGGTTCCCTCACTAGAACTAGACTTGAACTCAGGCTTCAGGTGCATTATCTCTGTGACCCTGGGCAAGTTATTCAACACCTCTGAGTCTTGGTTTCCCCATCTACAAAGTGGGAAGATTAGTGGAGCCCACCAGAAGGGATGGAATGAGAGAGGGAACACAGAACACTTTCCCCAGAGCCTGGAAGGGAGTAAGAGCTTGGCTGGGTGATGCTGGCTGAGCTGGGAGGAGAGGAGCACAGATGTGATGTCTGTCAAGTGCAGCCTTGTATGCCAAGTCATCTCCCTCCCTCCCCCTGGGGTCTCCGAGCACAGAGCCTGCTCCCCGCACACCTTTGCACACAGGTCCTCTGTGTGCAAAGCTGTAACTGCACAGCAGGCAGAGACATTCCCAGCAGCCACTGCTGTGTAAGACACGCATCTTTCCTAGCCCCCACCCACAGTCCTCCCGGGAGAGCCAGGCCGGTCCCTGTAATCTCACTGTGCCTGCTGGACAGATGTGAGCAGAACAAGTGATGAAACTTGAGTGGGTCGAGTGTGATCAGTGAGTGAAGATGTCCTCAGTGTCCCGGGAACATGGAGAGCTCCAACTGCACACAGCCCTGTTTCCCTCCCAACCTCCCCTCAAACCCGGCCATGTTTGCAGAATATTCCTGGAACTGCTTGTCTCGAGGAAAGAATCCCCAAAGTGACAAGATACCCCTGCTACCAACGGGAGATCCTCCAACAGTCACTTTTCTCATAAAGGGGAAAACAGCCTTCTTAATCCTTCATCATGCCGAGCTGCGAGGGGTGCGCCTGGAGTTGAGAGAGTTTCCAATACTCTCACGAAACAGTTTTGAGAAGGACATAAGGAAGAATGATAGCCTTTTCAAGAAATCAGTTTGACCGGAGCATCAGAGCCACGGTGTTTTCCTAATTAAGGCTCCGCTCTCCTTGGTAGTCCTCAGAGAAATGAGGAAAACATATGCTCTGCAGATTTCTTGAGGTCCCTGTGTGGGACAACAGAGGTTAACTGTCTTCTTTGTCCCAAAAAGAACAGTTGTTTGTGGTGTCAGACCACCCGTGTTAGCATCTCCCTGGCCCTCCCTGGGCTCGGGCATGAGACTGTCAGCTTGTAAAACATTTCTATCCCCAGAGTCACAGTCAATCACTAGAAATTCAGTTTTATTTCTGCACTTG
This sequence comes from Camelus ferus, assembly GCF_009834535.1. Lineage (NCBI taxonomy): Eukaryota > Metazoa > Chordata > Mammalia > Artiodactyla > Camelidae > Camelus > Camelus ferus. The sequence goes on along the minus strand of NC_045697.1, from coordinate 109,787,738 downwards.
TCCAGCCCCTCAGGCGACACATGACTTAGTCACAACAGCTAGCACATCCATTACATCTATTTTCTCTCCAAGCCAAGCAAAAACTCAAATAATATCGGGAGTCTAAAATGAGAAGAACCCATTCTAATTTCCTGACCCCAGAACTGAATGCATTTTTAATACAATTTTGAATCAAGTCTTTCTCTTTTTCTTTTTTAGCTTTCTTGAAACTGTCTAAAGCAGAACTAAATCTAGTTTTCTAATTATGAACCTGGGACTAAACTAGAATAAAAAGACTATTCCTTGAACCAAATGTGCCAAAAACCAGCTCATGGTGCCATTGGAGTAAAACAGGTGTCACATTCCTCTGTTGGAGTGGGTGGGGAGTAGAGGCCTGAAAACTTGATGTTACAAAGTGAAAAGTGCAAACAGTGGTGGAAGATGCAACCTGAAGCCGCTGGTCCAAGTCAAGTCAGTGTCTGAAATAAATGAGACCACAGGTCCCCGGGAGTAACACGCCCCAGGTAGGTAACATCGGAAGTAGGGCACGTGTCAGCACCAGGTAAGCCCATAGGAGCTCAGACGTAGGTGAGAGGAAGGACCAGCTTAAGTGACGAGCTGGGTCGGCAAGAAATGACCAGGCAGATCATGCAGAAGGGCAGAAGGCCAGCTGAGGGAAGAGTTCAAGAATCTGGATCAGGAACCTGGGGGTTAACAGGAAATGGAGGAAGAAAGCGTATAATATTTAAGGGGCTTTTTTGGAGGGGGGGAGGTAATTAGGTTTACTTTTTTTTTTTTAGAGGAGGTACTAGGGATTGAACCCAAGACCTCGTGCATGCAAAGCATGCACTCTAGCACTTTGAGCTACACCCTCCCCCAGAAAGTGTATAATAAAGGTAACAAAGTAGATGTATGTATATGCATGACTGAAACATTGTGCTGTACACCAGAAATTGACACATTGTAACTGACTATATTTCAATAAACAAACAAACAAAAAGAATCAATGCCCCAAATGACACTGATAATAGTGGAAAGTTCTCTGATTTTTTTTTTAATTAAAAAAAATTTTTTTGGTATATAAATTTTTATTGACGTATAGTCAGTTTACAATATTGTGTTGATTTCTGGTGTACAGCATAATGCTTCAGTCTTACATGAACATACATATATTCATTTCATAATTTTCCACCATAAGTTACTAAAAGATACTGAGTATAGTTCCCTGTGCTATATAGAATGAACTTAGTATCTGCAAATCTTGAACTCCGAATTTATCCCTTCCCACCCTCTTCTCCTCCTGGTAACCATAAGTTTGTTTCTATGTCTGTGAGTCTATTTCTGTTTTGCAAATAAGTTCATTTGTCTTTTTTTTTTTTTTTTTTTTTAGATTCCACAAATAAGTGATATCATATGGTACTTTTCTTTCTCTTTCTGGCTTACTTCACTTAGTATGACAATCACTAGGGCCATCCATGTTGTTGCAAATGGCATTATTTTATTTTTTTATGGCTGAGTAGTATTCAATTGTACAAATATAACACATCTTCTTTATCCAGTCCTCTGTTGATGGACATTTGGGTTGTTTCCACGTCTTGGCTATTGTAAATAGTGCTGCTGTGAACACTTGGGTGCATGTATTTTTTGAATTGTTTCCCTCTGGATATATGCCCAGGAGTGGGATTGCTGGATCATTTGGTAAGTCTGTTTTTAGTCCTCTGAGTTCTCTGGTTATCAAAAAGATCAGAGCTGGCCAGCCCAGCCAGGCTGGCTTAAGCTGAGTTGGCCAGGAGGTGGCCATGGTTTTCTGAAGGCTACCCTGACCTGCAAACTGGGTTTCAAGAGCCCGCTTCTTGCACATAAGACATGTGCTTGAAGCATGCTTTTTGAAGGAGGGAAGGAATGAATGAACAAACAAACAAATGGGTTCCTGCAGATCTGAGTAATGAGTCCGTTATTTTTTCTTATATGTACAATGTGCAGCCCACTCAGACAAGAGTAAGACTTGCGAAGATAACAGTTTTTCTCCTCTAGGCCCTGGACTCTCAAATCTAATAATCAGGTAAATACCATCTGGTATGTTTCTCTAACACTATCTAAAGGGGATTTTTTTATTCTAAACTTAACACAAGTGATCAAAAATGGTTTAAGAACAATATGCAAGCTACTCTCCATGCTTCCATACCCCCAAGCACAAAGCACGAGCAGAGGCTTTGGTTTGGATACTAACACCTGGCTCATCTTCACTACAGAGCATCCAAAAGACCACTTGTGTTATCACTGGGAGCCTTCTCTGGATGCCCCAAGTATTCTTGACCCCAAAGCCTGGTTTGTCTTCCACGATTATTCTTCTGGAAGCACATTTCAGATCATGTCTCACTAGCTCAGAAATGAGTCAATGTTCTACCACCATCAATAAATAGCATCCTTATTTTGGCAGACCTTCGAGTCTTGTGCTACACTATCTGCCCCCCACCACTAATAGGTGTCACACCAGCCACGTGGACCACCATTGCTTTCACCAGTGTCTTGAACCTTCCAACCTCTCTACTGGGCTCACACACTTCCTCAACCTGGGTGTCCTTTTCTCACGTCCATTCCTTGGGTTTAAATCCCACCTACCCCAGGTCTCAGGCTTTCAGAACTATTGCTCCCTTTCAGCAGCTAGATCCATGATCTCAAGTGCTACTCTAGCAAATGTTCTGCACACCTCACCTTTGGGTCATATGATCATACTCAATCCAATCCCATTTAGTTTGGGAGAAATTTGTCACTTGTATAATCCACTCAAGAAGATGAACTGACAATGGTGCAGCCATTATGGAAAACAGTTTGAAGACTCCTCAAAAAACTAAAAATAGCCTTACCATATGATCCAGCAATCCCACTCCTAAGCATATATCTGGAGGGAACTCTAATTCAAAAGACACCTGCACCCCAATGTTCATATCAGCACTCTTTGCAATAGCCAAGACATGAAAATAACCTAAATGTCCATCAAGGATGACTGGATAAAGAAACTGTGGTAAATTTATACAATGGAATACTACTCAGCCATGAAAAGGAATAAAATAATGCCATTTGCAGCAACATGGATGGACCTGGAGATTGTCATTCTAAGTAAGCCAGAAAGATAAAGAAAAATACCATTGATAACACTCATATGTGGAATCTAAAAAAGAGAGATAAAAGAAGACACTAATGAACTTATCTACAAAACAGAAACAGACTCAAAGACGTAGAAAACAAACTTACGGTTACCAGGGGAGCAGAGGGGATGGGAAGAGATAAACTGGGAGTTCAAGATTTGCAAATATTAGCTAGTATATATAAAATAGATACATACATACATAAATTTCTTCTGCATAGCACAGGGAACTATATTCAATATCCTGTAGTAACCTATAAGTGAAAAAAATATGAAAATGAATGTATGGATGTATATGCATGACTGGGACATTGGGCTGTGCACCAGAAATTGACATTATAACTGACTATACTTCAATTTAAAAAAAAAAAAGAAGAAGAAGAAAGATGAACTGACCATACCAGCAAACTGCCAAGATGAGCGAGAGAGAGCACACTTCTTTGATGATCCAGAAGAAACTGCTTAGGGACAGGTTTCCATGACACACAATCCTTGGCACAAAAACTATAAAAATATCCCACTGGACGGAGGATGGGTGTGACTGGGGAGGGAGAGCACAGGGAGGTTTTAGGAGTGAGGAAACTGCTCTGTAACCTGACTGGGGGTGGGGGGGAGGTGGTAACACAAGCCTATAAATGGAAAATTCATGGAACTAAACACCAAACGAAGGAAAACTCAACCTTTCTATATGATCTTAGTCGTTTCTTTTTTTTTTTTTTTTCCATTTTAAGTGTTCTACCAGAGAAGTGAACTATGCATGAATAATCAGTCATTATTTTTGGAAAATAGCTGTCAAGCAGGGTCAAATTAATGACCTACCTTTGACAGGAGTCCAGCTCCAAGATGATAAACAGCATTGGTTTTGTGTTTGAGGGTGAGGGGAGGGAGTTTAGGAAAAAGAACGTTTTAATGCCAAACAATACTGTACAGTCTGCAAACTTTGGCTTTGGTATATGTCGCACCAGACTTAATTTGCAATTTCCTTTCTCACGTACCTTAAAACAAGACCTTAATACAAATGTAACATAGTGATGTTATATACAGCTTTTCTTCACCTGACCTGGAGCTTTATATTTCTTTTCATTCTTGATTTCTTATCTAATTAGTTTAGTTATTTCAACTAAACCTGGCTTCAGGTGATGCAGGCAATTTGTTTTGGAGCCATAAAACTCTGTGTTGTTTTTAATGTTACTAGAGTTTTCCAAAATATGCCCTAATTTCATCATTTGTGACCTGCTTTGTCAGGTTAACAATTCGTTTCTATATTCATAATGACTTGATGCCTACAGTAAAATCCAGTGTGAAACATAGATTATCTAATGTGGTATCTCTTCCATTGTTTCTTCACATTAAACTAATTTCCATCCTCACGTAATTCTGTAACAATCCCAACTGAAATCCACCAGGGGTTGGTGAAAATTCAGGTTCAAGTGAAAAAAGATTGAAATGAGTTCTTAGTGGAACCCGGAGACCTGACAAATTTAAAAGCTGCCTAATTCCTAGCCAGGTTATAAAAGACTTTCAACACTGAGAAGATGCCGCCCAGATTCTCAGCAGATCTTGCTGAGGGCAGTGGTGACCAGGCCAACTTTGGGAGTATGGGGGGTTTGGGGTTATAATCCACAGAGAATGCAAAGACAAACAAAAAGTAAAAACTCTCTGCTTATTAATTTCTAAAAAGCCCTTGCACTCAGCCAGGTTATATACACTGTACGTTTTATGGTGTGCTCCCGATTTCACATGCCAGAATTTGCGGGTATACACTCAACAACAAAAATGAATACAACGTGACGTTTGAAAAATTCTTAGCAACGCGTTCATGTGGAGTTAACTTCCAGGCAATGTACCCTCTGCACGTGAAGTCGCTGGGTCTTAGAAGGGTGAAGTTCTAACTCTCAATATTAAAAAAAGTTTCTGTTGAGGACAAAACTGTTACCTCAGTTCTCTGCCTCAGTTAAAATTGCTTTAATGGAGGGCAATTTGACCTAAGGGAAAGTAAGTAGAGGCTGGGATTAAAACTAAAAATCAATATACAAGAAAAAGGGGGCGGTCTCATTTGCAAAAATTTTTTCCCATTCAGTAGGTTGTCGTTTTGTTTTACTTACAGTTTCCTTCACTTTGCAGAAGCTTGAAAGTTTAATTAGGTCCCACTTGTTTATTCTTGCTTTTATTTCTATTGCTTGGGTAGACTGCCCTAGGAGAGCATTTTTGAGATGTTTGTCAGATAATGTTTTGCCTTATTTTCTTCTAGGAGGTTTACTGTATCTTGTCTTATGTTTAAGTCTTTGATCCATTTTGAGTTGATTTTTGTGTATGGTGTAAGGGAGTGTTCTAGCTTCATTGCTTTACATGCAGCTGTCCAGTTTTCCCAACACCATTTGCTGAAGAGACTGTCTTTATTCCATTGTATATTCTTCCCTCCTTTGTCGAACATTAGTTGACCAAAAGTCTATGGGTTCATTTCTGGGCTCTCTATTCTGTTCCATTGGTCTATATGTCTGTTTTTGTACCAGTACCATGCTGTCTTGATGACTGTAGCTCTGTAGTATTGTCTGAAGTCTGGGAGAGTTATTCCTCCAGCCTCTTTCTTTTTCTTCAGTAATGCTTTGGCAAGTCTAGGTCTTTTGTGGTTCCATGTAAATTTTATCTCCAGAATATATAAGCAGCTCATATGACTTAATAAGAAAAAAACAAACAACCCAATCCAAAAATGGGCAGAAGACCTAAACAAGCAATTCTCCAAGGAAGACATACAGATGATCAATAGGCACATGAAAAAAATGCTCAATATCACTAATTATCAGAGAAATGCAAATCAAAACTACAATGAAGTATCACCTCACACCAGTCAGAAGGACCATCATTCAAAAGTCCACAAATGACAGATGCTGGAAAGGCTGTGGAGAAAGGGGAACCCTCCTTCACTGCTGGTGGGGATGCAGTTTGGTGCAGCCACTGTGGAAAACAGTATGGAGATTCCTCAAAAGACTAGGAATAGACTTACTGTATGACCCAGGAATCCCGCTCCCGAGCATATATCCAGAAGGAACCCTACTTCAAAAAGACACCTGCACCCCAATGTTCATAGCAGCACTATTTACAATAGCCAAGGCATGGAGACAGCCTAAATGTCCATCAACAGATGACTGGATAAAGAAGATGTGGTATATTTATACAATTGAATACTATTCAGCCATAAAAACTGACTACATAATGCCATTTGCAGCAACATGGATGCTCCTGGAGAATGTCATTCTAAGTGAAGTAAGCCAGAAACAGAAAGAAAAATACCATATGAGGTCGCTCATATGTGGAATCTTAAAACAAAAACAAAACAAAACAAACAAACAAACAAACAAACAAAAAACCATAAATACAAAACAGAAACAGATTCATAGACATAGAATACAAACTTGTGGTTGCCAGGGGGATGTGGGGTGGGAAGGGACAGACTAGGGTTTCAAAATGTAGAACAGATAAACAGGATTGTACTATGTAGCACAGGGAAATATATACAGGATCTTGTGATAGCTCACAGCAAAAAAAAAAAAAAATGTGACAATGAATGTAGGTATGTTCATGTATAACTGAAAAATTGTGCTCTACACTGGAATTTGACACATTGTAAAATGAGTATAACTCAATAAAAAATGTTAAACTTTAAAAAAAGAAAAAAGAAAGAAAAAGGGGGCAATTTCTTTCTAATCACATACCTCTAAACTTTCACAGCTTTAAAAATACTTAATAATATTCTCCAATTTTGACTTGTTCATTTTCTCTCTCTGGGAAAGATTTTAATGATAGGGTTACCAGAACCCTCTTCTCCATAACAGCTTCTTCTACCAATTTCTCACTGAAAAATTCTAGATTGAAAATCTGCAGCAACTCCTGCCCAGAAAGGAATAAAGCTCTGGAAACTTTCAAACTCATAGCTTGATGGTATAACACACAAATAATCATCACGTACTAATAAGGGAGAACTGCCTTCAGTCGAGAAATTGTAATAGTGTAAAGTATAATAATAGATCATAACTGGAGAATGGAGGTCACATTTGGAGCCTTTCTTCCTGGAACTGCTACACTGGGAAGCAAGCATTTTGCTCTGCAGGAGTATCTGGGACTCGGTAAGCATCCGTTCTGGTACACTAGCCGTGACTAGACATTGTTCTATGTCCAGCGGTAGAAAACAATCAGGGTGGATCTGAAGGAACTCAGACAAGAGAAGCAAGAGAAGCGGCCTCACTCTGCTTCCCTTCACCAGCTCTCTGCATGTGACTGTTATTGGGGGAAGCTAAAACAATTTTTCCTGGCAAAATCTCAAATTTTCTTTGCCTAACAACAATGATCTCATTATTACCGACCCATCATCAGAAGGGGAAAGCCCACTTCGAACTGTTGTTTCCAACAGTGGCGGTGGATTTGCACAGAGCCATCCATATTCCCCTGGGCTCGCTTGTGACCAGTGGTGGAGAAAGGGCACTAGCTCTGGCCGAAGAACAGGTCGGAAGGGGCGTCACATCCACAGTCCCAACAGCACATGCTACCACTGGCCTCCTGGAGGTCTCCGAGAACTGAGCACAGGACAACAGTAACAAGAACAGCTCATCAAGAGAGACAAGGACCTGGGGAGTTGAACACGAATGAATAGGCACTTAAGATAAAGAATAATACAGTATGCTTCTAGAGAAAAGCATGAAAATTAAATGAATGTATTATAAAATATTAAAAAAAAAACAACCTATCCTAGTTCTGTGGATGGTGTGGTCTTCGTTTTAAAAAAAATAAGTCAAGAATTAAAGTAATATCTAGCAATTTCAAGTAAAATATACACACACACATTCCCAAAATGCCCTTGCCACAGCTAACGGCAGATAGGAAACTCTTCCAATTACTTACCTAATAAGGAGTCTAAACTCTAACTTTTTAAACTAAACAGTTAGAGATTTGTGTGTGTATGTGTGTGAGTGTGTGAGCACGTGCACTCTAATGTTGGTTTTTCAAACAAAAAAGTCTTTGGTTACTAGTTTTCGAATGGCCTCAGCTCTCTGCTTGGTTATCTCAGCCTTGCATTGATGGAAGGGAACTTGGAGGTTATCCCCGTCAACCTCTTCAGTTTAGAAGGAAAAGACCTGGATGGCTGTGCACTTTGATGAGGGAGGACCAAGAGGTGAGCACCTGACATCAAGCCAGCGCTCACTGAGCTCTTCAGGCCAACTCTGCTGATTTCACAGCTTAATTATCTAACAAAAGAGAGTGAGCAGTAGAGAGAAAAAGTTGTCCATCCCTGTGACTTGACCACTAGGGGAACGTCACTGTATCCTCTTACAGTTTTGGAGTCTAAGATCCAAGGCAGATCCATCCGTGCCCACGCAGCTTGAAGTAGAGACTAGGAGGCAGTTTATTTGAGCACCTTGAGCAGCCTTGAAATAGACACTGAAAGTGTTTGCTTTAGAAACCATGTCTTGGTAAGTTGAGATTTGAGTAACGGCTGGGGACCTGTTATCCTTCAAGCCAGCCAGTTCCTTCAGTGCTTCTGAGAGCAATGCCTGTTCAGAGAGGACAACCAGGCAAAGGCACTCGTTACCCAGAGGCCTTTGCTCTAAACCCCATGATCGTTCTTCTATTTATGTCAAGGCTAGAGGGAGGGTGGGGCCTCTGGTCCCCAGCCCACATGGAAGGCTCGTCTCCATCCTATCACTCTGATGACAAGCAAAGGTCAGTGAAGGAAATGTGCTGAGGGTAATGAAGGGAAAGCGAGAGTTGCTTTACAGAGCCTAGAGCTGGTCTGACGTCCTCTCAAGGGCAGGACAAGCTAGCTAAGAAGGACAAGTCCAAGAGGAGACCACTGCAAGTCCAGACCTTGAACTCATTCTCCAATTAACAGCAAAGCACCACAGCCTTGTACTGTGGGCCACGTGATATCCTTGACCTTGATCCATTTTGATCAGAACTCCTTCCCTTGGATGGACACGGGAGAAGGAAAAGAAAACACAAAACCTGGTACTTGCACCAAAATCAAACCCCCCATTCCTCTGTGTGCAGCGTAGACACATCGCAAATGAGACCAGACCTAAATAGAAGCCTCCACGGCAGACGTCCAGCACCACCTCTCCCCTGATTTGGGTCAGTAGAAATGATCCCTCCACCGCCCGCAGATAGCCATTTGCCTGTTCTCGGGCACAGAGGAGGAACCCACCATCACTCCAAAAATATATTAAAATCCTACACTCGGCCTGGGACTTTTAAACTTCCTTCCAGTTCCCTGAGCATCAGCCATAGTAAATGGGAAAGACATGTAATCTAAACCACTGAGGACAAAAACCCCAAAAGTTCTGACTCCTCCCCTTGGATCACCATCCCTTACTTACTGTTAGGTGTCTCTGGTTAGCGTTAGTGCGTCGGGCTGCCTCCCTCCCAGTGGGGTTCAAGCTATCTTGATACCACGATGGACTAAACACTGAGCAATAACCCACAGAGCATGCCGCCTAGTCCAGAAAGGCACGTGGCTGGGTTCTGTCCTCCCCTCTCCCATAAGCCCACCCTTACTTGCTGAAAGCTCTTTCCATTCAGGGGAAACCTTCTGAGTAAAAACTGGACAGCACTTTGCTAGGTCAGGTGGCTCTTCCCTTGTCAGAAAGGAAAGCCAACAGGTGAATAGTCTCACGTCCCAATTGTCTCTATGGAAAGTGATTTCTCCCTTGAAAAGTTCCAACAGGCTAGTGTAAAAGCCCACATAGTCTAGGCTCTGAATATACGTGGGTCATGTTGGGTCTCTGGTCCTTCAAGAGCTGCTGCCCCCTGAGTAAAAGGACAACTTCATTGAAATGTGTTGTTCTTAGCTGACCCAATTTTGCCTCTTGCAGATCCAGAAAAGCAAGACGATTTTAACTATTTAGGTTTGCAATCAATGGCAGATAGTCATTGAGTTGATTGTGGGATCATATCATATAATGTAATTGAGATATTTTTTGAAAGAGATGGATCCAATCTGTCGACATGTGGAAGGGTCTATTTCCCTCTCCAATGCGTGGGCTGTACTTATCCCAACTGTTGGCTCTCAGAAGAGTTACAGTTTAACAAACTTCTTCAGTCCTTGAGATGTAGGTACCTGAAAATCACCAAGATGCCATCCTTCCTGAGAATTAAGACCGCTCTCTTCACCCCATTCATTAGTAGACTATTTTAACTCTATTCAATGTAGAAAAAATTCTCCCTCGCTGTCCTTTGCGAAGTGGTAGAGCTGAGAACAGGACCCCAGTTTCCTGGCTCTTGTGATTTTGTCCACAGTTCCTCTCGGTTTTAGAATTACATATACACTTCTGGTGTGCCTCTTTGGCTCCAGCTATGTTATTAAACTATTATTACCTAACAATACTCCCATTAATCACAGTGACAGATGGAAACCAGCCCTGGTCATGTTCTCTGAACTCCACGTCAAACAGTCCCAATGCTAATGGAGATGATGCCAGCCATGAATTAGCCCTAAAAGCTTCTGTTTATCCTCCCCCAGCCCCTTTCCAATTACTGTTCATTGCAATGCCTTTTTCTCGTCACAAGACTCCATGCTTCTATATGGAGCGACTCCGTATGGAATTCTGGGAAACGGTTTTCTGTTGACAGACACCATATAATGATGATAAACGATGGACGAGTCAGCCGTCTTAAAACTGTTATTCCCTTAGCAGCCCACTTCCAAATACACGGAGCATTTCTACAGGCTTCAGCAGCAGAAAGCTGCAAACCTGGAAAAAATTCTCCATTCAACCCCCTTTCACAGACTGAGGGAAAGAAGTGATACTAAACAGAAAATGTAAATCACCTGTGAGGTAATACACCCCAAATGATGCCTTGAAAGTGTCGAGGGTGCATAAACAGTTTCTTCACAAAAGACCTTTGTTCTGACTGAACTACAAATGGGGGTGTTGGTTCCCCTCGCTTTCCCTGAATAAATTGCACCTTAAAGTTAAGGGTTCCATGTAACCGTGACTGTCTCTCTCAGAAAAGATGCAGAATTTTTTAAAACTCAGTTGTGCGTTTGGGCTCTTGTCACTGAAAGCCATTTGCTATCCCATCTTTGAAGAAGCTGTTAGTTATATAACTCCACACAATTCATAGGTTATTAACAGAAGCAAAATGTATAATAAAGAGGCTGGCCCTGGAAAGCATAGAGCAGCTAATATAACTCTCTGCTGCTCCCATTGACGGATGCTAAAAACTGAATTTCAAAAGGTGGGTTTGCGTGAGTTTGTTGGATGTTGTTCTACCCCCACTGATCCCACTGAGAGATAAAAAGAGAAAGTATCATTAAAAAAAAAAAAAAAAACACTCCAAAGTCACTACTGCTCTTGCTATTAACCCCATCTTGCTGTTGATTTGATCACTAAGCACCAAAGGCAGAATAGTATTGCTCTGACCAATAAGGTAACCGCTAGCCACATGTGGCGATTTAAAATTTCAATTAATTAAAATTAAGCAAAACTTGTAGAATAGATAAACAAGATTATACTGTATAGCACAGGGAAATATACACAAGATCTTATGGTAGCTCACAGAGAAAAAAATGTGACAATGAATATATATATATATTCATGTATGACTGAAAAATTGTGCTCTACACTGGAATTTGACACAACATTGTAAAATGATTATAAATCAATAAAAAAATTTTTTTAAAAAGAAATAGAAAGAGAAATAATAAAATAAAATAAAATTAAGCAAAACTTAAAATCCAGTTGCTTAGTTACAAAAGCCACATTTCAAGTGTGTGAGAGGCACGTGTGACTTCGTGGCTGCCATATTGGATGGTGCAAACATAGAACATTTTCATCACTGCAGAAAGGTCTATTGGACAGCAGTGGCATAGAGTATTCACTCACTTATCCACTGAGAAAATATTTGTTGAGTACGGTAGTGACCAAAACAAAGTTTGTGCTCAAGGAAAGAACATTCTACAAGGGAGAAACAAACAAATCAGTGAACAAGATTGTCTTACCTAGCATGAGTTGCTGTGAAGAAAATGAAACCAGGTGATAAGGTGGCAATGATCGGACTGAAGGTGAAGTGGGGGTGGGGGGTTTTGAATCAGGTGGCCATGGAAGCCCTCTCTGAGAAGGTGACATCTAAGCAGAGCCTCAAATGACAAGAAAGAGGCAGCCACAGAAATCTGGGGACAGAGCATTCCAATCAGAGGCAAGCGGAAATGCTCAGGCTCTAACATGGGAACCGCTGGGAGCCTCTGTAGGGCAGAGGGAAGGCAGGGTGGCTGGCACGTAGAGTCAGGGTGGTGGGCGATGATGTCAGATCTGTCAGCCCAGGCCAGGTCCAGTAGGGCCCTGTCAGTCACCAAGGACAGCTCAGATTTAAGGAACCAAACATAACACTCCCTTAAAGCTCTCAATTTGAAGGAAAAAAATACACTTTGAGAAATAACTCATTGTTACTTCTCCAAAAGCAATTAACATCAAGGGCATCACACAGCTTTGTAAGCAGCTGCTGCTGAAAGTAACCAAACTTCACTGCGGCTGCTCTGAAAACCATGCAGAATTTTACGACCATCCCACGACTTCCCCCAATACTTCTTTGGGGAAACTATTAAGTATTGTTCATAGAGGGATGAGTAACTAAAAAAAAATACATACATACGTGCATAAATAAAAATGAAAATTCACTTAACAAAGACAGTGAGTGGCTTAGAAGTCACCTCCACACTGACAGCTCAGTGCCCTCATGAGACTGGAACAACTAGCAAGGCCACCCAGGTAAGGAGCAGAATCACCCTGATCATTTACTAGAGAAAATACGATCATTTGTTTGGATTAGCAATAAACTAAATGTAGCCTCATATTGTCTCCGGATGGGAAGAAACTTGTCAAATCCTTCTTTTACAGTTGAGGAAACTGAGACCCAGAAAAGGTAAGTTAACCTTCAGTGCCACCTGGCAAATGATTTTCTAGTCTTATCTAAATGAATTAAATATCCTTTTTTTAATTTTATTTTACTGAGTTATAGTCAGTTTACATTGTGTCAATTTCCAGTTAAAGCACAATTTTTTAGTTATATATGAACATACATATATTCACTGTCACATTCTTTTTCACCGTGAGCTACCACAAGATCTTGTATACATTTCCCTGTGCTATACAGTATAATCTTGTTTATCTATTCGATATATGCCTGTCAGTATCTACAAATTTTCAAACTCCTAGTCTGTCCCTTCCCACCCCCTTCCACCCAGCAACCACAAGTTTGTATTCTATAAACATCTTTTAAAAAAGGAAAAATTGGCTTTATGAATGAACTGAACAAAGATATTAACACATTAGAGATAAAATTGGTTATTCAAAAATCCCATGTGAATGAGCATGCCATCCACCTCCCCATTTTCCAGGGTCTGTTAGCACCGTCATGCCCTTGTGGACACAGACGTTGCCCCAGGGTGCTCCCAGGGATCAGTGTGATGCGAGAGGCCGGAGCAAAAGCCAAGGAGACTCACTGATTTCACACAACATCTCAAGGGACAGAGGTTCACTAATGACAGGAGGAAAGTTAGCACAAGCGAAGCGATCCCTGTAAAATCTTCTCCAACGGGGCTGGGCGACGGGGCTGGGAAGGCCCAGACACTGACTGGGTAACTGACCGATCCAGGATGTCAGCTGCTGGCTGGGTTCCAGGTGGAATGTTGGGGTTTTCCCCTGGGGCTTGTTGTGGCCGGTGATCCACAGTAACTGGGCAGAGTCCTGGGTGGGTCAGTGCCCTGGAGGGGCTGCCGTCCTCTGTGGAGCTTGGCTTTGGGCAGATCCTTAGGACGCTGAGTGTGGTCCTGGTGTTGCTGCTGCCCAATGGCCTGTGTTCTCAGCTCATGTTCCAGAGCCTCCACTGGGAGACAGCGTTGAGGTCTGTCCTCACCTTGCTGGTGGGTGTGTTATTTACTTGCAGACTTGTTCAATCCGTTAGAAGTCAACTTAATGGAAGACATGAAAAGCAACTGGCAAAAACACTGGCTGCACAGACTGAGGAGAAATGCCACCTCATTGACAAGCTTTGTGTGGCTAAAAAGGAGTGCGCCAGGATGGAGACAACTGTAAGGAACGCCAGGCTGGAGGAGGAGCCAGTAAACATACCCAGCCTCGCTGACACTTACAGGAAGTTGACGATGGTCAACCTGAGCTTGAGGAAGGAAATCAATTTTCTTGTCTAAGAACTGAAGAGAGAGAGATCCCTGCAGTCTATATGAGAAGAGATGGCGGAGATGCTAACAGTGCTTAAGTTTCTGGAAGAGGTCATGAGAATCAGCACATCACAAGGGGCTTTTACAAACCAGCTAGGGGACCAAGCACCGAGTCCTGATGGTCCCTTTCCCAGGAGTGGGCCCTTGTGTTAAAGCTGTGCTGTCCCCTCCCCTCCACTCAGGCCTCCCAAACTGCCCGGCTGCACTCACTCACTCAGTCAGATCTCCACCTGAGCTGCACTGAGGCCAGTGGTTGGAGGGCAATACCCTCCTTTGGACCAGAGTTCCTCCAACTTTACAAGTGAGTACAGCAGTGAACTCCTTCAGGGTCAACATCTCTCAAGTAAAATATATTGGAATTCCCAGAACACACCATGAAGCATGGGACATTTTTATATTCAGCAAATGTTTGGATTATCTCTTATTAGTTGTGAAAGAAATGTTGTAATTGAAACTGATCTTCTACTTAGTTTGAATCTATATTAAGCCTCATTTCTCAAGACAGTTTGGGTAACTATTATATATCAGCAATGTAAGTAAAGTTATATATATGTAGTTATTCTGTGTACAAATATTGCATTATAATTTGAAAATGTATGCAGTTTGTCAATATAAACTTTTAGATGGCCATAGCATTTATTTCTAGAGTTTAATTCTGAAGTCATGAGTTTAACTCTGAATTCGTAAGTTTAAGTCAAAGAGCCTTTTTTCACCTGAGTATGTATAGTTTTTAAAAAATAGATGAAAAAAAAAGAAAAGAAAAAGACAAAATGAACATAAGTACAAAAAAGAAACAGACTCATAGGCAGAGAATACAAACTTGTGGTTGCCAGTGGGGAGGGAGGTGGGAAGGGACAGATTGTGAGTTCGAGATTTGTAGATACTGACAGGCATATGTCGAATAGATAAACAAGATTATACTGTATAGCACAGGGAAATATATACAAGATCTTGTGGTAGCTCACAGTGAAAAAGAATGTGACAATGAATATATGTATGTTCATGTATCACTGAAAAATTGTGCTCTACACTGGAAATTGACACAACAGTGTAAACTGATTATACCTCAATAAAATAAAATTTTTAAAAAATTAAATAAATAAATAGATGAACTTTTTTAGGATGAAGTTAAATTGTACTCTTAGAAGAAACTTTCATCATTTAATTTTATATTTTGCTATAACAATATCCATATTAAAAATAAACTTGCTAAATTATAAACAAAATAAAGGGGCTGGAAGGGATAAATTGGGAGTTCAAAATTTGCAGATACTAACTACTATATATAAAAAAAGATAACAAGTTTCTTCTATATAGCACAGGGAACTATATTCAATGTCTTGTAGTAACCTATAATAAAAAGAATATCAAAACGAATATATGTATGTATATATATGACTGAAACATGATGCTGTACAGCAGAAACTGACACATTGTAAACTGACCCTACTTCAGTTAAAAAAAAAAGATTTCAGACAGGCCTTGTTTATAACTAACCTCGGCATCTGCCAAGACTGGGGAGAAAAAAACAAAACATGCAAAAACGAGCTTTTACCTTCTTTCTCTTTTCTCCTTCTCTCATGACTCAGTGTCTCACACAATCAGACCTTAGGGCTTTCTTCCTTTTCCTTTTCAACAAAGTTATGTAACTGCCCGATGTATAGCACATTGATTACACCCGCTGTTTCTTTTTCAGACATTTTATATAAAACTCTCAAGGTTGAAACTACAGGCACCTAAAGTAAATAAGAAATACTTTTTCTTCTTTCAAAAAGCCTTGTTCTGATTAGGCGGTTCATTTTTATGTCCAGATGCTGTTGGAAAGGTCTCCCACAACCTCCCCCCCACCACCCCTTGTAAGAATCAGATGTGCCAAAAAGTATAAGTTCTGATTTTTTTTCAATGTCGTATTTTCTGTTTGTTACCTGGCTGATGCTTGTGGAGCGTGAACTGAAGGCGGTCATGGAAGATACACGGTTAGTGATTAAAGGAATAATATCTATAGGTTAGGAGACCAGACCCTCCCACAGGCTGAAGGGCTGGTCCTGGCCATGAGGTAAGATGCTGGTGTCTGAGCAACCAGTCTCCTTGCTAAAATGAAGATAGCACTGACTATTGGCTGGGTGCTAAAGGAGAATCAATGCTTAAAACACGAAGCAAGGTCTTTAGAAATGTTGTTAAAATAGATGAACACACCAACAGGAGTTAACTCTTTCTTCCTACTTATTTTTGAAATACAGTCAATTTCTTCTAGACATATTTGGGGACCCAAAATGTGATCTCAGTGAAGAGTCATGCTAGATCATGGGTGCAAAGGAATAAAGTGTCATTACCAAACTACTCTAGGGAAGGACACAGGGCTTCAGGGAACCAGACTGGATTCCACTGAGGGCTGAGCCCTGTAACTGAGGGTTACCACCTGCAAGTGAAGAATAGACCCACTGTTGGGTCAGCATGTGCGCACAAGCCACGCACACGTGTGCGATATCAGACCCCAGGTCTGAGTCGCCAGGCACAGTGGACCCCAAACCAAACTCCAAATGGATTTCACCACAGACTTTGGACAAAAGTGGAATATTCGAGCTGGATAACCAAATATCTCCCACTGAGTGCAACACTGTTGAGATGCTTGAAATGGTGGGAGGAGTAGTTCCTGTCCTGTGGTATGTAAACTTTTTTTTTTAATTTTTTCATTGACGTGTAGTTGATTTACAATGTTAGTTTCAGGTGTGCAGCAAAGTGATTCAGTTATACATATACATACATACACATCTTTTGCTTTTCAGATTCTTTTCCATTATATGTTATTACAAGAAATTGAATATAGTTCCCTGTGCTCTACATTAGGTCCTTGTTGTTTATTTATTTTATATATAGTAATGTGTGTCTGTCAATCCCCAACCCATAATTTATTCCTCCCTGCCCTTTCCCCTTTGGCACAATCAGTCGTTATTTAAAAAAAAAAAAAGGATGACCACGGAATGCCCCTTACAATAGGTGCAGTAAGAATTGCCCCTTTTTGCAAAGATCATCTAGTGCTAGTAATCCTAAATTAAAATGCGTTAGCCCTCTACACGACGAGCAGACAGGAATGAAAATGACACATCTTCTAGCACCAAACACTTCACTGCGCTCGCTCGGGTTTTGATCTCTGCAATCCTGATGATTGGACCAGGAAATAAAATCTCTCCCACACCCAAGTTTCATATTTTCTGCAGAGGATGTGGTTTTATCCATTGTCAATCCAAACTCTCCCTGGAACACACTTTTCCAATTTGTCCAGAAAGCTGTCAACAGGTGGCCTATAGTTGCCCTCTCCTTCCTGGGCCGCTGTGCCTTGTATTTTGCAATAACTCATAAAGAACTTGCCTCGCCACTCTCTCTGCTCCAAAAAGTAAACTGCATTTTTCTTCTGTTTTGGAAAAAATTAAAGTTTTTCAAAATGATGGAGTTACCAGATCAAAGAAGGCTGATCATGTATACAAGTCCAGGAAAGCCACTCCTCAGTGAGTCAACAGATCATGAATGAACATTTTTGAAAGTGTCCTTTTCCATCGATGCAGCAGAACACAATTTAGACCCAGATCCATTGGCTCAAGTCTTGCATGTGTGTGTGTGTGTGTGTGTGTGTCTGTGCAAGCATACGTGTGTACAGACAGAACGAGAAAGAGATTGATTATATTCCACCAAATGCATAACCTTTACAAGACAATAACACTTAAGATTCTTAATCTCTACTTGGAGGATGTGTTTGTTGATGGAGAAGACACAGAGAGAGATGCTAGAGAAAGTCAGACATCAAGTAATAAGCACGTCCAACCCTTATGATCCCTCCTCAAGTCAGCTACCTTGTTCATTGGTGCTCGAAAGGCTCTAACATCAAGGAGAAATAAAGAAAGATAGAATGTAGAAGTGGCCGATGCTGGGACCAGTCAAGACCAGAATCTCTCAAAACGTGATCATTTCCACAAGCTCCAATATGAGAATCGATTTCTGGGGTCAGAAGCATTTCGAACCTCTCTAGCTGAACTCCATTCTTTTCCTCACACAGACTCCCCAGCATCCCGGCACTCGGCTGGGGGGGCGGGGGCGGGGCGGGGGGGGGGCAAGTCTGTGTCTGCCACTCCCAGGCCCTGGGCACTGCGCTTGGTCCCAGTTGGTGGCATCTCTTCTCACCTTACTTTGTATTCATCCTTCTTCCCTGGTAAAGCGCTTTACTTCTCACCTCTGACTATTTTTAAATACACATTATTGAGCACCTACCATCATCAGTTCCTACATTAGACGCTGTTGCAGAGACATAAAGATACAGCATTTTAAGGAGCTGACAGTCTACTGAGAGCAGTAAATAGGTAAAGAATGACTATGGTGCAAGACAGAAAAAAAGTGCAAGCAGAGAATGACAGGAAAATAAATGACTTACGCCTACTGGGTTAATCTGAGCTTATCTTGGGTGGTGATCAGCCAGTACGTGACTGATCAAGAGGATTTCACCTGGACAAGGCGTGAAGGGCACCCTAGACAGGAAACAGCATCAGCACTTTGCACGTAAAGTGCCAAGAAATGGCCAAGAGTCCAGGGAGAGTGGTAAACAGTGAAATAAATGGATAAATGTAGATGAGGAGATTCGGGACAGAAGAGGGAGATGCTGTGCTCAGGATGCTCTGCTCAAGAGATGTGGAGCCACTGAGAGATTTTGAGGCCAACGATTCAGGGCAGCAGAGGGAAGGAGGGTGTGAGGGGGTCTCCCAGGGAACAGAGCTGGATGGCTGACAGTACTTGCGGGGTGAGAGCCGACCAGTCCTAAACTAGGTCAGGAGCAATGAGCAGGATGGAAACGAGAATGGAGTAATGAGACTGGATGACTGGCAAGCTGTGAAAGACAGAGGGTGACCAGATAAAGGGTGTCTATAAGTAAGAATATTTGGGTGAATGATGTCCAATTCTGTTATGGGCATATTGAATTTGAGCTAAGAGCATCCTTTAAAAACTGCCCAACGACTAGTCGAAGTGTTGGAATTCATCTTCATGGAGATGGTGTTTGAAGTTAGTCGGGTGAAATCAGAGGAGAAGCAGGCTGGACTTGTTCCCTGTTGTTGGATTACAAGTAACCAGCATAATTTCTAGGAGCAGTAAACAAGTAAAGAATTACTATAGTGCAAGACAGAAAAAGTGCAACCGGAGAATGACAGGAAAATAAATGACTTATTCCTACATAATTCCTAGTGTGTATTCAGTACCCATTAAATATTTGTTTAATAAACAAATACAATCTAGAAGGAAGAATTAAGCAGAGAATGAATATGGAGGAAGGCCTATATTTAGAAGATATGCCCAAAAAAAGGAGGGGGAAATTAATAAGAAATACAAGGAGATCACAACATCTCAGAAACCAGGGAAAGAGCAAACCTTAAAAAGCAAAGGAATAAAATAATGCCATTTGCAGCAACATGGATGGACCTGGAGATCGTCATTCTAAGTGAAATATCAGAAAGAGAAAGAAAAATGCCATATGATATCACTTGTATGTGGAATCTAAAATAAAAAAGGGACACAAATGAACTTATCTGTAAAACAATAAAGCAGAAACAGATTCACAGACATAGAGAACAAATTTATGGTTACCAGGGAAGGAATTAATTGGGGATTTGAAATTTGCACCTCTTGGGGAGTGGTAGAAATGATAGCTGTCTTGATTATGGTGGTGGTTTCATTGGTGTGTACATCTATCAAAATTCATCAAAGTGTTGGGGGAGGCTATAGCTCAAGTGGTAGAGCGCATGCTTAGCATGCACGAGGTCCTAGGTTCAATCCCCAGTACCACCTCTTAAAAAAGTAAATAAACAAACCTAATTACCTCCCCCAACCCCCCAAAAAAACTAAAAAAAAAAAAAATTCAAAAAAATTTTTTTCAAATTGTACATCTGAAATATATGTAGTTTACTGTACAGGAATCATAACATAATAAAGGTGTTTTTAAAAAGAAGCAAACGTATTCAATCATTTATTCAATAAATATTTATTAATACCGCCTCATGCCAGACATCATTCTGTGTGTTTGGGACACGGCACAAAACAAGACAAATGACCTTCCTGCTCATACAACAGAGCTCAGTTTCTAGGGAGTAGTGAGCAGTGCCCACTGTTTCTGAGGGTGAGTGGGATGTGGATAAGCAAACAGCTACCAGGTTTGGTAATTAGAGAGTCTTCAGTTGTCAATCTTCAGTGACCTTTAAAGAGCAGTTTAGTGGAGCTGTGGCAATAAAAGCCACATTTACCATTTACATGTCCATTTTTTTTTCCCACAAGCTCTCAAGGTCAGAAAACCTACCTGTTGCTAGATTCACACGATGTCTGGCAAAGCCCGGTTGGATGCAGTATGTATGAATTCATGAGAAGGGATTAGGAAGCAAGTATTTGGTCATGAAGACGAAAGCACAAAATGAACTCTTCAGTTAAATGAATTCCATCATGTAACATCTGTCTGTGAAACGAAGTAGAAAAATGAAACATTGTCTTGCAATTTATATTGGTCAGGGTTTGGTTTGAGAAAAAAAAAAAGATTGCATCCGTTTGTATTAGTCAGGGTTTAACAGAGAAGCAACACCACCATGAGTGACAGGAGAAATTGATTTATTATAGGAAAAGACCTTATGCAGTAGAACCGGTTAAAAAAAATCCAATGGAAGGGCAACGGTCCCTGTGCATCTAGTGCAGGCCTGAAACTGCCGCAGGTCTGAGGACCAGCAGGCAAAGAAAAGATGGTTGTGAAGCTGTGAACCGGCAAAGGCAAACCGGAAGCTGTGCCTGTTCTCACCACCTCCCACCTCAATGATGCCACTGACAGACGGAGCTGGTGCCCTTCGCTAGCGAGCCGTGCACACACCTGTCCTACAATTCCGAGAGACTGAAAGTGGAGATCTGAGAGAAGCTGGGGGAATGTGGGCCCAGCAGCTGCCCCGTGCCCACAAAGTGAACCAGCACATCAGCCTCCCTGTGCGGGGGCAGCAGGTGCCGCCACCGCCCCCGCCAACCTCAGATCACTTGACTCCCGCCTTCCAGACTGCATGCATACTTCTTCTTCAGCTGTAACCTCGTCCTCACCCCAAACCACAGAGGAAACAAATTCGGGGAAGCTTGGTTCTCACCTAGTCGGCACACGACAAAGCCATCACAGTCCGCCTTGAGTGCATACCTCTTTTAATTATATTTAACTTCCAAATAAAGAGAATTTCAAAGGCATGCCTCTACCTAACACGCTGCAACTCTTGTCTAATCGAAAACACTAACCCTCTCTCCCAAAAGAGGACACAAAGTCCCTTTGTCCACTTTTAGGTGATGCTCGTTCTTCTTCTAGCTGAGTCACACGTCCCCTTTGATACCCTATCCCTTAACTACTGAGATATAAGATATAAGGTTATACGGTAGGAAAACGGAAGTGGGGCGATGAATTTGTATGTGTTTATATATATATGGAAAAATCCTCACAATATTATAGTCCTTTTCACTGAACTAGTCCTGTGGTCTAAGGTGACATTTATTACTCTCTTCTGCTACTACCTGTTCCCCATTCCCTTCACCCTCAGCAGGCACCTTAGCTGCTCATAGTTCTCTGCCTGGTGAGGTGACCCAAAACTTCCTTCCCGGAGGGTCTGGCCTAATGTCATAGTCGTCCACTGACTTTTATCACCAAACATAAGAGTCCTAAGAGGCTCCCCAGGGAATCATCTGAACTCCAGACGTGTTCTTCCTTACCCCTGTTGTTTACGAGCTGATCTCAGTGGTCAGAACCAGTCCCCTCACCAGTACAGTATTCCCCCTACCAGTACAGTAATCCCCCTGCCAGTATAGTAGTCCCCCCACACAGTAATCCTCCCATACAGAAATCCCCTCAGCAGTATAGTAACCCCCCCACTGGTATAGTAATCCCCCCACCAGTACAGTAGTCCCCTCATACAGTAATCCCCCCAGATAGTAACCCCCCACCAGTACAGTAATCCTTATAGTAATTCTTATTGATTCACAGGCATGAGGAGCCCCAGTGGCCAGGTGGCACCTTCACCTTGCAGCTTAATGGAACCCTCGCTGTATCCCCTCGTGGGACCCTTCTTCCTTTGGGAATTAAGCCTTCTATGCTAGCAGCACCCGAAGTCTCAAGGATGGGAAGCAAACATTTTGCTAGCAAAACACCAGGGATAGCAGCAAAAGGAGCCTCTCCCATTTCCACTCCTTGACTTCCTAGACACATGAATCCTGCTTATGGGAGAGAAAACACCCTGTCTTAGGTGCGGAATTAGAGCATAGTCATCACTTTGAGGACATTCCCGAGGCCAGGCAAGATGTTTCTTCCCAGCTGGCACCACAGTGACTCGTCAAAAGGCCACCATTCTCCCAGCCTGCTGCTTCGGGGAATCAGAGACCTTGGTAAGACCAGCGAAGCACATGAGGGGAGCCCATTGCTGCTTCATCTGCCATAAAATGAGGGGTTCGGTCAGAAGTAATGCTGCGTGGAGTGCCGAGATGGTGAGTAAGGCATTCTTAAATTCACAGACGGTGATTTGGGCAGAAGCAGGAAAGGCGAATTTGTATCCAGAGTAAATGTGTATGTTCATAAGAACCAGTGCCGCCCCTTCTCTCATAGACGTGGTCCAGTGTGATCAATCTGCCAACAGTGGCAGGCTGATGCCCTGGGGATGGATGCCGCCCTGAAGTCTGGGTGCTGGTCTCCAGTGCTGGCAGGCTGGGGAGTCGGTCCCTGCTGCACGGCCGTCCACTCTGCTGAGACCACACGTCACCCCGCGGCTGCTGCTTCAGCCACCTTATCCATGAGTTCACTGAACAAGGACAAAGGTGCCCGGCGAAAGAAACAGACCGAATTCTATAGAACCAACTATCGTATCTACGATAATTGTTTAGATCGTGCTTACTGAGGCAGCTCTTTTTTAAGTATTCCTGTAGGACACAAATATATTTAGGCTCTGCCTGTTTGGGAAAGTCTCCTCACATATCTCTTCCTCAGACCTCCTTGTCACCTGTTTACCCATCACACTCCTTACAAGTACTCAAGAATCTAACCAAACCATTAGTTCCGTGAATCAGGACATCTCTTCTTCCAGGTCAAAAGTGCAACCACGTACAGTGGTCAGTGAGTGGTCAGCCCACTAGGAGACCCTCCCTTCCCCACTGTCCTCTTGGCCCCCCAGGAGGGGGCTACAGTGCTGTGACCATCCACATTGCAGGCGATGCCAGCCTATCATACAGAAGCCTCCGAAGACCAGGCCCAAATCTGCTAGCCAGTTTAAGTAGAAGGGGCATTTTTATGACAAATTATAAGTTGACTGGCAAAAAAAATGGGAAGTTTGAAAGGGCAGATTCAATCAAACTTTCCAGAAATAACTCCCAAAGCCATGACACAAAACCAGGTCACCAAGGAAGCTGCTGCACCTGCCATGACCAAGATGCCGTCAAACCAGGAGGTTCCCAGATGAAACTGGAAGCCATCACTCTGGCTGCTGGCCACAGAAGCCCGTCATCTCTGCCACGATCCACTCTGGCGAAGTGGGTCTTCTGTCCTCGCCTCTCAATAGCCAGGAAGGTAGACACGCAACACGGACGCCTCTGCTACAGCTGCCCCCGGAGAAGCAACCATCTCCAGCACTGTGGCTCGCCAGGGAAGGAACCGAATTGTGATTCTCGCCTCATGTCTCCTTTAATTTCCATTTCCCACATCTCATGCAGGCACCTCTAATTGACAGAACCTAAATCATATCCAAAACCTCGGTTTCAAGGTACTCAGGCAAATGTAGCCTTTAACCTCCCAAACTCTACAGAACAGGAAGGAACACAAGGCGGAGGTTGGAGCTGATGTTAAGCAAAAAGCCAGTTCATCCACCACCCAGGGAAGCAGTGAGGTTGGCTCACTTTAGCAGCCACGTGAATGTGCTTATAGGAAAAGAACAGGAACACACAATGGGAAGGATAACTGATGGAGCAAAATCATAAAGAGGAAAGAAAGGCATGAGGTTCGCACACAGGTGGACGGTTAAGCCTTACAAAGGAGGAAGCGCACTTGTGTCTCCAGAATATCAGAAGGACGCACAGGAATGTTGAGGTAAAACAGAAACGTTCTGCTGGGTGACCTCAGCACGTTCAGTGAAACAGGAGGCAAAGTCATCTGCCCTCAGTGGGTGGTGAGATTATGAGGGTTTGCGTGGAGTGAGACGGGTTGGAAGTGTGGGAGACGAACTGAGAGTTGATTACAGATAAGTGAGAGAAGATATGCACATTTTTGTGTGTGGGATTCAAATATTTAATAAAAGTCAAAATATTGGGATTTTTGCCAGTTCCCCCATTCAAACTGATAAGGCTTAATGGATGCCTATACCAGAGACGGCTATATTCCAACCTTGTTGCATTCCTGGACTCCTCTCACCATCTTTCTTCTCTCCCAGGTGTAGGTACATTTTAACAGGAAACAAGAAATCTTCCATTTAAGCTCTAAAGCTCGAAATGTTAACCTCTAGTCATCAAAAGCATCAGTTTGGAAGGATACTCCGTGGGCTACAATACTTTCTCGGGGCCAGCCACACTGAAAGTGACAGGATCTAAGGTAAGTAATTCCCAGAATACGTCAATTGAGACAACAATTTGGGAGCATAATTTTTTTTATTATTTTTTTTAATTCGGTGAACCAACAGATATTTCTTGGGTGCATACTATTTGTTCTAGGCTTATGGGAGGGAGGGATATATATATATTTGTATATATATATATATATATATAAATATATATATATAAATATATATATATATATAAATATATATATATAAATATATATAAATAAACAGGTCTGAGACAAAATCCTGCTTTTGACAAACTGACTTACTCTGCAGATAAAAATAAAATGAAATCCTTATCCAGTATTACAGCAAAGGTAGACTCATGATGGATAAAGACCTAATGGAAAGTTCTAGAAACTTAATAGAAGAAAATATAAAATATTTTTATAACCTAAGTGAAGAAGTATTAAAGAAAATCCTAAAATCACAAACCAAAATAATAAGAAGAATAAGTTAACAATTTACTTATATAAAAATTTTAAAAGTACACCATTTGAGAAAGTTAACAAACAGATGAGAAATCAAAGGAAAAACATGTGTGTCTAAAACCAACTGGTATATATTAGGAACCCCTAAAAATCAACAGAAACAGACCAACAAAGAACACTAATAGAAAAAAAAAATGGACAAAAGATATGAATGAACAATTTATAAGAGAAGAAACCCAACGGACTACAAGCTTTTGAAGAGCTGTGCAAACTCATTAGTCGTCTGGGAAATGCAAATTAAAGCAACAGTGATCATTCACTTCACACCCATTAGACTGACAACATTTTGAAAGCTGGACAACAGGAGACTGCAGAGAATGTGGGGACAAACAGAGGAACCTTTCATGAACTGTCAGTGGGAACAGCCCTTTCGGAGAGCAATTTGGCAGTAGTCAGTGTGTTAAGCCACTGAGGTTTGTAAATAAATCATGATTTTTGTCTATCTTGACTAAACACGTAGATTGATACCCAGCGTGGGATGCTGATGTTTAACACAAAGAAACAAACAAACAAATACGTGACACTGATGGTCAAAGAGCAGTCACTGAAAAAACTGCTACCAGAGGCTGGGAAATTGGTGATGTTATTACATTTGGTTCACTGTTCCTGCAGTGACCTGGGACATAGACCCCCATGTACCTAATGACCTTGTGAGGGAGGGGATGAAAAACAGAACCTTAGTCATACCTGTTGGTTGTTATTGATTCTGTTTAGCAAGGAATTAAAAAGAAAGAGATGAACTAGAGAAAACTGCCTGAGTTACAAATTGATTCTTGAGAAATTCAGGTGGTGTTGCAAAATTGGAAAAGCATGCCAGATCACAAGAGATGAAGAAGGCTTTTGAGCAAGAAGGGCCCAAAGTGACACAGAGCAAAAGATCAGCCTAAGAGTGTGGTGCTGTATAAAATCTTTTAGTAGCAAAAGGGAAAGAAGAAAGAAGGAAGGAAGGAAGGAAGGAAGGAAGGAAGGAAGGAAGGAAGGAAAAGAAAGAAAGGGAGAAAGGAAGGAAGAAAGAAAGAAAGAGAGGGAGGGAGGGAGAAAGGGGAGAAAGAAAGGAGGGATGGAAGGAGGGGAAAGAAAAAAAAAAAACAAACAAACAAACTCAGGGCAGAGTTCAGTGCATTAAGGGTGTGACCTTCTATTTTCCAGGTGGCCAGGAGGTAGCCCCATTAGGCTGAGAGAGGTGGGAAGCAAAGTAATCAACACATCTGAAAATTATGCCTCACAAAGAACTTAGGTATAGTTACTGGCTCACAGAACTGATTAGAAGTAAGTAGAATTTTATGAAGTGTTTGAGATATTTGCATTACCAAAGAAACAACAGAGAAAAGGCCTTTGAATGTTTGAGGCTCAAATCACCCTTCCTTGCGAAGGACAAAATTTAAGAAAGCTACCCAGCCCCCAAGGAGAACACGTTCCTCAGTTCCCATTTCCTGTATTGTCAAGAGGGAAGGAGAAAAGAAAGATCTTCCAGAAGGTCAGGGCTGGGTTCATAACAATCCTGGACCTACTCTTTGATCCTGACTATGGTCTAGACCATACCAACCCTCCCATTCCCCACACAAGGCTCCTCCAGGTCTGCCTGAAACGCCAACCTCCATATTGATTCTCTAAACCCCACCCTTCTTGAAGACCCAACCAAGACACCACCTCCACTATGAAGCCCTTTGGTCTTCAAGCTCCCGTAAACTCTGAAAAATAACTGAAAACCTCAAAAAGTTTTAATTCATGTTGACTATATCTATGGATATTTACTGAATTCAAAATGGAAATGTACATTTGAAATATTTATTTATTTTTAATTTCTATAATAAACCATTAGATGTTAACCTAAATGACATTACTGATGAAACTTTAACTGTCTTTGTCAAAGCAAAAGAAAATGAGTGAGAAAAGTGGCATTGTTTTCATGTTTGCAAGTCTCTTTAATGTCTGACTTAATCAAAAGCAGCCGACTTTTCACATCTGCTTCTGCCCTCAATCTGTGTGATAACACATGTTGGGCAGCCACGGGAAAACTCCACTGTACACTCTTGTACAAGGGGACTTAAAAGGGCAAATTATGCCTTGGAACTATAGGGCCTTCTGTAAATGGTTTTGACCTCAGGAACCCTTGAGAATATGTAAAATATATTGAGCACAATTTTTAAGCTAATATGTTCATGGATTCTATGTCCAGAGCACCAGTTCTCTATTTCACCCAATTTGAATGTCTCAGGGGTGACTGAAGTGTCTTTTTTAATGTAGAGAATCTGAAACGGAGCAGGACCCTGTGGGGTCCTTCCTGGTGATACAGGAAAAACGAATGTGGGGCTAGAGGAGGGCTGTGTCCCAGGTCTTGGTTGAGCCCCTGGGACGTGCCCCGCCAAGTGTGGGTCCTTGGCTTCATGCCGGAAAGAATTTGAGTGTAAGCGACAGTTGAATAAAGGCAGATTTATTTAGAGAAATAAGTACAGCATAGAGTGTAGGCTGTCTCAAAGGCAAGAGAAAGGCCATGAAGTGTGGGAGTTGGGTGCTCAGGTTAAAGTAAAAGTAGATACACACTCCGTAGATGGAGTGCAGGCCGTCTCTGAAGATGAGGAGCGAAAGAGGCCTCTGCGAAGTGTGGTGCTGCCATTTCTTATGGGCTTGGTAGCTTCATGTGCTAACAAGTGGGAGGATCATTCCAACCACCCTGGAGAAGAGGCTGGGATTCCCAGGAATTTGGCCACTGCCCACTCTTTGACATTTTGTGGTTAACCTTGGAACTATCAGGGCGCCTGTGGGCATGTTATTTACCGTGTTAATGTATTACACTGAACATACAATGAAGCTCAAGTTCTGCTAGAAGTCAGATCTCCCACCATCTTGGGCCTCAAGACCTACTGGGAATTGAATCTTCTGCCTTTTTGGTGTTAACTGCTGTGTCATTCCTTGAATGGCTGTGCCCTGCCCCCTTCCTCCCTGTCTCACTGGTACAGATCCTTTGTGTGTCCCCTGTTTCTTGTTTGTAGGAAATAGGCTTCACTCAGCCTCCTTGACCTTCCCTGAGTTCCACAGGGCAGATTCAAACAATTGCTCATCAGAGAAGGGAGGGAAGGCAGAAACAAAGAAGGGGCAGTCAAGAAACAACAGTGCAGCCTCAGGGCAGGTCCCGGATCCTCCTCAAAGAATATACATAACAATACCGTTGAGTCCTTCTGTAGGAACTAAGGCTCCCACCCAGGCAGAGGATAGTTACTTCCAGCAGAGCACAAGATTCCAGGAGCATCGCCCTGCTACCTCACCACCAGCCAATCAGGAGAAAGTTTGCCCACAGTGAAAAGACAAAAAGACTCTGACCCCCTCCTCAAATGATTCTCCCTTTTAAAATTTTCATGATCAAGCAGAATCTTTGGAGTTGGTTTTTGGACACAAGACTGTCATCTCCCCAGGTTGCCAGACTCTTAAATAAAGCAACTTTCCCTTTCCAGCCAACACTCATCTCTTGAGTATTGGCTTTCGGGCCATGAGCAGCCAAACCTGAGTCTGGTAACAGATCAATTAATCGTGAGCGAGCACTCCCCCACCCTTCCCAACTCTGTGACAGGGGCTGTGCCTCCTGTCATGTATTTTGAGGCTACTGTATCATCACGTGTGTGTGCATGTAATTTGTATCTGCACATTGTGTGTCTGTGCGTGTGCACCTTCAATAAAGAGTCCAAATACAAAATGATAAGGACTTGGGCTTCTTTCCTTAGTAAAACAAAATGACTGAAGGATCAAAACTTTGGATGCCTTTATTGGCATCATCTTCACAAAGGGTGACTAAAAAAATGTGGCATAAAAGATATATGATGCAGAAATTCTCCTGTTTTCATTGGTGACTCAATCAAACATGACCTTTCCTTTCACCTTCTTAATTTGAACATGGACCATGTCATTTCAGAAATTATCTTCAGAAGGATAGTTTGAAGCAGGATCTAGTAACTGAAACCTGTGTTTGAATATGTTGAATGAATCTGTGTTTCAGGATACACGGATTCCTTGGGTACTAATCTACTCCAGCTCCTCCTGGTCTGTGCGTGAAATATGCAGCACATTCCTTTGGGGTCTCTTGGAAAATTCGTTCCTTATGAGAAACTTGGAACCTAGCATTTACCAAATACAACATTCAAAGAAAAATGCCCTATTATCAATAAAAATCATTGTTACCTTAACTTTACTTCATATGGTGATTAAGATTCATTCTCAAATGTCTAGAGTCTAGAGCCAAAAGAAACTCAGAAGATAATGGAAGATCAAAAAAATGCAGGATCAAGATTCAGTGTTATCTCCCCCGAACAACTTTATTTTCAGTACCTCCCCCTCAGCTCCACACACACCACCCCCAGCAATGAGTCTGATACCAAATAAACAAAAGGCAGCAGAAACTAAAGTCAGGACCTATGGCGCGGAGTGGAACGTTAGGGAGCCCTGTAGCTTGATTTTTCAGTGCTTATACACAACGTTGTAACTCTGTCAATTCAAGAAATCTTACTTAAGTCAGAGCAGAGGTTGCCTCCTACAGCCAGCTCCAGGATGGAACCCTTTCTGTCCTCCCAGGACATTGCACACACGCCTTTAGGACAACTCAGCTGTGTTTTAATGGCTAGTTTAGGATCCTAGTCTTTTCCTACCTAAACTGTGAACCCCCAAAGGAGAAAATATTTAATATAATGCCTTGCACATAGTAAGTACTTCTTGAATTTAATTTACAATATCTTCACTAAAAATTTAAAAAAAAAATAGGGCTTTAACAATTAAATGCCAAAAGACCTGACTCTAAGACTAAAGAAAATTTTCTTAAAGCATGGAATCACCATAAAAGCATAGTTATTATGGCTAAAGTCAAAATTTTAGTATACAAGAAGGGAAAGAAGATAGATGTAGAACTTTAAAATGTATACAAGCCTAATTTTTTTAAATTGGCCAAGAAGATCCACCTTAAGAGTCCTGTAGAGTGAGGACTCCTCTGGAAAGTTGCTGAGATTTACCTCATACACTACAGTATGCCCAGTGCATGCCGGAATAGTTCCTAGGCCTGTGGTACACCCATGAGAAATACCTATTGGATGAATGCACAAATAAACCATTTGTTTCAAAGCACTTGGTGACCATTTTGACAGAGCTTTCTGCTCTCTAAAGCTCTCACTAGAAAACTGCATAGTCCAGCACATCATAATCACCTAGAGTGCTGGTTAAAATGCAGATGCCTGAGCCCCACCTCAGGTCCTCCAGAAAAAATAGAACCAATTAAATACATACACACACACACACACACACACACACACATATACAGAGAGAGAAAGGTAGAGACAAAGATATCTATTTTCAGGAGTCGAGTCGACTCACA
Organism: Camelus ferus; assembly: GCF_009834535.1. Lineage (NCBI taxonomy): Eukaryota > Metazoa > Chordata > Mammalia > Artiodactyla > Camelidae > Camelus > Camelus ferus. The sequence goes on along the minus strand of NC_045697.1, from coordinate 109,756,924 downwards.
AGATTATGGTGGCTTGCAAGCCCAGAAGACTGGAAAGTCAGGTAAAAGTTGAATCCACAGAACAGGCCAGCAGGCTGGAAACTCAAGCACGTTTCCTCTGTTGCAGCTTTGAGGCCAGATCCTTTCTTTCGGAAATGTTGGTCTTTGGTCTTAAGACCCTCAACTGATTGGATGCGGCCCACCCACATTATGGAGGGTTATCTGCCTTACCCAAAGTCTACTAATTTAAATGTGAATCACAACAGAGAAAGACAACTACCGTATGATATCACTTAAATGTGGAATCTAAAAAACACAACAGACTAGTGAACACAACAAAAAAGAGGTGGACTCACAGATATAGAGAACAAACTAGGGGTTAGCTGTGGGAAACGGGGGGGGGCAAGATAGCGGTGGGGGAGCGGGAAGTACAAACTATTGGGTGTAAGATGGGCTCAAGGATGTACTATACAACATGAGGAATGTAGCCAATATTTTGTGATCACTGTTAATAGAAAGTAACCCATAAATTCTTCTTTTGTTTAAAAAAAATAAAGTATTTTTTAAAATGTAAATCCGATCTTAAAAATATCTTCACAGCCAATATCTAGACTGGTGTTTGACCAAACAACTGAGCACCATAGCCTTGCCAAGTCGACACAAAATTAATCATCATAGCCGTAATGGACACTCACCTAGAAAGTTTATCTGAAATGCAAATTTGTCTGGGGGTGAGACTCAGGAATGCGCATTTTAAACAAGCCCTCCAAGTGATTCCGATTCAAGTGCTCTGTTGAACTACAGCCGAAGAAAGACAGTAGTTTATATGCTTCCTGGATAGCTTTTAAAGCACATGATAATACCCACATTCTGGGATTCGAAGGCCGTAGCAGAGTGCTAATATCACTAATAGCACACTTGTCACAGTGAGATGGACACGGCTGGTATCAGAGTTCAGTCAGAAAAGCAAAAACCCAAAAGGTGCTCTTTCAACAGACAGAATTTAATACAGGGAGTTGTTTAAATATGGAAGGACTGAAAAAGCAAAGGGAACCCTGAGGTAACCCAGAGATGTTACTGCAGGAGGCAGTGGCCACCCCGCAGGCTGTGGGGACAAAGGGAAGCAAGTGGAATGATTAGAAACTAGAAGCCTGGAATAGTAACCCTGCAGAGTGAGGACCCAGACCTCCAAGGAAGTGTGTTGCTTGACTAAGCGCTGGTGTCTCTGGAACTTGGAGAAGGGACACCGTGGAGCTAAAGCCCAGATCTCTAAGGGAAAGGGCACTGACTGTCTGGAGTTCATCCCTGAGGGGCTTCAGTGAGCATGCTTCTGAGAGCGGGGAAAAAACTGGACACTGGACCCAGCTGCCATTGCCAGAATGAACAAGGGACGACACTGACAGGAACAGGAGTAGACCAGAAGGAGCAAATCCTTCCCCCTCCATCCTCAAAGCTGCCCTCTAGTGCCTCCTATTGGCATAACCCAGCAGAGAGGCAGCCTGCCGAGTTCCAGCCCCCATGTCACAGGGCACAGCACAGGAGGGTAATAGTCAATACCTTGATAATCAAGATACTGATGCTACCAGGTGAGCACATCACCAGTCCAGCCTGAATGAGACAACAGCATCTAAAAGAGAACAGACAACCTGGGCCGTATTTAATAAATAACCTCTCCTGCTTGGACCAGCACATCTTCTGTTTTCACAAAACGAATGCCAGACTTTCAGTCCAGTAGTCCAAAAGCATACGTCAGCTTTAGCCATTTATAAACCAGAAGACTTGATGAATTTTAAGTAAATTTAAACACAATGTGACACAGATGTGATGTCTATAAATAGCAAAGCCTGGAGATGTCCTAGAACAGCAGTTCTCAAAGGGCAGTCCCTGGGCCAGCAGCATCAGCTTTACCTGGGAGCTTGTTAGAAATGCAAATTCTTGCCCCACCTCCAAACCTACTGAATCAGAAACTCTGGGGACAGGACCCAGCAACCTGTGTTTGAAGAAACCCTCCAGGTGATTCTGATGCACACGACAGTCTGTGATCCACTGTTCTAGTGCGTTTAATAGCTTAATTCATCAAATTTCTGAATTGAAGCATCTTTGTTTACCTGATATAAGGTTTCCATATGACTTCTCTGGTTTTCATCTATCATCATTTTCCTGCTACAACTGATTGATCACTCGTCAAAGCCAAGCAGAGCATAAATTATAACAGGTCTCTGTTTCTTTGGGCACATGCAAATATCTTGCTTGTCTGTATTTATAATTTTTTTCAGACTTGCCCTGTAGAATAAGGGCCAGATTTAGAAAAAAACAAAGTACACTATTTTCCATTTTATTTTTAGTCATAAGCTAAGTAATTAAGTCTTTTCTGGTTCCTGAAGCAATCCCACTTTCCAGAGAACTTGAAAATGAACGAAGAAAATTCAGTTAATCGGCGTGGACAGAAGGGAATCCACTTACTAAAATTAAAGTCCTGGAGAGGTCACAGCATAGAACCAGGCTTAGAAGGATTAAACGCATTATTGTGCTTCCTTTCTCCAACTATGCATGTTATTTTCCATATTAATGTTTTTCTCCAGAGTTATACCAGGAAGGGAAGATCTGACATGGGAAGATGTGAGGATAAACTTAAGCCCCAAATCAGAACTTACAGACTGGTGCCCAGAGGCCAGGTTCTGCCAGCAGACATACCTTGTTTGACTCATATGCTGTTTTTGTTTAATATTTGCCAACCTTTGAAAACTGGAAGATTTCACACGAAAATCCAGAATTCTGGCTTCCCTTTACCTAGCCACGCTGGACCTCCAGTCTTCCATGACAAGTATGGCGGGAGCCCTGAGGCAGCTGCTGCCTTCTGAGGACACAGACTCTCCAGACGGCCAAGGCCCTCCACCCACCTCCTGCCACTCACACTAGACTGTGTTCTGCCTTACATCCCACCCAAAGGGTTTCCAGGTTGGGAGGGGGGTGTCCTCTGTCCCTTTGGACGCCAAAAAAGAAAGTTTCCCTCTACAGACAAGGCCTATCCAAACGGCTTCATTGGAGTGATGTCCACCATTTTGGAAGTCCTACTGGTTCACCTGGACCCTTGCCTCTCATCAGCCCCCCTGCTTTACCTGAATGCCCCCCTTTCATCCCCCCGGCTCATCCCCTCTCCTTTTGCTTTTGGAGCATTGATAGTCGTGCACCTGGCTGATGTCACTCAGGGGCCCCCAGTCACCAAATCTGGTGGACTTGTTTCAGTCTGGATCCTGATCCCACCATCCCTGTGGGTCTTTTCTTAACCTCCCTCATCTTCCAAGGGTCGTTCAGGCCTCACCCCCAACTCAGAACCTCACCAGGGCCCTCAGCTGGGTTGAACACCCTCTGTTGAGCCGGGGCTCTCCTGTCATCTTGTTCTTGTCTCTGTCATCTCATTCCAAACATCATATCACACCTCTTGCTTATGCATCTGTCTTCCCCACGGGCAAAGACTGGACCTCATTCACCCCTCTGTGTACAGTGATGGACATACAATAAGTATTTGACACAAATGTAAAAAACGAGTTTCTTCTGTATAGCACAGGGAACTATATTCAATATCTTGTGCCAACCTTTAATGAAAAAGAATATGAAAAAGAATGTATGTATGGATATGTATGACTGGGACGTTATGCTATACACAGGAAATTGACACATTATAACCAACTATACTTCAATAAAAATAAAAACAAAAATAAAAATAAAAAAGAAACAAATGGATGAATGATTAAATGAACCAAGAATTAAAATACAGGAAAATTATAATATTCGATGATACAGAACTTGATCTCCAATATCTCTCAGCTCCTAAATGTCAGTGCTGGAAACAATTACATTAATCATTAGGTAATCTGGCCTCAACTTGCTCAGATGCGGAAGGGCACAGCATTCAGTGCCCCCCACTGGGTTCAGCAGGCTGTCCGGAAAGGGCGGGGCTGATTACCATGATCACTGTGCCAATGGGGGGACACCAGGGTTGGCTTCAACCTCAGCTCTACCAAAATCAGCCGCCCTGCCTGAGCATCTAGTCCGCAGAATGTAACTGTTGGCCTGGTGTCTTCCAAAAGCCTTCTCCTCCCTCAAGACACTTGGGGCAGAGAGCTGAGAGATGAAAAGATTTGAGAATCCAGGGAGGAGTCTGACATCCTGACTTCTGGCAGCTCCCATGCCTTGTTTCCATCCAGCCCGCCTAGCGCTGAATCAGCGATGAGTGCTAGGAAGCCACTCCGCATCCTTGAAACCTCTCTACCACATGGTTTTCTCAGAGCGCCATGCACACTGTCTCGGTGGCGTACATTTGCATGGGGAATTTTCTGGATGCAATTATCCTTTGCAACTAATGAAGTCAGATGTAATCACAGATGTACTGTGAGCACTTTGCATCTAGGCTGATACGTGTGTGGCTCTCTGGAATGCCAGATCTCAGAGCTGTTTACCTCTTCCACCCACATGTTGGTACTGGGGTCGGCACTGCACAGGATGAGAGCCTTCTGGGGCACCACAATCACGCTCTTTGGGGGGCCTGTCTGCCTCCTGGGGCTCCCTGCTCTTAGCTCCCAGCTGCAGTTTGGACCTTCTCCCTAGCAGCGTACAATGGATCATTCAGCCCAACCAAAGCCCCTGGTCGCCACCCCGAACCCACAGTCTAGTGACCTGACTCTGAATTCAGTCTGTTCATCTACCGATTTCAACAAGGAGCAGAGATTTACAGACAGAGCCCTCAATCAAAAATTTCAGAAAGAACCCACTTAGTCTTGGACAACTTCACATTCTCTACCATAAGCACACATAATTTAAAAAAAAAAAAAAACAGAAAAACCATACAATAAAGGTCATATAAAGTCTGGAGGAGGGGAGAGCCTTCCTTGCAAGACCCCGCCTGGTGGGAACTCTGGAGGCACATGAGGACTTACCCTGGGGTACATGGACTCATGGAAATTTGAAGAGAATTCACTTCTTGAAACTCAGCTTCCTATATCAGGTTCTTACTGAAAACTGTGCCTGAAGATGTGTGTATTCACTGTATGCAAGCTATGTCTCAGCATAAAAAAATGCCAACTGTTATTTTCTGAACCCTCTTCAACAATTCTTAAAAAGAATTAAACAAGTTTAATTTTTATAAATTATAAATTATAATATTATAAATTATAAAATTACACAATTTAAATAAATTTAAAATTTATTTTAAAAATTGATGAACAGGGTTCAGAAAATTACAGCTGGAGGACCGCCTGCCTAGGGTTTCTCTGGGGTCTGAGGCAGCACAAAGTGTCCTCAGCGCCTGGCACAGGTGTATCCGTCAGAAAGGTGTACAAGTCTTACCCCGAGCACACCTGTGAGGCCGTCTAGCCTACGAGGACAGTATCCCCTCACAGACAAGCCAAGCAGTTTGCTCTCATGCTGCGCATCAAATGAACAAGGTGGACCAAGAGATTCGGCGCAGACAGGTGAGAAGGAAGTCGGCAAACCTGCCTCAGAGGACCGTCCCCCTGGATGGCTAACACCTGGAAACAGTTGAGACCTCTGGGACAAACCAGCCAGGGGAGGGAGAGGTCTCACAGAGGACCAGGGAGGGGGAGGGTCCAGCCCGAAGAACCCTGAGGACAGAGCAGCCCACAGGACAGTTAGCGCAGCATCCAGAAAAAACTGGACGGAAGAACCGCTCCAGCAAAGGAGCCCGGGGATATGGGACTGGGACCCGTGGCCAGCGGGGGCCAGGTTGCTGAAGGCATGGAGCCCAGAGGCAGAGTCCTGCAGCCGGGAAGTTCTGGAAAGGGCTATAGGTAGGGACGTGACAGCGACATGGGGTGGGAGAACAGCATGCGAGCAGGAGCACCCACCCTGACCTGGGATAGCCGGGACCAGGGTTCCAGCTCCGCCCACCTGCTGTGGGAACTGAAGCAGTCAAGTCCATGGTGCCTCAACTTCCTTCCCTGTAAAATGGGCTTCGTGGTAGTAGTCCTCTGACAGACTGTTGTGAGAACTAACCAGTCATTCAGGGGAAGCACTTACCACAGCGTGTGGCCGGCACACGATGAGAGGCCAGCTGTCAAAATTCAGATTATCTGTTCCCAATCCTTTCAGGCAGAGGAAAATGTCAAGTCAAAGCTGTGGAGCTTTTTCAAGGGGTTCCTACCCTTCTCTTTCCCAGGACACCAAGTGGGCCAGTCAGCAGCGGACCCTCAAAGATGGTGACTTGCCTAAGGAGCGGGTTGTGGACCAGAGGGCACCAGGGACTCAGAGGACAACCAACACCCCAGAAGTGGATGAGACAGCTCCTGTTGTGTTCAGTGGGAATGCCTCACTGGGCCAAGACGAATTCATTCAGATACTTTTTTCTGCGAATTCAGTCCTTCACTAAGCATGTGCTAAGCATGGACCACATGCCAAGCACTGTGTGAAGGGTGCAGGTTGTAAAGATTTTTAAAGCACGTACATGTGCATGCACGCGTGCACACACACACACACACAGCTCCTGCCTTCAAGAAGAGTGCAGTTTAACGGTGTATGAGTCAAGACAGACGTTAACAGATTGACTCTTGAGACTTCAGAAGTCAAACATGCTAAAGGTTTATTTTTCCCTCCTGTCTGCAGGTGGGAAGGGGCTTGTGGTGGGGCGGAAGGACCCAGGGACCTAGACTGATAGATGCCCAACTCACAACCCTCGGCTAAGTTAACCTTATCTTTTTTTCCAATTCTCATCTGATAGAAAAGCGTCTTTGGTAACTGCTAAAACTTAGGAAATTGTTTTTTGTGAATGATGGAAATCTCTGAGATGCTAACTGATGCAGCACGCAACCATCATGAGCATTTCTAGGTCAAGTCACCGGGACAGGGACACTCATTTCTCCCTTCTGGTAGGTTTTAGCTAAAATTCCAGTGATTATTAAGTTGAAAAGGCAGAGCAGTAATGTTTTAAAAATAAAGAAAATTCAGATCAAAATATGACTTTAATAATCTAGTAATCAAGGCCACGTACTTCTTACCTTCTAAAAAAAATATTGTTACTGTCAACCACAAAGTGACAATACACAATGCCACAGCATGGCTCTTTGACCTCATGGAATCACCATTAACTTCACACAGAAAGTCCCAAAGAAGAAAGTGAAATCCACTGGGAGATGCGCCCGGCCTTTTCCCTTCCCCAGTACTTCCTGCTCCTGCTGCTTCACCAACCAGCTCCCCACGATACCATCTTCTCATCTCTCCTCCTGGGACCACAAGTGCCCTCCATCCTCAACCACCTGAGTGGCCCCTCAACCTCCTCATCTTGAGAGAAGCCTGGCTGTCCTTGAGGACATGGCTTCCTCTGCCCCCCTCCCTCTGGTAGAGGCTGACATTCTTCCAGCACCTTTAAGGACAAGGCTGGGAGACAGCATGAGTCTTATTTCTTATTCCCCATTACACCTTCCAGATCATTTCTCCCCCAGTTTTCTGGGAAAACCGCACACTGCTCCAATGTTGCCACCTTTACCTGCCATACTTTCCCAGTCATTCCTCTCATTCATTTAACACTTTCGTACCTGTTCTCTGCAAAAACTCATAGCCGAGTCTCTCAGTTTCTTGATCTGCCTACTCCTTGGGGTTGAAGAGGTGATGAGAGATTTTACAGATTATCAAATCTTGAGTAGGCAGACATACTAATGTAGAATAACTATCTTTATTTGTGATCATGCCATTTCTGAAATATTAAACTCTAACTTCTGCCCTAGTTCTCTCGCTGAGTTCTTCCCCGCACTCCTATCAGCCCCATCTGACTGTCGCTACACACAGCCAGCCTCGATTCTGTCATCTGATCACTCTCTCACCAGTATCATCAACCTATTTGCCCAACTGGTCTTCCATCACATCTCCCTGGAAAAACCTGGATCTGTGCACATCCAACTTTCCACCTTCTCCATGCCACATCTGTGCTGCTTAGCACTAGCTAAGGACCCAAATGGTAAATAATAATAATAATAATAATAATAATAATACCAATAATGGAAAATATTCAACAATATTAATTCTTCCAATACAAGAACAAATGGTATATCTTTCCATCTGTTTGTGTCATCTTCCATTCTTTCGTCAATGTCCTATAATTTTCTGAGTACAGGTCTTTGGCCCTTAGGTTTATTCCTAGGTATTTTATTCTTGTCAGTGTAATGGTAAATGGGATTGTTTCCTTAATTTCTGCGTCTGATAGTGAATAGAAATGCAACAGATTTCTGCATATTAATTCTGTATTTTGTGAATCTATTGAATTCATTGGGTTCACCTATTCTGTTCAAAGGCAAGTGAGAGTGTCAAGAACATAGTGGGGGAGTAGAATAGATGATCTAATTTTAAAAATACTAAGATAAAAATTCTTTCCTTGGAAGAGAAGTCAAACTAAAAGACATCTCAGATTCATCCTTCTCTGAGAAATCATGGAAACTCCATTTCCTCACTAGTAGAACGTGAAGAGAGGTATTTGACTCAGTACCTCTAAGGTTGCTCCTAATTCCAAAGTGCTGTGACTATGGCACAGAATTCAACCACACAATATGTGTAAGAATTGTGGTCAAACCTTTAGGAATTAAGGAGCAAACTTTGAGCTTCCTGGGTACTCAGATAAAAACCACATCTCAGTTACCAGTTGAAGAATCTGGACTAAAGGCTCATCCTCCACACTGACCATTTTATCTGAAGTAGGTAAGGATGGGGAAATTCAGTTCAGCCCGATTGTTGGCTCTACTTTTTGTAATACCAACTTATCATCAGGGTGTGTAGTTAAGCCTGAATTGCTTTAGTCACTGTATGAATGGAAACCATCACAGAACGATTCTTTCTGAAACTATCTGGTTCGTTCAGGCCTTTGAATTGGGATTGGCAATTTCTTCCCAATACGATGGTGTTATTTTAATGGAATAGGGACTCAGCAAGAAGTTTTTCAGGCCAAAATAATGCATTCCTTTTTCCCCTTGATAAATGTAGGCAAGTTGGGGTATTCAAAATAGAAGGACTTTGAAACAAGGAAGGAATGCATATTGGCTCCTTAGCTTTGGAACTGGGAAGTGAAATTCCACGGACTCGAAACTCAAAGATGAGGTGGTCTGCTGGGGAAGCATAGCTCTGGAATGGAGGAAGCTAGAAAAAAAAAAATAATAAAAATCTAATGAGTTTTCCAGGAATGGAAAATGCTGAGTAGTGAGTGAAATTCAGAGAATTAAAATTGGGGTGGGTAGAAAATGCATTTTACCTCTTTCTTGAAAAAATATTTTTTGAAATACCTAGGCTATCTGGACAAGGTATTGAAAAATGTGGGTACAGTGATGGCCTCGGGTTAGAGGTTCTTGGGGTCAATCTTAATCCCACGTGAACTGGTCTCTGCCTTCATCCATTAAGTAATGAACTACAATTAGCCTTAAAAAATGAAATGGGTTGGGTCCACTCAGACTGGCTCAGGCAGTTTCCATCTTCCTAAATTTTAGTTGGCTTTTAGCGGGGAGGCAGAGAAAAAGCAGGCTTCCATCTCCAATCCATAAATTTAATTTTACTTCCACGTAAGTAGATCTTGACATCAATCTGGCGTGCACTTTGTCTCTGTTGCAGCTGGACTTGCAGTGTTTCTGTGTAGGATAGCAAAGTGCCCAATTTCATGCCTGAAAAACTAATTTCAGGTTGCATAGACAGTATATAGGTAAGAAAAAAAAAAGAAGACTGGAAAAAGCACTATACAAGTTGCACTGCAGTGGATAAGGAAAGGGGTGTGGAAAGGAGGCAGGAAAAAATCTATTTGCCAGTTGTTCTAACAGAACGTCAGACTTTTTCCAGATTTCTTTGATAAGATTTGACTGGCGTGTAGGACTTGGAAATGAAGTGAGGGTGAACTCTTGTTTGTGATTTATAAGCGACTACTGTGACTAGTTCAAGCCAGGGACGTACAAAGCAATAAATTAGATAGAAGCCCACCAAAGGCTTGTTCCTTACAGAAGTATAGAGACACCTCAATCTGAGTTTCCAGAAACTTCTGCAAGTGGGACTCAGTTTCAAAATTTTTTCAAAAGGAAAAAATACGAAAATGAATGTAGGTATGTATATGCAAGACTGGGACATTGTGTTATACACCAGAAATTGACACATTGTAATCGACTGCACTTCAATAAAAAATAAAAATTTTAAAAATTAAAAATACTGGACGATTGTTAAAAAAAAAAAAGAATTTTTTTTCAAAGAGAAATGTAAGTTCCTTGGAAGTAAAGTTAGTATACTACCGTCAATGCTCCATCTGAGGGTAATGATGTTATACCATTACATCTCTTCTGCTTGACTTAAATTATATGTGGTGAGTACAATTTACAGCAAAGACACTGCAAAGGAATTCAAATATTCAACAAATTTACAGAAGAAAAAGAAGGAAATCATTTTAGGTTTCAAAGAATGAAAACCTCTCAGATCCAAAATGAAACTGCATATTTCTGTCTACAAATTTACCAATAAAATGCACATTACCTGGAAAACCCTATGAAGAAGATGAATGGGGGGAAAAAAGAAAGAAATCCCTAATGTCCATGGCACTTTAAGGAAACAGGGAACGCTCACGGGGTCCTGTGAAGGGTCAGTCGCCTTACCTACATCGTGTAACAGTCCTCCCCTGCAACGTCGAGATCTAAGTGTTGTCCCTGTTCCACAATTGAGGGCCCCAAAGGTCAGAGTGGCTCAGCACTTTGTCCAAAGTCAGGCCAGCTGGGAAAGTAAGCCAGAGCTTGAACACAAATCTGTCTGGTTCCAGGATCCAGGCCATTAAATCACACTCCATGACACACCGTGTGCTTTTATAAACTAAAGAAAAGAACTCACTCAGCAGCTTTCCTTCTTTGCTTTCTGTTTTTATCTGTAAGAGACCACCTCACCCTGAGTATAGCAACCATTTAGACACAAATATATTTAATTCCCATCCCCACAGACTAACGTAAGCCCTGCAGCATTCACATGTCATTACTGGAAATACAGGGCGTGGAACTAAGCAGATATGCCCAAGATGGCCCCAGCTTTCCCTTAGACTTGATTCAGTCTGTGGTGTTCACTAAAGGAAGACTGCATCAAACATGAGCTCTCACTGCCTCAGTTCTTTTAAAAAATGCAGCCTCTTTAGAAATAATATTTTAACTATGCTTTTTAAAGCGTTTCCCCCTGGAAGCTCTACTCGTTTAATCTTGATCACAATCCACAAGGTAAGACAAGTACTCCTCTAAGATTTTTGAAGTGTGTATAGTATTTCATTAATTGTTACTATAGGGGGAAGGTCTAGCTCAGTGGTAGAACACATACTTAGCACACATGAGGTACTAGGTTCAATCCCCAGTACCTCCGTTAAAAAAAAATTTGCTATTACAATATGGGTAAGGTATAACCTCACTAGACAAACAGTAATAAGCACTTAATTGGCATATTAGCTGGTTGGATACAAATGGATTTATACAAAATTCTTAAAACAAGCTATTTTACATACAAGAGGCTCAATTCACCAATTCCTGTGTGGGAGAGCCACTGAACCGATTTGCATTCCTCCCTAAAAAAATGACTCTTTGTATTTGTTTTCCCTTTTTAAATTCATTCAAAACGTTTTCTTTCTCTGGAGGACCCCTGAGGGTAGGAAGCAGTGCTAGACATCACGGAGGCTACAAAAACAAAGAACCCCTCAAGGACCAATAGTTTCACCAAAAAAAAGAAAAAAAAAAAATGCAGTGCCACTAAAATCATCTACAGAGGAGGTCACATTATTAGCAGACACAAATTCTCGGCTGCATATAGGAATCACTTGGTGAGCTTTAAAAAAAATTCTAATGATGGGTCATAGCCACAGAGATTTTGATTTAATTGGTCTGGGTTGCAGCCTGGCCACAGGGGCTTTTAGAGGCTCCCGGGCGATTCTGTGTGCAGCCAAGGCTGAGAAGCACGCAGGACCACAGTGAAGGGAGCCCAGAGGAGCCTGAATGTCGAGTGTGTCAGTTCAATAGCTGCGGCACATTGTAGGGACCCCTTCCTTCCTTCCTTCCTGTATTGACCCCTTGAAGTAGAGGGGCCATACCCTGGGCCGTGAAGAATGAGGAGTTTTGAAGCACTGGAGATGGAAGCCAGAGAAAGGGTGCCAGAGGAGGTGGAAAGGCTATAAACCAAGGCAAGGATGCAAAAAGGAACAAGGTGCACGGTGGGGGATATAGCTCAGTGGTAGAGTGCGTGCTTAGCATGCACGAGGTCCTGGGTTCAATCCCTAGTACCTCATTGTAAATAAGTAAATAAACAAACCAACAAACCTAATTACTTCCCCCTCAAAAAAATAAATAAAGATTAAAAATAAATTTAAAAAATAAATTTTAAAAAAACAAATAGGAACATTTCAGGGATTTTAAATTTGAATGGGGCAGAGTCTTGTGGGAAATTAGAGGGGACAGTAGATTAGACACGTGAGCCAGGGCCCTGAAGCAGAGGGACCCAGGGCAGTTAAGTTTGGAACGGACTTCAGAAGCAATAAGAAACTGTTGTGGGGGAATAGGGAAAGAATTCAAGAGCAAGGCATGGTAAAGTGAAAGCAAGTTTATTTAAAGATACACACTCCACAGACAGAGTGCGAGCCGTCTCACTCAGAAGGGAGAGCGGCTTAGGAGATACACACTCCATAGGCAGAATGTGGCCATCTCAGAAAGGCGAGAGGGAGAGAGAGACCGCGAGGCATAAGGGTATTTAGTTTAAAGTAAAAGCAGATACACACTCCATAGACAGAGTGCGGGCCATCTCAGAAGGCAAGAGGGAGAGCGACCAGGAGGTGCAGAGTTGTTAGGTTTTATGGGCTCGGTAATTTCATATGCTAATGGGCAGAGGATTATTCCAACTACTTTGGGGAAAGGGTAAGGACTTCCAGGAAACACCCCCCACCCACTTTTTGACTTTTTATGGTCAGCCTAGGAACTGTGATGGTCCCTCTGGATGTGCCATGAGGCTCAAGGTCTACTGGAAATCAAATCTTCTGCCTTCTTGGTTCTAAGCAGCTTGTCCTGTCCTCAGCTGCTTTGTCATTCTTTCAGTGATTGTTCTCTGCCGCCTTTCCTTCCACTTCAAAACCACTGATCATTTTTGAGCCAAGAAGTGATGTGACCCAATAACTATAACTCTGCAACTGGAAATTCAGGGACATTCATCTCGAGGAAGTGCCACATCATCTGCAGGGGAGAGCCTGGAGGGAGAGGGAGGCCAGCGAGGCCAGTTAGGAGGTGATGGTGATGAGGGAGCCCAAGGTCAGAGGCACAGAACAAGGGCCATGGCAGTGGGAGGGCAAAGGATGGAGTCCAGGCACGCAGTGATGGAGGAAGTGACTGAACTTAACTGGATGGTAAGAGACAAGGAGAGAAAGGGAGCGAGATGGCTGGAAGAGTTAGTGCTTGCTGACATAATTAACAGAACTGGGAAGTCGTAGGGGGTTGGTGGGGAGAAGCAGGTTTTTGAACCACAGTTTATGAATTCGATTTTACACACATTTTGCTTTAGCAGTCATCATACCATCCATTCAGAAATGTCCAGTGATGAGTTTGAAATTAGGACTAGGAGCACAACAGAGAATTTCAGAGTAGACTTAGAGATTCGGGCAGCCACGTAATCGTGGGTTATTAGAGAAGACGATACGCGAGTTCTCTGAGGGATGTAAAGAAGATGACAGCAGCTTTGGCTATGCTTGAGGGTGCCTGTCAGGAGACAGGGAAACTCCGAAAGGGACAAGGAAAGGCTGTGTCCCAGGACTTAGTGAGAAAAAGAGATTCCAAGAGCATGGGATAATGTATCATGGCATAAGTGGCGGGGAAAAAAACCGCAAGTTAATCACAGAAAAGTCCCTGGATATAAGCCATCACAGATTATTGGTGACTCAAAAAATACCAGGATGGCTGCAGCGTCTGTCGCAGGTGGGGTAACAGCAAAGTGGCTGGGAGTTGAAGGCGGGAGGCAGGAAACGTGGACACAAGAAGTAGAGTCCACTGATTCACTGAGTTTGTAGGTGGGGGACAGAGGGAACTGCTCGGACTGCGGGCAGGGGCACTCAGATCAAGTGAAATGGGTAAAGGAGCTCCGTGAATGTGCACAGGTGTGGGGCCGGTCAACAGGGAGACTTAGATGCCAGAGGGAAGGGGGCGCTGGGGAGATGAGGGAGGTCGTCCAGAGGGTGGGTCGAAAAGCAGTCAAGGGGAAGGGTGTCCAGATTGCCTGGGAAGGAAGGCTAGTACATCTTTTTCTTGGAAACAAAAGGAAAGGAAGAGGGATTCATGGAAGGACTAGCTCTGCAGAAGTAGAAAGGAGAATGAAGGAGCTTGAAAGCCTACCGATGGGAGATTTCCCAGCGAAGCAGTAGGCAAGGGCCCCTTGGAATGGTGGGAGAGAAGGCGGCCCAGGGGCGGGAGGAAGCGGGTGCCAGGCGCAGGCCGGGCAGGAGCTCCAGCTGCTCGCGCCGCTCCGCGGGACTCCAGCCCGGCTGGTTCTGGGCTAGACACCCGGCCTGAAATAACCGAGGAACCCAGCCGGTACCAGCCTCAAAGCCGTCGCCCTGTAAGCACTACCACCCAGAAGTACCCCGAATGTGCAGGCTCCACTCGCCGCACGACTCCCACGTGAGGTCTTAAACCAGTCAGCCTTTCCCCTCCTTGCACTTGGGGCATCAAGGTGTCTTTAAAAGCCTGCAGGCCTCAGCCTACCCCAGCGCACCCCGTCTCCCCAGTTCAGCTCCACTGCTCTTAACTTCACCTGCGAGTCTCCTGTGGCCCAAACGGGCAGGTTCTCCACCCAACCTGCGTTCTTGAACAAGTCCCACATCATGTGCCTCCTGGACCGGAAAATGAAGGGCGATGATGATGGGGCTCGGCCTCCAGCACAAAGGGCTTATGAGGATTAACGGACAAAGGGCTGAGCAATTTGCGGTTGCGAAGCGGTGGAAGAGCTTAGAGATCATCTCTGCCCGGCTGGGCACAGCGCAGTCCAGCAAACACAAAGGCCACATTCAGACCTTGCCAGGTGCCAGAGACCCGCAGAGAGCTGGCCAAATGAAGCAGAATCAGAAGACAAAAGAAAATCTCTCAACAAAACAAGGCAAGAGGAAAGAGGATACAGAGAGAAAAGGGATTGGGAGGTTAGAGGGTCACGGAGTTTCTGCCGCTGAAATTCCCCTGGACAAAGAAATCATTTCATGTTTCTGTTTGGGTTATGATAGCCGAGTGCATATATCGCAGACTGTGCATTGACCCTGGACCCGGCCAGGAAATCCATCTGATGGAAAGGGAGAGGTCTCGGCTAGGCATGGCGCCACAGCGGTCCAGTAAAACCGGCTTCTGTGCCATTTCAAGTCTTCTGTGATGCGTTCGTCCTGTGGGGTGCTTTCCTCCTGAGAGGAAGCAACACCTCCAAGTATTTGGGGCAGCCCTCTTTCCCTTTTCTACTCAACCAGAGACTTGCTCCATGGGGACCTGGCGAATTTTAGAGATTTTTGCCTTAGATAATAGTCGGGGCAAACGTTTTTTAAAGCCAACTAAACGCCAAAAGTCACCAAATGTATCCATCCTTATCAATATTGTAAAGTGCTATCGAATGAGCATCCGCGTGGCAGTCTAAAGAAACAAACTCCTTGGGAGTGGGTCACACTTGAATTTGTTGTGACCCAGGGTTCCGGGGGACTGCATCCGGGGGACTGCATCCATGTGAACCCGGTATGTGTTGGCTCTGTGAGTGCCCCGCCTCCACTAGACAGTGATTCTCCCCAAGCTCCTTGCCCCGAGGTTTCTGAGCGGCCCAGGAAGGGCAGACAGAGCAGTGAACTTTTGTGTGTTCAGAGCTGAGCCGTTGCCTTTGACAGCCTGGCTCCCGTGCTCCCACTGCTCCTTCCATCACACAGGTCTGGGCTTCCTGGGCTCCGATGCCGTCGCTGTCTGACTGCTGACCCACCACCTCCTGTGCTGGCCAGCTCTTGACCACCATGCCCCCGGGGCTTCAGCCCTCTCTGGTCAGCCAGCCTCCAGCAATCCTAAGCGATGCCACCACTGCCCCTCTCCCGCTGATACAGGGAACACCTCTTTTAACATCCTCCTTGTACAGAAAAGTGAAGGACAGTCACAACTGTGGGTGCTCTTGTGGCATGATTATGTCACCACTTCCTCACCTGTAGCCCTCTCTCACAGAACACACGGGTGTGGGAGGGAGGGCTACGGTGGCCCTCCGAGCCCTGTGCCCTCCTGACATCAGGTCTCGGGCTTGGTCTGACCCACCCTTTCAAATTCCTTATTTGCTCCTGGTGATTTTCTTCCAGGGACTCTGCTTCCAATCTTCGTTGAACCAGGGCTCCCAGGAGTAGGAGTGCGGGGACTGTTACGGGGTAGTCAGTTAGAGAGTATAGTCAGTCATGTCGGGCTAGGTCTGAACATCAGTTGGGAATGAGGTTTAAACCTTCTTAAGGGGCTTAAGATTCTCCTTCTTTAAGAGTGTGTTTCTAGAGCAGTTCTCTAGAAGAGCTGCCCACCTCCACCCCCGAAATACACACACACACACACACACAGCCACTCCCTCCTAGGCTGACACCCTTCTTATCTTACTCTTGACAGATGCTCTTCAATCCACCTTTCAAAGGTCTAACTTCACCCCTGGATAGGCTGAGCCAGGGTGGCCGGATGTCGTGACTCACTCTGCTAGCCTCTTACTCAGGCCAGCAGGGCTGTCTCTGATCCCCACTTTGGAAAGTAGGAGATACTTACTACTTTGTTCTCAGCTTGGGCGGTGGGCGGCAGCAGCTGAAATAAGAACAATAGGACATCATTTACTTACGTATGTGTTTAGGTTACTGAATACAAATTCTTGATATGGGTAACAGCTGTTGAAAAGCAAAGGTTCCTAACAGTTTTTAATAGAAATTAGCCAGTATTAGATCTGCTTCATGATGAGATACTTTCCAAAGTAGACTCACAATTTAGTGAATTAAAACAAAAAATTATAATGACTGACTGGAGTTCCCAAAGAATAAGGAAAAATCCAATATGGCAGCATTTAATATTGATTACCGCACTTACTTGAAATCTGTTGACTCACTTTTGTTCACTAAGCCTTTCTGGGCAGTAGGAGTTCTGACTGCTCTAAGAGGTTTACAAAAATTGGAAATCGGGAAATTAGTTGAAAAAATGACTCTTTGCTCTCACATATTAAAGTAAAAAAAAAAAAAAAGTTCACCCTGCACAGGGTCTAGTTATTAAATTGAATTATCAACTTGTAATGGAATCTTCAACACCACTCAAGTGAAAAAATCCCAAATAAGTTAAAATGCTTCCAAACTAAAGATCGCACACTGTTTCGCATCATCCAGAAGTGATCACACGAGATACATCTGGCTTGACATTTAATCCCTGCTGTCATATTTTTGGCTCTCTCTGTATCCTTGACCAATATATTATATAAACTTCTACTCTGAACCTAGACACAGTAAATCAACTGTATCTTTTGCTTGGGATCTTTTGCCGGAGTCGGCAAGTTTTGACACATAAAGAATTAGGAGCAGAGGCATCCCTGACAATCCCACTGTTGACACATCCCTGCAGTTTTTGCCCCTAAAATGCAGCATATCCACAGATGTTGTTGGGGTACTGTTGGCCGAAGAAGCAACTCCGGCAGCTGGTTCCGGCAGCCAGTTCCACCCGTCCCTGTCTTCATACACACACGGGCATCCCACCTGCCCCAGAAACCACTGGGTCTCTTGGAGGCTTGGCACGTTCACCAGCACTGCCTCAGGTAACAGGCCTGTCCCTTCCATCCTCCCCTTTCCTGGTGCCTCCAGTGCATTGCCCTGAGTCATCACCCCCTAACCGAATAGGGAAAATGTGTCTTTGAGACTCCCATCTCCCCCTTTTTCTGCCTTTTTAATTCTCAGTGTCATCTCCTGGTCACCAAACCCCAGGGGCTTGAAGTTGGTTCCCTCCTGCCTATCAAAGCGCATTCCTAGGAAAGAATCAGGACAAGTCATTAGCTCGTTGAGACTGAAGTGTAAAAGACTAACAAGGTTGCACTTTTCCTTAATGATGTGAACAATCATTAAGTCCCTCATTTGGCTTAAGCTGAAGCTCTGATTGTGGTAGATCTCTGCCAGCCTCTCTCCGCAATAAACTCTCATTCCGTTCCTTCCTAACCATCTGCCCCATCTCGTGATCTGGCCCAGCTGCCCCTCAGCCGTTTCACTTCTAAACATCTCGCAGGATTCGCCTTTTATTCTCTGCCAGCTACTCTGATTGAGCTCCCCACACACCATGGTCTCTCAGCCCCTAAGACTCTGTCTTATCTTCTCCCATTAAACTGTATTCTCCAATCACTCCTCCAGATATAAGCAAAATTGTTAAACAAACTTTCTAAGATATCTCATGTCTGTAATCTCCTGAAAGAGAAAATCTTAGTTCCCTAAAGTGAGTTCATAGCTTCTTCCTCCATTACAGTAAAAAAGCAAAGGAGACAAGATAAAGTGTCCAGCAAGTCTTGGTTAATTGAAACCAAGTCGGTGTGCTTTTAAACAAGCCTCTAGCCTATGATAAAATTAGTTAGCCAAAAAATCCTAAGTTTGATATAGAGAGAGCTCATTTTAAAAAAAAATCAGTGATTTCCAATAGGAAAATGAAAACATTACATGAATAAACAGTATAAAAAGAGGAAACGTAAGTGGTTGTAAAAAGAGAAATCACTTGCTACACAGTTAATGCTTCAATGAAATTAACATTTTTCATGTACAAAATTAGGGGAACAAAACCATAATACTCAATGTTGTAGAGAGTAAATTAAGAGCTCCTTTCAGAAAGCAACTTGGTAAAACATATCTAATAGCCTTAAAAAGTTTCTACTGTTTAATCGGTAACTTCATTTCTACGGGAAAATTGTAAATGCAGAAAAAGAAATACAATTTTTTAAAGTTTATAGCAGCAATGCTAATCAGAGTGAAATGTCGGAATAATCTGAAGAGATAATAAAAAGGGAATGCTTTAGTAAAATATGATATAGACACCGAATAGAACAGTGAGACAGAATGAAAGGTTTATATGTATATATAATGCATAGAAAAGGTGGAAGGAAATATACTAAAATGTTAGTACTGTTTTCTCCGAAACATGAAACTGATGGTGATTATTTCCTTTTGTTTGACATTCTCCTTGGTGAAAATGTATTACATTTATAGTCTTCTTTAAAAGTATACTTTAAAAGAAATCATTTATAAGCTATATTTATTTTCAGCCTAATCTAGAAATCCAAAAAAAGTCTGGAAAAGTCTACTCACCAAGTTCATCCTTGGCTATTCTTTTTTTTTTTTTCTTTGAATTTTGATAAAGAGTGCATTTTTTTCATTGTTTTTTATTGAAGTATAGTCAATTTACAATGTTGTGTCAGTTTCTGGTGCACAGCACCATGTTTCAATCACACATACACATATATATTCGTTTTCATATTCTTTTTCATTATAGGTTACTATAAGATGTTGAATATCCTATGCTATATAGTAGAACCTTGTTGTTTATCTATTTCATATATTGTAGTATCTGCAAATCTTGAACTCCCAATTTATCCCTTCCCACCCCTTTTATCCCCTGATAACCGTAAGTTTGTTTTCTATGTCTGTGAGTCGTTTCTGCTTTATAAATGAGTTCATTTGTGTCTTTTTTTTTTTAAGATTCCACATATAAGCGATATCATATGGTATTTTTGTTTCTCTTTCTGGCTTACTTCCTTGGCTACTTCTTGATGATAGCCTTCTGATTCTTGTTGGGGGAAAAGATCAATTAAAGGGTAAGGAGTAATTCTTGTTCAAGATGATATATTGAACATACACACACACACACACACACATGCCTGCCTTCCCTGCAGACAGAATGTAATAGGAACTGTTTCAGGCCACCCACACCCAGTTCTGCTCGCCTTCCTGGGTGCACAGCTAAACGTGATTTCCCAGCTTCTCTTGATGAGTCCAGCCAGTTAACACTGGCAGAGATGACATACCTACTTCCGGGCCTGTCTGTAAAACCTCTCTGTCTTTAGCTCTCTCTCCCCTCTTGCATGGCTGAAAGTGAAGGACTCCCAGCTGGGAGGACAGCTGACCAGAAGAGATGCCCAAACAGGAACATCAGACTGGACTCTGGGTGAGGCAGAAATCCACCTTTACTGTATTAAGCAACAGAGATGTCAGGGTTTGTTACTATTATTATTATACAGCACAGTCTCACCTGCTCCACCTAATACACCGAGGCCCTAGTGAAAGTAACGGAATCCATGTAGAAATAAACCCATAAACACATTTTGAAAGAGAGAAGTTTAAGGGGGGGAATTCGATGGAAGAAAGAGGAGAGAGAGCCACGACCCCAAGTATGTGCAGGATGAGCCTGCAGATGGGGTGCAGGAAAGCATCTTCTCATAAAAAAGCCAAAGATCTCAAGGAGAATGGAGGTCAGGTCTGAGAAACGGAGCTGAAAACAAGGAATTGGATGGATATCTGTCAATGGAAAAGCAATCCTGGTTACCCCGCTCGCAGAGCAATAGGTCAGCTAATGTTTACCGTCAAGGAAAATAAAATTGCCTCCCAAAACAGCAGAAGGGAAAATAAAAATAAGGCACTAAGAGGAATGATCCAATGGGATTTCCTAAACAGAGAAAATGTAGAGTAAGAAATTATTAGAGAAACAATCATCAGATATCCCAGACCTGAAGAAAATGAGCGCTCTGATCGTAAGGGCGTAGGGCGTCCACCCAGAAAACGTCAGTGGGTCTCCCGAGACACAGCATCATGGAAGTTCAAAACTGCACACAGTGAAAGAAGTTCAATTCAAGACAACAGAATCATCAAGGTGGCCGCCCACAGAACTGAACACTCAGGCAGTTCAAAGCGACAGCCTCTGAAAGGGACTGCTGTCGGGAGGGCTGGGTGGGGACTCACCTTTCATTTAAATCCTTCTGTCTGTGGTGTGTTTCCTATTTTCATGCATTACCTCGGTGTATTATTTTAATTTGAAAACAAAGGAAATATATGTGCCACTCACCGTATTTCTAGTCAAACCCATACCTGCAAATTATGAGTAAGAGAGAAAAAAATCACCCTATCTTTACAGAACTATTATTTGCATAAGCAAATTCCACCAATTAACTTCAGATTATGCACCTTCCCAAACATCCACAATGGGCCTTGGCCTCTTTGGTTCTTAACCTACATCAGTCATTGACAGGAACGAGGATGAAATGCATATTTGTAGGGCAAGGTTGTAAATGTATTCAGAATCCAAATGAAAGTGCTTTAAATTAGGTACCAGTCGGGGGGAGGGTGTAGCTCAGTGGTAGAGCGTGTGCTTAGCATGCACAAGGTCCTGGGTTCAACCCCCAGTGCCTCCATTAAATAAATAAATAAAAATTTAATTACCTCTTCCCTAAAATTAAAAATAAATTAAATTAGGCACCACTTAAATTATCTTTTTATCCTCCATTAACAACTAGTAATTAATAGCTCCATTTAATGTATTTATACCCTGTCATTTTTCAGGGAAAAAAAGTCATAAAATCCATCCACATAGGGGTGAAAAAGAAGGTAATACGATGGCAGAAAGAGGAACTCTAAGGGCCTTAGTGATGGGTGTGGTAACAGTGACTGGGTATGAAGCCACCATCACATTTCATGGCAACTGAGGCAAAGAGGGAATTCAGTAAGTGGCAAAATTCTCATCTTATAGAAGAAAACAAACCAGTTCCTCAGGAAAGACAGAGGTCTTTCTTGAACCAGTGTTGAAAGAAGTACACTGGGTGGGGCATTGGGAAGAGCTTTGAGAAACATGAAGGCAAGTTCTTCGGGCATCTTCTCCACAACAGAGAAGGAATGGTCCCTCCGACTGTCACTTGTCACCCACACCCACTCGACCCCGCCAACACACCCGGCCTCAAAACCCACCCCCTTTAAAACAACCGGCCTAATGATACAAGGTAAATCCCAGACTTGCCTGATCACAGCGATCAGCCGGTCCATTCCCCATGCCCCTCCCCTGGAGACCCTGATTTGATGAGTCTGCAGGAATCTCCCCCAATTAACACACTCCCCAGGTGAGCAGGCGAGTCTGGGAAACAAGGTGATAGGTGACAACCTACAGCTGCAAATGAGCTCGCTCCTCCAGTTGGTGATGCCCCCACCATAACCTCCCTCAGCTTGACTCCTCACAGCATCCTGGAGCTGGACTCTCTCCAGATGACAGCTGGCTCTGACATGCATTTGCAGGCAAGCATTTGAGACAGATAAGGAATGTAACATTTGTTCCTTGATGGTAATAACTCAAAACTCCCCCCCTCCCTTCCTCCCCAACACTAATTTCATCAGCGTTACCAGGAGAATTCACAGAGAGGCTCCGCATGAGGTACATCAAGCACACGATTTGATACAAACACATCTGTGCTGATGTGCACAGCTTTTTATCATTATGGATGATCTGTGGGGTGCTGCAGAACGTTTTGAAACTTTTAGGATTGCATCGATTATTTCTGAAACAAGGGAGGGGGAAAGTCTCCCTGGGAAAGGAGCTGCATACAAGGAGGCATACATTCGTTTTACTAGACTCTCATGCTGAATTAATTGCACTTCCAAAACATTCTTGCCTGAGCCACATTTCAAGAAGGCTCTCAGCTACAGAGCAGAAAACCTCCCTTCCACATACATAAAAATCAGGAAATCAGAAGAGGCACCAGATTTCCCCCCCCAGTGTCTTGTTTCTCTCCTGCCATTGTTGAGAAACCTGGTCCAAGAGGTTGCCTTGCAAGGAAATTGGAGATGAAATGGTCACAAAAGTAGAGGGGGATGTTTAGCCTAAGGACAGTTATATGTGTCCCAAAACAAAGTCAGAAAGGTCAAACCTAAGTCAAGGGAATGGCTCAGCTGTCTCGCAAAACAGAGACAGAGAAATTTTCTCAGCTGAAAACACAATAAGTGTGGGAGAGAAAAGAAACCTGACAGGCCTGATAGCATCCTCTTGTCTTAGCCAAATGCTCATTTGGATTGTCAGAATTTCTGGAGAATCAAACCGTGTGTGAAGCCTAAATGTGAAGTGCAATGTATAAATAAATACAAAAATCCTTTATCATGGGTTAGGAGTGGGGACCCCCAAAATTACATCGCCCAGATACCCTGAAGGTTTAGGATGCATAAGAAGTCACAGATTTGAAAAAGGCCAACTGGAGTAGTCAGACCTACTATATGCATTCCAAAATCAGCCTAACCAGTTGAACCCTGGCCATCCAAAAAGGATTAAAGATTAGTTATCATTTCAATCCTATGAAAGAAGATCTATATTTCTCTTTTAGACAAAAAATTCTCTAGAGGACGGTGCTTGCCAACACTCTGAAAAAAATAATCTCTCAAAATTCTTGCAACCCACTGTGTTATGATTTCATCTCATGAAATACAACACCTTTACATTAAACCTCATAAAACTAAATCCCACTGGATCTCTTCCAAACTCAGAAAATGAGCAGCTCTGTTGGTGATGCTTAGAAAAGTGAAACACAGCCTCTTCTTGGTTGGTTGGTTCCCATCCCTGGGTCCATTTTGCAGGGAATAAATTTGCTTTACTTCTACCAAATATTTACACGTGATTAATCTCACACATAATAGATCTTACAAATGCTTTGTGAATGAAATAACGCCTTCCAACATTACGACATTAATTCCCCTAAAAAGGATCTCTTAAACTGAAATGTACACAAACCCATTCTGGTTTTCCAGTCTATGAAAGTTATTTCTAATTGTCTTGGATTTGCCTGTGGGTGGTCAAAAGTGTGAATATAAGTTCAGAAAGGATAAAATAAAGGGCTCTTCTGTGTAAGGAGAAGTTCCCTGGGGTTTCCATTATATTCTTGAACAAGAAATAGTTGCCTCACTAGATAGAATGACAGTTGACAACATCTCCATCCAACACACACACACATTCACACAAAGTAAACCTTCACATGCTCTCATCAGCGGCTATGTATTTTCCCAATACTGTAATTTTCAGTGACAAGGTCATCTCTTGATAAGGATCTCACGAAGAAATCAACCAAGGATCAGTAACCCAAAGATTGATAACTCATGCTTCCATATTATTCTCCTCCCTTCACTCACATTATCTTTAGTCTTTCCATTTGTCTCAAAGGTGGGCCAAAAATCAAGATTGTTCCATTGGAATTCCACATGGCCTCTGACACCATCCTTCCTCTGATGTAAAACAATATGGTATAGACTCTGCTTTTATGTCATCACAGACAACTTTCCACACACCCCAGCAAATATTACTTGGAATAGGGGTTGGTTTCTTGGCCTGGGAAATTCTTCTCTAGGCAGGCACTCATATGATAGAATAGATTACTGTTTTCTTCAATAAATACCTGTTGACGGCCTTCATTGAACCGGCGTGGTGATGCAGAGTATTACTAGGTAGTAATGGTTATGCACCCCATGAAGAATCTATTCTCATGTCAAATGCATCTTCTAAAGTGTATTAGTACAAATCGGACATGCCTTTTTACATCTTCCATGTATATATATTTTCAGGATTCAACTCACCATTCTTGAGTTAAAAATCTAGGGTGATCAGTCAGTGACATTTAGATGTGCCCTGGGAATTCCAATGTTCTGCAAAAGAGTTTCAGCTGGTCTCCTATAGCATTCAAGTTCATAATGTACGCATGTGTCTACTTGGTTTCAGGGCTATACTAATAATTTACCCACAACAGGTTCTCAGACATGTAAATCCATTATTTCCATTACTTCCAGATTAACAGAAACAAAAGTTGTAATCCCCGTGTTTTTAGTGGTAAGAAAAGATGGAATTAATGGGTCTGTATTAGTCGTTGCTCTATCAGATGACTCTATGAACCACAAAGCTTGAGAACCACTGGCCAAAGCCTCCTCTATCTCATTCAGATTGTCAGTCATTTACATCGTAAGTTAATACAGAGAAAGTGTTTTATTCTTCAAAACATCAAAATTCTCCCATTTGGTATTTGCGTCCACTGGATCTATAAAACTCCCCATGTTAACCCTCTCTGGCTGCCCCTGGGATACAAATTAAAGACAATGTTTGTGTGACTACAGGGCTGGTAAGGGCCAGAAGCAGTTACTATAAATTCCAGGGACCTTTTCTCATATAGATATAAACATGCTTGTTCTCTGAACCAGTACATAAGAAAATCAGAATGATCACAGAGTTACTCATTCACTTAATACGCCATTAAAACATTTGCTCATTTCCCCAAATCTGGCTATGTGGACAAGAAATAATGAGGCCCAGATTTTATAATACAGTGATGATGAGGTGTGACATCTTAAGATGTTTAATCTGTCTAAGCTGCCTCAGTTTTCTCATCTATAAAATAGAAGCATTATCTTTTCACCAGGGTTTTTGTGATTATTAAGTGAGAACATCTATGAATACACTTTTTAAACTAACATTAGTAGTCACTGTTGTTGTTCTTAATAAGCCCAGACTGAACCTCCCAAGGCCACTCTTTTCTGAGACCATTTATTCACTCTGCAGATACGTTCGGAGCACCTAGTAAGTGCCAAGCACTGCATGATTCAGTGATGACCAAAAACAGCTCTAGCCTCTGCCTTCGTGGAGCTTTTGATGGTCTGCCCAGTGATGGGGAAAGACATTAATTTAATAATCACTCTTAAAAAGAAAGAAAGAAAGAAAAATCGTAACTGTAATAAGCACTTGGAAGGAGCTACACACAGTGTTATGAGAATTTATCATAGAGGATTGTGACCAGAAGGGGCCATTATGGTTCATTTATTTAACAATATTCCTTGGCCCATGAATCGCCACCCACTGTGGAAGTCCTGGGGACTCAAACACTACAGCATGAGGCCCAGCCCCAGGCAGCTCACCGTGCAGAGAAGGGAGTCACATGGGTAAGTGGACAAGCACCCACCGTGACCCCGGGAGGCCAGTGAGGCAGCAGGAAGAGGTGACTCCACGGAGAAGGGCAGGGAAAGGGACGTGAGAAAAGACTTTGTAAACGAGGTGAGCCAAGCCTTAAAGGATAAGTAGAAGCTTCTCAGGTTTTCACCCCGAGAAAGGACAATTCAGAAAGAAGCAGAAATGTGAACAAAAGCAGAGCAGTAGGAAGAGTATCCATCAGCACGTAGATGTGTTAGCGAGTCCAAACTCGTTCTGCTCGCTGTAAGGCACGCCAATAAATTGGGAGACAAGGTGTTGGGGCAAGGAACAGCAACTTTATTTGGAAAGCAGGCAGACTGAAAGGATGGCAGACCGTCTTGGAGCACTATCCTCCCCTAGTCAGAGTGCAGGCTCCAAAAAGGGGGGGGGGGGTCGGTTGTTGCAAACTTCTTGGTGTAGGAATTCTTTGTTCCTGCAGCTGTCCACGTGGGCCACCTCACAGGTGCTCCTGCAAAACCTCCAACAAAACAAATGTTACTCTCTATTCTGCAACTTGTTATCTTTACCTGAGTGCAGAGCTGGCAAGACCAAGCCTAGAAAATAGGGTGCAGGGTTAAAGCCAAAGGAACAGATCTAATATGGAGTCAGATTTGTTCTTTTCTATCACACATGGAGTTGGGGGGTGGAGGGAATGAGTCTCCCCTACCCATCCACTCCTCCAACCCCCACTCCCTTGGCCACCAGAGGCATTTGGACACATCTGGAGACATTTCTGGTTGTCGCAATCTGGAAGGAAGAGGAGGGTACTACTGGCATCTAGAGGACAGAGATGCTGAATCCTACAAAACACAGCCATGTCACCGCCCCCTCCCCCACAGGAAAATTACCTTGCCCAAAAATGTCAGTAAGGCTGAGAATGAGAAACCCTGCATTAGAGGAAATACGGTAGAAAAGCCTCTCCAAGGCTCAAATATGTGTAAAAGAAAAATGGAAACACTTTTCCCTCCGTATGAGAAACAGTCCCCAGAATTGGATGTCCTTCCTCTCCGCGGCGCTGCCCACAACTCCGCAGAGGAGACTTTCAAGAAGTGAAGCGCATGCGTGGGTCTGGGGTTCAAGAGAAAGATCTGGCTGGAAATACAGGTGTAGGGTGCATCTGCAAGGTGAGGACTGGAGTCCTGGGAGTGGATGAGATGGTGTAGGAAACGTGTGTGATACACTGAAACTAGGAGAAAGCCCAACACAGGACCAGGGAAACGCCACCATTTAAGAGGCCGGCAGAAGAGGCGACAGCAAAGGGAAACAGGAAGGGATAATCAAAGAGTAGGACTCAAAGGAGAAGGGTGCCCTGAAAGTCAGGAAGGACAGGCTTTCGAGAAACTGAGGGATCATTACCCAAACGAGCAGAAAACCTGCGCATGGATGTATCTAGCAATTTTATTCATTTTTTTTCTTCCTACCTGGTTTTGGGAGGATTTCCTTGCATTTCCGGTTGTAAGAGATACTCTGCCAAAGTTCAGTAGCTACACTGTGAGAATTGCACCATATGTCGATGCAGTTTTTGCTGCATTTGTGGGAGAGGATGAGCTATGCGTCCTTCTGCTCTGGCAGCTTGGCTCCTCTGAAGCAGCTTTATTCATAATGGCCAAAACTTGAAGCAACGGCAATGTCCTTCAACAGGAGAATGGACGAACAAACTGTAGTGCATCCAGACAATGGGACATTACTCAGGGATAATGAAAAAATGAGCTCTCAAGCCACAGAAAGACATGAAGGACACTTAAGTGCATATTGCTAAGTGAAAGAAGCCAATCTGAAAAGGCTCACACGGTGCGACTCCAAGGCTAAGACATTCTGAAAAGGCAAAACTATGCAGTGAAAAGATTAATGGTTGCCAGGATCTGGGTTGGGGGGAGGAATCAACAGGTAGAACAGAGGAGATTGGGGGGGTGGGCAGTGAAACTATTCTGTGTGATGTTGTAACAGAGGATACACGACATTAGCCATTTATCAAAACCCACACAACTGTACAACACAGAGTGAGCCCCAATGTAAGCTATGCACTTAGGTTAATAATGTATCAACTTTGGCTCCTCATTTGTGACACACATACCACACTAATGCAAGATGTGAAAACTGAGACGGAGAAAAGAGGTATATGGGAACTCTCTGTGTACTTTCCACTCGGATTTTCTATAAGCCCAAAACTGCTCAAAAATCTCTATTAATTATTTTCTTAAGACTAGGGTTTAATAACTTAAGTTCAATTAATATGTGTGCTGATAAAGCTTAACATAGAAAAAGATCCTATTATCTACAAAAAAGAAACAGACTCACAGACATAGTAAGCAAACTTATGGTTACCAGGGGGAAAGGGGGTGGGAAGAGATAAAAATGGGAGATGAAGATTTGCAAATGCTAACTACTACATACAAAATAGATAACACATTTCTTTTATATAACACAGGGAACTACACTGAATATCTCGTAGTAACCTATAATGAAAAAGAATATGAAAATGAATATATATATTTGTATATGTATGTCTGAGACATTATGATGTACACCAGAAATTGACACATTATAAGCTGACTATACTTCAATAAAAGAAAAAATGCTAAAAATGACCTTAAAAGTTATAATTGATCTTCATGAACCCCCCCAAAAGTTGAGGGATAAACTGTTAAATATCATAGAGAAGTCAAATACGGAGACCCCAAAACTGAATCTGCTCCACTTGATAATTAGGATATCGTGATGACCTTGAACAGAACCGTTAAGGCAAGGATTGCAGTGGGCTTCACATGAATTAGAAAGGACGAAGTGGGAAAAATAAGTGTAGATGCTAGCACTACGATGGCAATCATAGTGCAAAAATAAATGTACCAAATCAACATGTTATACACCTTAAACTCACACAGTGTTTTGAATGTTGAATATATTTTGATTTTTTAAAAAATGAAAAAAACAAAGTGTAGGCAACTTTTTCAAGAAGCTATGCTGTGAAAGAATGAAAGGACAGTGGGATGCAGAATAAAGGTTTCTTCCTTAATATAGGAGGGATCTGAATATGTTTATAAACTGCAGGGAAGACCCAGAGGGAAGGAGAGATTAGAAATCCAGTAAAGAGAGGAGATTACTAAAGAACAGGTCAATGAAGAAGCCATGGAAGACAACTGGACT
Source organism: Camelus ferus (assembly GCF_009834535.1). Classification (NCBI taxonomy): domain Eukaryota; kingdom Metazoa; phylum Chordata; class Mammalia; order Artiodactyla; family Camelidae; genus Camelus; species Camelus ferus. The sequence goes on along the minus strand of NC_045697.1, from coordinate 109,727,822 downwards.
CAAGTCTTGGAGGAAAAAATAGGGACATTTTCCTTTGATATTTTATTTTTATTTTTTAAATACATTTATTTCTTTATTCTATTATTTCACTGAATACATTTAACTAATTAATTAACTTAATGCACTTTGTGTATTAGATATATTTAACATTGTAGAATTAATTGAGTAATATTTCACTAGGAATTTTGAAACTACATGCATAGGTAAAGTGGGACCAAAATCTCTGTTTCGTGGGGGGCTTTGGGGGAGGGAGATAATTAGGTTTCTTTCCTTCTTTAATGGAGGTACTGGGGATTGAACCCAGGACCTCATGCATGCTAGGCATGCACTCTACCACTGAGCTATACCCTTCCCTTCTCTTTGATATTTTAATATAGAGATTTTGAAAGACAAGGGGTAGCCCTGGGAGTAGAGAAAGTAGCAAACAGAGGAGAGAGTAGCAAGAAGAGCTTTGTCTCCCTCACCATCCAGCATGGTCCTCAGTCTCAGATTCTTACAGATCAGCATCAAGAACACTAGAAAAGCTGACACAGCCAGCTTTGCAATAGGGGTCTGTGGACTTGAATTGAGAATCAGGAATTCTGGAACCCTACTCCACACCACTGCATCTGCACACCACCATCAGCCTCATTTCCCAGTGATTTGGCTCAGCTGTTTGGCCCTCTTGGGATTTCAGATACATCACCTGGAAAACAAGAGAAACACTTAATTCCCAGCCCAGGGCTGGGTGCTGGATCGACTGAACTTGAGATTGTGCGGCCAGCAATACTGCAGACAGGATCCCCACTTTGACTGAGGAGTGAGCCTTCTGGTTAGGGAGATTTTCCTTTGAACATCACAGAGAAGAAAAACAAGTCAGCCAAGCAGTATTCTCCATGGAAATTTCCAATATCTAGCCTCCCCAAAGTCAAAGCAACCTCAAAAGATAAACTTGCACTCTGAGGTCAGTGTGAACTTCAACATGAGCCAATTCTAATGTTCACCCACACTGGCATTCATCCAATTTTTAAAGCCTTTCTGTTTACATCAAGGAAAGCTGCACTGAAACAATCACAGATGGACTGAGCAACCTCTGAAACAAACAAAAACAGTTTAAATGACTTTATATGGAATAAAAACCTTTATCACCAACTTTCTATCTCATAAGCATGGCATTTTTTAATCAAGAAGGTTCACGTTCCAAAAAGAGGTGGGAAAAGCCAAGCAGGCTAAAACCACATCATCCCAGTGTGTGTTTCCACAAGCTAGAGATCAAAGCCTCAAGACCCGTGGCATCCTGTTCCCAAAGTTAAACCATCTTGGTCTGAAAAGCTTAGCAGAGGATGGCGTGGAAGTCTTAGTGGGAGGGTTTTCCAAGGGAAGATATTTCAGCCCTGTAGAAATGAGTTGGCAGGCTTTCCCCAGCCTCAGTCCTGCACCCTGATTCTTTCCACTGCTTCTTCTATAGCCTCATCCCAAGCCTGGTCAGATGGAAAGTGCCAGGGACAGACGATGGGGCAGCCTGGGTCAAGAACCACACATTCAAGGCCATGACCAGGATCGCAGCAAAGCCCTTGATAACAGCCTCACAGACACACTAATGAAATCCAAGGAGGACTGATGATCCTAAGTGCCTCCCAACACATCCTCCTGGAGGTTCTTTTGGCTAAGGAAGACCACGGCTCCCTGTAGCCATGCCTTTACCCATGCCACTCCCCCTGCCACCCTGTCTTCAGCCCTTGACCAGAACTGAAGGGCACTCCGTGGGAAAGTAGGTGGCATGGACCGTCCTTGCCGGGAGTTCATTCGTCTGGGTCAGGGAACCAGAAACTGGATAGAACGTTTACTGCCAGCTCTAAACCTAAGACTGACCAGTAATTCAAGAAGTCAGATTCCATCTTGGTATGCACTAGACCAAATTATGGCCAGAAAATGAAACTACATGAAATCAGAAAGAGCAAACATTTTTTGAGCTCCTGAAACTAGCAAATAAGAAATTAGTCATGATGGGGGATACCAGGATGCAAAAAAACAAGCTGCCAAGAGTTTACATCCTGACTCTGCCCCTTGGCTGTAAGCGGGCTTTTCTCTGCCTCCCTGTCCCCCATGCATTGCCTGCACAGGTTGGTGACACAGAGTGGCAGCTGTATTAGAACAGAGACCATCCTGTGGCTATAACAGGTGGATTGGAATGCTTATGTCTCTTGAATCGAATGTCATAGCTCCAAAAGAAACTTTATATGGAGTGTTTTGTAGTAGAAAATACACGATTGGACATCTCATCTACAAAATAATCCTGTGGCTATTTATAATGTGACTTTAGGAACTAAGAGCATGACACATGCTCTTAGGACCAAGTATTTGATGCACAAAAATGTTCACATGGTACCCAAGCTGCCACAATGAATCTCAGATGCTTATAGAAGATCATCTGATGAAAACTTGGGACCAACTGTTAGCACATGGGACACTTAACATAAACTGCCTCTCAATCCATAGTCATGTCTTATTCCTGTTACTAGAAATTAAATTCTGGATGCACAAGGAACTGTGCTGTCTTCTCCTTCCCTTCCTCTGTTGTACTCTGTCTCCCCAGTAACACACACTCATTACTTTAAGTATCTTCAGTGATAACCAATGTTGAATGAATGAGGTATTAAAGCTGTATCAGATAGACATGTGTTTAGCTATAAATAAATGTAAAAAATAAAAACTTTCACTGCAAGGCTTTATACAGAGATGGGTTTATTTGTCTCTGGGCACAAAAAGTCTAAGACTAGAAACACCAGGCTGGCAGAGGAGCTCAGAATGCCACAAGTCTCTGTCCTCGGGGTCACAAGATGGCCACTGTGCTTCCAGATGCCATATCCAGTTTTCAGGAAGCAGGACAGTGAGAGGGCTAACAGCTTGGTCTTTTTGCCTGGAAAGGAGTGCTGGACACCTACATCACTGGCCAGGGCTGACCCACATGACCACACCAGGCAGAAAGTGTTCAAGAAAGGTGAGTGTTGAGCATGTCAGCATCTTTAAAAGGGGAAGGCAAGGGGAAAAGCCAATTGGGAACAGGGTGGAGGGAGCGAGGTCCTGGTGCTATTTGCAGATGGTTCTTTTCCCAAGAATAAATGGTTTTCACATTCTTTACTCCTCACTGAAATTGTTTGTTTTTTTTAATTGATGTATAGTCAGCTACAATGTGTCAGTTTCTGGTTGTACAGCACAATGTCCCAGTCATGCATATAGATATACGTACATTCATTTTCATATTCTTTTGTTCAACTTATTTAGTCCAAGCTCTTGAGGGTGGTGTTATTAAGGGTCCTTTTCATTTCATTCCAATATTTCTAGAGTCCAGTGAGAGTCTTATATTCCAGCTCGTCCAACCATTTCAAATTGATATGGACAGTTCCTATTTCAATCCCAAACTCCTGTCCAGTTATATTTATTTCAATACCAAATTTTTCAAATTGATTCATTCTGTTACCATTCTTTTTACCCTACTTTGTTTATAAGTGAGAGAGCCTGAATTCAAACTCAATCAGATCCGAAGTCACCAGTTTTTAGCTGCTTCTGGAACACCCGTGACCATGGGGATGCTTGGACACACATTGCTATTGAGAGGATTTCCACAATTTTTGTTTTCTGGAGTCTGTGCAGAGTTGCCTGGGATGTGATAAATACACAAAAATAAGATACAAAAACAGTTATTTATCAACTTAGAGAGTTGGCTGTCCTTTTGGGGGAAAAATGTACTACCTACAACACTATCTCAGACCATACACAAAAATCAATTCTAAGTTAATTAAAGGCTATGAAAAGCAAGATTTCTGTACAGAATGTTATGGGTCTCTTAAATGAGCCATACAAAACATAAACCAAAGATCAAAGAATGATAATTTTGCATAAACTAAAATTACCTCTAGATGAAATGAGACAACAATAAAAGTTAAAAAGACAAGACCCAGAGAAAGTGAAGATACTTGCAATTCGTTTCATTGATTTTTTTTAAAAACATGACATCCAGAATATATAAAGAAGATCTAAATCCTTTAAAGAAACAGAAAAGACAAAAAATTGAAAACAGGGAAAAGAGGCAATTTGCTCAAAAAGAAATCTGAACAGCCCGTAAATGTACAAAGTGTGTGTGGAGTCTCACTTGTTACCAGGGAGTTAAAAAAAAATTAATGTGATACTCATTCACATCCACCAAATTGGTAAAAATGTATGCGTATCAATACTAAATATAAGGGCGCTGGAAAATTCCAGCATCGCTAATGGGAGTTCCAATTGGTACAGACACTTGGAGAGCAATTTGGACTAGTGCATCCCCCCACAACTTGGCAATCCTACCCTCAAGTATGTATCTTGGAAACACTCTCTCCAACGTGCAAGAGAAAATACATGCGAAGGTGTTCACAATAGCTTGGTTTGTGACAACAAAATTTGGAAGCAAGTTAATTGTCCATCAGTAGGAGGATGGTAAAATAAATTACATATTCATCCAAAGGAAAATTGTAAAAACACTAAAGCGAATGAGATAGAGCTCCTGCTCCAGGATGGATAAACCTTCAAAACAGGGTGAGATGAAAAAGTACCACTCATCATCAGGCTCTGTGCCCTGCCTTCCGTCTCTGTCCTCCTCTATCTGTCCTTTAAATTCCATCTCTTCTCCAAAATCCTTCCAGAAAATTTCCCTGCTGTTTCCAACCTTGGTCCTCCCCTGGGGGGCTTTTAGTTTGTCTCTCTCTTATGACACTCACCCCCAGTGCAGCATCACAAAGACCTCAGCTTCATTGCCTCACCAACATTCTTTTTTCTCAATCTTGGATAATAGAATGGGGGGAAAAAATCATCCTTTAATGTATATTTATTGATTACTCCTGAGATTAAAATTTTTCCTATGCTAATTATTTACTTGTATTTCTTCTGTCTTATTTACAGCACTCTACAGTCTTCTGCACATGGTTCCTAGCACATATTGAAAACAGCAAATAAATTTTGAACTGAATTGAATTAAAAGCTAGAAATTGAAAGTAAATCAGTAAAAACACACAGACAAAAAAATTTACTCCAACATAAGTAATGTAGTGAAATACAAAAGCATCTCACTAAGAGTACAAGCTTGCTTGCTGAAGCCGTTTCTTAATTAGGTAAATGGAACACGTGACTTACTGCTTACATGATGCCGGATGTAGGAGGTACCCATTCCTTAGGGCTTAAATAGCTTCTGCTAGCTTGAGGAATAAGCAGAATTTAACACAGACAGAAATACAGATGCCAGGAGAGTGTGTGCCAGGAGCCAGTGTTCCTACAAAGTCTTTAACATGAGACAGATACCCGTCCCAATAAATCTTGAATTCTGCAAATGTATGACCTTATTCCCTAAGTTTAATGGATGTCTTTGGAAAGGTTCCTATTAACCTCATGACTTCTGGGATTTATAGCTAATAAGCAGAATCATAATTGAAATGATTACATAAATACAGAAAGTCACCTTTCCTCCAGAAAATGCAAGCTATTTTTCCCGATAGTTCACATGGCATTTAATGGTCCTTGGGTTTTCTATTATTTCTTTGTAGAGATCCCAAGGTTCATTTCCAGACAGGATTGTTTTTCTAACAGCTTCCAATAACTTACTCTGCCATTCAAATTCAGAGGTTCAAATTCAAAATAAAATGCTCAATATAAAAAAAAATCTGTAGCTCAAAGAACAGCTATAGAACTGGAATTACCGTGATCGTAGCCAGTGACCATCACTGCAATAGTTTCCTCTCTTTTCATTTATGAGTAATTTATCACTCTGTCTGGATTTTGACTTGTAGCAGCATCAGTCAATCCAGATTTTAAAGAAGCGCTTGGCTCCCAGGCTGCTGACCAGACAGAATCTCTTCCTTTGAGGGCAGTCAGAACATCAAGGTAGAACTCCTTAGAAGATTAACTCTAGAACACTGCTTACTCAGCATTTAACCTGTACTGAACCCAGCTGAATCCGTATGAGGCTTTATGGTTATCACAGGACATAAGAACAATCAGAAAGGGCAAGTCTGTCGTATTTCCATTACTTAATCCCCTTATGGGCTGCACTATAAGAAAAACATCATTGAGCTGACAAGCAAAACCAAGCAAAGTGATGACAGTGGCATTGTCCAGAAATATTATGCTTTCTCTGAATATTCTACCAGCTTCTAAACTCTATTTTCATAGGTATAAATTTAAGTGGAATTTTATCTATACATTATAAGGTGTTCTAGGGATGTTTCTGTTTTTTGTTCATTTAGGAGGTTCTTGTTTTTGTTTTTAGTGTCATGCAAAATAAATAAGACTTTGTACTAAATCTGTAACTATCATGAGTAAACACTTTTCACAAAGTTAAAAAAAAAATCAGCCTCAACCAGACTTTAGTTTATATTAAAAAGTTCCCTAGGGAACTGGGTTTTACATTTGAGCCCTGATTTAGCTAAAAGATTTATAAGGGCATATGTAGAAATACAGGTCCCTGTTGGGTGATGAACCAGGGCTGAGACGTAATTATGATTCTCTCTGCTCTCCATTCCACTGGAAACTGCTCCCAGGAGCCCAGAGGTGAGTTGGTCATCAAGGAAGAATATAAATTCTCTATGCAATACAACCATCTGGTCACCTTCCCAGCCGCCTAAAGCCAACCCAAAGGACGTTAGAAGATGATTCACAAATCTTTTTAGATTCTAAAGTAATTGGAATATTTGCTTCTCCTGGAAAGTTAAGGTCAGTGAAATGTTTTGTAGACCCTGAAACCAAATTTGGTTGGATCTATTTGTGTTTATCACTCCAGGCTGTCGCTCAGTTCAGCTTGTCACAAGTGCCGTGACCGGCACACATAAGCCTATGCAAAAAGTGACATCCCCAAGTAACGTGTGTAGAACAGTCCAGGAATGGAGAATTGAAATTATCCTTGTGAAAAAAAAAATGCAATTGTCTAATAACTTGCTGAAATTTCTCAAGAGTGAGGTAACTCACTGGGAGGCCTAATCTTGGCAGCGTCTTGTCTTTGAAACTGTCCCCAAATCATCTCCTTTTATGACAGAGTAGGGGAATGGACTTATCAGTCCACTGGGTCGGGGAGCTACAAGTTTCTTACAAGGCTCATGGGGTAACAGTACTTAACTATCACAGAAAAGATCTGGGCCACCCCAAGAACTCCTCACAGGAGCCTGGTAACCAACAGCCAGGGGTCTCAAGAACACAGGTTGAAGGTCAGTAATCAGTTATATAACAAAAACAAGATTTAACAAGGAGATCATAGGAAAAAAGTGTCTATTCTTTGTCTTGATGACAACCTCCCCACCACCAACCACACACCCTCACCTCCACCAACAGCTAAATAAATCCAACAGGGCTCCACACTTGCAAAACTTTGACAATCACCCTTCTCATATGAAAACTACCATGTTATCGGCTCTCACTAAGAAAAACATACACATTTGGTTCACGTATCTTGTATAGCGATAAAGATGTAAAATGTCAGAAATGTACAAATCAGGGGAAAAAAATGAGGCAGGCATTGTTCAGAGTATTTTCTGAAAGTCAGAGAGCCAGGTCAGTTCCATTTGGAGAAGGAATTTCAAATGGTTATTTTAACCCTATTTAGTTCTGTTGAATAAAACATTGGTCATCATTCATTGTTTATTCCCTAAAGTAAGATTACTTATGTACTTTAATATTTCTGTTGAGGGTTTCTTATTTCTTTGTCAATGGGATTCCACTGTTGTAGCTTTACCAGCTTGCCACTAGATTTATGTTTCATAATTATGTTATTTTCACATCCATTGTGAGGTTTGTTTCATTTTTTAATCTCGTAAAGTGCTTATGGAAATTAATATCATTTTCGGATACCGACCCCCAACATAAAGCTTCCTCTACATTAAAATAAATTTCATCTGCTAATTTGTGTAACGATCTGCCCATCAACAATGGTCTCTTTGCCTGTGGCTTTGGCTTAGGAACTCACAGTGGATTCACAGATGTCGCTTGTGGTCCCAGGGATTAGGCAGTGTGGTCCGTGAACCACAAGCCACGCAGGATACAATCCTGAAACTGTGCTATAACTACCTGCATGAATAACAGGTGAGGTTTTCCCATGGCTGCCAGCCTTTCTCTTCATCATTAACACAACTTCTCATGGCTTAAAGCAGTAATGCAGTGTGTGAAGGTCCTTGTGCCTTATTTTCAGTTCTAGAGGACTGTTTCCTTATCCTCAGTGTGTGACACTCAAAGGCCAAGGAGAGTGATCACAACTGTATTATGCTAAATAAGGACAATCTTTATCTTCCACATTCATCTCACTATGTCCAAATGAAAAAATCAGTAGTGAATCTGGAAATAACACATGCATTGAAATATTTATTTTATGGAAGTAGACGTATGTGTAACAACTGACTTTTCAAAATAAATAGCAACATGGCAAATGTAGGAAAGAACATCAGAACAGAGGCAAATGCAGACAATGTAAGTGCACACCCGACAAGGACACCTGTGACATTAGGAAAAAATATACATAACAAGAAACAGGGAAGCCAGATACAGGTTCCACCAACTGAGCAGTCATTGGTGGGTGATACCAAGCGATGCATCATTAGTCAAAGTAGGACGAATCTTCTGCTGCTAAGTAAGAACTGAGGCCATCCAAGAGTTTATAAATATCATAAATGGGAAGGGCAAAGAACTAATAATAATAAAAGAGGATGCCTCATTGAATATAATTCATCTAGAATATAATAACCTGCCCAAAGTTCATAAATCAATAACATTTGTCTACACAGAGTGAGAAGAGCAGTTCACTGAAGCATGTAGAGCGAATCTGTTGGCTTTATCAAATGGCTGCAATTATCTGCCCCTAGCTGTTTGGAAAGAAGAAATCATCACAGTAGAGTCAGCACCTACTTCCAATACGAATGCCCTTCAACTGTAGTGAAGAGTCAGTGTGTTAACTGCTAAGTACGAAAACTCAAAAGACAGCCCCACACTGAAGACCTACCTGATGGGATCAGGTGCTCAAGCACACGGAATATCACCTCCCTTTCAAAGCAGCAAAAGCACTGGTGCTCCCAGGCACCCTCGTGAAGCTGTTCTCTCATATCCCCCCAAAGTTTTTCATCCAGTCCTGCTTTGGCTTCCAACAGGAGAGCCCAAAGAGTAAAGAGATGCATCTCCGTTTATTGCATTGGGGTTCATTTGAGTATGGAGTGCTTACTATGTGCTAGGTATGGTGCTAGACTTTGGCAGCCCAGGAGGGAGAAGGCAAGATTCCCGTCACTTGGGAGTTCATGGTCAAATATGGTCAATCAAGAAGTGATTAAATAAAAATGAAGCCATTATGGTGGGGCTCTATTCCAATATGACCAGTGTCACAAGAAGAGGAAGACAGAGAGGTTATAGCTCAGTGGTAGATCGTGTACTTAGAATGCATGAGGTCCTAGGTCTGATACCCAGTACCTCCATTAAAAAATAATAAATAAATAAATAAATAAATAAATAAACAAATAAATAAATAAACTTAATTACCTCCTCCCCTCAAGAAACCTAGCAAAACTAAATAAAGATCTTCTTTTTAAAATGAGGACGAGATAGCAGGAGTGTGTGTGCAGAAGGACAACTAAATGAAAAGGCAGCAAGAGGGTAGCATCTGTAAGCCAAGGAGAGAGGCCTCCAGAAACCAAGCCTGCTGCCTCCTTGATCTTGGACTTCCAGCCTCCAGAAGTGTGAGAAAAGACATTTCTGTTGTTTAAGTCACCGAGTCAATGGTATTCCATCATGGCAGCCGCAGCCAACTAACACAGCATCCTTCCCTACACCGGGGTTGCTTGATGGACGCAGGAGACAGTGAAGGGAGTTAGAGGATCTTGTAAAAGAGCTCATGAGGGAGTCCCCCATCCCGTGTGGGTTCAAGGAGACACTGGGTGAATCTCGGTCAGGGACACCCTGCTGGGTGGGAGAACAGACCACTTGGTCTTGAATGTCTTTCCAACACTTAGATTGTATCATTTTTCTCTCCAAACTTCAGCTTCTCTGTGGAAGACAATTATCACTTCCATCATCAAGTATACTTTGGGGTCTCCTAGCGTAGAAATTTGAAACAAAACAAAAGCACATTTAAATACTTTCCCTTGACTCCCTCTGGCCCTTCTTCATTTGGCTCCTTAATTTCTCAAACGCACAGTCTCTTACTGCTGCCATTATCCTTTGCCCACTTTTTGGAAATGGAAGTTGAGGGACCAATGTGATCAGATTTTACCAAATGGGAGGGAAAGGGCTGGGAGTTGCCTTTCCAGGTGGGAAGAAGGAGGGTAACAAACCCCTGCCTGTACTGTCAGGGTCACAGAGAGGTAAGATGATCTTTGCACAGCTGCGGTTACAAGTATTCTAGAATCTTCCATCAGGCTCAAGAGTCAGGCAGATCTGCATCTACTCTTGTTGGTTGTAAGGAGAATGCTCAGCTCAGGGAACTGTGACCTGTGTCACAGTTATTAGCCAGTCTAACCAATTCCCATTAAGAGAAAAGAATAGCATAAACAATGACTATTGCTAATACAACATATTCTTTTTGTGCAATACATTCTATTTCCTAAGTCATCATTTTATAAAGCTGTTGCTGAGAGACCCCCTTAAATGATAAGGGTGTCCTTGCTCTTCTGAACCCTCCCTTTGATAAAAATGCTAACAAACTCCCCAGAATGTGAAAGGCACTTTGGTTAAAAAGTTATTACATGTACTTAATGTCACTGAACTGTGCACTTTCAAAAGGATTAAATGGTAAAGTTAAGGTTATACCTACTTTACCACGATTTTTAAAAAGTCACATCAAGTTTTAGTCACTATAGTAAAATAGTACGTCTAAGCATGTGAGCCTTCTAAGAGAGCAGGTGATAGATTAATGGAACTTTGTTGGTCAGCATGATAGTGTGGGGATAAAAATGGAGAACTGAGAATTGCATCATCTGTGCTCAAAGAGATTTGAATGTCTTTGTTCAGAGAATTATATTCAGTGTGAATTTATCTGCAAAATACTAGTCCCATTGCCCTGATGGATTTTCCAACGTGACACTTACGTGGTCTGAATCATTTTTCTAGGAGCACTGTCTACTGTTTTGGAAGGAGAAGGTTGAGGGCCAGGATGCTGGGCCAGACTGTCAGAACCAAGTTCACTCTTTCCGCTTGGCTTGTGTCTCAATGGCAGCATGTGATTGGGAAAGGGAAGGGCTCTATTCCAGGAACCCCTTCTGGTTTCTCTGTGCCTAAAGTCTAGGATTTTCTGTTCCACGCTCACCGCAGAGTCATAACAAACTACATGGATTATACACTTGCTGTATGCAAAACCTACCACTTAGTCGTGGGGCTGTGGCTGATGGTACAAAAAAGAATATACTCCTGCCATCCCCACGCCTTGAATCTGGATAGGCTGACAGGACATGTTTCTAATTAGTAATGGTTACTCCAAGGAGATTACCAGTGAAGATTAATTACAAGGGTTTTTTTCGGAGCGCCAAAACTGTTTCCCTCAGTTAATATTTCAACTGCCTGTCATCTAGTTTGAAATAGCATTTTGACTGCAAATTCAAATTCCAACAACAGTAACAACATTTTTTTTAAGGAATTAGATCTCTTTTCAATTGAGTGAGTCTGATTGTCTTGATTGTCTTGTGAACGTGCATGAAGTGTGAGCTGGATTTTTTCTCCTCTTCCTGGGATGCGGGCGTGGGGTTTGCTCCTGACTGGGTCCTTCACAGCTGAGTGGCGCTCCAACTCTCCTAATGATTCGGGGCTTTATTTGTGGCCAGGGCAAGTCTTTTCACGCTGCATGACATCCCCAGGATAAGTTCCCAGAGGAAGTCTCCGGGGGCAGAGTTGGCTGACATGATGCACTAATGACTACCTCGCAGAACAAAGACAGTAAACAGCGCTTCCACAAAGCGCTTCATCTGCTGAGTGTTTTGTTCCTTTACCCTTGCTAGATGCAGTAGGATACATTTAACGGACGGAGAAACTGAGGCAAGGAGAAGTTAGGCAACCTGTCCAGGATCTCACAGCTGCAAAACATTGGAGTCAGATTTGAATGTGGTCAGAGTCTCAGTCATCAACCTATCCCAGGAATCAGCCCGGGAGAAGCTGGTCTCTCCCCACAACCATATATGTAGCTCAAATTCAGCCAAGAGATTTGCTTTCTCTTCAACCCAGTTGGAGAGAATCTAACAGAACATCTGTAATCCTCACGCCTGCTCTGTGACAAGAAAGACTCTGACTCCCCTCCCCTGGGGAGTCTTAAAGCCTGTTCTTTTTGGCATTCCTCATTCCCTGGAAAACAAGAGCATTGAAATCACTCAGAGGGAGGGTTCCTTTATCTTCCTTACCTCAATCTTTCTCTAATTTCCTGGCAATGTACATTTCATTGAACATATTTTCATAGCCAGATCACCACAAAAGGCCACCAAAATAAAAAATCTAATCCATGAAGACCAGTAACGTGTGTTATACAAAATATATCATAATCTGTATTCCTGGCTGTAGCCCCAATACATTTCAGTTTGCTCAAGGATTTTATTTTATGAAAAGAAATTAATTCAGAAAGTCATTTTATTTCTTTAAAAAAAAGTTTTACTCTCCCAGATTGCATTCTCCCAGGGAAAGCGCTCTCTTTCTCAGCGATATAATGGAAATGTATTTTAAAGCATATATGTCTTATTTCCTACAGGCATTCCTATTGGAAATGCCTACAGGATCTCGTTAAAACTGCCAATTGGAAATGTAGAAGGACTTTTATAGCACCCATCAGCACAGGCCTCTCACTTTCAGGGAGCAGACTTCTATTTCTCTAGCCCTCCTAACAGTGGTCCATTTTTATTTCTTCGTTGACAGTGCTAGTTATAAACGCAGTGAAATCAGATCATAGCCTAGCTTGGTGTCATGTAATTCTTCTCTCATACAAGTCAAAGCATAACCCTGGAAAAATGTTCATGTACTAATTTTCCAGTTGTCAATTTTTTCACTAACCGCAACGTTACAACACATCAATCTATAAACCTTACCAGTATTTACTCAAATTACTTGACATTTACTGATCAGCAATAGCAAGTTAAGCACCGTACAAAGCATGGAATTAGATACGTCATGTGTACATATATGTGATAGGTGGGACAACCATCCCCTGATAATCCAATTCTTCTCCACTTCCAGCCACGGGGCAGGAGGGCCCCTCTTCAATCCCTCTGAAGTTAGAGGTGGCCTTCCTACTTATTTTGGCCCATGGAATGTGAGTGAAAGTGACATGGATCACTTCCCAATGGAAGTCTGTAACTTCCGATAATGGCTTCACCAGTCCTCTCTCTGCTTATTGAGTGATTATGGGAACACATCTTGATATGGAAATGACAAAAAAGAAAGCATCTGGGAATGCTGAGCTGGGAAAACAGCTGCTCTGGAAGCTCCCCCCACCTCCCCAACCCACAACACACTTTGCATTAGTGGAAGGCAAACTTCTGTGGTTTGGTGACGATTGCTACAGCAGCAAAACCTAGCCTATCCTGACTGATACAGCGTTGTATGTGATTCCTGATTTGCAACATACTAAAATGTATGTGTATTTCCTGAGTAAACTAGTCCATTTTTTTTGCCCAATGGCCAAACATCATTTTAACCCTGCCATCTTGAAAGTAAGTGTGTTTATAAGGAAAACTGGGGAAGATAATTTGTGTAAATAAGTGTGCATTCCCTTTACTTCTATAAAAGCAAGTGATGGCACGGATCTTAGTGATTAATATTCAATAGGACCATCCTTGCCCATAAAGGATAGTTCATTATATGTTGTAAATCAAACCTGTTTTAACTCAGTTAATTCTGGAATTAGAGTATAGACAGACGCAACATAGCAAACAGCATCCACCTATTTCATGCCAGCATGAAGGTCCTTATAGGAGGTCCTCTGGGCACACACTCTGTAAACAGAAGGAGCATCACTCATATGAGTGGGACAGACATCTTCTGACACTGTCTCCTTCCAAAACTACACCCACCTGAGAGTGAACACATTGTTCTCCCAGAAAACGTAAACCCATGAAGCAACAAACCCTGAGCCATGACTCAACCTCCCCTAACCTCCCTCGTCCATCACCCTCGTGGTAGGCAGAACTGAGCCTTCCAAGCCTCTCCAAGAACCAGAAAGTGCTGGTTCCCAAAGTACATTCTTCTCTGCACAAAGGGATATTGGAAATACATGAATGGGAAAAAATGGCTCAGAAAAATAAGAGCTCACCCTTCTCAAATTCTAACCACGCCATTTTTGAGGTTAGAAGAAAATCTCTGTTGCTTTTTCTTTTTTCCTTGCAAATCTAAAATTCCTCTTTTCAACCAAGTTGATATGGGAAGTATCATATTGGGAAATATGAGAGAAACAGCTTCTGAGTTGTGGCCAACCAGTCCAAATGCCAGAAGATATTACCATCAAATTTCTAGGCTGGGAGAAATCTGCACAGTGAGGTGCTTACCCAGACCTATCTTAATCATGATAGGTATAATTCAGTCACTATGCAAGCAGGGCCACTCATGAACTGGTAAGAAGCTGGAAAGAAAACAGTGCAGAAGAATTCATTCAGGAAATTCAATGTAGTTTGACTACTATATTCAAAGGTAATTATTACTATGACATAGATCTACATTTGTTGACCTATGGAAAGTTGTTACAAACAGTATATCATTTGATTGCATTTTTATAAAGCTTTGTGTAGATGTATTTTCTCTTAAGTTAGAAAAATGTAGCTATGTCTGTCATTTTTATAGATCTGGGCAATGAAATTAAAAGATTTCCACTTTCCTCTTTATAATTTTCTGTGTTGCCAGAATTTTTTACATGCATTACTTTTACAAACAACAAGCATGGTGGTGGGGGAACAATCCATGGGTAAAAATGAAAGTTTCATATTAACTCAATTTAATTTTCAATTCATTCCTCCAGTCTTCTATCCAGTTGTGTGCGGTTGATTTGGGAGATGCAACGGTGCAGGATACGTCACTTACCTAGTGGTTAATGAGAATTTACCATGTATCTATTACAGTTGAGGGTTTTTAGACACAGAATATTCTCCTCTGAAAGTAAATTCATAAACTGGCAGAATGCAATCTCCTTTTGTTAGTTTAAGCTGGTCTTATTCAAAAGCAAGGAACATCTGTTCCTCTCAAGATCTTTACTGGAGGTTTTTCTGATGGTCTGCTTTCTAATGAGGCTTATGACTATACTCTATCACAATTCAAAAAGCAACCAATTCGGGGGAACGGTCTGGCTCAGTGGTAGAGTGCATGCTTAGCAGGCACGTGGTCCTGGATTCAATCCCCAGGACCTCCATAAAAATAAACAAATAAACAAACAAATAAATAAATAAACCTAATTACCTCCCCCCGAAAAAAGTTTAAATTTTTTTAATTTAAAAAAAAAAAAAACAATAAAAAACCAAAGAAAAGAAGGTAACTAAGGTTCTCGGACATGAACTGCATGCAAATGCATCATTAGCCTTGGCCTTGTTTTTCCTTTCCCCAGAAGCACATATTTCACTTTAGGAGGCTCTTCAGAGCCGTCACAACCCTTTATCCAAATGTAATGGGGAGAAGTCTTTATCCTCAGAAATATGCTAAATGCAGGGAAGTGAAAATTTTACTTTTACCTACAAATACTAAAGTACAAACCCTTTAAAGGTGGAGACCTTTTGATTATTCCCACCATGCGGGGTAGAGGCCCAATAATCTTTTTTTTTTTTTAATTGAAGTATAGTCAGTTACGATGTGTCAATGTCTGGTGCGCAGCATAATGTTTCGGTCCTACATATACAAACCTATCATTGTTTTCATCTTCTTCTTTATGATAGGTATTGAATATAGTTCCCTTAATTACGTGCTCTCCGCACCAAAAAAGACAGAAATTTCTTCCCAATAATCTTTTGACTGGATGGATGGAATTAAATCCCAAGAAACTTGAGGAATGCCTTAAGGCATTGGTCTATAAATTACATCACCTACAGTTAAAGAGAAGAGCAGGACAGAATAGTTGTCCTGTCTGTGCTGACATGGTAACATTCCATGGAAAAAATTCAGTGACTACTTGTCCAAGTCTTTCAGAGACCATGAGAATATCCTAGGGAATAATACACTCTTTCACATAAAATAAAAAAATTCCAAATGAAAGAAACATGGTTTGAGACAGAGTACAAGCAAGTTTGACAACCTCCCCACCTCCGCAAATTTTACCACCACCACACCCAGCTGCTCTGAATGGAATGATAATTAGCATAAGAAGTAAAAGTTTCAACTTAATAATACCAAACGGCATAGCGTTAAAAACATGTTATCAAGATTTAAGAAAACAATTGATAAAAGAAGACATCAGATAATCTTGCTCAAGTTGAAGCGATAATCCAGACAAACTTGGGCATGGAAAGCGTTTCCGAACTAGCACAAATAATAATAAATTAACTGTGCTCATAAAAGCACTCTTTGTTTTCTTCCAGGGCAGAACTTGTTATAAATTTCTTTAATTAATTAAGATTTCAAGGAAACTAAGGGAAAACAGCAAAGCTCTGGACAACATGGTCAAGATGATCACCAAACACTTCACAGACTGGCCATCTCCCAGAAACCCAATTTAACATTTGGAAGTGTTATTTCTCTGTAATATTTCACTCCCCATTGAACCACTGGAGATTTACAAGCTATTAAGAAATATTTGGCATGCTAATGAAACTTTGTTGACATCTAGTGCCAGTGAATTCAGTCATTGTGCTGAGTGTGGATATGCTGGAATTTCTAGTTTGAAACAGTATAACCTGGTTACACTATAGTTTGACTAGTATAACCTGGAATCTAGTTTGAAATTCCAGGTTATACTATTAGCCTAAGTCAACCAGAAACAAATGCTTTTTTTCTAATTTACAGATCTATTTGTTGCTGGGAATACCTCTGACTTACTGAAGCTGAGGATGTCATAAAAGAATGAATCACTTTAACAAAGCTGACAAACGTGTCAGTTTGGGCAACATAAAAATCTACCACGAGAAAGACCCAAACAGACAGACAAACACACACCGCATATGGAAAGGTATCCCTAAAAGTCAGTTCAACAAGAATGACAAAGGGCTTTTTATTCCGGGATTTGCCTCTGGAAAGATCGTACTTGTGTGCAGGAACTCAGATTCCATCTGTTGCTTTAGAACCAGCAGGCTTTATTGTATTGACTTTGTGCTCTTATCTGATGGTAATAAATTCCTACCAGAGTGAAACACCAGCTTAGCCACTGACCCCTGCTGTTCAAATCAGACAATGGAGCAGGTCTTTCTTCCCAGAGACACTCTGTGGCTTCTGGACCGCCCTCTGTGAATGGCCTTGGGATTTTGCAGTCTCCATTCAGGATTTCCTAATGTGAGCAATTAGGAGATGCTTCATTTCAAGAGCCTCATCAGCAGTTGCAACACATCAGTGAGCAAAAACTACTGGGATCTCAGACACAGATGGGGAAATTGGGAAGAAATGAGCAGGGGAAAGTAGAGAGAAAGTATCCACAGGGTTCTTTGCATATGAGGCATGCGCAGGAAAGATTTCTTTAAGCAAGAGTGGCGAGTGGACTAGATGTATGCAGGTGACACTAATTTCTAGTTTTTGAGCCCCTGAGACCAAGAAATTAATACTGGTCCAGCAAATTTGAGACTTTATGCTCTAAACAAGTATCTGCTGGTGAGGATACCTGCACTGAACAGAAATAGAATCTCTTTCCCAGAGGTCCATGCCACTGAATCACCCCAGGAGTTTTGTTTCTTTTTCTTTTTCTTTTGCTTGTTTTTGTTTTGAAGCAGAAGTAGCCAGGGCTGCAAGTAGGACATGCCATGTCCTAGCTCCATCCTTATTCCCAAAATGTCTAGGGTAAGGGAAGAAATAGAACAAGAGAAGAAACGGAAATTGGTCTCTTCCGAGACAGACAGCCTCCATAATGTGCCTCTAGCTGTTCCTGAGAGAAGCATCCTGTCAAACAGCTTTCTCAGTGCATCCCAAGTCAGCTTTGAATAAAACACTCCAGGGACTGGGGAAGAGCAAGAAAATGATCTGTTGCACTAGTAGATTATCACTGTACGTGTAAAAAAAACAATTTTTTTTGCCATTTTGGAGCAACTGTTTTTCAGTCATTTTTTACTGAGCCCCAAAAGTATCCACATCCTGTGCCTGCAGACTTTTCTCAAAGAGCGGGTTCGCAGATGCCTCGGGAATGAGGGGTTCCAGTGACTTTGAGCACCACCTCCTGCCCCCAACCAGAGCTCACACAGACTCAAGCAATTACGGCTCTCGCCGGGGGGCTCCTTCTCGGCCAGGTGACCGGCAGGGAGGGTCCGGGAACCGCTTCTGCTTCGCCTGCAGGGAACCATCGCCCTGCGCCCCGCGCCAGGGCTCCGGCAGGGCGCCGACCACAGTCTTGGTCTCCGCCGCCCCTCCCGGCTGCTTTCTCGGCCGGCTCGCCAGGAGAAAAGGGGGCCCTGGGCCCCGCGCCGGCCTCGGCGGGGACCGGGACAGTGGGCACCGCCAGCGCCGGGCCTCCCCTACGGCTCCCGCAGCCGCCGAGTCAGAGCCTCCCTGACCCTTCGTTTGCTCTTCCAGCTCCGACCTGGGGCCGCCGGCCCCTTAAACCTTAAAAGAAGGAGATACGCGCGAGAGCTCGGGTTAGCAGTTGGTAAACTGCGCTCAGCCTTGACTTTTCTTTAAATGTGAGACAGACGCTCTGCGGTCACAAGCCGGGACCCCGGCATCGAAAATCCGCATCTGAACCCCTGGGGTCCGAGGGCCCGAGGGAAGCAGAGTGCGCGGCAGGGGAGCTGCGGGCACCTGCCCCGCGCGCGTTTGCGCCGGGTACCTTCCTGTCCAGCCACAGTCGGTGTCCTAGCGGGTGCGGGTGCCGGGAGCGCCGAAGGCGAGAGAACAAGGTAACCCCTTCCCCGCTACACATTAAAAAAGAAAAAACCCAGCCTCACGCCCAAAGTGTAAAAAATATAAAAGATCTCAGAGCCTCCATAGAGTGAAAGAAGCTGATTTGCAACCCTAAAAGGGGCTGGGGAAACCATCTGTTTTGGGTAATGGCGCCCCCAGATGGCTGCCGCGAATCCTACGAAAGACGCTGGGGCTGGCTCACCATTCCGTCCCTGGGGAGCAGAGAAGGGCAGGGTCCACAGTCCCAGGAGGAGGAGACGTCACCCACCCGGGCGGCCTGTGAGGGGATGAAAGCCAAACAAACCACGCTGTCCTGGTCGCCCAACAGTTCAGGATGCATCGCCACAGCCGCCCGTTCAGAAGCGTCACCCAGCCGAGGCACATGCAACACCAGTAGCTGTGCCTTACGTTGTGTGACCAGGTTCTAGTCACTTAATCCCAATGTGCCTCAGTTTCCTCGTGACCATTTATTTGCAAAACAGTAATAATCACATCCACTTGCCAGAGGTGATTTCCGGGGACCCTTGGCCAGTCTGTTAGGCGTCGTCGGCGCGGGTTGTCCTTCTCTGTGTTTCCCCGGGGCGCTCCAGGCCTGCCCTCTGAAACTGCATCCTTCCCCTCCACGAACAGTTGCAAAGGCTTACAGCCCAAGAGGCCGTACATTTTAATAGACAGTGTCGAAAGACAAGCTTTACAATCTAAAGGAAGGGCAGGTCAGTGGTGTGGACATGCGGGGGCTACGAAGCTTGTTTCCAATTCGAGGTTGCCCGCCACCTGTGCTGGGTTAGGAGAACGGAGACGTCGGCTTATTACACGTGCCGTTCTCCCCCTTCGTGGTTGCACTCCCTCTCGGAAATGAGTCTGAACGTCTATACCCTACTATTCGTGAATGGGGTTGAGAAGCTGTTTCCCCTGCTCTCCGCCCAGGCAGCACAGACCGAGGGGTCGGCAGCCCAGGGCTTGGAGACCACCCCTGCCCCCGCCACAGTCAGAATCTCTAAGCATGAGAGTTAGGGTCCTGCCTGCCCAGAAACAGTTTGCAGCCAGCAAAGGTTTAACCAAGCAGCCGAATTGTTCTGGAGAGATTTGGCAGAAACTTTCTTTGTGCCTCAAGATTCTTCAGTGCCTTGACTACAGAAAACAAACAGACAAGCGGGGCCAAAGCCAGAACACTGGTTGCCGAGATCATCAGGCCTGCAGCATTCAGGTGGGAAGTGGTTCACTCCGTGTGCGCGCGCGCGCGTGCGTGTGTGTGGTGGTGGCGGGGCCTGGGGAGGGGGGCCCAACCCCAGCACCTGGGACCCATGGGACACCCCTTCAAGCAGGTAGCCTGGCTGGGTACTTCAATCCTTAGATGAGTGGGCACCCACCATTACTTACCCTGGGTTTGGGCGAATAGTTGGTGTTCCTAAAACCGGCAAGTACTAAATGGACTCCAGGAGAGTGGGGCTGAGTGGGTGGGTGGGGAGGTAAGGGTGGTAATTCACTCTCCATTTGTGAAAACAAAAGCCTTTGGCGGATTTTGATAAATTGCAAGGCTCAGAGGAGACCTATAGGCCCAAGGGCCAACACGGAGCGCAGGAGTCCGGGTTAAGGAAGGCGCCAAGGGGCTGCACCACGTGCGCGCATCTCTCTGCGATGGCACACCTACCCGAGATGGGCAGACGCGCTGGTCACCAAGCATCTGCGTCTGTGCGCTCTTAACGACAGCGGTACGCGCTCGCGTCCCAGCTTCGGTAAAAGGTTATTCTGCTGTTGCCTTGCCATCAGCTGGTCCCGCGGGCGCGCCTGTTGCATGCGCACGCGCTTGGCCGGCGCCACTAGCGGCGGAAAGGAAAGAGAGTAGGGCACGACCCGAGGTGAGAAAGGAAGACGCAGCTCAAGCAGAGTGAGGTCTAAGCCGGGTGGCGCGGGTGCAAGGAAGGGCCGCTACCCCGGAACCCGGCCGGCGGGAGCGGGACACTGGGCGCGGCCGAGATGGAACCCCTAGAGCGGCTTTCGGCGCCCCCTGGCGTCCAGCGGGGCCGCGTGGGCTCCCGAAACAGTGCCTCTGGCCGCACGGACCCAGGGACGCCTGGGCCCCCAACCTCTCCTTGGTACTCTGCCGCGCACCGCCTCAAACCAACCCCACCGGCTTCCGGCTCCTTGTGCCTCGAGCTCCTTGAGCCCCGAGGGGGTCTGAGAAGCGGAGGCGACCCAGGGGAGGGCGTTGGGCCTGGGGGCGGTGGAGGTTTGAGGGCCCTCATCCCAATCCCGGGCCCAAGTCTTAGCATCTCTCAAAGCTCAGGCTCTGATTAGCTGTTTGGTTCGATGTGCTTCCGTTTTACCGGGGGTTTATTTGCGAAGTAGTTGGTACTGGGGAGCGGGGCTTTTAAGCATCTCAGTGCTTTAGTCAAACACAAAAAGGCCCAGGACCGATTCGGCCGAAGAGCGGCCTTTTGCTACCGGCCCCGGCTCTTTCCCCTGAGAGCCCCGGCGTCAAAGGAGAAAAGACGCAAACTGGGCTTTTAGGGACCCAGATTACTTGGGTCAGAATCAAAAGATGCTCTCCTTCCAGGAGGCGATTTCCCTGGTGTGTTCACGGCCAGGAGAGGGTAGGAGATTACACAGAGTGGGGTTTCGTCACCCCACGTTAACCCCCTCCTCTAAGCAGTGGGACCACATAGCGAGCCAGGCGACTGAGGCCCGGGGGATCGCCAAAGCCAAAGCATCTTCCGGAAGGAGGGAAATAGAGAAGCTGCGGCCGGAGCCTACGGACGGCTCGAAGTGGCCAGGAAGTAATAACAATGCGCCCACCTTACATATGAAAGAAGCCTGGCGGGCTTGCTCTCCCGGGATTCCCTCTGGATCTGCAACGCCACCCAGCCAGGGGGCCTGAGGAGGAGGAGACGATCTGCCTCAAGGGGAAATTGGGGGCGATTAGGGGAGAGGAGCCCCACCTCACACACACACACACACACACTTTCTCTCTGCTGGCACCCTAGTCCAGGTTTACAGCTGTGAACTTACTATTTGCAGTCCTACAGGGCACTTCAACTCCGCGAGAGCAGAAGCCGGCCTGTTTGTTCGCCTCTGTACACCCCGCACTCAGCACGGTGCCCGCTGGCGTGGGTAGAATGGAGGAGCCAATTCTGCCAAGACTTCCTCTTCTGCCTTCCACCCCCACCCCATCCCAGGCTGCCTACCTGGCGCACTTTCTGCCAGCCCCTCGTGCCCCGCACCAGCCCCTCTCTGAGAGTACACACTCCAGAGGCCCGGCGCCAGGGCCAGAGTGTGTTAGGGCCCGTGATGCCTTCGAGCGCTGAGTCATCCCATCCCATTCGTTTAAGAAGGGAGGCAGGTTTCTTCTCCCAAACCGGGAAATGGTGGGCAGTTGTGTGACACTACGAGACTCCGTAGAGGCATTTCCTCAATAGCATAATTTTCTAGACTTACCCAACAGAATAACACCCGCAACGTTTGATTGATAGTTCATTTTTCATGCAAAAGTTTTACTCATACGACTCTATTTGTAGACATTCTGATTTTTAAAAGAGCGGGCGGGAGCACGCCGTACGGGAAGGACAAGGCTGGGAACTGTGGCCGGGGATGCGAGAGGAAACCATCCAACCTCGCCGAGGCGGCCACGGGCTGGCAGGTCCCGGGCGCGAGCCAAGGGCACAAAGAGCCAGCAGGCCGGCTGCTGGCTCGCGGCTCCCGGGAACGCTGTTCTGCCCCGCAGCCCCGGGGCCCAAGCAGAGACTGAAGGCTGGAGTCAAACCAACCCCGACCCGGGCCTCCCGGGGGCGGAGTGCGTTCCCTCCCGGACCTGGCGACAAGGCCGCTCATCGCGCCCCCCGTGTCCCCCTGTCTCTCGCAGCCCGCTCGTTGTTGGGGAGCAGCTGCCAGGCTTGTCTGTTCGTTGTTTACAGCGTCCCAGAGCGCGAGCCCGGCAGCATCGGGGGCGGCGGGGCGGGGGGAAGGGGGGGCCGGAGGACGCAGCCAGAATTTCTTTCCAGGGAGTGCGTGAGGGGCATTCTCAACGCAAAACCAGATCAAGAGAGTAGTGACCAACCCTCCTCGGATTACTCTCCACTGGCTCCTCCCTTGCTCCCCTCCCCAACTCCGGATTTGCATAAAAAAGGCCAAGAAAACTCTGGCTGGGCCCCAGCAGCGGATCACTCTGCTCCCCCGGGTCGGAGCCCCCCGGAGCTGCGCGCGGGCTTGTAGCGCGGAGTCTAGCTCAGAGCGCCTCGCCCGCGTCGTCCTCCCCGCACCCGGCGTCTCGGCGCTCCCGCCGTCCCGCCGCCCGCTTTCCAGCGCAGCGAGCGGGTCCGGGACGAGCTCGGGCCCCGGCCGCCTCGTGCTTCCCCGGCTCGGCTCCCTCCGCCCCCCGGGGGTCGCGCGCCCACGATGCCGCAGGGCCCCGGCTCGCTGCTGCTGCTGGTCCTCGCCTCGCACTGCTGCCTGGGCTCCGCGCGCGGGCTCTTCTTCGGCCAGTCCGACTTCTCGTACAAGCGCAGCAACTGCAAGCCCATCCCGGCCAACCTGCAGCTGTGCCACGGCATAGAGTACCAGAACATGCGGCTGCCCAACCTGCTGGGCCACGAGACCATGAAGGAGGTGCTGGAGCAAGCGGGCGCCTGGATCCCGCTGGTCATGAAGCAGTGCCACCCGGACACCAAGAAGTTCCTGTGCTCGCTCTTCGCCCCCGTCTGCCTCGATGACCTGGACGAAACCATCCAGCCGTGCCACTCGCTCTGCGTGCAGGTGAAGGACCGCTGCGCTCCAGTCATGTCCGCCTTCGGCTTCCCCTGGCCCGACATGCTCGAGTGCGACCGTTTCCCCCAGGACAACGACCTCTGCATCCCCCTCGCTAGCAGCGATCACCTCCTGCCGGCCACCGAGGAAGGTAAGCCCTCCTCCTTATCCTCGCCCCTCCCCGGCCAGCTCTGCTAAGGCTTTTCGGGGGTGTTCTCACGGCCCCCGCCCGCCCCACATCCCAAAGCTTTCCCGCCTGGGGTGCCAGTCCCGGGCGGGGCAGACGCTCTCCTTGCCCTGGTGTGTTATCTGGTGACAAATTTGAGATTACCCTGCTCCCCTCTGCAACACACACCCAAGTCTCTTATTCTCTTCCCGAGTTATACCCGTTGCTCTTTCTTAGGGACAGTTTTTAAAAGGGAGGGGCAGAGAAAACGTAGAACTAAAAGAGGTCTTTCCCTTGTAGATACATGTACAATTATTTTTAAAGCTGCTAGCATGGGGGCCACAACGGAGAGTGCTGGAAAGAGTCCTGCGTGGAGGAGTTGGCGGTGAGCACCCTGGCCAGAGCATCCTGGCCTGAGTCTCAGGCAGCACGTTCTTACCACTGGGCAGGATTCTAGGCGCAGGAACATTCCCTACAGGCAGGATAGCCAAAATGCTCAGATGGTGTTTTAAGGCACTCTGCTCTTTGCCGATTTCAGCTTTGAAAATAAAAATCCAGACTGGCTCATGCGTGTTGAAAATTGCGCTTTGATTGTATGTAACTGCTCAGGTGCCCAAGAAAGAGGGCACAAAGGGAATCTCCAGGAATCATTTTTCTATCACTGATCAGCTTTTATCGTAGGAGTGGTTTTAATTAACTGGAGAAAATCGTGCAAAAGAGAGTTTCCCAAGTGTTTTAGAAAACAGAGGGGGAGTTCCTGCACAAAAACCATCAAAGCAATGAAAACCTCATGGGCTCTTGATATTCTTCCTGAAAGGAAAACATATACATTGTGTCTGAACTGATTTACATCCCCCCCTCACCCAATGGAAAGGGGGCTTCCTAATCCCCTTCAGGGCTCCAGCAGCATCTCCCTTTCAATCTCTAATTGTTTTCCTACAGCCATCATTAGTTAAAGAAAATGCAAAGTTGCTCAGCAATCTTTCCTGGCAGGCACCGCGAGTGTGCAATCATCTTATTGGCTAGATTTCTAATTTATTGCAAATGTTTGGCATATTTCAAACATTTGTCCAACATATACCACAGACCAACCAATACAGGTTAGTAACATTTTATATACATTCCTAGAGCTCCTAATTGGAAAAGTTTCATTTTGTTTGAGAGAGGGGAGTTGAGGGCAGTTTTATGTGTGTTGCTTTTGTTTTTATTTTTCACGATCAGCACCAAGCATGATACACTATATTTCTCCAAAAAGCCATTTCCCCTTAAAAATAAAAGTTCATGTTCTTCAAAATCCGCTCTGCACTTTCTCTAATTTGATAAATAACTTCTATAATGAGTCACATAGTTTGTTTTCCTGTGAAAATTCAATTTCATATTAAGGAAAATCGAATTTCACCTAAATGTTAGAGACAGCCTGACTACATTATAAATGGGAGAAAATGAATATTTTCTGCTTTTCCTTTTTCCCAAGAAATCAGACTCTTCTGAAAGAGCCTTTAGCAGGCTCTCTGATAATTGCTCACATTCCTAGGTTCGGTTAGACCCCAGAGACAATTAACTTTCGTTGGCTTCAGGAAAAGCTTTGAGTTTTCTGTTTGTTTGGGTTTTGTTGTTGTTTTGTTTATTTCTGAGAGTCTGAAACAGGCAAAGAGAGGCAAGAAGAACCAGCAGCAGGGAGGAAGCTAACAGTGAAAGAAAGGCTGCTTAACTCAAGCACAAACTTTGCAGAAAGCACGAGGTGATGGCACCAGTGAGAGCAGGTTGTAGTGGTTAGCGAGGTGTGCTTCCAGGTGGAAAGAGCCCAGATGTGATCCTTACGCCAGCCACCTCTCCGTGTCCGCGAGTTGGAAATACCTTGAAATGACTCCCCCGAGAAACAGAGCTCAGCTGAGAGCCCAGCCGAGGCCAGGCGGCCCTGGTGGCCTGCAGCTGAGAAAGATGATCCTTTGGCCGGAGTTTGTGGCTGCTCGTTTTCCAAAATCCCTCAAGGGCCTTTTAGAGCTTTCTCCTCAGAGAGGCTTTGGGACCTACTTTTGCAGAGACTGACTTTGTCCCCAGACTGGGAGGAAGAGCTCAAAGCTGCAGGCTGGCCCAGTTACCTGTAGCTACACAGCGCCCGTTGCCTGGGGATTCATCATGTATTAAGCACAGCAAGTGGGCAGCTTTGCCCATCAAAAAATGGGAGACATGGGAGACTTTCTTAGGAATGGGTGTTCCTTCTTTTGTAAGGGAGACGGAAGCTGGGGTCTTACAGGAAAGACAGTTGCTGCTCTTGCCTGGATGAGCCCCTGTGAGTTGTTTACAAATGCCACCTGCTGTTCCCCTTTAAGGAAACTTACTAATTTGTCACGTTTCTAGCTCCAAAGGTATGCGACGCCTGCAAAAATAAAAACGAGGATGACAACGACATAATGGAAACTCTTTGTAAAAATGATTTTGGTAAGTAACACACCACCACCAACGAAACAGTTCACATTCAGAAGTTTTATTTCGCAGCACAACCTAACGGTACAATTCATTAAGATGTGACTAAATAAAGGGTAAAAATATCATCACGGCTTATCTCTCCTAAAATCATCTAACTTGCTAGTTTCTTCCCTATGTAACTATCTTGCACTGAGTTGTATCTTTTTAGGTGACATTCATTGTTCCTGTTCAGCAATAATCAGATAATGAGAATGGTTCAAATTATGAATTTTCAATGGCACTTTCTTCATTTCACTTTGGCTTTTTCTTGCCAACAAGCATAATCCTGGGCCGTGTTCTCTTTAAGTCACTTAACATATGTACTAGGGAAGGAAACATGTAAATATTAACCCCAGACAAACAGATTCCAGGCATTAAGTTGACCAAAAATAAAAATTTACTACAGTGCCAAACAGAAATCTTTTTACTTTATTCATAACTCATGAGGCTTTGCTTCTCTGTGTTCTACCATCAGTGTATATATCCAAGGTACTGGTTAGTAATCTGGCGGGGAGAGTGTTCTTACATTTAAAAAGAAGAAAAAATAAAGCTAGCAATTTACTTTTGGCAAGATACGTGAAAGGTGCTGTGATGACATGGTGCTTGGGGACAGTAAATAATGTGTGTGATATGTGATCCAATTCTGTGGATTATAAGTCAGTACTATAAGAGAAAGAGGGTTAGAGACTGTCCACCCGGAGCTCTAGCAGCACCTTATCTGCCATCCTCAGGCCTCCGAGGGGAGGGGCCACCTAGACACAGGATCAGCATTAAATTCCGAGTTGGGGTGGCCAGGAACTTCACCCAGACTCCTGCGACTCTCTTGTTTCCATCCCATTCCAAGAGTAGGCACTTTTTGGTGTGTTTGAGAGGTTGGTGCCCTTTAAAAGTGTTTATTCAGGCAGAAGGTTGACCTTATTGGTGAACAGAGATGGTCCCTGTTCTATCAAACACTAACAGACTCTAATCTATACGAGCATTTCCACATTCTCGACTAAGTTCTAGAGTCTGAGAGCAACCACTCGCCTTCCAGGTTCCGAGCCCAGAGGTCTCAGGCCTGGCCAGGTCCCTAAAACTCTGGGAACAACCCGTTCCCATCCTTACAACCCCAGATCTCTGCCAGGAGGTGTCCTGGGTTAACCTTAGCTGGTCCGGGATTGCCATTGCTGTAGGGGAAGCTTCATCCTGCTGAGGAAGGGAAGAAGGAAGGAGGCAGCTCTAAGTCCCAGCCAGTCCTTCCCCTCAGCAAGAGCCACAGCTGGATCATAGGGTTTCATGTGTCTACATTCAAAAACATACAGCTCTCAAAGTAAGGAAGGGCCAGAAACATTGGCAGCAGCAATCCCAAATCTCCAGAGCCTTTCTGAACCCAGTGCTTAGCTTCCATGCTACAAGATTTTATTGAGGGTAAAACAATATATATAATTT
This sequence comes from Camelus ferus, assembly GCF_009834535.1. Taxonomy (NCBI): domain Eukaryota; kingdom Metazoa; phylum Chordata; class Mammalia; order Artiodactyla; family Camelidae; genus Camelus; species Camelus ferus. The sequence goes on along the minus strand of NC_045697.1, from coordinate 109,700,062 downwards.
TAGTAAAATGTATATAAAATATCATTTCCTTTAAGCAGCTTATGGGCTTTGCAGTAGATTTAATACAGATCTCTCTCCTGGCTTCCATGAAAAAGTTGGTTATATCATGGGGCTCCAAAACAGTTGAAATTAGGGCACGCGCATACACACACACACACTCACACACATACACTACCTACTGGCTTTGTGGCTTTCCTTACAGAAGATCTCCTTCCTAAGGATGCTATATCATGACCTGGGCCAAAAAAAAAAAAAAAAAAAAAAAGTGTGTGAGTGTGTGTCCTCATGCCGTCTCTCCTTAGAGGAGAAAGCCTTTCAAAACGACGTAGAAGTCGTTACATTTAAGGTATCACACATGCAGATACCTCACAAGCTTTGTGTTCTCCACATTCATTTTGTCCCAAAGGGGATAATAAACCTAAACTGGAGGGGGTGCATCACGTAGGATGTATAAGCGGTTTCCCACATCGCCTCTGTACTTTGGAGGAGTCCTAAAAAGGTAATAGGAACAAAAGTAGAAATCTGATGCATTTAACTTGAATCACCCACAAAAGCGTGACACCCTTCCTCCGTGCGCTTCTGAAGTACAGGGAGCATGTGGAACACCTCCTTATTCTAGTGATAAAAGCACTGGCAAAGAAAGAATAGCCCAGAACTACCAGCCTATGTAGGTAACCTTCTGTTGGAGCAGGTAGTATCATCACCTCCGCCTCCTGCCGCATCCTGCATCCGCGTTCACATCTTCCCACGCAGGAAGCTATCTGAGCGCTTTGATTCTCCCTATTCTCATCTTCTCCTGAAATCCTCCCCCCTGGTTAAAAGGGGTGATTTTTCTCATGTCTGGAGCTCAAGAATGTCTTGTTTGACCAGGTGAAATCTCACGCAGGCTATAGGCGAGGCTCCCAGGTAGCCTTATAATCACTTCTCCCACCGTACATCTTCCCCATTCCCAGCCCTTAGGCAGAGGCTGTAGGAACATGTGATATTTCCATGGGACTTATCTCATGATAAACTCTGAGAACTCGGTACTGCAGCTCAGATGCGTATCAGATAAAATAATGGCTGGCCAAGTCACAGCATCCTTGGTTTACCTGGTTGAGCATCAGTCATTGCCTGCTGGACTGGAAAAGCCATGCTTAGTCAGATTCTCTTTCTGAAATAGAAAAAAAAAAAAAAAAAAAGAAAGAAAAAGAAATCCCCAGAGCAGTGATACCCACACAAAACCCTCTTCCTCTGTTACTAATTTAAACAATGCATTAAACTCCATCCGTCAGGAAGGTCACACCTGCATATCATCTATAGGGAACAACTGTTAATGTCACCAAGGGTCTTAGGACACATTACAGTTTCGTGTGTTAATGCGCCAACCAGGACAAGAAATCTGATACTCTGCCTTCAGAGACCACAGAAGTTAGTGGAGGAAATCTGGGGAGCAGAGTTCTGAGAACTAGACTCAGCCAGGACACAACCTAACTTGGTGACCTCCTATGAGTCACTAAACTTCTCTGGCTTTCAGGCACTTCATATATCAACAAGAGATTTTAATTGAATGATTCCTTCGAACCTTAAAATTCGATCCTTTCCCTGCCTTCATGGAGTCTTGAAATTTAATTCCAGCATGTATGTTTGGAGGGTTTTCTTTCCCAAAGCATACTGTTCATGACCATAAAATGTGTCTTTTATAGTAAACCACTTACTTTTGGTCTTAGCATTCTAATGAGCCTACATACCCCTTTTGGAAACAGGACATATATGAGCTGTAAACGCCTTGGCCTTGGACGGGCAAATGATAGTATCTGAGGATGAGGTCTTCAGAAAAACACTTTTACAGCTAAACATGTTGTGCTCTTAAAAAGTCTTGGATATTTTTTCCTCCTAGTTACTTTACCAAATCAAATGCAGCTGTAAGATCAGTGCTCCGTCCCTGTAGTCTGTTCTTTAGAAAACAATGATTGTGTGATATAATTCTCTTACAGGTTTGTCCAAAAACCTCTCCGACAATATAAATTGAGTTTAAAGTTTACAGCCACAGAAGGATTGTGTTTCACCTTAGAGTCAGGCATTTCTTTTTCATGCTGAAGTTTCCAATAGGGGAAGTCGTTTGTGGAGGAGAGCACAAACCACATGCAGCCTGCATACAAACACAGGAACACAAGGGCGAAGGGGGAAAAAGAGTCAGTTGAGTCCCGCAAAGTCTTTAAAAGATGGCGGATTTGAAACAAAGTGCCTGGCAGAGCCTTTGAGGCTTTAGAACCGGAGCCACCTGCTGCCCTGGGCTCCCAAACCCCTACCTGCAGCCCCTGACAGTCTCATTAGCCCAGGGGCGGTGGGCTGTTTTCCCTGCCCGGAGCCGAGTCCCACAAACATGCAGCAGGATGTGTTCCCTCATTATAACTGTAATTCTGTCCCCTCTTGTCTTCGTAGCACTGAAAATAAAAGTGAAGGAGATCACCTACATCAACAGAGACACCAAAATCATCCTGGAGACCAAGAGCAAGACCATCTACAAGCTGAACGGTGTGTCCGAAAGGGACCTGAAGAAATCGGTGCTGTGGCTCAAGGACAGCTTGCAATGCACCTGCGAGGAGATGAACGACATCAACGCGCCCTATCTGGTCATGGGACAGAAACTGGGCGGGGAGCTGGTCATCACCTCGGTGAAGCGGTGGCAGAAGGGGCAGAGAGAGTTCAAGCGCATCTCCCGCAGCATCCGCAAGCTGCAGTGCTAGGTTCCCCGCGCAGCCCGGCTCCGCCCGCCCTACCCTGTCTCCTCCGGGACCTCAGCGCTCGTTTCCCAGGCACAGTCCCTGCAGCTCCGGCCCCAGCCCGGAGCTGCCCCCCTGCCCTTTGCACGTTTGCACCCCCGGCATGTCCTGAGTTGTAAGGCCCTCAGAGGCATCAGCAATGGAGAGCTGTTTTCACATAAAGGAAAAAAACCCACCCAAATCATGTAGAAATATTCCAACTAATAAAATCATGGCTATTTCTACGACGTTTTAAAATAGCTCATGTCAAAACTAGCTTCGCCTAGGTGCAGCTGGGCCTTGGGTTTGACTTTGTTGGTTGGTTTGGTTGGGGTCAGCCGATTTTCACTTTCCAAGGCTGCCGGAACGTGCAGAGAGCTCCGCTTTGCTCTGTGGTTCCAACTGTCGTGGGTCCAAAACCCGGTTGAGATAAAGCTGGCTGTTATCTCAACATCTCTTTCGGCTTCAGCCTGATACTCAGCGCCTACGTCTTGTAACAGCTCACTTGGCATTTTACATCCCTGTCGGGAACTGACAACTGCAGTACGTATCGCTATTCCAGGTAGAGTATTTCCATTTATAAAAACCACATTAACCACCGTAGCATGAGTTCTTCAAATAAAGGGCGACGCAGACAAATGTTATCATTGACCTGAGTACTTTAAGCTTTGTTTAAAACACTTTTTCCTTAATTTTGCAAATTAAACCAGTGTAGCTTCCCTGTAATATACATAGTAGTTGACTTGAAAAAGTTGTACAAATATTGCTTTAACCAACACTGTAAATATTTCAGATAAACAATATATTCTTGTATATAAACTTGACATCCTGTTTTACCAACTCCTCGTCTTCTGTCTTGTCTTCTTCGTGGGAGGAACTGGGAAGGGAGCTGTCACCTCCCCACAGTTTGAAGTGTCTGTTTCCTAAGTGATTCAGAAAGCGTCTCCCCCCTCCGACAGCTCCGCCTGGTGCCTCACATCTCACACAGACCCTACCCCTGCGGAGCCTGCAGGAAGGCGGAGATTTGAGGGCTCTGCAGAGGGCGTTCCTGCTTTTGTCCCTTCTCAGCAATCCAGCGGCAGCTCTGGGGCAACACTAGTCTAAAAACCTAAGGTTCACGAGCTCGACGGTTGTGCTTTTTCATTTCTGCAGATTTTTATAATGAAAAGGAATCACCGTTGTAAAAAATGTTCATTCTTTCCCCACTTACACTCTAACCTTCCGATCAAGAGAGCCATGATTTGAAGAGTAGCCATGGGGAAGCAGGGGATAGGAAGGGGAGGATGAAAATAACCAGCATTGAGAGGAGAAGGGCATCCATCCATAAAATGTCCATCCAGACGCTTCATTGTTTTGTTTTAGGAGCCTCCAGAGAAACTCTAGTAAACACAGGAGTAAAGTAAGGCTCAGAGGGGTTAGGTGGCGTGGCTAATATGAGGCAGAGCCAGAGCTGAAACCAAGGCCTTTCAGGCAACAAATCCTGTCTTCTATTCAGTCCACGAGGGGTTGTAGAAACAGAGTGGCACTCATCTATTCAGCAAACATTTACTGGGCATCTGCTAGGTGCCTGGCCCTGTCTAAGTGCTGGGGACACAGAAGTTAGTCCTTGTTCTTTTGGCGATTACATGAGAGAGTGAAAGAACATAAATAACCACGATGATAATTACATATTGACAGGTGAGAAGCTGCATGAAATATCAGGACAGGTAATATGGGAGAGCAACGCAGTGTCCCCATCAATCTGAAAATTTTAGTGGTGTCCGTGTGAAGCCTATACCTGGTGGCATTTTGTTGATTTCGTTTGAAAGTTTCCTGAACACACAGCCATGATCTCTCTACAGCCCCTCAAGGTCTTCTGGAACCAAAAGTCAATACAGCCCACTGCCTGCCTGAGCTCTGGGATTTCAGTGATCCCTTTCATTCCCCTCTCAACTCTGCTTCTCATATGATTCCACAAACACATGGGAAAGCCCTCTTCCTACAGGGCACCCATGGACCAGAAGAGGGATGTTCACATACCAAGGCCATTACTCATTTCAAACATTTGAAACAGGGAACTAGAGACCCTAGAAAAGGAAAAAAAAAAGAAAGAAAGAGAAGATAAAAGACAAAAGAAACAGTAAACCAAGGATTTAGGAATCAGAAATAGGAAGCAAGTACAACACAACCAAAACTCGTGGAAAGAAACAATTTGGAAGAAATTGATCTGTCTGAATGCTCCCTCTCCAATCAAAGCAAAAGCCACCTGCCCGTATTAAGGGATGCGAGATCTCCAGCTCTGGAGAGGTAGTTAGTGCCAGACATGTTTTGAGGAAGTAGCAGAAGTAACACTCTAGTGTCTGCCTCCTGCCATATATGCCTCTCTATGGAGCTTCCATCCCCATCCACCCCTTGTTCCCATCCTTGATAAAGCTATGAGCCAATGATACATGCCAGGGCAGAGCGGGTAGGTTTGGGGTTGATTTTTCACTTTGTTTTATTATTTTCTTTTGCATGATGATTCAAGTATATATATATGACTCATTTATTTTTGAAATAATCATAACTGTATTCTTTTTTTTCTGGCCTGAGTGTTCACTGTAAAAAAAAAAAAAACTGTTTAACAAACAGCAACATGGGTTAAGACAAAAATGCAAATGAAGCAAGTTACAAAAGTACACTGCACAAAAACATTGGAAATACGGCTATGTCCTCCAGCTCAACAACACATACAATAAGTGTCAGAAACACTCACTTGGTTCAACTTTTAGATTTCAGTCATTTGAGAACTATTATTGTCTGCGTTACTATGTGCGAGACACTGCACTGTGGTAGATGCGTAATGATTCAAGTATATATATGGCTCATTTATTTTTGAGATAATCATAACTGTATTCTTGATGAATTTTTCACCTATCAGATTTATTTGGTAGGCAGATGAAAACATGAATGTTCATCCATTATTGGGGGAAAAAAGCAAGCAATCAGAAAACATGGGATTTCTGGCTTTCCTGATGATTCATGACCTGTTAATAAATGGCTAAAATATCCCCAAATAGGAGATCAGCCTAAAAAGAAAAGTTCAAAGATACAAAAACTACACATCTATTACACATGTAATTCTTCTTCCCTTTCCTAAATAACTTGAGAAATGAGTTGTGGTACAAGGACACATTTTATAAGACTTTTGGGGCAATATTTCCCAAAGTTACCCACTGTTTAAAGGTTCTGTCTATGTGCTCTGAAATTCACAGGATCCATTTTATCTAACAGCACTCTCCAGTCTTCATTCTCTACTTTCTCATCAAAAGATAATTTTTTTCATATTTATTTCTTTATTTTTGTTGAAGCAGAGTCAGTTTACAATGTTGTGTCAATTTCAGGGGTACAGTATAATATTTCTATCATCCATATACATGCGTAGATTCTATTTCATATTCTTTTTCATTGTAGGTTACGATAAGGTATTGAATAGTTCCCTGTGCTATACAGAAGAAACTTGTTGTTTACCTCTTTTATAATAGTAGTTAGTATCTGCAATTAGTATCTGCACAGCTCGAACCACCAATTTCTCCCTTCCCAACACCTTTCCCCACTGGAAACCATGTTTGTTTTCTATGTCTGTGAGTCTGTTTCTGTTTTGTAAATAAGTTCATTTGTGTGTGTGTGTGTCTCTCTCTCTCTTTTTTTTTTTTTTTTTAGATTCTAGATATAAGTTATTCTTTCTCTTTCTGGCTTACTTCACTTAGAATGACCATCTCCAGGTCCACCCATGTTGCTGCAAAATGCATCATTTTATTATTTTATATGGCTGAGTAGTATTCCCTTACATATATATACCACAACTTCTTTATCCAGTCATCTGTTGTTGGACATTTAGGTTGCTTCCATTCTTGGCTATTGTATATAGTGCTGCTAGGAGCACTGGGGTGCATGTATCTTTTTGAATTAGAGTTCCCCCCAGATACATGCCCTGGAGTGGGATGGCTGGATCACACAGTAAGTCTATTTTTAGTCTTTTGAAGAATCTTCAAACTGTTTTCCATAATGGCTGCACCAAACTACATTCCCATCAGCAGTGTAACAGGAGGGTTCTGGAGGGCTTAATTCTATGATGGGCAAAACATTGTATTTAGGGTGCCAATAAAGCAGGAGTTCCCAAAACAGGAAAAGGGGGGAAAGCATTTGATCTTTGATTTTTGATTTTTTTTTAAAGCATTAGAATAGTTACCATAAAAGAAAATTAAACCACTAGATTCTTACTTATACATTTTAAAATAAGTTTGTGGGGTTTTTTGTTTTCAGAATGAAAATATAGGGGTGATGTGGGGACATAATAATACTCTTTTCAGTGTTTTGGACTTCTAACGATCTTAATAACACTCACTTACTGCTGATATGGAAAGAGGGGATAAAGTTCTGAGTATAGCATGGTCCCTCCATGTTTTCTGGTCTAGCTCCTTTAAATTCTCACCCTTTATAGACAGCCTGTAATGTGAGGCTAGAAAATAAAATTTAAACCCAAATCAACTGAAACCAGTAAAGTTACACACTGCTCAGCAGATCCAGGCCATCAGCATGAATCCTGAGCAACTTGTTATAGTATAAGAAGGAGTTACCCAGGCAAAGGAGAAAGTGGGAAGGCTGTGTGGAGAGGGGACAAAGTGGATAAACAGCTCAACAAGTAATGGAAACTTCGAAACCTACTTTCAGCAAGGGACTGAACAAACAGGTAGGCAATAAAAGCAAACAGAAGACTCAAACAACACCATAAGCCAACTAGACCAACAGACACCTATAGAACTTTCCATTAAACAACAGCAGAATACACATTTTTCTCCAATTTTAATATGAGTGGGCCAAAGATGGCCCCTATATTTTGGCTCTTATGTTGTTTACTTTTTCATCGCAGGTTGGCCACCATCAGCTCAAAGCAAAACTCAAATTCTTACCTATACAATTGCTTTAAATATATCCAAAGTAAGTACATTTTAGCCATTTAGAGTATCTGCCTATTTTGCATACCCTGCAAAACCGTATCCAATATCAGCAAGTCACAGAGAACATAAACCCTGAGGGTATAAAAGAACCCAAAGCACTGCCGCCCCTCAGAGCTCTCTGACTCAGAGACACCACCCCCCATCCCACTGCTGAGTGACATCACCTTGACGCAGAAGTCTCCTCTCCACTCCCTTCTTCCCTGAGAGTTCACTTACCTTCTCCTCCATTTGGATGGTGGCCTCTGTCTCTAGAAGTTCTGCTGTGAGGGACTTCCCCTCTCATACAGCCCTGTCCAAATACCACCCAAGAAGCCCATTATGCACTATGGCCATCTCATGCTTGGGTCTTTCCTTGATCAGTCTCGAAATCCTTGGACTCACCCCACAAGTGCATGTGGAATGTTCTCCAGGATGGACCATATGTTAGGCCATATAACAAGTCTCAATATATTGAAAAGAGCCCAAATCATGCGAAGTATCTTCTTTAACCACAATGGGATGAAATTAGAAATAAATAACAAAAGGAAATTTGGGAAATTTACAAATATATGAAAATTAAATACCACATTTCTAAGTGTGTTTGAAATTAAGCTGAATGAAAACAAAAAGTGAATATACCAAAATGCGTATGATGCAGTTAAAGCAATGCTCAGGGGGAAACAGCTGTAAATGCCTATATTAAAAAGGAAGAAAGATCTCAAATCAACAATCTAAATTTCCACTTTAAAAAACAGGTAAAAAAGAAAAACTAAACCCAAAGCCAGCAGGATTAGAGCAGAAATTGATAAAATTGAGACTAGGAAAACAATAGTGAAAATAAAGTTGATTGTTTAAAAAAAATCAGCAAAATTGACAAAAGTTTAGCTAGACTGACCAAAATAAAAAAAAGAGAGAAGGCCCACATTACTAACTGTTAGGAATGAAAGAGGGATATTTCCACCAACCTTGCAGAAGTAAAAAGGATTATGAGGGAATACTATGAGCAATTTTATGGCAATAAATTAGATAATGTTAACGCATTTAAAGAAGAGCTAATATCAGTCATTCACAAACTCATCCAAAAAATAGAAGAGGGGAACATTTCTCAACCCATACTATGAGGCCAACATTGCCCTGAGGCTACAACCAGACAAAGAAATCCCAAGAAAAAAGACTACCAGCCAATATTGCTTATGAATATAAATGCAAAAAGCTTCAGCAATCCAGCAGCCTATTAAAAGGATTATACACCATGACCAAGTGGGACTCATCCCAGGAATGCTAAGTTGGTTTAACATATAAAAATCAATCAATGTGATGTATTATATTAATAGAATAAAGGACTAAAACCACATGATCATATCAATAGATGCAGAAAAGTGCTTGACAAAATTCCACACCCTTTCGGGACAAAAATTCTCACTCAAAAAACTAGGAATAAAAAGGAACTTTCTCAATGTGATAAAGCCATCTACAAAGACCCCACAGTTAACCTCATACTTAATAGTGAAAAACTGAATGCTTTCTCATTAGGATCAAGAAAAAAAGAGTAATATCTACCCTAAGTATTCTTATTCAACATATTACTGAAAGTTCTAGCTGGTACAATAAGGCAAAAAGAAAAAAAAAAAAAAGTGGGGAAGGAAGGGAAGGGGAAGGGAGGGAAGGTAAAGACGAGAAGGAGAGCGCAAGAATCCAGCTCAGAAAAGAAGCAACAGAACAACTACTGTTCACAGATGCCATGATCCTGTCAGCTAAGAAAATCCTAAGAAATCCACTAAAAAAACTATTAGAACAAATGAGAGCCACAAGGCTATAAAATACAAGATCAACATCCAAAAATCTAGTGTAATTCTATCCTCTAGCACTGAACAATCCAAAAATAAAATTGAGAAAATGATTCCATTTACCATAGAATTAAAAGAAGAAAATGTTTCAGAATCAATTTAAGAGATGAAGGGCAAGCTTTGTACACTGAAAATTATAAAACATCACTGAAAGAAATGAAAGAACTAAATACATGAAAAGACATCTATGTTCATGAATTGGAAGACTTAATATTGCTAATATGATCATACTCCTCCGAATAGGTCTACAGATTCAATACAATCCCTGTCAATATCTCAGCTTCCTTTTTTGCAGAAATTGACAAGCTGACTCTAAAATTCTCATGAAAATGCAAGGGACCAAGAATAGCTAAGACAGGAAAAAAACAAAACAAAAAAACCAAAGCCAGAGGACTCACACTTCCCAACTTAAAAACTTAATACAAAGTTGCAGCAATGAAGACAGTGTGACACTGGTAAGGATAAACCTGTAGATCAAAAGAACAGAATTGAGAGTCTAGAAATCAACCTATATTATACTTATGGTCAATTTATTTTGAACAAGAGTGCTAAGACAATAATTCAATGGGGGAAAGCATAGTCTTTCTGACAAATGGTACCTGGAAAACTGGATATCTGCATGGAAAAAAATAACGTTGGACCTTTACCTCACACTATATAAAAATACTAATTTTAAATGGATCAAAGACTTAAGTGTAAGAACTAAAACTATGAAACTCTTAGAAGAAAACATAGCAGCAAATCTTCACAGCCTGAGATTAGGCAAAGATTTCTTAGTTATCACACCAGAAGCACCAAACAAAAGAAAAAATAGGGACATTTAAAATATTTGCGCTTCAAAACAGACCATCGAAATAATGAAAAGGCAACCCACAGAATGCAAGAAAATATTTGCAAATCATATACCTACTAAAAGACTGGTATCCAGAATATAATAAGAACTCTTAAAACTTAACAATAAAAAGACTAGTAACCCAATTTAAAAATGGGCAAAGGATCTAGACGTTCCTCCAAAGAAGATATACAAATAGCCAATGATCACATGAAAAGATGTTTGACATTATTAGTCATTAGGGAAATCACAATGAGTTACCACTTCACACCCAGCAGAATGGCTAGAATCAAAAAGCCAGAGGATGTGGAGAAATCAGAACCTTCCTACTTCACTAGTGGGATTGCAAAATGGTACTGCTAATTTGAAAACAGCTTGGCAATTCCTCAAAATCTTAAACCTAGAGTTACCACATGACAGAGCAATTGTACTACAAATTGGTGTAAGTACTCAGGAGAATTAAGAACGTATATCCACAAAATCACTTGTATCTGAATTTTCATAGCAGTGTTAATCGTAAGAGCCAAAAAGTGGAAACAACCCAAGAGTCCATCAATTGATGAGTGGATAGCAAAATGTGGTGTAAGTATATAATGGAACATTATTTGGCCATGAAAAGAAGTGAAATATTGTTACATGCTACAACTGGGTAAACCCTGAAAACTTAGGCTAAGTGAAATAAGCAAGACACTAAAGACCACACGGTGTACAATTCCAATTATATATGAAACATCCAGAACAGGCAAATCTGTGCAGATAGAAAGTAGGCTGGTGGTTTCCTAGAAGACAGAGGATGGGAGAACTGGGGAGACACATCTAATGAATATGGGATTTCTCCCTGGGGTGATGAAAATGTACTGAAATTATATAGTGTTGATAGCTGCGCGGTTGAATCATACACTTCAAAAGGATGAATTGCATAGCAGGTGAATTATGTCTCAAGTCTGTTATTTAAAAAAAGGGGGGATCCCAAGGCTTAAGATCACACAGAGACTGTGTTATAAATGAGACTTGAAAGTTTGCTTGCCTCTACATCCCATTGTCTTAACCATCAACTACACACCTGGGCTGCCTTCTTTTTTCACATTACAGACCTTCTAGAGAAGGTCAGCCATCCTATGGAGTGAATTTGCCCAAACACCAGATCTCTGTCTCTGCCCCTAACTTTTCTCCTGAGTCAGGGTGTGCCTCACACAGTGGACAACCCTCCCTGTGTGGCCTCGAGAGGCCTTGGAATCAACCTGTGTTAAATAAGTCAAATTTAACTTCCCCCTCCACAACCTCTTCTTCCTTGTATGAGCTGCTCTTACTGGGAGTTATTCCTCGCCAGCTGCTGCCCTTTTCATTCCTCGGGCTATTTGGAAAGAAAAGACAATTAACCTCCCCCCCAAGTCCAGTAAATGATGAAGTTTTTCAGGCTCAGGTTACAGCTCTGACCATTCCCCTGGCTGACTCTTCACCCAGAGGACATACTCCCAGGAGATTTGTCACTCTCATTTCACCTTAATAACATCTTAAGTATCTTCTTAGGATATGGACACAATAGCAACTAAGGGGAAACAATAAAGACTTTATCTCCCAAAACTTCTAAAGAAGTGGGACCCTGACTCAAGTCTTGCTGTGCAGAGATCACCCATGCCTTTCTCCACGTGAAACTTCCTTTGAGTTGATCTCTTAAGGTCATCCCCAAAACTATGGCCATTCCGGTAGAGGTCTTCAGGAAAACCTTAAACTGGTAAAGTTAACTAGTCCCTAAATTACCCGAAAACTGCTTGTATAGCTTCTAAAATTTTCCTTCTTTTGAGATCCAGCCATATGTGTTGGCTATAAAACTTAAACATACAGAAGTCATTTTATGCCAAGATATTAAAATTTTCAAATAGCCATATTTAGACAAAATGCCCAGCCCCCAGTTTTTTGTTTATAACCGTTTAGTTACTTAGAATAACTGAAATCTTTCCCCGCCTCCCTCACACACACACACACACAAAAAAAAGCTAAAATCAATAACGAACAATCCAAAATGCTGATACTCCATTTTTCTGATACTGTAAAATAATGTGACTATGTGTTTTATTTCCATCTCTCCACCATTCCAACTGTTATATGATGGGCTGGGATTACTGCATTTATGGAATAAATTAGAAAAGCAGCTCTATTTCCAGCACTCACACGTGCCACATATTTTCAGCAGTTATGTGGCTAAACACCAAAACTTATGCTCCTTTGAAACAAGGATAGAATAACAGGCAGAAAGGAACAGACTCAAGCCTCACCTTGATGCTGTTCTCCTCCCAATCACATGCAGCATCCTCCAAGTGATGCCAGAAGTATGTCCCAGTTCTGATGAACAGAGCCACAGCATAAAACAAGAAATAGCATATGCACGTTCTTGGCCCAACTGCATGGAGCTATGTCAAAGGCACATTTTGGGCCTCTTATTTTAAGTTTGTAAAGAAGCACAGAGTTCTCAAGGGTCCTGTAATGTGTTAGAAGGCGAGAATCTGTGGCCACAGTGACAATAGCTCCCTCTCCTTCCTGAAAGAAACTCTGCAGGCAATGGGCTAAGGGAAAACATCTGTCCTGGAAATGTGACCACACCACCAATTCCATCTGGCTCCAGGCCAGGCATCGTGCTAGACACAGTGATGGAATAAAGATGTAATCATCCAATGAATGGGTCTCTGCTCTCCCAGCCTTGGCAATTGGTGAGTGACAGACATACGGGCCAGCACCTTGAACTCAGAGCAGTCTGGAATAGAGGCAAAAGCAAAAAAGTTCTGGGAACGCAAGGTCGAGAGAGGCGTGTTCCCACGCGGGATCTGGGAAAGCCTGGTGAGAGAACCAGGTTGGCCAGGCCCTTCGATGGGGGGTAAGGGATGGGACTTGTGCAGATCCAAATGAGGACAGCCAAAGGGGGTTCTAAGCAGAGGGGGTGGCCCAGAAGTCGTTATTTGTCCTTAACTGTAAGTGAGGGGAGTGACAGTACTCCTACCTCATCGGGTGGTTCTGAGGATGAAATACACAGAAAGTACCTGGCGTTGGGAGGCACTGTAAAAAGCTTTAGCTCTTATGGTGGCGGGGAGCATAAAAAGTAAGGCCAGAAAGGCACACTGGAAGGCTTTGTACCCCAGAAAATACTAACTGTGTCCTCTTGGCATTGCTTCTATAACTGATCTTGTTCCAAGCCCCCAGGTAGGACAACTCACTCAAGTCAAGAGAAAATAGAAATGTTAGTACTTCTCTTCCATGGGAATGTGACTCCTGGGGGACAGAGGTGCCATGCGATCTTGGCAATTAGCCTGAGATGGAGGGATTTTGATGGCAAGTCCTTGGTCCTAAAGGGAAATGACAAATACAACTTCCACATCAGGACGGGGTTTCCTGGGGGCACCCCCATGAAGACAGGGCCTCCCACCCCACCCAGGGATGAGGGGCTGGTGGGGCAGTGCCGCAGCCCTGCGTTCTCAGATAAAACAATTACCCTCTTCTGACTTACATGTCTTCATCTGCAAACAGTAGATGCTCATGTCTGTTCTGGCAGGAAGGAGGGGGTCATTTTGAGGATTAAAGGATGTTGGACACATGTAGCTTGCTTAGCTCAGTGCCTGGCACACAGCGGGCATTTGAAAAATATTAACTCTTCCGATGTGAGAACGGTGGAGAGACCGGCTTTCCTGGGACAGGCTGATTTCTAACTTAGTAAAGGTAAGACTTCCTAAAGGAGACACCGGGGAAAGGAAAACAAGGAGAGGCGAGGGGAAGGACCCTCATCCAGGATTTAAATGTGGTTTTCCCTCCTGCTGAGAGGGGCCCCTGTGCTCAATAAACTAGAATGACCCTAGCTGAACTTCCAGGCTTGAAAGTATAGTTGGTCTTTAAAAGGAGTTCTTTTTCAAGATCAATTGTTCAGCAGAACTGAAGAGCTCGTGCTCCAAAGAGGCTCAGTCCTAAAAAACCTGCAGGGAAAACCATGAAAAGTGGAGACCGACCGCCTCTCCACAGGGAGCAGGAGCCTCATACAGGCTGTTGTCTGATCGCTGCAACTCTGCTGCCTCCTCGACTTTAAATTAACCCGAAATCTGAGAACCTGAAAGCTGAGCTCCAGCTAACAGTATTTAAATGAACCGGCTGTTACATGAACTTTAAACCACATGTCATTTGGTCGTAGGGCTGCCCTGGGCCAACAGACATCAATACAGAGAGTTCCCAGCTCGCAAACGGATTGTGTTCCAAATGTGCATTTGGAAGGCTGTGGTTTGAAAGGCAGAATACACTTTCCCAAAGAAGCGACGTTATAAATGGTGATTAGGGCCACACGCCAGCTCACAAAACTCTGTGTAACCATAATATAACTAAAGACTGCACATTTTTGCCAAAAAAAGAAGTCAATAATGCTCCAGTGCTAATTATTACAGAATGAGATACACAATAAAGTTGTATAGCTTTCGTTTGTCTTGAGTACTAGTGATCAAGCAAAAGCAGATTTAATTAAGGGGAATGTAAAGGGCTACCCAGTGAGGCTGAGGGGCTGGGGAACACTGGGACTGGAGACAGGAGCCCTGGCAGTTGGCAGTCAGACAGGCTTGCATGATTCCTGCCAACTCTAAGGAGCCAGCGTCTACACCTGAAGACCGACTATCACCCAGAGGAGGATGGGAGGTGGGGTTTGGGAGACCACTAAGAAGCAGTTAGCCTAGTGATCTCTACACGGCCACTCTGTCTCCCAAGGTAGAACCTGGTTTCAGTGTCCCTCTCCTTTCAGGGATGATCACCCCCATTAATGACCCAGTCTGCCCTGACCCCAAGAATCCCTGAAGTGCAGAACTTTTGATGCCTCTTTCAATTCTGATTTCTGAGGCCAAGCAAGCTCTCGATCACTCACATTGCCTGGCTCGTTTTGAACCTGACACTTCTGCCCTCAATTAAACCGAACCTGCTATCGCCACCCCTTCACAGAAGGGAGATCCCACCAGGTGCCTAATCTCTCTCCCTCCACCACCCTGCTCCACATGACCAGCACGGCACTGGGCTGAAGACATTCTGAGTCACCTATTTTAGCTGTACTGATAAGGATGCAATAGAAATAGGAAAAAGAGGTGAGAAAGAGGAAAGTATCACAGGAGAAAAGAAAGTTACTTGGAGAAGATCATTTATCAAGAATATGGTGGTCTTACAAATAAACGTATTTACAAAACAAATGAACTTATTTACAAAACAGAAACAGACTCAGAGATGTAGAAAACAAATTTCTGTTTATGAGGAAAGAGGGTGGGAAGGGATAAATTGGGAGTTCAAGATTTGCAGATACTACTATACATAAAATAGATAAACAAGTTTCTTTTGTATAGCACAGGGAACTATATGCAATATCTTGTAGTAACTTATAATGAAAAAGAATATGAAAACAAATGTATGTATGTATATGTATGACTGAAACATTATGCTGTAGACCAGAAATTGACACAACATTGTAAACTGACTATACTACAATAAATATATATATATAAACACAAGTTCCTACCATATAACACAAGGAACTATATTCAATATCTTGTAATAGCCTATGATGAATAAGAACATGAAAAGGAATATATATACATACATATGTATAACTGAATCACTATGCTGTACACCAGAAATTAACACAACATTGTAAACCAATTATACTTCAATTTAAAATAAATAAATATGAATAATCCTAAAATTTATATGGAATCACAAAAGACTCAGAATTGCAAAGCATTAGTGAAGAAAAAGAATGAAGCTGGAGGAATAATCATCTCAGATTTCAAATAATACTACAGAGCTACAGTAATCAAAACAGCATGGCATTGGTACAAAAACAGACATATGGATCAATGGAACAGAATAGAGAGCCCAGAAATAAATCCACAAACTTTTGATCAATTAATCTTTGACAAAGGAGGCAAGAACATACAATGGAGCAAAGACAATTTCTTCAGCAAATGGTGTTGGAGTAACTGAACAGCTGCATGTAAATTCGACGTAGTTAGAATAATCCCTCACACCATACACAACAATAAACTCAAAATGGCTTAAAGACTTAGACATAAGACAAGACACTATAAACCTCTTAGAAGAAAACATAGGCAAAACATTATCTGACATAAATCTCAGCAATGTTCTCCTAGGGCAGTCTACCCAGGCAATAGAAATAAAAGCAAAAATAAACAAATGGGACCTAATTAAACTTATAAGCTTTTGCAAAGTAAAGGAAACCATGAGCAAAACAAACAAACAAACAAAAAACAACCTGTGGAATGGGAGAAAAGATCTGCAAAAGATGGGACTGACAAGGGCTTAATTTCCAGAATATATAAACAGCTCATATAACTTAATAACAAGAAAACAAACAACCCAATCCAAAAATGGGCAGAAGACCTAAACAAGCAATTCCCCAATGAAGACATACAAATGGCCAATAGGCACATGAAAAAATGCTCAATATCACTAATTATCAGAGAAATGCAAATCAAAACTACAATAAGGTATCACCTCACACCAGTCAGAATGACCATCATTAAAAAGTCCACAAATGATAGATGCTGAAGAGGGTGTGGAGAACAGGGAAGCCTCCTACACTGTTGGTGGGAATGTAGTTTGGTACAGCCATTATGGAAAACAGTATGGAGATTCCTCAAAAGACTAAAACTAGACTTACCATGTGATCCAGCCATCCCACTCCTGGGTATATATCTGGAGGAAACTCTAATTCAAAAAAATATATGCACCCCAATGTTCATAGCAGCACTATTTACAATAGCCAAGACATGGAAGCAACCTAAATGTCCATCAACAGATGACTGGATAAAGAATACAACTCAGCCATAAAAAAGGATAAAATAATGCCTTTTGCAGCAACATGGATAAGACTGGAGAATGCCATTCAAAATGAAGTGAGCCAGAAAGAGAAAGAAAAGTACTATACGATATGTGGAATCTAAAGGAAAAAAAAAAAAAAAAAAAGGACAAATGAACTTATTTACAAAGCAGAAACAGACTCACAGACATAGAAAACAAACTTATGGTTACCAGGCAGGGAAAGGTGGTGGGAAGGGAGAAATTGGGAGTTCAAGATTTGCAGATACTAACTAATACATACAAAATAGAAAAACAACAAGCTTCTACTGTATAGCGCAGGGAACTATATTCAATATATTGTAGTAACTTATGAAAAAGAATATGAAAACGAATATATGTATGTTCCTATATGACCGAAGCATTGTGCTGTACACCAGAAATTGACACAACATTGTAAACTCACTATACTTCAGTAAAAATATATAAAATAAAAATAAATATATAAAAAAAATTAGTTAATTTTTTTAAAAGAATATGGTGGTCTTTTGCAAGATCAAACCCTTAGGTGGCACTGTCAGCCTAAGGCAGTTTGGCTGGGAGAAAGGGGAAGAATTAAGAGGTGGTCAGAGAATGGGTAGAAAGGCTGAAGGGGTCCACTTTGCATTCAGTAATTTAACATATACAAGGCATCCCTGTAAAGTGTGCACTCTCAAAGAAGTCTTCTATGCAAAGGTACAATAATTAATTCTCTTCAAATTACAAAAACATCTCATAACTTTCTTTCTTCTGATTGATTAGTTTACATCCCTGGACCATTTTCTACTGATTTTGATTTTTTTAAAGTTTATTTCTAACAATTCTGTTTATTCTGAGCACTAATTTTCTGACAGCTAGACATAGGCAAATTTTCCTCGTCCATGGCTTGCTTCTTTTTAGGTAACTTTCCGTTGTATGGAAATTTTACGTTTTAACATAGACTAATTTATTAATCTTCTTTATAGTTTGTTCTTTTTGAGTTTTGTTTAATATATCTTTACTATCTTTTTTCTTTTTTTGAAATATATATCTTTACTCTCTTGAGATGATAAAGATATTATTTTAAATCATCTTCTTAAAGTTTTGCTTTTTAAACCACCTGCTTTGACTCGGTATGCTGTAATGTTTTTTTTCAGATGGATAAGCTAATTACTAACTAGCCCATCCTTTCCCTGTGGATTTGCCCTTCTTCTCCTAAAACTGGTTTCCTATAAATACTAGGAATATTTGGAATCTTTTTGCTTTGTCCTATGGAACTACTTCTCAGTTCCCATACCATATACCATATTTGTCTAGCTAGTCTGTTTTTTAAATTTAATTATTTGGGGGGAGGTAATTACATTGATCGATTGATTGATTTAATGGAGGTACAGGGGGTTGAACCCAGGACCTTGTGCATGCCAGGCACGTGCTCTACAACTAAGCTATACCCTCCCCTCAGTCTAGCTAGTCTTGATGCCATTTTGTTTTTCAAGCACCTTCTTGACATTAGCTCATTTCTTCTATTACATCATTACTATCACCTCGGGGTTCTAAACCAAGAGAGGACAGGAGGGGGCACAGACTATGGCTAATATGCTGAAGAGATTACAGCTAAATAACAGGACAATGATTCCTCCATCCCACATTTATGACAGTCAGCCACCAACCATTTGATTTGGGAAACAAAGTTGCAAATTAAATAACTTTGGTTAGGTGAATGACTCCAGACAGAATGGTATAAACTTACTGGGACAAAAGGAATCAGTTCTACCCACCAGGAATTTGGTCACAAAAGGAATTGGGTATGACAGGAGAATAACTTAGAGCAAATCTCTCATTACCTACCATGAGGATGAGAAATAGACTTTTTAATTGTGGAGCTGAAGCCAGAAGGAAGAAAACCAACCACCTCTGGGTTTATGTGTGTCTCCAATGAAATCTGTAGATATTTCCGGTGTCAATGAACCAGGAAACTTCTGGATTTTTTTTTTTTTTTTTTTTTTGGAGGGGGAGGAGAGACTGATTCAGAAGAAGCCAGAATTTGAGGACATCCTGGGCCAGAGAGAAAAAGTGGCCTTTGCCACGTGAAGCCAGGCCAGAAGCCAGGCAGCATGTGCAAATAAACTCATTATCTTTGTTCCCTCCAAATCTGCAGCACCTTCCAGGGCTCCATTGTCAGAGGTGGCAGCACTGTCTGCCTGAATGCCCCGCTGCTCAAGCAACATGTCACCTGGGCACATCCTTGAATGTCAGTTAAGCCCTATAGAATCTGTCACCTAAGTCGCTCAGCTCCATCCACATCCTCCCACCTCCCCCCACCCCATCCCTGCACAGACACTTATACCACCAGGGTCACTGCCACCTTCAGCGGGAACCACTGCAAGAGACTTCTGGCCAGTCCCCTGCACTGGGTCATAGTTGAGCTCCCTCCCCCACCCCACCCCCACCCACACACACTACCCTGAAGCCAGAAGGCAAATCCAGAAATGTCATTTCTTACCTACGACTCTGGAATGACTTCCCACGCTCCTTAGGGTACAGTCTAAACAATTTAACAGGATTTGCACAGACTTTGATCTGAACCCTGCTGACCTTTGCAGCCACTTTCCTGAGTGGTTCTGAGCCCAGGCAGTGGGGTCAGTCTCCTCTGGGTTCAAATTCCTACTGCATCACCTAGTAGCTTTCAAACTTGGAAAAACGTCTGCCCCTCTCCATGTTTCAGTGTCGTCACCTGTAAAATGGAGATAATATCACCTACCTCTTTGGGTTGTTGTGAGGACTGAATGAGCTAACCCAGTGAAGTCCTTGGAACAGGACCTGGTACACAGGAAGCATTTTAGCAGTGCCAGCTGTGACTCCTATTTCAGTTTCTCCAGTTCCTGGTTTTCTCCAGCCTCCAGGCCCTTGCCTCCCCTGTTGCCTCCATCCAGAACATTCTCTCCATCACCATCCCACAGAGCAATCTGTGATGTGAGCAGCCAGAACAGCACTACCTGGGAACTTGCGAAGAAAAGAAATTCTCAGGGCCCATCCCAGGCCTATTCCCTCAGAAACCAGGGTCCAGCGCAGCAATCCGAGTTTCGGTAGCCCAGCCAGGGGCTTCTGATGCATGCCAAGGCTGGAAAAGCACTCACCGCAGTAAATCGTACTGCCTGTTTATTTGTCTCTTCCCCTTGCTAGGCTTGAAGTTCCACAATGGCAGGGACACGGCCCTGGTGTCAGTCAGTCTCCACTGGTAGCTCCTCTATAAGGAAGAGCAACCTACCATACTGAAAAAACAACAACAATTCACAAACTGGAGTCGAATAAGCCTTATTTTGTAAGTCAGACTGTCTCCTGTGTCTCTCTTTGTCTGTCGCCCTGAATTCGCACCCAAGGATTCCTAAAAGCTTGCAAAAGTGTTCCAGCTTGTTCCCAGCCATGAGTCCAGGACTGGGCCCCAGATCAAGGGGGTGGTGGGGACCCCGAAAGTGGAGGGGACCAAGGCAGGTGGTGGGTGATCTCTCAGGGGAAGGCCTATGTCCTGGAGTGGCATGGGGACCTAGAGGTCTGCCTTCTCCCCACAGGGGAGTTTCTCTCCTTTGTCATCTGTGCAGGAGCCAAGTGGGACTCTACCAGGGAGCTGTCCCACGTCTCTGAGACTGCAGATACGGAGTAAGAAGGGGCCCGGGGCAGAGAAAGGCACCCGACTGGGCAGGCAGCAAAGGTTCAGTTCCCCCCAGCCCTCCCGCGACAGCGGGACCCCCACCTAAACGCCTGTCTTCTGATAAACGCTTCTGAGGGAAACTGCTAAGGGGAAAACGTCCTTTCTGATCCTCGCCCCTCTCTCCGCTTCATTTCTCACCCTTCCGACTCCCCACATCTCCTCCCGCACTGTCACCTGGGCGGAGCGCAGGACATTTTACCGGCGAGGGTGGCTGTGAGGATGGCTTCCCGGCAGAGGGCCCCGATACCCAGAGGGTCTCATCAGCAGTGATGGTGACGATCACGAGCGTCCTTCCGCTGGAGGAAGCCACAGCGCGAGCGAGGAACCCGGGCGGGCGCGCCGAGAGGCTCCCGGCGTGGGTACGGGTACCGCGCACACTGCCTGGGGAGGGGAGCCCGCTTGGCCGCCGCAGGCTCGGTTCCCGCCCGCCGCCGGCGCGCCCGGGAGGCCCCCTCATTCGGACTCCGAGACCCTCGGTGCGCCAGACACATGGCGGCGGGGGCGGCGCCGGGGCCGGAGGCGCCCCCCCAGCACGAGCAGGTACCCTGCGCGGGGCGCGGGGCGCGGGGCGCGGGCGCGCAGGGGTGGGGGACACCGGGCCGGGGTCCGAGGCTCGCGCACCCGGGCTGGGGGGCTGGACAGATAGGTCCCCAAGGCCCCAGCCCCACCCGGTGTGAACCGGCCCGGGATGGGGGGGCAGATGACCTTCTGAAGGTGCTGTTGCTTCGCCTCACCCCGCTCACTCTAGGAGGCCGAGCTCCACTCCATTTCTCTCTCCCTTTTTCTTTTTCCTCTCCCATTCCTCCTCCCCTTCCCCTGCTTTCCCCCTTCCTCCGTCCTCTTCCTTCCCACCTGCTCTGTTGATCTAGGATGAGGCTTGTCCTGCTCACCCCTGTGCATTCATTCCCTGCCCTCCGTACTGGCTGCACCCCCTCTCCTCCGCGCTCCCTGGCGGATGCCCCGGGGGCCCAGGTGAAGGCCAGGGCATAAGAGGAGGACAGCTGAGGGACATTGGGTGTACATCGGGCTTGACTCTATGGTTCTCAAACTGGAGCCTGCGTCAGAGCCACTCGGATCGGATCGTTGGTTAAAACGCAGATGGATGGCTGGGCTCTGCCCCCAGGGTCTCTAAGCCTCATTTCTGGAATGGGGCCTGATGGTTTGCAAGTCTGTCTCGTTCCCAGGAGGTGCTTCTGCTTGAACTTTGAGAACCACTGAGCTCGCCACGTTCTTCCTCCTGCTGGTGATGATTTCAAACCCAATCATTAATTTATTTTTCACTGACAGGACAATTTTTGCGCCATGATCTTGTACTAGGAGCTGTGCTATGCTTGGGGTGGGGGGGGGGGATGCAATTAGAGGTGGATCTTTCCTCTGGGAGCTCACCTTCTGGAAAGAAAGTAAAACAAGGACAAAAATAACTCCTATAGGGTAGGAAGAAATGACTGTCCCAAGTGAAGCTTTGTAGAATTTCTAAGAGGCAAGGGATTGCTCCTGGCAGGGGGGATGGGCAAGGCTGATGGGGGTGTGGCATTTAAGCTAGGCCTTGGAAGCTGGGGGAGATCTGACCTCGTGGTGGTGAGGGCCAATGAGGATTCTAGATGAGGTAAGAACAGTACCAGATTGCTTGGAGGTGAAGAAAACTGTTGGGGGGTGGTGACCATGGGGATCGGGGGAACAGAGTGGTATTCACTATGACTCAGGTAGAAATTCAGGGCTCAGGAAGGCCTGTAGTAAAAGGCTGCAGCAGGCCACACAGTGCACTTGAAAGTTACTCTCTAAAATGGAAAAACTAAAAGGAAACTCCATGGCTTCCTTGCTGGTCTCAAATCCAGACCATCCAAAGTGGATTACGGATGAAGAACTTTGCACACCAGGAGGGGCGGGAGACTGGCAGAGTCACTTCTGCTGCTGCTCTAGCTGCTCCCTTAAGGCTGACATCACTGCCTTGCTGTTGCCTTCAGGAGGCATGGCCTCTCTGTTAAGTCTGCCCTGGGAGGGACTCAGCTTTTCCCTTAGACCCCCATGGCAAGGTGGTGTGTTCCAAGGACCACCGGAAGCCAAGATGTCACCTGGGAGCCAATTAGAAATCAGATTCTGAGTCCCCATCTCAGACCTACTGAATTAAAATCTGCATTGCAACCAGACCCCTGGGTGACAGCACATCAAAAGTTGAGAAGTGCTGGTTTAAACCAGACTTTACAAGAGCTGAGGATAACAAAAGGAAAAGAGAGAGAGTTTCCAACCACCCCATAAAAACTTTCTGATCGCCTATATATCATCCTCTCACCCTAAACCTCACCTTATTTTATTTTCCTTATCTCCATCGCCACCTGAAGTGGTCTGTTGGTGAGTTTGTTTCTCTGAGAGCCTCCATCACCTCGGGAGGTCCAGGGGAGCAGACACATCATCTACTTTGCTAGCTACAACAGTTTCAGCACTGAAAACAGCCTGGAAAATGGCAGGGCCTCTGTAAATATTCACTGACAGAATGAATGAGTGGACAAATGAGCAGACAACTCCATGACGTGGGTCACGGTTGGCCCAGCTCCCCTCCGACCTCTCTGTAGCAGACACCATCACCCTATTCCCCATCCATCCTCCTCCCCCCAGCTCAGGCACACCCCCGCGGCCTACTGAGCCAGCCATGCCTGGCGTGCTCTTGAGAATCCTCAAAGTTGGAGTACAAGAGAGCGGTGAGTGTGGATTCCGGGGTCCTCTTATCTGCTTCTCTGAGGTCTGCTTTGCAGGCTCTGGTTTCCCCCGAGAGGACCCACCTCTGCCCCAAACCTGCTCTCTGCCTTGGGGGAGGTCACACACACCCCACTCCCCTCTGTGCACGGGAATTCTGCCCTCCTCCTCTAACACAAATTCCACGTCACTGAACACAGTGCTCTAAACCTAACACCCTCTCCTCCGGCTCACGAGTGTCTTAGGGACATCAGTAGTTTGCATTTACTGTTCTGGCTTTACCACTCCTTGTAGCAAGATTTTTCTAACAAATGGATTGTCATGAGGGAGGAGTTGAAAGTGAAAGGGAGCAGCTGGGATAGGTGGAGGGTATAGCGCAGTGCTTAGCATGTATGGGGTCCTGGGTTCGATCCCCAGGACCTCCATCCATCAATCAATAAACCTACTTACCTCTCCCACACCTCCCCCCCCAAATAAAAGGTTGAAAAAAAAGAAAAAAAGGGAGCAACTGGGGTGAGAAATGATGAGGGTCTATCCTGGGAGGGTGGTGCTCTTCAAATACATCAACTGAGTGTGTGTCAAGCCAGGCGGGAGCTCAGGGGTGGGGTGTGGCCCAGCCCTGCCTACCTGCAGATTCAGACACAGAAATAAACCATCAGTGACTTGCAGTGTGGCAACAGTGGGCAGGGACCCATGGGCCAATAGAGGGGCCTAACCCGAAGGGCTTCCTGGAGGAAGTGGGCCCAGGGTCACCCAGAGGGAGGCTCAGGGTACAGGAAAAGCATTCAGGGGACAGAAGTTTCTGCTTGGTTGAGGCAGAGTGTGTGCAGGGGCCGCCGAGGGAAGCCTAGCCGAAAAGGGACACAGGCCTGATGAGGTATGTTAACAAGGGCAGCTGCTTGGATTATGAGCAGAGGCAGGATAATATGATCAGTCGGCTTTTGATATGATAACCTGGCTGTTTGAAAAGGGGGAAAGGCGAAGGCAAGGTCCTAGGGAGGAGGGGAGCGCCGCATGCCTGGTTCCATCTCTCCTCAGCTCTGAGCGCCTTCCTCCGCCACCCACCTACAGAGTAACAGCCCCTCCCCCGCAGGTTATGCTTTATCACGTTGTGTTTATTTCCTTCTAGAATTTGCTACATTAGGTAATTGGTTTGTTTACTTGTTTATTGTCCACACTTTCATGAGAACAGAACCTTGTCGGTCTTACTCACCATCATATGCCCGCCCCTATCCAGTGCCTGGCACACAGGTCGGAGGCAATAAATATTTGTTGAAGGAATAAAAAAATGGATGGCGTAGAGGCCATAGAGGTGGCAAGAAGTGGTTTGCAAAGTATTTAGAGGTGGGGGCAACAAGGTCTAAGTGGAGGGTTATGTCAATTATGGCGCCCCCAGTTTCTGTGTTGAGCAATTGGGTGGATGGGATGTGGGGCAAATGAGTGAGATGGCAGGCAACAAAATGGGAGCAGTTTGGGGGAAAATTCATGTGTTCAGTTCGGAGCAGGTTGAGTTCCTGTGTCTGAGGGCCATCCAGGTGGAGATGTGTTGGAGGCACTTGTACAGAGGAATCCAGAGCTCAGAAGTGAGACTTGGCTGGCAGAGAGGAGGGGTGGTTGGGATGATGATGCACGGATAGGCAGGAAAGTTCGTGGCAATTCTAGACGAGGAGCAGGAATAAGGAGCGGGCAGACAAACACGATGGCCTGATTTCTTAAAGTGACGTGTGTTCACGTTGAATACATTCGATGTAGACAAGTGTGAAAAAGAAGTAAATATCCCAAGACAGAGCATCACCCATGGACCATTCCTGCTGACATTTCAGTAACCGCTCTGGACGGATCTCTCTTCTGGATGGCTCTGTCCTTCATTCTGTGTAACTACACATTTACATGAATAGGCTCATCTATGCCAGCTGTTTACGGAGGACCCTTTTTCTCCTAATGATATGTTGTGGAAATATCTCTGCGTCAATGGATAAGGCTCTGCACGATCATTTTAAAGATCTATATGGATTTCCTTTGTGTAGAGATAACATAACTCATTAACGAATCCCCCGCGATGGACACCTAGATTGTTGACAATTTTTCAGAACAATAAATAAAACGACATGGGAGGAGGGTATAGCTCAGTGGCAGAGCTCATGTTTAGCATGCAAGAAGTCCTGAGTTCAATCCCCAGTACCTCCACTAAATAAACAAACAACTACTTACCCCCCAAAAGAATTTAATAAAAAAAGGGAAAATTTTTTTAAAAACGATGTGAACACCTGTGTCAGCCTTCCTTGTGTGTTTGTCTCTTCATGTCCTGAAAGAATACTCCTAGAATATTCTATAGTAGAATAGATGAACACTTAAAATTTTGCCAGATTTCTCCAGAGAACTTGTCTTCACATATAGGCACACCTGAATTGCATGAGAAAGCATTTTTTCCCTTGTCATTCTTTTAGGGGAAAATTATACCTCCTTGTTATGAATATTTTTTTCTTTTTAATGTTAGTTTGTATTAAAGTTTCATACATCCACAATTTAAGGAGTCAAATAATTCTACAAGACTGAAAACAACCACACACACACACACACACACAAACCCCAGCAGCCCCACTTGCACTCGCCATCCCTATTCCTGATGTCCGCCCCCCAGAGGCAAAGATTTTCAGCACTTTCAGCCGTCTTTTCTGCTACACACCCCCTATTTTAAATAACACAGTTGTACAGCACCTCGATTTCTAGTCACTGGTGTGGTTTCATTGATCCTCTGCTATGGATGATGAGAACTTTGCTCTCTCACACCAGCTTGTCCCCCCATCCCACTCCCACTCCCTCCCTTTCTCCCATCCTCTCAGTTTAGTTACATCACAAGTGTTGGCGAAGTCTTCATTCACCAGTTACGTTAGTGAATCTAAGTGGGTACCATCACTCTCAGCTGGGTCACACATCCATGCACTACATATGCACCCTGTATCATTCCGCTCTCCCGTGAGTTTCATGTTTTGGCATCCTCAGCTTTCTGTGTACCAGTGCCCTGTTCATCCCCCGACCCTCCCCCGGAATTGTTCCTATCTTCTCGACACACCGGAACACATCGGCTGATCTCTTGGCTTCATCTTTTTCTTGGAGATACACTTGGTGAAACATCATGTTCCTGGTCCAGTCTAGGCTGGCTGCACCCTCAGCCCGCTGCCCAGACACCCATCCTGGAGGCCCCTCCACCATCCTCCTGGGGGGTCCCTTCACCTGGAGGGGACTGGCCTGGTTGCAGCCCAGTTTCCTGGAAATCCTGTTTTTCTCTTTCTCCATTCACCCTGCTATTTTAGTGGAGCCTCCTGAGACAGGAGATGAATTTTTTTTGTTGTTTTTTGTTTTTGTTTTTTAAAATTTGAGATTATAGTATTTCCTTACAAGAGGAACGTTTTAACAAATTTTACATGTGTCAATCAACACTTGTTCAAATTGGGCACACATCAAATCTAGCATTATGGGAGTTTTATTTATTTGGAAGTGAACCTCTATCAGTACAGATGCCAAGATACTCCACAAAACATCCACAGGAACTGTTTTCATCTTTGTAAAATTGTTCACAAACATTTCCTATATAATCCAACATAAAACAGAGAAATGGTACATCTTTGTCTTTCAGTGTGCATACAATGGAAAAACAAGAATACATGTATATTTTACAAAGTAACTAACAGACACTAGCAAGCTGACAGTTTTAGTCTGTAGGTGAGAGGAGGTGAATGCTTTTAAAATTTTGCATGTCTGTAAATATCTGTATTCTGCCTCCAAACTTGAGTGGTAGTTTGTCTATAGAAGTAATTTTCATTCAGAGATTTCAGCATTTCGCTCTGCTGTCTTGTAACTCGTGGAACTGGTGTTCGGAGGTCCCCTGGGCTCCCGAGCTTGGATCTTTTGCATTTGACCCGTGTTTTCTCTCTGGATCGGCTTTTCCTTTTGAATCACAATTTTCAGATTTCCTACTGATGTGATGTGATGTGATGTGGCTCCTTTTTCATTTATGTCCTGGGCCCCTGGTGAGTCTTCTCATTTGAAAACAGACGTCTTTCAATCCTTGGGAATTTTCTTGTATCATTTTTTAAAAATGTCTTGCTATCAGCCAACTCTATTCTCTTGGTCTGGAACTCCTATTTTTTGGTTATGAGATTTCCTGGCCAGATTCTCTAATTTTCTTATATTTTCTTTTTTCTTTTCCATCTCTTTGGGGGAGGGGCAGTTTAGTTATTCTCTCCGAGGGAGTTTCATAATTTATCTTCAACTTTCCCATTAGATTTTTCTATTTCTGTTCTCAAATTTTACGTTTCTAAGAGCTTTCATTTGGTTACATCTTTGAAGCCTGGTGTCCTTGTCATCATGGACACAGAACCAACCCTCTCCTGTCTCCAGCACCTGGTGATCTTTGGCCATCTGCTTGTGTTTAAGTGGAGACACTAAAATACTATTTGGAAGCTCTTGTAAGCAGGAGAGCCTGCTGACAGGCAGGCCGCACTGGAGGGTGACCCAGCAGGGCCTTTTCATAGGGAGAATGGTGACGGTCCACTTCTGCAAGTCTTTTCTCTTGGCCTGGATGATTTCTGTTTGCTGCCTGACGGCCAGCATCCCTAGCCAAGCGACAGGCCTGCCTCTAACAGGCCCCGGGTACCAATAAAGGCCCACCTGCCACACGTCTAAAGATTATAAACCACGCTGCTCCGACAGCCCTACCTGCAGTCCACCCATGACCTGGGCAGCCTGCTTGACCCACAGTTTGTAGGAACCACACTCTCCCCACCTGCACCACTGTTTACACACCTGAGTGGAGCGAGGACCTGCTGCGGCTGGATGTGCATATATGTCTCCCAGAGCTGCCGTAATAGAAATCTATTCCTTCACAGTTCTGGAGGCCAGACATCCAAAATCTACATATCGGCAGGGCCATGAGCCCCCCAAAGGCTCTGCAGGCAAATCCTTCCTTGCCTCTTCCAGCTCTGGGCGACTCCAGGTGTCTCTAGCTTGGAGCTGTGTATCTCCAGTCTCTGCCTCTGAATTCACATGGCCTCCTCCTCTGTGTGTCTTTGGGTGTCAAATCTCCCTCTGACTTTCTTTTATATAAAGTCACCAGCCTTTTGATTTAGGGCCTCCCCTGAACCTTGGATAATCCCATCCCAAGATCTTTAACTTGATGACATCCACAAAGACCCTATTTTGAAATAAGATCACAGTCACGGGTACCTGAGGGTAAGAACTGGACATATCTTTTGGGGAGGGGTTGGTTGGGAGGGACAGCATTCAACCCACCCCAGCACCTAAACCAGGGATGAAGCCTGGTCCCGTCAAACACCCCAAAGATCCACGGTTGGAAGCCGCCCTCCCATCACCCTCTCTAGCCCCTCCTCACTCACCTCCTCACTTTTCAGACTCAGGGTTTCCAGGCAGTTTGTAGCTGCTTCCAAACTACCCCACTGCAGTGGTGGGGAGAGAGGCGGTGCAGTTAGGAAGGGAACCCGGTCTGCCTGGACACCAGCTTTGGGGTGGGGTGGTGGGGTGCAAGTTAACACCTCTATCTCTGATTTCCCAGGGCCCAAGTTCTTCTTTATTTCCTCTCTTTTTACCCTAATCCACCTGAACGTGCCAGCCCTACACCAGCCCTCCTCCATCAATTTCTACTCAGTTACCAAACTTTCAAAAATTTTCTTAAGAGACAGAAAGGACTAAATGGAAATGTGTGTCTCTTTTGGATTAAATTGTAAGTGCTCTTTTTCCTATTCAAGAGGCAGGAGGGAAGGGGCAAGGCACAACCACTGAAGGAATGACACAATGATTGAGGACAGGACAGACTGGCTAGAACCAAGATGGCAGAAGATTCGACTTCCGGGAGACCTTGAGCCTCATGGCGCACCACCCACAGCCACCATGACAGTGCCTTGGCTGACCAAAAAAGGGCAAACATAGGCAGGGGCCAATTCCTGGAAATCCCCGCCCCTTCCCCAACACTACTGAAATAATCCTCCCTCTTGTTATCATATGAAATTACTGAGCCCGTAAAAACTGACAACCCACTCTCTCTTGCCTTCTGAGACAGCTGACAACCTGCCTATGGAGTGTGTATCTACTTTTACTTTAAACTAAACACCCCTGCATCTCATGGCCTCTCTCCCTCTTGCCTTTTGAGATGGCCAGCACTCTGTCTGTCGAATGTGTATCTCCCTGAATAAATCTGGTTTCACTTTACTATGACCTCGCACTTGAATTCTTTCCTGCGCGAAGAGAAGAACCTATTTTCTAGCAATAAAGTTACTAACTTCTTGCCCTCACATATGTTGTATTTTCTTCAGTTTAATTTGTCTTTGAAATATAGGTGATGACAATGTAATTTGATTTTTATGTCCTCAAAATCTACCGATTTTTTTTTTTACTTTATAGTTTCTGGTCTCCAAGTCACACTTAGAAATGCCTTCTCCACTGCGGGATTATTAAAATATTTACTCATATTTACTTCTAGTGCTTTTAAGATTTTCTTTTTTACGTTTAAATATTTGATCCTTCTGGAATTTATTTTGAAGCCGGGTATGTATCCAGCGTTATATTTTTCCCAAATGACTAGCTAATGGTTTCAATGGAACAAACCATTTTTTTCCTCAGTGATTTGAAGTGACCCGCTTATCGTATACAATGGGGCCTGCTGCTGAACTTTCTGTTCTGTTCACTCATCTGTCTTCCTGTTCCTGGGCCAGTAAGGCTTTTAGTTAATTTCTGTGGCTGTATTGTGAATTTCAGTGCCTGAGAGGCCAAGCCCCGGGTCTTCACTCTTTTTCTGAATTTTCCTGGCTATCCTCATGCTAATCCTTCAGATGAATTTTAGTGTCATTTCAATTTCCAGAATATAAATGCTCTTAAGAGCATCGAAGGGCTTACATAATAACATAACAGAAAAAAAATTGTCAGAAAGTAGGTTCTGCCCTAGAAAAAAATAGTGTCCTACGGGGAACTGTTACTAGCTAGAAAAGAGTTGTCTCTAAGAATGTCATCATCACCATCACCATCATTGTCATTGTTTGCTTTTTCCCCAGGAAATAAGAATATTAGTTTCAATACCCCTTGATCTAAGGAAGTTCTTAATTGCATTTAGCAGAAATCTTTCCAGCTACAATTTCCACTCTTGAAGCTTCCCTGGTCAGCAGTAGAATAATTTATTATACTTCATTAAAAATGACTTGAGAACGGGAGGGCACAGTTCAGTGGTAGAGCCTGTGTTTAGCACGCACGAGGTCCTGGGTTCAATCCCCAGTACCTCCACTGAAATAAATAAGTAAATAAATAAAAACCTCATTGCCACCCCCTTTTCCCCCCGAAAATGACTTGAGAAACAGACTCACAGATATAGAAAACAAACTAGTGGTTACCAAAGTGGAAAAGAAAGGGGCGGGGACAAACTAAGGGTGTGGGATTAAGAGAAACAAACTACTACAAAATAGATAAGCAACAAGGATATACTATATCACACAGGGAATTATAGCCATTATTTTGTATTAACTTTTAATGGAGTATAATCTGTAAAAAATACTGAATCACTATGCTGTATACCTGAAACTAATAGAATATGGTGACTCAACTATACCTCAATTAAAAACAAAGAGACTTGGAATCTGGTGGATAGTTACACGTTTATGCCCAGGGCTATATTGCTTGTAAAAGTCAAAGGGAATTTGTCTTCTCAACTGAACTAAAAACCCAGTTCCCTGTTTTAAGCTGATTTGAACAAGAAGCACCATGAACCCAAAGATCTTGAACAGCAAAAAGAGAAGGACCCAGGGAGTTTCTTGGTTATAACGTTTATTGAGATAATTGGCCCTTGGATGAAGCACCTTCTTACAAAACTCTCATCCTGTGTCTTATTTATACTCACAATATTCCAGGGAAGCAGACAAGAACAGTTTTTATATCAATCTCCAGTTTCTAAGAAGGAAATGGAGACAAGCCCAGGTTAGTGATGTGCCCAACGTCAACCCAGTGTCTTCTGAGTCAGCTCGGTGTTTGATGCTGAGTGGTGCTGGGTGGCTGCATGGCTCAGGGCCCCAAACCCATCCAGTGTTTTCTCCCTCAAAGCAGATGTCTCCCTCAGCAGAGTGGGACCTTTCGGACAAAGGAGGGGGCTCAAGTACTGCTATTCCCTGGGGGCTGCCACTGAGGTCTTGCAGCTGGAAGGCGGCCTTGGAACCCAGGTGCTGTGACCTCCATTTGGATGTCAGGGACCACCTGGTGGGATCAGCCAATAGGCAGAGAGCTGTGCAGATGCTGCCAGCATCACCTACTGCTTCACCCACTTCCTCTCTCCCAGCATCAACCAGCAAGTCCTAGCTTTGGACAGACACTGCCTAAGCCTCTGCTTGGCTGTGTCATCCGGTGTTTTCACCTCTCTTGCAAGGGCACCCCTCCAGCCTCTGACCAAGGCACAGACGTTATTGCGGAACCGGCGTACAGGAGAAATCCTAGCCCGAACGATGAATGACGTTGTTTCTTTCCGTCTGTCAGAATTACTTCTGCCACTTAAGGAAAACAAAGTGGGGAAGAAAAATCTGGTTAATGTCAGGTTTATGTAACAAATGTTTTATTTGCTTTGTCTTCTTTGCCATCATTGGGGATTTTAGCTTTTAATGCTAATGGACTTGGGATAAAGTTGTTTCCTCCATGAAAGTTACACAATGATGTCTTTCCAGTGATTGGCCTTAAAGGCTTCAAATGACCAAATGGAGTGGATTAGCAGTGACCAATGGAAGACAGCATGTGGGTACACCATGTAGGTCGGCCAGAAGCATCTCCTGGGGATGGTCTCTGTGGTCTCCAGCTCAGTCTTCAGGGCAAGGCCAGGTTACCCCTACTTCCCAGGAGTCAAGGTTTAAATTAAGGTAAATTAGCAGGAGGACATGAACATGCTCCAAATAAGTAACTGGAAAGCTCGTCTCAAAAACCTTAAATTTGGAGATGGCATTTACTCATTGGCATCATTCAGTTCACCAGCAAAATGGAGGGATTTTTAGATGTTCTCCAATTCACACATCATATACCAGCAGCCAGGGTGACACTGCCTCTCTCTACAACCTCGACTGAATTGCCAGACAAAACCACAGAACGGGCCTCATCTGGTTCTCTGACCTAGAAAGCAGAATCGAATCTTTGTTGATCTTTATTGACATTGACCTGCTTACTGTCTTGTTTTGGATGTGTACCTGTGTGCGTATTTTTTAGTTCCATAAGCAAATATTCTATTAGAGCTCCCATCCTCAATTATTCCAGTACTAAGAAACATCACTATTTATCATGGTTTCAGTTTCCCATGTCATGTTCTAAAATGCAAGCTAAGAAAATGAGAAAGTTTTGAGAAGGACTTTTTTTTTTATGTTTTTCAGATCTCTCACACAAAGCTTTCTGCCGATGATGAGTGGAAGTAAGTGATTTGTATTTTTTTTACAGCTGGTATACTAAAAATGAATCTCCATCTCCACTGTTTGAGAAATTAAATGAAGCTCTCATTTTATTTATAAATTTCCTGGGGTAGAAGGTGAGTTAGTATGGCCATGTGTGCACAATGATCTTATAGACCAAAACTGCAGGGATTTCTTCTGTTTTCTACAGTGGGCTACACACTGTCCCACAAAGATGTCTGTCCTTCAGTATGTGTCCTTACATGTCCTTGTCCTTTTTGGCACAAGACACACCTAGTTTTCTTTATAGGCTGTTTCTCCTGTGTTATGGTACCTACTGTAGGGCCATGGGCACCAGACGGAATGAAACAAAAATGAAATGGCCCTCCTTTTTTGTATTATGGTCACCACTAGTGAATGCATTCCTAATCAAAATAGAAAATACTTCTCACATTTGTACACTACTTTATAGTTTCGAAAGTACTTCCACATACGTTAACCATCTGAGATGCACCTTCACTGTATATACATAGAAGAGATGAAATGTCCTGGAGTGTGTTTTGTTTGATATCTGTGCAAGTCCTGTCTTAGCCTGATGACAAATTCACTCTTCTCTCTACATGTGGCCTCTGTTGAAGCTTGTTCATTACATAGAATATGAAATAGTTATTTTTGATTGGGGGGCTGTACAAACTATAACTAAGTGCTCGCACTTCTTATTTTTCTTCACTTCCCATTTCTTCAGAAGAGTGAATATTTCTTTTTAAAGAGCCTCTAGAAATCATTCTCGGCTTCTAAGCTCAGCTTCCAACGTGGAGACTAGTAGCCACGTAGTGGTACTCAGTTTGATCACCCGATATGGACTTCAGCTTCTTCACGTGATAAATGAAGGGGTTTCAGTATATCTGTGGCACCTCCCAGCGCTAGCATCCTAAGATGCCCTCTCAGAGAAGCTGAACTCAGAGAAGCAGGGCTATTTACTAGGCTCTGTGGGCTTATTTCTGCACATTCTCCAGCAGGGGGCACTCCTGGGATTTGGATGGGGCCCTTAACTGAGGCAGCTCTGGAGAAACGCTGGTAAAGGCAGAGATCCAATCCAGGCACCCAACGAGTGCCTTTCAAAGGTCACAGAGTATGACCCTGGAGAGCTTTCTGGCTGGTACTCTAACTAATGCATATTGTGACCAGTCATAAGTAGAAAATTTAAGAGATTTTGTGACTGACAATGCCCCACTTGGGGTGAAAGATCACGTTAACCAATGTTTATAAAGTAATCGATCGGCCAGATTCATAATTGTTCCCCCATTTTCCCTCATCTGGATCCTGGACCACTCTCTCTCCCTCTAGGTCAGTGGATCCCAATCTTGACTGCCCCTTAAAATCACACAGGGAACCTTTAAAAATTACTGATGCCTAGATCCAATCCTAGAAATCTCTGTCAGTTTGCTCAGGTGGCCACAGCAAAGTACCACAGACTGGGGGCTGGAACAACAGAAATCTATTTTCTCACAGTTCTGGAGGTTGGAAGTCCAAAGGCAAGGTGTTGGCTGGCTTTGGTTTCTTCTGAAGCCTCCCTCCTTGGCTTGCAGATGACCGCCTTCTCCCTGTGTCTCCCCACGGCCTTCCCTCTGTGTAAGTCTGTGTCCTCATCGCC
Source organism: Camelus ferus (assembly GCF_009834535.1). Taxonomy (NCBI): domain Eukaryota; kingdom Metazoa; phylum Chordata; class Mammalia; order Artiodactyla; family Camelidae; genus Camelus; species Camelus ferus. The sequence goes on along the minus strand of NC_045697.1, from coordinate 109,665,371 downwards.
TCTCCTTGTAAGGGCACCAGCCATATTGGATTAGGATCCATCCTAATGACCTCATTTACCTTAATTACCTCTTTAAAGACCCTTTCTCCAAAGACAGTCACATTCTGAGGTCCTGAGGATTAGGACTTCCACATATGAATTTTAAGGGGACCCAATTCAGCCTAGAACATCCAGCAATGGTCACTGAATTGATCGAGGGTACAGCTTGGGCACTGTGATTTTTAAAATTTCCAACTTACAGTACAGGTCAAGAACCATGACTCTAGACTTTCTTGGAGTCCACTTCTGCTGGAGGAAGTTAAACCGGATAACACACTATTTCAGTGGTTTTCTCTACCATTATATAAAATCAAGAGCCCAACTAAACGCTGAAGCATTTAACCATCCTCTGAATGTTTGTGCCTAAAATAAAACCTGCTCTGCAAGACTTTCTCCTTATAATGAAAACAATGTATATAATTCAGGTGTTCTCCGGAGCCCAGTGGATAATAGCCTCTCCATAGGTCTCACCTGCAAGATATCCTTTTACTTGAGAATATCAGAAATTATTTGAAATTACCAATATTTTATTGGATTTTTTTGACTTTCAAAAATGACACTTTCCTATGAATCAGCTTAATAGTAATTATTATTCCTCATATGGGTCCAAATAAAATAATATACATGCTTTACAGTTTTGGAACAACCCTGCAAGATACAGAGGGATCATTGTTTGAAATTTGCAAAAGTGGACACAGAGGCTTAGAGAGGAAAAGTGACTTTCCCAAGGCGATGAAGTAGCAGATCGGGGACTGGAACCCAGGTCTTCCCAGGGCCCATCAGTGAGTTCCCTTACCTTGAAAGGACAAGGCTGAGGCCAAAAGCACATGGGAAAGCTAAGGGCTAAGCAGAGTTGGTTTTGCTGATAAACTCAGGCTGACCCTTCCCCAAGCCTGGGGAAAAGGGAGGAACCAAGAAGGACTTAGGAGAACTTTGCATTCAAAACTTCAAAAACCTGACATTTGAAATCCACAACTGCTTTTCATGAGTTCAGCCTATTTTCCTTTTTTGGCTGAATGTGCTCGAACTGAGGGCGTTTTCAGATGACCTCCTTTGCCGGTTGCAGTCTGCAGCAGGAGAGGATGTACAAGGCGCACCGGGGCCACGAGTCCATGCACGTGGAGATGATCTTGATCTTCCTCTGTGCCCTGGTCATCGCCCAGGTCGTGCTGGTGCAGTGGAGACAGAGGCATGGCCGGTCCTACAATGTGAGTCACCCCCTCCCCTGCCCAGGGGCCGCAGGAAGCCCACTCCTCTTCACCTGGCACCCCTCCTTTGTTACCACATTGAAGGAACTGGTTTGGTTTAAGTCAGTGGTCTCAACCCAGCGCAGTTTTGCCCCCCAGGGGACAATCAGCAGCATCTGGAAACATTTGTAATTGCCACGCCTTGGCAGGAGGGAAGGTGGGGGTTGGGAGTTGCTACTGGAATGTGGTGGGTAGAGGCCAGGGATGCCACTAAACATGCCCAGGACAGCTCCTCATGACAAAAACGTCAGTAGTGCCAAGGCTGAGGAATCCTGGTTTAAGTAAACCAACTTTCCTTTTGTGTATGAACGTCTTCTGCCACTGGTCCAGGGCAAGGAGGATTAGGAACAGCAGAACTGAAGGACTGAGGCTGTCTAATTTTGCTTCATTAGCAATGAACTGTCTTGGCATTGACGGTTTCCATACCCAGGAAGCGTGTTAATGCAGACACTGCGCTGACCTCAGCCACACAGATCAGGACCCTGTTGTCACCAATCCCATTTGAGCATGCCCACTGGAACCTTCCCATCTCACGGCCTCAGAGTCATACCCTGGGCTCATCGGGCCTGAGACCATGGCATTGCAACGTTTAGAGCAGTGGTTCTCACGTCTCACAGTGCCTCAGAATCACCTGGAGGGCTCATTAAATCAGATCCCCAGGTCCCATCTCTAGAGTTTCTGGTTCAATGGAGACCAAGTGATTTGCACATCTAACCAGTTCCCAGATGGTACTGATGTTACTGGTCCTGGGACTGCATTTTGAGAACCAATGGTTTCGACTTGAGTACAGACTAAATACAGAAACAAACGTTGCAAAGGAAAACAATCCTCAATTAACACTCTACATGGTTCTGGGTCTTGGATTGGTCATTGTACAAGACTTGCCTGTGACATAGAATGTGTTGGCTTAGACCACTATTTTTATCCATCATTTATTTATCCTACATAGCATGGATCTAAAGGAATTCTTTTGCATTCTCCACAGGGGATCTTGTGGGGTTTTTTTCTGTTTGGTTTTCAAGCAAATGCATCCGTTTGCTGTCATGTCATTTCTTGTCAATTAAAACGAACGCCCTCTACATTATACTTGGACAAATGCTCTTTAATGAAAGATACTGGAATCAAATCTCATTAGTTATTCTCTCTCATATCAAGAAACAGCCCCTTAAATATATGGTTTCTTTATCTTCAAAATGGAAATACCTAACATAGAAGTCCTAGAGTCCTTAAGAAGAAACTTGGATTCTTCAGGAAAGGGTTCAGAGCCCTAGTCCTTCCTTCCTTTATAATTATTAATTATTGCTTCTGGATGAGATTTTTTTAAGTTCAGTTTCCTTGATGACACAGGTGCAGATTTTGCATAGAAGGAAAAGTTCCCTTGAAAGGAAACACCACGTGAGCCAACTGACTTGCTATGTGTCTCACCATTCCTCCACCATTATTATTTGATGATGCTTTGAGGTGCTCTATGTCAAAAAGAATCTGTCCTTGTCTTGTATTTGAAGAAGTTGCTCCCATGTCAACTCTTTGAAGATGTCAATGCATCTGTCAATGAGTTAACACTGGCTCTACCTAGACACAGATACACCTACCCATGGGTCAGTGGCCCCTTGAAGGACTTGTTGCCATTGGAGGTTCTGACTCTCAATGGCTCAGACTACAACTGTTGGTTAGCTGGTGTGGTCTGCCCGTTGTTTCCCGTTGCTCAGTGCGCAAGCTGCACTGCCCGGAGTGCTCCAGGCACGTTGCTTTTGCCTGTGCTCCACGCCCACCATCTAGGTTTCCTGTCTCCCTACTTCTCACTGTGTCCTACTGTCACACAGCTGCGTTATTTTATGGTTACCCAGAGAGGCTCTGTGGTCCTAAGGATACCCTGGAGGTGACCAGGTGACCATGATCGTGGCCTCTCTTAGGGTGACCCAGTCTGGCACTTTGACAAAGCTAGGAGCCTGAAGATGCCCGCAGTAGTCAAGGACAGATTTGGGTCTCATGGCTCCCCACTGGAACTCTTCTGGGTTAGTTCATAGACACAGTTTGGCCTCTAGAATTTTTTCTACTTCTTTGTCCCATCAGTCCATCTATGATTGCATTGTCCCAAAGGAACAGGTGGAGCAGCCCCTTTCCCCTGCGTGGCTCTGATGACAGTCTTTGGCTCAAGGTGAGATGAAGCATGTGCGTGATCCCACATGCTCCCTTGCCTTTGCTCCATGCTCTGCAGCTCTTCCTGGGGGTTCACTGCCAGAGCCATCACCAGAACATCGCCATTTCAGGAACTCATGTTGATGTACGCAACCACTGCAGCTGGAAATGGTTCCCAGAGCAACAGTAGTTGATTCCAGCACTGGTTTCCAGTTTTGTTTTTTTTTTTTTTTTTACTGTACTCGGCATGAACTGTATCCAAAAACTTGGCCCTAGCACACTACTCAGTTTAATGTCTTGGGGTAGAATTTGATGGATATGTTTCAACAAACGCTGACCTAAACAGCCTTATCATCCAAAGGGAACCTAAATTTTAACTTGTTTCTCTTGGCATTTAAGATTATGTAGGTCCTACCAGAGCCACAGAGAGTTTTGAACATGTTTATAAGGTTCTGAAGTTCTTGGCTTTTTTCTACAAAGGGCCATATAGTGAAGTTTATTTCCATGATTTGATATTGTAACCTCCACCAATATATTAATAATATATTATTATATATAACATATTAATTATAATTACTATAATAATAGTTACTCCATAATAATATTATTACATTACTATAATAATATATTTAATATGAAATACTATATATGAATTGATATATAAATGACTATTATGTATTATTACACTCATGATAAGTGATTTTGGTACATTATCTAAGTTACCCTGGGAGGTAATTATTTTTTATTTCCATTGTGAAATATAGTTCAGAGAGATTAAATAACTTGGTCAAAGTCATATAACTAGTTAGTTGCAAAGAAGAGACGAGAATCCAACCTCACTAGTTATTTTCTCTCATATCAGGGATACGCTCCTTCAGTATCTCTGAACTGTGGCTTCCTTACCTGCAAAACGCAAGCACAGCAGATAGAAACCTACCCCCAAACTTCTCGTGATTCGGAACATTGTCCTGTGAGAATTTCTAGGTACACAGTGAGCGCTCAGTACCATTAGTTGATTCTGAATGCATTCAAGAGATATTGTTTGTGTAAAACATGTGTGCAAATTTAATCATACACTGTTAAAGCAGTTTACCAATAAAAGAATCCCTTTCTGAATGCTTCTGTAAAGCTAAAGTGAATGTGCCCCCCATTAATCTACACTCTCCATTAGGAGATTTTGATGTACTGTTTTCTCCAAGCATTACACCTGTCTATCCCGCCTTGCCACACCCTCCTGCTCTGCCATCTGCTTTGTCTGGGAGTGTTCCCCAGGCTGCTTTTGTGAGATGGGTTAACAGGAACAAGAGGCAGGCTGGTGAAGAGACGAGAACTGGCTCAGGAGTTACTACATTTTACTACAGTGAGCCTCAGTTTCCTGATTTTTTAAATGATGAGTTTTTTTAAGGTAGAAAGGACTTCTGGTTTCAGCTCTGATATGTTAAAAGCTTGAAAGTCATCACTCCCATATTATGAGAAAAAAAGCTGAGCAAACTGAATGTCAGTGACTTTTCTTGGCCCTCTCAGAGAATTGAGGTCACAGGAAAAACCACCATCCCCAAAGTCTGGAAGCACAGATGAATGCAGGGAGTCATAACCAAGCTCTGCTTATTGGGAGCAGAAGCTGCCAAAATCATACACTGCAGGAAGCATTTAATGGGGAAGTTGGAAGAAACTTGGGAGAACTGCTGGAAGTGGAGTTCAGACTAGCATGAGAGTGAGAAACTGCTGGGGGCCACAGTCTTAGGGGCCCCCACGTGTTTTTGTAGGTTTCACCTCCAGGAATTCCACCAGTTCTTCTCATGGTAAACAGCCAAGAAAAACCCTTGTGTTTCTGACAGGATTAGAGGAAGAGTTTATCATTTAGATCTGAAGTGTTCACCATAACAAAGACATACACAGCAGGGGAAAAGCTTTTATCAGGGCTTCATCAAATGTGGAGAAAGGGAAATTGCACACCTTCAGCCCCCTCTAGCCTTCCTGTCTCACCTGAGGGGAAAACAGAAAGTTCAGAACCACTTGGGAGGGTCATAGTACAAGGGAAGAACGAACTGAAAGAGCAGGACTTATGGGGAGGGTGTAGCTCAGCGGTAGAGTGCAGCGTTCAGCACGCCCAAGGTCCTGGGTTCAATCCCCAGTGCCTCCATCCAAAAATAATAATAATAAATAAATGAACATATTACCTCCCCCCAAAAAAAATTTTTTAAAAACTATTTTCAATGTCATAAAATAAATCTATTACATTTTAAAAAAAAAAAGAAGAAGACCAAGACTTGGTCACAAAATGATGGAACACTCGCACTGCCCCTACCTTATCACCGCATCATTAAGTGTCCAGTGTAACAGGTGATTACAGATGAAAACGTGGCAGGCTACACAAGAATGAGCTTTTTAGGGGAACCTAAAGGCAAAAACGGAGACACAAACAAGTCTACCAATGGAAATGAGAGACCTCTGACACATAGCAAACATCAAACACAGCTCAACTCTTGGCCAAATTAGCACAAAACCTCACAGTAAAAGTTCTGTTACCCAAAGAAGAACTTCAGTTCTCATTACCCAAAACATTATGCCTGCCTTTCAACCAAAAATTACAAGACGTACTAAAAAGAGATAAAAAAAAAAAAAAAAAAAAAAAAAAACCACAGTCTGAAGAGACAAAGTAAATATCAAAACCAGGAATTTAAAATAACTGTGGTTAAGATGCTAAGGAAGAAGAGATGGGTAATGTAAACAAAGGGGTGGAAACTCCAAGGGCAAAACTAAAAGCAATGCTAGGGGAGAAAAAAAAAACGTAACAGAAATGAAGAATGCTTTTGATGGGCTCATCAACAGACTGGGCAAGGCTGAAGAAAGAATCAGTGAGCTTGAGGAGAATATCACTGGAAACTTCCCAAATTAAGATGCAGAGAAAATAAAAGGGGGAATGAAAAGAAAAAAAATCAGAATATCTGAGAATTGTGGAATAATTCCAAAAGGTGCCACAAACATATTGGAATACCGAAAGGAGAAGAAAGAAATATAATGAAGCTGAAGAAACATTTGAAGTAATAATGGCTATGAATTTTTTAAATTTAATGACAGACACCAAACCACAAACCTAAGAAACTCAGAGAAGAAGCAGGACGAATATCAAGAAATCCACACAATATTGTAAAATTATTATAAATCAATAAAAAATGTTAAAAAAAAAAAAAAAGGAAGAAATCCATACCATGGCATAGTAAAGTTGCACTGCAGAAAGCCAAAGGCAAAAGGAAATCTTAAAAGCAGCCAGAAGTTTCTTATTCCCTGCCTATTAAGGAACAAGAATAAGAATTACATCAGATTTTTCTTCACAAGCCATACATGCAAAAAAAAATAGAGTACAATATTTAGAGTATTGAACAACAACAACAAAAAAAACCACCAATCGAGAATTCTATATGCAGAGAAATTATCCTTTAAAAGTGAAAGAGAAATAAATACTTTATCAGACAAACAGAAAATGAAGGAAATGATTGTCAGTAGACATAACCTGCAAAAACTGTTCAAAGTTATTCAGCAAGAAGGAAAAATGACATAGGTCAGAAACTCAGATCTACATAAAAAAAGGAAGAGTGTCGGAAAAGGAATAAATGAAGGCAAAAATAAAATATTGTATTTCTTATTCTTGATTTATCTAATGATAACTATTTGGCTCAGTGTAGTAATGGTAACAATGCATTGGGTGTCCTAGTATCTGGATAAGGGAAATGAATGACAGCAATGTTATGAGACATAAGAGGGAGGACTTGGAATTACCCTGTCATAAGCTTTCTTACAACTAGTGAAGCAGTGTAATGTAATTTGAGAGTGCACTGGGATTTGTCATAAATGTGTGTTGCGAACTCTAGGGCAACCACTTAGGCAATTTTTAAAAGAGATGCAGTAGATAGATATACTAAGAGAAGAGAGAAAACGGAATTATAAAATGGAGTTACAAGTATCTGAAACAACCTCATGGAAGGGAATTTGGGGGCAGGGACTGTTCCAGGTACCTTTGGAAATGAGCAACGTCTGTAAGACGAAGGCAGTGGGAACTGCACGTGACCACTGTACCCGAGTTGATAAGGTTGTTTCTTACAGTGATCTGGGTTAACAATTTTGCAACCACTATATATGTCATGCTGGGATGGAACAACTAAATAAATCAATGATCAATGGTGGAGGTGGGAATTTACAGATACAAAAGGTAGGGGAGTTATGAAAAAAAGTAGGAAGTGTACATGTAATAATATGTGTAAACAGCTTTGTATACTGAAGGTATTATTATTTACATATAATGTTTGTACCCTGAAGTTATTGTTTATTATACATGAAGTCTTATTACTTTCACGTTATTTCATGCATAATTTGGACCATGGACTTCAGAGATGACAGACTACTCCAAAAAGCTCAGAACTTTTTCAGTTAGAGCTTTTAACAAATTTGTCTATCTTCTGAAGCTCGTTCATCTAGACAGTTCCTGTGTACTGTGTACAGGAGCTGTGTACATCAGGGCAGTTCATCTAAAATACCTAAAGCAAAAGAAACAGGTGACTATGAAAATAAAGTTTAAAAATATAACATTAACTGCTCCCAAGGGATGCCCAAAAGTGTGGGTAGAAAGTGGAAAATTTTTTATGTTTTGTTTGAGATACTGCCAAATACCTGGATGTTTCCAAACACATAGTAACAGTTTTAGTGCAACAGAGACTGAGCATCTGGACATTTGAATTTTTCTCTTTCCAGCTGACTATCAGCTGGAAATATAAGTTGATATGGTGTAGACATGGGCAAAGCCTCAACGTTAAATTATTTCCAAATGCTTTTAACCGCATTTAATTAAAAATATAACTTCATTCAACACCGTCCTCTCCACCTTCTTTTATGTTTCCTACTTTTCGTATCTGCAGGAAATGAGGGAGGGGGCACCAAAAAACAACCCTTCTACTGTCCTTCAAATCAATAGAAAGCCTGATGATACATACACAGAAATTGGACTTCACACACACACTGTTGACTTGCATCAATACACAAGCAAATAATTTGCCGCAAGTTGAAACATTGCTCTATTTAAATCAAACTTCCTGCCTATTAATAGCTGTAAAACACTAGCACATATTGCTGTACCAATAAAGCATCTATTGAGTCTTTTTAAAATGGGGCAAGACACAAATACATACAAAGTTGCATACCTACATCCACACATACCATGGCAGAATCAACAGTCTAAATTGAATGGAATAGAAATATGGACCAAGTGAATTTCTAAGAGCCCTTCATATGCCAGGATTCTGTACTTTTACTTGTTCGAATTGTCCACACTTCCGTTTACTGACTTTGCACGGATAGCAGCAATATTTTCTGGAGTCATTTATTCTCAGGATAATTTTCTGCTTACCTTTGAGCATCTCCCTTTGTGCCCACCCACACAAATACACACAGACACACTCGCCAATGGTTGCAGGCAAGTTGGGGATTTGCAGTGCAAAGAGAATGGGCATCACATAACTTTCTTTCTCTCTCCTTTTTTTCTTTCTTTCGCTCGGTGTGACCCATTCATCATTCTGTACAATTAGACAAATGAAGAGATATCTTTGTTTTGCCTTGATTAGCAGTTCTTCTCAGATTCATCATGTGCCTGGCCCCAAGAACAAACATGGTACCTTTGGGCAGCATTGTGTTTGTCATGAAATTCCTCCTGCCACGATATGTGGGTGGGGAGGCTGGGGTGATGTGATCCAGATGCACGGGCTGCCCTCCGCCAGGAATGCAGATGTGTTTTATCCGCACATGCCCAGATGGTGACCCCTCTGGCATCATTAATGTGTCCCAGCTGCCAACCTTTCTCCTCCGCAAGCTTGCAGCTCCATTTCACATATTTCATGTGTTTATTTATGAGGAACAACATTCCTGCATTTCATATGTGGCAGTTACTATTAAAAATGAGAAGTTTTAACTGCTCTGGAAATTGATAAAGAATCTTTTAAATTGCTCTGAAATGTGGCCCTCATTTCAAAATGACTTCCCATACAATTATTGAATTCATAATGTGAATTTCTGACCTTTCCCCTGGCATGTTGAGAAAATACGACATTGAGTACACATTTTACAGATAGTTAAGAAATTAAATATTTGCATATACAACACAGTATAGGGACCTTTTTTTTTTTTAACTTTCCTTTATTTCTGATCTCCAAGGCCTATTTTTTAAAAGTAGCATGTCTATACATTTGAACATTGTTATGTACTGTTAATGAAAGCCAGGCATCAAGTAAGAGAAATTTGGCATCTTCTAGAAATGGGTTGCAATTATAGATCTACAGGGAGAGAACTAGTTTTACAAAAAACCAATCATCGCTTCAAACTACAGTAAAGTGTACCTCCACCGATTAGAGGAAATGGATTAGTCTTCTAAACTTTGGCTTATAATCTAAAGTATAAAATATAAGAGGATGGTCATTTCACTAAATTAAAATGAACTAAATCTTTTTATTTTTCAAAAAAATCAGCTTTTATGGGGTAAATGTAAAACTGAATCAAATTCTTAAAACAAAAGGATGAAAAATGCAAATGACAGATGATCAGATTTTGAAAGATGGAGTTTATGTCCATTTCCTTCTTTCATATCAGAAGTAATGAACAAAAGAAGCCAGAATCTATCATTTATCCTCTATAACCATCTCCATGATGAGCTAGAGGAAATGAATGACCAAAATACTGAGGAGAATTTTTTAAGAGGCTACACACTCTTATTATCCACAGCAGAGTCACGGTTCTGATGCTGAGTGCTAAAGGAAACTGGGCATGAGTCCTGGTTATCTAGCCTGTGGTTTCTGGCCCTCATGAGAAACTATTCTGCTCCCTCAAGTAAAGCTTGTTTTTCCTATTTGGATATATACACATTTATCTCAATTTCAGAAATAAAGGTGCAAACTCATTCATTACATTTGACCACCCCCACAAAGCAGTACAGAAGATTAAAGCAATGATCTGACGAATCCAGGCAGGAGTAAAGAATATTTATTCTTCTGTGGAAGTACTGCTTGAAATTTAAAAACCAAAAAAGTAGGTGATAGGATATTTTTTTCCCAAACTCTCCAAATAGTTACTTCAGATTTACTCTGTGTGTATCTTTGTCTGAATGCATACGTATCATAACAGCTGTCGTGTTCCCTGAGAGGAGATTTAGAGCCACCCTAAGAAGACTTCAGATCCAGGCCATTCATGGGGATGAAGAAATAAAAAGAATGAAAAGCCTGGGAAAATGTATCTTCTCGTTTGACATGGAAAGAAGAATGACTGTGGCCTGGCCTTTTTCATTTACACTTTGAAGTTCTATCAAATAATTTCAGTTATTGACTTTGAGACTATTATCTCCAAGTTCTTATTAAAGGATCCAAAAACTTTTTTAAAGTAGACTCTTTTGTCTAAATCACCTCCTTTTATCACCAAGATGAAGCAAGTTAGCAAATGACATGTCTTTTTTATACTCAGGTGATAAACCTGTGACACACATGCTTTGAAAGCTCTTTCCACATCACTGGCAGACATAATTAATTGATCATGATACTCTTTATCGATAAACCAGAACCCAGGCTCAGAATCTTCCTCAATAGAGCATTGCCAGGTGCCATGACCAATTAAAGTCCACACCTGAGACAAAACCTCTTTGCCATCCCCCTTGTATACTGGTGCTGAGCAAATATAGGTGGTCAGTCCAAATGTGATAAAACATAAAAGTCCAAAGGTTATTGCTATTATTTCAACCTATCTGCTTTTTACAAGTTGGTGAATAGCTGGTATTAGGCCTGATCTATAGAGTAGAAGTGTCACTATGGCAACTGTATCAAGTCATTGACCCACAGCCCATCAGCGCAGTCTGTCCTGCTTCCTGCCATGTGGGATTGAGGCCAGACAACTTAAAGGACCCTCTGAAGGCTACCTGGACTCATGTCAGTGGTACAGGCCACAAGGGGTGATGCACAGAGGGACAGGAAAGGGTCTAATCTACAACTTGGGCTGCTTGGAAAAGGCACCAGTAATTGGAGAGAAAAGACCAGAAGCAAACCGGTGGGTTGCAGATCTGATCATCAGGAGCAAGATAACTCCACAGCTGGGATAAGAGGCTTAACGCTGAGGAGTGCGCTGGGACAGTGGGCAGGAGACCTCCCAGATGCTGCTCTGACTCCACTTCTGCCTTTGCCTGTCACCGTGATTTGCACACGTGCCGGGATAGTAACAACAGCCCCTTGGCATCCAGTACTGTTTCCAGAGCGCTTTCCCAGCTGTGATCTCACTTGTTCCCCACCTCGGTCAGCCCAGGGAAGCAGGCACTGCGGTCCCCAATTTTAACAACTCAAGTGAGGCTCGTTAGTCCATAATCACATTGCTATTGCAGCCTAAAGTTGCTTTCATCTGAAGTATCCAGAGGAAGGAGGTGATGGAAGATGGGTGTTTTGGATTACTTCCCACCCGAGTGTCCAGATAATGACGCCGACCCGCTCCATAGCTACGCATGCACAGAACAGCTTGCAGTTGGGTGGGGAGCCAGTTGCATGTTCCAGACAGGATTGTGAAGGTGGCTTCCCCCAGCGTAGCTTCTGAATTGTTTACTAGTAGGTGTGCCATCTAGACCCTCAGTCATTGAAGGAGACTTTCTGTTCATCTCTCTGACAGCTGGTGACCCTGTTGCAGATGTGGGTTGTCCCTTTGTATTTCACGATAAAACTTTACTGGTGGCGGTTTCTGTCTCTTTGGGGAATGTTCTCAGTTACCACCAGTTACATCCTCTTCAGAGCAACCCGAAAACCCCTCTCAGGGGGAACACCACGGTACGTACGTATTCGCTTCCTTCTTTGCCCATCATGCCCTTACTTTAACCATTAAAAATTATATTTAGTTCCCATTTTCCTGATGGAGAGGAGGGTGTGACACTCCTTTGACCCTTAAGAGCAAAACTGGTGAGAGATCAGCTATACTGCTGTGAGTTCACAGAGAACATTTAACGGTGATTCAGACATGCCTGTAAAATCTATGACTTCAGATACTAGCTTGTGAAGGCCAGGAGAAAGAGAAGTGAAACTATTGTTTAAATTCTCTGGAGCAGTATTTGCACATTAATCTTTGAGCTCAGCATTTTATGCGATCCCACTCTAAGTCGAGTCACACGCGTTTTATAATAAAGCAAGAGTCAGAAGTTTGTACTTCTAACAATGAGGTATGTATTTTATGTCTGATAAATCATGAGTAATGGACAACTTATTACTTTCAGAATAAATGTGGTTTTAATATTCCAATGCTCACTTTAATTACCATTGCCAACCTCTTGAAATTTATGTAATTCCATCAGATCATCCACAAATCTTTCCAAAGTGCTTATAATCTCATAAAGTGTCCACAAGTTTGTTCTTATTCTCCTGGTTCTGGAGACTAGATCTGAATCCAATCCACATGAAACTGATGAGCTAAAGAGAAAATATGGAGCGTTAAATGCATGTTAGACAATGTCAAGTTTTGATCTATGATGGAGAGTAAATTCTAAGCTCTGTGAAATAGTTTTATGATTATTTAGCCATTGGGATGTTTGTTTCTAATCCTCTAGAAAAATGGGAGAGACAAACATCAACTGTTTCTTCTACTTTAGAGAAGGAAAATCTGTTCAGCGAGAGAAATCAAATACATGTGATGAGAAAGAGTGACATTCAAATAAATGAATTCAAGCTTATGAGTATTTTAATTTAACACCACTTAGGCAAGAGCTTTAGGGTGATTTTAGGAGACTTTCTAAACTGGCCAGTTTGGGGTTTTATACAGCCTTTGTAGGGCCTGGTTTACTCCTCAGTAAATGGGCATATGGTACCCCTTCTCCTTCTTACAAAATGCTGTCAGTTACTTAAGACTGTGAGAGCGATCTAAGTTTTGGATGAATTGAAATGCACTTGTTTTCATCCCCTGGATGTAATCCATATTCTATTTCAGTGAAAACGGTTCACTTTCCTACTGTATAATGAATTACCTAAGCTAAACACAGTATTTCTGTGCCCGTGAAGAGGAACTCCATTCCCCAGAATACCCAAATGCTGCCTCCTGACACATCATGGCTCCTCCGTCTCAGGTGGCCAGGGTCTCATGCCCTCTGCTTCTCGTGTTCTCAGTGCTCCCACCTCAGGTCCTTCCTGCCTGTGCTGCTCTGAGCCTGGCACAGTGTGAGAGCCAAGACACTGCTACTATTTAAGAGGTAACAATGGGAGAGGCTCATCGGGGCTCCATTTCTTCTAGAAAAGCAGTCTGGATAAGGAAGTTCCTGTTTATGAGAGGCAGTACGCCCTAAGGACTTTGTATATCTTTGCTTAATCATCATCTTATTGGTAAGTCACATCTTAGCTACTTTCCATTGGGAAGTGGAGGATGTCACGACGAGGGAGGAAAGCTGGTAGGAGCAAACTAGCAGGGTGTAGAATCTGGCAGACCCAAGAGGAGCCGTCTCCGAGACCAGCGCAGTTTAAACACTGGCTGTTCCTCTCGCAGACTGGACCAAGACCCCTCTGTGGGAGACAGTAACTGAGAATGGGAAGTGGGTTTCCTCTCTACTGCAGTCGGGTTGACTGTCAACAATATCCAGGCTCAAAAGCAGGCCACAGGCCAGCCACAAAGAGCTGGGATTGATCACATCAATTCCAACCCCAAGCCAACTTCCCTTTGGGGAGGCTGCTCTGAAGCACAGGCACAATTTCTAATCTGGCGTATCTGCCGCCCAGTGTCATCTGAGTAGCAAGGAAGTTCTGGCCTCTAGGGCTCTACAAACTCACACCATCAATAAGCAGGAAGGTTTGGGAAGGAGGGGCAGATATGGAAGACACAGCATCCGTAACAGTGAGATGACATATTGAGCAGTGAATGTGTCAGGCCTTTTAAACATTAATACATTTTTTCATCTAATCTTCAGGACTGCTTTAGGAGCTGGCGTTACCCTCCTCACTCCATAAAGGAGACAATCATAGGAAGACGTCCTAAGTAGGGTGGCCAAGGTCGCACAAGCCGTAAGCAAGGGAGCCCAGCATCAAGCCACAGACTGGAAGGCAAAGCCCCTGCCCCCAACAGTGTGCTGTGGCTTAATTACATCAACAAACTGCTTTGCACAGAGAAACCCTGCAGTTTAAACCATTATTAGTCAGACACACCTCTGATGCTGGAGCAACCTTGAGAGGGACCCCTCCATGCAGAGAGTATGTGTGGAGTTCAAGGTCAGCACTCCAGTGTGGGCCGGTGTTGCCAGGGTTGGAGGGAGACCTCAGAGCCACCACTTTTTAGCACACTGACCTCTGCCTTTATGTCACTGCACTGAACAATGGTTCACAGCGCTCAGCACTGGCCAATCATTAGGACCAATGGCCCAAGGAGTCACTGTGGCAGAAAGAACCCAAAGGCCTTCTCTGACCCCCTTTGGAGATGACATGGCCTTATGGCGATTTGAGACACCTTGTGCAGCCCGTGTGAGTTTCCTGCTCCATGTAACTCCCCATGGCAGACCCCTCCCACAAGGCAGGATTACACCCACAGGGGGAGGTGCTGTCTAGATAACCCTTGTATGTCAGTAGCCTGAAGTGGGGAAAGTGTTTCACCATAGAAATAATGTAAATGACAAATCATTTACCAGGCAAGCCCATAAACCCCCCCATTTAAACCATAATGTTTCACAAGATCCCTTCTGACTAGAATTCAGTGAAGCAGAATGTCTTTTAAATAGCCCTGGCCCCAGCTCACACCCACTTCAGCCATCCAGGCAGGGCAACTCGGCCACAGCACACCCTGGAAAATCCCAGTGCATGCCCACTTGGGCCCCAGTTAGCCTGCCAACGCCACCCAGCACACAGGGGCACCACTATACAAGACCACACCTTCAAGACTGGGAGGTAGCCGTTAATTCATGGAAATAAACACAAAAAGTCAAACAAAACGAGACAAAGGAATTTGTTCAAAAGGACAGAACAAGATAGAACTCCAGAAAAAAAAAATAATGAAACAGAGACAAGTCTCTTACTTGATAAAGAGCTCAGTGACAGTCACAAAGATTTTCACAAACCTTGGGAGAAGAATGAAGGGAACACAGTGAGAGCCTCAACAAATAGTTAGGAAAGATAAAAGAGAACCAGTCAGAGCTGGAGAAGACAATAACTGAAGTGGAAGATACACTAGAGGGAATCAATAGCAGATTAGATGATACAGAAGAATGGATCAGTGACCAGGAATATAGAAGAGTGGAAATCACATAATCAGAACAACAAAAAGAAAAAAAAGAATTAAAAAAAAATTAGGTTACATTAAGGGATCTCTGGGACAACATCAAGCATTACTAACATTCATATCACAGGAATCCCGATGGAGAAGAGAGAGAGAAAGGGGCAGAAAGCATCTTTGAAGAAATAATGACTGAAAAATACCCTAGCCTAGGGAAGGAAAGATTTTCAGATCCAGGAACCACAGAGAATCTCATATTCTTGTATATTAATTTTATATCCTGCAAGTTGACTGGATTCATTTATTGGTTCTAGTTGTTTTTTGCTGGAGTCTTTAGAACTTTCTATATAGAGTATCATATCATCTGCAAATAGTGACAGTTGTGTTTCTTTCCTTGCAATTTGGATGACTTGTTTCTTTGTATTGTCTAATTGTTGTGGCCCAGACTTCCAATACTATGTTGAATAAGTGGCAAGAGTTTGCATCCTTGTCTCGTTCCTGATCCTAGAAGAGAAGTGTTCAGCTTTTCACCATTGAGTATGGCATTAGCTGTTGGTTTGTTATAAATGGTCTTTATTATGTTGAGGTATGTTCCCTCTATACCCTCTTTGTTGAGAGATTTTATCATAAATGGATGTTGAGTTTTGTCAGATCCTTTTTCTGAATCTGTTGAGATATCATGTGATTTTTATCCTTTGTTTTGTTCATGTGGTGTATCATATTCATTGATTTGTGGATGTGGGACAATCCTTGCATCCCTGGAATAAATCCTACTTGATCATGATGTTGAGGATATTTGCCCCTATGTTCATTAGGGATATTGGCCTGTAATTTTCTCTTGTTTTGTAGTGTCTTTGTCTCATTTGGGTATCAGGGTAATATTGGCCTTGTAGATTGAGTTTGGGAGTGTTCCCTCCTCTTCAGTTCTTTCAAATAGTTTGAGAAGAATAAGTAGTAACTCTTATTTAAATGTTTGGTAGAACTCCCTGTGAAGCCATCTGGTCCTGGACTTTCCTTGGAAGTTTTTGATTACTGATACTAGTAATTGATCTAGTCAGATTTTCTATTTCTTCGTGATTCAGTCTTGGAAGACTGTATGTTTCTAGCAGTTGTCCATTGCTTCTAGGTTGTCTAACTTGATGGCATGTAATTGTTTGTAGTAGTCTCTTATGATTGCTTGTATGTTTGTGGTATCCATTGTAACTTCTCTTTTATTTCTGATTTTATATGGGCCCTCTCATTTTTCTTGATGAGACTGGCTGAAGGTTCATCAATTTTTTTTATCTTTTCAAAGAAACAGCTCTTAGTTTTGTTGCTCTTTGCTATTTTTTAGGTCTCTGCTTCCACTTTCATCTTTATTATCTCCATTCTACTAACTTTGGGCTTTGTCTGTTCTTCTTTTTCTAGTTCCTTTAGGTATAAAATTAGGTTGTTAATTTGAAATTTTTTTGTTATTTCTTGAGGAAGGCATGTATTGCTATGAACTTCCCTCTTAAAGCTGATTTTGCTGAGTCCCACAAATTTTGGATCTTTGTGTTTCCATTTTCATTTGTCTCCAAGTATTTTTTTTATTTCCTCTTTGATTTCTTTGTTGATCTGTTGGCTGTTTAGTAGCATGCTATCTAGTCTCCATGTGTTTATGTCTTTCCAGTTTTCTTCTTGTATTGATGTCTACTTTTATACTGCTGTGATCAAAAAAGATGCTTGATATGACTTCTATTTTCTTAAGTTTACCGACACTGGTTTTGTGACCTAGAATGTGATATATCCTGGAGAATGTTCCTTGTGCATTTGAAAAGAATGTGTATTCTTCAGTTGTTGGATACAAATTTCTATATATACCCATTAAGTACATCTGATCTGATGTATCATTTAAGGCCAGTGTTTTCCATATTGATTTTCCGTCTGGATGATCTATCTGTTGATGTAAGTGGAGTATTAAAGTCCCCTGCTTTTACTATATGGCTATCAGAGTCTCCCTTTATGCCTGTTAATATTTGCTTTATGTATTTAGGTGCTCCTGTGTTGGGTGTATAAATATTCACAAATGTTATATCCTTGTCTTGGATAGATCCTTTTATCATTTTGTGATGCCCTTCTTTGTCTTTTGTTTTAGTCTTTGTTTTAAAGTCATTTTGTCTGATATGTGTGCTGCTACTCTAGCTTTCTTTTAGTTTCTATTTGCATGAAATATCTTTTTCCACCTTTTCACTTTCAGTTTGTGGTTCATGAGGTTCCTATATGGACCTATTCACATAAGTGTTTGTTTTAAGCTGATAACCCTAACCCATACCTTAATTTAAAATATTTCATTGCTAAAAAATTTATAGCCATCATCTGAGCCTTCATTGAATGGAATGGTCTTGCCTCAATGTTGATGGCTGCTGACTGATCAGCATGGTGGTTGCTAAAGGTTGAGGTGGGTGTGGAAATTCCTTAAAATAAGTCAACAATAAAGTTTGCTGCATGCATTGACTCTTCTTTTCATGAATGATTCTCTGTAGCATACAATGCTATTTGATAGCATTTTACCCACAGTAGAACTTCTTTCAAAATTAGAGTCAATCTTCTCACACTCCACCACTGCTTTATCAACTAAGTTTATGTAATATTCTAAATCCTTTGTTGTCATTTCAGCAGTCTTCACAACATCTTTACCAGGAGTAGTTTCCACCTCAAGAAACCACTTTCTTTGCTCATCCGTAGGAAGCAATGCCTCATCCTTTTGAATTTTATCATGAGGCTGCAGCAAGTAATTCACTTCTTCAGGCTCCACTTCTAATTCTAGTTCTTTTGCTATTTCCACCACATCTGCAGTTCCATCCTCCACTGAAGGCTTGAACCCCTCAAAGTCATCCATAAGGACGGGAATCAACTTCTTCCAAACTCCTGTCAATGTTGATATTTTGATCTCTTCCCATGAATCACAAATGTTCCTAATGACATCTAGAATGGGGAATCCTTTCCAGAAAGTTTTCAATTGACTTTGCCCAGGTCCACCAGAGAAATCACTATTTACAACAGCCATAGCTCATGAAATGTACTTCTTTAAATAATAAGACTTGAAAGTTGTAATTGGTTGATCCATGAGCTGCAGAATGGATGTTGTGTTAGTAGGCATAAAAACATTCATCTCGTCCATCTCCATCAGAGCTCTTGGGTAACCAGGTGCATTGTCAATGAGCAGTAATATTTTGAAAGGAGTCTCTTTTTCTGAGTAGTAATTCTCAACAGTGAGCTTAAAGTATTCAGTAAACCCTGTTGTTAATCGATGTGCTCTAATCCAGTCTGTTGTTCCATTTATAGAGCAGAAGCAGAGTAGACTGAGCATAATTCTTCAGGATCCTAGAATTTTCAGGATGGTAAATGAGCATTGGCTTCAACATAAAGTCACCAGCTGCAATAGCCCCTAACAAGAGAGTCAGTCTGTCCTTTGAAGCTTTGAAGCGAGGCATTGACTTCTCTCTAGCTATGAAAGCCTTAGATGGCATCTTCCAATAGAAGGCTGTTTTGTCTATACTAAAAATCTGCTATTCAGTGCTGCTATCTTCGTGAGTGATCTGAGCTAGATCTTCTGGATAACTTGGCTGCAGCTTCTACATTAGCACTTGCTGCTTCACCTTGTACTTTTGTGGAAACAGTGTCTTTCCTTAAACCTCATGAATCAACCTCTGCTAACTTCAAACTTTCCTTCTGCAGCTTCCTCACCTCTCTCAGCCTTCACAGAATCAAAGACAGTTAGGGTCTTGCCCTGAATTAGGCTTTGGCTTAAGAGAATGTTGTGGCTGGTTTGATCCTCTATCCAGACCACTCAAACTTCCTCCACATCAGCAATAAGGCTGTTTCACTTTCATTGGTGTGTTCACTGGAGCGACACTTTTCATTTCTTTCTAGCACTTTTTCATTTGCATTCACAGCGTGGCTCACTGTCTGACACAAGAGGCATAGCTTTTCAGCCTGTCTCAGATTTCAGCATACCTTTCTCACCAAGCTTCATCATTTCTAGTTTCTGATTTCCAGTGAGAGCCATGTGACTCTTCCTCTCACTTGAACACTTGTAGAGTTATTAGTCAACCTAATTTCAGTATTACTGTGTCTCAGGGAATAGAGAGGCTGGAGGAGAAGGGGCTAGAGATGGGGGAATGGCCGGTCTGGTTAGGAGCAGTCAGAACATACCCAGCATTTATGGTTAAGTTTGCTGTCTTACATGGATGTGGTTTGTGGCGCCCCAAAACTATTACAATCAAAACATCAAAGATCACTGATCACAGATCACCATAACAAGTGTAATAATAATGAAAAAGTTTGAAATATCATGAGAATGACCAAAATGTGACACAGAGACATGATGTGAGCAATACTGCTGGGGAAAATGGCGCCTCTAGGCTTGTTCAATGCAGGGTTGTCGCAAACCTTCAATTTGTAAAAAAAACACAGTATCTGTGATGTGCAGTCAAGCCAAGTGCAATAAAACGAGGTCTGCCTATATAATCGATATTGTAAAAACTTTGTATAGTGATAGGTGGTGACTAGACTCATAGTGGTGATAATTTCTTAATTTATAAAAATCTCAAATCACTATATTGTACACCTGAAACTAATATAATATTATAAGTCAACTACACTCCAATTAAAAATTTTGATAAATAAATAAAATAACACTGAAACATTGTACCAGTAATACCAAAGGGCTTAAGTATTTGGTGCAATGCCTCCAACAGGGAGGAGGTCAGGGAAGGTGAGAGAGTTGGGGACAGGGCTCCAGGGGTCAGAGGTGAAAGGGTAGAGCCAAGTCTCTGGAGGGAAACTCTGAATGAAGTTTGGCCTGAAATGCAGGAGAGAGGGTTCAAGAGGATGGGGAAGGGAAGGGCTGAGGACTAACAGGGCCTCCTGCCATATTCACCCCTGTGTGCAACATCTCAGCACCCCGTTATCTTCTCTGGGTACCAAGGAGGGCCCTCCAGCCCCACTGCTTCTTGTTCCAGTGGGTGGAGCCCTGGTAGCCTCTTCCCACATTCTCTCAGGCATGGAGCATCCCCGTGGCCCTTTCTGCAGTTTGGCTAAGGGCTTTTACTGCCTGGAGCGAGGGAAACAAACACAATGCATGGCTCCTTCTAGATCATCTCCACTCTTGCCCTCCGTCCCCAGTCGTCTCACTTCTCCAGTTGGACCCTGTGGGAAGAGGGGAAGCCTTAGGGGTCGTCATGGCGAGTGTGGGACTCACAAAGGACCCGTCCACGGAGCAGAAAAGACAAGTCTGAAGCTCTCTTGTTCCAGGGCTGGGGGAGGGGCTGTTCGAGTGGAGAGCTGGTGGTGGAGGGGTGATGAGCGCTGCCCTGGGGCTGGGAGCAGCAGGAGGAGGAGGGAAGAGAAACGCCTGGAGGAGAAGGTCTCCCTTCTTGACTTCCATCTTTTGCTTGCCTCCAGGGTGCTCCTACCAAAACCACTCTAAGCGAACCTGAGGGCCAAGTGAGAAAAGGAGGAGAGGAAAGTAGGCGGGGCCCCATAGAGACTAACCATTCCTGAAGGCAGTTTTTACATGAGGAATGTAAATAAATCACAATGAATTGACACGTGCATGTGCATAGAATCCTGTGTGCATGACAGTACTATTTATACATTGCTTGTTCATAGTATACTCAGACTCTAGATTATTATTAAGTTCAGCTGATACAATATACTCAGGTTCTTATATGGCGTAAGTAGAATTTTAGAAACTAAAAACTGACATAACAGTGTTTGAAAAAGATAAAGTATTTTCTAATATATCACTTTCTGTGCTTCTCCCCATTTTTCACTCCACAGATTGGTCTACAAATGGTTTCTTCTCATCTACAAACTCAGCTATGCGTTTGGTGTTGTAGGCTATTTGGCGATCATGTTTACAATGTGCGGATTCAATTTATTTTTCAAGTAAGTGTTTCCAATGAAGACATTAATATCTCCAAGCACTTGCTCGTCACATTCACCTGGGCCACTTCTCTGTATCTGGAAGCTGCATTTGGCCCCATAACTTTCCATGCACACATTGTTTATAGTACTGTCATTGTTATAGTAGATGTCATTGGGGGAAACCAGTAGAAAAGGAAGAGAAAACCCACAGATTAAAAATTGTTCCAAAAATTATAAGCTTTAAAGAGAATCTACAAATTCAAAAGATTACCATTAAAAGCAGGCCTACATTTGTGATAGAGTAATTCTTACTGAACTACAAATTTCCCTTCCACAAAATTCTGAAATGTCATTTCTTTCTATATAGCTTCTTCCTATATTCTGGGAAGATAATTTAAGACAGACCACACAGCTGTGGAAAGCAGCTCAAATGAAAGTTCCCCAGAATCTCTTTCACATTA
The DNA here is from genome assembly GCF_009834535.1 of Camelus ferus. Taxonomy (NCBI): domain Eukaryota; kingdom Metazoa; phylum Chordata; class Mammalia; order Artiodactyla; family Camelidae; genus Camelus; species Camelus ferus. The sequence goes on along the minus strand of NC_045697.1, from coordinate 109,643,353 downwards.
AAACGTCTAGAATGGGATATGTTTGGGAGTTCAAGATTTACAAATATTAACTACTATATATAAAAATAGATAAAAAAAATTTCTTCTGTATTACACAAGGAACTATATTCAATATCTTGTAATAACCTTAAATGAAAAGAACATGAAAATGAATAGGTGAATATATATGTGTGACTGGGACATTATGCTGTACACCAGAAACTGACACATTGTAACTGACTGTACTTCAATTTTAAAAAGCAAACAAACAAAAACAAAAAACCTCTAGAACAATGTTATCCAATACAGTATCCACTAGTTTATGTAACTACTGAGCACTTAGAATATGAAATAAGAGATGCTATAAGTCTAAAATACACATTGGATTTGAAAGACAGTATATGAAAATAATTTTTATATCACCTACATGTTGAGATAATAGTACTCTGGATGTATCGGTGAAATTATTTTATCCCTTTCTTTTTACCTTTTTAATGTGGTTACAAGAAATTTTTTCATTTTCTCTTTATGTCTAATCTATATTCATTGGACAGCACTGCTCTAGAATTTTCTTTCTGGTATCCAGGAAATCCCTTTTGCTGAGGGCAGTTAGAAAAGGAGGAAACTGCGTACTTAGAAATTGAAAGAGAAGTGAAATAGTAGAGCGAGAAAGTCTGGGTAGAAATAAGGGAAACCAAGATAATTGTATCTATGACTCAGAACCGAGCTCCCGTCAGGAAGAGTGTTGCTGAGATGCGCTGTGGTGGGGTTCCTGCAGGGAAGGACCGAGGCTGTGTAATCGACCTACATTCTGGAGAGAGAATTTAAGACAGGCACACAGCTGTGGAAAGCAACTCAAATGAAAATTCCCCAGAATCTTTTTCACATCAAAGTTACTCTAAATCTCTGGGACTTTAATAGAAATTGAAAGGCAGAGGTTGGCAGCCCTTAACCCATAAAATAAAAAAGACAATTGGAGAATCAGCCCTGGGGGAAAGGGCTCTTCCTTCATCAACACAGCGACCTGATTTTATTGCATGCAACTTTCAGAGAAGGAGCTCATACCATTTTCTTGCAGGAGAAGCATAGAAAACAATTGTACAAATCTATTATTACTAACGCTATAGAAAGACACTGATTTATTTTTTCAGTATACTGTATTTTAATGAATGTAAAATATTAAGGACTTCTGTGAAATTACTTGGGACTATTGTTGCTCCAAGATTATTATCTTTTTTTTCTTTTTTTTTGAACATATTATTTTGAGTTATAGTCATTTTACAATGTTGTGTCAAATTCCAGTGTAGAGCACAATTTTTCAGTTATACATGAACATACATATATTCATTGTCATATTTTTTTTTCGCTGTGAGCTACCACAAGATCTTGTATATATTTCCCTGTGCTATATTATCTTTTAATATATGCCCTCATTTTAAGATCCTTGGGGGGAGGGTATAGCCCAGTGGTAGAGCTCACATTTAGCAAGCACAAGGTCCTGGGTTCAATCCCCAGTACCTCCATCAACAAGCAAATAAATAAATAAACCTAATTACCTATCCCCCCCACCAAAAAAAGTAAATAATAATAAGAAGAAAAAATTACAACTTAAAACAAAAAACCTTAACCTCATTTTCCTATAGTGAGTCATACCAAGAACCTAACCCTTCAGATGGGAAGCAACTGTTTTTTTCACTAGTTGTTGAGCATAATTGTATTGATTCCTTTCTGCAGAATCACAAATTCATTGCTACACTTTTTATCAATTAGATTATAAATACATGTTCCCCTGGGATGTGAGGGAAGGTCATCTTCATTACTCTGCACTGTCCCAACTCTCAAACCCTGAAGGGATGAAGCCACCCGCTGTGTTGGAATTCCCAGTTCATGTCACCAAAACACCTCTGCCCTCTCGGTCTACAAAGCCTCTGCCTTTACCATTTCCTCCTCAAGATTAACAGAGCACAGAAACAACCTGGAAAAGCTTCCAGAGACAGACTCCCCAACTGCTCTCCACTCCCTTCCCGACTCAGTCAGATCCAGCTACTTCTGCTCTAGTTTTTGAGACTGTTTATAGAGATAGCAAACCAAAAGTGCCATGATGAAGAGCCAGATGTTGTACATCAGAAATTGACACATTGTAACTGGCTATACTTCAATTAAAAAAAAAAAAAGGCAGATGTTAAATTAGGAGCTAATCATTAACTTTTAAAGAAATATTTATCTTTAAAAAAGAAAGAGAGAGTTAGCATAGAGAATCCTAGTGTATTTGAAATACGATCCAACTTGCAAAAAATTTTTTTTGATTAACACACAGCAATTACAGCATAGTAGCAATGGGCATCAAAGTTTGAGCTGCAGTCCTACTTTTGTTTTGCACCAGTCATCACGAATGAGCAAATCATTTTTTTCTAAGGCTCCATTTTCTCAAGGGTAAAGTGGGGACAATGCAATCTGTCTCAAATATTTTCAGTAAGATAAAGTATTTGAAAATATTCTATAAAATCTAAGCTTGAAAGCAGGGATTCTCAGCCCTAGCTGCTGTCCAGACCTCACCCCAGGCCACTTAAAGTCCCTCTAATTTAAACAAAATGTAATTTAAAAATAAAAACAGTATGGAACTTTCTTTAAAAACTGAAAATAGACTTACCCTATGATCCAGCATTCCCACTCCTGGGCATATATCCAGAGGAAACTCTAATTCAAAAAGATACATGCACCCCAATGCTCATAGTGGCATTATTTACAATAACCAAGACATAGAAACAACCTAAATGTACATCAATAGATGACTGGATAAAGAAATTGTGGTGTATGTATACAATGGAAAACTACTCAGCCATAAAAAAGAATAAAGTAATGCCATTTGCAGCAACATGGATGGACTTGGAGATCGTCATACTAGGCGAAGTAAGCCAGAAAGAGCAAGACAAAGAGATCACTTATATGTGGAATCTAAAATATGATACAAATGAACTTATTTACAAAACAGAAACAGACTCACAGACATAGAAAACAAGTTTATGGTTACCGGGAGGAAGGAGGGGTGGAGGGATAAATTGGGAGCTCGGCATTAGCAGATACAAACTACTATATATAAAATAGATAAACAACTAGGTCCTACTGTATAGTACAGGGAACTATATTCAAAATCATGTAACAATCTACAATGGAAAAAGAATATGAGAAGGAATATATATATGTATCACTGAATCACTATGCTGTACACCAGAAATTAGCATAACATCGCAAACCAACTATACTTCAATAAAAATTAATTAATTAATTATAAAAAGAAAAGGAAAAAAAGAGCCCCAGAAGGTGGGCTCATGTATCAGTAGATGTGTGAGTCTCCACAGGTGACGCTAATTCTATAGTTAGGACTGAGAACCATTGCACTATTAAAGAGGGTCTTAATGTTAGCTGCCCACTGGGACCACCTGGCATCTGGAAAGCCTCCAAAAATATTGCTGCATGGGCCCCACCCCCAGAAAGCCTGATGTAATTGGCCCTGGCTCACAGCCTGGAGATGGAGGTTTTGACAAGCTGCCCAGGTTTTTCCACGTGCAGCCAAGCTTGAGAACCGCTGGAGAGAGTCGACTTGTCTCAGCACTGGGGCCCTAAGGAGCCTGTAAACACTCTCTCAAGAACTGCTTTGTCCACTTAGCACTGAATGGTAAAATCTGAATGAAATTGAGAACATTTTCAATTCTTTCATTTGGAAAAAGAAAAACAAAGGAGCGGGAAAACATACCCTCAGGAATCTGCTGGACACCACGGCAGGAAACATTTTCCAAGCTGCAGCCCTCCCCTGCCTCCGCAAAGGCCATGTTCTTACCTTCTTCATTGTTGTTTTCGACAGAATCAAGGCTAGAGATTCCATGGACTTCGGCATCGTGTCCTTGTTCTATGGCCTCTACTATGGAGTGATGGGGAGAGACTGTGCGGAGATCTGCTCGGATTGCATGGCTTCTACTATAGGGGTAAGTGTTGCTTTGAAACCATTCATGGTACATGGAGGAATGGCCTTATCTTACACATTTGCAACTGTTTTCAGAAATAGATGTCTTTTTTGATTCTCCCAGCCCAAATGCTCCCTGGTTCTCCTGGCATCAAAACTATCTTAACTAATTCATTGCAAAATGAATTTCTCGGAAGGGAGGGTATAGCTCAGTGGTAAAACGTGTGCATAGCATGCATGAAGTCCTGGGTTCAATTCCCAGTGCCTCCAGTAAACAAACAAACAAACAAACAAACCTAATTATCTATCCTCCCAACTCCCTGAAAAAAAGAATAAGGCTATTTTTTAAATAAATTTCTTATTTACATAAAGTGGTTGAGAAAGAAGGGATCTTTTTTAAATAAAATACAGTAATTATTTGGAAGTAACTACATCTAGCATACTCAAATTGCCCACATTTAAAGAACTCATAAAATTCAACAATAAAAAAAGCCCTTTATCTCTGTTGATGCAAATAAAAGTCATATTTGATGCACATAAAATGCTTAAGAATCAACCAGTGCCTCAGGGTAATATTTATCATAAGATGAGTTATATAGCATTTGAAGAAGGAGAAGACTTAAAAAGTGTACTGAATATGTTCTGACTATATATTGTTCCCTGGAATTAAAAAAAAATCCCTAATAGTTTTTCTTTTAACTCTCTTTAAATTAAAACTCAGGATGGACGTCCTTTCTGGTTAGATGGATTCCAGATTCAGGTATTAGGAGTACCCATCTGTGTCTGACACATGCACATCTCTTAAAAACTTACATACCAAGGGCTTGGGGGATGGCCCAGTGGCTTCAGGAATTCCACACCTCTGCCCTCTACCAGTCTCTTGGTACACAGCCAGTGTGAAACGGGAAACCCAATGTGAATAAATAACAAGAGCAGAGTGAACTTCTGGACTGTTCTCTCTCTCCATTTACGGGGCAGGACTGAGTTAACATAACCTTGACCTCATCCCCTCCCCTCCCCTTTCCCATCTCTGTAGGCACCATCTTACTCTTTCCCTAGAGCCTGAAACCCAGCTCCTGTGGTGAGATGCTGGGATCCTCTACCATATGTCATCTCTGGGACAGCTGCCTTTTTCAATAAGGTTTAAGGTGAGCACAGGAGGGAGAATATTTATTCCCAGTTCCTCCAACAAAAACCAGAGCCATCCCCCCTTGAGAATACTCCCAAAGCCTCTTGTGCTTGTTTATGGACAGGAGAGGGAGAGAAGAGTTGCATGCCCTCTGTTCTCCGGTGAACCAGGAAGAAGAGATTCAACCTAGCAAGACAACCAAGGCTTTAAGCACCACTTTTCTGGAGATTTCTCACCTGATCCCACCCCACCAGTCTTCAACATCTTATCAGCTCCTGTCATCCTTATTCCAACCACCAAATATATAAACCCACTGCCTCAAGCCATTGGCACAGCCACCAGTGACTTGAACTGATGGGTGTATGTGTGTGTGTGTGTGCGTGTGTGCGCACTGGTGCATGTGCTTGTGACAGAGGTAAAGAGGAAGCAAAGGGGGAGCAATTCCATTCTCATGCCAGTTCCTGAGCCACAAACTAATTAAGTCAGACTCTGGGAGTGGAGCCAATGCATCTGCTTTGTTTTAAAAGCTCCCTAGGAAAAGGAATGAGCTCTTAAGCCATGCAAAAACATGGATGAATCGTAAATATATATATTGCTAAGTGAAAGAAGCCAGTCTGAAAAAGCCACATGCTATGTGATTCCAATTATATGACAACCTGAAAAAGGTGCAGCTATGGAGATGCTAAAGAGATCAGTGGTTGCCAGGGGGTTAGGGAGGGAACAGGGTTGAACTGGTGAAGCACAGACACTTTTTTAGGGTGGTGAAATTATTCTGTATATGATGTTCTAATGGTGACTACATGACACTATGCATTTGTCAAAATCAATAGTAATTTATAGCAGAAAGGATAAACTTTAATGTATGCAAATCTAAAAGAAATCATTTAAGATGTTAGGGAATGCCAGCATACAATGTAGACTGACAGAAGAGTCTAATTGTATTACAAATGTATGAAATAGCCTCACTGAAGGGGGTGGGGAAAAAGTGCTGACCTAAGTAACTTTGAAATAAGTGGAGATGTAAGATTAAAAGCAAAAGGAACTGTATATAAGCACTGAACTCTAGTTCATAAATGGTTTCCCTCAGGGCTGTGGTTAACAATTCTGATACCACTATATATGCATTCTGGAACTGGACTACTAAGTAAATGGAAGACTCATGGTGGAAACAATGTTTCTTATTCTCAGAAGGTTGCAGACAAGCAAGGAGAGAAGGCTGGAATGGTCTGTGTAGTAATGCATAAGAGCTGAAGACGTCAGTCTGAACTCACATTTAGCTTAATATAGATTATATGTATCTCAGTGTAGATGATACATATATAAACGTGTATACACATGGGATAGTGTACACAGACATATTTCCATGTTCTGTCAGGTAAGAGGGTTTAGAAACAGCGACACCTCAGTAGCAATGAGCACACCAAGTGCCCATATCTTGGTTTCTAACACCTTTCTACAATAAAAGAAAGCAGGGTTCCTTGGAAAATGGCTGATTCTAGGTCTTAGCAGGGAATATACAGTATGAGTCTGGAATATCTTGTAGTGCCAGGAAAGTAAGGAAGTGCTAAAAAAAAAAAAAAAAAAATCCACACATAAGAGAAAGCCCACAGTGATGGGTGTATGTCAAAGAGACACAGAAGCCAACTGAAAGAGACCCCAACAGGCTGAAGCTGAAACAATCTGAGCAACAAAATAGTAGTGGTAAGAGTAGTAGTAATAGTATTTGGTTATAACTCGAAATATAAAATAAATATCCATGAGTCCATAGTGACATAAATAAATGATTGAATAGATAGATACATAAATAAACAGAGGAGAATATGCAGATTTCCTATGCAGAAGAATTCCACATAATTTATGTAGATATTCCACCCCTGAGAAAGTTTTATGGAGCATAGCCCATAACTCCCCACTCCTTAAGTGTGGGCTGCTCATGGTGTTGGTGATTTCCTTCCAAAGAGTACAGTGTAGAAAGGAGGAAAAGAACAGGTAGCTTTATAGTGGAGAAACTTGACAAACGCTACCTCCAGCTGGGCGATCAAGAGCCACATTGTCAGTGATGTCGTGGTGATGACACGTACCTTGCTACGGTGTGGTCAGAATGGCCCTTTACCTCTGTTATCTTCCTCCCTAAACCCCAGTGTAATCAACATAAGAAAAAAAAAAACAAAAACAAAAACAAAACCTCCGCTAAATTCCAATGGAGGGACACTCTACAAAGTATCCCCCAAACTGTCAAAGTCATAGGAATAGAGCAAAGTCTAAGAAACTGCCAGAGGCAAAAAGAGCCCAAGGAAACATGACAACTAAATGGATGGGATTCTGGAAACAAAATAAGGACATTAGGGAAACACCAAGTAATCCGAATAAGGTATAGACTTCATTTCGTAATGATGTATCAATGGTGACTCATTATTTGTGACAAATTTATGATACTAATGAAGGCGCTAATTAGAGGAGAAAGTTGGTTTGGGAATTCTGTGCTACCTTTGTATCTTTTCTGTAAGTCTAAAACAAATATAAAATCAACATTTAATTTTTTTAAAAGAGCTTCTTAGACATTCTAATGAGCTGCCAGTGTTGAGAATCACTCCTTATCCACAACACTGGGGCGAGGTAGATCCCAAGTTAGAATTCTAAATGCATTTCCTTCTAATGAGATTAATCTGTGTGCTCCCTATAATCCCATGGGATTATATTTAAATTAATTAAAAATTTAATTATATTAAAATTAGCTAAAAAATGCGTAGATGGCTGTGAGTCTGTTTTGTACACTAGAAACTGACACACTGTAACTGACTATACTTCAATTAAAAAACAATTTACAGAGACGCCTGGATTTACTCCAGATCTGTGCATCAGAGATTCCAGGCAAATAAAGGGAAGAGTCTGGGCAAGCCCGAAAAGCTTCCTATGTGATTCTGAACTACAGCCCTGGTACTAACTGCTCCTTTTGAAGGATTCCTCAGTGGACCTTGACTGGATGTTATCATTAGCAATGTGCTTTGGGTCCATTTGCGGTTCAGTGAGGTTTTGCTTGGAAACCTTTGCCCCCTGTAGCATTATTCTTATGGGAAAAAGTGTTTTAAGGTCTAAAGCAACAAAAAAGTGGTAAAGACTCTATGTCCCAGAAAGAGAAAGAAAAATACCACATAATATCACTCATATGTGGAATCTAAAAAAAAGACACAAATGAATTTATTTACAAAACAGAAACAGACTCACAGACATAGAAAACAAACTTATGGTTATGGTGGGGGAGAGGGTGGAAAGTGATAAACTGGGAGTTTGAGATTTGCAGATACTAACCACTATATATAAAATAGATACACAACAAGTTTCTTCTGTAGAGCACAGGGAACTATATTCAATATCTTGTAGTAACCTATAATGAAAAAGTATGAAAACATACATATGAAACGAATATGAAAACAAATGTATGTATGTGTATGTATAACTGAAACATTATACTGTACACCAGAAACTGACATAACATTATAAATTGACTATACTTCAATTTTTTAAAAAAGTAAAAAAAAAATACTGTGTCCAAAAGCCTGGCGGTGGCTTCCCTGTGTTCGGAGAATAGCGTGCACGCTCCTTTCCCATGGTGACCTGTGCATTTCCCCCAGCAGTTCTACAGCGTCAGTGGGATGCCCACCAGGAGCCTGTCAGACAACATCTGTGCCGTCTGCGGGCAGCAGATCATTGTGGAGCTCGACGAGGAAGGGCTCATCGAAAACACCTACCAGCTTTCGTGCCGTCACGTGTATCCTTTCCATGGGGAACCCTTTGGCCTTCATCAGGCCAGTTGTAGGAGGCCATCTTCAGATAATCTGTGTTGGGCACGGGAGGTGGCGAATCAGAGAAGACTGTCTCATCACCTTCCTCCTCCTTCCTCTCCCCGACTCCCCCACGCCTGCTGCCCTACTTCCCTCCCATCCCCAAGACCCAAACCTTTATCCTCCTGCCCATCTTCTTTTGGAGACTTTCTAGCAATCCCTGATGAATAATGAACCTCTAGTTAAGGTGAATCTCCTCCTCCTCCTTCAGTAATTTCTTTTTCAAAAAGGAATCTTCACACCATATGGACCTGAAGGCTATAGCAACCGTGCAGAGACTGGCTGGGAAAGCTGGTAGACCATAAATGGACAGGTAGCCAAGAAGGATCAGGGAGAGAAGGAGTTGGGGAGTGAAAAAAAGAGTGAAATTTAGATAGAGGGAGGAACTCAGGACTATCCAGGTGGAGCCCGTGTCTGAGTCTCACAGGACCAAGAACGATAAGGTGTGTTTTGCCTGGAAATAATCTTTAGGAACCTGCTGTGTCAACAGTGGTGATGGAGGAAGCCGAGCTCAGCTTTGGTCTTGAAAGGAGTATAACGCCACAGGCAGCGGGACACCTTAAATCACACAGGGAGGGACCAAAATGTGAGCACCCTGTTCTTGGACCACTTGGCTCCTCTGCCTATGGGTTCTGCCCCTAATTAACCATCTACTGGCTGAGGAACTTGAGGTGTTTAGGACCAGACAAGCCTGGGCCTGGAAACCTGCATTCTCTGGGACTCCAGTCACCTTGAGGAAGACCCTGTAAGCTGAAAGATGCTGAGATCAGGAGCCCTATATACCAGAGTTGTGCTTGGGTTGGCCAAGCATCCATATTTTAATTCTTTTCTAAATGCAGCTGAGAAGCCAACATTTATCTTTATTTTATAGTATAATACCAATTTTATCATCTCTCTCTACACACAGTCATTTCAAAGCTCTGGCATGATAAGGTGGTTTAACCATCTGTCTTTTGCCTCTGAAGCCTGCCTAACTCGGTCAGTAATAGCTTAGATGTGCAGTGCTGTGATCTGATTCTGTCTGATCGGGAGAGATTCCATTTATTCAGTCCTGAGAGTAAAAACCTGGACCGAGTGCATCTGAAATGTAATAGGAACCTGACGCCAGCATTTAAGCCTTAACATTTTAAGGTAAGAAACACAGAGCTAGCCCATGTGGGATTCTATGTGGTTTTTCAGTGTGATAGCTTTCCCCGAAAATGTTATCAGTCTTAGTAGAAATTTTCCAAGTCTGGTCCTAGTTTTCAGTATGATTTCCTTTTCAAATGTTGGACCAGAGCCCCTTCTGCCATTTGCAAGTGGAAATATTTTCTCTCTCCACCTTTAAAAGCCCTTAGGGATTGTTGTACATGTGTGCATATGTAATCTGAAATGTAGTCACTTTTAAATTTGCTTTGCAGGGAGTGTTATTAATGGCCTATTTTCGCATGAGCTGTATCAGTAAGGAGTAGGCAAACATGAATCACATTAACAAGGGGTGGGAATCTGAGTCCCGCTCGGTGGCAGTTCCGCCCATGAAGAGGCTTCTCAGCACAGAGATTTTGAAGATAAAAGAAAATGTTAGGGGAGGGTCTAGCTCAGTAGTAGGGTGCCTGCTTAGCATGCATGAGGTCCTAGGTTCAATCCCCAGTACTTCCGTTAAATAAGAAAATAAACAAACCTCTTCCCCTAAAAATAATTTTAAAAGATTTTTTTAAAGAGGGAACATGAAAGAGGAGATGGACATTTCAGTGCTGGCTCTGTGACCCCTGAACTCTGTATTACCCAGAAAATGGGGCTATACTCCAGCCCTTTTGAATGAAGGGCTGTTAGGCTCAGGGTTCAGAATCTTTGTTCTAATACACGACTTTACGTTAACCCAAGCACTTTGCAAAAGTGACCCCAATTCCAAGGGCATGAAACACTGGAAACTCCTAGTTGCACATGGATCTAGTGTTAAGGAATGATCTTCATGGCCTTGGCTTGTCCGGACCTCCTTGATCCTTCGTCTGTTAGGGAGGGGACTCCCACACCGTAGCCGTTCATTTGGGTGTGTCGCAGGCTAGTCAGAACATTATATGGTCTTGACCCAGGAACCCACATTGAAATCAATGACTGCAGAAATAAACAAGGCGTCAGGACGGGTCTCACTACAGTTCATCATTTTACCTAGACCTACAAGTTGTGGAACCTGGGGGAAATATGTTTGCCAGAGTAACCGGATTTGAGTGATTCATTCAAATATTCTTAGGCACTGCTTAAGGTGCTGAGGACAGGGACGAATGAGTCATAGTCCCCCATGAGTGCACAGAAAGTCAGGATACAGCATGACATGTGCTCTCTAAGTCCCTGGTGCTATGGGAAAACAAAGGGTTCACTCTCAACTTTGGGGCCAAAGGGTCAAACCTTCTGGACAAGGGGTTGTAGACAAATGAACTTGTAAATGCCTAGAGTTTTAGTGTTTATTAGATTTTTATTCTATGAAAAAACAAACTGGCTTCTTACCAGTAATAAAACTTTGAGGAAAAAACTGATGAAGCTAACAGAAGTATTTGTAAATTTACAACCACAAATAATTTAAACTCATCTAAGGGCCAAAGACAAGTCTGATTGCATAGTAGGTAATGAGCAGTGCACAAAAACCAGACAGAGAAATGCATGATCCATGAAGCAGGGAAATTGGAGGATGCATTTACATGTGACATCTGTCAAAAAAAAAAAAAAAAAAAAAGCACTTCCACATTCCTTATCTAATTTAATGACAAGAATCAAGTGAGGTACAAACATGTAAAGCCAAGAAGATCAGGAAATTCCTCAAGGTCATCAGCTATTGCAGCTCTGACTCCAAGGTCACCGTCCTTGGGGGTTCTATCATCCTGCAGAACCTCCCTGAGAAAGTCAGGTCCACAACCGGGTCACAACTAGCAGCCATTGTCACCTCCACCACTCCACCCGACAGTGGGGATCACTTTCATTATGTCATCGTGTAGTAGACATTGCCTGAGAAGATCCAGAAGCTTCCCTAACAAGATGCCTAAGCTTTCATGAATTCTGCATCCGAGGTTGGTGTATTGTTGGGAAAAAGCAGACCTGCCCTTACTGCAAAGAGAAGGTTGATTTGAAGAGGATGATCAATAACCCGTATCCTTTTTTATAAAGTTATGAAATATTGTCTTAAATGTTTCTGGTGACGCAGTCTGTAAACTTCCCTTATCTTCACTATCGGTGTAGCAGGAAACACTATGTTTTCCCCAACCACCTATTTCAAAATGACTTTCCTGTCTCACTGCTCCCCTGTGCTTTGGTTACTCTTCTTGTTAGGAAGTTAAATGCCAAAAAAGATCCACTCTACTCTTCAGAGTCCATGCATTCTACTGTAAGGGTCTTAGTGGAAATGTGACGGAACATTGCAAAAGATAGGTATATGGAAAGATCAGCTGGCTAGCTAACTAGACAGACAGAAAGATGGATGATAGGTAATAGGTGGATGGGATGAATGGGTGGAGAGATAAACAGATAGATTAGAACTGAAATTTTAAAAGCCCCAAATGGGAACCAGAATATAGAAAAGTATTGTTCGGTTGTACCAAATTTTATTACTTCCAGAAATGAGCGGGTGCTTTCCCCTGGAGCTCCAGCTTTGTCAGTTCTCTGCTATGCCTCATCTTTTTTTAGGCTGACCTAAGTGACCGCAGAATATAAAAAGGAGTGTAGACCTACTACAGATTTGGGTGGTGAATGGCAGCCATGAAATTTTTAGAGACAGCAAGGGTCCCCCAACTGAATAAACTCAAATCTCATTAAGGTCACAGAAGGGGGATGGCCCCACGTGGGGCTGACTGCAAAGACTGAGCCCTCAACCCCACCAGGGGAGAAAATGGCACTAAAGCATATCCCCCACTAAGCAGAACACCAAGAGGACGGCTACAGCCTGCCTAGTATCCTCTCTTCTCCCAGGAGACAGCCTTCCTCTTCTTTCTGAGTACCAGTCCTCTATATGTCACAGTGCAAAGGAGACACCCCCGGCTCTCTGCTCCCCCCCACCCCCAGCTCCACACCAACTCTAAATACACAGCTTTAACGGCTGTCGGCAGCAACACCCCATCTCTGAGAACTGGTAAGTAGGTCCGCAGAGGAGGGAGCTTGGATGTGTCCCTGGGTCTCGGAGCCACACCATGGCCACAGAGCACACCCTCCGTGGCCACCAGCTCCCCGACAGGCCTGGCCTTTCCCGCTGAGTCGATGCAGCTCCAGCACAACCAGGGCCAGAGGCGTGTGGTGCTCAGTCCTCCGTCCCTCTTCCTCGCATCCACTCTCCCTGCATCTCCCTCCCAACAGGAGGAGGCTGAGTCCAGAACAGCTTTCGGTTAAAAACTGACTGATGAAACTGCAGTATATAAATCTTTGTTATAAACTCAGTCATAATATGATCATAAATGTCACCTGAATGATCGTGTAAGTAACAAAGGACAATTGGTTTCTTTGAGAGAAAGCAACGAACTTGAGAGAAAAAACTTTTATGGTCCTCGGAGCATAAACGTTTGAATATTACATGTACCCTTTTTCTTGAGACTCAGTAGAAGAGAAACAGTCCATAAACTGTCTTTTTTTGTGTGGAGCATTGCTAACAGAGATGCTACGTATTGATGAAGTTCCTTTAGCACAATTTATCAAAGATACCAGGGTAAGGCAGGTGTTATCTGTGAACTAATATTTTCCTTTTTAACATGCAATGAGCCGCTGGCAGAACCCAGAGCTGGTTTTTTTTTTCTCACTTAGAGCAGTTTCCATTTCCTTTGCTGGTGGGGGAGGTAACTAGTTTTACTCATTTATTTCTTTTAAGTGTCGGTACTGGGGATTGAACCCAGAACCTTGTGCGTGCTAAGCACACACTCTGCCACCGAGCTGTACCCACCCCCCTGTAGACAGTTCTGAATTACTTTTAGAAATAAGGTGGCGTGTTAATAATGATGAATATTTCTGCTATGTGGCTGTATGCAGAGCAACCTCCTTAACTGAGATTTAGCTGGGAGCGCACACACATTCTATATGGACAAATCCTGGACTGGCTTCGTTACCTGGTGGCCTGGCAGCCCGTGGTGATAGGAATCGTTCAAGGCATTAACTATTCTCTCGGGCTGGAATAACACAGACGACTTACCCCAGAAGCAACGTCTCGCATGTTGAGATATTTTCAAACCCTTGATCATATATTTCATATTGATACTCTTCTTTTAATTTTCGAGATGATCCCATGAACTTAGAGAACGGAATAAAACTTGGCCATCTGTTTTCCATCTTGTGGAAAGAATCTTCAAAGAAGCTGATCAATGGAATAAACAAATAAAACGTGCTTTGCACCTTTCCCGTTATGATCGTTTTCTAATGCACGCATGTGACACATTTGGTACAACTCACCATGGGACATCCTCCAGTTTGGCTTATAACGATCTCACCTGTCATGTGTTTCAGAGGTTTGCAAAGTACTTCTCAGATACAACATTAAGGAATAACAAAAACCTGCTTACCAGTTCCACATCTTCAAAAAAGCAGGCAGAGTTGTTAAGTGCTCGATGGTTTAAGGATACGGTCTTCTGTCCTTGGTACTTGTTACCACGTGGCAGCTTTGACACCACTGAGACCTTCTGTATCGTCCTCTAGTTACTGGTTACTCCGAAACCTCTAGCACTAGTGCCACAGCCCACTCCATGGACCAGATCTACGCTGGCTTTCCTGGGGCTGCCAGATGCACTCAGGCCACCCCAGGGCTGCACTAAAGGAGAAGAATCACTCTTTTTTTGAGCACCCTGTTTACACACACACACACGCACACACAACCATTCCATTGCCATATGCTGCTTGTATTTTCTTCATAACATTTATCAATACCTGAAATCATATCAGAGATTCATTTGTTTATTGTTTGGCTTCCCCTCCATGAAGACAGAGAATTTGATCGGTTTTGTTCCCTACTATCTCTCCAGCACTTGGAGCAGCCCCTGGCACACAACAGGCACTTGACAAATACTTGCTGAACTAAGTGAATTAATCCAGCAAGAAAGAAAAAAAAATTAATAGAATTGCGAAGACCAGTCAGAACGAAGTCACCCAAGAACAATATGTTAAACGCCCCCAAATTAATTTGTTTTCAGTGACTGGTCATTTGCTAAGCAATTAACACAGTATACATAACACCAGACATCTCCTTTCCCATCCTTGAAGGTGTTACTCTTGTATGAAGTAGAAAGGAAACACACCCATCGTCAAAAATATGGACAATGAACTTAATGCTGTACCACATTCCATCATAGTTGTAATGGTAACTCACGCTAAGCTTTCTAGCTGTTGGTATTTTTCCTTCTTGAAACTGCTCAGGGCTTCAGTATCACAGCTGGCTCACCATCCAGATTATTAGAAGACTTAACTCTGGTTTATTTCTCTGCTCAGCAAACATTTCAACAATTCAATATTTACTACGTACCAGGCATGGGCAAGGATTAAAAAAATACAACAAGATTCTTGAACTTTGACAAGTCCCTGAGTCTATCCACAAATAAAAGACCTCCCAGTTGCATAAAGCGCCAACTAAAAATTAGTTTTTCCTCTGTAAAAGAAAGAGCCGTTAAATTGACCTCTGATGTCTTTGCCACTTACCTTTTCTGGACAGCTGCAGGAAGACCCTTTAGAACTCTGGGCAAGTAAACCAGTGTGTATTTGCATGGAATTCTGGGTGACCCTCCGAGTTCAGAAATGTTAGATAATCACTAAACAATCTCAGAAAAAAAATAATAAAAATGCTATTTTCTTTACACTGTTTAGGCGTTTAAAAATTTAATCCCAGTTTTATGAAGTAATGTATATATACACTGAATACACTGAAAAAATTACGGAGAGCAAACAGTCCCTCGTTACCAGTGGTTCTCTCACAGTGAAGGGGTAAGAGCTGATTCTTATTTTCTTTAATATGCTCTTGTCTCCTTTCCAAAATTCCAGCCATAAACACGTTTAACATTTGCAATGAGGAAAATAAAGATTACTTTTAAAATAGTGCCTTACATCTATCAATTAACCATGAAGCTGTTTCTATCGCTGTTTAAATTATTGAAAATTAAATCTGCGGATCAACTAAGTCCACATGAAATCTGTCTGGTGCTCATGATGATTCGCATTGTGCCTCATGTAAGAAACAGAGAAGTAAAGCAAAAAGCCCATTGTGTGTTTGGTTTCTATGGCAACTCCTCCAGTTCCCTCCTCCTAAACTTGCCCATTTCTTTCCTAGGCTGGCTGCTGCCTCCTCCATTAGACTCTCCCAGGAGTCTGTATGAGAGACAAGAAACACCACGTGAGTTTCCCAAGGACTAAAGCCTTTTGTGCACTTCATGAACTTATTTCTTCAGGATAACTTTCTGCAGACAACAGAAAATACACCTTAGATCTCTGCTAGTACCCATAACAGAAAAACATTCACTTACAAACCATAATATTTAAGAAGGTGAATGACTTCTTGGAAAATAACAATAACAGGTGACATCTACCCACAGGCACCTCTGTCGCCCTGTGCAAGCTCCCGTGGCTCCCACTCTCCTGGGCGTGGCCCTCCTGTCACCTCAGCTTGAATGGCAACCAAAGGGCACATGATCTGGGCTTCACTGATGTTACTGTATGTTCTGTATTTTTTTTTTTTATTGAAGTGTAGTCAGTTTACAATGTCGTGTCAATTTCTGGTGTACAGCACAATGCTTCAATCATACATAAATATACATACATTAATTTTCATATTCTTTTTCACATAAGCTACTGCAAGATAGCGGATATAGTTCCCTGTGCTATACTGTATAAACTTGTTTATCTAAAATTAATTTTTTTGTGGGAGGAGCTAATTAGGTCTATTTATTTTATTTACTCTTAGAGGAGGTACCGGGGATTGAACCCAGGACCTCATGCATGCTAAGCACGCACTCTACCACTGAGCTAGACCCTCCCTCCTTGGCGTTAACTGCATGTTGATAACTACATCACATCCTGTCATGTAGCTATTATTATCCCTGTCTTAAGGACAGGAAAATATTTGGGGTCAGATTGAGCTGCCCAAAGATACACACGTACTAGCCCAGGTCTTTCTGACTCCAGAGCCCAATTAACCACACAGACCCAGTCCTGGCTGAGAGCTGAGCAAGGCCACTTCCTGTCATGTGTGGTTCCCAGCTTAAGAAGAGGGTTGCCCGAAATCCATAAATAACTCCCTGCTTTTCAATATAATGCATTCCTTTAATGTCATATTACCTAATTATAAAAATTAACCCATGGAAGTAGCATCTACCTTTTACATTATCAGGTCTCAAATATTTTCCAATCATTATAAGATTCAAGTCTATACTTGTTAAACATCTATTTAGCTCACACATACTTTTATAAAGTTTCAGAAGAAAAAAAAAAAAAGACCTTTTTGGAATCAGAAACAAGACTTGTCAAAGCAGACAAAAGCAACCTGAGGCAGGGGAGGCAGACCTGAAGACAGGGGCTTAGGGGCCAGAGGCACCAGACCCCAGTCAGAGCTTCACAAAGAGTGAAAGGCTGAAGACCAGAGTCACGGATATAGAAGGCTTCTTTCAAATTCTTCTAAATTGAGTATTTTGTCTACGTATTCTTATTAGTTTCACTGTTGGGGAAACACAGAACTTACTGCACTTTGTGCTGTGTACCCTCTCCCTGGGGCTGAAGAACTCGATCATCAAATACCCAAAAAGACAGACCCAGTTCACATGAAACACACCATTGTAGGTATTTCCATTTGCAACTTTCTGTTCCTTTATGCTGTTTCCTAGTGGACTAAGCCAACTGGTACAGATAATTCAGATATCAATAATGGACTGTGATCATGATTCTCTCATAGGAGAAAGAAAAGCCCAGAACCATGGTCTCCCATTCTGGTAGCAGTTTTTACAAAACAGCACTCTAGAGCAAATTTGAACAGTTTAGTGGTTTTAGTAAGCAAGTCCTCATTCGTGTGGCTTACGTATAATTGTGTCGGAGTGGACTTGGTTATACCTAGTGAGACCGAAACCACCACCAGACCAAGACTGGCCTTTGGTGAAGGAACCTAGGACTTTATTGCAGCTCTCAAATTGAACCAAAACCCCTCCCGCTGCATTTCATCAGCGGGCCACTCCAGGTAGGTCTTGGTGTTCATTATCTTCCGCAGTTTACAGAAGCGCTGGGGAATGGCCTTCCTCTCAATGGGCTCCAGCAGGATGAGGATGGCGGCGTCATCGCTCTCGTCAAAGAGACGGAAATGGGAGAAGTCCAGTTCGTACTTGCACCACTCGCTCTTCACAAAGTTCTCCGAGAGCACAAAGATGGTTTTGTGGCTCTTTTCAATGCAGTCGATGATATTGTCAATAATCCATTTGCCAGGAATGAAGTCCCGCTTGTGAAGACACAACTTGAAGGGCGGGTTGAAGTGCTCCAGCTCCTGGACCATGAGGTTCTCCACCCAGTAGGAATCCTGCTCACTGTAGGACACAAAGGCATCATAACAGAGGTCCCCGCGGGGAGCCTTCTTGGGCTTCCGTTTGGCCTGGAGCCAGGCCCACATCATCTTCATGTACCACACACCGTGGAAATGGTGGCACAGAACCCCGGTGAGCAGGAGCAACAGGAAAAGGGCGCAGCACGCGGCGGACACCACGGCTGCCCTGTGGCATTCAGCCACCGAGAGCCGGGCGTCCTGAACCCGCCGGCCCCGCACGTGGGATGGAGAGTCACACAGGTAGTTTTCTGGCCAGTCGATCAGGACCTGGGCCAGTGCTCGCTGCCCCTGCGTGAAAGACAGGAAGTCACAGGAGCAAATGAAGCTGTTGCCGCCGGCTTCCAAAGTCTTCAGCTTTTGAAAAGAGGCAAGTTGCTCCTTAGAGAAAGTACTGATTGTATTTCTACTGATTCTCATAACTAATAACGTGGGTAAGGAGGAAGCATCTGGGAGGGTCTTCAACTTATTCCTGGAAATATAAAGTTCTTTGAGTTGCGGCAAAATCAAAGAAAATGAATTGAGATTGTTATTGCTAATATCTAAAATTTCCAGGGTCAGGGGGATGCAATAAGTTAAACTGTGTATTCTTGTGCTGGACAAGTTCAAGTATTTCATCTTTTCCGGCCACTGACAATTTTCAGGCATTGAATCAAAATTATTCTTACTGATATCCAGGTGAGTCAGGTTTTTCAGAGTAAGCAAAACTTCGCCAGTTTTTTCTAATGATTTCAAATGATTTTGCCTTAAAATTAAGGTTTGCAGGAAGGGCCAGGCATGCTCACAGGCTGAGTTTTCCAAGTATTCTTCAGACATTAAATTTTCACTGAGATCCAAATATTCTAACGATTTTAAGTGTTGTGAGAGTAAACAGGGAACCAGAAAAACCTTACTGTTTTCTATTATGATTCTTTTCACTTTTCCCGTGAGTGAATATATACTGCTCAGATCGTAAAATAAGAAAAAATTTGGAATAGTCAACTTCCGTACTGTTAACGTCTCCAAGTTACCTAGGTATTTAAGTGTGCCTAAAACAGGCGTTCTAAATTTACCAAG
Source organism: Camelus ferus (assembly GCF_009834535.1). Taxonomy (NCBI): domain Eukaryota; kingdom Metazoa; phylum Chordata; class Mammalia; order Artiodactyla; family Camelidae; genus Camelus; species Camelus ferus. The sequence goes on along the minus strand of NC_045697.1, from coordinate 109,623,881 downwards.
TCCGTTCAGGGTGCAGCCATCAAACTCTACTTCTAAAATCCCAGAAATATAATTCAGCAGTTTCACCAGCTCACTAAAACTTTCATCAGTGATTTTTACATTTCTAAAGGTCAACTTGTTAATCCATGTATTGGTTTCATAGACAGCTATTTCTGAAATAGAGAACGTGTTCAGATCAGTATCTCGCAGTTCTAAATGTCCGACAGAGCTTAAAAGATCTCCAAGGATCTCTAGCAGTGAAACCGGCTGCCTCATGCGAAGGATCAGATGAGTGATGTTCTGAATTGACCTCAAACTCTTTGGCTCATACCTCTGCAGATTTGAAGCATCGATCTCAAGTTCCTCAAGAAAAGTGAGCCCAGAGAAATCCTTTTCCTGAATCTCAGAGAAGGGGTTACTATTTCCTACTTTCAGGATTCGCAGATTGGGGAGATGAGAAAAAAGAGACGTTTCGCCAAGTGTTTTGTAAGGATTTCCCAGCAAGTTTAAGAATTTCAAGGCAGAAAGGGTCCTGAACCAGGAAGGTGATAAGTTAGACAAGCGATTATAGGATAAGTCCAAATGTTCGAGGCTCCTCAGGGGAAAAAAGGAATCTTCCTCTATTGTGTGGACTCCATTGGACCCCAGCCTCAAGGCCTTGAGGCCCACACACCTCTGCAGGTCATTGTTGCCGACATAGGTGATCTTGTTATCGGACAGGTCAAGGCTTTTCACAGCTGCCGTGAGCCCTGGGGGGATGGCGTTTAAAGATCTGGCACGGCCATCACAGACGCCAGTGGGGTCACAAGACAGAGAATGGGCCTGATCAAGGGCCCCTTCCTTGGAGAGGCTGATTGCTGCTGCCAAGACCCACACTGTCCACAAAGCATGTGGCATTGTCCAGTGACGCAACCTACAAATAAGAGAGGTTCAAATGAGTGATTGTGTTTGACAGCATATCTTAATTCTTGTCTTGAAAAACACTTTGTAAAATGCAATACACACCACACACACACACATACACACACACACACAGAGCTAACTACCAAGAAGTAACAGGCAAATGGAATGTATGAATGGGGATAAAAAATGAATTCCCTGGCACATCCAGCAACACTAACACAGACAGACTGCCACTGAGCCATGACTTAAAAGCACAGTTCCATCTGGGAGTGTGGATCGGGACCAAACATGGGTTGAAAGAATGAGTAAATGAATGAAAGGAGGAATAAACAAGCGAGCAGTTTAAGAAATGGGCCGGGCTTAACCATACGGATGTACAACCACCTATTCCTACACTTTCCTACACTTCAAACCTTATGTTGGAGCATGCCTCCTCCCTGCCCTGATACCCCCCAGAATTAGAGGTCTAACAGAGCCAGACCACAGCTCTCACTGGACAACTTTCACTGAGGAGGAACCCACTCTTTAACCCAGAGAAGAAGGTTCCATGCTTGCCAACCTGTCTTGCACCTCCAACTAGTGAGCAGGAGAGATGCTGAGAACCCCTGGGAGAGCAAGGTGGTTGGACTGAGGGACAATCAGACCGTGAGAAGCTTCTCTTCCTGCAGAGGACTAAGTGCAGGAAGCAGCGTTTAAGTGACCCAGCACTATTTTTTAAAAGATCATTTAGGGGAAACAATCAACATGACAGTATTACAGTTTTCATCTATATATTTTCTATTGGGTTCTTTTTCTCATCTGCTATGTCATTCTTAGAGTTTCAAATTCTCTGCCAAAATGTTCAGCCTTGTCCTTGATCACCATGAACACAGTCAGCACAGTCTGATAGGGTGCATGGCACTTCTGACAGCCTTGGAAGACAAGGAGTTAAAGGTTAAGGCCCGGGGCAGTCACGGATGGGATAGGTAAGGCTGAACTTCAGAAAATAAGCCCTCCGGTAAACTGCAGCAGAGCTTTGCTTTACCTGGATGGCTCAGACTGCTTCAGTCTCTGAAAATGGACTACAGTTATTTCTGGAACGTGGGTACCTACAGAAGCAAAGGAAGATTTTCTCTCAAAGAAGATAACATTATCCTAGGCCTCACATTTCTTTCTACAAGTAATTTTTCAAATAAAATGCCCAGAATAAAATAAAAAACAACTGGACATGAAAAGAAGCAAGGTATTAAGCATGAGAAGAGGAGAAACAGCAGACAATGGAAACTAACCCCCAGGGGCTACCCATCCATCATTGCACCCACCTCTAAAATTGACAGGGTTAAGATGAGGCGCCTATTACTATCTGGTACTATATCTATCCCATTGTCTTTCTGCTTAATCAGCCATTAAAAAAATCCTCTTAGTATAATTGCTCTGGAGAACCAAAATTTATTTGATTTTTTTCCCTCATTTTTGTAATATATTGCACAAATCTTAAGAAATCTATATCAATTTTGGCTAAGATTTAATGTCAAACACATCCATTTTTAATTTTTCTAGCCTTTTCTCTTTAAAAGATAAAATTTATAAGAGCAGAGATCTTGGGCTATTTGATACAGATATTGTTTGGTACCTATTGCATGGTGGATTTTCAACAAATAAAAATTATCAATGATGCTAGAACTACAGTTAATGACTTGACACTGAAGATCAGAATTACCTGTCTCTTCTCCCGTTTCCCCAGTACATGGGGCAGAGAATTCCTCAGTGTAAGACACTGAGAAAGGCAAGGGTGACGGCTCAAGTTAGACTGAGTGGTGTCAGATCTAACGGAGGTCGTGGATCTGGACAAAATAAAAATCACCTGCTTAAGGAATAGAGAAAGTTGACAAAGTGGGGAGGAATTATTGGTCCAAGACTCAGGAAAGGATGGAAGTGTGAGGAGTAAGCCCGGTGCTAAAGGCGACTCATGCCGAGAGGAAGTTGCAGCCCTGTGCCCCAGAGTGAAACCCGAGCCAGACACCCACTTTAGGATGAGGGCTGTGATGTCTGGGGAAAGTTGGAGTGGAGAAGGGACTCCTGACCCAGTGCATGATGCAGAACTGAAAGTGGGCTTTCCACAGAGCCACATGCAGGGAAAAGGCTACACCATATGTGAACAGGGACCTTAAAAATCTCTGCCCTCTGGCCCAGGGTCTCCACTTGGCTGGAAGCCAGCCTGCTACATCTCTCTCGTAAGAAAGCAGAACCCAAGCCTGCCACATGTGCTGATATGGGACCAAATATTAAAAGATACAACAACTAAGAATTTTTCAGAATTGAAGAAGCACATAAATTCCCAAATTACAAATGCATATTGAATCTCAAGCAAAAAAAGAATAGAAATTTCTCATCTAGCCTCAAAACAGTGGGATAATATCCTCAAAGGGCTGAGAAAACACACCTGTCAGTCTAGATGTCTATACCCATTTAAATTACCATCCAAGATAAAGAATGGAATGGAATATTATTCAGTCATAAAAAAGGAATGAAATCATGCCATTTGCAGCAACATAGACGGACTTAGAGATTATCATACTAAATGAAGTAAGTCAGACAGAGAAAGACAAATATTACATGATATCAATTATATGTGGAATCTAAAAAATAGTATAAATGAACTTCTTTGCAAAACAGAAACAGACTCAGAGACATAGAAAACAAATTTACCAAAGGGGAAGAGAGTGGGATAAATTAGGACTATGGGATTAACAGATACACACTACCATATATAAAATAGATAAACAACAAGTATTTACTGTATAGCACAGGCCACTATATTCAATTTCTTGTAATAATCAATACTGGAAAAGAGTCAAAAAAAGAGTATATATGTATAACCAAATCAGTTTGCTATGCACCTGAAACTAATGCAATATTATACATCAACTATACTTCAATAAAAATTAATTAATTAACAAACAAATTGTCATCCAGAATAAAGATGAGGTAGACATTTTCAAACATTCAAAACCTAAAAAAGAATTTTTATCCACAGACCCTCACTGAAAGAAGTAACCGAAAACATGTTCTTCAGCAATATGGAAAATAAACCTGGTAAGAGTAGGCAACAAGAAGCAATAATTGAATTTTTTAATGTAATGATAGATAAGAAAAAAAACAACGCTCAGAAACCCGGATGAGGCTTTTTGGTATGAGGAAAAAGTTATGTAAATTTTAAATGATATTGTGAAGATAAAAACAATTTTGACAAGTAAGCCTATTTGGGAGGATGAATACAATTTAGATTTACTAAAAGGTCTTTATAAGGAGGTTACACTCAGGATGTCACATACAATAAATTATGCTCCATCACTAAAATCAAAACAAGATATTTAACCAAGCATGCCAAATTCTTAAATACAATAATGAAAAAAATTAACTGACAGCTTAGAAACTTCCAAAATATGTTGTCAACATCCGGCAAGTTACGTAATAGGTGCATTATAAAAAGTTTAAAGATACAAATGCTCTCTGCTTTTTGAAAAAAGGAACAAACTTAAAATATTGGTGAACAAGTCATTTTTTGAAAGGATGTTTGCCCCTTTTTTGGAAAGTGGGGAGTACTTTCAAGTCAGGCCATCTTATCTACCAGTTGCTTTTTGGTAAAAATCTGAGTTAGTCATAGTGCAGACAAGACCTTCTGCAAGATTACAAGCACCTCACCAGGCTGATTTGTTTACATCCGGATCAGTTTCCTTTGTCTCCCAGCCCTTCCCCCGCAACCACCCTCCCAACAGGAAAAACATCCTGGCTGGCGGCTTCTAAGTTCTAAACACAAGTTCTCATTTATAGAAGTTGAAGAAGTTGTAACGGCAGCGGGTGTGAAGCCCACCCTGGAGCAGAGGCCAGGCTCTGAATAGGGGAGAGAAGAGTCCTGGGCAGAACGGGATCTTGACCCTGTCCCACTTCTGAACCCTGGTGGCCGAAATCTACCTTTCACAGTTCGGCCCCAGGGGTAACCAGTGAGCGCAGACGCACCCCCAGCAGGACGCGCCTGTGCAACCTGGAAAGCCTCTACCTGATCCCCGCCATCGCCGCTCGGGGGGACGAGGACGGAGGCGGCCAGGGCGCACAGAGCCGCCAGCGAGAGGGCGGCCCTAAGGGGAGGCCGAGCCACTGCCCACTCCCGCCTCCGGGATGCGGCCGCCTGGAGCCCTCGGAAGCGCCCCGCGGCCACCCCCTTGGAGGCTGGAGGGCGCTGGGCCCCGCCGCGGCCGGCGGGCACCGGGACGCCAAGGGCTGGGCGTACCTGGGCCGCGCCCCGTCCCCTCTGGGCGGCTCCTGCTTCTCCCCCGGGCTCGCCTCCACCGGGCGGGTGTCCACATCCACGCGCGGGGCCGCGCAGACAGGACTGCGGGAGCGTCGACGGCCTGGGGACCGGGTGCTCCCGCCACCCCAGCGCCCGCGCCGCCTCCCCCGTACCCGAGTCGCGAGACTGGGACCCCGGGTGCCACCGATCGGGGAGCAGAGACCCCTGGCGCCCGCATCCGCGCCGCTGGCACCCTCCGGCCCCGCCTGCCCTCCCGACCGGGGACGGCGGCGGAGCTACGAGGCCCGCGGAGCGCGCTTTCCACACGACGTACCTGGGCGGCCGCGCCTTCTGCCGCCTCGGGTCGGGACCCGCCCGCGCCCAGGAGAACCTGCAGAGAGCAGTGCGTGCGGCCGGCGCCTCCTTCTCCCGGTGGGCGGGGACCACCCGCTCCGCCGAGTGCGCCTGGCTCCTGTGACCAGGGACACAACGGCACCTCCACCCCTCCCCGCGGGCTCGGTCAGGTGACCGTCACCGAGGTCCTGCCCTGACAGCAGCCTCGTGCCGGGCCCGGGTCAGAAAAGATTGCTGGGACCTGGGTGGGGGTCGCGGGGCAGCGGAACGAGAACCGGGATGCTTGAGTCCACACCACCCCCACCCCGACCCCGCCACCCCACAGCCCCCTCCAACCTGGGATTCCCCCAAGGACAGAAGCAGATTTCGAAACCAAAGAGAAGGCTTATTACCCTGCCAGTATTTTCTTCAAGCTTCAGGCACTCAAAGCCTCTTATTGCCCTGAAACATGCCGCTTTTACACGTCTCCGTTCTTCTCCATCCTCGGAAGTCCAAATTCCAGCTCGCGAATTATGCCTGATACCCACCTGTGCTCCTCCTCCTTTTCAGCACAACCCACCGGCCAGTGTATGTCCAGGGTCCACTTCCACCCGCAAGCCTGTGCTCTCCTGCGTTATATAACTCCCCAGTCACTTCCCAGACTGACACAGCAAGATTTTGCCTGAGTTGCAGTTAAGGACAGCCCAGATGTTTTAAAACTTTCAGTCCTGTGGCAGTCTCCTGGTGGTGCATGACCGCCTCTGGCACCTACCTCCGATCCCTGCTCTTACCATGAGAAGATGTGGGCTCCCGCCTACATCCAAGATTTTGAACCTTAGTCCATACCTTGCTCATTTCTATCCTTGCTTCTCAAAGTAAGTAATTTCAAAACCAGTCAGACTGGCTTTCTTCATGGCCCCAGAAACTAGTGAGGCATGTTTCTAGGGGAAACAAATAGCTTTTAAAAATTAAGCTGCCTTAATATTCATAAACTACATTTTATATTCACAATTACATTTGATCTTCCCAAATTGAGGTGGGAGGCTGAAGAAGTATTCTTGTTCCTCTTTTACACGGGAGGAAATGCCATGCAAATTGCAAGTGGCAGAAGTGAGATGTGAAACCAGAATTCTACCCTATGTTCAGGGTTCCTTCTGATACCCTGGCTTCTTGCCCCAACCTTCTATCTACCCTATTCTACATGCCTAGTGCTCAGTAAAGGTTCCAAACTCTGACAAACTTAATCACTAGGCTTAACGTGATGTGATGTGAACTTGAGAGAGTGGAGTCTGATTTTCCATATAGATTACTGGTTACTGTGTGGAGATTTGTCTGTATCCCTGACCATCCAGGCCCTTCAGATGTCTGAAAGACTTTCTTCTTCTTACTTCTCCACCTCTTTTCCTCATGATTTCTCAACTGTGTACTTAAGAAAACTTCTTTCCAATTTCTTTGCCTTGAAACCCAAAACCTCTGTTCTTTCTCTGTCTAGCTTTTCTAGATGAACTGCCTAGATTGATTGATTTTATTGCTTCATAATCCCAAAGTCAATTCGAATATTCTGGCAAAGTTAGGTGGAAATCATTTATTTACCCACAACTTATTACCAGTGTCCTCTTTATACAGTGAAGATTTTTCTAAACATTCTCAGGAAGCTATTAGCACATTTTATTCAGGAACATTCTTACATGTGTTCAGTTCTTAAAGTTTGCAAAGCTCTATCACATAAATCTTTTCACCTGAATCTCACACTAACACATGAAATAAATAGTTCTGATATTACACCTTCAGGTCAAGTGATTAAAGAACTTGCCTCAAGTCACATGACTCACAGCAGCCAAGTGACAAATCCCAGGTCAGACTCCAAAACTCCTCAGCTTCTTTTCATTGTGATCTGAGACCTCCTCTAACTCCCTACAAAACTGTTTTTTCAGTTAGAAAATGAACAAAATATGGAAAAGTATTTGGTAAAAATGTAATGCTCATGGTATCTATATTTTGGAAACTGACAAATTCTAAAGTGAAGTTATCAAAAAACAGTCTGTGTCTTGTTCACATACAATATTTTGTAATAGTTAAAGAAAATAATAATACATCCATCAAAAACCACTTAATGAAAATCTGCTATAATCCTTGCACTAATACACAGATCTTTGTACACAAACACTCATTCTGCAAATTTTTTCTGCTTTGAACAGATTTCAGTAACACCTGTAATTTTTTAAGAATCCTACTTGCTACTGCTTATGCAAAATAATGATAGCAAAATTCTAAATCAAAATAGAGACAAGTTTTGAAAACTGAGAGTATTTCATTGTGTAGATATTTTTCTTTTACCAACTAGAATTATTCTTTAACTCAAACCCTCCCTGCTGGGCAATGGCCTTCCTCTCAATGGGCTCCAGCAGGATGAGGATGGCGGCGTCATCGCTCTCGTCAAAGAGACGGAAATGGGAGAAGTCCAGCTCGTACTTGCACCACTCACTCTTCAAAGTTCTCCGAGAGCATAAAGATGGTTTTGTGGCTCTTTTTGATGTAGCTGATGATATTGTCAATAATCCATTTGCCAGGAATGAAGTCCCGCTTGTGAAGACACAACTTGAAGGGCGGGTTGAAGTGCTCCAGCTCCTGGACCATGAGGTTCTCCACCCAGTAGGAATCCTGCTCACTGTAGGACACAAAGGCGTCATAACAGAGGTCCCCGCGGGGAGCCTTCTTGGGCTTCCGTTTGGCCTGGAGCCAGGCCCACATCATCTTCATGTACCACACGCCGTGGAAATGGTGGCACAGAACCCCGGTGAGCAGGAGCAACAGGAAAAGGGCGCAGCACGCGGCGGACACCACGGCTGCCCTGTGGCATTCAGCCACCGAGAGCCGGGCGTCCTGAACCCGCCGGCCCCGCACGTGGGATGGAGAGTCACACAGGTAGTTTTCTGGCCAGTCGATCAGGACCTGGGCCAGTGCTCGCTGCCCCTGCGTGAAAGACAGGAAGTCACAGGAGCAAATGGAGCTGTTGCTGCCGGCTTCCAAAGACTTCAGTTTGGGGGGAAAAAAATCAAGTTGTTTGTTAGAGAAAGTTTTATTTTCCTACCTATTACCAAAGAAGGAAGCATCTGGGAGGGTCTTCAACAGATACTTGAAAATGTTAAGTTCTTTAGGATATGACAAAATAAAAGACTTTATTGCTAACATCTAATATGCCTAGAGTCTGGGAAACACTGAGTGTTAAATTGTGTAATTTTGCACTGGATAATTTCAATTATGTTTCCTTTTCTGGCCACTGGTAAGAACCAAGTGTACACTGACCAAGACCAATGTTAGGTTTTTCTAGAGTAAGTAACATTCTCCAGAGTTTATAGATTATTTTGTCTTAAATTCAAACTCTGTAGGAAGCCTCACACATCCTTACGAACTGACTGTTTCAATTAGTCTCCAAGCATCAAATTTTCACTGAGATCCAGGTATCCTGTGGATTTGAAATATTGCATGCCAAGATGTGGTTGGTATTAAGCAGACTTTGGCACTTTCAACTGTGAATATCTTTAGTTAATATAAAACAAGCATGTCTGTAAAGTTCTGTCATCATGGAAGATTCTCATAGCTAAGCTCTGTTGTTATTATAGTTTCTGTTGAGCCTGGTCTGATCATGGAATCTCAGCCACCCCATTTTCCATTTTCCTGAAGTACAGTCTTCCAGTTCGACATCCAATAACTGTTTTTCAAATCTTACTGTTTAATTACTTCAATTTGTTTTACTATTAGTTTTTTCGCTGTGAGCCTGAGTGTTAAGATTTTCTTGTTACCTGTGATCTCATGTGAAGAGCAGTGTTTCTCACATTTAAATACTTTGAAAACTTCAAAGATTGCCAAAAATCTTTCAGAATAAAATTGACCTCTTCATATCTGGTCAAAAGATACAAATTCCCAGTTATAAGATACATAAGTTCTGGGAATGTAACATACAGCATGGTGACTATAGTTAATAATAGTGTATTATACTTTTGAAAGTTGCTAAGAAAGTAGATCTTAAAATTCTCAACAAAAGAGCAAAGTTGTAACTATGTGAAATGATGGATGTTAAACTTATTGTGATAATTATCTCACAATATATACATATATCAAATAATTATGTTATACACCTTAAACTAATACAATTGTACATGGCAATCATATTGCAATAAAACTGCGGGGGTGGGGGGAACACATTAAGATACCACTACATGCTCACTAGAATGGCTAAAATTAAAGATTGACAATACCAAGCATCGGTAAAGATGTTGAATAACTGAAACTCTCATATGTTGCTGGTGGGAATGCAAAATGATATACCCACTTAGGGAAAATTTGATCATTTCCTGTAAAATTAAATATGCACTTACTCAGTGACCCAGCAATCTCAATCCTGGGTATTTACCCACAAGAAATGAAAAAAAATAAGTCTACACAAAAGCATGTACTTTATTCAGAGCTAGAAACAACCCCAATATCTATCAACTCGTGAATAGATAGATTGTTGTGTATCTGTACAAGAGAAAGCTACTCAACATAAGAAGGCAGAGCCACTGAAATATGCAAGAATGGATGATCTGAAAGGAATTATATTAAGTGAAAGAAGTCAGACACAGACAATAAATATTATAGAACCCATTCATGTGAAATTCTACACAAAGCAAAACTGTGACAGAAAGCAGAGCTATCAGGGAGCCAGGTGGGGGAATGGACTGACCACAAAGGGGGATGCAGGGGACTTCGAGGGCAATAGAAATGTTCTGTATCATGATTGTGACTGCAGTTACATGACTGTCTCTGTCAAGCTCATCAAACTGTACTTTTTAAATTGATAAATTTTATTGCATATAAATTATCTTAAAAAAAAACTGACTTTGGTAAATCTTCCCTCCAAGTACAAAGGATGGATATATCAGATCTCCAAAACAGAGGTGCCATCTCTTGCTAGTCTTTGGGAGAAGGAAGGAGAAAGCACCTAATTTCTTTGGCGGGTCATCCTGCCTTACATATAAAACATCTCCTTTCACCTTAATAAGTTTACTTTCATTTCTCTCGCTTGCAACCCTAAGAGATTTGACTAAGATATTTCTTGATGGAAAGAAAATTGTTTCTTAAGTAACTCAGGAAGTACAAACTACCTAGAAATATAGTATAAAATCTTCTAATATCATATTCAGATGCTTTATCCCTCTGGAATGCTACTTTCCAACTTTTCACCTTGCCAATAGCACACCATGCATATTCAGAGCAATTCACCACCCAAATTTTACAAAGTTCATTCCAGGACTAAACTTGTCATCCTATAATGATTCCAGAAATTAAGATCTTCCTAGCAAGAATGGTCTAAATGTTTATTCTTTAAAAAGAAAGAAAGAAAGACCAACCAAATCTTTCAGAGTAAAATTGACTGCTTCAGCTGTCAGCCCCAGTGACTGATCTTCTACCTTGATTTCAAACTTCTTGGTACATTTTACCAAGGCTTAGAAGCATCAATCTTAAGTTCATTCAGAATAGAAATTCCATAAAAATTTTGTTTTTTTAATTTTTTTATATATATATTTTTATTGAAGTATAATCAGTTTACAGTAATTTAGATAATTTGTAAATATTTCAGGAGTCTGAAACTTGGGAAATGAAAAAAAGAAAGAGGGAAAGAGATAAACAAGATTATACTGTGTAGCACAGGGAAATATATACAAGATCTTATGGTAGCTCACAGAGAAAGGAATGTCACAATGAATACATGTATGTTCATGTATAATTGAAAAATTGTGCTCTACACTGGAATTTGACACAACATTGTAAAATGATTATAAATCAATAAAAAATGTTAAGAAAAAAAAAAGAGGGAAGGAGATTTTTCTTCAAGTTCTTTGATGCTCTATCCCAGAAGCAAAGGACCGAGCTATGAAGATGACATTGAGATAAGCTGCTATAATTTAGGTCCAAATATACGAGACTGTCAAGGACAAGGCAAATAATTTTCATCTGTTGCAGGACTTGTTCTAGACGAAAGAAAAGGAGCTTCCAAGTTCACATACACCTGCTGAATGTGGCTGGATGTAACTGTTATGAGGGCGTGGGCTTTGCTCTCCTTTTTGCAGTGAAGTATCACCAGCCCTGAGAGCATGGAAGGTACTGTCACCTACTACTTGTTGGGTGGGGAACTGACATGCCCCTTCAGAGCATCAGTTAGGTCCAGAGGAATGGAGTATAAACATTGGAGATTCAGCTGGAACTGCAAGGAGAGAACTCTGACCAGTGGCTTCTTGCTCCAGCTTCCTACCATTGCCACACAATAGCCGACCTCATTTAAAGACAAGAATGAAGACATACAGTGTATTCTTTCCAATCACAGAGTCAGACACAACCGTGAGTGAGCAACTGGTATCGTTGTAATATCTGTAAGGGTTTTATGTCCTCATCAGGCAGGAAGAATATGAAAAGAACACAAAAGTTCATCCACTTCCAAATTCCTTGGAGCTCCTTGGAAAATATTTTGAAATATCTAGACTCAAATAACTGTTAAATCCAACCATGTGGTGTGGCAGTCTGGGTAGGAGATGCTACCTTCTGTGTGGATGGAAAAAATGAGCTCATGATAATGACAAACCCAGGGACATGAGCTGTGTGACCACTGTCTTCTTCAGGTCCCAGTCATATTATAAAGCATAACTAGGGTTCAGTGCGTACTAAACAGGGTCACAGACGAGACTACTGCCAGCTTCCTGGTCAGTATCATTGGCCAACTGTCTAAGAGGGAATCCCCGAATTACGTATGGTGCTGTAATGTCACTTAAACTATTTTAACATTTAATTAGCTGAGTTTGTCAGTAGGATCAAACAAAAGCTAAGGTTCCTTTTAAATGGTGTTTAAATTCGGTATATTTATAAATAAATATAGTCCAACCTAAAAGCTGAAGGAATGACAAGGTTTTTAATTTGGCAAATTTAGTAATTTAGATAGTAAATCATAAAGCCAGGGCAAACTTCTGAATTATCTCTTCTGCAGACAAAATTTTGTGGGGGTATTAAAATAATGCCAACATTGACAAAATTAAATTTGAGTCACTAGAGAAAGAAATGTGCTAAGTGCTTCCTTTCTCCCCATGTTAACTGCTGCTCTTCCTCCTCTGCTGTGTCCACAGCTTCCTCCAGCCTGCACCAGTTGTGGCCTCATCTTCCAGTCTGCCAGTGTCCTTCTGTGTCCTGCCAGTGCTCCTGCCTCTTCCATATTTATTTAAAGCAAACAAACAAACAAAAATCAACGACATCTATCTTCCTCAGGTGTCTCTCTTTCTCTTCTTTCATACACCAGCTCTGGAAAGAGCGCTTCACATGTCCAGTCTCTATTTCCTCTCCTCTTGCCCTGTCTTCACTCTCCTCCAATAAGGCTTCCACCCCTGTGACTCCAAACAGCTTGCAAAGGTTATCAGCGACCACTATGTCGCTGACTCTCTTCCTGTCGCCTAGAACAGTTAGAACAGATCTCATTGTGACACTCCTTCCTTCTTAAAACATCCTCTCCCTTTGCTTCCATGACTCCACATGCTTAGTTTCCCTTTTTGACTCTCCTTTTCAGACTTATCCTTCCCTTCGCTGTTTCCCAGGTCTAGATCCTAGGCCACTCCTCACTGGCTGCTTTCTTCCTGAGGAGTCTCGTCTGTGCTCATCTGCGTGCCAGCACCTTTCCAGTTGAAGTCTCCTGCACAGACATCTCAACAAGCTGCAGACCTAGAGAGGCAGCTGCCTTCTTGAGACGTGTCCACGTGGGTGTCTCAGAGCAGTCCACTCAGCATGTCCAAGTTTGAGCTCATGACACCTCTTCCCGAGGCTGACCCCCTCCCAGCATTCTTTATTTCAACACCTGGCACCACCATGCACCCAGATGACTCTGCTGGGAGACTTGTCCTGCTGATTTTACCTCGAATCCATCCAACTCTTTTTACTCCTACTTTCGTCATCCTAGTTCAAGCTACCTTCACCTGTTGTCTCGACTCCAAAAACAGCCTCCCAGTGGTCTCACCTGCTTTGCCTTCTCCGTATCGCTTGCTTCACCCTGCATCTAGGGCAGCCATGACTCATGAAAATATCACCGGAGCCACTAGTGCAAGCTGCTTATGTAATTTTAAATGCCCTGGTAGCTACATTTAAACAGGTAAGCAAGAAACGGGTAAAACGGATCTTAATTACAAAATAAAATTATTTTATTTAACCTAAAACATTATCATTCCCATATGTAATGACTATGAAAAAATTAATGAGCTATTTCACATTCCTTTTTCATGCTGTCTTTGAAATCCAGTGTATAGTCCACATTGATAGCACATCCCAGCAAAGACCAGCAACACTTCAAGTGTTCAATATCCATACGTAGCTAGTGGCAACCATTGGACAATACGGATCTAGAATGATCATTTAACAATGGAACTGATCATTTCATCCCACCTCAAGCTTAAGATTCTTCTATGGCTTCCAAATCATTCTTGGATGAGGATCTAAATATTTAACGTAGACTACAAGTTCCTGCAGGATCTGTGGTGCAGCTCGTGCTTAAATTTCCTGTCTCTGCCTCCTGTCCCCATCACCACCTGTGCCAGCCACACCAGCCACATCAGACTTTCAGGTTTCCAGACACAGAGTTTCCACTCACCACAGATCCTTTGCATATGCTGTTTCCTCTGCTGTGAATGCCATTCTCTATTAACATCCCCTCCACCATCACTATCAACCCCACCATCACCACCACCTCCATCATTACAGAATCGCCAGCACCACCACCACCTCCACCAGCACCACCGCCACCTCCACCAGCAGCATCACCACCACCTGCCGCAGAGACTCACTTCTCCTTCAGGTCCCCACTCACCTTCACTTCCCTTACTTTTCACCCTAGATATGCCTTCCTTTCCTTCATAGCATTTAGCTTAGTTCGTAGCTGTGTCCTCCCAAGTGTGTGATTAATGCCTGCCTCTTTCACCAGGCCATAAACAGAACTGGTGTGTTTAACTCACCATTGTATTCTCAGTGTTTACCCAGTAACTTGTATGTAGTACGGTTCAGTAAAAACTTTTGAATAGATAAATGAATCACTCAAGATAATCAGGAAATGAAGAACTATAAAATGGGGCACGGAATAGAGCTTGAAGAATGGAGGAGAAGTCAGTGAACACTGTCAAATTGGGTGAGTAGAATCCAAAGCGGGGATGGAGGAGTGGGAGGTAATTACTTCAGTTGAGACCTTACCTTGTGTTAATCTCTCCGCGTGTTGTTTAATGTGTGTTTGTTTAATGCGTTAGCAAGTCTATGAGGCAGGCATTATCTGCATTTTAAACTTAAAGAGGCTCAGAAGGGTCCGAGGCCTGCCAGGTGACACAGTTAAGATTGAAGCCTCCTTCTGTCTGATTTCCAAGCCCCTGAACCATGCATTTCACTAGGTTTCCATAGACAACTTCCTAGGCTTCACAATCTTGCTAGACTTAATCGATGAGAATAATATTATTGAATGAGAATGTGCCTGAACACTCAAAGGACAGAAAAGGCTAGATTTGTTATAGTGTATATGCATGTGCCCCTATATTGTTGCAAAGTTTCTTTATATAAACGTTGCCCCAATGCGTTGCACAATTCAAGGGTGATTGCCTCATGTGAGACTCTTAAGCAAAACAAACCCGGCCTGAAATGATGTCATTTACTATTTCAAGTCCAAGAAGGAAGTTAAATGATGATTGAATAATGGCTCGTATGGAACATTCTCAAATACCAATTGATTTTCCTTCCTGTTTAAGTGAGGTTGTGCACATATAGTGCTTAACAGAAAACTTGGCATAGAGAAAGAGATCAATCATCGTTAGCTGGTGGTATTATGGTCATGATCATGATTGTTCCTGGCTCATTACAGCTCTTCGCTTATTTTCTGCATACATCTAAACTATTAGTTCTTAAAAATATGCTGTGCTGGCTCAAAAAGACTCACATGAGTCGCGGCCAAAGTCAGCTTCTGAACTGACTCAGGGCAGCTGCCAACCGTGGCCCATGCACCACAGGGCACAGACCCAGAGCTGAACCGGCCGGTGTCCAGGGCTCAGCACAACCCCTCGGCGCCCTCCTCCACCGTGTTATGGGAACAACGGAGCATGGCTTGTAAGGGCAAGAGCTTTGTGGTCACAGCAAGTTGGTTTCAGAGCTTGCCTCTTCCACCTGCCCACTCTGTCACCGATCACAAGACTCAGTTTCACATCTGTTACAGGGGGACGATAATTCTTAGCCAGAGGACAGTGCCAGGAATCTGGTAAATGTTCAGTGTTAGCTATTATTTTTAAGAAAGGTCCTGGCATTGAAACTATGGGAACTCAGTTCTTGCTCTAGTTTGCTGGAGGTTGGCCAGTCTACTCAAATTGTCATTTCTCCTGGAAGAAAGG
Source organism: Camelus ferus (assembly GCF_009834535.1). Lineage (NCBI taxonomy): Eukaryota > Metazoa > Chordata > Mammalia > Artiodactyla > Camelidae > Camelus > Camelus ferus. The sequence continues at coordinate 109,607,966 of NC_045697.1, read as the reverse complement.
AATATCACACTGTCGCTTGCTTGGCCCACAGCCACCCTTCTATTTCCTGATTTCCCGAACCAGTTGGTTCAGCGCTGGGTCTGTGCTCCGTGGTGCATGGGCCACGGCTGGCAGCTGCCCTGAGTCAGTCCAGGAGCTGACTTTGCCAGAGACTCATGTGAGTCCTTTAGAGCCAACACAGTGTATTTTTAAGAACCAATATTTCAGCATGTATGCAGAAAATAAATGAAAAGCCGTAATGAGCCAGGAGCAATCATGATCATGATCATAATAAAACCATGAAAATCCTGACCATTGCCCCCAGCCCCACAGAACCTGCTAAGATTAGTGATGGCATCTCCAGGTAGCGAGGGAGCAGGAGGAACGTCACCTCGTCGACCGTGAACCTGCTACGGGTGCAATGAGGTCTGATCCTCCCTCAACTGTCCATCTGTCTGACGGTCAAGACTGGCTTCTGAAAAATTAGGATGCTCTGACTCTTTTTTGTTGTGAGATATACTATTTCAGAGTGACTTAAAAACTTTTCTGACCTGAAAGTAAAGCAGGGAGGCAGTGCTAAGTGCAGTCTTCACCTAGTGACCATCTCTGTAAAACGAACTTACTAGAGTAATTGTGAAAATTAGGCAAAATGCCACGTGCAAAACACAAACAGTGCCTGGCCTTTTGTGACCTCATGAGCCCTGGTCAGAAGACAAGCTGTTGACCGAGGAACTCTTAAGACATATGAAATTGCAAAGCTCAAAGCTGTGTTGGCAGAGGATGAAAATTCAGAGAGGAAATTAAACGACGTGAGTGGGTGTGGACATCTGGGTAAATTTTTTCTCCTCAGTCTTTCCTAAAAAGCATTTGTCTCTAACCTTAAGCCAATTGCCAGGAAAGTTACCAGATAACAATTCTCCCCCAAATAATCAGATCCCAAACCTACCTTGTCTCCGGCCCTCTGTGTGCGGAAGACTCAGCAGGCCAGGAAAGGCCTTGTCCAGTGTAGACCAGACAGCAAGTCCCCAGCCGTCCCCCTGTGTCACTGTCAAAGAGACAGGTGTGACCAAGAAAGAATTAGTCCTTAAGGGACCTGGAGTGGAGCAACTGGTCAGAAATTCTCTATGAACATCGTGGCGTCGGCATCCACTTGGCTCAGTAAGTCCCTTTGAGAAAAGGCAGGTATACCAGGGAATGTAAATGCCACTGGGCTTTGGAGTTTAGGATGAATATTGTCTCCTTCTTACCAATTAGACAAGCTTAGCTTCTCTCGGACAGTGAGAGCAGGGATGACAGGGGTGGAGGTACAACATGGGAGCCGAGGGAGTTGCCTCACACAGGTTCAGTTGGGACAATGAAGGCAAAGTGTTTGGGAAGAAGGGGGATCCCCTCAGAAGTAGCGCATAGAGTCCAGGACAGGGAAAGGAGACGCAGAAGGACCCACTGAATGACAGCATTGTTGGCAGAAGGGTTTTGCCCCTTTGTCAGGGGAGGGCTCCGGGTAAATCTTCTCATCACTCTCGGAGGAGGGAGCCCCGGGGCTGGGCTTTGGGGCGGGAAGGATGGCAAGGATGCTGCTCTCTTTTCCAAGACTGAGGGATGACCTGCTGAGGATGCCATCCCTGGCACCCACAGAAACACTCAGACCCTTGCCCAACTGTGCCAACGCCTGCTCTGCCAGGAACCGGGACAGAGGCAGCGCTGTCTGGCCGCAGGACGTCCAGTGAAGGACTGCATTAAAATTCCACTCTTGCATAATGTGCTTCACAGAAATTTCAGATGTAGGAAATGAAAGTGATGGCTGCGGAGAGCCTGAACTTCCTCTGAAACTGCCCCAGCCGGGCACAAGCCTTCTGTGCTGGCGAGGGGAGCACGGCAGGAGAGGAGGGGCCTACTGGATGTCAAGCACCTATTGGGTGCCCCCTTATTTGTGTCCTGTCAACATTTACTCCGTGTGTCCTTTGGTCACCCGTTTGCTAGGGTGAACAGTCCAAAGTCATGGTCCTCGCCCTCGAGAAGCTCACAGTGTTCAAAATGAACAAATTTAACAAAACAGAAACAGATTCACGGATACAAACAACAGATGGGAGAGGTGTGGGGGCGGGGCAAAATGGGGGCAGGGACTTAAGAGCTACACTCTTAGGAATAAGGAGGTAAGATACAAGGATGTCATGGACAGCACAGGGAAAATGGCCAATACCTTCTAAGAGCTTTAGAAGCATAATCTATAAAAACATACAGTCACTCTGTAGTACATTTGAAACTAATATATTACTGTAAATCAACTATTTTTCAATGGAAAAAAAAAAAAGACTCACAGTCTTATGAGGAAGAGATAAATTGTGCAAGTAATTCCAAGAAGGACAACGTGAACGTAGTACACACGAGGCGGAAGTCTCGCCACAACCCCGTGAAAGAATTATGAAGCCCATTTTGCAACCTGAGGCTCAGAGAGGTCAGAGAAGCTGGTAAGAGGTACCGCCGGGATCTGACATCCAGGTACCCAGTTCCACAGCCCACATTCTCTCTATCGGCTGACCTCATATGTGCCACGTGCACGTCACTGGGGTGGGAGCTTGAATAACGATCTACTCTATTCAAAGAGCTTCATACCCTCAAAGGGTGAAGAGTTGCACAAGTAGGTGGATTTGCCAAGAGCAGGAGAACAGAAAGCGACAGGAAAGGGGGCCCCGCCCCTACTGGGCCAGCGGTCTCGTGTGCATTATTCAGTGTTTCTGAGTGTCAGTGTCTTGGAAGTGTTAACCTTTTTACAGGGTTGTTACGAAGATGACATTAGAGGGTAGAGGTGAAAGGTGGTTTGTAAATTAAAACCACTGTTCTCATACATACTTTCCAGCTCTGGAAGGTAACCGTAACTGCCTCGGGAGCAAAGGGCTGGCATGCTTACTGCTCAGTTTGAAAGATTTGAGTTCCCCAAGCTCAGGGTCCCTCCTCCATCACACACCCCCCTGCGTGTGCTGGTGTCACACCGCCCTGGGGGAATGTGGGCTCAGTGAACCATGCCAAGTGCTGACAGTCTAGCTGCTGCCATTGCTGTGAGTAAGAAATTGTCCTTTGTCCCTGACCCACCAGTCTCATGTGTTCCGCTAGCATCTGAGGGACTGCGACAAGCCAACCGGTTAGCTTGCAGTTGGGGTAAAGTCTCGGATGTGTCGCTTCTGGACAGTGCTGTATAAGTTTCCTATTGCTGCTTTAACAAATTACCACAGATTGAGTGTCTTAAAACAACACAGTTTTTTTTTTTATCTTATCGTTCTGGAGGTCGGACACCCAAATTGGGTCTCACCGAGCTAAAACCCTTTCTGGAGAAAAATCCATTTCCGTGCCTTTTCCTCCTTCTAAATGCCCCCTTGGCTCTACCTGGCTCCTCCGTCTTCAAAGCCAGCAGCATAACACCATCAACCCTCTCTCTGACTCTCTGGCGCCCTTCCTTCATTTACAAGGACACTTATGATTACAGTGGGTCTAACCCAATAATGCAGAGTCCTCTCCCCATCTCCAGACCAGCTGATTAGCATCCTTAATTCCATCTGCAACCTTAGTTCCTCCTTGCCATGTAAGGTATACCTTCACAGGTTCTGGGGATGAAGATGTGGACGTCTTTGGAAGACCATTACTCTGCCTACCACAACCGGTATGACAGAAATTCAGAAGTGTGACAGCTGACAAAGGGAAGCCACTTTACATAGACCATTGCCACAAAATAGCCACATATTTGAATCTGGCTGTCTCTTAGTCTCTTGCATTGCTCAGGAGAATTATAACCATCACCGTAAACCTTACGTTTTGAAGTTGCCCACGTGAGAAATGGCTCTGTTGTAAATCGAGGTCTGTCCTCATAATTTTTGTTTTGAAGTTCATCACTTCAAACAATCACTAAGTGACTTCAGGACCATTATGTAGGTTATGTTGTAAAGCATATTTACTATTTCAGACATACACTCCAGGTTTGGCGTGTGAAAATGCTAATAGCCAACTCCTCACGACACAGTTAAGACCAATGGAAGTTTTATTTTATCTGTATGGATTAAGAAACACTCATTTTATATTAAAACTTATTTTTGGCTTTAGCATAAATTTTGTCCTACCAGGGATTGAATCATATCATCTTGTGCATAATGAGAACTGGAACTCAAGGATGATTTTAGGACAGAGGTTTAATTGCTAGAGACTTTTCAAAACATATGTATACAAATGACATTTAAATGTACATATTATATTTAATGACTGTATTATGGGTAAGAATTGCTCTCTGAAGTTAAGCAAAATCAAGTTCTTTCCCATTTATTCATTCATCCCATAAATATGTACTGGGCGCCCACTATGTGCCAAGCTACGCTGGGGAAATAGAAGTGAACAAAACAAATCTCTGCCCTCTTGGGGGCTCACTGCTGTCAGGCGGGTGAGGAGACAAACATGGTGGCACGTCTTCACTGGGTCCTCTGCTCAGGGTCTCATCAGGCTGAAATCCAGATACCAACTAAGCCTTTCATCACAGCCCAAACTAGGAAAAGATTCCCTTCCAATAGTTCCCAGGTGTTTGGCTGAATTCATTTCTTGAAGCTGTGGGTTGAGGATTTCAGCTCCTTGCTTGGGGTCACTGTTGGCGCCTAGAGGCCACCTGCAGTCTCTTGTTACACGAGTGTCTCCAATATGACCACTCACTTTATGACAGCTTGCTTCTTCAAAGCCAGCAACAGAGAGAGAGGGGTTGCTAGCAAGACGGGGGTCTTATGCTACATAACAGTTATGGGAGTGACAGCCCATCACCTTTGTCATATTCTATCGGTTAGAAGTAAGTCACAGGTCTTGCCCGTACTGAAGACGAGAATATTATACAAGGGCATAAACAGCAGGATTTAGGGGTCCTGGGGACCAGCCTGGGTGTGTCTGCTGCATTCTGGTGACCCAGGATGAGTCCAAAGGGGCCAGTTGTGCACAAGGGAAACTCTAGAACATGGCCCCACCTAACCACAATCCTTCCACACGTCCAGGAAGCAGAGAGATGGAAATATTTGGTAAGCAGCACAAATGACTTCTACAAACAAGTGAATATATAATATATCGAGTGATAATAAATGTTACAGAGAAAATAAAGTAGTGTAAGGGGAAAGGGATTGATGGCACGTGGGAGTGGGTATTAATCAGGATAACTTAAGTTATGCTGCTGTAACAAACATAGAGAGTCCACCGTGGGTCCAGACAAGTCTCCAGGCAAATTTTGCTCTAGGTAGTGACTTAGTAACTCAGGCTAATATAGTTGCCCCCATCCTGTGATCAAACCATCTGGAACATGTGGTCTGTCTTCTTGCGACATTAGAGGCAAACATCAGTCTTATACGTTAACTCTTAAATGCTTCAACCCAGGAGTGATGTGATTTTTGCTCAAATTCATTGTCCCAAGCATCAAAAGTTCATAAGAAACAGAAACAAAACCAACAAATCACTGACATAGTAATTAGTAACCTCGCTTGTTTTGCAAAATAAATTAAATTAAGCTTTGCTTGTATGACCATGCAGGCAATTTTTAAGTCCGGTCTCCATTTGCATTTGATTTTAACAAAAGCTATAATGGGCAAGGAAGTACAATCTCCTCATAAGGGCTGGCAGGAAAGACCTCTCTGATAAGGTGATATCTGGTCAGAAACCTAAACGGAGAAAGGGAGTGTCCCGGGGACATCTAGGGAGTGAGTGTTTTGGGTGGTGTGAACACCAAGTGCAAAGGCTTGGAGGCAGGAGCTTTCTTGGTGTATTTGAGAGATGATAAGTTGGGCGTGGCTGGAGTTAAGTGAGAAAGAAAGGCAGTGTAGGAGACTAGGTAGGGGGAAGTCAGATCATGCAGGGTCTTGGATGCTGCGGCACTCAGGTGTCCCAGGAAGCCACGAGTGGGTATCGAGTGAAAGTGTGACATGGCTGACATATTGAAAGGACTGTTCCCGGTTGCTCTGTTAAGAACAGACTATCTCAACAGCTTGTCTTTCAAACCAAGAGCCCCCATGCTCTGTAATCCAATCTTAGTTACGTGGGGCAGGCAGAATTCTCTTAAAGCTTGGCTTTCTCGGAGGTGACATTCAGTTGGTCTCTGAATATTGGATCTTGGCATTATTTTATTTACTCCTTCAGAATGCATCCGTTCTAAATTTCACCTTGACTATTACTGGGCAGAAGCTGCCTATCTAGTCATTCTTAGAGATCGGACCCTATTTGCAAATAGACACCTGTCAATCATGTGCTTTTTGTGATACCATCAGCTTTGGATGTTCTGCAGAAAACAGAAAGGGTAGCTATTTGGTTCGCTCCTTCTAAATCCCAGGCTGATGAAGAAGCCTCTATTTGAGCATGCCATTTGGTGGCAGAAGAAAATAGTCAGAGACAGAGGACTATGCAGGGCCAGTTAAAGCTTCTCTTGGAAATTAGCACATTGTCACTTGTGTCCACATTCATGGCCAACACAAGACACTGGGCCAAGCCTGACAACGGGGCATGGAGTGTGCTCCACCCATAGAGAGTGCTGTTCGGAGAGGGTGGATATGATCCGCCGTGGTCTCTAAATCGAGTCCATCTGGCCTGAGGTCCCTTAGGAGGTCTTCAACTTAGAGGCGAAGGTTCCAGCGGAGTGTGGAGGTCTCTAGGGAGAGGGAGAAGGGCCAGAGCCCGGTCGTGGTGTCACTCCCTCTCCAAGGAAGAGCGGGGCCAGGAAAGCAGTTAGAAGGAGAAGGGCTGTGGGAAGCAGAGGAGAACTTCTCGGTCACAGAGTCTGTGGTCGGAGAGGTTCAGCAAAGGAGAGCCGGTCCGCAGGGAAGTGAAGGGCCAGTTGCCTGGATGAGAGATGGCAAGTCCCACTGGGGCCATCTTAGAGTCACCATCTTCCTGCTTCGAGTCACCAGGATGTGGGAAAGTGAACAAAGACATGTCTGGAGCTCAGCTTCCAGCTTTCGCCGGTGTCACCTCTTCAGTCATATCACACTTTGCTGTGCACAGGTCATTGTCGTGCCTCGACCTGCTGGGTAGCACCTTCCAGGGGCCAGTGCTGCATTAAGGCGGGGGAGGGAGAGAGATCATTCAGGAAGGGACACGAGGAACATGTACCAGTAAGCAGGATGCCCAGCAGGAAAGGTGTCTGAGGGACCAGGAGCCCTGTCTGTGCCCTATGTCCTACTCAGTGGCCGAGGACATGCGGGGGACTGCCTCCGTCTCTCCCCGCCCTAGGAGTCCACGACTGCACCTGGGCGTTAGGCCGGCTTTTCCCACAGGAATGACCTGAGAAAAACAAAAGGAAACAAAAGCAAAGTATTTCAATAGCCTGTTTTAGCAACGAGGTGGGGCCATGCTACAGTTTATTCTCTTGGTCACAAACCATGCACCTGGCTGACTCACGACTGCTGGCTTGGCCTGGGTGTAATATCACTTCCAAGAGCCTAGGGGGCAGGTTTTCACTTTAGGGTGACCCACTGTCCTGGTCTCCTCAGGATTCTCCTGGTTTCAACCATGAAAGTCTCACATCCTTGGCACCTCCTCGGTCCTGGGCCACTGGGGCAGGCTGATCACCCAACCACATCCCTCCCAGTGGCCCCTGCAGTGAACTGCGGGGGACGTGGTGGCAAACAGGCGGATTGTATCACCAGACAGACCCAAGTTCAAATCCTTGTATGTGCTACGTCACTTCCAAGTGGTGTGATCTTAGGGAAGTTACTCGTTATTTCAAAACATAGATTCATATTTGCCTCATATGGTTTGTTATAAGGTTTGTGATAAAATTCTCACCTCACCAGGGACCCGCAGCCCCCTCGCCCACTTTGTTCGGTGTTAGCAGCCTCCGTTCTCTTCCTTGAGACTGCAATGTTCACCCTCCCACGGTGCACTCCCCGGTCCCTCTGTCGGGAAGGGCCCAGACTCGTCTAGTCCCTCCTTGGGAGGTCTTCCCTGCCCGCTCACGCAGGAGGGCCTCTGCCAGCTCTCCCAGACACTCTATGTCTCATCCCCGTTTCATACTTCTTGGGCTGAACGTGAGTGGGAATCGTCTTGGCTACTCAAGAAGAGGGCAGGCAGCCTTCTAAAATGGCTCCCAAAGACCTCCACTTCCTGTCCGTCATCTCCCCTGGAGTTGGGGCAGGACCTAGGGACTCACTTCTAACAAACAGAATATGGCAAAGTGATGGCTTGTCTCTTCTGGGATTATGTCTTAAAGACATGCTTCTGTCTTACTGGCTCTCTCTCTCTCTCTCTCTCCATCTCCCTCACTTGCTTGTTCTGATGAAGCTAGCTGCCCCAATGGAGAGATGCATGTGGCCAGACACTGAAGGCAGCCTGCAGCCAACAACCAGCAAGACACTGACTCCTGCCAGCAACCACATGAACGAGCCTGGGAACAAACTCTCCCCCAGCTGAGCCTGGGGATGGGGGCAGCCCTGATGGACACCCCAGCCACAGTCACAGGAGAAGCTCTGAAGCAGAAGGTCCAAGTGGAGCTGTGGGCTGATTCCTGACCCTTAGAAACTGTGAGATAATAACTGTTGTTATTTGAAGTCATGAAGTTTGGGGGCGATTTGTTATGCAGCAATCAAGAACCGAAACAGTGATGTTTTGTTTATTTCCCCTCTAGGATATTAACACCATCGTAGAAGGGCCCATGCGTGGCTTGTTTACTGCAGTATGTCCGCAACACAAAACAAAGTCTGGCATGTAATAGCTGCTCAGTTTTATTGAATGAGCAAGTCAAGAGGGCACAGGCTGCCTACAGGGCGTGTGAAGACAGATGAAATAAATATTTGTTGAATGAATGAGTAATTTAATGACCAATTAAATGTGAGGAGGGTTGGGAGAGGGAGAGTATTTGAGCTGACTTATCTTTATCAAGAGGTCCCTAGTGTGGGCTCGGAAGATGTTAAATGAATACATTAGTAGATGAACAAACTCAGGCACAGGTTTCACTTAAGGATAGACTAGAAGTGATATTGATGTTGACACCTTGAATGAGAAAGATCTGCAAAATGTCTAAAAGGCATTCAGAAATAATCCAGCTTTTCACAGAATATTCAGTGAGAAAAGCGATCATGTGTATATCCTGTCTTTGTTAAAACACAGATAGGCACACAAGTCTGGAAGGAAACACACCAAAATGTTAACTCCTACTTGGTGGGCGATAGGATTCCAGTGGTTTTATTTTTTTCCGTTTTGCTTATCCGTATTTGCTACAACAGACAGAACAAACAACAAAGGTACGTCCACTTATTCTTAAGACACTAGAGGAGAAAGCACCCACAGTGGATTTAAGTCAGCACCATAGAAGCAATCATTCCCCGGGGGGACAAGTAGATTCAGTGACCAGGGAAGAGGAGAGAGGACTATGGTTGCTGTGGGCAAAACCCCAGGCATTTCTAAAGTAAGATTTCTGATCGGGTTAGAGAAAAAGCATTTGGTGTTGACAGCAGCATAGCCACTTCCTCTTCGGCCAAACTCCCTCCACCTGCCCTGATGGCCCTCCTTGTCCAAATCATTTCTCATTTCTTTCAAATCCATTTCTGGACACGATGCTGGTCCAGCCTTTCTTTTTCTCACACTTACACATCTACTGCCTGTTTTCCCATGGTCCTGGAGGCTGCTTCATATTCAACAGCTAGAATAATATCCCACAACTGTTTTGATCATCCTTCTCATTGTAGCTGGGGCATGAAATCATGAACTGAAAACTGTGGAAGAGTCACCCTTCATCTCATCCCCAGATGAACTTGATCAGTCTTTCACTTCCCATCAGAAAGTGACACTTAGGAAACCACCAGTTACCTCCAGTAACCACTACTGGTCTCTCCAAGTTCTGTTCCAGAATGAATCAAGCAATGACTCATCTCATGGATACCTGGGTTTCAGGCCTACTAGTTACTCCAGGCAGACTGTTTCTCAATAACTGTTCAGTAGTTGACGTGTACTGGCACCTAAAACCTGAAATCTTATTTTTCTGAAGTAGAGGCAACACAGGGTGCTGTGTCTGAGGACCAGGCTGGGCTCCTGGTGCTGACACAGACCTCGGAGGCTGCATCTAGTTCCCCAGGATGTGGAAGCCTGGAGGCGTGGGTGCCGCCTGGGCACCATGGAGAAGCTGCACTCTACTGTGAGGAAGTCCCACGGCCCAGCTGCAACAGCTGGGCTGCAAGTCACACTCCTGCTTGGCACTGCAGGGCCTTCTCTCCAGAAGGAAGCCCATGCCCTACTGGTTGCCTGGTTGCCTGGTTGCCTTAGACACCAGAAACCTCTCCAAATAGGGCAGACATTAACAAAATCCTTCTCCAAGCCGGTACAGTGCGGTGAAACATAAAGAGTGCCCGGCACCACCCTCTCTTCTCCGCTCAGACACGTGGAAGCCGCTATTTCCGCTCGAGTGGGACCACGTGACTGGTTCCCACCAATGGGCTGTGAGCGGAAGTGACGTACTGTACGTACCGTACGACCCTGTGGGGCGGGGGGAGCCCGGAAGAGCAGCCTGAGGCCTCCAGGCCCTTTCCTGTGGAGGTAAACGGGGAGACGCTTAAGACGTTGGCAAAATCCAAGAGCAGAGTGGCCTGGATACTGAGTCCCACGGCAGGACGGTGTCCCTGGAGTGTCATCTGGGTCTGCTGGGAGATCACTTTGTTTCTGCAGCGTAACCTAGCCTAGCCCAACCAACACACAATCAGTTCTGGGTTTTGCCACATCATTTTGATTTAATGACTTTTTTAAATTAAAGAAGGACGGCAAAGAAGTGGTTGCTTTCTCTCCAGTAGCACTGGGCGCCTGGGATACTTGATAAATCTGGGGACGTGGCCTCACTCAGAGCTGCTTGCTCCTTTTGTGGCGGGAATTGCTTTTCACATTGAAATAGAGACTGAGCGGTCATGTTTCCCGTCAGTGTTGCAGCCTCTCCAATCCTGAGGTCATTGTCCTTGGTCTGTTCCTTACATGTTTTAAGGATTTTAAATAAGTTCTCCATCTAGTGAACAACTAAACATACAACTGGAATAAAACATCCACCCTGATGCAATGACATTAGGTAGAGTTTTTGTTTGCTTTTGGTTTCTAAAGTAAGTTTTCTTTTTTAAATACTGCATACATTCTATCACACAATTAATAAATACGTTCTACTTTACTAACATCTCTGTACTCCACGGGGAGCAGTAAATTGTCCAAATGTCTGGGTCACACAGAAATAATTTTGAAATGTTAATTTGAGTTTGCATAAATATTATATGTATTTTAACAAAGTTGTATTTTAACAAAGTTGTATTTTAAAGGTGACTTCTATAACACTTGCCCAGTATTTTACCTAATTATAATTAGACTGCCTTGCATTTTGGATGTTGGCTGTATGAGTATTTAAAGACATTCTCATGTGCCTTTAATCCTAGCCCAAGTAATTTCTACATACCTCATTTTATAGGATTTTTACTAGGGAATGCTTAGTGAAAGTTTCACTTTGCCTTTGCCTTTAAATCCTGTCCTTTTATAGCATGATGTAAATTTTATTAGGACTTCAGTGTTTGTTTTTAACATACTTACTTTCACCGTTGTTAAATAAAATACACTTTCCCTTAAGACTTAATTAAAAGTTTTGGGAGGAGGTGGGGTGATAGTTAACATGCTGATAATAGATAATACCAAAGAGAAAAAGAAACAAACAAAAAATGAAGATGACTCATAATCCCTCCCCCAAGACAGTGCATCCTCCCCTGCCCCCATTCAGTGCGAACCCGAACGGCGTATAAACTGTATCCTAACTCTTTCACTGCCTACCTCGTTCTCTTACAACGGCTTTTAAAGGCTTCCTAGTATGCCACCATCTGTACGTACTATAATTTAAACGTATTCCTACTGTCGAACATTTATTTCCAACACATCCCTGTTCTAAACACGGTAATGGATACGCCGGTACGTCATAGGCAGAATAACGACCCCGCCCCCAAAGAGGCCCACATCCTAAACCCTGGAACCTGTGAACACGTGACGGTAGAGCCTAAAAGGCTTGGAAAACGTGATTAAGTTAAGAACCTTGAGATGGGGAGATGATTTGGGTGGACTCAGTCTAATCACACGGGTCCTTAAAAGAAGAGAACCCTTTGGTCAGAGAAGAAGATGTGACAACGGAGATGGGGTCAGAGAGATGCTGCATTGCTGGCTTTGAAGATGGAGGAAGGGGGCCATGAGCCAAGGAAGGTCAGCAGCCTGGAGAGGCTGGAGAAGGAAGAAGGAAATAAGAGTCTCCCCTGGAGCCTCCACAAAGGAAGACGGCCTTGTCACCACCTTGGTTTGAGTGCAGTGAAACTTGTGTTCAATTTCTGACCTGCAAAACTGTAAAAATATAAATATGCGTGTGTATGTGTGTGTGTGTTGTTTTACGCCACTAAATTTGTGGGAAGTTTTTATGGCAGCAGTAGGAAACTGATACCCAATTTTTGTGCACATCTTTTACAGTTTTCCTTAGAAGTCAATTCATAGAAGAGTTTTCCAGGTACCTAATACACATCGCCAACCAGTTTACAATCTCATCAGCCATGTAGAAAGTGCTTGCCTCACTTGCCCCTACAGACCCTGAGACTTAAGTTCATAGGCAGCCTATTGTTTCAGGTTCTTTCATTTAAATTGATGATAGTAAGCGTAACCAACAGCAGTAGTAGCCAACTGAGGGCTTACTACATGCCAAGCACTATGTAAATGCTCATTTAATCCTCACAACGTCTCTATGAGGTCTGTTGCCATTATTAGCTCCATTCTACAGAAGAGAAAACTGAGGCACGGGGAAGCTGGGAAGGTAGTAAAGCTGGAGTTAGACCCCACGACATCTGGCCTCAAAGGGGATGCTCTTTGATGAGTCTTCATTAAAATCTAAGCTCCTGGAAGGCGGGGTCGGTCTCCTCTCCTGCCTCGCTTACTCTAGGGATCCCTGAGTTTCCCCCAGCGGCAGCATAATCCAGCAGAGTAACAACCGTCGTGAAGAGCTCTACATGTGGAGACTGGCATGTGACACGTGTACGTATGTGTGTTTAGTGTGCCTTTGCTTGCGGCCAATCCCAGAGTAATTGAAGTATTCTCTAATCATGAAGACTCTCTTCTTTAACAGCCAGGTGGCTGAACTCACACGGGCCCCTCCCACGCATCCTGTTACACACCCTCCTGTGCAGCAGACACCACGCCAGGTGCCAGAGACAGCGGTGACCAGGACATGTGCGGAGGCGGGTGTGCGTGTGGATGCTGTAACGGACCCGACAACAGTAGCTGAAACGAGAGTTTGTTTCCCTTCCTGCTGCAGAGTCAGGGGTCCGGGGCTGCAGGCACCTCTGTGGAGCTGGAGGCCCAGGCTCCTGCTCTCTTGTTGCCCTTCTGTCCCCTCGAGTGAAGATCAGCCAGCGTTTTCTGTAAAGGACTGGAGTAGATATTTTAGGCCATACCAGTGGCAACAACTCTGCCCCTTTAGGTGAACGAACAAGGAGTGGCCGGGTTCCGGTACAACGTGATCCACAAAACAGGCGTGTACAGTGCGTGATGTGCAGCAGGTACCCGACAGAAACAGGAGGGAGCTCCATCACTTCTGCTTGGGTCTGCCTACCTCCCACCATGGGGGGCGCCGCGCCCCTGCCCCGTCCAGGCTCAGGAAGGTGACTTGCATCTTCCCCGCAGCCCACCTGCTCCCTGCTGCTCTGACGTCCCCTGCACGCCAGCAGGCTGGGCCATCGCCCCCCTCAGCCTCCCATCCACCGCCTGTTTCGAAGCTCCCCTCACAACTGACCTTCCCCCGCCACCTCGCTTGGTGTCCACTGGCTCGAGCTGGGACGGTGACGACACCAGTGCCGGTCATTGGCTGGTCCCTCACGGCTCCCTCATCTGACCTGGTCCTCCAGCGTTTGACCTGGTGCTGGCCACTGCCTCACCTTCTTGGCTTCCTCCAACCTCATCAGTGTTTCCTTCTGATCTTCTCTGCCGCTGCCTCCTCTACTAAATGTGAGGTCCCAGGCTCACTCCCTGAGACTCTTCTCCTCGCAAGGCCCCCATCACTCACTCCCATCACATTAGAACCCTCGGCAGGCTGAGGATGCCCCAGTGGACGGCTCCAGCCCTAAGCCTCACCTGGCTTCTGATCTGTCGGTGCGGCTACCTCTACGCTGTCTCCACTGGCACACGAGGCCTCTCACACGGAACCCGTCTGACATGCAACCCTCAGGCCCCCGCCCCTGCCCGGTCTCCTCCTCTCAGTCAGGGGCATCACCACGACCCAGCTCTCTGCCACTGCCTCCCAGTCTGAGGTGTTCACCTCCTGCACCCCCTCAACCAGCCTGTCCGCACACAACCTGCCTGTCCTGTCCCTCATCCTGCTGATGGGATGGGGGACTCTGACTGCTGTGACTGTTACTCCCGCACTCCCAGTACCAGCTCTCCTGCCAGCAGTCGGTGATTTCTTTGACACTCAAATGGGGTAATGTTCCTTCTCTCTTAAGACTCTCCAGGTACTGCTCGCTGGACTTCCCATTCTCTCTTTGGTGGCCAAAAAGGCCTTACAGAGGTGGCCTCTGTCCACCTTGCTGGCTCCCCTCTTTCCCCTGTGTCCCTTACTCATGGGGCCCCTGCCCCTCTGATCTCCTGCCCCAGGGCCTTTGCACCTGCTCGTCCCTCTGCTTTCTCCTCATCCTCATCAAGTTTTACCTGGGATGCACCTCCTCAAGGAGACCTTCCCCACCCACCCCTAGTCCCCACTGCCACCTCCCCCGAGCTGATCACATCACCCTGAACTGCCCTCACAGCACATGTCATACCCAAAATATTCCTTGAACCTTCTGTGGGCTTTTTCCCTAATCCTGCTTCTGGAATGTGCCAGCAGGACCTCATCTGTCCTGTTCTCTGCTGCACCCACAGCCTGCGGGGCAGGTCCCAGCTCCTGGGAGGCGCTCAGTATGTACTTTTAAAAGAATAAAAACTTCCAGGTCCCCACGACTGATTTTATCTTATGGCTGAAAATAATATTCCAGCTGAAGTGAAGGTTTTTTACTTTCTTTTGTGTATAGTGGAATCAATACTTGTTTTGGTTTCTCATGTTTCCCTGAAGGGGAATTGAGGGGTCAATGAAAGTAGGGGGAAAATTAGATCCTTGGACCAAGGAGAGAGCAGAACGTGTATTTAATGTCTAGACTCAGTCCAGTGGGGAAGTTTTGAATTCAAAATTGAAAATGCTTTGGGGCCTTTTTTCATCAACCTAAATACTATTTCTTTTATTTTGGTAGAACACGTATAACACAAAACTCACTACCTTCACCGTTTTATGTGTATAATCTAGCGGCATAAAGTGCATCCACACTGTTGTGTAACCACCACCACGACCCATCCCCGGAATATTTTCAAATCCTCAAACTGAAACCGTCTGCATTAAACACCAACTCCCTACCTGCCTCCCCCCTCCAGCCCCCCGTAACCTCTATTTTACTTCCAGTCTCTGAATTTGACTACACAAGGTACCTCATGTAAGTGAAATTATACAGTATGTGTCCTTTTGTAACTGGCTGACTTCACTCAGCGTGTTTTCAGGGTTCATTCAGGTCATAGCATGTGTCAGAATGTCCTTCCTTTTTAAGGTTGAGTGACATCCCATTGTACGTCTACAGCATGTTCTGTTTAACCTTTCTCCCACTGATGGACATTTAGGTTGTTTCTACCTTTTGGCTATTGTGAATAGTGCTTTAGTGAACATGGCGTGTAAACATTTGTTCAAGTCCCTGCTTTCAGTTCTCTTGGGTGTATACCTAGAACGTAAATTATTTTTTTCAGCGTTATCCAGTATTGGGGACGAGGGTCTGCTTCACTCAGATCAGGATTCTAACTGGGGAACCCGAGAGCATGCCTGGAGGTGCTCCTGACAGAAGGGCAGTCCCCAGTGTATGGTGCCCTCGCCCTGCTCAGCCAGGCCCCACACAACCACGGCAGAAAGAAAGAAACTCAAAGCAAGCAAGCCCGGCATTCCACTCGAAACTCCATCCCACTGAATTTCTAAGAAAGACAAAACAAAATGTAAAAATAAGGCATTTTTATTAAAAGTTAAAATGTCTTCCAAGTTTACACATACAAACATACTTCCACCACCACGTGGATTTCTAAAATCACCGACAAGCAGATACAAACCAGCCCAGCCAATGTGCATCAGGCCCTGGTCCCTGGGCACCCGTGCTGGGCAGGAGCCTGTGCCCTCAGAGGGGAACCGAACACCTACCAGCACCTCCGTGCTGCTGTCCTGCCCCAGGGACCAGCCTGCCGGAGAGGAGGGGACATCCCTGCCAGACGGACGGCAGAACAGCGCCGGGCTCCCTACTTAGCTGTGCCCACCAGGTCTGCAAAGAGCCCCCTCCACCCGGACAGAGCAGGTCCATCCAGGCCAGCGACCATCAGCGAAGTTGCCAACACCGGCTGCACATTCCAGTCAACGGAGAGCTTGAAACAAAAGCCTGATTGAGCTACGGTCCATCAGATCAGAACCTCCTGGGGTGCCGCCGATCACATTTGCTGTCTGCAGGCTCCCTGGATTCCTGTGCCCACGGTGGGAGGGAACCACATTGGCCGCTTCTTCCTCAGCTCTTACCTGCTGAGAAGTCACCCCGGTTCTGACAGAAACATCTGGCGCATCTGAGGCACTTCTTGAGTTGTGAAGGTCCAACGCCCAGATGCTTAGTTTCTACCACTGATTTGCGAAGGGTTAAAAAAAAAATAGAGCACCCAGATTTCATAAAAAAATTTATTTTCATATAAAAGTGCCAAAATATCCACCAATGTCAATCTATTTCAACAGCCAGTTTATGCTAGTCATCCAAACACAAGCCTCTTTATTCACATTGTTTAAAAATCCGATTCTTCTTTTCACACATTCCCACAGTAACCGGAGTCCCTGGACAGCGGGAAATTTGCGTTCCTGTTGGCTGTGGTAGTCCATATGTCCAGGTTCATGTAGGCACGAAACGGGTTAAACCCCGGGTAGTATTCCTTGCACATGACCGCCTGGTTGTCCAAGTGAGTCGAGTGCTCCGTGGTGGGACTGACAGGGCAACAGTTGTCATATACGTCGTTTTGAGGGGCCCAGATGGAACCAAAAAGTCCAGACATTGGAGACAAGCTTCGGGTGCTTGTGAGGTAGGGCTGAAGTGTACATGAGGAGGGAAAAAAAAAAGTTAAAAAAAATAAAGACACCTTAGATAGGCAATGTCAATGTCAAGGTTGACTACACAGCCGTGGATGCCACGGTGGTATCAGTCCAAGCTACTTGGAAGTGACTAAATTATTCTCAACAATCTGGGTTGCTGTCACTCCATTTCTCTCAAACGGAAGGTTGTGAGCGCCCCATCAAGCTAGAACAACTTATTTCAACCCCAGGAAGGACCCACAGTCAAACGCCTCTCTCTGTAAGAAAGGGCTGAGTAAGGCGGAAGGGCCGGGCTTTTAAGCACAGAGCGTGTTCAGGGGCAGGAAGCCCCCGGGCCTTGGTCGCCTACCACTGACTGACCTTCCTGGGATGTTTATTTCACCTCCTCCCAAAGCTGAAAGGTCAGCAGGACCACAGAAACACAGCTGTGTCCCAGACAGCTTCCTGGCCTGAGTTCGCTTTTATCAACAACCATCACTCCTCCGTGTGGCCGGGGTGTCTCTGTCACTGGGTGGCCAGGCCACTGGTGTCTGCAGCGACCCACCCCACCCAGCCCGGTCTAACTACGTGCAAGGGCCCCGCAGAGTGCGGCCGGTGACCAAAGGGCCTCAGCCAGGCTCTCCAGCTGATCTGAACCCAGCTCTAAAGCTCAGGTGAGCCCAGGGGGAAGGAAGCACCAGCAAGAAGCCGGGGCCCAGGCAGCAGGGCGGGCGGCACTGACCGGAGAACTGATGAGACCAGCGTGTCCCCAGGTGCTCGGCACGCTGGGGGGGCTGTTCCAGGCAGACTGGGAGCTGTGGTCAGCAAAGTCCGTCTGAACTGCGGCAGGACAGGGGAAGCCACTGGGGCAGTTCATGTTTTCTGTGACAAATGGGAGACATCGACAGAAGTGAACATTTTTCTGGAAAGAATGGAATTCTCACTCTCAGGCAAAAAAAGCTTTCCAGGCCTTACGATATGACCAGTTAAAGACAGACGTGGTGGGGGAAGGGTATAGCTCAGTGGTAGAGTGCGTGCTTAGCATGCACAAGGTCCTGGGTTCAGTCCCCAGTACCTCCTCTAAAAATTAATAAATAAACCCTAACATGGGGCCAGGGTTGAGAATCACTGGTCTAGACTCGTCTTGTCATCTGTAACATGCTACTCATAGGGACAGTTTTACTCTAAGAGGCAATTCATTGATAACCAACTGTCTTCCAGTTTAGCTTCGTAACCCTGATCTGTAGTTAATATCATCTGTCTCCTAATGGCTGATACTAGACTTCCCATACCCTTGGCAGCGTATTTCCGTGACTCTTAACAAAATGTGTTGTTTTGCATAGACAGTATGAGGTAAACTTCCAATTAGCACAAACTAAATCATCAACTAAACAGTCAGAGAAGTGGGTCCAAAGTAGCAGGATCTTTAAAATTGAATTTACAAAGCAATTATTTGGGGGATGGGAGTGAACAAGAAGGTTGCAAATGATGGGAGAGGGAGAGACACAAATAAGCATCTATGAAGAAAAATATAACTTTCATATTTTGCTTATGAATTAAAGAAATAAAGTAGCCATACTCCCAAAAAGAAATTAATTAATTAATTAACCCCCCTAAAAAAATATAAAAAATGAAAAGAAATACAGACATAAAGTAATTACTCCCTGAGACACATCACCTGGGAAGCCCTCGGGGAGGATGTAGTTCCTCTGGGCTTGATTTTCTGTATTTGATAATGTGATGGGTAGTGTAAATACTACCATAGATTTAAATAGTGTCAAGATTCTTATTAATGCTGAAAATTTTCCTTTATTACCTGTCATGCCATTGTCAGCCACCTGCACACACACCAAATGCGTTGATTTAAGAGCAGAAGGCACCAGGCACTTCGCAGTTGTCAGTAAGAAGATAATAAACACAGCCTCACACGCAGGGAGAAAGTGCCCACAGCACCCCCTTGTGGCTATCAGAGAGCACTGCATATGCCAAAACCCAGATCAGTACAAGCAATTGTGCTGACTCCAGCCCAGGCATCTGTAATTTCCCACAATTGCCCCTCCGAGCTCCTTTCCTTCCTTCTGCAGCATCTCCCAGGGGCAGAAGAGTCAGGACATGCTGAGGAACAAGGAGGTAAATGATTCTATCTCACCAAGGATGTGTCTGCCTAAAGAGTAACGACTAAAGCCCTGGCCTCCCGACAGACCACCCACAATGTTAGGTGCACACAAATGCAGACGAGCCCGTCCCGCCTGATCTGAGGGACTGGGTGGATCAGGGTTCTGTGTAAAAGCCCCTGTACACTCGGGCTGAGGGGCTTCTTGAGGCCACATAAAATGACACACGGCAGGACCTACAGGAAGGACTGAGCAGCCTCCTGTTAGATGGCTCTCAAAGGCCACATTCTTTACAGCTGGTGTCTTAGGTCCACACCCTCTCTGCTTTGACTTTCCCAGGATAAAAGGATGGCGCTGGGACTGTCCAAACAGCTCCTACCTTCTGGAAAGGCGTTGTAGTCATTCAGTTCCAGGGGGCAGTACACACCGGGAAACTGGCCTTCACAGGTCGCGCTCCAATCAATGAAACTGCTACAAAAAGCAAGAGGTCTAGTCTCAGAAACAGGATGTCAACTGACCAAGGGAAGAAAGAGGAAAACGGTTTACCTGCCTAGCATCCTCATCACTGCCAGTCCCTCAATTTTGGAAAATAAATGGTGTACTTTATCGTCACGGAATCAAAGACTAACTCAGTGTGCTCATCACCCACGACCTACCACTGCAGGCTGGATGGCTCGGACTGGACGCCCACTTCCTTCACAACGGGGGTGAAAAGCACAGCCCAGGGCAAATGGTCAGGACTGTCGGAATAACGGTGCTGACAGAGGGTGACTAGCCTTGCATGGTGACCATCTCACAACGTGTACAAATATCAAACCACTGTGTTGTACACCTGAAACTAATGTGATATTGTATGTAAATTGTAATTCCCAAAAAACCCTCAGAGATGGGAGTTTGATCTGTTGAGCAGAGAGAGCCAAGGACCCAGGAGAAAAGGGGGCCAGGGGAGCTTTTCTTTAAATGAGACTCTTATCATGAAAAGCAAATAAATTACCCAAGGATAAGAGGAATGGGTCCAAACCCAGCTTTCATTTCCCAGAGAATTACTTCCATTTAGACTGTAAATCATTCTCACCTGGTGTCAGATAGCAACCATGTAATAGCAAGATCAATATTTGAAAAACTGGCTCTCACTGCTAATTAAAAGGTATAGACTCCAAAAAGCGTCCACCCACGTTTGTTCTAACGGGAGGCAGACCCTGTGGCTGTGGCTTTGTTAACATGCGGAGGGCTGGATGCCATCCAGGGTCCCAGCACACGTCCAGGGGCTTCAACATGTCCCGCTACTTAAAGCCCACCCTCGGGGCAGGGCCAGCACTCGCTCACGTAAACCACAACCACACAAACTGTGACTCGTGGTAGGTGCTTGGATCCCAATTCCAATGTGGACTTTCACTACAGAAAGTAAGAAAGTAAATACCTCTATAATAAGCTGAACAAACAAACAACAAAACTTCAAATGGACTCTGATTACACATAGATATGAACATCTTCTCAAGTTTTCACAATTGAATGACATATCCGATGGTGAATTTAAGAAACTGCCATTGGGTAACGATTTCCCAGTACTCAAACTATTCGATCTTTTGATGTTTAAATGTGTGCAAGATGAATGCCATGGAAAAATGACAGTTTGTCTTCTGTGAGCTAGTAGGAATTATGAGCGACCGTTTTTGTTTTTTCCATTTTGTCTCTAATCTACTAGTAGTTCATCTTTTCATTGAATATATTAATAGCTCATCTTTTTAAAAAGTGAAGCAATGACATGGTCACCAGCTACGTTACTTTTTCCCCTTCGTGTTTCTCTCAGTTCTTGGTCTGTTATTTCTGAGACATCGCGATTCAACCAGGCAGGTGGCAGCACCCAGTTCAGGCGCCACGGGGCCAAGCGAGGCCATCTTCCGGTCGCCGGTGGGAGAGGAGGCCGTACCTGTTGGGTAGCGGGGCGGGTCCCTGCACCCCGGCCGGCACTGCCGCTTTCCAGGGCGCAGCTGAAGCCGCTCGTCACACACACGGGCTGCGAGGGCCACAGGTCTCCCGGCGGGTACAGACCTAGGGAAGAGGATCAGCCTCTCAGTCCACCTCCCGGCCCTGTAGGACCAGCTCAACTTCACCTCCCTCCAGAAAGCACAACCCGGTCCCCCATCGTGGGGACCACTTCTGCCCTCCTCCAGCCCCGTCCGGACGTCAAGTGAACACACAGCAGGCGGCTTTGACCTTTACCTCAGACGGCAGGTACCACCGTCTCCTGACCCAGGTTACAAGACCAGTTGTGATGACTCAACGGTACTCATGGGCCCGCTTTCTGCAAAGCCCCCAGATTCCAAGGACACAGCAGTGAACATGTTTGCATTCAAGTAAGCAGAGCCAAACAACAAACAGAAGTAAGAAGCTGGGGAAACGGTGCAGCCCCGGGGATAAGACACCAGGATTCTGTGGCAGTGGGGCGGGTGGGGACCAATGTCAACACCTGGGGAGGGACCACCTGTGGACTCCAGGAGGCCTGGGGCACAAAGTGACATGAGTGATACCAGTTTTTCAGAACCGCCCCCGGACCCCTCCTCAGGAAGGAGCAGGGCTGGGGATGGCTCTCTAAAGCTGGGTAAAGGCCTGACTGCTGGGTCCGCCAACACCCGCCACATGGTTCTGAACTCAGTTTGATCACCGACCCCCTTAACCTTTCCAGGGGATGCCCCACTCGTGCACCTCCCAGCAAAACACCTGTCAGCACCTCTGCTGGTCTCCCGCCTTCAATGCCATAGCCACTGCTCAGTCACTCATGGGATGGATGGATGGATGGATGGATGGATGGATGGATAAATGGATGGATAAATGGATGGATAGATGGACAGATGGATGCCACTGGCTGGTGGCATGGACTAAAGGGACAGGCTGGCCATCTGCACACAGGCAGTGCCTCCACATAGAAAGACGTGACTCAACCATTCAAAATGACTTGGAAATCCAAAGGTTTGCCAGCCAGCCAGCTACACTGGGGACACTGCTTGCCTGTGCCTCTGCCATGGGGGGAGCCCAACAAGTAGACACAAACCTCCCTGCACCTGCTGTGTGGGAGATGGCGGTAGTCCCCCTCCTGTAAACCCGGAGACTGGCCGCTCAGGGTGGTCAGAGAGACCTTGGAGTGTTTAAAGAAACAGCACCCCTAGACCACGTGGCTTTCATAGTGTGGAGGTCTCTCAATGAGGGGCTACCCTTGGCCATGCAGGGAGCTTCCCAGAAGGATCACTTGTGGTTCACGCACCTCCTACGGGCAGTGTTCACCACGAGGGAGCCGTCCAATTAGAAAAAGTGGGATAAACTTTGCTAAAATGAGCTGAAGTGGTCAAAGACACCCCCTTGGCCCAGAAGGCATTCAGGGCAGCCTCAGCCCACTGGTCAGGGCTGCTGTGGACAGCAGTGCCCTGGACGCCCTCCGGCCGGCCGAGGCCCAGTCTAGCCGTCACTAACACCTCCTGCCGTGCCTGGAGAGGTCAGGACAGAGACGTGAGGAGCGAGCCGCCCGGCCTCCCAAGGAAGACCGGGGGTTTACGGCCTCGCTCAGCGGCTGGGTCGGGACTCTGCGCAGCAGGGCTGCGGTCAGCGCTGCAGGGCAGCTGCACCCTGCTGCTTGAGTCCTGTTGAGAGCAGTGGGAACTAGATGCTGTAGGAGCCAATTAAGAGACTCACTGCCCCCTTCTGTCCATCAGATGAACCAAGAACTGCTTAACGGAGTGATGTCCTCATGAGCAAAGGGACCAGAAGCCAAGACCACACAGAAACAAGGGGCATGTGTGCTGCCAGGAGACTGTCCTCTGTGGGTCTCACCTTTCTGTACTTCCTGAGACCCGATGCTCTGGCTGTCCACATTCTGACCTACCCTTTCAAGGGTATTTGCTAAACAAAGCCTCAGAAGATAGAGACAGGGTCTCCCTTTAGAGCAGGGGGCAAGTTTGTTTTGTCCAACACAATAAAGGTAACATCTCCTGCCTCTTATAAAAAACACTTGGGCTCCATTAGCTCAGGGCTCCTTTCCTGTCATGCAACCACTGACCACTGCACGTGCAGGCGGCCAAGAGACTGGCAGTAAGGGGTCCTGAAGGAAGTGTGCCGGGCTGCCTGCGGTGCTAAACGTCCTTTGCCTCTGACCCAGGAGTTCCCTGTCTTCTGCCAGCATCTGCAGAATCGTGGCAGACTAGCTGGTTAGCTTGTGGTTAGGGTGAACGCCTCAGACCCCTCCCAGTCCTCAACAGTGACGTGATCTGACTTAGGTTTAACACGATCCCTCTGGCTGCTGTTAAAAATAGACGGCAAGGTGGTGACGGATGTTAACCAGACTCGCTGTGCTGACTGTTTTGCAACATATGCAGATGTGCAATCATTATGCCGTACACCTGAAACTCATATAATGTTACGTATCAATTACACCTCAAAAAAAAAAAAAAGAGAAGAGAAAACAATGAGACAGTAGTGAGGAGAGAGCAGAAGCAGAGAGACCTGTCCGGTGGTCACGGTGACTACCTAAGTGAGGGATGACAGCGGCCTGGACCAGGGCAGTCACGGTGGAGGTGGGAGGAGTGAACAGACGCTGGATGCATCTGGAAGGCAGACGGCTTTGAGAGTAAGACAACAGACTGTGCGTGGGGGACAAGGAAAAAGGCGACGCTGGCACCTAGATTTCTGGCCTGAGTGACAAGACAGACCAAGTGGGGAGCCGGTGAGGAGCAGGACTGAGGGAGGAGGTGGCAGTCACTCTGGGACATCCGTGCGTCCCCCAAGGACAGAGGGCACGTGGCAAGTGGCTGTATGAGGCCAGACTGAAGGTACAGAGGTGGGAGTTGTTGGGGGAGGGGGAGAAGCTGTGAGGGGGACACGACCAGCAGGGGAGCATGGGCCTGGCCTCCCGGCGACAGCGTCCAGCATGGCAGAGGGGAGGAGGAATCGCACAGGGACCCCGGAGGGTACAGCCAGAGCAGAATGTCTTGGGTCCACAGGAGGTCGACTTGAAGACAGAGGACAGAGTGTGGGATTTGCAGACAAGGAAGTCACTGGTGCCCTGCAGACACTGCCTCAGGGCATCACAGCACAGCCAGTCCACAGGGTTTGGGGGAGAACCAGAGAAAGGGGTCGGAATCAGCAAGCTGTTCCCCTAAACAAAGGGGTCAGGAGCCACTAGACAACAGGGTCAAGGGAGAGGGTTTTGGCTGCTGTCGGTTTTTCAAAGACCGGAGAATTACAGGATATTTGCACGCTGCTGGGAACGACTCTTTAGAGAAAACCCGATGCTGGCAAGGACCCTTGGAGGGGAGGGCTGCACTGGCACCCCACAGGTCGCAACACGAAAGGAGCAAGGGTGACAGGTGGCAGATGGAGCAGGGGAAGATCTCTAACTGCTTCTCTCTTCCCCAGCGAAACAGGACGCAAGATCGACTAGGAGAACCAGGCAGAGATGCTGGAGGAGGGTCGGGGGTGAGGAGCCCAGGGAGATGCAGCCGCTGCCCGGGGAGGATAGCGTGTTGACAAGCAGCTGTGTTCCAGTCTCGCTCATCAGCACAGAAACAGGCAGAGAAGCTGGAGAACCGGGCAGAAGCACGACTGCGGCTTTGCATAGGGGGTGTGATCACGGGAGGGGAGGCGGGGAAGTGATGTAACAACAGATCAGAGAACTGAGGCTGCGCACACGAGGGAGGTGATGGGCAGGGAGACAGGGACAGGACCGGGGCTCTGCAGACAGGAACTGTGGACAAGTTCTATTTCTTTAGTGACTTTATGGTCTAGCCAGGGATTGTAACCCATCATCAAAAAGAAATAGATTATTAGTGAAGACAAGGTAAAAGACACCTGAAACACACACACACACACACCCATGGATTAAGACACTAGATGACATACAATTCTCCAAACTGATGACAAAACAAAGACAGAAGAACACGTTGAGATGTGTCTGTTGGACACAGGTTTTCTCCTTCCCCACCATCAACTACATCCTCTCCCTCTTCTATTACCTCCAAGAAAAAAGGTGGTACCATTTAAACATCCCAAATCTCACCTCAACAAATTACTGAATTTAAGAGGTTCTTTTCATTGAAAACTAATTTTACTGGACTAGTAATCAGCTCGAACTCACAGTTCATTTATTTCTGTTGATAATTTGACAGCCAGTCCAAAATGTGACCAGAGGACAGCACAGAAGCCTCATGCCTTCATAGTAGAACAGCTCCACTGTGCAGAGCAGCGTTTAGCTCCCACACGATTTACATGAGCAAACATGCGTATCGGAGCCGAGCATGCCCGGAGGGTGAAACGCACCAGGCTCACCCTGCAGAGCCCTGACCGGGTTAGGGAGGAAGGAGGCACAAGAGGAAAACAGGAGCCACGAGACCAACCAAGGCGAGAGAGGTTAAGGGGAGGGGAAAGGGAGAAGAAGGCCTGGAGGTAACCTCCGGGACAGACCCAGGAAGGAACAGGCTTCCTTCCCGCCGGGTCCTGCACTCTGCGCTCTGGGGCCACAGACCCCCGCCTGGCAGGGGCCGGCAGAAGCTAAGAGATCGGTGGGCTTTGGGGCAGGAGGGAGGCTGGTCACTGAGGCCGGCCAACAGGCTTCTGCAGCAAAGGGAGGAGGGAGAAGACGCAGGGGAAGCGGAGGTCGGCTGATACAGGTGACAGACCCTCACCCTCGGTCGGCTCTCCAGCTGGCCTGCCACCACCCTCTATTTCTGCCATCTCGGACGGGAACAGGGAACTAAAGGCAGTGGTATTTAGAGGCACACTGCTGCTTGGGGGCCACAGGCCATCTGTGCCTCGTTTACCAGGAGGGGGCTGAGGGCCAGTGCAGAAGGGCAGCTGAAGTCAGAGGCCCCGAGGATGCCCGTGCAGAGGACAGGTGCCTTCCCGAGGCACGAAAACCCAGAGCCATGGGGCCCTGGGCCCTGGTCCCCAGCCTGCCTCATCCACCCCCCAGTTCCCCGGCCAGCAGGGCAACAGGGACCCCTGGCCGGCATCCCGAGCAAGAGGAACAGGCCTCACCTTTGTCTTCCTCAACACCCGCAGGTCCAGCAGGAAGGCTGGGACAGGCAGCATTCGAGAACCGGGGGAGGTCACTCGCATCTCTGCGGGGAGAGCACGAAGAGGGGAACTACTGACTTTCTGAACAAGGAAATACTGAATTTGTATGACCCACTCTGAGTTTTTACATGAAAGCCTCCCCTCAAAAACATACGGATACTGGAGACACAATGTTACACACCCAGAAAAGGGCTGGAAATGTTAACTTCCCCAGATCCAGCCAAGTCTTGTTTTAATAAACAACAACACGTTTTAACCAAGGTAACTTCGGGCATCGATCTGCAGTTTCCAATCCACCTCCCACCAGTGGGAAGCAGTTCTCTGCCCCAAATTACTCTCTACCCCAGACAGAAACAGTTCGCACAGAGCCTCCCTTGTCCAGTTCCACTGAATGACACCCTCCTGTCCCCTCAAGGAGCCTAACACTTCCTTCCACTTCTCACTCTGAAGCCCTCTCCTTCTTACGTCCCCTCCCTTTCTCTCTCTCAGTAAATGGGGCTTGTTTATCTTGTCCGATGCTGCAGAAATCAGCACACGGCGAAATTACAAATGCGGGTCAACTAGGTTCCTGCAAACTTTTCTGAATCATCAGTGCTATTTTATTTCGAGTCCTAGCAAAGAGTAGATGGTTCCCATCCCTAACTCGTGTTCTTCCTACTTTCAGGAATGAGATGTTCTCTAACGTGGCCTTATCACTGAAAGGACCAGCGATACCCGATGCTCCCACTGGGACCGTGTTCACCTGGAGGGACCACATGCTCTGAACTGTTAATAAAATCAGACTTTACTTTCTCACATCCTTAAAAGGTGTTTATATTTTCGCCTGCAGAACCAAGTGCAAAGAAAAAACACACTGAATGACAGGAAAAGCAGTACCTAAAACACACTGCAGAAGCTGGAAAATGAAACACTTACGTGGGGTTGCAGATGTTATGAGAAAGATTCAAGATGATGGGGGTTTCGGGGGGAAAGTCACTTTGCAAAACACTGTCTCCTGCATAAAAACAAAGAGAGGATCACAAGTTTTTACAAGCATAATTCAACTGTATATATATTAAGACGCAGACTGCTAATATCATTAACCGCAGATGAATGATTTTCACTTTAAACTGACATTTACACATTGAGTAATTTAATTTTTTTAATTAAAAATTTTTTTATGTATGTATATGCATAAAATGTGTGGGATCATACTTCAGAAACACTTTGCCTTTTTGGTCTTTCACACCGTTAATTATAATGGGGACATTTTCCTGGTACTTACTATACAACCTCCGGACACCCCCAGACTGCATCACATGCCACCGTGTCACAGCAACACCTTTCTCGTTCTCCTGTCGCTGGCCTTATGCCCCCAGCTGCACTTCTATCAGGCAGGCTGTCTTCAGTGACCAAGAAAACCATCCCTGCCCCCACATAAAACGCCACGAGCAGGGCCTACATCCAAGTCCGTGCATCCTCCACGCTGGCGGTACTGTCCCCGCAGATGGGGCGGGGCTGGTTTGGTTCCTGGGGCTGGGAATAGCTTATCATTTATGTGTGAGACACAGCACACAGTAATAAACAGATACACAGTGTATGTCGGTGGCACTGAAATTTTAGGAGGGTTGTTAGGCAAACGGTGTCCACAAAGGCACCTGCTGGAGGGGCCAACGATGAGAAAAAGGCTGAGAAACAGAATCAACTCACAAGTGGGCGTTTGTCTAGGTTGCTATGGTACCAGGGCCCTGGACTGTCAGACGAGACCTTCTTTACAGGTACCACTGCTGGCAGGAGGGAGAACAGAGGCCAGCAGAGAGGCTGCTGTACGGAGAGGGAGGTGGGGGGGAGTGGGCTGGGCTCTGAGGGAGACGTGGGGTCCAGTGTGTCCAACGAGCCACACGACCCCTCTGAGCCCGGGTCCTCTGCACCCCACAGAGCGAGCACCCCACAGATGCCACGGTGACACCAGCGGGAATCCCTGCCCTGATACAATGCTTAACCACGTTCTGTGTCGACTGTAACAGTGAAAAGGGGTGAATTAAATCCTTACATAGACACTGAGCTGTAACCAATGATGCCAAGGGAAAAGCAAGCCACAATGTGCTACCCTGAAGTACGATCTCCTTTGTGTAAATTAAAACAATTCTCTATTTTGTTGATGGCTGTGTGAATGTAAAATAAAATATGGACTAAAAGAATACACGCCAAGTCTATGACATTGGATGGTGAGTCTCTCAAGGAGGGGGAAATGGAACAGGCTATAAAGTATTATTCTTTAAAAACAAAATTAGGACAAATCTGACAAAATTAAGAGGAATTAATTCTGGGTCATAGAAATACAGATGCTGCTTCCACCTTTCCTGCATCTTCAAATTTCTCAAAGTGGGGACCACTGTTTACAGCAACGTTATTCATGATACCCAAAAGGTAGTGTCCATTAACAGAAGAATGGACAGACAAAATGTGGTATATACCCATGACGGAATAGTATTCAGCCTTAAAAAGGAAGGAAACCTTGCCATGTCAGAACATGGGTGAACCCTGAAGACATCATGCTAAATGAAACAAGCCAGCCACCGAAGGACAAATCTGTGTGACTCCCCTGACCAGCTACCAGAGTGGCCAAATTCACAGACAGCAAGTGGAGCAGAGGTCACAGGGCTGCAGGGGTGGGGAAGGGAAACCTGGGGTTGACTAGGTGCCGAGTTTCTGTTTGAAAAGATGGAAAAGGTCTGAAGATGGACGGTGGTGGAGGTTGCAGAACAATACGAATGTACTCAATGCCACTGAACTGTACACTCAGAAACAGTTAAAATGGTAAATTGTGTTGTGTATACCACAATAAAAATGTACAAGTGAAAACGTGGGAATTCTTCCAACTGTTTCCAAGATGGAGACTTAAATAATAATACTACTAATAATAACAGATGGAGGAAGGAAGGAAGAAAAAGAAAGTGGATAAAATTCAAAGCACAGCAAACACTCAAAGGCACAGGCATCTGTGCTCCGGGCCGGGGAGGCAGCCCTGGCCCTCGTCCTGGGTCCGGAGGAGGGCGGGGAGCGGGGCCACGACTCAGCCCCGGACTCACCGGCCGGCTGGAAGTGCTGGGGGCCCGCCGTGAGCTTCTTGTCCCCGTCGGAGCTGCTGGTGCTGCTCCAGCTGCCCCAGCTGCCCCGGCTGGCACGCACGCTCCCCGAGGAGCTGCCGCAGTCCGAGCTGGAGTCTGAGCAGGACTTCTCCCCGCACTTCTTCCTGGAATCCTGGTAGTAACCCTCTGCAGGGAGGAAGAGAGGCCACGTTCACCTACACAACGTTCAGCGCGAGGCCAACTCTCATCAAAGGAGGGAGGCCAAACTATGAAGACGGCAAGGTTCAACTTCAGATCCTGCGACCTCTGCTCATCCAGAGAGAAGAAAAGTTAACTTATTTACCAAACAGAAACAGACTCAGACACAGAAAACAAACTGGTGGTTACCAGGGTGGGAAGGGGATGGGAAGGGATAAACTGGGAGTTTGAGATGTGCAGATACTAACTTCTACACATAAAGTAGATAAACAGCAAGTTTATAGTGTAGAGCACAGGGAACTATATTCAACATTTTGTAGTAACCTATAATGAAAAAGAATAGGAAAAGGAATATATGTATGTACATGTATGACTGAAACATGATGCTGTACACCAGAAATTGACACAACGCTGTAAACTGACTATACTTCAATTAAACAAAAATTAACTGAAACTAATGATGGGACCTTAAGAAACCACTGGGGTGAGCTGTGCTGTGCTAAGTGCTCTGCTGTCAGATGGACAATTAATGCTGTCTGGGGCTCAGACCGTCAATTCCAATAATAATCTTGACCCCAAAACGGTTCTGGAAATAACAAGCATTTCTCTCAAGAAAATCAAAGCTATTCTACTGGACTGGAGATTTATAGGTAATTTCTTTATTAAAATGTCCACCAAGAGTTCCAGAGTGGGTGGGAAGAACCTCTAATAAGATCCAGAGGCAACACACACGTGTCAAGGGGCTGAACAAGAAGCCCCGCTACCTCTGCGTACTGTCTCGGGTGCACTGACGTGGGCACATGTCTGGGAACGTGGGTGTCAGCGGGAGCACCCCAACTCTCCCGCCTGGCACCCAATGTGCACTGCCCTACCCTGGACCCAGCGCTGGGTGCCCTCTACCACCTCCCCCCCAGGACCCAACCCATCAGCCCTCACGGGGCAGCAGCCTGGCTCTGCGGGAACCGCCTAGCACGTGTGCATGAGAACAGCCGCTGTTCTCACCTGCCTTTTCCCCACTCCCCTCTTTCCCGAGGAAGTCAGTCCAGAGCAAGCACCAACCGTCCCTTCAGCAATCTGCATGCGCAGAGATGAGAATGGCTACGTGTCAGGGGAGGGGGAGGTCGGGAGGGGCAACAACACTAGGGAAAGAATCTCAGAAGAATCCCAGCACCTGGACTCCTCCTGACAGCATCCTACTCGGGCTCCAGTGAGCTACACTGCCTGGGAGGTGACAATCTCATCAAGACACACTGGACACTCCCCCGGAGAAGCAGCAACCCCGAGAGCAGCACGTGGGCAGCTCAGCAAGGCTCCATACCTGCCTCTCCCTGCGCGGCAGGTAAGCTGCGTCCCAGGCCAGCATCTGTTTTACACGTTTCCCCGGGATTTTCCTGGATGCACCAGCTTCTTACATCCAGGTCGCCACTCAGCTCTGACCTTTCCAATTCACTGCACACAAGCTTTAATTCACTCTGTTCAGAAGGCCTGGAAGAGCCACCAAAAAAAAAAAAAAAAAAAAAAAAAAAAAAAAACCACATCACGTGTTATCCTGCAAACATACCTACTTGATTTCCTCAAGACTTATCCGAGGGGAGAATACGAATCTGGGACAACTGGAGACCCCTTCTCTTTGGGTCTGCGGGGAGATGATGAGGAAGGGGGAGATGTTATTACTAAGGACAAGAGTTTGCCATTTCAGAATCAGAATTAAGTCGATGCTCATTTAATCTCTTCATATTTTTCAGCAAGAGGAATAAAACTCCGCAGGTTAAGCGAGTCGCCCAAGGTCCACTGGCAAGTGGCAGGTGCAGAGAACAGAACCCACAACTCTTGGCATGTCTTCCTTGGTTCTAGTGTAAAATATGATTCTCAGCAGGTGAACATGCCCGTGGTGTCCAGGGGGAAGTCCTGAGTGTTAACTTAAATCTTTCCTCATTCATCCACTTAAGCAAACATTTGCTGAGTGATGACCACGAGCCACATATTGTTAGGAAAAACAGTGCAGTGTCTGCAAAGAATGAAGTTCCTCTCCCAGGAGTTCATAGTCCAATACTAATCTCTCTCTGGCTAGACCGTGAACTTGAGGAAAGACCTATAACACAGTTATAGGAAACATAGAAACACGTAGAGAATGCTACAGGAATGCTTAGATGATTACTGCATATGGTCCAACTTCAGCAGCTCACGGCAGGTTTGGAGGGTGGCAGGTAAGACTAGATATGTGAGTTGGAGCCACAGTCTCACTCGTTTCTGACCGCTCGGGCTAAATGGCGTACAGAAGCACGAGCCAAGGAAACAGACAAGCCAGTGACAGTCACCTCCTTAAGCATCGTGTTCTCAAAACATTTGACGAGCTACAAGCTACCTGGGAATTACTCTTTAACAACTTAATTTGTTTCTTTAGCATGTCAGAAATCTGCTTTTAAAAACACATCAGAACATTTCATGGCGAAATTTCACTCTAGTTTTCTCTCTCTATTCCACTTAAGTCCTTCAAATTTTTACGAAAATACATGTAAAGGAATACAAGGGGTGATTTTTCCTTTCTACCGGAGACCACATTGCAGCTTTCAAATAATTCAGCCTAAATGAGAATAACTACCAGTCAGTGACCAGGATTCAGTGTTAATAATCATCTGACCATGGGTATCTTTCTTTTTTCTCTATTTGCATTTTGCTGACCCTGCTGGGGTCACCTCCCCAGAGCAGGATGTGCCAGGGGGCACATTTCAGGGCTGAATCCCAAGGTCTGAGCTCCCGATCACAACTTCTGTGGGAACCTGGAGACAGACACTGTAAGTAGCATCTTATGTGCCCCCATCAGGGGCTCCTGCCACCAGGCGGAGGCTCTGCCAGAGCTCCCTTCCAACCAGAGGAAGTTCAGCGAGGTGCACCCCTCTCCCCACACCAGTTTGGACCTGCTAGAGGACAAGCTGACAGAAACACAGTTAAGTGCCGAGCTGGGCTCATAGGAAAGAGAAATCCCCAGTTGCTGGAACTCAAAAGAAAAGCCAGAGTGGTGGGCGCGGAGGGGCGTCAAGGGAGGAAACACGCCTCGCCGCCCACTCAGGGCGGGCTCAGGGAGCTGGGCCTGAGTCTCCTTCATAAAACCAGGCCCAGGGAGGTCACTGCTGCTGGAGGCGCTCCCCGTGCCTGTGTGCAGGGCGTTGGAAATCTAACCCAAGGAGTCAAAACTCAGAGACGACACCACCAGGTGGGGATCTGGAGTCAGAAAGCACACACTCCTGACCTGGTGGAAAAATTCCTCAAGCTGCAGAACTGACCGAAAATTCAATGGAAAGAGAGATTTCTGGAAACCCAGAAATATGGGATAACCACAGATAAGATACTGAAAGCTCAGGGAGATTAAGTGTCTCAAGGAAGCAAGGGTTCCCTAGGAGAGGGCCTAACTGGTTCACGGCCGGCTCTGCCCCTTCCAGCAAACCACGGGGTGTCCGCACCTCACTGCCCACAGCCCCGGGAACCCACCTTCTGCAGGACTGAAGGGCCTGATGGTTCTGTGCATGAGGAGGATTCTCCTTCATTATCAGGACCCCAGGCAGCCCAGTGGGGTCAGGATCAAGTGGGGACTTGGGCTGCCTGTGCCCAGGGTTTCTCTCTGTGACCCGCTCCACCAGCGCTCTTGCGTGTCACAGGCAGAAGGAAGGTCCTGGTGTGGAGGGGTGTCTATGCTTTTTCCCTAAAAGCACCCACAGCTTTTAGCATTTCATTAAGTAAAATTTTAAAAATAGGTTCATGTGAAGGAGTTTTCAACAAAATAAATAAAAATGGAACCAGAAGATATGTTAATTTTAAGAATATTCATTTTCATAACATATTTTTATCTCAAAATCCAAAACTGCCACTCTCATATTACCTGTATCCAACTTCACAAAAATAAGATTGAAAGATAAAGAGCTAAATGGAAAACTGCAGAGTAAATAATGGATGAAGATTTTAAAGGGACTGCAAACACGACGTACCTCAAGACCTGGGCAGCACTCCTTTTCTTGTTTTTTCTACACGTTCGATTTTTATTCCAATTTAAATTTTGTAAACTTCCTTCTTTTTTCTCCTGAAGCTTCTTCTTCCTAGAAGGATCTTCTTGCTAAAAAGAAAAAAAAAAAAAGGCAACTTTTAGTAAAGGCTTAAACTTACTAAATACACATTATAAAAAAACTTCTGCATGATTTTTTTTCTTTATAACTTTTGAAGACCAACACAGTCTGGATTCAGAACATTCCAGCACTGGTGAAAACTGAGACATACATTTCTTAGTCTCCAGTTTGTTTTCATTTCCTTTTTTTCTCTACCTCCTTCAACCTCTGCAAAAAAGAAAAAAAAAAAAAAATGTTGCCTATAAAATTCCTCAGGGGCTAGAAAGGCAAAACATCTGTTAGCAATTTATGGTCAGCTTGCTGTTAGCCTCAGTGGCAATAAATCCTCCATCCTTCACCTGTTTATTTGGTATGTGCAATTCGCATGAATTAACTACTGAAGAAAAATCACGTAAAAACTCAACTTAGGAATAATTTATGTATTTATGCTTGTGTTTATAGATGAACTTTAAGAGAACAGCCAAAACTCCAGAGAATGCTCCAAACAAGTTTAAGCTTTTTAAGTAAATAAGGCAAGAATATGCTTGATGTTTTTTCAATGTGGTTCTGAAAAGCAATTGAGCGTGAGATACAAATACAGTATAGATAATATATCATATATTATATACATAGACATCCTTTTTTTTTTTAATTTGGGCTTTTTCCCCTTTTCAGTATCAGGCATGCTCTCCTAACAGGCCCAAGGGGAGGGGGTTCCCCTGACCTTTAACATTTTAAAGTAGTTCGTGTCTTACGCCTTCTAACAATTAACTCTTTCTCTTCCTTCCATCACGCTGCCCCTTTAAAACAGACTTGGAAGAAGAGAAATAAAAGGTTTTAGAGGTCTGCACATGATACATCTGGGTACTGAAAGCCTCGTGTATCTATTAAAGCAATACGCTCACCACAATCAGCCAACACTAGACATACAATGAAATTGTAACTCTACATGTGGTGCGATTATGGTATTTTTTGCTTTCTTCTTTAGACTCCTCTATTTCCCCCCAGTATATATTAACTTTTTTTCTGATTCTGAAGGTATTTTGAAAATATGACAAGTTAAACACACAAAACCCTATCCTCCAGGACCTTCTGCTAATTGTTTTAAGTTTGATGCTAAATACTCACACTAAAGACATATGGTCAGACATGACCCAATGTTAAACGGTAAATACAAACCACATTTATTCCTGTAGTGCTCCTTGTGGATTTCCAGCTTTGGGGAGGGCAGTTTCCCCCTCTCCTGCCCTACTCTGTCTTCTTTTAAGGGATGAAAAGGCTTTTCAGTACAGCAAGTATTGAGCCTCTCTGTCCCTCCAGGGGCACACACAAAAAGGACCAGCCTCTCCGTGGAGTCAGGGGGTGAGCCGGTCCGGAGTCACTCTGCCGCATGCTGCCTTTCCACCCCACCCGGTCAGAACGGCCATCACGTGCCCGCGAGAGGGCAGGTACTGCAGAACCACACGCGGGTGGGCCTCGGCGGTCAGGGGCATCATCACCTTCTATGAATATACGGAGAGTGAATTTAGGAGCATGCGGGGCGTGCTGGAGGAGCAGCGTCCACAGCAAAGACCAGACGGGCCGGGAAGCGGGTGTGGACAGGGGAGCGAAGAGGCAGGAGACAAGCGGAGGAACAGAAAACGAGTGAGTGGCCCTTCCGCTGGCTGCGTGTGCGTGCGTGATGGAGAGGGACAGGGGAGCTCGGGCAGTGAGGACCCCGGCCCGAGGCAGCTGGGGGAGACCAGGCTGGCAGCGGATGTGACAGAGGGGAACGCAGACTGGGAGAACTAGAGCCACAGACTCGTCAAGACGCAGGAGGATGGATGAAGGGACAATGGACTCTCTGTTTCCTGGGAGGGAGGTGTCCCACGCGGGGAGGCGGGACTAACCAGGAAACTGAAAGTCCACGTGGACTTGAAATTGAGACACCATCTCTGAGGCCAGACCGCCTGGTCTGAACCTTGGTGCTGACTTGCTGCGGAATCTCGGGTAGGAGACAGCCTCTCTCTGCCTCGGTTTCTTCCTCAGGAGACGGCTGTAAGCATTAAATTACCTGACACACAGCAAGCAGTTTACAGAAGACTGGGCTGTTACCACCACCATTGTTGAACTGTTTGAACTAAGTTCTCTGATCTCCCTGCAGGAGGGACAATTCAACTGGCCACAGGGTGGGAAATACGATTTACGAAGCTTTACTGATAAAAGCAAAGGAAGAAATCAGAGAGCAATTACAGGCTGACTGCACAAAGGTATTGTTAAAGCCACTGCATACAAGTCAAAGCAAATAAAAAAAAAAGAGGGAAAGGGCAAACAAAGAAAAAGATCTGCTGTTACTATCTGATAGAGTTAATACCATCACCCATGTTCTTAACAGAACACAAGGGAAAAACACTAACATTCACTAGAAAAGTGGGCAAAGGACATGAAATGCAAATTCACAAAAGAAAGAGAAAAGGCCCAAAACATGAATAGTTTGTTCAAAATATTTAATAATAAAGTATGTTTTTAGGAAAGACAGATCATAGACAAGTGCCTCATCTTTCCATTCTGGCTTTAAAACCACAAAGTGTGTTTACACGGCGTTCCTGTGCTGCAAACAGGAGGCAGGGCTGGGGAGGCAGCATACCTAACAGTGTGTGCCTCTGAGCAGGGCCAGTGATATCCGGTTGGACATTTACTGCTTAACTTACTTTAAAAAAAATAAAATAAAATTCTTAAAGAGTCCATGGTGAGATCATGGATGCATGATTTGTTGCTTCTGTTTTTCAGAATTTTACAAAACAATGAAGGAAAATGCTTACTTTCCCCTAGTATGAGATGCAAATTGAGATGTGAAACAAGACAACCGTTTACCTATCACACTGACCAAGACTTTGTCAAAAAAAAAATAACCGTGCTGCTGAGACCAGAGTAAAATGATCCTTCTCGTACACCGCGTGTGAGGGGAAATCTGCTCCACCTTTCTGGAAAGCAAGCTGGCAGCTCGCACGAGGGGCCTTCCCAGCTGATCCTCTTTAATTCTATTTCGGGAAGTCTAGGGGAAGGATGTACCAGGTACTCAGGCAAGACTTAACAACAAAACAGCTCATCATAGTGTTACTTACGCAAAGTCAAAGTTGCAAAATGACTTTAAAGTCCAACTGCAGGGGAGTGGTCCGGATTATGGGCACAGCTAAATGATGGAACATTACGTAACCACCAAAAACAAAGTTCCCCGTGAATTTCTAACATGAGAAAATTCAGGAGTACGACATTATAACAAAACTATACAGACAATAAAAATGACCCTGAGTTTTTAAACACCTGCTCAGAGAAGGAAGAGAACACAGGAAGAATGCAAAAAGGAGTCCATTTTGGACAGATCTTTCCCTCCTTCCTTTATGCTTTCATAATAATCACGAATTCCTTTTCTAAGGGGAAAAAAAAAAAAGAAAAAGATCTGCTTAAAAGAAAATAAACAGCCAATGCTGGGATTAAAATTTAGTTTGTGGCTCCCAAATGTGGGTTCCAACCTCCTTTGCCAATAAATCTAGAAGAATGTTCCCCATGTGCTACAGACAGATTTATACAATTTTCTTAGCTGCAAAGTTAGGCCCCAAGAATGTACAAGAAAAACAAACACTGAGCACTGCACTTGGGAATGTGTTTATTGAGAATGATTTTCTCCAAATGAACAATGAAATGGAAAGTACACTCAGGGGGTTTTAAGGAAGAGTTCTACGGAACTCTGAGAGTGAGTCACAGAGACAGCAAAGGAATGACTGACCAGGCCGCAACCAGAAAACCCACTCCGGTCACTGCGAGGAGCTGAGGACCACCCAGCACAGCCCGAGTCCCCCAGACCCGCTGCATCCTCGGACCCCTTGCATCCCCACTGTCACGCCGGCTGCCCCCACTCAGGCCAGATGTCTGTCCTGCCCAGGCTCACAGATCAGGAAAGGAGGGAGGAACTTACACAACCCTTGGGACCGTGTCAAGGAAGCGTCTGGGCTCTGCAGACAGAGATAAAGACGCGGCTCGTGCTCCCTGAGACCTGATTGTGA
Source organism: Camelus ferus (assembly GCF_009834535.1). Lineage (NCBI taxonomy): Eukaryota > Metazoa > Chordata > Mammalia > Artiodactyla > Camelidae > Camelus > Camelus ferus. The sequence continues at coordinate 109,570,262 of NC_045697.1, read as the reverse complement.
GGACACACCGGGGAGAGGATGCCCCGAGTGAGAGCAAGGCCACAGCCAAGGGCACATGCGGACGGGGCAAGTCTGGCACAGGAGCTGGGGGAGAGCTGGGGCTGGCGGCAGAGGCTGAGACAGGGGCCCCGCACCCCACGTGCGGCAGGCAGGGCACCATCTGACTGCCAGCAGACCGAGGGGCCTGGAGCGATGAGCGCCCACCTCTCCTCCAGGACACAGGGCTGTGGGGCCAACAGGCCTGCCCATCTCAGCTTCAGCTTCTACCTCACTGCAGTGGACCACGGAAGTTTCTACTCATGACCTCATGTCCTCCTCTATCGAATGCATGGCTTGGCTTCTGCCTCCGTGGCTCGGCGAGCTGGCCAGCCCTCTGCTATATGTGCCCCATCAAGCCGTCTGCAACCCCGATCTCTGTACACATGTGGGAGAACGCCCGTCACCCCTCCGTTCTAACCTCCACGGGGACAACTCCCAACTCTAGGACACCAGGCCTGCCTTGCCATGGAAGGTGCTGGCTCCGTAGCTCCCGTGACCAGGCCCCCCGGGGTCCCATTCCGGCCGCCCCTGTCTGTTGGCGATGACCAGTCAAGACCTGTCACTCCCGTGGTTCTCACCACTGGGCGGTACTTGCTGGTGCTGCTATTCTCGACACTGACATTCGCTCAGCCAACCCCCCCGACCCGATGAGGTCCACATGCTGTCATTACCCTCATGTTTCAGATGAGGGAACAGCGATGCTGAGTAGCTCAGCCAAGGTAAAGGAGTAAGTGTCGCGCTGGATTCACACTCAAGAAGTCTGACTGCAAAGTCTACGCTCTTAACCTCGAAGCACCACTGCCTTGACAGACATAAAAATGAACTTTTCACGTTAATCCCAATTCTCCATCTTCTAGTTACCCAGACTTAAAACCGTGGAGTTATTTTTACAAACGGCTCTGGCAGAAAAACTGGTCCTGTCCTTTATGTAGTGAGGCGCTAAGAAGTCCTGCTGGTTCTTCTGTCTCTCCCTCTGCTCTCCCCGTGGGTTACACCGGCTCCCGTCCAGACACGGTGTTGACTGCATCACGCCCCCGGCAGAGGAAGAGCCTGGTTACAAGAGGGCTGCTGCTCATGTGTGCCCTCCCCAGCCCAGCCTCCAAAACACGCAGACTAACACTTCAGAGACGCAATTCACACGTTCACTCCGGCACTTACTAACCACTGCACGGGCTCTTTACAACAGGCCTTCTGCCTGCCTCGGTGAAACTGAATTGAGAGACACTCAATGACGACCTGCAAAAAGATCGCAGCCTGCAGGTGGCTTCCCATTTGTTATCCACCCTCTCCCCAGCCGCCCAAGTTCAGGAAGCTTCAATAGCTCTCGATGATTTGCAGCAGGGCCCCTAGGCTGGCCACCCTCAGGCCAAGTACTCCAAAAAGACTTTCTATGTGAACCAATGTGCCTTCAAAAATTCGATCCCGAAGTTCCTCAGCAGGTGACCATCCTTTCCTGTTGCTTATCGCTCACTTACTTCATTCTGTTCCCAACTGAGATGCAGGGAATAAAGGCCAAACTTGGACTTGGCACGCGAGGGCCCTGGCCCCCTGGCAGGACGCCGACTCCCCCTACTCCCCCTCCTGAGCTTCTTCTCATCAGAAGATTCCCTTACTGCTCCCGTCCCCTGCCCTGCCTTTCCTCCCTCCACCTGCACAAGTGCCTGCCTCCTCCGGGGACTGCCCGCGGCTGCTGCAGGCTAGGCGGGCATCTCCCGTCCGACACCACCTCCACGGTGGACTGATTTTAGCACTTGACTACGTGGGAATGCCCTGTCTTTCTCAGCAGGCTGCAGATTCCTAGTTGGGATTGTCTGTGATTTTCTCATCATTCTCACTTCACTTACTTACATGACATAGAGTTTAAGCACAGTCATTTAAAGAAAGAGAAAAAAAAATCATGCAAAATCCTACCACTCTGAAATAACCAGGTTATTCTCCCAAACCTTATTTTTTTACTATATTTTTGTGAACTTTTACACACGTAAGGAAGGCAGGACAGATGATGGGAATAATTTATGATACCGGGGCCATGTATTGCTTTTAAATATAAGTTTAAGCCTCAGAAAGACAAAGAAAAATACCATATGTTATCACTTATATGTGGAATCTAAAAAAAAAAAAAAATGACTCAAATGAACTTATTTACAAAACAGAAACAGACTCACAGACAGAGAAAAAATACTTTTGGTTACCAAGGGGAAGACAGAGAGGAGGGAAGGGATAAACTGGGAGTTCAGGATATGCAGATACAAATACTACATGTAAAATAAACAAGGTCCTACTGTATAGCACAGGGAACTATATTCAATATCATTTAATAAACCTATAATGAAAAACAATATGAAAAGGAATATATGTATGTACAACTGAATCACTATGCTGTACACCAAAAATTAATACAACATTCTAAACCGACTATACTTCAATAAAAAAAAATTAAGGCTCAGTTTTAGCTGAACTTAACAGAAGAAACTGAAGTAGAACCAAAGGAATTACTAACTCTTAAATAACTGTTTCTCCTCCACAATATATTAATTCCCTATGGATCTCTCTAAGGTTAAGAAAAAGATAGTGAAAGGTATTTTTGCAGGTTTTCACCCTTTTAATTAAACTACACGTTTCAGTTTTGCACAGTACTGGCTCTCTACCAAGAAACATGAAAATTAAAACTTATTTTCACCTACCTTTCACCTCCTGTTTTTGCAGATTTTGTTATTATTTTTGCTTTGTTAAGGTTTTAACATTTGCGATCTGGGCTGCAGTCGTAACTGTCAGGTCTTAGTTCCTGGATATAAAGTGGACAGAAACCTCAACAAGAGACCTTTATCACGGCTTCCTCAACCCTGGCTCTCTGTCTTTAGGTCTACCTTAGTTGGCTAAGTTTCACTATCTTCATTTTTGGAGTAAGGCTCCTGAGTTCATTTGAGTTTAGGGAAGTATCCTGTTGCCTTCGTGCCTGAGTGTCAGCTTGCTGGACACAATATTCTGGTTCATATTTTCATCTTTCTCTAAATGGTACTGTTCCCCTGTTCTCTGGCATCAGATGTTTCTCCAAAGTCTGAGGCAGGCTTAAGTGTGTGTGTTTTTGATCTTCCTGCCTCTCCTGCACAATTCTTTAAACTTTTGTTTTTTTAACGGAGGTGCTAGGGATTGAACCCAGGACCTCATGCACTCCAGGCACACGCTCTACCACTGAGCTATACCCTGTCCCCTTCTTCAAGCTTTAAGTCCAACACTTTAACTGGGATGTGCCCAGGTCCATCCACTTTTCCTGGTGTGCACGGTGTGCCCTTTGGATCTTTAAATTCAGTTCTTCCTGCACATCAGGAAAGTTTTCTTACTATTACATCTCTGAATACTTTTCTGATCCATTTTTGGGCCATTGACTTAGACAACCATCCTTCTTACCTTGGGCTGTTTTGTCTTTGTACCCGTATCTATCATCACCTTTTCTCCAAAATCTTCAGTCTCTCAAGTTTTCTCCCTACACATTCACTCTGATGATCTCAAAGCCTTTTCTTCAGGTCAATGAGTCAATTTTCAGCCACTGCACATGTAACGTAATGTCTACATGTATTGACTGAGCTTTATAATACCTCTTTCAACCTCATCCTAGCATATTAATTTGCCTCTAAAGACTCTTATTTTATTGAATTCATAGTCTATAGTGTGACGTATTCTCAGTTTCCTTCAGGTCTCTGGATATGCTTCCTTCCAGATTGGGGTCTCCATCTTTCTTCTGTATGTTTTATTCCTTTCCTTCATTTTTACTACAGTCTATCTGTCTATTTTTTTCACTATGCTTGTGCTAATACACAGATCGCTTTGTTCTGATCCAAAGTAGGTAATTCTCCTAATTCCCTTGCCCACCTTTATCTGAGAACTGTAGTTTCCCCTGTGAGATACAGGGATGAGTTCTGCTTTCTAGACACTCTGCAGGGGCCCACGCTGGTGGGAAGCGAAAGAGCTAGCTGGATCAGTACAAGCTCTGCCCTCTCTTCTGGGATTCTGTCACACTAGGGCCCACACACCAGAGCAAGAAAGGCATCTCCGTCCTGGGGCTGCTTATGTAAAAGCTTATGCTTCTAACTCAGAAAGATTATGCTCTAAAAATGGATGCTGGATATGTGCCCTGGTTCTATTCTAGCATCTTTACCCAGGAGTTAAACCATTTGCCTAAGAACAGCTTCCTTGAGAGTAAAAGCTATCTGATGTCACTAAAAATTATTTTAGCATCTCCTGTATAATTAGAAGACAAACTCTCTGAACATATCAACCTTAATCATCAGTGTAAATTCAAATGTATAGCTATCCCCTTCGAAAAGTATGAAATATAGATGTACAGTTATCACACAGATATTCGTACACTAAGCCCTAAAAATAGGTTTAATTCTAATAGGCAAGAAAAAAAGGCATACAGACCTCGACTGAAGGTATGTCCTGTTTCTCAGAACACATGTCTTCTTTAGATGCTTTGTGAATCTTCTTTTCTGAAGAAGACTTTGTGTCAACCTTTTTCAAAGTTTCACAATTGTCTGCTTCATTCTTGACAGGCACTTGCTGGTTATTCCCTTGAATAAATAAAAATGATTCAGTTTCTAGCTGATGATTTCCATTTGTGTTCCCCATAGTTAAATCTCCTTACACCAAATGATCTCGTTTGATTTAATGAGATTTAGACTTAAGGTTTTTGACACCCATAATGCTCTAAGAAATTGATTTTGTTTACAGGTGAAAATTTACTTTTAATATTGAGTTCTACAAAGTCATTAAAAGAGGTCCAGGAAAGAATGATGGGGGCACACCACTGTTCACAGCAGCATTATTCATAAAAGCCAAAAGGTAGAACCCCCCAAATGTATGTGGATGAATGGATGGATACACAAAATGTGGTAAATACCAGGGAACACCTTAAAAAAGAATGATTCATGGTACTACAATATGAATATAATTAACATTACTGAACTGTGCACTCAAGTGGTTAAGATGGAAAAAAAAAAAAAAGGAATGAAATTCTGACACAGGCCACAACATGGACGAACCCTGAAGACATTAAGCTCATTGAAATAAGCCAGTCACGACAAGATAAATATTGTGTGATTCTACTTGGACCTAGAGTCATCAAGTTCATAGAGATAAGTAGAATGGCAGGGGCCGGGGAAGGGAGTAGGGGTAATTACTGTGTAATGGGTACAGAGTTTCTGTCTGGGGTGATCAGAACATCTGGAGATGGATGACGGTGATGGTTCTACAACGATGTGAACAGTTCATGCCGCTGAACTTTATCATTTAAAATGGGAACTTTCATGTTATGTATATTTTACCACGATTTGTTTTAAATTGAGGGAGGGAGAGAGAGGGGTGAGATCTTGGGTTCTGGGTATGACTCAGGCACTAACTAGCGCGAGGATCAAAGTCAGTCTCTAAGCTGCCTGAGCCCCAGTTTCCTTATTTATGAATTACCACCATCTCTGCCTATCCTGTCTGTTATAAAGAAGTGACCAGAACAGAGAGAAATGCAGAGGGTAACAGCCATCTCACACATGAACTTCCTGAGGGCGGTGCCTTCTCCCGCGGTCAGTGCCCACCTGCCCGGGAGCGGGGCCAGCCTGCGGGATGGGCTCTGGGCGCGATGTCACCACGCAGTAGGGACCACATCATGAGTGTGATAGTTCCAGGTTCCTTTCAAGTGATTTCACTCGTGTTTGTTCTTCTATTTCTGACTTCGACAAAAGGTCAAGTCAACCTCAACCCCACGGTAACGGGCCTCAGCGCTCTCATAGGAAACAAAGTATTTCAACACCTTCTCCTTTTTTCTTTAACTAAGACTCCCTCACAATACCTTGGCCACCTGAGAAAGCGGAGATGACCCCAGCGCCAAGACCCCGCAGCAGAGCTGGCTGCGGACACGAGGGGGCGGGCCAGTGCCCTCCAACTCTGCAATCCTCACGCTGCAAACTCAACTCACTCGAGGCCAACACACACACGTTTAAAAAAGAATACCTATAAAGTGAGCACTTTTGCATTTGGTTAACAGAAAATTATATAAATGTTACATAACTATAAAAACGCTGGGAAGTGTTAATTCCTCTCCCGCACGAGTTGGGCGTTTGACACCCACAGAGGAAAACGTCCAACACGATGAAGGAACCCAGGAAAGAGCCAAGAGCAGGGGAGACAGGGTCCAAACAGAAAAAGAAATCAGAAATTAAGACACCCCTTTGGATTCTGGAAGCCATCAGTATGAACAGAACACAGATATTCTCAAGAAAATGTGCCACAACTTTCCTAGAGTCTTAATTCATGAGCAAAATGGATTTCCTCACATTTTCTTTAGGTCAAAAACAGCACTTCAGTTCAGTATGAGTCATCAAAGCTTCTTAGGAAGGATCCAAATTTAACATCCAACACTAAACCATGCCCAAGAAGAGGTAAAGCAGACTCTGAGAAAATCAGTAATGCCTGTGGTGGGGCTGAGAATCAGGGCAAACAACAAAATGAATTCAAATAACAGGTCCTCTGTTAAGTGTCTGAGAAATTCTAACGTGACGATATTCAAGAACTTAGAAATGCTGTGAACATGTACTTCCTTTAAAAAGCAGAACCATTCCAGGGCATCCTACTAAGCCTGTTTACTCAGAGCACTTACTTACATATCTTTCCTCCATTTATCCCTCGGAGGAGGAGTGTCTGAGCCACAAGACAAAAAACAAATGGAACAGGAACAAGTGAACTGACCAGAATCCTGCTCAGAGTCCTACTGAAGCCAGTCTAATGGCATGGTGCATTGAACAAACCACTACATTTTTATTTCCAGTTATTAGTATCTATAAGAAAATGAGACGATTTTTTAAAATTTCTGCGAAGACTGGTATTTCAGAACATTTGGAGGTATCCATCTAATTTGGTGAGAACTTCCACGTACTGTTAATTTCAAGGCTTTGGGGCATTAGGAACCTTAAAAGTTCATTATCCTTTATTTTATCATAGGCAGAAACAACAGAAAACGTGCTGACTGGTCCTCTTTTAGAGTGCTGAGATCAGTAGCAATTTTATCTTTACCTCTAAGTTTTTATTATTTTGATCACATCGTGAAAAAATAATAGTTATAAACCTCTGAAAAGAGACCTATTTCAGAAGATCATCTACGCTACACACAAAGCCCTGCGATCCTGTCAGGCCATCAAGGGGCTCCTGGATACAGAACACAAGCCTGGAAGATGCAGCTCCCTTCACAGCTGTCTGACAGGCTGACGCGGAGAGCAAGGGTGTGAAACAGCCCTGAGCAATCTGGCAACAGCCTTCCTTATTGTTGGGAATTTTAATTTATGATTTACTACAGGCTTCTCAGAAGGAGATGGGAGAAAGAGCAGGGAAGAAAGGAATGACACATTTTCTATTGTTCAGAAAACGGTCTGCTTCTCCCCGACAAGGGTGAGCACCTAGCCAGAGCCACTAACACCCACCTTGGAAGATTTTCCTCTTATGGTTACCGGTGAGGAGGGGCGGGGGGGGATAAATCGGGAGTTTGAGATTTGCAGATACTAACTACCATATATAAAATAGATAAACAACAAGTTTCTTCTGTACAGCACAGGGAACTATATCCAATATCCTCTAGTAACCCATGATGAAAAATATGAAAACAAATATAGGTATGTATATGTGTGACTGAAGCACGCTCTACACCAGAAATTGACACACTGTAACTGACTATACTTGAATTGAAAAATAAATTTTTTTCCTCACACACAGTAAGTTACACTAGGGAAAAAACTGCCTCAGTAAAAGAAGACACAATCCCTCAGGTGCCTTCAGGGGTTCTGACAGGTTTGGGACATCACTCAAGAGACAGATCACCTCCCTGACCCCTTCCCCAAAGGTGGTCTTGTCACTAGTGTTTCTGAAAATATCTGCGTACTTTGGTGGAAATGGCCAGAATGTGGCACACACACTGAGTGTTTCCACTGAGTGAATGGACGTTCTGAAGAGGCTCCCAGACCACCAGGTGGGCTGAGTTCAGCTCTCAAGACTGAGGCTGTTTTCCTCAGACTCTAGAAAGGATCTCAATATAAAAACGACAAGCTTTTCACAAAGTGCAATCCTTTTCAAAATAAGGAAAGAACTAATGCTCAAAGTCGAAAGTGGAGACTCAGGAGGTGCTTATATTTTTGGTTTTCTCATTCCTGAGTGTTCTGCACACTGGGGGTCCCTGCCTGTCACTACCTGTCAGTTCGTTATGATGCTTCCCTTCAAATTCCGACAAAAGAACCCAACACCCTTAATGTTACCAAAAAAACTGCGTCTCCGACCTGCAAACTACAATTTTCTTCCTCTAGATTTCTCAGTCCACTCTTATTGTTTAAATTTTCAACTCTTTAAAATGTTTAAATGGTTAACTTGATGCCAGGCAATTTGTTTACTTTTTAACCTCTCTGATGTTTTCCTAGAATAGTCTTCTAAACAGAAGACAGACAGAACCAAATACCTGTCAGTCAATGGATTTCCCTGTGAGGAGCCTCCTGCTGACATAGGACTTCTGGAGACAAATACAGGACTGAGAATTAGCACCTTTGCATCTGCTCGTATGACCGTGGTGGAAAGCTAGGGTTCTTTCATCAACTGATCTGATCTGATCAGCAACCACCCTGCTACCACTTCACATGCTGATGAGCCAGCCAAAAGGCAGTTGTAAAAAAGTTCTTGTAGTGAGAGATTCATTTCATTTCATAAAGCATTACAGGCATACCAGTCATTGCCCAGGAAGAAAAGATTCTGGGCAAGTTCACCATCTACAATGTTACAAGCAAACGCTGTGTTTACTGGCTCCCTTATTAAATTTAGTCACACTTGCTGAAGTGATGGGTATGACGTGGTCATTGAAGCTCAATTACAGGCATTAAGCCACAAGCATCAGACAAGAGGACCTTGAAGCATGAAATCGAATCCTCTGCCCTGCCCTGGAACTACACAGCTGGGCCACACCCTCCAGAGTGCAATGATGGATGGGAGGGTCTAGCTCAGTGGCAGAGCGCATGCTTAGCATGCACAAGGTCCTGGGTTCAATCCCCAGTACCTCCAATCAAAAATAAATTAAAACCTAATTACTGCCACCCCCCTAACATTTTTTTTTCCACAACATTGTAAACTAACTATAGTTCAATTAAAAACCAACAACAACAAAGCACTATGATGCAGAAGGCCCCTCCCATCCATCCGTCCGCAATGCCACTGCCTTTGCACTCTGCAGGTGCATTTTCCCAGACACCTGATGGATGCAATGGACCACAGAAGAAGCACTCCTGGACAAAATTCCCTCAAACCATCTATGATTTTAAGTTGGTGTGAAGTCAGCCTGTGTCCAATGCTGTCCTCAGGCCTAAAGGACACACAAAACTAGAGAAAAGTCCAACCAGACTCACCCCATCATTTCGCCCTTTCACAGAGCTTTGCAGCCTGGGCCCTAGAGAGTGTCGAGAGTGACAGAAAAGGGGGAGGAGGTCCCCACTGCCCCGCCATAAACCCCCTCAGACAAGGAAGGCTCTGACTTCATGGAGACCGGGTTGAGTACATCATCCGGGGGGCATACCCACACGCCACGGGGAGGGGACATGGGGATGGCGCTGACCCTGCAAGCAGGAGTCCATTCAAGCACGTGCACTATGGCCAGGGAAACAGGACGGAGGGCTAGAACAAGGGGTACCAGGAATGCGTGCTGGAATGCGAGCCTAATCCATGCTCTACTCAGAGGACCCCGGCTTTCCTTTAAAGTAGAAATGTCCTTTGATGGAACGTGTACAATTCAGTCTGGTTTCTTCTCTACTAAATCCATAAAGCTCATAAGAATCATCCAATCTACCACCTTCTCTACAATATCAAGAAGTAAAAAATACGAAATCATTTATATTCAGACATTTCAAATAAGATCAAAGACCACTGATTCTTCCATATTAAAAACTGTCAAAGATATGACTTTTAATAGGAACAGAAATGCACTTATTAAAATGGTCAGGATGGATGCGAAAATATAAGCAGAGGCTCTTATGCCAGAAGCCAGAGGGATCAATTAAAGAGTTAACGACAAATGGATATGGAAGAAAGCCTCCCCGTCTAGTTTTGCTGGCATTTTTATTAACTGTATTTGCTACAAGAGAACTTCTGTCTTCTTTTAACCAAGGGACACAATTAGAGAAGAAACAGGGACAAGGAGCCTGTGATGGTGGCAGCTGGTAAATCGGTAAGAAAGTAAGTTTTGTTCAGTCAGAAACATTTCATGGGCTGACTGATTTTTCCCTATTTTGGGAGGAGGGGCTGATTGATTTATATAAATAGTCTGGAAAGCCAAGAAAAAAGATAATGAGGAATAGGTGTCCGTAGATTCTCACAGTAAAACGTGGTACTCCCATCATTCTAACATAGGTACTAAACGGAAAAGTAAACTCTTAACCGCGACGTTCTAAAAATTGGTGCACTGAAAAATTGTGCTGAACACTGGAATTTGACACAACATTGTAAAATGATTATAAATCAATAAAAAATGTTAAAAAAAAATAAAACAAAAACTTGGTGCGTCGTCCTCAACATTCCATCTTACAGACCGTTATTTCAACAGTTAGCGCCTCTGCTCATAAGCCTTTGCGCGTGAACTGGAAATTGAGTCGCCACCGTTAAACCTAAAGTCACAGGTGGGAACAAAGTCCACTCAAAACAGACCGGCCCCAAACAGGAGACAAGAGTCATCAGACAGGATGCAAAGGTTACCGTTAGTTCTCCTGGAAACTTCGGGCAGGTCTGGCGGGTACTGAGGTGGATTTCTCGGCAGATGGCTTTCAGGTAGTTTCTTCGGGGGCTTCAGGGGACAGGGCTCGCGCTCCTTGAGCGCGGCCGCGTTCTCGGGTCCTTTACTGGCCGTTTCCTTAGGAAACATACACGTCGGTGCCCCCTCCTTGGCGGGGCACTCCGGGGGGGCGTGGCCGCCGGCGGCGCGCAGGCAGCCTTTGGGGAGCGCCAGGGGCTTGTGCAGGCCGCCGCCCGCGCCCGCCCAGCCGTCCCCCAGCGCAGCGGCGCACGCGTCCTCCCGCGCGGCGGCGGCCGGCCTGTCGTCGGCGGCCGCGCCGGCCGCGCCCGCCTTGTGTCGGCCGTAGTACACAGAGCACTTGTGCTTCCGCTGCGAGTGGCCGTAGGTGGCCGGGCTCCTCTTCGGGGCGTTCTGCAGCCTGCTCTGCGGGGCGCTGACCGCCAGGCAGCTCTTCCCCCGGCCTTTATCCGAGGGGCCGTAGGTGTCGAGAAAGTTCTTGCAGCTGCTTCTGAATTTAGGAAGATTAGGAATTAATTAGGAATTAACAAATGTAACACCGAGGCAGACCCAAGACACCTCTACCTGAACTCCCGCTGAAAGAGGGAGCAGTCAGTGTTGTGTGTATCAGGGAGCTCTCCACCTTCTCTTCTTTTTTTTGTCAAGGAGGGGGTGATTAGGTTTATTTAATTATTACTTTAATAGAAGGACTGGGGATTGAACCCAGGACCCTGTGCATGCTATGCATGCACCACTTGAGCTACACACTCCCCACTAATACCTGTTTTGTTTTGTTTTTTAAGTCATACAGATACATACATACATTCATTTTCATATTCTTTACATTATAGGTTACTACAAGATATTGAATAGTTCCCTGTGCTATACAAAAGAAACTTGTTTATCTGTTTTATATATAGTACTTAGTACCTGCAAATCTCAAACTCCCAATTTATCCCTTCCCACCCCCTCTCCCCACTGATAACCATAAATTTGTCTTCTGTGTCTGTGAGTCTGTTTCTGTTTTGTAAATAAATTCATTTGTGTCTTTTTTTTAAGATTCCATGTATAAGTGATGTCATACGTATTTGTCTTTCTCTTTCTGGCTTACTTCACTTAGCGTCATCCAAAACAAAACAAAAAAAGAATATAAATACAAAACAGAAACAGACTCATAGACATAGAATACAAACTTGTGGTTGCCAAGGGGGCAGGGGGTGGGAAGAGACAGACTGGGAGTTCAAAATTTGTAGATACTGACAGGCATATGTAGAATAGATAAACAAGATTATACTGTATAGCACAGGGAAATATATACAAGATCTTGTGGTAGCTCACAGAGAAAAAAAATGTGACAATATATGTATGTTCATGTATAACTGAAAAATTGAATTTAACACAACATTGTAAAGTGACTAACTCAATAAAAAAATCTTAATAAAAAAAGAAGCTATGGTATATTTATACATGGAATACTACTCAGCCATAAAAAATCATAAAATAATGCTATTTGTACCAACATGGATGTTTTTGTTTTTTTGTTTTGGTGGGGGAGGTAATTAAGTTTATTTATTTACTTATTTAGTTTAATGGAGGTACGAGGGATTGAACCTGGGACCTCATGCATGCTAAGTAAGCACTCTACCTCTGAGCTGCACCCTCCTCCCCACTTATTCTGTTCTTCTAAAGCTCGGAGAATTGAATACACTTACGTGAAGTCTATCTCATCATAAAAGAAATATCACAGTGGTCACATAAGACTTAAAAGAAAATTGTGCAAAAACACACTTGGAATCCAAATGTATATTACCTTACAATAAAAACCAGAAATGAGTGATATCAAAGGTGAGACCTGCCCACACACACGCTACAAGAATCCTCCTTACTTGTGCGAATGGGGGCCGATGACATCCACTGGACCACTGCTCTGCTGTGAAGAGGAGCTGGCGTTCTGCCTCTGTCTCGTTTTCATGAACTCCATCAGAATGTACTGCGCTTGTTGGAAGGCTATTAAAATGACACCCAACAGGGACAGACTGAGGAAGAAAGCAACGAGGTCCATTACTGCCTGGTTCTGACTGGCGTTAAAAACACCAGCTTTACAGGAGAGTGGTGAATGGTTGATGGGAAATGCCTAAAGATATGGTATGAAAATCCCATAAGATGTATGCCATCACAATTTCTGACATTTCTTGAAGATTTTTTTAAGAAACGAAGTTTCTAATAATGTGACTATTAACTCCAACATTCTAATTCAATTTTTAAAGACACTTCTAGGATAAAATCACATCTTAAAGGGTCATTCTAGTCTTCTAATCTCAAATTGCCATTGTCCTAAGCTAATAAGACATCATGCATCTTATACGATGTTTATGTATCTTAGATGTTATATTACATATACACCTTCCACTGTGACTGCCCTTGAACACAGATGGAACACAATGTCCACTATACTCCTGGGTCACCCTGTGAATCTCTTACAATTAGTTTACTATTATCTTAAAGCTTACCAGTGACTACTTCGTCTACTTCATGAATGTCAGGGTTCTCAAAGCAACCTAAGCTCCACTCAACCCATATGCTTCGCTCACACCTGGACAATATCCATTTTCATGCAACGCGCCGGGATGTCTTCTCCAGCGGAGAAGGTGGTAGCTTACCCAACGAAGAAAACCGTGAGCCTCCAAAACGACTCCTCCCAGCTGGGCCCTGGAACCACGTCCGCACACAGAGGCAGCAGGTGATGCGGGAGGGTCACGTTGAGAGTGAAGCGAAACTCGAGGTCTGCTGCCGTCACAAGAGTCAGCTCACGAATGACCCAGGAAGAGGTGAAGTCTGGGGTAAACCTAACAACAGAAGAGCCATCTTTACGAACCTTCATTGTTTACATTTTAGGCACGAAACAAAATAATTATCATGGCAGCAAAATTTCTTACACTGACAAGATAAATACTTGTATGAAAACAACTTAAGACATCTTACCGATGAAAAAGGGTTTCTCCCCACCAGATATTAAATGCATCCCCAAACTTAAATGAGGTTCCAGCCCAGTGCTCACACAATGCTGATGTCCCGGGACGTGCTGGGGTCCAAGGAAAACTGATGACAGTCTAGCACTTCGAATCCATAACCTTGGCAATTATACCCATTAATTTTCAGAGACGTCACAGTTATAGGAAGCGGTCCGATATTCTCAACCTTGAAGTTCTTTGTAATAGATAAAATTTGCTTGCTGTCTTTCAGTTCTAGTGAGGATGGAAAGTGAGATTTAGTACAGATGAACTGCAAATTTTATTTAAAACAATTTACTATATCAACATTTATTGAATCCACAAACCATGATCTACATGATTAAAATGAAAAAAAAAATCCATATAAGCTCAAAGTATGATTTCCTAGCTAATTTCTAGAACAGTCATAGATTCTGTTGTACTATCAGAATATGATAAAAATACTTAACTAGTCAAGGTTGTTCCTCAGTTAAATGATCTGCCTAGGTACCCAAAATCTATTCTTTGTTCTTTTACTTACTCAAGGTTAAGGTGGTAAGTTTACTCTTCTCAGAAGCCTAGGAGTCTGGACTTACCACTAGCCACCACACACACCCCCTGTGCCTCGATCACACTGAACAGGGACCAGTTAGGAGGGGGTGTGCTTCTGTGTAAATCCAAAACAGCCACTAAAAACAGTTCAAACTCCCACTGCAGGAGGATGCAGCAGGTAGGTATAGCCTTGCAAATCAATAAAAGCACATTTCATATTGGGAGTTTAAAAAAGGAACAGTTATCAAATGTTAAAATATTCCAATAAATCTATAATGCACAATCTATTCCACATAAGGACTGACATTTTATCTGGTTCTACAGTTTTCGTATTCCTCCTTAATTCAAACTTTCAAGGCCAACTTTAAACTACTGAACGAATGAAAGAATGGAGAAAAGAAACACTCTGATGAAAACTTTGAATGCAAAATGGCTAAACTTTTCAAACTTGGTGCTCATTTGGCATAATTTTCTGGAAAAAAAAATTCAAACAGTCATTAAAGTAGTGCTACAAATTATCCAATGGTTTCAATGAGTTTTTCCCATAGGATACATACTGTTACACTATAATGTTTTCAGTGGGTTCCTGAAACTAAAACTAATAATAGGAAAATAAGATAGAATTTACCAAAAACATTTTCATCTGTTGTTTTATTTTTTGTCTTAGTTCCTGAGGAAGTTCTGGAAACTAACACAAATAGTTCAAAAGCATTTAATTTAAATTCATGCATAATTTACAAAGTTCTAATGAATCATGTAGATGTTTAAATCTGTACCATCTGATACAGTGGCCACTAGATACATATGGTTACTTAAATTAAAATTAAATAAATTTAAAAATTGATTTTTTTCAGTCACACGAGCTGTATTTTAAGCATTCATCAGCTACACATGGCAAGCAGCTGCCAGACTGGACAACACAATGTACAACACTTCCATTACTGCGAAAAGTTCTACTGGTTAGCACACTTTCAGTCTCTCCACTTCTCATTTTGGTGTGATTTTCTATGATTAGCTAACTGATAAACCAAATTACCAGTTATCTTTAATATTTCATACTCTACTGGTAACTTAACATTATACATTGTCCCCCCATATCTATTATTTAAATTGGGTTAAATATCTAAGGCTGTTGTTCTAATCGAGTTGTCTACACATGCTCAAATGTTTGCCTAATTATTTGCATCAATACAACAAATTTAATGTAAATTTTTTAAAGAATCTTGTAATCTCATTTTGCTCTTGGCTTAAGCCCAAGCCTGCCCTTCCGAGTGCCACGAACACGGGCCACACCACGCACACGGGCCACACCACGCACACAGGCCACGCGACGCACACAGGCCACACACGGGAACCACGCTTTCGGACTCACGTCGGCGGCAGTCCATCAGCGTGGACTCGGGCACCTTAAATCGCAGAGACCCTCCCGCACCAGGAAGTCTTCCACCCACTTTCAGTAATTCTCTTGCTCCAAATCCTTCCACGCCAACCATGTCGATAACAGTCAGGTTATTTCTACAGTGAAAGGAGATGCAAATAAAAAAGCATTACCAGGAGAGTCACAAGATACAGTGACTTGAATTTGAATATTCCTAGTTAGCAAAAACGTTTTTAAAGATTTGGGGGGAGGGGGGGAATCCATTTAAAGAGTGTGGCATCTCCTGCCATCTCAGGGAATCCATGAGCCAACGGAAGCCGCCAAGCCCTGGCAGAGTCACGGCAAGCGGACTGGGTGAGAACCAGCGAATGACCATGACCGGTCTCCAGTCTCCGCCCAAGAATGGAAACCCGCAGTGTTCTAAGCAGGCACCAGGGGGGTGATCAACCCTCCAAGAGACAAAAAAATGAAGAAATAAACTGGGGGCCACCCAGAAACACTTAACAAATTAGGACAAATTGGTAAAAAACCGTTTACAGGGTGAATTAAGGAGTTTTCACAGTAATTGTGACTCTAAGAAATTCTGCCTTAGGGGTAATTCTAGAAATAAAATCCGACCCTATCTTCTGAACTAAAGATATAAAATATCATCCAAAAATAATATATATCGACTCAAGTTCTTAAGAGTCAAACAGTAATTCAGACTAGCTCTTGCCTTTTCATTAAATGAAATCATGAATCCCAGGATGAAAAAGTTAAGTGGAAATGATGTTCAAATGATGGAGACAGCACTGAAAGCCAGTTATCATTCACGTAAATACTAGAAGCAGAGACAGAATCCATTCCTAGTTATGCAGAATACACTGAGATGTCTTTACCTCTTCTAGAGGATTAAAACCTTTATGGAAAACTGCTTAAAAGCCTTTTAGTGACGTTAGATGATCAATATTGTTTACAGAAAAATATCTCTCAATACAGAAACCATCAAAAATAAATTAACTAGTATAAAAAAATCGAGACTTTTTAAGTCTGGGATAGTTGAAGCTGGGATGAGATAAAGCTTATCTTTGTACTTCCTACAACCTTAGTTCTTCAACAGAGAATGGGTTTAAGATGAAACATTGTCAGCAGAGCATTAAAATGCTTACTGGAACATTGGTTATTCGTTTGTTCTAGTAAGCACTAGTCAAAATGCTTAATAAAACAAACTATTTTAAGAACTTTATTTTAGTGCATTTTCATTTTAGTAGCACTCACTTGCAGAAGAACAAACTCATATGATATACTAAAGAACGTCCAAAATCATAAAGTCTTTGCCTGCTTATCTGACACTAGAAACGCTTTACAAAAAAAAATAACAAAAATGACATTAATGAAAAACTGAACTTGTCAGATGTCTTAGCCATTCAGAGAGCTTCAACATAGACCTGTATTGACTGCAAATTTTTGAGAAAAGACTCAAAGACTACCTAAAGATGCAAAAATTTTAAGAATGAAAAACATGTAGCTGTTTAAATCAATTAACAACAATTGTTCATTTAAAAGGAAGGAAAAGAAGCAATACAAGTCAGGAGGCTGAACCAAGCACTTTTTCCATTGTCCTTTGCAGCTACAGAGAGTTCCAGAAGCAAGACATACAGATGGGACAATGGTATAAATCCAAACACTGAGGAATGAAAATGTATATACAGCAGTGTTTCGATTATTTTTCAGAGCTGAGGACAGAGAAGTACGTGTCTGTGTGCTCATGTGTGTGTTCTGCTCTCTGATGGCAGGTGAGGCACTGAGTGAAGGGTACCGCCGCCCCAGGAAGATGGGCACTCACACCCCACGGTACAAGGGAGGAGCCTGGGGCACTGGGATTAAGTGTGGAGCCACACCTCTCCTACCATGAGACACAGCTCATCACTGAGGGCCTGACTAGAGGTACATGTCAACTCTTTGCTAAAGAGATTGTGTATTCTTGAGAAATTCAGTCAGCCAAGAAAGAGACAGGGACACACCTACCGGATTAGGATGAGTGAAGTCACTTTTCCATAGTCAGCTGGTGTGAAAACTACCCCGACCCTTTTCATTTCCAAAGGCTGCAAATGTAAGTGGAGGACGCCAAACCCGGATTCTTCAGCATGCACACCCTGCAAAGTATTCATAAATGCAATTAACTCCCGGAGAGCAAGCGTCCGTTAAGTGCATCGTGGACGATAAGCATGACTGCTTTTTCTTTAATGTCTAGACCTGACCAACCAAATCAACCTGTGAAACTTGTTTATCCTGAGAGCCCACGTCCATCCATGGTGCCCCAGCCGCAGCTGAGCAGCAGAGGCAGAGGCTGCAGGACAACCTGACACTGGATGCTGGAAAGGGGACCTGCTTCCTGGAGCAGATGGGAGCTGGGGCTAGAGGCCTTTGATGGAATGATGCTGTGAATGTAAAACATCACCTAGAAAACAGACCACACAGCCTTTGCTCAAACACTACAGGGATCTGACCGAGCCACCCATCCACTGCTGGACAACCCTAAATTCACTTTAATGTCAAGTTTAAGTTTATAAACAAATCATCTTCATTATATTTAGTCTCTCCATTCAGGAGAAAGATCTTTATTTATTCACATCCTCTTTTATTCTCTCCAAGATTTCTAACTTTCTCTGGATAAAATTCTGTGTTCTAAATTTAACATTCAAGACTTGGTTCTTTATCACTGTGGTAGACTTTCCCTCTTCCCACTCTTTTCTAGCTCCTTCTCACTGAAAGTAATTTATTAATTTTTTTAGAGCTAACTGTACAGTCTGCTTAATATTTCTCTCTTCTGTATTTTTAGGTTTTAAGTTTGTTTTATCCTTCAGTTATTGCTAGCATTTCCCACGCTACCTAAAAGAAGAAACAGTGATGGTATCTGATTCACTTTCATTAAAATTACAAACTTCATGAGGGAGAAACTCTGCTTTATACACATACGAATACTGAACAAAAAGCTGCCAACTTATGGTATTAAAAGTATAACCACGACAGCACCAATTATTAAATAGTTCTTCCATGCCAGGCACTGGAATGTAATTAGGTGCATATATAAAATACTAAGCATTCCATAAACTTGTTGAATCTTCAAACATTATTACGAGTGAGAAAGAGAAGGCTTGGAGAGGTTCAAGCAGTTTCCCCAGGATTACATGGAAGAGCCGGAATATCTGGAAACCTGAATGTCCAGTCCCACATGCTCTTAACCAAAAGAGCTACATTTCTAAAAGCAAATGGACAAAAATAATGTAGGCCTTTGTATAACAAAGAATTCTAATAAGAATTTTAAGTTAAAGTTTTGAGTGTCTCGAAGACACTGAAACTATTCTTTCTGTCAATGTAGTAAATTAACCATGGTAATCATATCCTTTATCACAAAAGATGTAATGTTCTTGGGGAAAATCTTCAATCACTGATTAAAAATGTTTTCCAAGTGAGCTGCACCATCTTTCCAAATCTGAATAGAAAGGATATTGCCATGTAAAGGAAACTGGCATTATTTTTGGAATTTAAAATTATATATGATTAAATAGTAGTGGAGCAAAATACCTGTTAGCATCTTGGCCTCATTTACCTCTCAGCAGCCCTGGGAGACTGCTTGGTGGAGAGAAAAGTGAGAGGGACAGAGCGGGGCAGGCTCCTAACACAACAAGGCAGTGCTGCCCAGACCACATACAAAGGGAAACAAGCATTACTATTGTGTGTTTCCTACTGTAAAAACGTCTCCATTAAAAACCCACTCAATGTCTATTGACAGATGACTGGATAAAGAAGCTGTGGTATTTTTATACAATGGAATACTACTCAGCCATAAAAAATAATAAACTAATGCCATTTGCAGCAGCATGGATGGACCTGAAGATTGTCATTCTAAGTGATGTTAAGCCAGAAAGAGAAAGAAAAATACTGTATGGTATACCTTATATGTGGAATCTAAAAAAAAGACAAATGAACTTATTTACAAAACAGAAACAAACAGACACAGAGAACAAACTTATGGTTACCAGAGGGAAAGGGGGTGGGAAGGGATACATTGGGGGTTCGAGATTTGCAGATACTAACTACTATATATAAAATAGATAAACAACAAGTTTCCACTGTAGAGCACAGGGAACTGTATTTAGTATCCCGTAGTAACACATAATGAAAAAGAATATGAAAACGAATATATGTACGTATACGTATGACTGAATCACTATGCTGTGCACCAGAAATTGACACAACATTGTACATTGACTATGCTTCAATTAAAAAAAAAAAAACCTACTTAAAAAGTCTGCTTTGACTCCTATTTTAACTCTCAGCTGGAGGTTATCTATGGCCTCCCTCTTTCAAGGTAATCTGGAGCCAACAGTGTACCTTTGGAGGGGGTGGTAAGGGCAGAGAAAGAAAAAAGCACCCAAGGCATTTAAATACGTTTGTGCATTAGAAATACAGTGATACGCATATGTGTTCACAGGTGTACGTGCGTATTTTTTTTAAGAGATGCTTCGTGTTTGAATTGATCTCTGGCACAGAACACCTGTGAGGAAAGTGCTCAGCTACACCAGTGACCCACAGAACGACTGCGTGAAAACTCAGAAACCAGGCT
This sequence comes from Camelus ferus, assembly GCF_009834535.1. Classification (NCBI taxonomy): domain Eukaryota; kingdom Metazoa; phylum Chordata; class Mammalia; order Artiodactyla; family Camelidae; genus Camelus; species Camelus ferus. The sequence continues at coordinate 109,549,899 of NC_045697.1, read as the reverse complement.
GCCAAGTTCCCAAACAACACCCTTGCCACATGACATGTTTACTCCCTCTCCTCAGTATTTATCCAAGACCTTCTGAGTGCCCAGAGCGTTAAGATTTTCAGAGAAATCCTTTTATATAGATGAGGTGACTATCACAGAAATTGGCTGGTTTGCTAAAAAAAATATGAAGTCAGTTTAGTGAGAGAAGATTTTTTTAATTGCTTTTACTTTATCTTGCCTTTAAAAAGAATCTGATGGGGCCGAGGAATCTTAGGAGAATTATAAATTACGGGGTCTCAAGTTTTATGGTTTTCTCCATAGCTCTGATTCAGTTTTTATTTCTTCACTCACAAGAATCTAAATAATCACATTAAAATGATTTGCAGGCTCACATGAACCAGGGGCTCCTGCTGCCTGAGTTAACTGGAAAAATCTGCTTTGCATACTTAATTCTAGAATATAAAAATAAGAGAGCCACATACATTACGTAAAGACACTCGGAACATAAATCAGTGAGGCCCAAATGCTATGCATCTAGTTTGTCAGCATTCTTTTTTCTGTTTAAAGACGACACCCTACCTGGTAAGGGCAAGCTTTGGTGAGCTGGAATTCACCAGTTGTGAAATTAATCATCTGCGTATCGGTGCCAAACCTACAAAGAAAAAAAATGTGTAAAATAGCATTCAGAGCACCAAGGAAGAAAGAATTACATATAATACACACACACATACACACACACACACACACACACACAAGCACATGTACCTGCACACAGACGCAATCCACCTGTCCTTACACTCTGGGGTCCCAGCCCCTCACACCGTACCTGACATATTCTAAGAACTCAATAAATACTGTGGAATGAATACCACTGACAGCAAAGAATGTAAAAAAGTATATGGTGACAAAAGCTCTAAAGATGAAGCAATTTCTTTTTCTTTAAATGGTCCACAGCTACGGAACCTGATAGGAACTCTCGGCCAAGGACAGTTTTATCTCAGTGGACTCGTGGCCATGTCTGGAGATATTTGCTTGTCGTGGCTGGGGAGGTCCTACCGGCATCTACTGGGTGGAAACCAGGGTCGCTGCTAAACACCCCTCAAAGCACAGAACACCCCATCCCCCTCCTTGAACACAGACTCCTCTGCTCTGCCACGTAACAGGGCTGAAGCTCAGACCTGGGGATCAGGGGAGGTCTTACTAAGCCAAAAGAGGAAACGTTCTAGGTGCAACTGTGATTGCTATGCGAAAATTAGATGTAACAGACACGAACAATATTACCGCATCTTGTTTATTACCAACATGAAATGAAAAACGCACTAAACCACTAACGTCATTTCTCGCGTTGCGCAGAGGTCACCGGCATTTTGATGATAAATTTTAGGAGTGTATGTGAACCACTGTGACTGCAAAGGTTCCCTGACAAGAAAAGAATATTCTGCTGGGGGCCTGGACTTGACCCAGGAAGACAAGACGTCACACGGTACACACAGCTGGGAACTGCCGTCAGGGGTGTGCACGGGCGGCTGGTGCACAGCCACACACAGGCTCCGGGGAGAATGTGAAGGATGTTACACGATGCTGGGTCTAAACAGCACTTCCCCAAACCCCTCCCCCCGAGGAGTCTTCAGGACTGGGCGTTACCATTTGTGGAGCAGGCGCACAGCGGCCTCGGGTCTGGGGTACAGGGAGATGGGCAGGAGCTGCAGGGAGACTGGCAGAGAGGAAGGATTCTTCACCACAAAGTACTTCACCTAGAGGCGGGGAGAGGAGAGTCAGAACCCCGAGAAAGGCTGCACCGCTCCTGAGACGTTCCTGCAAAAACGCATCCCCTGCAGCTAACCATGCAAAGCAACGCAGCCATCAGCTCGAGGGACAGCCCGGAGAACAGACGGCCTGAACGCCTCAAAAGTGCCTGCACTCTGATAAGATTTCTTTCTGTTTCTTTGTGTCATCTTCAATTTCCTTCATCAGTGTTTTACAGTTTTCAGAGTACAGGTAATCTCCTTGGTTAAGTTTATTTCTAGGTATTTTGGTCTTTTTGATGCAAAAGAAGTGCCCATTATAAAATTCTGGTTTTTGAAGAGGAAAAAAAAAAGTGAATGAAGGGCTGCAAATGGCAAAATATCCTTCTTTCTTACGGGTGAGCTGTATTCCATTACATATATATGCTGCACCTTCTTTATCCATTCATCTAGTGATGTGCATTTAGGATGCTTCCATATCTTGGCACTTATAAATAATGTTGCTGTTAATAGTGGGCTGTATGTGTCTTTCTGAATTAGTTCTTATTTTGTGGTTGGCTTTATTCCATTGGTAACTATGTAAGCTTAAAAAGCTAAAGCTTTAAACGTTCTTAGAAACAATGAACAGTACATACATGTAAATTTTTTAAAATATGTGCAGTATATCGTGTATATGTATTCACATGCAATATATTGTATATGTGCAGTCAAATTGTAACAATTCTACCTAATAAAACTGAAAAATGGGGAAAAAAAAAAAAAAAAGAGTGTGCTCTGAGAAGAGAGACTAAGGAAGATCCAAGGAGGGGAAGCCACCTGACCAGCCCCTGAGAGATCCTGGATCAGCCAGGACCAAAAAAAAGCCACAAAGCCTGCTGGTGGGATAACTGGGAGAGCTGGAAGGCAGACTGCAGGTGAGAGAACGTTATTATGATTAATGTTACATTTTCTGATTCTGATCATTATCCTCTGACATGTCAGAAGATGTTGCTCTTTGGAAATTCACACGGGAGTAGTAGTTAGAGGTGGAGGCATAACGTCTGGCCCTCTCAAGTGGCCCCTAAAAATGCGTGTGCGTGGAAAGAGAGAGGAAGCCGTGGAGCGAGTGTGGCAAACGTCAGAGATGGATGCATCTTTGTGAAGGGCAATGGGGAGGTCTTGTCCCCTCTTGAAACTTTTCTCCAAGTTGAAATGATTTCAAAATAGAAGTTTCATTAAAAAGCAGTTTTAGTAGCACAGGGAACTATATTCAACGTCTCGTAGTAACTTATGGTGAGAAAGAATATGAAAACAAATATATGTTTGTTCCTATATGACTGAAGCATTATGCTGTACACCAGCAATTGAGACAACATTGTGTCAACGGACTGTACTACAATAAAAATATATATACTGAAAAAAAAAAAAAAAGCAGTTTTAGGATGTCTTGCCTAAGAAACTCAACAAGCACCTGAATAAGTGTAACTTACTACTCAGACCACGTGTGATCTAGCTCTTGGGCAAGGAAGCTTACGAGACAAAAACTCAGGTCTGCTGGCGTCTTCTTTCCCTCTGCCCTCCCTCCCCACCACCCCTGCTGGGGGAGAGAGGCCCACAGTCGGGCGCCAGCGGCCGAGGATGAGGATGGCGGGGCAGCAGGCATCACCGAGCCGCTTCCCAGACCTCTCCCAGTGAGCGCCGCACTCCCCTCCCACCTGCCGAAGCCTGTGTCAGTCACGATTCTCTGTGGTGGGCAGCTGAATACTTGCTCAGCTGGCAGATTTTGAATTGAACACAGACTTCATAAAACGTATTTCTTTTATGCACTTCCAGTCTGTTTCAGAGTTTTATTCCTTACTTTGTCCTTTGGACACCTCCCCACTCCAAGGGCTGAGTGGCAGGTGTGTGTCACTTAAATTTAAAAGAATTCTGGTTCTGAAGCAGCATCTCAAGGTGGAAAGACTCTGGTAACATAAAAACCCAAGCGCTGGGGTGTCCCTGGCGGAGAGATGAAAAGACACCGAGGATGCTCACCACGCTGCTCCTCAGGGCGGTGGCGCTGAAGTTCAGCATAACGCCAGGCTGAGGGATCAGGCGAGGCAGGAAGGAAGCAAAGGGTTCTGACTCCCTGGATCGCTTCGAGTGGGCAAACCGCGTTGTTCCTAATACACTCCTCCTGGGTGATTCATAAAGAAAGAAATCATCAAAATAACTTGGGCAGAAAAAAGGGAAATCACTAAATATCACTCCCCCTAAAAGGAGTAAGAGGCTTTTGGAAATAAAAATGGCTTCTTCTGGGTCTGGGGAAGCCCGAGTACAGGATGACCCTGGAACATCCTGTTTTACTAGAAAGCAAGAAAGTGCTCGAAGAATGATGGGCATGAGTCAAAGGGACCCACGAGCGAGCCTTGAAGGACGCCCTCAGCCAAATTTGGGACAAGTTGGCATCAAAGATAATAATGATGGTAATGGTGGCAATAACCAAAAACTCCACAGTGATGCCCAAAAAGAGTGTAGAGTGAATCATTAGAAACCACCATTTTTGCAGCCAGCAATTCAACAAGTGATCCCAGGCAAGGATTATCGATGGTTAATAAAATCACAGTGGGAAACATTCTGAGGGAACAGGAAATGTGCAAGGTCTCCAATGATCACAGCCCATATAGCTTTTTACTTGCCAAAGGAAAAACACCTACAACGGACAGAGGCCTGTCACACGTACAACGGCAAGTCAAAGGATTCAACTGTGCTACGCCAGTAATGGGACCAACTGACATCGACGGGCCTCCTGAAGTGACAAGGACCCAGGGCCAACTGAGTCATCAGCACTCTTCCCCAGAATGTTTAACAGGAAGGCAAACTTAAAGCAGCAACGGGCAAAATCCAGAGTGCTGAATGTCCTATGAGACTGGCTAGGATGCTCTGAAAGATCAATATGATGAAAAAGGAAGAAAAGGGAGGGGACAGTAGTCTAAAGAAAATTAAGGGAACGTGGCCACCAAATGCAACGCATGATCCTGGATTTAAAAAAAAAAAAAAAGAAAAAAAAGGAGAAAGAAAAAGAAAGCTGTAACAGATATTTGGGGGGCCAACTTGGGAAATGTGAATACGGAACACATGTTAGATAACATAATTGTATCAATATGAAGTTTGCAGGGTATGTAATGACAGTGCTGTTATATGTAGGAGAAAATTCTCCTTAGGAAAGAAATTATTCCCTAATGAAGCACTGGGGGCTGAAGTGTGATATTGACAGTTTACTTCCAAGTGACTCAGCACAAAGGGAACGTGTGTGTGCACGTAGATACAGACGGAGAGAGAGAGAAAAGAGCAAAAGTGCTAACATGTCAACAACTGGGGAGTCCAGAGGGGGAACGTTTGCATATTCACTGTACTAGACTTTACAATTCTTCTGACCTTTGAAATTTTTCAAAATAAGAGGCTGGAGAGAAAAATCTCAATTATTAAAAAATTACGTACTGAAATTTCAATAAAGTCCTAGGTTGAACCGTCTCCCCAGTGCTAAGTAAATGAAATGAAGAAGGGTGAAGACCTACCTGCAGACATCACCATTTTTAAATTTCTTCCATCTTTCATACAACTTATTTGAAAGTTCGGAATCCACATCCCAGGTAGACCGATCCAGAGAAAGGCTCCCTTCCCAATTAGGATTTTCTAAAAGTTAGATCAGATTTACTAGTTAGATGTACAAAAAAAAAAAAAAAAAAAACCCCACAATTTACTTAGTAGCTGAGTGTTCAAAACTTCTCAAAATGAGAGGCCGGTAAAGTGATCAGTGCCCCCCTCTCTCCTCTGACTACTGTCCTGAAAGCCCCTCTAACTCAATGGCAAATGATATACCAACTCAAACAAACATGTGTAAAACAAAACTCAATCGAATTATGTGAAGGTAATAACATAAAAGACACATGGCTCATGGAGACAGCCTGAAACAAGTTAAAATTATACTTGGAACATGTTTAACAGCTTTAAATCTAAAAAGCTAAACTATTTCCAGGTCAGTGCTGGTCATCATCTATGTTAGTTTACTCTGTTGAAGGCTGATGGACAAACAGCAAACCTCAGAAGAGGACACCAGCAGGGCTCCGCAGAGAGAAGGTGTGTGTTTACGTTTATAAACTGGTGCCCTGCTCACCACGCCCTCCTGACCTATCCATTCTGTCTTGTCTGTGCTGAAGAGCGTATTAGCATCTCCCAAAAGAAATCTCTGTACTAGAATGTTCTCTTTAGGTTAAATATTTTTAATAAGTCAAAAGGCAGGGAAAGACCTAGAGATGGCTTTATCTCAACGCCCTGGCTGTCGGTTCACACAGCACTAACGCTCCCTGTAAGACGTTCATGCTCCTATACTGACGTCTTCAAATTCAATTTCACATTATTTTTTACCAACTTCTAGTTAGCCCTTTTATAAAGGAACCAGAATCTTCCAATTTTTCCTGGTGACAAGGTTGCTATGATGCTCAAATAACATGTCTGAAGAAAACCCTTGTGAAAAGGACAAGCCACTTGAAGGGGGCATTAACTACCCGAGCACCTCAGATGTTTTTGGAGGATTCTTAACAGTATCAAGTCATTCCATTAATGATCATGCTCTTTGAGAATAGAATATGATGCAATTACGTGAACAGGACTAATGATTTCATCTACAGATGCTAATTTTGCTCACTACTTCCCACCCCACCCCAAACTAGAGTTCTACAGAAAACCTAAGGGCAAAATACTTACCCGCTTTTGATTTTCCCATGAAATAATGCATGCCACAATGTGCTATCACTTCAAAACCCAGACTCCCTTCCTAGATTGAAAAGTAATATATGAATAACTTAAAGCACAACACTAAACACAAAAACCCTCATGCACTCAAATGCGTAGCTGGCGTTGGCCTCCACCTCAGTGAGCTTCCCTTTTACCAGAAGCCAAACAACTAGAAAACGGATTCTTGGCTTTCTGTGCCCTTGAGTGACAGCTCTCCCTGTCTCTCACAGGGAGTGGATTCTGTGCCCAAAATCAATCATCATAATCAATGCCCAGAGTGACAAACCCTGGGCCCAACAGACACCAGGCTGCCTTTGGAATTAAGAGGACATTCTTAGCAGGGTTTTTAAAAAACTGTATTCTAATCCTGTAGTATTAGAATGACCCGCTTCCTAGGTTAGGAAAATGCGGACCGGCAACTTCCACACACACCTGCAACCTGCCTGCTCCCGCCCACGGTCACTCTGCTTGTAAAGCATCGCCGGTTTGGAAGAAGGAAATTTCTATGAAACCTCCCCTGCTCAAAATAGGGATGAATGGAATTAACCTTACGTTTTGTTTAGTTTCACTTTAGAAGCCCTGTCTTTATGCTTATAGTGAAACATGAGGCATGTCTATCTATGAAACACCAAGGCTAAGTAAGTGAGAAAAATCATAAAGATGGTTGCATGAATGTCTCATAGTGAAAAATTAGAACCCAGCATTATACAGAATAGCTTGGATCCAAAAGAAGCAATAACAGTAACTAAATGAAAAGAAAGAAACATTAAGAAAAAATGAGGCATGTTTAAGCTAAGATTTAAACTAAATACAACAGACCCAGATTTTAGAAAGCATTTTAACTGTGGACCCTTGCAGGCTTTAGATTTGGCCCATTAAGGATATTCAAGGATTGTCAGCGACTGAGAGTCACTTACCAGACATCTAAATAAAGCAGTTAACAATTTAGTTTATCTAAAGTCATTGCAAGTATGCCCTAAAAGTTCAAATGTGTTTTCTACAGCAGGCACATACGCCTTGCTCTATAAATTCTGGAAATAAATGAAAGAAATCTTCAACTTGCAGTGTCTTATTTCATTCAAGAATTACCTCAGATTACTTCAGAAAAATAGAAATTCTTTCTAAATAAAGATTTCCATATCTAAATAGTTTATCACCTAAGACTGTCCTGATAATGTCCTTCAATTCCTTAGATAGCCTTCAAGAACATCATTTTAACCCGGTCAATAAAATCCAAGCACCATGAGATAAATTAATACAAAGAAACAGTCATTATTACAAAAATCATAACACGTATATAGCATGTGGACAATACCTTGGTCGGGGCTGAGTAAATGTGCAGAGGTATTACAAAACTGGCACCTATGTTGGTAGTCAGAAATACATGGGTGAATAGATTTATGGCAATGTCTTTAACAGCAAGTTTCAAAGAAAATATTTTCCAACAGCCTGGAGGTAGAAATAAAGGGCCAGTGAAATTCAGAATCTAAAAAGAAAAGAAGTAAGAGAAATTACTTTCCTAAATACCACTAATAAGGATTAAGATCATTATAATGTATCGTACTAATGTTCTTCTCTACTTTGAGAAATACCATTTTATGCAATTATCTCCAGGTCAAAAATTGAACTATTTTTAGATAAGTGGTACACCTCACATAATATTTAACATGCAAGTGTTTTTAAATTTCACAAAAGTCATCTTGAAGTTTTCATAGGTGGTATTTTACAAAAACCTACTCTTTCCTCATGAACCAGGCTTATTTTTACTAAATATCATCTTTTTAGGCTAAATTATAATTTACAATACTTTTAACTCATGGTAATAGCAAATATCTCCAATCGATATATCCTGGTCTCTGTAAGCTACTTGAATAACAGTTTGAAAAAAGTAAAGAGAGCCTCAAAGTAATTCTGAAAATGTGAAAAGAAAAACACTTGCTTTAAAATTCATCAGTAAAAATTAGATCCTGTAAATATCAAGTTCATAGCATTTGACTTGAAACCAATTAAAATAGGCTCCAACTTGGATGAAAGTACCATGTGTACCTTTAAAATGTGCTTGGTCTCCTTGGAAACAAACACATCATGCAAGACAACGCTACGGTCAAAATGGTTGAGGTACCACATTGACCAAAGTCCTGACGCGTTCTCATGAGTCTCCATGTGAAACTGGGTTGCAGAGGAGTCCATTCTAAAGTACCTGTGAACACAAGACATGCGTGCTGTCAGCCCTGAGTGTGAGACCGTCTTACAAGAATCTCAAGAGATTCAAGAAGAACAGCATCACAGAACATCAGAAAATGAATGTTAGCGCTGGAAAGGATGGAACCCATCACCTTCCTCAACTCTCCTGCCCACAAGGGGAGCATCTGAAGGCCAGAGGGTGCAGTGGGGCCAGGACCAGGATGGCTCACAGAGGCCACAGGGCAAAAGTAGGACCCGAAAGTAACTCAGAAACATGGCGGGGGTACTTCTTCCTACCCCCACCCTGCACCTGGCTGCCTGGCCGGAGCCCATCCAAGACCTTCAGGTTCCTCCTTCCCACTCTGCAAACCACCCTCGCACTGCCTGTAGCAGGGAAGGCAAATCCTGAAGAGAGAATCAGACGAGTCTCAGTTATATACCTATAAATTTTTTTTTAACAGAAAATACATAGGGGCCACAGGAAAGGATTGCAGCCTGCACCACAGAGCAAACGTCTTAAAACTTCGTACAACCATCCCTCTTCTTCAGAGTTCAGTTACATTTTTAAATTATCTCTAGATGGGGAGGGATAAAAAAAACATACGATTCCAGGGAAAGTGGAATTAACCCACCCTTGAACCACAGGAGCGGAGAGGCAGGCTTTTAGTGTTGGAGTGTGTTTTGTTTCCTTCACATCTTCTTTCATTCCACTGTCACAAGACAACGTAGCTGTTTGGAGGTAGAAGGAAATAAATGTGAAGGATAAGTATCTCTTCTTTCATTACTGAGGGAAATGATAACCCACAATGACCAGTCTCCTGTCAGGAGATGCTCTGTTGCACAAACAACGCACATTTCTGGAGGTAGAGTTCTGAACACATACACGAGTGTATATGTAGATAAATTCCTAAAGGTAGAATTAAGGATCGAAGCCCATAACATGTACGTTCATACATTTTCATAGAGATCACCAATTTTCCCTCCAAAAAGCCTGTATCCATTTATACCTGTGTCAAAAATATGAGTGTTTTTTTTCTTCCTAATCATTACGGAACATCAACAGTCTTTATGATCTTCAATAGAGCTAAGTAATAAATTATATCTCACTTATTGCCTTAGCATATCTTTCAGTATGAGTGAGGTGGGGCTTGTTTTTATATGTTTATCTGCATTTCTTTACAGAAATATTTTTAACTCTAAGTAAGAGCCTAAAGGATTAGGTTTATACTCCAGCGCTAGTCAGTCTAGCACCACGTTCTACACAAAAAAACAAAACTGGGGCAGCACCACCTCTTTGTAAAAGCAGCACATCCATCAGACGCATTTGCAACCTGGTCTTTCAAATCGCCAACTGAGTGATGGTTTACAAATTCAAAATTCTACACATGTAGCAGAATAAAAGCCACATCCCCAATGGGAGGGCACAGCTCAGTGGGAAAGTGTGTGCTTAGCATGCACGAGGTCCTGGGTTCAATCCCCAGTGCCTCCATTTAAATAAATCAACAGATAAACTAATTACCTCCTCCCCGCCACCAAAAAAAGTGGCAGCATCAATCACTTTTTCCATCATGCTATCTCAGAACTACCAAGGCTGTGGAATTGAAACCAAACCCATTCATTTCTTACAACCTTGCCTAGGCTTAGCTGTGAGTCATTTTACAGAAAGAATGGCCATCCTAACAGCTAGATACCCAAAACACAAAGACAACCTTCGGTATTTTTTAAATCTGTACCTTTGCAAGTAAAAGAAGCGATTTTTGTAAAGTTTGTTGCAGAAGTAGGTAGGAGCACTGGTTCAAACTGCAGAGACAGGGCATCTCTCTGTGAGAAATGATGGACATCCTGTAACAAAAAACAATCCACAGGACTGCTCTCAGACACGCGAAGCTGTATCCGGTTTGAATTAACTCTGTTCCAATGACTAGGTAGCTCAGACTGGTGTACACCACAACCACTTAGCAGATATGTCTGTAACAGGACGAAGGGGTGCAGACGACCTTCATCCAAACATGGGTTCAAGCAGCGAAAACAGGTTTAAATCATTGCAGAAGAGAACAGAGACAAGTGTTTCCTCAAAAATCCTCATGTTCTGCAATGCCATACACACTTGTAAGTTTAAAATCCACCTCATGCAAGCATTTACAATTACCTGTATCCACAGAAGGCTGTCTCCTGAATGCAATATATACATATTTACCGCCGAATCATCTGCCCAAAAGAATCAGAGAAATGAGATTAAAACAAAGGACCATCTTCTCACCCCTTCACACAGTACTTAAAATATCACATAACACATTTCTATTAAAAAATGTAACTCGTTCTTCAACACTAAAATTGAAACGAGGAGCTACTTTCTGTTGGATATTCTTTTAAGTGACAAGAGAAAGGACAGTGGCAAAAGGACTGACCTACTACCCCAGGCTCTCTGAATGATGAACTACCCATAGAAAAAGTCTAACTTCAGGGCCGTATTATGACTCCCCTGGATGAAACTAACCAACTGGACAGTTTCAAATAAAGCCAGGTCCTCCTGCTGATTAGAGAGCCCCTCAATTCCTTATTTCCACTCAGGAAAAACAAAACCTTGGGATCTCAAAATGCAGCCTTCCTTTTCATCCTCCCCAAGAGAAGTGCTCCTCAAGGGACAGGGGTCTTCTCTACACTGAGGTCCACCTGGCCATTCTGGGAATCACCAAGAACTATGACCCCAAGGGCAGGAAGCTCTCCTGCTGACCCATGACTACAACACAACTAAATCTGCGGACTGGGAAGGACAAAGTTAAGACTGCCAATGTAAAAGGACACTCTGGGACCATTTCTTTCTCTGAATATGTATGTGTACACACACACACACACACACACACACACACACACAAACAGCATTGATAACCACTGGGTAAGAGCAAACCCTACATTATAAATGTCACAGATCACATAGTATGTGTCTCCTACAAAATCTCTTAGAAACTCAAACTGAGAAACTAGGTTATTTTTGGTAAGTAACTGAAACACACAATTTCAGAGATAAAAGGCATAGAAATAAACACTAAAATCTGCACTGCTGTAACCTGTCGGGCATCCAGGAACAAGCGCATCCAATCAACTATTTTTTGGAAGGGGGGGTAATTAGGTTTTTATTTATTTTATTTTATTATTATTTTTTTTAACAGAGGTACTGGGGATCGAACCCAGGACCTTGTGCATGCCAAGCATGCACTCTAGCACTTGAGCTGTACCCTCCCCCTAATCAACTATTAAAAATACAAACAGTATGATATGGTCAACTGAGCTGCTGCCAATCAGTAAAACTGTAACAAGAGACAGAGGAGTTCAAAAACTTCGTGAATATTTATATTATGCTGCAGTGCCCATTTGACTTGTTCACTCTCTCCAGAACTCCAAGAAAAATTATTCCCAGGGAAGCGCAGAATGGTTTGCAGTTAACGTTCAATTTACTCCAAACTATTACAGCCTTACTAGCAGATGCAGGCTGAGAACCAGTTACTATTGGAAGCTGTTCATAATGAAAGCAAAGGCTCTCTCTCTTGCACTGCAGTGATACAATCTGCAAGCAAATGGTAGAGAATCATGATGCAGGTTGATCAAAATAGAATAGAAATTTTCAGACTCCACCTTACCTGAAGTCTCAGATTTATCTGTCGCTACATAAATGATAGAGAGATGATCTAACAAATCTTGTGTGTTTTCTTCAAATTCTTTGGAGGAGTTTCCCATTGTTACAATTATGCTCATCTGTAGCCGTAAAACGTCGTCAGATTCCACGTAACAACTCTGAGATTGGAGGGATGGGAAAAAAAGGAAAAACTCAAAAAAAATCTGAATTTTTTTATTTTGAATTTTACGGTGGGGGGGTGGGGAAGCATTTATGGTGAGGGCGTGTGCATTTCTGAGAACAGAACATTTATTTCTAAATAAAGAGGCAGGAAGGAACGCAGGGAGGAAACACAATTTTTCATTTTACCTTTAATTGCTGACACACTTTATTATGTAAACTGCATTCCAGTTGCACCTGCAAGAGGCTAGTATTAGTGGTTTCTGCCTGGAAGAAAAAAAGAGGGGGGGGAAAGAATTTAAAAGGAAGCCAAAGGTTCAATCTAGTATTAATTGTTAATAATCTATCATTTATTTAGAAATTACATTCATTCATTCATTTTATTTATTCAACACAAATTTGGGTATCTGCTAAATGCTGGGTATAATTCTATTACTGGAAATACAGTAGTGAGTAAAATAGAGAAAGATCTGTACTGTCACTGAGCTTACTTCTAATGGAAATGATAAGCTCTCCCCTGGGCGACATGAAAATTCCTATTACGGCAACAAGCAGATAAATAATTTCTAAACATACACGGAACACTGTAGTTTGGTATTTCTTATGCTTTCTAAACATTCTGTTCCAGCGTAGGAGTCTGCTTTTATTTAAAAGTAGGGTCACCCAGGGAGAGCCAATCAACAGTTCTCACGTCAGCCTCTCATCACTAGAACGACCTTAGAAGCCATGAGAAAACCAGAGACGTCCAAAGTTCACCTGGCTATCATTTTTAATATGTGGAAGGGATGTGGGTTGAAGAGACAAAAATATACGAAAAGAATGCAGAATTTCGAGACATTCAAAGATCTTAACCGCCATATGGGATAATACTGGCATATTTTTGAAGACGAGGAAACGCAAAGTCCAATCAGGGGATACAGCCATTTGGGTGGGAGGGTGGGGGCAGCAGACAGTAAATACCCACAAAAGGCAGGCGGTGCAGCACGTGAATCTTAAGGATCTCAGCTGAGAAGTTCCTCTTTTGTTCATTTGACGTGTCTGGCATAGCGATGACCAAAAAGCCACCTGGCCTGGCAGTCACAGTCGGAACACCAGGAAATCTCAGCCAGGTAAGAAGGCATTCCTCAAAGCTTTGGCTGACTTAACTGTGGGTGTCCAGCTGATTCAGTTTTAAGTAGAATCACCACAATTAGGTTTAATTTGTTAGATTTATAAGGATTACCTAAGTACATTATATAAAAACACATTTTTTAATGACTACAGCTGTCATCAAGCAATGAAAGTACTAAACGAGAATAAAACACAGTTGCTCCTCAGTTCTGTGCATGCAGAACCGGCAGATACGGAGGGCTGGCTGTCAGGAACTTGAGCAACCTCGGAGTTTGGTATCCAAGCCAGGGTGTAGGAACCAATCCCCGGCAGGTGCCACGGTACCACAGCATATTACATTGTAAAGTGTAGTAAAAATGAGTTTAACCCAGCTTGTAAACCGACCCCAATGTTAACCAATGGCTCTTTGCAAAATTGCGACTATCAGCTACACTTACATGGGTAATAAACATCTGTAAACTGAGCCTCAAGTCTTAAGAGCTGGATTTTTTAATTTGTCTTTCTGTGAATGAGTCCCACATCGAAGACATAAACCGAAAAAGCCCACTAGTCCCTGAAACTGTGTTGAGCATAGTTATAAATGACTTCCTGGTGTCCAAATCCAATAGAAACCTCTCTTTTTCCTGACCCTTCTCCCCAGCATGATGCCATGAGGAGCTTCTCCTTCTCTTGGCTTCTCTCCTTCCCCAGCTCCTCCTGCTCTGTCCACGAGGGGCTGGAGTCAGTCTGGATCCTGTCTTTTGCCCTCACCACTCTCTCCCTGCGGGAATCTGCGACACGCGGGACCGCCCATGCTCATCTCACCAGCTCAGACCTCTCTGCACACCCATGGGTCCAACCAATGACGGGGCACCCATCTGGATCCTCACACACCCCGCGACAGCCAGCCGGCTGTGGGCCCCATCTCCGCACCATCCTTCACACCGGGTTTAAGCCAGAAACCTGAAAACCAACCTCACTCCACCTTCTCACTCACCCTCCTCAAACACATCCATCACCGAGGAATCCTGGCTGCACCTACTCAGCAGAGCCTCGAATCCCTTCACTTCTCTTCATTCCTAAGAAGTACCCTCAAGATTAGGGGTCAGTCGGCTAACCATGCCCACGAGCCACACCCCGCCTGCTGCCTGTGTTTGTAAATAACGTCCCACTGGAACACAGCCATGCTCTTTCTCTTGGACACTGTCTACGGCAGAGCTGAGTCTTTGCAACAGAGGTAACATGGCCTGAAAGGCCAAAAATAACTACTCTCTGGGCCTTTACAGACAAAGTTCACAGACCCTGTCCGAGTGGGAGGGAAGCGGTAAGATGCAGGCAAGCTGTGCAGTAACTTCCTCCCAGTCTCCCCATGTCCACCTCTGCCCTCCTCACTCCACTCTCCATGCTGCATCAAGAACGAGTTTACAAATAAGCAAACCAGGTCATGTCACTACCGGCTTAAAACCCTTCAGAGACTCCCTGCTTGGCCAGAGTCCCAAATCCTTAACTGTAGCCATAAACCTCAGGTTCCACCTCCCTGTTTACACTCCAGCCTCACTGGTCTCCTTTCTGCTCTGTTTTGCTTTCAGCCTCTGTTCCTTGGCTCGGTACTCACATCCCCAACCTACCCTCCCCTCTGCCTAACAAAATCTGATTCATCCTTCATGTCCCAGCTTAGACTTCCCTTTCGGGGAGGTCATCCATGACACCACAGCTGGGTTAAGTGCCATTACCTACACCCACAGCAGCTTTCACCTGATCTTCTGTAACGCCCCTCATTACAACGTCACGACTTGCTCAAGGTCTGCCTGCCGCAGCAGACTGTAAGCACCCTGTCTGATGCTTTTACCACAATGCCTACCACTTAACTGGCACTCAGCAGACAGCTGGAGACTGAAAAGAAGTGGGCACGCAGCCACCGACGCTCACCTGCAAAGGGTCAGCCTGAAAGGGGCAAGAAACTAAAAAATAGTAATCAATGGCTATAAAATAAAAGTATGTATCAAAACCTGCTACTTGGCATGTGCTTCTGATCTGAAACCTTCACAGAAGTTTAAAGAAAAACCCATATCAATACACTGTCAACATATCATTTATAATTAAATTGGGTTTTGTTTGATCTACAACAATTTAACTATAAGGTCTTATCTGACAGGCAATTCTCTTGCCTAAAAAATTTTTCTCCAAATATTGAAATAATGTTAAAAGTTCAAAATTATGATTCTGAACACGACTGAAAATCCTATCTGCATAGTTATCTGATATGATTTAAAGCTTACTATGTTGTCATTCTTGGTAAATTTCTGGATGAGTAAATTAAGAATTTACCATGTTAAGTAAGATTCTTCTATTAGCCGGGAACATAACAAAAATAAACAACAATATTGTTTCATTTGCTGTACAACATATTTCAGAATCCCACAAGGGGGAGTTCCAGCACCTCCAAACTGCCCTTGAAGCATGCTGATTTTTCTCAAAAAGAAATTTAAATGTTCCATGTCTTCCTCTCCCAAGAGAACAAAAGTATTGCCATCCTGACTTAAAAAGGAAAACTAGAACTAAAACATGAGGCACTTGGGGCAACCGCACACACGCTGGGATTACAAATTCTCTCTGAAAGGACCCCAGCCAAGCACATTCGTTTGGACGGTAGGACACTTCTTATGCAAAAGTGTGCCTAGGCCGATTATAAAAGGAAAACAAACAAAAACCTACTTCTCTACCTTGGAAATCTCCCACATTATTGTAACAAATTAGTTCATGAATTTTATGGCTAAAAGAAAAAATAATTCCTCAGTAGTTTTCCCATAAGGATAGGGTATTATTCCCTTTTAGAAGATGGAGGGAAATGTAGTTTGGAGGGGTTAAATGACTTATCAAAGGTCAGACAGTTGGTTAGTGGCAAAACAAACAAAAAAAAAATAGAAGGTATTTTAACATAAGTCATCAGTATTTTTTCCAAGTAAATCAGAATAGGCCAAGTCTACTTCTCCTAGGTACTTTTCTTCAACATGAAAACATGCCTTAGAAAAGCACACCAAGAGATAATGCAACAGTCAAGACGACAGCACTATTAAAACTCCTTTCATACAGCATGTGTTGCCATGATTTTGTGGTGAAGGCATATGAGTTCAGGGGATTGGATAAAAGAGAGGAAAAAAACCACCTTCCTCTACTGGCTGAAAAAATGGTCTTTGTGAGATGACTGGATAAAGAAGTTGTGGTATATGTATACAATGGAATACTACTCAGCCATAAAAAAGAATAAAATGCCTTTGCAACAGCATGGATGGACCTGAAGATCATCATTCTAAGTGAAATAAGTTAGAAAGAGAAAGAAAAATATGATCTCATTGATATGCGAAATCTAAAAAAAGGCACTAAGGAACTTATCTACAAAACAGAAACACTCTCAGACGTTGTAAACAATCGTATGGTTATCAGGGGAAAGGGGGTGGGAAGGGATAACTTTGGGAGAATGAGATTTACAAATGTTAGCCACTATATATAAAAATAGATTTAAAAAAAGATTTTTTTTCTGTATAGCACAGGGACTATACTCAATATCTTAAAATAACCTTCAATGAAAAAGAATATGAAAACGAACATATGTATGTATATGCATGACTGGACATTATGCTGTACATCAGAGATTGACACATTGTAACTCACAATACTTAAGTTAAAAAAATTCAATAAAAATTTTAAAAATTGGTCTTTGTGTACCAGGCCAGGGGCAGAATGTGATGGGGTGGGGTGGGGGCTGTTTCTATGCAATTAAATAGGAAAGAAAATGACAAGCTTAAAGTTCTAAGTCATCTGAGATGCCTTTCATTAACAAGAGTAAATCACGCCCCGACAAGAGCAGATGAGAATCTAGAATATATTAATCCAGACAGAAATGAACAAGAGTCTTGAAATTAGGGTGTTCACAGTTACAACCACACATGAAAACCTTTCATTTAAGGAATGTAACTCATGAAATACAAACGACTCGCTTAGACAAATTCCAACCTGAGATTCTATTCTTCTCAGACATTTCTCTCCCTTTCACAATTCTGAATGCTAAATTTCAGAGGGCCCTAACAAAGATAAATCTCTCAGGCCCATGTGTGTCTCAGTGGGTACATGATCCCAAATAAGCCACGTGACCATCCCAGCCAGTGGCCCACATGTACGGCACTACGTACAGTACATTCTACACAGCAAATGATTCTGTGTAAAATGAGAGCTTTCAAACAACAAAGTCCTACTGTATAATACAGGGAACTATATTCAGAAAGTTGTAACGGCCTATAATGAAAAAATATGAAAAGGAATATATATATATATATATATATATATATATATATATATACACATATATATATATACACACAACTGAAACACTATGCAATACATCAGAAATTAACACAACATTGTAAATCAACTATACTTCAAATAAACATTTAAAAAATAAAATGAGTGCTTTCTTGGGTCCGTTCCACACAACACTCACACTTTTTAACCAAACTTTTTTTTTATTGACGTATAGTCATTTTACAATGTTGTGTTAATTTCTGGTGTACAGCATGGTGGCTCAGTTATATATATATATTCCTTTTCATACTCTTTCTCATTATAGGCTATTACAAGATATTGAATATGGTTCCTTGTGCTGTACAGTAGGGCCTTGTTGTTTAAATCAAACTCTTAATTTAGTATTTCCTGCATAACAGGCAGGCTCAGCTAAGTTATTAGTAAGCACTGTATAGTTGCTCCACCCTCACATTATAAACAGCAATTGTGTTTCCACCCTCACCACCACCACTAACCTTCTATATCTCAGCTATTTAACCACCGAAAACAAAATTTACCTACGTTGCCAGACTCACTCACTAAAATATTTGTAAAACCCTAGGAACTGGTGGAAATGAATTTTTTAATTTGTTTTAAGGGGAAAAGGTTTAAAGCACATGCAGCACATTTTCCCTTACCCACATCTTTTTAGAAAAGGCAGTGTTGGTGCGGGGAGGGTTTAGCTCAGTGGCAGAGCGCGTGCCTAGCACACACAAGGTCCTGGGTTCCAGCCACAGGACCGTCATTAAAATAAATAAATAAATAAATCTAATTACCTCCCCCCATTAAAAAAAGAAAGAAAGGAAGGAAGGAAGGAAGAAAAGGCAGTGTGGCCAAGTGGTTTTGCAGTCAACCCAGACTCAAGATAAGGCCCCAGCTGTGAACCTTGGGGAGAGTCCCCACCTTTTCCAAGCCTCAGCTTCCTCTTGGATAACACAAGAGTTCAGGAACTCACAAGTCACGTTACGAGCATTAAATGAGATACACACGCCAATCCCAGGGCCTTCAAGCAGGCCCTCAAAAGGGAGCATTCTTTTTACTTGTTCATTTGCACTTTATGCCTTAAATTAGGAAAATTCCTCAACAAGTAATTTAAATGCTTCTCAGAAGCATTTCCCCCCACATCAAAGTTGTCAGAACGGAAACTCCTCTTCCCCAATCCTTTGGTTTCCAAGACAAGGGATTTTTTTTTTTCTTAAATGCTTCAAATTCTTCTCGTCTTGTTTTATAATTGGTTCAGAACCCAAAAAAAGGGAGAAGTGTCCTTTACTGCACACCATCTCCCACCTGCCCCCACCCCCTGAAATGTGCCAGAAACTGTGAAAGACAAGACAGCAGCCTGGAGATGGAGTGGACCCTGAGATACCAGGACTTCCGGTTGGATTGAGGGGCAGTGGTCCATGTTGGGCAACACCCTGGCTTTTACACTTGGGCAGCTGGCTTTCAACAACCATAATCTGGCCAGCAGTTTCAGGACAGCAGTGAGAGCTTCCACCTTGGTCGGTCATGCAGCGCATAAGTGCTCTATCCAAAGGCAAACAGCTATTTTGTTTGTTTTGTTTTGGGGGGGGGGGGGCAGGAAGGTAATTAGGTTTATTTATGTTTAATGGAGGGACTGGGGATTGAACCCAGGACCTCATGCATGCTAGGCATGCATTTTACCACTGAGCTACACTTTCCCCCTAAGCGGCTATTTTTATATTGTCGGGTGATGCTGGGCCTCAAGCAAACGGCAAGTGGGCCCTGCAGGCCTGGCTCAGCCCTTGCGCCCGGCTCGGCACGGCACAAATTCGGGCTCTGTTATGCCAGCCGCCGTGGTCTGACCTTGAGCCACACAGCACAGCCCTGACCTAAGCAGTCATGGCAAGGAGGAGGCTAGGACAGAAAGGGCGTTGCAGTGGAAAACAGGATGGTGGTTCCTCAAAAACTAAACACAGAATTACAACATGACCCAGCAATTCCACCTCTGGGCATACACCCAGAAGTCACAGGAGGTGCTCGAACACGTATTTGGACCCCTATATTCACAGCAGCAGTAACACAGTAGCCAAGTAGAAACATCCCGAAATCCACGGATGGATGAATGAATAAACAAAACTCAGGATATACAAACAGTGGCATAATTCTTCAGGCTTCCAAGGGAAGGCAATTCTGACACGTGCTGCAACACGCATGAACCCTGAAGCCATGCTCAGGGAGGTAAGTCAGTCACAGAAGGACAAAGGCTGTAAGATTCCACTCATGGGGGGACCCAGAACAGTCAAAGCCAGGGACAGAAAGTAGAATAATGTTGCTAGGGGCTTAGGGGAGGGGGGTGACGAGGGGTTACTGTTCAATGGGGACAGAGTTTCAGTTTGAGCGGATGAAAAAGTTCTGGAGGTGGACGGTGGTGTAAAAACGTGAGTATAATGAATGCTGCTGGGCTGCACATCTGAAAACGGTCAAAATGGTCAATTTCGTGTTATGCGTATTTTACCACAGGAAAAGAAAGGGAAAAGAGAGGGGCAAAAAGAAAAAAAGAAAAAGAAAACAAAAACAGAAAAATGTCCCCGTCAGGGCTCTCCTCAAAATAAAGCTTCCAGAATACTATCCGCTGCTTCTAGAGCCAGATCTTAAAGAAACTGTGTTGGGTCCAACTCCAGGCAACCAATGTAGACAGGCTGCTCCAAATCCTGTTCCATGGCCAAGAGTCGGAAATGTGCAAGGGTTTGCTTTAAATTCACGTGGTTGGGCCACAGACTCAAAAGTTCCTCTCCAACTCACCAGCTCTAAATTCATTCATCACCTAGGTGCTAACAGCCGCTTCTGATTTTCCAGGTCCAAAGTGACAGCTACACAGACAAGAGGCAGATTTTATAAAGAAAGAAGCAATGAGGGTATTCTTATTAAGGAGATATGCTGTCATCTTGGGTTGAGTCAGAGAAGCAATTTGACAAAATTATTGCCAGCACAAAGACAACCACCACTAAGGGCTACCCTTGGAAAAATCAGACTCACTCCGGAAATCCAAGAGGTGTTGGAAGGTTAGAAAAGAAATCAAAAGCAAAACAAAACAACAAAAAAGGTCCCTGTCATTTTTCCTAATAGGAGGAAACTGCATTCTATTCTTCCTTTTAGAACAAGAGGAAGGAGGGGGGGAAAAAAAAAAGAAGCAGATTGATGAAGCCGGAGACAGAGAGAAAAGCTGATGTCTTCAGGAAAAACCAGACAGAGCTGAAACAGGAAAGGAGATCTTGAAGCCTGGAATCCAACTGAAATGAGAGAGCTGTCGCTTTGTGCTTGTTTGAGCTTTAAAAAAAAAAAAAAATCCAAAAAGACAGACAAACAAGATCTCCACAGACTGGAACTGCTCCTCCAGAAGGAATCAGGATTCAGTGCTAGGAACTCTGGAGAAACACACTTTTAGAGCCAGGTTCAGAACCCACAGTAAGAGCAATCTCCAAGGAGAGGACCTACGTGCATCTCCAAAGACTGAGACAGCTCTACCAAGGGCTACCGCACCTCCGGACAGGCTGGGAGAGAGCAAGGATCAGAGGAGGATGCTCAGAGCACAGCACCCGGGGACACGGTCCTTGCCTGCGCCCTGAGGGAACATGCTTGAGAAGTTTGTGGAATCCGGACTCAGTCTAAGAGAAGACATGGCAACGAGGAAGCCCATTAAAGGGGAAGCCAGCAGGACAAGACGGACTGACCCCAGCCGTGACTTAACACGTGCGTCTAATGGGAGAGTGTCTCCAGTGTAAGAGTCTCCACAGCAGGGATACAGCCGACCCAGGACGTTATCAACTGGATCTCCCTTGCTTTGGGAGAACTCAAGAAAATGTCTAGAGAAACACCCAGAGGGAAAAAAAAAATAGATACAGACCAAAAAGTAAAGGAAAAGGTTGGGGAAAAAAAAAAAAAAGGATTGCACAGTCCAGCAAACAGTAGCAGCTTACAAGTGTTAGAGAAAAAAGAGACCAGCAAAAGAAGCTAGTTAAACAGCAAGAAACTCATCTGAGCCTCCCTGAAAGGAAGAGGGGACAGGAGACAAGTACAACCTGGAGGCAGAGCGCAGACAGCAGAGAAAGGAGGAGTGAGTGGCTCGGGGCCAAGGTGTCACCCCCATGGGACCCCAGCTCCCCAAGTGTCAACAGTAGCTCCCTGCCAGGAATCTGCAGCGAACAACGCTCCACTTGAAACACGCAGGACGGAAAGGCAAAACCTTCCCTAGGAAGCAGGTTGCAGAAGCCTCAGTGAGTCCCAGGTAAGAGGCAACAGAAACCCTGTCCTGCCCAGGTCTCCAGGTCTCGTGCCCGCCCGCAGATGCTGCAGGAGCTGCATCCCTAAACAGAGCCTGGGTACCACTCAGCACAGAAGTGCCAGAAACAGGGGCTCCCTGCAGAAAGGAGAGGACAGGCACTACACATCTCTGTGCCGGGGCATCCTTCTAAGGCTGGGCTTCTTAAAATTGAAGTATCTTAATCCTATCAGTGGATCCCATCACAAAGGCTCCGGGAAGCTGTCTTGGATACGTGAAAAGAATTTGGGATGGGAAACACCTGGGGACAAGGCTGCCGCCACCGCTAAGTCCTGATGCTGAGGGCAGACGCCAGAATAAGGTAGGTGCCAGTCCCCAAGAAGAGGAGGTGACCTGCACGAGAGCCTCCTCCTCAAATGAGTGCCCACCCCTTCCTCCCACAGGCAACCTCTGCCCATGGAGTTTAAGGGCAAAGGTCTTGGACTAAGAACAACGGGCATGAATTGAAGCTGAAACCAAGGTGCTGCCCTCTCTCCATCCTGCATCCCTCTCTCCGGCAAAGACAAAGCCCTGGGAACAACTCCTCTCAGGATTAGTGCCTTGAGGGCTGGGATGGGGGGCACATTTTCCAAAGTCAGTGGATGTAAGATTGATAATATAATATTCTTGTGCGTCCTATTAAGATTGTAGGCTTGGAGGGGAAGGTACAGCTCAGTGGTAGAGTGCATGCTTAGAATGCACAAGGTCCTCGGGTTCAATCCCCAGTACCTACTCTAAAGATAAATAAATAGATCTAGTCCCCCCCCCACCAAAAAAAAAGACTCTAGGCTTGGAGGGGAGGGTATAGCTCGGTGGTAGAGTGCGTGCTCATCATGCATGAGGTCTTGGGGTCAATCCCCAGTACCTCTATTAAAAAAAATAAATAAACCTAATGAATTCACCCAAACAAACAAACCAAAACCAAAACAAACAAACAAAAAGATTCTAGGCTCAAGAGAGACTTGGAGTTGAACTGTTGGGACTTCTGAAACCCCAGGGAAGCCCTGCAGATTCCAGCGAGAGGAGCCGCACCAGACATGGAGAACCTCTCTGGCTAAGACCAAAAAAAGAAAAAAAAAAAAAGGAATAGGGGAGGACTTCAAATTCTTTGAATGTTAACTCACAGGCCAAGATAATTTGATACGGGACTGAGCCTTGAACTTTCATGTCTTGCCAGGAATTGAATCTCTGAATTTTCAATTTCTCCCTGACAGTTTCATAACAGGAGAGGGTTTATACACAGAAACTTTATAAAGTTAAGTGATAAATGCACTTTGGCTACGTGCCAGATGCTAGGTTCCAAGCTTCTGACACGTATTAATTTATTCAAGAGCTACAGCACTCCTGTGAGGGAGGGCTATTATTATCTGTTCCATAGATAAACTGAGACATAAAAAGGTTAGGTAACTCGGCCAGAATCACTCAGAACCAAGATTTTTACTTAGGTGGTCTGGTTTTACAAGTCGCTTTCTTATTCACTACACTCCACACCTCTGTGTTGCGGCATCCTTTTAAGGCTGGGTTTTTAAAAATTGAAGTATCTTAATTCTGTTACTGGATCCCATCGCAAAAGCTCTGGGAAGCTGTCTTGGATACGTGAAAAGAATCTGGGATGGGAAACAGATGAGAGCAGGAACTTTAAACCTTGGGCATAGCGTGGCTTTGGAGCAGATTATGAAGCATCATTATAACCCATCACAGAGCTTTCCAGCTCGCCCCAGCAGTCCACGGCGGATCCACCAGTCCACCGGGACTGGCGGGAGAAGGAACAGGCTCCGGAAGGCAGGAGCAGGGAGGGCCACTAGACGTCTGCTCATCTCCCATCAGAGAAGCAGGGCCATGGGTTTACCAGGTGAGCCTCACAGGTCAAAAGTACAAAACCAAGGGATGTTATAAGGGACATAAACACTAAATACTCCTGCCCCCTCGCCCCAAGCCTACCTCTCCCCTCTTGGTGGGGGACAGACAATGACCTTGTGCTGCGGGCAGGGTGACAGGGCAGGGACTATCCGGGGAGCTTTTCTTTTCTCCTTCTCTCTCCACCTAGGGTACAGATGTCTGTCCTTGATTCAAACACACCTTCCAAAAGAGGAAATGCAGGTGGCCAACAGGCACGTGAAAAGATGCTCAACACTGACAGCCATCGGGGAAATGCACATCAGAACCACAGTGAGATATCACCTGCCATCTGTCAGAATGGCCATCATCAAAAAGACCACAAATAACAAATACTGGCAAGGATGTGGAGAAAGAGAGCCCTCGTACACTGTTGGTGGGAGTGTAAATTGGCACAGCCACGGTGGAAAACAGTATGGAGGTTTCTCAAAAAACTTAAAAATAGAACTACCATATGACCCAGCAATTCCACTTCTGGGTATATATCCGAAAAAAATGAAAACACAAATTTGAAAAGATACATGGACCCCAATGCTCACAGCAGCGTTATTTATAGTTGCCAAGATACGGAAGCAACCTAAGTGTCCATCAACAGATGAATGGATAAAGATGTGATGTATGTGTGTGTGTATATATATTCACACACACATATGTATATGTGTACATTCATATATACACACATATACACAATGGGAATACTTGGCCATAAAAAAGAATGGAATTTTGCCATCTGCAACAATGTGGATGGACTTAGAGAGTATTATGCTCACAAGTGAAATAAGTCAGAGAAAGACTAATACTGTCCGATATCATTTACACGTGGAATCTAAAAACTACAACAGGCTAGTGAATACAACAAAAAAGAAGCAGACTCACAGATATAGAGAATAAACTAGTGGTCACCAGTGGGGAGAGGTCAGAGAAGGGGAGGAGGGTGGAAGACTAAGAGGTATAAACTACTCCGTATAAAATAAGCTACAAGATATATTATACAACACAGGGAATAGAGCCATTATTTTATAATAACTATAAATGGAACAGAACCTTCAAAAACTCTGAACCCCTACCCTGTACACCTGTAACTTACATAATATTGTACGTCAACTATACTTCAATTTTTAAAAAAGTCCCTTTCTGTGGACCATGGCGTGGTCCACCTAGGGGACAAGGAGTTAGCAACTCTCTCTCACCTCAGCTGACACAGGAGAATGTGGCTTATCAGTAACGATACAAAGAAGGCATTTTAGTTTTCTGGCTACTGATCCTGATCTATTCATCGGCTCAGAACCCAAGGAAGAGAGGCATTATTTATTGGGCATTTTCAAGACTTTTAACAAAAGTTTCTAGAATATCCCAATATAGTGAATGTTGGAAGGACATCAAAAGAGATTCAAACCTCATAACTCTGTCAATAGCAGAGATGATAACTTCCTGCTTTTTAAGGTCATTTACTCAAAGGGAGGGTCTAGCTCAGTGGTTGAGCGCATGCTTAGCATGCTCGAGGTCCTGGGTTCAATCCCCAGTATCGCCACCAAAAAAAATTCAAAATTAAGGTCATTTACTTAATTATCAAGCATTCCCTTACTGCATGTTACACGACCAGGCTCTACATAGGTGATAAGAAAATAAACGTTGATTAGGACACAATTCCTGCTCTTAAGGAGCTAAGAGTCTTAGTAAATGAAAGCACGTATATCAAAACAAAAGCTTTGGCATATTATCCTTGCTGCAACAGGGGCCTCTCAGGGTTTTCAGTAAAGAGCTGGTCAATTCTCCCAGGAGGCAAAAGAGGGACTAAGCAAGTGCTGAGTTAAAAGAGGGTCCAAGAGGGGAGGAGGGTATAGCTCAAGTGGCAGAGGTCATGCTTAGCATGCATGAGGTCCTGGGTTCAATCTCCAGTTTCTCCTCTAAAAAAAAAAAAAAGAAATAAACCTAATTACCTCCCCCCTCAAAAGAAGAAACTTGAAAAAAAAGGGGGGCCAAGGAACTGTTCTCTCCTAGAAAACTGTTCTGTTCTACCAAGAGGGCAGAGATTTTGGAGAAGCCCACAGGGGTGATGCAGGGGAGGGGACTCCACTCGGTACAGAAAATACCGGAGGGGGAAACACGCCCAGACACACCCACAATTCTCTATCTCACCCTGGTCTTCACCACTTCCTTCCTATCTTACACTCAGCAACGCTTTATCTCTTCCCAAACTCCCATTCCACTGAATCATTCTCACTGGAGGTGCCAATGGGGCAAAAAAAAAAAAAAGGAAATATTTAGTATTTAAGCAACTTACTTGCTTTTAAAAGCTATATTCAGAGGTAGACAGGTAGGTCATGGCATATATTTACCTGACAGATGGAATAACTCTCCTGAGTCTGACAGCCTAAACTTTTAATGCAAAGAAGATCAGACAGCATCTCATAGGCAAATAAATTTGATTAAACACATTATGATTCCACCCAGGTTTTCAGGAATCCTCAGTGATCACACACCCAGAAAGCTGGTTTATTTCACTTAACTAATTATGTAAGATTTCAGTAAAACAGGGCAGCTACAGAAGCCTCTAACCTTTCTCTGTTTTTAGTTTCCGTCTCCGGCTCCTCGTTCAGACTTTTGCAACTTATTTGTGAGTGAGAAACCTGACCCTTTTCATTTCTCCCCTGATTGGAAATGTTCCTTGTCCTCCTCCCCACACTGATTTTACAGCTTCCCTTCCAGACTGACAGGGATCAGCACCTAAGGAGGCAAGAAGCAGGAAGGCCACGTGGGGCGCCCACCCCAAGCCTGGCAGGCACAGGCTGGCCCTGGCCCAACACCTGTCCCGGGCGGGCAGGAACAAGGGCCCGGCACCAGTGCACCAAAGTAAGGCTGTGCCAATCCTAAAAGGGCAGGAACTCCTGGTCCAAACGGTCTTAGATAGCACACAGAATACCCAGAAATAATCTCGCCTGGACACCACCCAGTAACAGGACACTGCGGCGGGGGAGGGGCCCCCTCATCACATACACACTCAGAAAAATACAGAAAGGAGATGACAGAATATTCTTCCTGGCCACCTTTGCTGAGTGTGACAGTGGTCATGCAGCCTGTTTCTAAATTTTCACTTCTCTGGTTTCCTGTGTTTTCTTGTAATTACATTACAATTTCTTATAATCATGATCTCCCTTTGGGAGAATTCAATAAGATGACACCACGTCGGGGAGCTACACACAAAACCTCTTTTGCTTGGTGGAACTGTGTGTCACCAGTTTCCCTCCAACTTTAAAACCTCTCTACCACTATAAAGCTGTTAAAAATAAATTAATTAAAATAAATTAATAAAAATAAATTAAATGTTTTAAAAAGAAAAAAATAGATTAAATAAATAAATAAATAAAACCTCTCTTTACCACAATAAAGGTGTTAAAAAATAAATTAAAATAAATTAAATTAGGGGAGGGTATATAGCTCAGTGGTAGAGCGCATGCTTAGCATCCACAAGGCCCTAGGTTCAATCCCCAGTACCTCTATTAAAATAATAATAATAATAATAATAATAATAATAATAATAATAATAATAATAATAAATAAATAAACCTAATTGATCCCCTCAAAAGATATAAATTTTTTTAAATAATGAATTAAATGTTTTAAAAGAAAAAAAGGAAGAAAACGTCTCTATTTCCCAAATTGCCTTATAATTCGATTTTTAACAATAAATGCTATTTTACGACTCCAATAATAATGAGTTAACTTCTTGTAACTCTCTGAGACAAGGTTATTGCTGTCGTGACCCTACAGGCCAGACTCTGAGAGAACACCAACTTCAAATATTCTGCTTTGCCCAAGTAAACATTCTTCAAACCTCAATGACCTGGATCCAAAACAACACTAAAGAAAACATTCAAAAATAAAACTCCTTGCTTCTTCATGAGCCTAACACCATTCTGCGTACACGGTTCTGTCCCGCCAGGTACTTGACGGTCACAATCACGGAGTGTGATCTAGTTTATATTCAACTGTTCACCTGTTGGACCTTACTACATTAGCATCATAATTGTAACTTGGGACAATTACTAAAAATTCTATGTTGATATTCTTAAATTTATCAAATCCTTTCCCCACTGTTGAGCCTTTAATCTGTTTCTACTGTTTTTGCCATTATAAAAATGTTGCAAAAGAAAGAAATTTAATTATTTGCATTTATCTTTCCTGGAACATGAATTACTAAGTCAACAGATATGAAACTCATAACCCACTGAACTATACATGGCGGAAAATTTAAAGCACACTGAGTCAGCACGGCCAGTCCTAGCTCTGCTCTCAATCTCCACCAAGTAACCTAAACTCTAAGACAATTCTACCATTTCTAAAATAAGAATAATACCACCTGCCCTGTAGTAAATCTGCTGAAGGTCATCTGGTTGGTATGGTGAGAAGGTGAAGTTATACAAATCTTGATACTACAATGAGCAGATACGCTATTTGGGGCTCTCAACTCAGATGCCCACTGACTCATCCACCTATTAAAAACTCTGGGGGCTCCCCTCAGTGTACCAAACACTAAGATGATGCTGAGATTATAAAAATGAAAAAGAAACAGGCCTGGACCCAGAGAGCTCGTGGAAGAACCAGGGTGGGGACAGCCCGGGACACTGAGTGCTAAAGCAGGTTTGCACCAAGTGCCGGGGGACCAGGGCAGAGACTTGTCCAGGTACCTGGAGAGGATCCAGGGGAGGTAACATCTAAACTGGGTCTCGACGGATAGAATCAGAAGGAGAACTGGAGTTAGAATGGGGTAAAATCTTATGAAGGGGAGACAGTCTGTAAAAAGGGATGGCAGGGACGAGCGGTCTGTGAGGCCAGAGTTGAGAAGACAGGGGTGGTACCTCCGAGGCTGGAGAAGAAGCTGGACCCAGGTGATGAGGGACCTTGTATGCCAAACTAAGGCGCTTGGGCTGTATCCTGCAAACAACAGGAGACCTGGCCAGTGCAGTGATCAGGGAAATAACGAATAGTTGTGTTGAAGAAGACTTCACCAGCAGGGGTGGCATGTGCACTGGAGGGGAGAAAGCCTGACTGAGGGAGGGGGAATAACCCAGGTGCCCAAGGTGACAGTAAAAGCAGGGGACCCTCAGATTCTCACTTAAACCCACTGTCATGGTGATGTCTTGTCTGCTAGGAATGCTCACTTCATAAAGGCCAAAACAAATGGGGGGAAAAAAGGCAATTTTAATTCCTCATGTTTGCCTACTTTCTTCCCAAGAGCAGACACACGTGCACAGCAGAGAGGCTGAAATGTACACCCTTCTCTCCAGTGAACTCAGTGATCGACACAGACCAGCCAGCCAGCATGAATTTAGACAGAGGACAAATCACATAAACACTCTTGGTTTCAGCAGAAGAGAGTGAGCCATTTAATCCAATTCCACTGAGCAGGAAAAATGCAAAAGTCAGATATGGATTGACACACGCAAGAAGGAAAGAAATGAGCTCATACTACAAAAAACATTGAGATAACCTAACAATTATTCACAGGCACCCTAGTTTATTTCACAAGATGGACACATTCTTTGGTTACTCCAAAAAAACTGAGATCGAACTCAGGATCCACATTAAGAGGCAGAACAAGTTACGATCTATAGAACATAACAAATGCTAACAATTTGCCCCTGTTCATAGAAAAAAGATCAAATAAAATGGACGTGTTTCTTTTGGCCATTTTCCCTGAATATAAGCTCTTTTAGAAAAGGCAGGGGAGGGGCAAAATAGCAAACAATGCCCTTTTCAGAGTGCTTTAGTAAAGTTATACCCTGTGATTTTGGGGGGTTGATGCTGTTCTGGGTGATTTACAGATAATCATTTAAAGCTTCCAACGAGAGGCAGTGTGGTTCAGTGGAAAGATCACAAGCCTGGAAACAGACAGACCAGACAGAGGTATGAAATAAGCTTCCTGACCTCATACAAGCAGTTCATTTCTCCTCCAGTTTGTACCCGTAAAGTAAACCTAATGGGGTTTTTTTTGAGCATTATTTAAACTTGATTTCTGTCATAACTAACTAAATCTTTCAGCAGCTCGGGAGACAAGACCAAGTGCTGCCACAGTACATCTGTAGGAGGTAACATGCAGGAAGTTGCAAGGAGTAAGTGAGCCTAACTGTCCTGATCACATAAAATTTCTAGTTGCTACCTTAGGAAGCAATTTTAAGCAAGTGCAAGCAAAGGCCAGTGACCATCCTCTGTATCTGAGAAACTCCAAGCCAAGTTGATAACATATTAATTTCTGCCTAAGCTTTCTCGCTCCATAGCTTTCTACCAGATACACTTTCTAGCTCTGTATTAGAAAAGATTCGATTATGAACACTACATCCCCACACCCTCCTTCCCCTTTTAAGGGAATTGACCTCCTGAACTTAGTATCCACCCCAGATGACGGGTTTTTTTTTTCCTAGTTTGTTTATTTATTTATTTTTTAATGGAAGTACTAGGGATTGAACCCAGGACCTTATGCATGCTAGGCAAGCACTCTACCTCTGAGCTGTACCCTCCCCACCAGATGATGGGTTCTTGACCACAGGCAGAAAACAGATAAAAACACGGGACAGAAAGGCTATCAAAATAAAGACACTCCTATCTGCGGAAAGATAGCTGGCAATCTCACAGCCTCTCACGACACAGCTAGAACGTATTTTATGTATGCAGTTTAAACGCAAAAATATTACAGTTGAGATGTTTTCTGAGGAATGACATTATTTCTTAAATCTAAATTTTATAGGTTTTGTTTTTGTTTTTAGGTGTAGCAAGCCTTGAAAAATGACTTCAACGTTTCTTTTTCTCAAGCACCATAAAAATAAAAGAAATGTAAATAAGTGTCTTTTAAGAAATATTTTTTGATATTTGGATCTCTCAATACTGGATTCTCACCAAAGAGAAGCCAAAAAAAAAAAAAGTAAGCTTTACCTGAAAACTCTGAAATGTACTCTATATTGTAGGGACACTGTGCTGTGTTCACTGCTCTATCACTTACTGGAACATTCAAGAAATGACATCCAGTAAGTAACTGTTCGTTAACTGACCGGTGCAAGGAGCTGTGCCCACCAGGGGCAGCCTTGGAAAGTAACTCGTTTAAGTCATAGATCTCAGCATAAATGAAGATGAAGGAGACAATCTATGGTTAGGAGTGGAGTCAAAGCTGAGAAATTCAACAAGGATGCCGAGACAATTCAATGGGGAAGGAATGTCTTTTCAGCGAGTGGTACTAGAATTATTGGAGACGCATATGGCAAAGAATGAACTTGGACCCCGAGCACACACTGTACACTAAAATGAGCTCAGAACGGCTCATAGACCTCACTGGAAAAGATAAACTATAAAACTCTCAGAAGAAAACATATGAGGAACTCTTCATAACCGTGGGCTCTATTAGATATGACACTAAAAGCATAAGTGACCAAATAAAAAACAGCTAAACTGGACATCATCAAAATTAAAAGTGAAGGGGACAGTGTAGTTCAGTGGTAGAGTGCATGCCTAGCATGCACGAGGTCCTGGGTTCAATCCCCAGTACTTCCACTAAAATAAATACATAAACCTAATTACCTGCCCCCTCCGAAAAAAAAAATCAAAATGAAAAATGAAAAAGCACCCTATAAGATGGGAGAAAATATTTACAAATCATTACCTGATGGAAGCCTAGTATCTAGAATATATAAAGGACACTTACATCTCAGTGATTTAAAAAAACCCAATTTAAAAACAGGCAAAGGATTTGAATAGCTATTTCTCCAAAGGAGATATATAAATGACCAAAAGCACATGAAAAGACGCTCAACATCATGAGCCATTTAGGAAGTGCAAATAAAATCCACATGGAATATCACTTCACACACACCAGAATGGCTATAAAAAAGCAAAACAAACCCCCCACAAAAAAAACCCAGAAAATAATAAGCCTTGGGAAAGTTGTAGAGAAACTGGAATCCTTATATATTGCTGGTGAGACTGTAAAATAACTTCAGAAAACAGTTTGACGGTTCCTCAAAATATCAGACACAGAATTACCATATGACCCAGCAAAATTCCACTCTTACATACTACACTCAGGAGAACGGTTTGAGAGTTACATGAGACAACAGTACTGTCGGTATGTAGTCATAAGAACATCAATACCCTTGCACGTAGTAAGCATGTTACTTAGTACTAAAAAAACTGAAACTAAATCATGTGGTAACATGGGCTGCTTTAGAGAATCTGTCCACACAAACTTGTACGTGAATGGTCCCAGCCACAGAACTCTTAACAGCCCAAAAGTGGAAACAAATCAAATGTCCGCCGATTGATAAATGGTTAAACAAAATCTAGCATATGCCTACAACAGTACATTATCTGGCAATAAAAAGGATGGAAAAACTGATGTGTGCTATGACATGGATGAAACTCGAAAACATTACGCTAAGCAAAAGAAGCCAGTCACAAAAGACCACACAATTCATTTATATGAAATGTCCAGAGTGGACAAGCCTACAGAGACAGAGAATAGAGCAGTAGCTGCCAGTGATTAAGGCAATGAAAATGTTCGAAAATCAGACTGTGGTGATGGCTGCATAATTCTGTGACTACACTTGAAACCGCTGCCTTGTACACTTGAAGTGGGTGAATTTTGTGGTATGTGAGCTCTATCTCAATAAAGCTGTTCGAATATAAATAAAAAATGCACAAAGGGAAAGAACAAAGAAGCAAGACGGAGAGTTTGGGGACCAGCTGAAGCAGAAACAAAGACCAAGAAGAGCCACGTCACCATCAAGGTGGGCCCAGGGCAGGTGAGTGCAGACCCCTCCGGTCCAAGCTTCCCTCAACCCCCGGCCACCAGCCCTCCGACGGCGGGCCCTGGGCGAGGCTGGGGGACGCTGTGGAAAGCCCGGTCAGATGGCCCCCGCCTTCACGGGGCTGAAAGTCCACGGAGTGAAGGAAAGAGTGGCTAAGGACCACATTACAGGAGTGTCCAGCTGGACTAGGAAGCCCAGGAACTAGACTGGGAGAGACCGCAAGGTGCCCTGAAGGACACAAGGTAGGAAAGGAAGGATGAAAAGACAGGGAGGGGAGTCTGGGGGAAACCACCACCACGCAGGACCTGGGGCAGGAGAGGAAGTGGACAGGTGGGCGGCGGAGGAAGGGTCCTGTGTGCCAGTAACCCAGGGGCCAGAGCAGTGAGCAGGCCTGCCGGCCACACTCAGGCTTCGGTTTAAGCCCTCACACCTACAGGAATGCCCAGGGAAGGGGTAAGCAGGTGACTCATCTGGTCCAGCTATCATTTTTGGGAAGAGGACTTCCCAAAGGGAAGGGTCAAAGCAGATGCTGGCAGACCAGTTAACAGGCTGCTGCAGTGGTCCAGGAGAGAGATGAGGATGGCAGGGAGGCAGGAAAGGGCAGAGCGCATCATGGCAAGGACAGGGTCTCCAGGGAGAGTGAAGGACAGGCAAGCTCTCTTCCCAGCAGGGCCTCTCTCTGAGGCCCTTAATTCCACGTATCCTTAAATTAACCTCGTTAACAAAGGCGATCTGAACACCCGCCTCGGTTTCAGCACTTTTATCGCCACTAAAATGGCATGAGGCACTCAAAACTCTCGCTCTCGGTCACCAGAGAAACCCGGGCATTCTTAACTGCCCCCCTTCACTGAAGGACAGCCCTGAGATACGGCCAAAAATGTTCATAGGAAAAACCTGCAGATGAAACTTTCTGTGGCCCTTCCGAGCCCTTCTGAAATGCAAGTCAGATCACAGCCGCTCCTGCCCCAAACCTCTCAGTACAGTCCCACTGGTTTTAGGACTTACACCAAATCCAAATTTGCAAATTACAAGAAACCTCCCTTAAATGCCCGAGGAAGGACTATTATTCCATTTAATAAAAAAATAATAACAACATTTAAAACTCTAAGAATTAACTATTTGGGGGCAAAGCACCTGGACCTTTAATTACAGGTAAATTAACTTCACTTGTCTCCCGACTGGAACGAAAGCTCCATGAAGACAGAAGTGCTGGACTGATGTCTGGCCCAGAGCAGAGGCTCAGGAAGACTTGATGGTGAAGGAAGCCTGGGTACCGTGACTGACAGAAAGTCCGAGCAGTGGTCTTTATTTATTCATCAGAAAGAAAGGCTGGCAAGGTGGTAAGCTTCATAACATACTGGTTCAACAGTTTTCTGAATTTCAAAAGTCATCCATAGTTACCAGGATAAAAAATCAAAGGGAAAAAAACAGCCAACCCTATAAGCTATTAATTAAATACGCATTAGAAGAATTTTAAGGGGGGAGGCTATAGCTCATGTGGTAGAAAGCATGCTTAGCATGCATGAGGTCCTGGGTTCAATCCCCAGTACCTCCTCTAAAAATAAAGAAATAATCCTCATTACCTCCCCTCCAAAAAACCAAAAAAAAAATTGTTTTTAAATTAAAAGCCAAAAAAAAAAAAAAAAAGAATTTTAAGGTAGCATTATACACCTACTAAAACATCAAAAACGTTTCTTGCCACCAAGCCACACCCAGGCAGGAGAGGGGAGGGGGTAAGACACTCTTGCTGAAATGTCATTACCGGGACCAGGGAGGTTCTGCCTTCCTGAAAAGCACCCTGGCAAGACTAACAAGTTCTATAAAACGGTTTCACAGTCTTTAGCTACAGAATCCTCTTGACAAAATACACCCCAAAGAAACAGGCAGTCCAAAAGGGAAATAGAGAAACTTGTAAAATATGTACATAGCCTAGTGGTAACAATAATGAAAAACTGGACACTTCACAAATGACCAACAACAGGACTAAGCAAACTATGAAATATTGGTTCTGAGGACTATCCAGCCGTTAAAAAGAACTATTATGACTTCTACTGACACTTTACATATATATATTATTTCCATACGTATCAGGATTTTTTCCAAGAGGAGCACATATTAAAATCCTCATCTTGACGATGTAAAAAGGTCTGTGTGTACTCTGCAAAAGACATCTAAATTTAGAGGTCACCGAATGTGGTGTTTACCGGCATTCAAAATAAATTTACTACTAAAATCACCTGTGTCTGCGAAAGCTGAATGCTCTGGACCTGCGGGAGGAGGAAGTAAGCGTTCGGTAGCTGCTTTGCAGACCCTCCTGCAGAGATTCTGCGAGTGCCAACTCCAGATACCTGCAGGAGAAAAGGGTGGAGGCGGATTACTCCTCTGTCAGTTTTGAAACACACATGACATAGTAATGAAATACCTTTCCAAAGGACATCTGTGCTTATCAACTTGGCCTTCAAGACTATTTAGTCCAATTACTATGATTATCTTTGTCTACAAAAAAAAGGCAACAAAAGTTGCTGTATTTAAGCTGGATGTTCCTCATTGTAGCAACTCTTCTCAGAAACAGGCATCTTTAATAATATGGGATCATGTGTTTAATGGACTCCAGTAGGAATTTGCCACAAAAATGATAGCTTTTGGCACTTAAAGGTGTCACAGATACCACTTAAGATCAAAAGCCCTGACTATTTTTGTGAACAACAGAAATATTCCTCTCCCTTCCTCCCCAGTGCTCTGAGAGAAATGTGAGCTCCCTGAGAACTGGCTTCCCCAGCACGGGACCCCTGTCCCCAACCAGAAAGAGTTCCGAGTCCCAGAGAGGAGGAGACAACGTCACCAGGGGCTGCCCAGAACTCCAGACCCCTGGACTGTCTGAGGTGAGGGACGTGAGTTTTGAAATCCCACTATTCTTTATACTAGAAATCTGTACTGTAGGTTTCTCTGTTTCTTTCCAATACCCTCCCAAGATCCAGGGCCAGCCAGCTACGGCTCTGCACTCTGTCCTGAGGACATCCGACCAGGGGAAGGGGGATTGCTGTTGAGCTGTCATCAGCGAAATAGTCCTTTATCTCCATGACATCAACCAGGTGGCAACGCTTCCAAAAGTCTTTTTTTATCCAAACCCTTTCATTAAGTCAACAGCCAAATCACACGACAGAAGGAAAAAGTGACTTACATGATAGGAAAGGACTCCGTATGAGGAGGTATTAATAAATAAAGAACTTTCAATGTTTCCTTCTTCAGTGGGTAAGAAAATAATTCTGAAGGAGGTTCTCCCCATTGCAGGAATCACCTGGAAGAAAGGGACCTCATTAGCCACCTAGAACGGCCCTTCTGTGACAAACTATCTGTCACAGACTTTCTTTTTGACGATTCCTGTTGCCAGATGATTACAGGTTCCCGCATCCTTGATTGTATAAATGAATTCATGTATCATGAATCCCTGAGGCTGTCCGAACAGACCAACACCTAACTATCTAAGAGAAAATATCAAAGTGCACGCCATGGACTTATGGCGAGAGAGCTCTCACCCCGGTTGGCAGTCACGTGCCTCACATCGTTCCTCCACCCTCCTCTTCCTCTCCCCCGTGTTCAAGGGCCTGTGTGGGACACAGTCCTACCTCCACTTAAGCAAAGAGAGGCACCGATGGACAAACATGTGGATATTTCATAAAAGTCAAGGACTGTGGGGAGGGTATAGCTCAAGTGGTAGAGCACATGCTTAGCATGCACAAGGTACTAGGTTCAATCCCCAGTACCTCCTCTAAAAATTGGTAAATAAATAAACCTAATGACCTCCCCCCCCAAAAAAAAACAAAAGCAAAAAAAAAATTTTTTTTAAGTCAAGGACAGTGTTTATCTGGGCAGACTGTCATAAACAAAACACTGGGCTCCCCCTTACACCACGTCCTCAGTCCCAGTACCTGAAAAAGACAAAGTGGCTATCAGGTGGACAGAGTAAGGACAATATATAAATAAACCCAGCTAGTAATTAGGATGTTCATTAAAAGTTAAAGACCTAGGGGGTAGGGGTATAGCTCAGTGGTAGAGTATACACTTAGCATGTGTGAGGTCCTGGGTTCAATTCCCAGTACCTCCATTAAAAAAACAAAAATTAAAGACCCGAATTAAATTGAATTCCTAAAATTAAAACTATTATTAGGAGATCAGTTTTGAGCTCTGTGTTCCAGTGCAAATCAGCTTCATAAGGGGCCATTCACTCCCTCTCAGTCCTATATTTAGAAAGGAGTCCTAACCATCTTAATGAGCCAGGTGAAGAGGTCACCACTGTAAACTTGTACTAGTTACTAAATGCTTCAGCATTTGCAGTCATTACAAGACAAGTAATGTTAAGTTTCTTTAAGCATGAAAAAGTCACATTGAATGGACATACATTACTACCACATTTAAACTCTTCAAAATTTTCCCCCCACGTAGCTATCAAGAGCCACCAAAATTCTGAATCTGAACAACTGAAAAAATAAATGCTCGAGCAAACACACAGAAGGAAAGAGTTTGGGTAGCAGGAAAAGGGGAGACCGGGAGCAGAAAGTGAAAACTTCAGGCCAAGGAAAGCAAGAAAACCTGGCTGCCAGCCATAGCATAGTTTCCACAGGAACATCCACACTCACCCTGCAGTGAACGGGAGGCACGTGGAAATGT
Organism: Camelus ferus; assembly: GCF_009834535.1. Classification (NCBI taxonomy): domain Eukaryota; kingdom Metazoa; phylum Chordata; class Mammalia; order Artiodactyla; family Camelidae; genus Camelus; species Camelus ferus. The sequence goes on along the minus strand of NC_045697.1, from coordinate 109,512,378 downwards.
CCTGCGGTTGTAAACACGGAATTCACCACCACCTCGCTCTCCCTGCTAGGGTTATACGCATAGAGGATCTTTGCTACAGGGTGTCCCAGGAATCTGGGAGGGGAACAAGGAGAAAATGCAAGGTGTTGCATGGTTATAAATAAAATCATCCATCCATCCATCCACACATTCATACAGTCATATACACATGCATACATACATATATATATATAGTCTAAACCCAGAAAGCTATTGATATTCATTACAAAATTAAAAGCAACAATTAGTCCAAAATTTTTCTTAATTTTTTTTTTAATAAGACACTTAAGCCAACCCACTGGTGCACCCCAATGATTTTTATATTGGAAGAATTCAACCCATTTAGGCCATTAAATACTTGTTTAAAAAAAAAAACAAAACACCTAGTGGGAACTAGGTACTTGTCTGACATGTGTCTCTAATTCAAATGAAAATATGTTTCAGATAAGAAACTATACTCATAGAAGAAGCCAATTTTCTGAGAGTTTGTTCTCTAAGCAATAAAATTAAAGAGACTTTTGGGGGAATGGATTTTAAATGGCAAAGAGACTTAAGTCTCATAAAAGGAAAACTTCATTGTGAAAGACCATTTTCTTCCTCAAAGAATGAAAATTCTGCGGCACTTTCTAGCAGTGGCTCTTATGCATTTAAATCGTGAGTCTTTCAGGAAACCTGCGGAAAGCTTTGGCTCTCCTCTCCCCAAATATAAACACAAAAGTTTTATACTTACACCCATAACTTTCCATGACCCTCAGAGTAAGCAACTCTGCTGTGCAGCAAACACACTAAGAGATGGAGACCTTGCTGCTGATTCTTTTCAGCCGGGCACTCCATTCACAAGGTGGGCTCCAACAAAGGAACCCCAGGAGGAAAGGGGCCGGCTTCCGGCCCACCTACCTGGAGCTACCTGCGATGTTTCCTGGAATCATTTACTCTGAATCCTGCTTCTCAATACCGAATTCACTCTAGTTCAACCACGTTGTAATTAACAGAGAGCCAGCAAAAACTTCACTGAAGTCATCTCTCCAGTTTTAACACCCTCAGTGGCAGAGTTCCAAAGAGACAGTTTTCATTAGTATGGCCTGGAAATACTAGATTCTAAATTCAGCAAAAATTCATCTACCTTCTGTTCATATTTCTCTGCCTTTATTCCAATTTCTGACATTAAGAATGTGTCATTTAGCACATTTGACTGTCCTGTATGATTGGATTACCGCATTCTGTTGATTCTTATTTTGTGGTTGGCCTTATTCCTTTGATAACTACGCAAGTTTAAAAAGCTAAAGCTCTAAACTGTTCTTAGAAACAGTGATCAGTACGCATATGTAAACTGAAAAAAAATGCGCAGTATATTGTATATATGTATTTACATGCAATATATTGTATATGTGTAGTCAAATTTTAACAATTCTACCTAATAAAACTGAAAAATGAAAAAAAAAGAAAGTATGCTTTAGGAAAAATCTAATGTGTGTTGTTTCTCTTATATTCAATGGGATTTCTAAAATGCTGTTGTTTTTTTTTAAAATGGAGGTACTGGGGATGGAACCTAGGATCTCGCACATGCTAGGCATGCACTCTACCACTGAGCTATACCCTCCCGTCTAAACTGCTGTGTTATTGCCATCAAATCCTTAAAATTTTTCTTTCAGCTTGTCCTCCTACTTTTAATCACAAGTCTTAACTGAGGGCTTAATAGGTCCAAAATGTATTTTATAAAATAAGTCCTTTACAGTCAGTTATAAATACACAGCAGTGTGATTAAAACCTTGATTTTTTTAGAGCATTCTTAAATAATACAACTAAAAAATTTCATACTATCATAAGCATCAAGGGTCACCTGAAAAAGCCCTTTCTCACGAGTACTGGGCTCCCATCTGCCTTTTCCCTCAATTAAATTAAATATGTAAGAACTTCCATGATTTTGGGTAAATAGCTGAAAGCTATTTATTATTATTAATACTTATCCTCAAAGCTTTTATCTCATTCATAAAGTTGAAACACAAGATTTTTTAGTTTCAAATGATACAAATGTCTCCCAGAGCAAAACATTAAAAAACAAGGCTGCAAAACTGCCATGTTACACAGCCCAGTGGCTGCGTCCGCCAGAAGCCTCAGCAGACCTCACAGAGAATGCTGGCTGAAACCTACTGACCACTGTGCTATTTTTAGCCTATTTTTTTTAATTCTATTTTTAAAAGTGTTATGAGGATAAGAATTTCCTTCACTAGTGACAACTGGAAGATACTCTCTTAATTTAATACTACAAAAGAATGATGAAAATTTCTTGTGAATGATTAGCACTTTTAATCTCAGGACCAGCAGAATATTAACCCTTAAAATAAACCCTCAGAAGTAGGCAGAGGGCAGCTGAAGAACATGATCCTGGTTCTCCAACCCAGAGGAAGACCAAAGCTCTGAGAAGGGTGAGGTGTGCTCAAGGTCAACGTCAAAATAAACAATAGCAAAGCCTGAACTAGGGCAGTGAAGTGATCGGGAGAACGCTCTGGTTGAAGTGTGTATCTAATGCCTATAAATTAGACCATTTGTTAGAAGTAAGATGAAACTCGAGTAATTTTAAATGTGTTCTGATTTAGACTATGGTTTGTTATTATCTAGATTTTTTTTAACATCAGCAAATATAACTTATTCACATAACTATATCCTGGATCTCAATGACAAGAAAAACAGCATGGTGTGTGCTTGCTTAGAAATCGGGTTTATCTTGTCACTTGTAGTGAAATGACCTTTGGAAAAATGCACTACTTCTCAGCAACAAATAGACAAGCATCTGTAGCACACGCTCAAATACACAGATATTTGGAAATGATACACACACACTCAGTAGCCCCTCTCTCTCTCAACACCTGCCTCCACCATCCTTCCAGGACTGATATAAGACCCAGCCCACAAGTGACAAGTTGTACTTTGGAAACTATGAACTACTACATCAACAAAACTGAATTACCCAAAGGTGACTCAAGTCTAAAACTTAGTAACCTTTTCAAATCCAGACATTAAATACTCCTCTTCAACATGCTTCCAGCTACCAGAAATTGAAATGCAGAGCTAATTAACATACCTAGCTCATACATACATACACACATGGACACTGTTTACAGGATTTTTATATAACTGAAGAGTAAATATACTACAGACAGCTGGCATCCCATGAATTGGAACTGTATCCTAGTCTAACGAGACTCACTGCTCTCCATCTTATTACATCTACCAATCTGTAATATGCAAAGAAGGTCCTGCATCAAAATTTCCTTTACAATACTTTTCACAAAAGCAAAGGGCTCTCTTAAAATTTGAAATCAATGACACTGTACTATATATTCAGCTTCTAATAAAGTTTCTTTACCAAAGAGTAAAAATATAAAAATTCAAAAACAAAAAAGCAGACACCTAGAATCTTGCAGAGTCAGAAAGCTCCCTTCACACTTTTCTCTCTTCCTTTTACAGACTCTCCTGAAAGAGCTCAACAATGTACTTTTAAATTTAAAATTCTTTATCCTTTACTGCAGCTCTCATCTTTTGATGATCAGAAGGAACCGGAAAGAAGGAAGTCCAGATGAATAAAGGAGAGCACACCAGGAGACCACCACTAACACAGCCCAGATGCTCTCCTGTCACCATGGTTACATAACTCTTCTTGTGACTCAGAAAAGTTCTTCATCAAACTGATGTTCCAGGCTGCTAAAACCAGCAGGTTTCTACACCTGAAACACTCTGTGACTTCCACCCTCTGAAACTCAACTAATGTGAAACTGTATCCACTCCATGCAGCACCATTCTGCATGCAGGGAGTCTAACACTTTAAGGTTCCAACTTCATCACAACCAACACCAGTCCGTCAGTCCCCTCTTCTGCACTGCTTCACCCTCCTCTTCCTTAACTGCTCCGAGTTCCCAGGTCAGTCCTCAGCCGGCTCTCAGATCATAGCCCCTTCACGTCATGGTCCTCAGTAAGACGTACTGTGAATCATTACTGCTTATATGCCGTCTTCCACCCTTGTTTCCAGAATCTCAATCATAATAACTAATTTGCACAATTTGGAATCTTGAGAGACAGCAAGCAGTAAATATGAGTGAATAAATGAATCCAGTTTTTTAAAAATTCAGAAACCATCACTATGTAGTTCTTCATTACAAAATAACCTAATTTGTTTCAGAACAAAGACTTATTTCTTAAATTATAAGGTACATTTATTAAAAACTAAAGAAAGGACTAAAACAATCCTTACACTCTCCTTTTCACAGAAATGTTCCTTTTAACAAGTTGTAGGACCAATATCTCTTGATACTATCAATATACTTATAATATATTTAACATCACAAATATTTAAAAGATACCCAAAATCAAACAATGCAAATAGTAAATTACTAAAAATGATAAGGAAAAGATACTTACTGAATTCCAAAATCTAGAACTGATGGCTGAAAATGTAAGCCCTTTCCACTAAATAGCTTGTCTGAGAAGCTAAAAAAAGAAAAGAAAAGAAGCAATTAAACTTATTGTAGTTTTAAAATTTGAATGCGGAGTTAAGAGGACATACTTAGGCAATGCCTCTCGTGAGGTATAATTTTACTCCCTTGTAGATGAGTCTGAATTAGAATTTAAATGTGAAAGTTGAATTATTAGAAGTCAAATACAGCTGCAAAAATTTAAGATACCCTTAGATTATGGTCAGTATCACTTCATACCAAATATACAGATTCTGTAAGCATTCAGATACAAATGAAGATAGATTTAATTTTCATAGACTTCATTTCTGGATGAATTCAGACAACATATCTATTCTCATCAACCCCAAATCAAGAAAAGACATCCAAGTAAGGGGGTTTTGGGTGGAGAGGGTAGGAGAGGGAGGGAACTTGGGCCTCTGAATTTGTTAAAGACTAGTTATAACACAGAAAGCACAGGAAACACAGCCAGGCTCGCTCCTGAAGTTGAACCCATCACCAGGTCTTTATTTTTAAGATTAACCACCACATAAAATCTCACAGGGCAGGTCGTATTTTCAGTAGCTATTTATTATAATGATGATTTCACTTTCCTTCAGAATCAGAAGCCACAAGTTAATATACCAAAAAACATATAAAGATGTCACACTAAAAAAAAATGAGCTGTAACAACGTAGAAGCATACTTAAAGACATAGAATATGAAATATATATAAATATATAACATTTATAAAGTACAAGGATGTGTGTGTCTATCAAGAAACTATCAACTGTCATATGACATTTTAAAAGCCACATACTCCAAAAACATTTGACTGGAGAAGCTCCTAAATGTAGCCTGTATAACTGTTTTCAAAGCAAGTCTGCCAGAACAGTCTTTCCATCTGTTCCTCCCACAAAGTAGCCCTCTGCTGAGCACAGTTCAGAGGCTGGTTCACAAGCAGACATCTGAGTGTCAATCCTGCCAGGCCATAGACGCTTTGTGACCTTCAGCAAGCCCCTCTCCCATTTTTCTTGAAGGTGCAAACAATATGGAGACCAGAGAATCCCCCTCCAAAGTCCGCATCTCATGGGAAGTATCCTGGCTGCACACTTTTCTTCCTCCCTCCACTCTTCTGCCTCTAAGCTCCCTTCTTCCATCCTCCTTCCTAAGCATCCCTTCTCTGTTATCTTCCATCCGTATCGCCTTTATTCTATCTCCAACATTAACTGTATTAATAATAAGGGTGACAGCTCAGGCTCCATCTGCCTCTCCTGCCAACCTCTTCACTTGAGACCAGCTTGGGCAGATAAGAGGTCTGCCATGTACTCAAACCCCAAAAGGCCAGGACTAACTCCCTGACTTGCCTGCAAAACAAAAAGGCCACTCACACACCCAGTGGCCTCCAGAAATGTTCTGAATTGCCACAGGAGGCCATGGACGTAAAGAGCTGCCAGCATCAGATGCACGCAGCCACCCCCACTCCAGACCCAGCTGGCCAGGGCTCAGCATTCCAGAGCAAAAAGAAAACAGGCGATCTCACCTGCCAAAAATTATCTTAGAAAAGTCAGGCTACTGCTACAGGAGGAAGGAAAATAATTAGGGACAGTCTCCTTCCTGCCTTGTGTCCTGAAAGTGGATTTACCGTCAGATTTCACACACAACTTCTGAATGAAGATGAGGTTTGGAGGATTTAAGTGATTCACCCAAGATTACATAATAGCTACTCAGAGGCAGAGCCGAAATTCCACAGCAGACGTGTCCAGGTCAGAAACCTGAGCCTGGGGTGGAGTTCAGGCCTATCCAAGTTCACACGACCTACCCAAGGAACCAAGGATGTCTCGCCTGCAGGGAGAGAGCTTTAGAGCTCAGGTGCAAAACCACCACTTTCTACTCCTGCGTGGGCCAGTCACTCAGCTTCTCAGTCTCAGCCTTACTGTCTGTAAGATGAAGATGACAACAGTACCCTCTTTATAGTCACCATGAGGTTAAAACCAAATAACAAGGCCTTTGCCTCATGCCTGGCACATAGTTAAGTGCAATAAATATTAGGTCGTGTTACTAAGAGGACGGTGCTCATCTAACAGGAAAAGCAGTGGGAACAGATCCAGGAGCCAACGGAGCCTGGAGTCAGAGCTGACCTCGGGATTTAAAGGTCCCAAACAGGGTAGCAGTAATTAACTCTGAACAGAACAAATGAAATAGAAACCTGGCCTGGCTCATACCGTAACAGACTTTTCTAAGTCCTACAATCAGGAAGTTTCACACACCCAATGAAAATCGGGCATCTAAGGTCCAACCTAAGGGAGAAAGTGTAGCTCGGTGGTAGAGCTCATGGCTAGCATGCACGAGGTCCTGGGTTCAATCCCCAGTACCGCCATTAAATAAATACATAAATAAATGTAATTACCTCCCCCACAATAAAAAAAAAAAAAAGATTAAACAAATCAGATTAAAGTCCAACCTAAAGCAGTAAGGTAGAAATAGCGGGAATTTCTCTTACTGCAAAGAGACTCTATTTTGACCTCACAATGGAGAAATAAACCCATGTCAGTATTTCTTCCTAAAAGCCATAGAACAGATTCATCTTTTCTCACTAGTCAGTTTCTATTCTCTTGACAATTTGGAACCTAGATCAAGTTACACAAGGAGATTTAACACCACTCTCTAAATTTAAAAGTAAGTTCTCATAGATAAAACCATTTTAGACACAGGTGTAGACATGGAGAGTTCTCACACACATACACGACCTCAAGCACTGGTTAAAGACCAAAGAGGGAAAAAGCAGCAAACTGCTGAAATTTCATCAAGCACAGACATCAGCAACTCTCCTCAAACATCAGGGCTAGCGAGGAAACTTCACTGTGTTTAAAAGATGCCAACGCTTTCATTCCTAAATCCACAAGTTCAAAAAAAAATAACTTAAGCCTCAAGAGCTACAGAAATAAAAAGATAAAATGTCTCCCCTTTTCCCCTTTCCCTCCAGAGTCAGCATTAACCTCTTCACATTTGCATCCTTAATAATACGGGTGATTCTTTTGCATCAAAGTCCACCTGGCCTCTTTCACTCAGAGTCCCCACAACTGCCATAAAATGAACACGTGCATCTTGTGAAAATAAATCATAAATTCATACCACATATTTCTAATCTTCACCCTTTCCCCATCTGCAAGATAATTATAAGGAAAAGTCTTTTAGTAAAAAAGAGAAATAAGAGGGGCCATTTTGCTTTTGTAACAGGACTAGGCAGGCACAGGAACAGGGCATGGAAGTACCAGTGATCTGGGCTGAGGCATCTCAGTTATATGGACCCCAACCCACACCCACTCAGCCCTTACTCTGAAGATGCCCACCTTCTGCCAAGAGCTGCACCTTCCTTCAGCGGCAGGACATACGGACAAGGAACTCTACACACACTTTTGTGAAAGAATATCTTTGCCTAAGGCTACCTGACTTATTTTATTTTTTAACTTTTGCCATCGTTTTTTCCTCTATATAGAAAACAAAGAAACACACTTCGAAAAAGCAACTAATACAAACAAGAGGAAAGAAACCAGAAGAGCCCGGTTCAGGTCCCAGCCATGAGCCCCGGCATGGGACACAAGGCTTCGGTTCCCTCTTCGGCAAACTGAACGGGTTGGACTGGGTGCCTCCGAGATCCTTAAAAACGCACTAGGAAGTCCGGTCCTTCTTCCGAGGCAAATTAAATCCATCTGCCGATATCAGGCACACCCTTTAAAAAACTTCAGTCCAGTAACGTAGATATAAAAATGAATTAACTATCACCAACCGTTCTGGCCATTCACAAATGTTATGTGACCAAAACACATCATTTTCAACGCGGTGCTCCACCTCTTGGGAGTGAGCAACAGGGCCCAGGGGCTCCGGACCCAGCCCGGCAGCTCTGGGCCACTCAGGACGGGAGGTCAGGGGAGCAGCCGGCTCAGGAAGAGTTGCCCCTCAAGATGATCATCCGGACAAGGCTCGTGTGCCAATGCGCAAAACTCAAAGATCAAGAGAGTTCAAAGAGGGGAGAGAAGAAATCTACCCAAAAGAATCAGGAAAGGCCATCAAGGGCCGGGACTCAACAGAGAGCTTCCCCAAGTGGAAATGGAACGGAGGTGCTTCCAGCAAAGCTAACAGCGCGAGGGAAGACGCAATGGCTGAGGGTGCAGGAGCCACACTGGGAGACACCTTCTGAGCACCTGGTAGAGTGGGGAGCACAGAGCCAGGGAGGCGGTGTGAGCGGTGCAGAAAGGAGGGCGGCCCCATACAGCAGTGCCGCTACCCGGGTGGTGCTCCTGGACCACAGGGACTGGGAACAGTGGCAAAGCTAGACGCTCGCCCCATCACTCCGTGAAGCAAGTCTCCTGTGCTGTGGGTCTGTGCTGGACCTTTTCACGGTAAACCTACAGGTCTACCTAGCTTCTGGAAAACACTGCTGTTTCAGGACAGGACTGCAGAGGCTGCCATCCTTGCCAAACAGGTAGGAGACAACTTCACGGTGAACACCGACAGGGAGGGTGGGACTGCCTGGTTTTCCATATTCCTACATGGACTGGTTTTCATCTGTTTCTCAAAGCCCCAACATCCACAGCTAGCTGCCTTTTATATCTAAACTCTTTCAACACCCCAGGGGAAGCAGCACGTTTTGGCTTTTTTGTTTGTTTGTTTTAATTTTTAAGGTTAAGACAATGGTTTCAGCCACTGGATGAGGGCAAAAAGGTTGCAGGAACAAGAGGAAAGGTTTCCCACCCATTTCACAGACCCTCTCTGCCTCAGGAAGGTAACAAAGTAGACCACACCAAAATGATGCTCCTGTCTAGACTCTGAAGTATTCAAGGAAAGATATGTTGTGCTAATGAGCCACTTAATGAGCCACTTACTGGGCTGTTCTCCTTAGAGTCAGAGAAGGTGAGGCACCTTGAAGAGACCTGGAGACTCCCGAAGGTAGGGACTGTTAACCCCCTTGGACCTTGAGCAGGAAACAGGTGTTTCTAGGACGTAGTTGCTATTCCCAGGGAACTTGGGCTTTTTGACTTTTAATTTTAAAAAATGCTTCTCCCCAAAAGTTTACTGAGAGGAAAAAAATGTGAAATACACAATCTACTTAAGTTAGAAATGTCATTCTTCCCAGTAAATCAACCACTTGCAAAGAACCACTTAAAAGTGGATGCAGAAACCAGTCTTTTTCCCACTAAATTCCCACAGAGGGGGAAAACGTCACTTGGTACAATAGGATTTTCCCACTTTCTTCTACTCACAGAAAGCCTCTGGCTTCAAAGTCAAAGCCGAGCCAAGTACTTGAAGCAATACCAACAACGGACTGTTGGAGGCGCTCTCGCCAACAAGACATCTGGGGTTTTCAGCCACTTGGAGAGCGGATGGCCAAGCCCTCCCAGGCCAGGACAAACGTTCTCCACACCAGTCTGTCCCCTGAGTTGCTGATGACCTTCTTCACCCACAGAGGAGGTGTTCTTTTCCCTTCAAGGTGACCCCGACCACCCCTTAATGCATGGGTCCTGGGCTGATTCCAGGGCCTCAGAGCTGCTTCCTGCCTCCCCAGGATTTCCACCATCTCCTTACCAGCACTGTCTTTCTCCTCCACTTACACACCTGAAACTCACGGCCCCTTACTTGAGAAGACCCCCGATGGTCCCTACCTGCTTCAAGTCCTCTTCTTCCCTTTGCAGCCCAACTGCCCATGAAAGTACCAATGACAGCAAGCACATTTATTGAGCACTTACAGTGTACCGGATGCTGCACCAAGCCCTTGACCATCCCACGTAATCCCACACACCCTGTGAATGCTATTACTATCACACTTCCACGCACAAGGACACAGACGTGTTGAGAGCTTGAACAACTTGCCAAAGCCCACTCAGTGGCCAGGTAGCTGAACGGGACCATGATGTGTGTTCAGAGCCCCTCCTCTGCACTGCCTCCCACCCCGCTTCCCTCTGGCATCCTGCCCCTCCCGCAACCAGGACTGCTCTTGCTGAGGTCACCGACGATAACAAGCTGTGATGTTGAGGGCTGAGCTCAGTTAATCTCTCCACCAGCTACCCTCTCTTGAAGTGCCCTCCCTTGGTTTCTAGGAAATATAGTCCAGTCTTCCTCCCCGCTCTGTGGCCGCTCCTGCCCTCCGTGAAGGTCCTCCCCTCTGCTCACCTATACCAGGTCACCCTCTCTTTCCAGCCAATCGCACTCACCCCCTAGGCTCACCCATCACCAAGAGAGTGATGCTTTCCTATACAAACATCTGGATTTTTTTGGCTGTCCAGCACGTTAGCTTCCTTACCACATTCACAGATTGCCCACGGTCACCCCTTCTGGGTTGTGAAAAGATCAGTTACAAGTGACCCCTGAACACGGGCTAGGATTTTGCAGCTCCGCCCCTACATGGTGTAAAGTCTGTGCATAACTACAGTCCAGCCCTCGGGACGCCTGCCGCATCCGCGGTTCCCTACCCACGGATTCAACCAACTGCGGATCGTGTCGTCCATATTTACAGAAAAAAAATCGCATTTAAGTGGACCCACGCAGCTCCAACCCGCGTTGCTGAAGGGTCCACTGTACCAGTTTTAGCAGCCTGGCCAGCACCCTAGCTGCAGGCGTATGACTCAGACTTAGCCTGATTCACTTGCCTGAGGCAGGGCACCAGGAGGTGATGCCACAAGGAGTGCCGGAGGTGGAGACTGGCTCTGAGGGTGATAACCACAGCCACCAGCAGCGGGGTGAGCGGCAGGGGTGGGAGTGTCCTTGGCAGCCTCCTTCCATGGCACGGTTTGGCTGTGGTTCTAGCTGCTAAGTCCCCTTTTGGCTTGTTTGTTTTCTGAGCCTGGTTCTTAAGTCTTCCTCGAGATTCTGTGCACTGCCCAACATCTTTTCAATAAATTCCTTTTCTGCTTAAATCAGCCAGAGTTGGTTTCTGTGGTCTGACTGATTCATTCCCCAAGCCTGTGTATCTGCGGCCTGGACGCCTCTGCTGAGCTTCAGACTTGTGTTTCCATCTGAACGCCGCCCGGCAGATGGTCCACGGGCACCTCCAGATGGAACCCAAGACGGAGCTGGGCATCGGACTTAGTCTCCCCATCAGCTCACAGCACTGTCTCCCCAGCCTGGTGAGTGACAGCCACCCTGTCCACCGGGAGCCCTGTTGAGACCCTGACTCTACCTTCTTTAGCTCCACGTGCAGCCGGTGCTGAGGGCTGTCCTGGGACCCCACACGCTGACACCACGCAAATCAGCTTCCACCTTCTAGTCTCACTAGCAGGACCTTACATTCAAAAGGCATTACATTTGCCCTTTAAAGAATATATTATTACATTTACACATTTAATCACACCACAGTCCATACGTCATAAAGACCTCCTTTGGTTAAGTGGTTAAATAACCTTGTAAAAACCTATAAAAGAAAAGGCCAGTAATTAAGCTCATGTTTCCTAACACCCATCCAGCATTCTCTTTACTGCAATGCATGGCTTCTCATGGTTTAAAGATTTAACATCTTTTCCTAGACTCTGCTATATGTTAAAACAATTAAATATGATCTTGAAATCTGCAAAATACAAAATGCATTCCGCACCACCATTCACCTCTAGGGCAAGTCAGCATGAAACAGTAACTCAGTATCAGACATCTCTAGCGATATTCGTCTTGGCCAGATGCTGCCCATGGGAAAGAGGAAGCCAAAGCAGAAACTCACACAGACGACAAATGAATGGGGGGACAGGGTATAAAGGCCTTTCCTCCCCAGTCATAGGCAGGCAAAGCAAGTTTGTGCAATACTGTAGCTATGTTTAGAAAAGCAATTTTGAGTTTCCAAAGTGCCCATATAAATTTAGATATTAGTTCTGTGAACATGAACAAGTTGGGTTTTTTTCAACTGAACTATAGAGCATTTACAATACTCCATCAGTTTCAGGTATACAGCAAAGTGATTCAGTTATACAGATACACGTGTGTGTGTGTATACATATTTCTTCGGATTCTTTTCCATTATAGATTACTACAAGATTTGAAGAGCTCCCTGTGCTGTACAGGAAACCCTTGTTGTTTATTTTACACATGGTAGTGTGTATCTGTTAATCCCATGCTCCTGATTTATCCCTCTCCCACTCCTTTCCCCTTTCGTAATCATAACAGAAAAGGATTCACAGACACAGAGAACAAGCTGTTTTCTAAAGATCATCTCTGACCTTTCAAGCAACTCTGCAGATAAACATACTCGTACTATAAGAGCAACAATGCCAAATCCCACTGACGTTCACTCTTTCTCTCTACCTGCATTAGACGTTACTGCAGCCAAGGCAGTTTGACCCAAGAATCCGAAGAAGAATGAGAGACCAGCTAACTTTCACGGGCTGACAGTCTCACCAGGACACAAAGTGGAACAAAGTCCGTAAGAGGGAAAGATGGTGTGGAGCCGGTTCAGAAAAGTTTTCTGAAAGAGGTGGCACTGGAGTAGGGCCAACAGGCCGGAGATGCTGTCTTTAGGTAAAAATAGAGGAAGAAGTTCCAGACAAGGGGAAAAGACAAATGAAGGCATATGGGCCGCAGGAAGGTTGGTAACATAAGAATGGAAGTACAAACGGTAATTTCTTGGAGTTTCTTGGTAGGATGAAAGAATAATCCTATACAACTTTCTGGCCCAGAGCAACATGTTAATTCAAACACAATGAACTGACTGATGTTTTAATCCCACTGTGAGCAAGTATATCGAAACACTCTTCAGGCAATTACAAAGAACATTAGCAATACTGTTGGAAAAAAATCTAATGAAAAATGCCTAAGCTTTTTAACTGTCCCTCGAAGGCCAGCCTCGTGCCCCACTGGCTGCGGGGCCTGAAGCCTGGGCGGGCTGGGAAGAACACAGTGGCTGCTAGCCTTGCACGACAGCGACTCGTGTGTCTGGGGCACTCCTGCTCCTCGGACTCCCTGGACAACATGTCACTATTCAACAAGCTCAAGTCTTCTCCCTTTAAATGTAGTTTGGTGCAGTCTTTATGGAAAACAGTATGGAGATTCCTAAAAAACTAAACATAGACTTACCCTATGATCCAGCAATCCCACTCCTGGGCATATATCCAGAGGAAACTCTAATTTGAAAAGATGTATGCACCCCAGTGTTCGTAACAGCACTATATACAATAGCCAAGACATGGAAACAACCTAAAGTCCATCAACAGATGACTGGATAAAGAAGCTGTGGTATATTTATACAATGGAATACTACTCAGACATAAAAAAGAATAAAATAATGCCATTTGTGACAACATGGATGGACCTGAAAATCGTCATTCTAAGAGAAGTAAGCCAGAAAGAGAAAGAAAAATAACCCTATGATATTACTTATATGTGGAATCTTTAAAAAGGACACAAATGAACTTATCTACAAAACAGAAACCGACTCAAAGACATAGAAAACAAATATGTGATTACCAGGGTGGTGGAGCGGTAGAGGGAGGTGGGAAGGGATAAATTGGGAGACCAAGATCTATCTATCTATCTATAGATAGATAAACAACAAGGTTTTACTGTAGAGCACAAGGAACTATATTCAATATCTTGCAGTAACCTATAATGAAAAAAGAATGTGAAAACAAATATATGTATGTATATGTATAACTGAAACTTTATGCTGTACAGCAGAAATTGACACAACATTGTAAACTGACTACACTTCAATTAAAAAATGCAACTTTAAGAATAAAGACATTATCTCATAAAAACATTTTTTAAAAAAGTCTTCTCAAAAATGTGACAATGAATATATATATGTTCATGTATAACTGAAAAATTGTGCTCTACACTGGAATTTGATACAACATTGTAAAATGATTACAAATCAATAAAAAATGTTAAAAAAAAAAGAAAAGAAAAGAAATAGAAACTGCTCCTTAAGCCTGACCTGGCACTAAATACTAAAACTTCTATAGATTGTTAGCAGTAAAAATGCCAAATGAAAAAAAAAAAAAAGTCTTCTCTCTTTAAAAGAAAAAAACAATTTACCTTCTGGATGTAAGCTTAAAAAAAAAAAAAAAGTAGAAGAAGCTCTTCTTAGTTGGTCCATCAGGCTGTCCACTTAACACACGAGCAGATAGATACTCCATACTTGCCCAAAGAGCCAAGCTCACGGCTTATGGGATATAATCCCACTGTCAGAATGGCTTCAACGCTGATTCTTCTCGTATGAAACCCGAGGCTTCCTGACACTGGAGAAATCATCCCGAGTGTGCCCAGAAAAACAAGTACTCCTTAACACAAGGCAGAAGGGCTGGGTTTTCTCCCAGGGATGGAGGAGATGTGTTGTGTCAAAAGCAATTTTCCCTTGAGAAATACGGTTTCATGCTTTCTTTCCCAGGGTTCTGTGACAAAGACTGTTCTTCGGCACTTAATAAACCTTCTCTCTATCTTCTGTATAATTTTTAGCTGGGCACATATCCCAGGAGCCCCTGCAGCTGGGAATGGTCCCGGAACCAGGTTCCAGCAAACGAGGTGTAAGTGGAAGGTTCGAGTGGAGGCTGCCAGGAAGCCTCTGGCCCTTTCCTGCACTCCTTCCTCCCATCTGCTGCTGTTAATCCCATGTATTCACCCTGAGTGCCAGGCCTGGTACCCTAGGGGAAGGAACACGGGGAGCTGGAGGGAGTGGGTTCCCTGAAGACTTCCTGGAGCCAGAGGTGTCATATGAGAGAGAGAAAGAAAAAAAAAACTCTATCATGTTTTAAATCACTGGTATTTTGTAACTCCGTTCCCTCAAAACTTAAGACTAACTGAAACAGCTCTCACCCATTTCAAACACCAGAAACTGCCAGTGACCACTGCCCAACAGAACCCACACTACACAACGGCGCCATCCCCCAGCCTCTGCCAACTCCGGGTAGGTGAGTTCCAGCACCACCAGCCTTTCCTGTGGTCCAGAACCAGAGCTCCCCAATAAATCAGAAGGCTAAGTGGTGAAAGCAATAAAAGGAACCCAAACCTGACAGTAAGACAAAGAAAACTGCTGAGTAAAGAAAGGCTGGTCCTGCTGCCCGACACTGGGGAAAGCCACCGACTGTGCTGGTGGCCTGTGGTGGCTTTGGTCACAGGCTGGTGCCAAGTGAGAAATGTCCTCAGATCTGGGCACACAAAAACTACCTTCTCGTTCAGAACCTAGCATCCTGTCCTGCCTCATAACCTCACAGGCAGGGACCTGTCCCACCCAGGGACCCCAAGGACCTTTGTCACACACTTCAGGGAACCCAGACCACGTGACCACAGCAGAACTACAAAAGATGCTGGAAGGAACACAAAGGTGACTGTCCCCACTTCTAGGAATAAAGTCCCAGAAGGGGCCTTGCCAGTCAGAGCCTAACACCATCCCCACTGCAGAGAGGGCGCGGGGAGTAAAAGTTATTCTACTCTTTAAAGACTGCTGCAGCTTCCTCAGTCATTGACACACACTAGCTCCCACCCCGGGGGTGGCTGGCGGGAACCCTGCATTAGAAAACGCCCGTCTCCCTGCTCTACCCAAAGTTCTTCCACACCGTGATGAAGTGCAGAGTTTCTGCAAAATCAGAAGGGGAAAAAGGGGGCCAGACTGGGTCCAGCTTCCTAGTCAGTCTCGGGAGAAAGGAGTCCAAGGATGATAAGAGGGTTATAGCAGTGAAAGAAAGAAATCTGCTGGAGTCCCAGGGCCTAGAGTCACTCACTGGGTCCCCATCAGAGAACAATACACAAAGGTAGTCTCAACGAGCCAGATGAATGCTTGAGATCATCTAATGTCCATGTAACCAGAATTTCTGTTTACTGTAAAATTAAGATAACACCCCCTGGGTCCACTGTGAGGAGATTAAATGAAATTTGGATGTAAAGAGCTTTGCAAAGAGCAGGGGGAGGTGGGGGCAGGGAACGTGTCAGTTCTAGGCCAGCATCAAAGCAAAATAGTAAAGATTCACGTTCAATAGGAAAGACTACAGAAGCAAATCGGGACAAGGCTGAAGAATCTTTCAGAATTTCATTTATTGGGGAGGGCGGTAGAGCTGGGGAGGTGGGCAGAATGGCTCCAACCTACTTCAAGGGAGCGCCAGCTCCAGGTGCACCCCACTTGAAAGAGTAGCAGGCGCCTCCCTTTCAATCCAGCCCAGAGAATTTAATTGTTCTTAATTATACAGACGCCACTCATATGCAAATAGTGCATGAAGAGTCTTCCTTTTAAATTGTAATTTCTCTTTCAAAGCCTTGAGGCACTGAAATGCAATCACTGAAGATGTCACGGAAGAAAGAATGGCCCCGAGGTCACTAGGGCCCAGGACAGAGGCCCCTGGGCACAGGCCCGCCCTCCCTTTGTGCGGCCCTGCAGGCTGGTTCCCCTCCCACCGGCCAGGCCAGCCCGGGTCTTGCTCGTCCAGCACTTCGCTCTCTCCTTCCCGCATTCTCAGACCAAGTGTGAAGCCGGCCCCGGCTCCAGGGCCCAGCAGAGCAGGGAGGGCAAGGCAAGGGTCAGGTTTTATCAGTGAACAGCGATTGCAAAACAAGTAGAGCTCTCCAGTAAAGACCGAGTTGTGAAGATAATAATAGCAACGTGGCGGGGAAAGCTGCCAACAAGTAAATACAGGGAAACAAGACGGGCATGTGCAGCGCGATGACAACTAAAAACACACAGAGGAAAGCGAGGAGGCAATTACCAAAACACGGACCGGCAATGTTAGGAGCGGGGTCGGGGGGGGGGGGGGGGGAGGGACAGGGACGGGGACGGGTAACGCTTCCCTCCACCCTGCTGCCGATTTTCTGAAACTGTCTAGTGGTTCAATATCTTTGAAAATATTAACACTTTTCAGAGGTATGTGCCTTCAGAAAACTCAAGAGTAAGAGGAAGGTACATTCATCTTACATACAACTTGTAATTATTTCTTTTGATTGATTCAAGTAACACATTTCCACATTTATAAGTTATTTAAAAGGTAACAAAAGTTCCAATTCCCTACCACTCCTCAAGGTAAAAGAATGGAATCATGCCATTTGCAGCAACGTGGATGGACATGGAGATGATCATACTAAGTGAAGTAAACCAGACAGAGAAAAACAAATATCACATAATATCCCTTATATGTGGAACCTAAAAAAAATGATACAAATGAACCTATTTATAAAACAGAAACAGACTCACAAACATAGAAAACAAACTTCTGGTTACCAAAGGGGAAGAGGGGAAGGGATAACTTAGGAGTTTGGGATTAGCAGATACAAACTATTATACATAAGATAAATAAACAATAATTTTCTACTGTATAGCACAAGAAACTGAAGTCAATATCTTCCATAACCTATAATGAAAAAGAATATGAAAAATAATACATATATGGGGGAGGGTATAGCTCAGTGGTAAAGTGTGTGCTTTGTATGCACAAGGTCCTGGGTTCAATCCCCTGTACCTCCTTTAAAAATTTTTTTAGACAACTAAATAAAATAAAATAAATAAATTCTCTCTCCCCTCCGCCAAAAAAAGGAAAAAAATTTAAGACTATATATATGTATACCTGAATCGCTGTACACCAGAAACTAACACAACATTATAAATAACTATACTTCAATTTTTTTTAAATTTTCAATTCCCAAACACTTCTTGTTACTTTGCTCCACTTCCCTGACTCTCTGGGCTCCTCCTCCCCCACCTCTCTCCACAGAGACCCCTGGGCTCCATCCAGCCCCAGGCTTCCTCCTTTCCCATCTACAACCGTTCACTCACTGATCTGATACAGTCTTCAAATCCCACATCTTGGGCCCAGCCCTCTCTCCAATTCCAGCACTCCTACAGGTCTACTGGGAAGTCTAGAAGACATTCAAAAACTAAGTTTAAAACAAAACTCTTCCCCTTACCCCACCTTACTCTTCACCTTCAGCTGCTGAAGCCAACACCCTTGGAATCATCCTTGACTGCTCTCTGCCTTGCACTCCACATCAGTCTACTGGGGAGCTTGGGAGCTCTGCATTCAAAACATATCCAGGCCCTCACCACCTTCCCCACCTCCGCCCTGGCCCGGGTACCAGGATCTCTCCGTCTGTTGACTACTGACTGCAGTGGCCTCACGTGGTTTCCTCACAGTTTAGGTCAACACCAGCCAGGATGGCCTGCCTGAACCTAACTCAGACCACATCACTGCTGTGCTGAGACTCCACTATAACTCCCCATTTCACAGGTCTCACATGAACCCCACAGCACACTCTCCCCAGTGACCGCACCACCTTCAGTCCCCTCCCCTCCCTGGGACACAGTTGGTCAGCTCCCGCTGCTCTGAACACTCCAGGCATTAATTCCCTCTTTAAAGGCTTCTGCACTTACTGTTTAGTCTGGAACATTCTTCTCCCACGGTGAACTCCCTCACCTCCTCCAAATCTTTGTAAAATCTCACTCTTTGAACGAGCCTAGACACCCCGTCTGCTTAGAATGACAGCCCCCAGCCCACAATCCTCACCCTCTTTTTCCTTGCCCCATTTTTCAACTTTCTCCATTCGATGTAACACCGTCAAACATCCAAAAATGTAGGGGTTTTTTTTTGCGCTTTTTTTAAATAGAGTTTATTCTTTTAGAGCAGTTTCAGGTTCACAACAAAATTGAGCAGAAAATTCCTTTCTGTGAACTCTGTTCCCACAGAGTTCCCACATAGCCCTCCCCACCCACCCATATATACTCCCCTACCCTCAACATCCCTCATCAGTGTGGCATATTTGGTCCAAAACTGTAGTTGTTTATTATACTGAGGTTTGCTGTCTCTTTCTCATATTTTATTAGATTATAAGCCCCACTGGGACAGGGATTTTGGTCTCGTGTGCCAATTTTGTGTGCCAACGTGTCCCAAGCATTTAGAGAACAGTGGCTCAATACGATTTGCTGAATAGGAGAAAAACTTCTCAACTAGCGTCACGGATTTATAAAATCACAATTCAGGCCTCAGAATATCTTTTCAGTTATTGAGTATAAAGTCAGCCTCACCATAATATATCAGAAACCACAGGAAATGTCATGGAAAAAGGTTTCCCAAGTTTCAATATAAATCTTTACCAAATCTAATTTTTTTTAAAAAAGGGGTCACAAACAATGTATAGAACAGTTTTAAAAACCAATGTCCGGTTAAGTTATATTTTTTATTCACCTTAGAAAAAGTCAGGTCTAGTCATGTCAAGGGTATAGAGTGACTTGCTAAATTGCAAATGCTGTAGTTGTTTAAAACATGCTGAGAAAACTAAGAAATTAAAAAACAGAGAGGCTATTGAGTCTACTGAGAAAAATACGGCACTGAAACGTGTGGATAAAGTAAGTTAGAGCCATAAGAAGAGACCCTGTCTGCTGCTGCCTGCCTGGGGACGGTCTTTCTTTGGAAAGCAGCCCCCAGGCCCGAGCCGGTTCAAATCCTCTGACCGACCACCCCAATCAGCAGCATCTGTTACTGCAACATGCCTGAGATGGTTCAACTGCTTGAATGTGTGGATTCACGATTCCAGAATGAAGAAATAAGTCAAAATCTGTAATATTTACAAACGGCAGGTACCCAAAAACAGGCAGCTCAGGTGAGGTCCGGCACCTGATGACCTCGCTCCTGCTCCCTGAACTGCATCCCGGGTTCAAGCACCAGTGGGAGCAGACTGTCCCCCACTCCCACCCCCAGTCCCCCCGCTATCTTGAGGGTGAATGTCACCAACACGGGGATAAAAGATCTAAGGGATGGAGAGAGAATCCCTGACTCCGCTTCCTCCTGAAGCCGACAGCCCTCCTTCTTCCAGGTCATGTGAACTGATCAATTCCTTTCCACTGGAATCTATCACTCAAAGCTGAAAAGGTTCCAACCAGTAGTTAGATGAACCTGGTCACTAAAACCTAATTCATGAGCTTGGGTCCAAAAATTAGGAAAGCTGGTAACCCTTGGAACATGAAAATACATCTGATGTCTGAAAACAAACGCTTTCTGAGAAATAGGATGATTCTGCAACAGGCTTCAGGAGGAAGCATCCCCACCAAGAAAAAAAAAGTGTCCCTTAAAAAGTATAAACTAGATTTTCTTCGTAAAAGAACCACAGCTTCTTTCAGGAGAGACAGAAAGGCTCTAAAATTAGATGGTGGTGATCCTGCACAACCTGGCAGATACACTAAGAAACACCGAACTGCAGACTTTACATGGGTGAATTACATGGTATCCGTATTATATCTCATAAAGCTGATTTTTTTAGAAAAAAAAAAAAAAAGGCAAGTACACATGCCAGCCTCCTAATTCACTCTGTCAGGATGCAGTGCAGGAAAGGGAAGAGGGGGCTGTCTCTACAGATGCGTCTTCTCAGACATGTCCCCACAGAAGCCCTCCAGGCTCGTTTCCTTTCTGTGCACACAGACCCCTCGTATGCATAATGAAAATGCCGTGTGCAGATGCCCTTGCCGAGCGCGGGCCGCATCCCTGTCATTATGCAGCACTCTGTAATAAGCTGCAGTTAATTCCTGCCTGTTATCCAAGTGCAAAATCACTCCGCCTCATTTCAAGCAGCCTGGCAGCTGCAGGGGAAGGAAGGCCTGGCCCTCAGTGGAGCCCCACTTGACAGATAACCCCTGCTGCTACGAGGACTCCAAACATCCAGGGCGAAATCCATTTCCATTAAGGAGGCGCCCTTTGACTTCATGCGTTAGACTGGCATGTTACCTTCCGAAAGGTACAAAAGCACGAGAAGGGCAGAAATCAGAACTGGGATTGTGGGCTTTTGTTTGGGGCTTAATTTTTTTTAGATGGAGGAGATCAAATAAGAGCGACACAAGTGCTGACACCAAGACAGGTCCTCCCACTGCCATCAATCTCCACGGACGCGTGAGCCCTGATCCTTAAACCACGGGCCTGCAGCGCGCAATGAACTTCAGTCCTGCTCAATGATTCTGAACTCTCCGGTTCTCCAAATAACCCCTTGACCTCTCTTCTGAGGAGGCATTTCCGTATTTCAAACAGCCCCCATTGTGGCTTCCCTTTAACTATAAACAGAGATAAGAAACTACACTAACAGTACTTTACACGATGAAAGCGGGGACGACACTGTGACATGCCACAGTTATACAATAAAGCGCCGGATATCAAGTATTCAGTTAAATTTTTAACTCTCATTACAGACAACGCAATTTTCATTCTATACTCAGTAACACTTTCCAAATATATTCCTTTCCTCTAGTAATAACAAAAGAGGGTAACCCCTGTACACTGCACACTAGAAATACTGCCACGTACTGGCAGCAGTTATAGAATTAATCCCTTTAAATCCAAGAAAAGGTAAATCCCCCAGCAGTGGAATTTTTAAATGTATGGCTCCTAACATTTCCTCCCTTTTAAAAAGAATCATGAGCATCAGCTCCTAGAGTCAAGAAATGATTCAGTCCCTTGGTATCCAGTCTGGCCACTTCTTAGGGACAACCAGGGGCAGCTTTTTAAAACTATAGCTCAAGTGATAGAGCACATGCTCAGCATGCATGAGGTCCTGGGTTCAATCCCCAGTACTTCCTCTAAAAATAAAGAAACCTAATTACTACCCCCCCCAAAAAAAGAACTTAAACAAATTTTAAAAAGCTACGGATCCAGGGCTCCACCAGTTCCTCCTGAATTAGAATTTCTGGGGACAGAGCCTGGAAATCTGTGTTTGGGAATAACTCCCTCAAGCAACTCCACCACCCCTGCACCCATCAGGGCAGTAGGAGTGTGTGCATCCAGGGACCACAGATCCATCGATCCATCTATCTGCATTCACTCCGGGACCCTCCCAGTGATAACATGTTTCCAGTGCAGCTCATTCCCATTATAAAATGCTTCAGTCCCAGCAAGGGTCAGGCTGCAGGGAACAGGCTAGCTGCTTTCAGCAGAAAGGGATTTTAATACAGGGAACTAGGTGCTTATGAGACCACTGAGAGGGTTCAAGGGGGCAGGCTTGGTGCTGGGCCTCCAGGAAGGAGCCCCAGAGCAACAGGGAACCGCCCCCCTCATCCCTCCTCAGGAGGCTGCCCTAGGCCCACGCAGCCAGGGGCGCCCTGTGGGCTGAGACCCCAGGACCCGCACACTGCCTCGGCCAGCACCGCCTGCCCTGCGCCAGCCAGCCACAGAGTCCCATGGCGGGAAGACCCACTCACTCCTTCGTGATCCAGAGGTTGAACTTCCGTGAGTTAAACGTGCTTCTGAAACGGCTGCACCGAACAGTAGTCACCAAAACCGTGTCCAGCAGGCCAGCCTACTGTGATGAGAGGCCCTCGCCTCTGACACACCCATGTGGCGTTCGCCCCCAAGCAGTCAAACCCCTCCGGTCTCCCTCCCCCACTGGCCTCTCTACTCTGCATTTCCCCTTCCTGTGGGGACCATGCTCATTCAGATACCTTTTGAATTTCTTCTTTGATTTAGCTCAAAATGCAGTCTGTCAAGATCTTTTAAAATTAACGCAACATTTTAAATCGACTATACTTCAATTTAAAAAAAATTTTTTTAAAGATCTTTAGCATCCTGATTTGTATCATCCAATAAACTGACTCTCTGCCCCCAAATTCTGTCATTCACCAAATGAATGATATTTGAACTGAACAGATAGGGTTAATTTTAAAAACATCGTAAAACAACCTTCACCTGGAAGCTCTAATATCAGCATGATCAAGATCTGCCCAAAGTCAACCAGCATTTCTTACACACTATTTTCTGGACTATACGTCCAACACAGCATGAGATCCTGTAAATGCATAAAAGCCCCTGACCACAAACAAGAAGTTGGTATTCTCAGAGCAGCAGCAGAGACCCGAGAAAAAAGAACAGCAGAAACAGCAAGAAATCTAGGTGTTGCGAACAGGACATCTGACACCAGTATGAACTATGAACCACTCAGGTTTGAAATAATGTCAGTGGTTCTTCTCTTAAAGCGTGTGTGAGGTCTCGTGAAACCAACATATGGTAACATCTTGTGTAACAGCCCACAGAGTCCATTTTTGCAATCAGATCTTACTTAATTCAATACACCGTGTGATTTCTAAAAGCAGGCATATGTCAAATCCGAAAACTCTCCCACAGTTACCTGGATAGGGTGGGGAGGGAGGAGAGGTCTCTCGAGCAAATGGAATCATTTCCATCACAAGGAGCTGACCAGAGAACACACCATGTGCCACAGAGGTGCATGTTAATTTCTTAATTTGTCTTCTGTGAATAAACTACTTTTACTCCTAGATTAATTTGGCATCACATTTGTACCTGCATTAAGATTCTCTCCCACTCAGTCTTCTCATTGGTTTTTCTACTTCTTTCAACCCACTCCCTTCCAAAGCAGAAGCGTCTGCTTCTAAATAAGGAGTCCACACAGGTCTCTGACTTGACATACTTCCGGTAAGTGGAAACATACACTGAGTTTCTCTTCAAGATGGGCTTGAGGGGGTGGAAGACGCACGCCCACAAACGTTTGCTCATTTAAGTGGAAATTTTACTTTCATTTCTTTTGTAAAAGGATTCCATCCCATCTACCACATTTTAGAAGCATGCAATTTCTTCAAACAGAAAGTTCAAAGTAATCACATCATTTCTTCTACTACTGCCAGTACCACCAACCCTACATGGAATGGAACATTTCCATCTTGTACGGGTGAGAGTCAGCGTTCATGGACATGGAATTCAGTGTAATTTCTCATCGGGATAAAATTAATCACAAAATATCCTGGAAATCACCAATAATCATGGAACTGACAACTGATGAATGGTCTCCGGAGCCCTCTGGACAAGGAGGGGAAAGGCGATGGAAGGGCCTTCCTCACCTCCCAGGACCCTCCCTTCCTTACTTAATCCAGAGGACACAAGCCTCCCAGATCAGACGAAGTAGAAAGGTGCCCCACAGAAACAGAGCAAAACTGCAGCGCCTCACATCACCTACAGCATACAAGCCAGATAAGAAGCCAGGCCGATGTGATGTTCCAGAGTCCACCCTATCTCCAGCCCGCACGCTCCCCACCCAGACCAAGCCCCTTTCTCCCAGTGCTCTTTCCACCAGAAACTCTAAAACTGAAGCCCTCAGGGGAGGGTGTAGCTCAAGTGGTAGAGTGCATGCTTAGCATGCAGGAGGTCCTGGGTTCAATCCCCAGTACGTCCTCTAAAAATAAATAAATCTGATTACCTCCCCCTCCCCCCGGCCCAAATAAAATCATTAAATTACATGATGATGAATAAATAAAAAATATTAAAACTGAGGTTGTCACATGTTGTAATTGCCTTCCTGAAACAAACACTAGGAGACAGGCCTAGGAAGGGCGCCCCCAAGAGGCAACACCAATATTTTCAAGAAAGTAAAAGGAGGAAGGTAGGAGGAAATGGAAGTGAGAAAGCTGTTTCATCACGTTCTCAAGTCAGTCCTTCCTTCCTCTACCTGCTTTTAAACCGACACTTGTTCTCATCGCTTTAAACTGTTTTGTTTTTAAACCCAGAGGTTTCCCCCTGCACGTTCACAGGTGGATAGATTATCTGCATTACTGCAACCAGTCTGCACACTCTATTTTTAAAACCAGTTCTCTTTTTTCAGTATTTTCAAACATGCCACATAGTTTTCTCCAGTAACTGGAAAAGGATGCACTAAACATAAAACTTACATTCTCCAACCCACACAGATCTACCAGTGCCAACGGCCAGGAGCTCCAGAGCAGCTTACTCTCTGTCCTGTTTTCATACACTGGGTTCTGTCGATTTGTAAATTTACATTTTTAAAAGTAACCTGCTCTTTAAAGAGGCAAGCTGTCACCTGTTTTATATTACCTAATGTCAAAATCTAAAAGTAAGTGGAGGCTAAACTATTTCACCCCCAGATCTGAAATCCCATTGACTCCACACTGCTATCCGCGTCAGAGAGACAGAAGTCAGCGGCGGGGGCCCGTCAGGCGCAGGCAGGCGGGGGTTTACTGCGTGCCCGAGAAATTCGGGGCGGACCAGGGGAGAGAGCAGCTGCTCACACAACCAGTGTGGCCAACACTCGAAACATACAGGACCAGAAATCAAAGAAGCCTCCCAAGTTGTAAAACTATGGTACCAAAAAGATGGAAGGAAGGAAAAACAAAGGCAAGGTGGTCCACTAAGGCAGGAAAGGCTAACACTCGGGCAGGGGCAGGTCACCCGTCGATACTGGACAGAGTGCCGGCCACACCCTCAGCACTGTCAGGGGGCAGCACCACCCAGTCTTCAAGGGGAGCCATCCTTCCCCAGAGACAGTCCCCGCTCCCCTCACCACAGTACCTCCTAGAAGCCGGCACAGAAAGCCAATCAGATCTTCCCATAGAAACTACAACACTAAAACTGTAAAATCAAAGGGCTACATACGTTCTAGCTAAAGGCATCAAACAAACAGCAGTGACAATGCTGCACAAAACCTAAGACCCAGGGACAAGTCCTCTAAATAATTAACATAAAGCAATAAACTCAAGCCATAACCCTGAGCTTCTGTGTTAGCCGTGACCTTATAGACCACAGCGTCTGAATCTCTCCTTTGGCAGGCCAGGAAGTGGAAGCCCAGAGGACCACCTGCCATGGTCAGGGATCGAGCTAGAAGCCACGTGAGAAACCCAGGCCTCCTACCAACCAATCATGTGCTACTAGATAAGCTTACCTTCTTCACCAGAGTCCCTGAAAACAGACAAAAAGCACAGACAGCTATTATATAAGCTGTCTCCAAAACAACACACAGAACAAACAAATATATGACTTCCCTGTGACACACTTTACCTGCCAGCAGTGTCCACCATTAAAAACTATATACTTCTGTGCCTGTGATGAGCTACCTTTCTTTTTGGTGTCTTTAAAATTTACAAAGTATTAGGCGAAGACGTGGTCTGCCGGTCCCAAGTAGCCACGGCTCCTGGCCGTCCCCTCCTCCCTGGCCGTGTGCATCGGCGCCCTTCCCCAAACCACGTGCACCGGAAGGGAACTCTCAGGGAGCAGAGCTTTGTGAAGGGCTACCTAGCACACACAGCCAGTGGCCCAATTCCCCCTTTGACTTTCTGCAGGAGAGAACGAAAAAGTCAAACAGAAGTGACTTAAAGAAAGATGGGAGAGAAAGCCAGCCTTGCACACGCAGAGTGAGGTGTGCTGGTCAAACAGCCTCAGTGAGGAGAGTAGGGCGGCCCCGATCCCGGTTGGCCTTTACTGAATTAGCTCATCTTGCTACACCAAACACGACTTTCGTAATGAGAAACGTAGTCAGAAAACTGTGAGAAGTAAGGGCAGGGCTGATGTTCCCCTAGGATGGCCTCCCTTACCTGACTGCCTGTGGCCTCTGTTGATTGGCTGGAATCCCAGGTATCACCCTGACCCCGGGTAAAAAACAAAAAAAAACTTTCTGTAAAATCTATGAGGCTGACTGCACAGTGAGGGTGATAGCTTCTTTTCTGGGTGTGGTTTCCATTCGGACATTCACTTTAATTTTAACACGAGCTAACTGCAGGCTATTTCCTACAATCCCGTCAGTAAGAATATGCTAACTCAAGAGCACAGGAAAATTCAACAGCAAAACCTGAGGTTAGCTAGAAGCACGCAACCTCCTTTCTGACTGCTCCCCTCAGCACCTCCTTCAAAACAGCCACCCAACTGTGCAAATGTTAGCCTTAATGCATTTCTGAACCTCAGTTCCTCTTCCTCAAAGACTTTCCCTTCTTTTTTACCCCAGGTCTTACCTTCGGGCTTTGCATCTGATCTAGTCTCATCCCACACAATGCAGTGATGCTTTCTTTTAAAAGTTTAATTTTTTGTTTACTATTATGCCTCTCTCCCCTCTCCATCTCATTCCTGAGACATCTGCCCCCTTCTCCAGCCTCAGGCGAACTGCCTAACCTCACGTCTCACAGAAGGAATCCCATTCAACAGACAGTAATGGAGATAAACTTTAGGAAATCCCTAAATTTCACAAATACTTCTACTTAAAAAGCATCGTAATCCTGACTGTTTTCATGAACGTGGTTTGCTGATGTCTGACATAACACATGGGACTTTACCTTCACAGGAAACTCTATTCTGGGTCTTATTTTGAAGTGAAATGGTAAAGACACAACAAATGTCCAAAGAGAAAAATACAGGTCGTCCTATAGGCACAATGTTCTTCAATTGTTTTTTAAGACCAAAGAAAACACAGTACCATACAGATATTACATGATAGTTAAGTGAATAGACAAAGCCACAAAAACCTACGCAATCCTGAAGTCCTGTAAAGCCGAACCACCGAGTACTCAGAGTGGGCTAAGGGAAAACCCAGGAGCCCTCCGGCCCGGGCAAAGGCCACGGGGATTTCCTCTGACTTTTCCGAATCACCAAAGGCAACTATAGGCAGGGCCTCAGGCCAACCCAGAGCTGAAAGTGGTCCGTGGGAGGTAGGAGTGGGAGGATGGGGAGGCCCTGTGGGTTGGGGTGTAAGGACCAGAGTGAAAGTAAAGAATGGAAAAATTGAGGGGCGGATGGAAACAGGCGTGGCGAACACTGAGAGCTGGGAACGGCCACCTTCTAGGCAAGCTCTCGACTCATTCCAGAAACATCTACTAAAGGCACCCCAGTGACGTGCTGGGGCTGCAAAAATTAAAAACAGAAGGACCTTACTCTGAGAGAACTTCATCTAGCAGAGTGAAGGCACAGGCCAGAGAGTCAGGCAGGCAGAGATCAGAATACTCTCAGAAGGAGCCAGAGGCAGGGGGAGGGGCCAGTCTTCTTGAAAGCTACACCCTGGACCTTCTTAGCCCTGAATCTTCCTTTGCTTCCATCCTGCCTCACCTGATGCCCAGCACATGGCCTCCATCCCAGCCCACCACCCACCACCGCCCATCCCCCGAAGAAAAGAGCCCATCCTTCTGAGGCCTCCTAATATTTGCACATAATGAAAGCCAGCACACCTATTTACTACACCCTTAGGAACTTAGAAAGTTGAAATTAAAGGGCACACAACAGGAACTCAAAACCCACAAGCTGAAGCTTCAAAGATGAGAATGTCCCATTTCATAAAAGGCGGTTAAGGGTTCCCACTTCTCTGTTCCATGGTCTCTCCCAGCTCCCCCACCACAGCCCCAGACTGACTCACGCTTGAGTCCCCACTGTCTTCACGACTCAGATCCCACGGTTCCCTCACATCCAGAGGGGAGGCCAGAGGCCCCAGTGTACATGCAATTCTACTCTAAGCCATTCTGCTCTGAGACACAGCCTCAGGAGAAGCGGACACCAGACTCGCAGGGGTTATGTTCAGCAGGAGCGTTCCGGAGTGTCTGCCTCCTTCTCTACATTGTTGAAAGACTGTGAAATTAACACGTATCTCTTCTGTAACAAGAATAAGAAATAAAACAAAGAACAACAGCAAAACAGAGACCACACAGGCTCCAACCGGAAAGAACCTCGAGGACATGACGCTCAGTGAAATAAGCCAGTCCCCGAAGGACAAACACTGTGATGCTTCCACTTACACGAGGTGCTGAGGGTGGTCATGCTCATAGTAGCAGGAAGCAGAAGCGTGGCTGTCAGGGGCTGGGGGACCAGGAATGGAGCCGGTAGGTAAAAAGCACAGAGCTGCAGTTTCGCAAGATGAAAAGAGTTCTGTGGATGGACGGTGGTGATGGTCGCACAGCATGAATGTATTTAATGCCACTAAACTGTATACTCAAAAATGGTTAAAATGGTAAATTGTATATTATATATACATGTATCACAATTAAAATAAATAAAGGTTTTAAAAGAGCAGTCTTTGGGAACGTATCATATCTAAACTAGGGTCCATCTGTATTTAACAAGACATATTTTTCTTGGGGGATGCACAGACTGTCTACTTCCTAACCAGCACATCAGGGGCGGATACGTGTACTGAGACACTCCTGCCTAGAAAGCCAGGGCCCAGAATTTTCCTGGGAGAAACAGCCACCCCTTTCCCTTCCAATGATATCAGCACCATTACCCCGAACACAACCACCACAATTAGCCAAATACCTAACACATATTCACCTGATACAAGTTGTCTCCTCGGCCACCCCAGAAGAGTAGGTATCGTCCCCAGTCTACACGTGAAGAGACAAGGCCCAAGAGGACACCACTGAAAGTGGCTGAAGCCTGTGTGTGTCCCCGCTCGGGGTTCCCCTGGCCCCTGGCCCCTGTCTCTCACACACACACAGGGCACTGGCTTCCCTGGGGGCAGAGTCGGGACAGGACTGCAAGTCCCTCCACCCACCCATTCCTGCAGCCCATCCACGTGGGCCACCTGCTCTACAACCTCAGGGCGCCACTGAACTGCTGCATACAAAGACCTCAACAGAAAAAGCATACGCTCCGACCATCCCCTAGAAGGTTCCTCAGGGCTTCCCATTAACTGGCTCCAAAGAGAAACTAAGCCATGCTCCAGGTCTTTACCTGTGATCATTAACCCAACTCAAGTACGAATCCCCGGCCCCACGTGTAACTCAAAGGGCTCCTGGCCCAGCCCAGCCAGTCATTAGGGAAAGGAGAGGTCTTCCTTCCCGAGCTCGAGCCACTGCTTCTCCACCTCCCCGCCTCAGCGCCCGATACAGGACACTAATCTGCCCCGGGGGCCCGGGGCCTCCCCAGCTTCCTGCCTAAAATGTGAAAAATAATTAAAGGCTCATTGTCTATTCTTAAGATACAAACTAAGCACTCTAGCTTTGAGGTTTAAGATTTTTTTTAAAAAAATCTCCCAAATCTTAAGTAAAATCAGCACCCAAGAAGATGGACCACAGATGTTCAAAGCCTCCAGAGACCCCCACCCCCTAAGTCAGATCAGAGGAAGAAAAGGGCATGTCTGTCCAGGCCCGGGAGGTCCCTGCATCCCTCACGTGGCATTTCTGTCCTGGGCTTCACCCTGCCAGTTTTGTTTTCACATGCATCACTGTAAATTCCCTGTGGTCGAGCGAGGGCTGTCAGACTTCCCTGTCCTCCACGGCATCCAACCCTGTTTCTTACACCCAGCAGACCCTTGGTAGAGCAGTTCTTCAAAGAGTCCTTGTGTGAAAGAAGAGTGTGACAACAGCCAAGAGGCCATCTTCCTAGAGACTCAGTGAATTTCTGCCTCAAAGCCTAAGAAGCCACTTGGCTCTGATGCAAACCAAGAAGAGGGCACCAATTGATCCGACCGCCTGAAGGACCATTTTCCTTTGTCCCTGCTGCTACAATTGGCCAGGTCATATATGCACTAAATTCATGTATCTGCTTTAAAATTACATTTGCCCACTGTTTCCCTCTAATGCAGACCCAAGAATTCAAGTTTCAGATTGCTCACAGTGCATCCTCAAAACGTGCTGGCCAACAGGTAAAGATGTTCAAACTCCTCCCACAGCAATTAAGTGTCTCCCTGCTTTTGTCCTAGTTTCTCTCCACTTTGATGTCAGTGTCACCTGAGGTTTGAGTACAACTTCACAGCCCCCAAGGCAAGGATAAAAGTGGGAGACCTATGATCCATTTGGGTTTGGGTCCAAAGTCTTCAACTTCAAAACTAAGTACGCTGGGCCACTACCAAATTTTCTATCACAGCTTTTGTCACTTCAGCAACTCTCCTTGAAAGCTTGGCCCCAAGCAAGCAACTCAGAAAGATAATATTTATGTATGACATCAGGACAAGTGTTGTCGAAATCGCAGAGAGCTTTCTCAACCAAATCTCTAAGCAAAGAACACAAAGTATCGCCTGCCGCCACCCCATCCCATCCACTCTGAACGCCCACGGCCAACTCACCCACTTGACAAGCCACTCACACAAGAGAGTACCACCCCTCCAGGAGGGCGGGCAGAAACGTACTGCGCATAAAGACTATAAACTGATCACAGGGCAGACAGAAAGGTGGTCAAGAGTTTAAAATACAGCAAATGAACCAATGTCTGTAGGACCCCAACAACTAGGATTCCCAGGTGGCTGCCCTGATGTGGAGCAAACAGACAAGGGAAAGACCCACCAGTCAATGCCTAAATGACCAGCACTGTGTCCCCCGGAGTCTAAGATTCCATCCAAAAGCTGAACACTGGCTCTGAACTACCCTCAGGATACTGCGAAGAGAGTCTGGGCCCCCAGATAGGCACTGAGTTTTACAGGAAACCTATACTAACTGATACCAAAGTCTGTCTTTATTTTTTTGAAACTATCACCCATGATTTGAATCAATATGAAATTTCTCAATAACTTAACCCAATTCTGCCTTTCCAAGCATCACGAAGCCAGAATCTCACAAGTCTAGCCCGCCCCCCACCCTGCAACATCACACACGCGGCGTTGTCACACACGATTTCCCTGCAGGGCGAGCTAATGCTGAGACAAAGCTAAGTTCTTCACTGTGTTTTCAAGCTTTTCTAGGCCAGTAACAGTTGCTCAGCTAATGGCACATGCTGCTTATTTTCACAGACCTCGACCCTGGGCTCAGCCGCGTCTGGTTCTGCTTCCTCTTCGGATCTGCTCCTGGATGCCCCGCCTCGCCCCCTGGCTGCCACAGCTTTCTCTGACACCCAAAACACTGCCTTTTGAAATACTCAGGAGCATCCAACAGGGAAAGTTGCTCAGGAAATGACATTTCTACATTAAGTGGTCAACCCTACCGTCACAGGGCAGAGCACGTTCGGGGGGAACTTGTAAGAACTCAAACACCTGCTGACTTGCCTCAGTTCTAAACTCGGCCCAGGCTGGAGTCAAGGGACCGTCCTGCGGGTGCGCCCCGTTCAGAAACGTTCTGCTCGGCAAAAGGCTTCGTGGGTTCTTTTCACCCCGTTATTAAATACACACTTGAAATAAGTTTAGGAAGAAAACTAGTGAGGTAAACAAATCACCTTGAAACCTCATCACTCAAGTCGGGCAAATTCTCAAGACATTAAAATAGGGTCCCAAAAGACTCCTAACTCCATATAAAGTTTAAAAGAGGTGAATCACAGAGTGAGTCTTAAAAAAACAAAGAAGCAGCAGCAGCTATAAGCGCACTGAGTAATTTAACTAGGTTATCACAGGAAATCAGGCATGTGCCAAAACAGACTTTCAACTTCTGAGTAACAAAGTTTGGGAACACATGATTGCATAAACACACATACTGCCCAGAAAATAACTTAAAAACCTTAACTGTTAAAAACCTTCGAAAAGCATCTCTTTCATTGCTACCGTATTCTTCATGAGCCCACGGAACCAAGTGTCAGGTGAACAAAAGGTTCCTCGCCTAAATGCTAGAAAAGCTACTGAGCCCTACACTCCATGAGTTTCATTCAATTCCGTTTTGTACTGAGCACCCAACACGTCCCTGGCAAGGGCAGATCTGTCCTTGTGGGGCTTGAAACTTATTGCTTGGGGTGGGGAGGGGTTGTTTAAGGGGGAAAAAAATACACAATATATTTTACTTCTGAAAATTTAATAAAAACATAACCGTGTGAACACACTCCTAGGCTCCCTCCCAGGGCCTTGGGAAGGACCCGTGAAACAGAGTCTGAGCGTGTCTGTGTCTGAGTAGGTTGGGGCGGGCAGGAGACACTTCCTAGACGGGGGATGTCCAGGCAGAGATGACCTGTAGGAGGCGTGGGAGGAAACCTCCAGGCTCAGGAAACAAGTCCAGTGGTGGGAAACAAAGAAAAGACGTCAACCACTTGCATTAATAAATGAATGTGAAAGAAAGGTACATAACACCAATCTGGGCTCTTAGATTGAAATTACAAAGATTAACAAAATGCTGGTGGCTCAGTGCTGGGAAGTCTGTGGGCAAACAGCAGCCCTAAAACCCTGGCATGAGACTAAAACTCAGAACCACCTTTCAGGAGGGCAATTTGGGAATATCTTTCAAAGGCTTTAACACATGCCCACTTTTTGACCCAGTAATTCCAGTTCTCGGAATGCCTCCTAAAGAAGTAACTGTTCAAAGATGCAAATGCAAATGTGGGTTTTTTTTCTTTTTTCCTTTTAAATAAATCCCATAAAGTATTAGACTTTAAATTATGGAACATTTATATAATGTACTACAAAGCAAACATGAGAAGCGATGGTCAGAATACATTAAGTTTAAAAACCAAGCTACAATAACTTGAAAAAAATATCTGCACCCCCGTGTTCAGAGCAGCATTATTTACAACAGCCAGGACACAGAAGTAGCCTAAGTGTCCACCGATGGATGAATGGATAAAGAAGATGTGGTATATGTGTACAATGGGATATTACTCAGCCATTAAAATAAAAAAAAAAAAAAAACGAAATTCTGCCATTTGCAACAACATGGATGGACCTTAAGGGCATTGTGCGAAGTGAAGTAAGTCAGACGGAGAAAGATAAATAGTGTATGATCTCATTTATGTATGGAATCTAAAAACCAAAAACTTGCAGAAAAAGAGATCAGACATATGGTTACCAGAGGTGGCAGATGAAGGAAGGGGGAATTGGAGGCAAGCGTCAAAAGGTATAAATTTCCAGTTACAAGATAAGTAAGTACCAGGGACGTAATGTAAAACATGACGACTACAGTTAGCGCTGCTGTAGGATATACAGGAAAGTTGTTGAGAGAGTGAATCCTAAGAGTTCTTAACACAAGGAAAAAAATTTTTTCATGTTTTGCTTTTTCTTTTTATTGTATCAATTCAACATGGATGTTCACTAAACTTATTGTAGTAATCATTTCACAATATATGTAAGTCAACTCACTACACCGTACACCTTAAACTTACACAGTGATGTTTGTCAATTATATCTCAGTAAAGCTGGAAAAAAGGGAAAATATCAAGTTACAAGGTTATATGTGTCAAAAAATCTTATTTAAAAAATATACAGTAAAAACAGTTTCCTCTGTATAGCAAAGGGAGCTATGTTCAACATCTTGTAATAACTTTTAATGAAAAAAATATGAAAATGAATATATGTATGTATATGCATGACTGGGACATTGTGCTGCACACCAGAAACTGACACATTATAACTGACTGTACTTCAATAAAATTTTTTAATTAAAAAAATTAAAATGTACAGTAAAAATAATACACTATTTAACAGAAAAAAGTTCTGGTAGGATACATTAAAAACTTTCAGTATACAACTCAACAACAGATACAATTAACCCAATTAAAAATGGGCAAAGGAACTGAACAGCCATTTCTCCAAAGAATACAGATGGCCAATAAGCACATAAAAAGATGCTCAACATGACTAGTCATTAGAGAAATACAAATCCAAACCAAAATGAGATACTTCATACCCACTAGCACAGCTATAATCAAAAAGTCAGCTAATAAGTGCTGATGGGGGTGTAAAGAAATCTGAACCCTCATTCACTGCTGGTCGGAATATAAAATGGTCCAGACACTTTGGAAAACAGCTCAGCAGTTCCTCAAAATGTTGCACATCGAGTTACCATAGGAACCAGCAAATCCACACTGAGCTATATATCCCTAACAGAATTAAAAACATATGTCCACACAAAAACCTGCACACCAATGTTCACAGCAGCATTATTCATAACAGCCCCAAACTGGAAACATCTCAAAAGTACAGAGATTGATGAATGGATAGACATGTGGTATATCCACACAAGGGCACGTTATTTGGTAATACAAAGGAAAGAAATACTGAAGCATGCTACAATGTGGTAAACTTTGAAAACATTATGTCAAATGAAAGGAGCCAGTCGCAAAAGACTGACCACATACTGCATGATTCCCTTTATATAAAATATTCAGAGCAGACAAGCCCAGAAAGACAGAAAGTAAACTGGTGGTTGTCAGGGACTGGATTGAAAGGATGGGAAGTGACTGCAAATGGGTGTGAGGTTTCTTCTGAGGGTGACGAAAATGTTCTAAAATTAGATGGTGGTGTAAAATGACTATAACTCATTAAAAAAAAGTTTAAAAAAATAAAAATAAAAATAAAATAATAAAAATAAAATTAGATGGTGGTGATGACTACACAGCTGCTAATATACTAAAAACCACTGGACTGGGCACCTACACAGGGTGCATGCATGTGGGATTGTGTGAACTGTAAATTAAATCTCAATAAAGCTGCTGTTTTTTAAAATACAGTAACTATTTCCATAAAGGTGCTTTAATTTTCTTCCTTATATTCTACGGTATTTTCTAAGAAAAAAATTAACAGGCATTACACCTCCCAGCTGAGCAAGCTTGAGTGAGTATTAACTGTAACTTTAGTTTCCTATTATAAAATGGGGATGGTAATTCCACCCACCTTAATAGTATCCAGCTCACAGTTTTTCTGGAGGATTGAATGAGATTCCATTTGTAAAGGGCTTTAAAGTGTCGAGCACAAAGCAGGCACTCAAAAACAAGCTTTGCGATCTCTTAAGCATTTAAATGAAAAAATGATTTCCATTTTGAAAACGGAAACATGTCCTCCTACTTACGTCACTACACATTCTTGACTCGTTTCTCATCGTTTAAGCAGCAGTTCTCACGGGAGCTGAGACAAACTGGCCCAGGGCAAAGCCACTGAGGTGCTAGAGTCACAAGGCACTTGCTTGACGACAGCCTCCCGTCCTGTCGGGGAGTGTTTGCTACTGAGTGGAGCCCACACCACGAGCTTTATGTGCACGTGCACTAAACCTTCCCAGCAGCTGTGGCAAACGGACATTAGTCTGTTTTACAGAAGTGAAATCAAGGCTTGCAGGGGTTTGCTTGACCAAGCTTTCCCAGGGTGAGGGGCTGAACCAGGTCTCAAACCCAGGTTTCTGCTTCCAAAGTCTGTGCCAGGCCACATCTGAGGGAAAAATGGTACCTGAAAAAAAGGCTGCTCAAAGGCATCACTTAAAATCCATAAGAGTAAGAGGGAAAAAAAAAAAAGAGAGAGAGAGACAGGGAGAGCGAGACTTATCTGGGACTTGACATCTTAAAAAAATCAGTAAGTGTTCTGCATTTAATAAATTTCGTTATAATCCCAACCATGCCCTAAATCTCACTAGGCACAAAAAAAAAATAAGTCAAAAGTTGAGTTTTTAGCATAATTCTTAACAAATATTAGCATGATATAACACAGAGGTAATTTTGGCTAAAATCCTTAAGGGCCATATTCATTTTCACAAGGGCATGTCTTAATGTGCTGACATTTAAACCACCCAGCAATCAAATATATCATCTGTGTCCCCTTTCCTCTTCTCCAAGTGCCAACACAAAGACACTGGCTACCAACCAGATGGGAGATGCATCCATTAATACAGCAGCTAGAATGAAGCAGGAAGGCATGTTTGAACAGAGCCCAAGTTCACAAGTGTTACATTTCTTATTAAATATTTCTCTGTCGTGGCAGCTTCTGCACTGCTCTGAAACCTCCGTGCTGGAACTCAGAGAACCAACAAGAAAACAAGGATCCCTGTCCTGTTCGCCCAAGATCTAATCAGTTCACCAAGTGTGAAAACCAAACTGAACTCTTTCTGCCCTTTTCCGATCTTCAGTTTACTCATTTGATAAATATATTTTGGTTAGTATATCTTTTCAAAACTATCAACTCAAAACTGATAGAGAAGTCCTATCCTACCCAGACGAGATCCAGAAACAACAGAAATAAGCTTTCTGTAGTCAGATCTCACAGTTTCCTCCACTAAGGGCACAAACGTGCTCAGGTGAAGGCAGCAAGACAGACATACACCAGCTCCCCGCCCCCGACCCCGCCCCACCGTGCACTCCAGTGACATAAAGGATCTGTAAACTCAAACAGCTTGCTGGCAATAGCAGGCGACCATGTGTATCCTGCCTTTCTCCAGGGCTCCATCTACTTCTCCGGGCATTCCCAATCTCTCTAGACTCCTTGATAACTAAAACCAACAGATAAAAATGAAAATTAGCAAAAGATAAAGGCATACCTGAGGAGGACAAACTGGTGAGTTAAAACCCAACCACCGTCTACTGATAACACAAACGGGCCTGCGTATCTCAAATGGAAGAGCGCAGGAGGAAGGCAGAAGGCAGGGAGATGACAGGAATGTTATCAACAAAGGCTCAGACAGAATGGGCCTGGAAAAGTTAAGTCATCTTAGGGAAAAAAAAAAAAAGGGTGTGCATTTTTGGACACCATAATAAAATTTGGCAACTATCCTTTTTTTGTTCAAATATTGCTGAGAGGCTTAAAAATATCCAAGTGTATCATCCTTCCAGCTATTTTAATGAAGGAAGAAAAGTAAATGACCCTGTCTTCCTCCCCATCCCCGCCCCCGCGACAGGCCTTCACATTTCTGTCCGCATAATCCGAAAGCAGATTTGGAAAAACTATGTACCCTATGCATTTTTAAGTTAACATGCAAAAATCTCACACTGTAATTTTAAATGGTTGCAAAGACTATGATTTCTGGCATATTGTGAACAATGATTTTTAAATAAAATTATTTATTATATCGCTTTTAAATATATCTATTCTAGTTTAAGTTCCATCACCATTTCCCACACACCAACAGCCATTTTAAAAAAATACATGAATAAACTCCTTAAGAGTTGGAAATTGTACATCATTTCCCTTTCTTCTTGACCTCATCTTTCCATTCCACTCTCCGCACAGGATCCCATCCTAACAGCCTCCTATGCTTGCAAATCCATCATACCTCAAAAATCTGTAAACAAATTGAGATTTATGGATTTAACCATTAAAATCAGTGTTAAAAGTTTCTTCTAAATTGAATTAAATACAATTAGTTGGGGGGGAGGGTATAGCTCAGTGGTAGAACACATGCTTAGCTTGCATGAGGTCCTAGGTTCAGTTCCCAGTGCCTCCATTAAAAATAACAATAATAATAAATATAATAGTATCATAAAAACAAAACTGACCAAAGAAATATTATAAAGTATTCTAAGTAAAATTTTACTGGAAACGTATATCTTAATGACATGGACGGTACTTTCCCTCCCATTAGTCATTCCTTGTTGAAGATTATTACTTATTACTGGAATAAGACAAGATTCCACATGAAAGCTATTATTATGTTTAGTTCTTATAGATGTAGGCACTGAGAAAATGTGCTCACATAAACAGGTGGATGGAAATAGAAAAAGATTTTTCTAGCAAAGACTAATAATATTTAATCACTATTTAATATAATAAATATTCATTATTTAATAACTAATTTAATTTAATATCAAATATTAATTATTTAATAAATAATTTAAAAATAATATTTTATAATCTCTCAGTTGACCACTCAACGAAGTCTTCTTTCAATTTTACTGCAAGTAAAGAATGGGAAATTTATTTGCAAAGGACCGTTTACCTAGTCCTTTGAGTCATTCCCTCTCTCAGCAGCCACACCAGTTTTTTAATTATCCCTTTTCTTGGCACCCTTATGACCAGGGGTAGATGAGAGGTGTGCCTTCCCTGTAAAGAGTGGTAATTCTACAAGGAGAGTCAGCAGGCCACCTGGGCCACAGGCATTTCCTCGGGCAGGTCAATATTCGGACTGGTAACACCCAAGATCTAAGAATCTGAAATTGATTCCCTTTGTATTATAGGTCCCTCAGAAAGGCTTCAAAGTTGCCCCAGGTATGCATCCTCTTGGATCTGAAGGCTCTAAGACTCCTGCGTGGATAGACCTTAAATTCAAAACCAGACAGGGATGATAGGGAAAAACAGGACAAAGACTGAAAAAAAAAGAAAACTATCCAAAATCTGATTCAACTGTGGGCTGTCTTCAAGACATGGAAGCAACCTAAATGTCCATCAACAGATGACTGGATAAAGAAGCTGTGGTATATTTATACAATGGAATACTACTCAGCCATAAAAAATAAAATAATGCCATTTGCAGCAACATGGATGGACCTGGAGATTGTCATTCTAAGTGAAGTAAGCCAGAAAGAGAAAGAAAAATACCATATGATACCACTCATATGTGGAATCTAAAAAAAAAAAAGAAGAAGAAAAAAGAGGACACTAACGAACTCATCTACAAAACAAAAAGACTCGCAGACATTGTAAACAATCTTACGGTTACCAGGGGAAGGGGGGGGTAGGGATAAATTTGGGAGTTTGAGATTTGCAAATGTTAATCACTTTATATAAAAATAAATAAAAAATCTCTTCTGTATAGCACAGGGAACTGTATTCAATATCTTGTAATAACCTTTAATGCACAGGAATATGAAAATGAAGATATGTATAATTATACATGACTGGGACATTATGTGGTACATCAGAAACTGACACATTATAACTGACTATACTTCAATAAAAGAGTTTAACTTAAAAGAATATTTGGGCTGTCTCATACACATATTCTTTGACAAATGAGAGTCAGGTATCAAAATTATAATATAGGGATGAGTGTTTCATACCCGTTCACATCATCAGACGTGCTTTCATCTGAAAATGAAAATTTAGCCTTCTACAAAATGAACATTGTCATCCTCTTCCTGACAGATCATATTCCAGGGAGCAAGATCAAAACCAGGGCACCATGAAAGCAGCCGCTGGGCTATTACAAAAGCAATCCTGATGCAGCAGTGTCAACTTTGGCTGCCCATATTCTGATTCAATTACTTTAGGGTGCGGCCAGTAGCACCAGTTTTTTGTTGTTATTTTTTTTAACTCCCCAGGAGATTCTAAAGTGTGGCCAGGGTTGAGAATCACTAAACTAATTAATACGTAAATATTAAATTCATTGTTAATTGTGGAAGGGTGATGTATATTCCTGACTTGTAGATTAACCCAAGGTTAAACTATTTTCATTTTTAAGATATATTATTAATAACTTAAAAAGCATTATAGTGACAAGAGTTCTACACAGATAAAAACGTACCATCTTTTTTTGTTTAAAGCAAACACTAAATCACATCCCTCAATTCAAGGAAATCTATGAGATACATCTTTAATCAATGTATACCAGGAGTTTATTTAGTGAATGACATTACTGACAATACAGAGGTGAGAAGAAAGCACTAAATGAGAAAACATTTACAGAATCTAGCACATCATTTGCTACACAGCCAAAACTCAGAATAACTGTGCTCAAGTTCTGAACTTAGGATTCAAATGTAACAGCTACCTAATTTTCTAACTTTATGCCACCTTCCCTCATTTGACTGCTTATGACTTCTCAGATTAAAAACAATAACATGTTCAAACAGGTATAATGCACATAGCAAAATTTGATATATGGACACCCCAATTTTTCTGATCCTCCTGGCTCAAACCTCAGAACTATCTTTTTGAAAATCATGAAAATATTATAAGCTTATATAAGAAACCCAACACACAGGAGGGTAAAAATTGAGAAGCATGTCTGTCTCCCTATCATCCACATATACCCAAACATTCCTGTCACACCAAAATCCATCCCCCAGAGGAAACACTGAATGCTGCCTGACTTTTCTCCCTTCATTTCCTTATTCTAACCATCACGAAATGCAACGCATTCCTTCTTCCATACTCTCCTTGAACCCACCCTTATGCTCGTCCACTAAGTCCTTCCTAGTTCAAGCCTTCACTGGTTCCCACCTGGACTACACTCAGTGTCTTTTATAATCTCCCTGCCCCCAGGATATCTCCCCCACAATCCATTCTATGCCTGTGTCAGGTTCTTAGTTGCCTGTGACAGAATCCATTCTACAAGTTTTCCAGGCATTTATTGCAACCAGGAACTCAATTATGACCCAGTCCTAGGATTTAGGCGAAATCACATTACAGAAGTCATCTCACAAAGGAGCGGCTGGCTACCAGCCGGAACCGCCCAGCTCTCCTGTGATCAGAAAGCTGCCTCGGAAGTCACCCCACCCTCAGAATGGGTATTTCCAGCCTGGCCTGTTTTTTCACATTTCACTTCCAAATGCAAGTCTTGCTCGGGGATCACACTCAAACTGGCAGATCTGAAGTCATATGTCTGCCCCCAAACAGCCAGAGAGGCTGGTAATAAAAGTGTGAGAGGTCCGTATGTTTGGGGGTTTTGTTGTGTATTCTCTGTGGAAAGTCGGGATTCACAAGAGAGAGAGCTCTCCAAATGCGGAGAGGAGGTTCAGAAGATTCTGGGAACTCACCAAAGAACAGAGGTCTACCGCAATGGTCTAAATTATCACGTTGACCACAGGCCTCTCCAAAAGGAAAGGTATGGTGGGCACTGAGTCGAGCTAGTGGTGATGCAGAGAGCGGTGGGCAGACAGCCTCCAGCGGCCAGCTCCTGCAGGGTCTTCCTCGGCCACGCACTCAAAAACATGTCCTTCAAAGGGCAGTCCACCCCCAGGGGTGGATGAAGACAGGGTGCAAGAGCCCAACCATTCCAGCCCAAGACTGGACAGCTCTGATGGGCCGTAAGCACTCCAAAGCTCCCTGCAAAGCTCCCTGGGGTGCTGGCCAAGGCTCTGCAGACCTGGACACAGCTGACCTCTCCCTCTGCCCCATCTTGCTTCTGCCCCCTCCCTTCCACAGGCATTAATCCTTCAGAAATATCCCAACACCAAACTCTGTCTCAGCATCAGCTTCTAAGGAACCCACACTGAGACAGAAAACCACCTCCAAGAGCTTCCCACTAAGATTACAGGGACGGTTTCTTCTCTCCCATCCTGGTCTCTCCCCCCACGTTAGTCTTAGATCTGCAAACAAAATATGCAATGCTTGCCATCGGTCACCTTGTTGAAGTTCCCCCAGTCACTTCTTGGCTAACTGAAGTGCATTCTCTCACAAATTCCTCAACAAGGGCTCAAAGGTGCAGAATTCCCTGAGGTTGTGTATCTTTAAAACTGAACTATTTTCTAACTTTGACACTTGAAGCATCATGTATCCATGGTTGTCACTTTAACATCTTCTGCTAATTCTGTTCCACTGTGGCCTTGCTTTGTATGTTATTTTGAGAAGTGTGATGATCATCAAACCCTTGTTTCCCTCATGTTACTCCATCTTTTCACAAGGAGTCCTTGAGAATTTTTTTTTTCCTTTTCTTCGAAGTCTAATGCTTTTTTGAGAATATATCTCCACATAGGTCTTTTTGGGTTAATTTCCCCAGATACTTGATGGGCTCTTCCAATTTAAAAATTCAAGATAGATTCAAGTCTCCTTTTTACCTTCAGAAAGTTTTTTGGACTTTAAATACCAGTACAACCGCACAGTTTTGTCTTTCTCCTTTGTTGCCCAATTATACATAAGTTGTTTCTTTGCAACCATCTTCTTCTTCACTATCTCTCTCATCCTTTTTTTTTCTTCCGTGCTCGAGCACTTTTTGGGGGGAGTGAGACAGAGAAGGAGCACATCCAGCCTCCCTTGTGACCAGCTCAGAGATCAAAGAAGAGTTCAGGAATTTAGGAGGCAGATTCACCTTCATAACAGATCAAACTGAACAGAACTCAGAGGACAGACAAGAAAGGTGGGGGTGAGGTGCTTCCCTCCTGGATGGCTGAGTGTTGAAGTATAATTGCTAGAGAACTAGAACCATTTAAGAGTCAAAATTCAGCTGATCCGTATGATTTAGAGTGTTCCCTTAGCGGAAGACAGGGCTTTCTGCCTCGAGTGTCCATATTCACCTTGGAGTGCAATACTTGGCTGACTTAATTCAACTGTGTCACACATCAAATGTTACAGAAAGAAAGAACAGGGCTAGCTTGTGATCCTTTTTAATTCATGAGAAAGTTTAATTGCTCACACAAGAATTCAAGCTATCAAAATCTGGTACCTATCCACGAGATCTGTTTGCCACACCAAAAAAAAAAGCCCTCTGCTTTGGTTAGCAGTGCCCTGGCAGAACCCTGTGTCTGCCCAATTCACTTCCAATTTGAAGTCCCTCATTCCTCTCAAGTCCTCTCTCGCTTACTTCATGAGTCTCTCTCCTACCATTCTGTCCCCAGACTAACTCCATTTTCCTGAATCCTTATTATTTTATTGCCCATCTCCTTTTAGTGGCAGAAGACATTCTGGCCAGGCAATAAAATTACAGCACTGTCTCACACCACTGATGTGCTGTGGGCTTACAACTCAAGTCCCGAACAGAATGAGAACTTGAATGCTGAGACTATGACTTAATGCTCTTCCTTTTCCTCTGCAGGACATAGTGTGCTTTCAAATTCTCATTCAAGGGACACACAAATATATTAAAAAGTGAATTTACAGCTTTGGAGTTCATTACAGGCAGGTATTACACTGCAACTATTTATGGTCAAAAATGCACGTAAGCTGCTTTGACCCTCCCACCAAGGTCCCCTGACACTTGCTCTCCACTCCTACAGTGTGCACCTAGCCAACCCTAACCTATCCTCCCATGGGACCCCACCCCAGAACCCAAACATCTGTCACTGCTCAGCAAGGCTGCTCACTCTGGAAAAACAAGCTGAGATTCCAGTGAACACATCCACCCCCATAAAGGCATGCTGTCAGTGGTAAAAGCAATGAAGAGGCACAAAGTCAAGGATTCCGTGTTTCATATGCCCTAAATGTCATTCATTTGTACAAAAAGCCTTTTGGTAGAAGACAATCTGATAACCTAGTTAAAGGAATCATAATATTTTGCTAGTTCAATGGGATGATGAAAAAAAAATGACTTATAAGAAAATTTATATTACAACTCTTTGGATAAAACACAAAGAATCAACACATTTAGATTTAATTATGTCTTAAAAGCAAAGACTATATATATATTGAATATATATATTCAAAGAATATATATATATTGAAAACAATATTTAATGAAAAGCAGTGAGTTTTCTGTTTTTCTTCATTAATTTAAAGACTTGCTTCTAGTCTCAGCTGGGACTCTTCCATAACATAACCTTACACTTCATGACTCCCCAATCATTTTCAAATCACTTTCATAACCAAACCATATCATATTAAATTCTTGCAATGAGGCTGGCAAGGTGGACATTAGCCTTATTTTGCTCCTGGTGAAATAAACTCAGAAGTCAAGTGCCCAAATCACATCACTGGCAACCTACAGGACCCAGATGCCCTGACTCCTTGCCCTGGCTCTGGCCACAAAACTGAATTCAGGCATTAATTTAATATACACCTAACATTTTTTCTTAACTATTTAATTGTCTGGTTTAACCAACATCTATCTTAACAGATCTTTCAAAGCTATATTCTAGTACTTGCTTTAAACAGAATTTAGCATAAATAATGCCTGAATTTGAAAATGACAGTGACTCAGAGAAAGAATCCACTCATTCTGCTGTATTTTAAATAGTTGTTCATTTGTGCCACTTAACGTACTCCATTCTAGCCTATCTAACATGGTTAATCCTGTCCTAGTTTATGTTTGAAAAGCTATGTTAACAACATTGTAAATTGAGTATAACTCAATAAAATTTTTTAAAATTTAAAAAATTTTTAGAAAGCTATGTTATGCTCCAAGGGCAAGAAGGAATAATAACCAAATCCCTGAAATGTGAAAATTCCCTTGCATTCTAAAAATGAATCAGGAAAAA
The DNA here is from genome assembly GCF_009834535.1 of Camelus ferus. Taxonomy (NCBI): domain Eukaryota; kingdom Metazoa; phylum Chordata; class Mammalia; order Artiodactyla; family Camelidae; genus Camelus; species Camelus ferus. The sequence continues at coordinate 109,467,602 of NC_045697.1, read as the reverse complement.
AATGAATTGAACAAGAAAGTTACAGCAATGGAAAACATCACATGAACACTTGCTAAGTGTTAAGGGTTCCTGAGAAATTCCCTAAGTGAGAAAGTACACTCCAAGGGATGTGTGAGAAACTGAAATTGAGTCTGTGTTTGCCTTAATGTACAGTTTACATAGTTTAAGATTAACCTTTAGGCATCTCTGAGTTTTTCCAACTAAAAATAAATCTAAAGTATTTGGGTCAATAGAAATAAACACAGGAAGACGAAAAAAGAGGTCATCCTGCAAGATGAGCCTTTGTAGTAACTGGCTTTCGAGAAATTTCCTCTCTAGGAACAGGGTCAGGGACCCCACGGTTATCTTCCTAACAGACGAGAATAATGTGAAAATTCTAAGATGCAGATTTCCCAGGAGTGACGATAGCGAGTCACAGCACTTCCCAGGGCAGACAGATCAAGTAACAAGTTATAAACACCAAATGCTGTAAGCATCCTCTAATAGTCAAAGCAATCTGCACAAATTGTCTCCATACCGAAAGGATAATGAGTGACTCACACCAGCCTCGCAAGACAGTCTCAGTAATTTCCAACTTTCTCCTTATCAGCAGATCTTTTTGAAAGTAATGTTAAACCGAACTTTTGCAGTGGCACTCATTTAAATGAATTTCCACCATGTTAATAGCTTCTGTGGTTTAATGCCTAGTTGAACACATCATAATCTGTTAAGTCAACCAACGTATATGTTAATGTCAATGGACCTTTGTGTTAACTCCCAAAGGATTGAAACAAATCTTGTATTCCAAAAGTTTGGGATCTAATGTAATGATAAGTAAAAGCTTAATGTGACAAAGAGAATGCTTGCTACTAACCACAATAGCTTTTTCCCTTCTTCCTCAAAAGCAACTCCTTTTCTTTTTTTTTCTTTTTTTTTTTTTGTAGTTGATTTACAATGTTGTATTAGTTTCTGGCATACAGCACAGTGATTCAGTTATACATATATACATTCTTTTTCATATTTTTTTCATTACAGGTTACTATAAGTCATTGATTCTGGTTCCCTGTGCTATACAGTAGCACCCTGTTTATTCTCCACGTAGTGGTTTGTATTAAAAGCAATTCTTAACTAGGCACATGGCTGCAGAACAGACTTCTTTCCCTGCTTGTCCTGCAACTGAGATGCAGTCATGTGGCTAAGCTCTGGAAATGAGATGTATATTGAAATTTGGGGGCTCCCTCCAGGAAGTGACCTTAAAGTGGGGCAGGGTGGCCAAATGCTACTGCAGCTCCTCCCTCCTCCCTAGAGCAGATATGAACCCGACCTTGCAGGGTGAGCATCAATTCAGACTAGGAGACAAAGGGGCCACAATCTTGGGAATCATGAAGTCATCACATCAGGCCTGGCCTGCCCACGGCTCTCTCAGATAAGCAATCTAAAGATATCTCATTTACCCCACTTCCATCCTGTTTATGCCACTGGGTTGTCTGTCTCGCGAAGCAGATCCTGATCCTAGCTGACACACTTCTTCCCTGGCACAGCAGTCATGGTGACAGGAAGGGAAGCAGTAACACCTGCACACTCACCTGACAGTGCTTACCATGTGCCAGGAAGTCCACTGGATGCTCTGCATGCATTATCTAATACCTACAACAACCTCGTGGGGTGGGCATTCTAGTCCCATGTCCTCATTAGGCACACAACGGGGTCGACCAGAAGTCCCCCCATGGCATTGTCCTTAGCGACCTAGTCCCCACCGAGCCCCACTCACCTCCCAAGAAAAACCATCTCTTTATCCTTGCGGTTCTGGAAGTCCACAACACGCATGGTGGGCCATTTTCATCATCATGTTGTTGGCCTTCTCTGTTTCCTTCATCAGTTACCATCTTCAACCATTTTCAATCTTCCAGAATTTTTTCTGAAATTCTTATCAACTGATAACTCCTTTCCCAGACACACGTTTACTATGGGCTTTCTCTACCTTTTAAATTTATCTCCCATCATATTAATGAGGTTTTGGGAGAGAGAGGAGATTAAGTCACGTGGTCATTCAGGACTCAATTTTCACAATTAGGAGAAAAAGTGCCTCTGTGTGTGTGTGTGTGTGTGTGTGTGTGTGTGTGCACGCGCACATGCGCATGTGTATTTTTCTCTGGTCTCAACAGGCCAATATAGGTCCAAATCAACAAGATGAAAAAGATGAAACCTTAACAAGACCAAATATAAGTACTTAAAGTTTGTTTTTTCTAAAAGAAGACAATTAACTACCTGAGTGTATATAGAGAAAGAGAATTGGTAAAAAGAAGAAAAAGGATAAGAGAAAAAGAAAGGCTTAAGGGGTTTGGGGTTTTCTGTTTGTTTGTTTTTGCATTTGTCCTTATTTTCATTTGGCCATAAAATCCACATGGTCAAAGTAGGAAGAAACTGTGCGGAAGTGCTAACGAAATCTTAGGCTTTGTTAAAATAAGAAGAGTCCACACAAAAAAAGAAATGCATTCACTACACATGGCACCATTCGGATCTCAACTGATTCCCTTCGTCCAGTACTGGCTGAGCTCAAACTAAAAACAAAAGTTCTGACCAAGTCAACATGAGAACTGAAAAAAATGAGGAATAATTTAGCTTGGCGATGTTCAAAAAATAATTAGGTAAAATCAACCAACAGCTGAGGTCTGATGACCGTCTCCAAGCCTGTGAAGACCTGTCTGCCCCCCGGCAGAGAGTGGCCTCATTCTGCGCTGCTGCAGAAGGCAGCCGGGGTCACCTGGGAAAGCCAAGACAGCAGGTGTGAAATCCCATCAGGGACATCTTAACCATGAGAGGGGTCCAACGATGTGAAGTCAGCTTCTGAGGACGTGAACTTCCATCACCAATGTGTCCAAGCTGAGGCTGAAAAACCAATCAAGTGTAGAGGATGCCGTAAAGGGATTTATTTCTTCATCGGCAGAGAGCTGGACCACTCCTGTCATGCCTGAGACTCCAGCAGAGGATGCTGCAGCCCGGCTCTAGCCGCCTGCGTGACGCTGCCCAGGGAGCTGCCGCGGACGGGGGGCGGGGCAGGGCGCTGGGCAGCTTCCAAACCTCCTGAGGACCTGTGTCAGCTACCCCACCTAAGACCTGAGCATTGCCCCCTTGGGGAAAGGGACAGCCCAGGACCAGTGCTGCAAAGGTAGAAGGTGCAGTCTCGGAGCCATGAAACTGTGAATTCAGGCCTCACCCAGCTTTAAATGCTACCAAAGAAAGAAAAAACTGCCGAGGATAAACCAGGTAAAGGATCTGGAAAATAAGAGGCAGTCCACACTCTTGATGAAAGATTGCATTCCAAGAAAAAGACAACAAAAACAATGCAGGCTCACACCCTGCACAGCAGGGCTCGTCCTGCTTTGCAGGACTAGGAGGCTTCTCTTAATTCCTGCCGTTTTTTTATTTATTTATTTTTTTCCCTAAGAAGGGCTGGCAAAAACTCCAAGTTGATATAACTGCAAAGTTTGGAAGAGACTCTCTCTTGCATATGTTGTATAAACTTCTAAATGGCAGCTTCTCAATTTCCAGCTTCTAATTACTCGTTTCCAAAGTGATTGAAACAGAAAGAGATGAGAGCAAGAGGGAGGCCCAGTCTTGCCCAGAAGGGCCAAGGGAGAAGATCCTGGGGTCCCAGAGGACCACAGGGTCTCAGCTCTTCCTTGTTCACACTCGGCATAAATACTAAGAGAGAAAACAGTCTGCACATTGTGAAGACAGAGTTTAAAAGAACCGTATTCACACTCAACCGCGCTACGCACCTCCAAAACGACACACTAAACACTCTCTCTCACATAGTGCGCTTATCCATGGATGTTGTACTAAGGAATGTGCAGCCTCTACTCCAGAATCTTGAAAAAAAAATTTATGAACCAATTCACTAAAACACATGTTCCAGGATTTCAAATTAAACAGCGAGCCGGAAATGAGTGGGAGATTGGGAAGAGCTGGCCTTGGCCCTCACCTCTGCGGCCGCAGCCCTGCTTCTCTGCCCGAAGTGGACTTTTAGGAACAGTGCCTAGTAGGGGAGGGCCCCTCGCTGTCTCTCCATCCCCTTGGGGGGCTAAAGCACATAAAGGGCTGAAGGGAAAGGGTTCCCTGCACAGGACCCCTCAGCACCCCTGTCTCTGCTCAGGCCCCCTGAGCAATGTGTGTGCATAAAGACAGCACCCCTGTCTCTCCCCGGCACCCCTCCTTCTCCCAGCCGCCTCCCCCAACTTACATAAACTCGGAGAGCGGCAGGCGGACAGAAGAGGCGCCATGCCTTAAATCTGACAGCATATAAAGGCAGAGAAGGCAACGGAGCAGTTTTTCTTTAAGACAGAAACTTCAAAATGCTGAAACGCTGGCCTCTCCTATCAACAGCTTTCAGGATGTCAACAGAAGCTGAATCCAGGAGATGTGGAACTGGATGTTCACTCTACAGTTCTTCCAAGTCTTCTTTCTTTTTGAACTTTTTCATGAGAAAAAGAAAAATTTATGTACTTCTGGATTTTAGAGGTATCTTGGTGAACACAGATGAAAAGTGGAAAAGAGGATAGTCTGTGATTTAAAACAAAAAGAGCCAGACACCCATGTTTGCCAGTAATTTCTAATTTCAAGTCTGAGAGGTGAACACACAAATAACTTTATTTTCCAGAACAGGACAAAGAAGCACCTACAGCCGTGGTTCCACTGGGATGTGGGAAATGCCTGACCTGAGAGGCAGACTTCAAAAATGTATCTTTGAAAGTATGAATAACATAAAATGTAAGATCTAATTTAAACAAATTAAGTCTCCAGGTAGATGATTCTATGGAGCATAGAGTTTCAAACTGGGCTGGAGAGTTACAGGTTTCTGACCAGTTTATCTCGGGGGCTGAGGGAGAGGTGCTGAAAACGCAGGTGTGACAGGCTGTTCTGTGCTTCGAGCATCACGAGGCCTAGCTCAGAACAAGGTGAATAAGGGTATTTCTCTCTTGTGACTCCAATGAGCCCACGTCCTGGGGCGGACGGTTCTGGGGCCAGTTGACTCCGCAGCTCAGTGACGTCACAGCGTTGTGGCATCTTCCCACCTGGCCGGTCCCTCAGCCTCACATCCTCACTGGGGTTCTTCAGAGGCCAGAAAAACCTTCCCCAGAGTCCTCAAGCTATACTCCCTTCAAAACTGTCTTCAGAATGGCCAATCCTAAATCACCCGCTGGCGAAAGCGAGGGAACCAGCGTGACACTGTCGTAGTCACACTACACACACACATCTGTGCAGAGAGGACTGATTGAGACGAACTGAGATCAGCCTCTGGGGCTGGGGGACAGGGTCGGCCTAATGAGATGGGCAGAGGGAGGTTCTTGAAAGGAAAATATCCCTTTGCCTCAGTGGACCTCCCCATCTCCAGTGTAACAGAGCAGCCCACATGTATGGTTTGTACACCAGGCTTCTACAGAAAATTCTTCTTCAACAAAGCACTCAGTGATTTTAAATGTTTTATTTTATTTGGAGGGAAGGGGGTAATTAGGTTTATTTGTTTATTTTAACGGAGGTACTGGGGATTGAACTCAGGACCTCGTGCATGCTAGACATGCACTTTGCCACTGAGCTATACCCTCCCCTCTAAAATGTTTTATTTTTTGAAACTGTGGTTTAGGCCAAGCTTCAAGGCAAGTACTATTTGATATCTTTCTAAAGAATTGCCATCCACTAAATCCATACCCCCATCCATGTGGCTACCCTGACTCTGAATGGGATTCTCTGCAACCAGCCACTTTCCAACTTCCGGTACCCCTCCCCGGAGCGCAGCTGGCTTGGCATCACAAGCCTTGCTGGCCAGGCCCTGGAGGATTAGCCTTCAGACTTCTCTGGCCAGGGCCGCCACCCTCTCCCTAGGCAGCAGGGCAGCCACATCCTTTTAACAGGCTGCAGCAGTTTCACACTTGTTGGGCAGAGAGCTGCTACTCCTCCCCCAGGACCCCTCCCACCTCCCCAGGACTAAGCAAGTAAAGGGGAGATGCCTGGCAGAGCAGGTGCCCCCAGCGCCCACTGCCCAGGTCAGAGCCCGTGTCCAGAGCCTCATCCTCACCCACCTGAGGCTGTAAGCTCTACCCCAGCTCCCCTACGCCACAGCCCCACCTCCACAACCCCAGCTCCTGGTCACTAAACAGCTCTGCACAGTTTCCCCTTTCCCAAGGCCTCAGAACCCTCATCTGCAAGAAGACAAGTTCCCACTCTCCAGGTGAGACAGCCTTCAGCGAGATCTCCAACTGGGTGGTCCACGACTGGGTGCTAACAGCCTCCGCGGGAGCCCAGCCCTGGTGTTCAGATGGTATCAGGCACTTGGGGTAGCTATTTCTCAGTCAGCTTCCCTCTTTATCCTGAGTCTCCCTAAGCCAAGATGCCTTATTTTCTCATGTACCTTATGGCATAATAAGCAAAAATAACATTTCACTACCAAGTGAAAACACTGAACAGCTTCAAGTGCATTCTTCCAGACAATTCTGTCTGTCTGTGCAGTGTCATACAGGTAGTTCTGTTTTCTTCTCTTTTAACTTTTTTTGTTTATTTGATTTATTAAAGTATTTAACTTACTAAATTATTTACTTAATTATTTTAAATGGAAAATTTTATTTATTTATTTATTTTTAAAATGGAGGTACCGGGAATTGAACCCAGGACCTTGTGAAAGTTAACCATGCTCCCCATCACCAAGCTATACCCACCCCACCCCACCCCACCTCTGGTAGTTCCCTGATTTGAACAGCATCCCTGGGAACTGTTACAAAGATAAAACAAACATATGGGTAGCCCTACCATAGAACCTGGCACAGACCCACTCAGTCAACATCCCCCTTGAAGAGAAATGATTTCATTACTGAAGTACAACTGATACATAACATTAGATTAGTTTCAGGTGTACAATATAATGTGTTGATACTTGTGTGTATTACAAAATGATCATCACAAAAGTTAACATCTGCCTATAATTTTTTCTATTAAAAATTCATTATCATAAACATCTTTCTCTCTCAAATATTTTACTATAACATTACCTACATGGATGTACTGTTCACCATATAGGTTGTTTCTAATTTTTTCCCAGCACAGAAAGATAAACATCTTTTTAAGGATATCTTTGTAAACTTAGCCTACTGTTTCTTTAAGAAGCAGTCTAACTTCTCTAAAGCACACACACACCTTGATATGTGCTGCTGACGGCCTACTCCACTCTGAAGAGTTTCTTTTACCCAGAACGCCTTTAATCCTCGCATAATCCTGTGACTGTGCTACAGGTACAATTACTGTCCCAATTTTACAGATGAGAAAACTGAGGCTCAAGATCACACAGCTGGTAAGTCACAGAGGCAGGGGCCTTACCCACATTAATTCTGGCTTCTCAAAAGCAACAATTTCTAAAAAACAGGATTCTCCCCTGGAGAAGGGAAAGGGTGCAGGGTGGAGCAGGGTCCCTGGATGTGCCACGGGGGCCACAACTAAAACGATGACAACCTCCTCAGTCTCACAGCAGGTGATACTGGAGCACTTACGCTTACTTACCTGTTTCTTACAAGCTCTGTGGTAAGAACTATTCACAATCCACACGTTTTAGAGCAGGGGAAACTGAGGCACAGAGAGCTCTGGCAACTTGCTAAGAAGTAGGATGTCAGCTCCCAACCCAGATGGTCTGGCTCCAAGCACACTTTTCAGCCACGGACCTACGACCCTACCACAAGGTTAGAAGTCACGCCCTGTCTCAGGTCATCCTTCCCACCTCCACGGGAGTTTCACATCTTATTTCATAGCTCTGCCCACAACCACCTCAGAAACCTGACAGGAAGGGGCCGAGCCTGGCTCAGTTCCTACCGTCTTGAGCCCCTCCTCACCAGCTGTCTCCTCCACTCCGCCCACCGGCCACCCTCCCACTCAGGATTCCTCTCATCCAGGACCCCTCCACACCCGCGAACTCCGCCCAGCTTCCTGTTCTGTTCTCCCTCCCCTAGCCCCAACCCAACATCCTATGAAGCCAAAGAGATAAGTAAAGAGAACCAAACCCTGGTGTACAGCACAATGTCCCAGAGATTGACACACTGTAATTGACTGCACTTCAATAAAAATTAATTAATTAAATAAAACCCCACACAAAAAAGAACCAAACTGAAAACCCAGCTCATAAGCACACATTATGTGTCGCCAGAGTCACACATTCCTTCTTAAAAACGTTATCTACAGCCCTTGAGAGCAGAGCCTGTGTTTATAACATCCTAGTTTAATCAGCGCTTACGAGTTTTCTAGTAACATGCAATGCCGGTTCCTATTACTGGAATATTGTCTTTTCATCACTGATCACAGCAGAATATTCATTTTCCCCAGGTCCAATCTGGTAACTCTGAGATACTTTCTGCATAACCTTGGGACTCAAACAATGACTTAAGCAAAGTTTTGTGCGTATTTGTTAACTGTAGAGATTCAAAATAGCCTTTGAAAATCTCTCCAACATGGAAAATGAAGTGATTTGGATGAGGATGAGTGAAAATACAAATTTTCAACAAGCTCTCACTATTTTCAATCCCAAGCGAACTGAAGAGAAAAATAATACTATGCATTTAATTATTAAGAATTACCTACAATCAGACCAATATGTTAACTGTAAGGCACCACCCTCATGGATGTTTTGATCAGCTCGCTGGAGCTAAATGATGTACCTTTAAAAAAACTGTTCTTTTAAATAATCTTTGGGTCAAAGTTTTCATAACTCAATACTGCATTTTGTTACATGGATTAACAACATTTCAATACATGTAAATAAATGGCACTTGCCCACCTTGTGTTTCTTGTTCTACTCATGTTAGAACAGAGGGAAACTAAAGAAAGAAATGAGCACAAGGGAGAACTTTCTAGTCCTTTTATGCCTGTAGACGTGAGAAATCCGAGTCCGGTGGTTTGATCCTGGGACTCATCTCAGCTCCACCACTTCTCAGCCGTGGAAGAACTGAGAGGCATGAGTCACCGCGGTCACAATGAAATGGCGAGATGGTCACCTTCTTTTGGGAGGGTCCCTGAATTAAATAAGCTGATACTTACAAAAACAACCAGAAATGTGAGACATTTGATAACTGTCAGTTGTCTACAGCCAGAATCCTGGTTTCACTGCCCTCATCTTCCAGCTGAGGTCGGCTCTACAAGGTCACACGGACCAGGTGACAATACACAGCCGTGTGTTCTATACTGGAAACTGTGTAGGAAAACCAGCATGCTTAGTTTTAAAAATTAATTTTAATTTAATATCCAAGTGAATTTTTTAGGCTACAAAAGGGATACATGCCCAGTATAATAAAAACTGTAGCATTTCCCTAGGCAACAGAAATAAAAGCAAAAATAAACAAACGGAACCTAATTAAATTTATAAGCTTTTTGCACAGCAAAGGAAACCATAAACAAAACAAAAAAGGCAACCCGCAGACAGGGAGAAAACATTTGCAAATGATGCGACTGACAAGGGCTTAACTTCCAGAAAATACAAACAGTTCATACAACTCAGTAACAAAAAAAAAACAAACAACTCATTCAAAAAATGGGCAGAAGAGCTAAACAGACATTCTCCAACGAAAACATGCAGATGGGCAACCAGCACATGAAAAGATGCTCAATATCGCTAATTATCGGAGAAATGCAAATCAAAACTACAATAAAGTAATCACCTCACACTGATCAGAATGGCCATTGTTAAAAAGCTCACAAATGATAAATGCTGGAGAGAATGTGGAGAAAGGAACCCCTCCTACAATGCTGATGGGAATGTAAACTGGTACCACCATTATGGAAAACAGTATGGAGTGTCCTTAAAAAACGAGGTAATCCCACTCCTGGGCATATATCCAGAGAAAACTCCAATTCGAAAAAATACATGCCCCCCAATGTTCATAGCAACAATAGCCAAGACATGGAAGCAACCTAAATGTTCACTGACTGGATAACAAAGTTGTGGTGTACATATATATACACATATACACACACACACATATACACACAATGGAATACTACTCAGCCATAAAAAAGAATGAAATAATGCCACTTGAAGCAACATGGATGGACCTAGAAAATATTACACTTAGTGAGGTAAGTTGGACAGAGAGACAAATATCATATGATGTCACTTATGTGTAAATTCTTTAAAAATGACGCAAATGAACTTATTTACAAAAGAGAAAGAGACGCAAAGACATAGAAAACAAATTTATGGCTACCAAAGGAAAAAGGTCAGAAGGGGAGGGATAAATTGAGTTTGGGATTAACAGATACACACTACTGTATACAGAATAAACAACAAGGTGCTATCATACAGCACAGGGAACTACATTCAATATACTGTATAACCGATAATAAAAAAAGAATATGAGTAAGAATATATATGTACGTATAACTGAATCACTATGCTGCATACCAGAAACTAATACAACACTGTACATCAACTATCCTTCAATAAAAAATAAAAATAAAATAAAAACGGTAGCAAGTAGAGTCAAGGTCAGGACTTGCCCGTATGGTGCTTTTGTACAAATCTGAATGAGAGGCCTCCTCCGGGGGGACACAGCTGCAAGGGCAGCAGGTTGGTGTGGCCACCCGTGTGCAGCGGCACAAAGTAAACCGATCAGGTCACCTACCCTTCCAGCCCTTCTCCCTGAAGGCCAGAACAGACTTACCGCTTCAGCACTTCAATTTCCATAAAAATTAAGCTAAATACTTATTTACTATAATAAGAAGTATGCTAAAGTCTCGTGCTCAGGATTCTGTTTTACAGGAGAAATAACATGTGCGAAAAGCCACCAAATATATGTAAAACTAGACATCATAGGATAAATGCCTCAAAAGTGGTAAGTTTAGAAAACCCACATACTCTAATAGTCTAAATAACTTCTGGATACTAAAAGCGTTTATTTGGGAAAACAGAAGAAACCTTAAAAAAAAAAAAAAAGTACTCTACAAAAAAGTAGTACTCCACGAAAGTACAGCTCTTCCTCAATATACCACAGGGTTATGTCCAGACAAACCCACCATACGCTGAAAGTATCGTTAAGTCAAAAATGCATTTCATACACCGAACCCACTGAACACCTAGCTTGGTGCAGCCTACCTTAAACATACTTCAGACACTTACGTTGGCCTACAGTTTGGGCAAAATCACCTAAAACAGAGCCAATAAAGTGTTGACTATCCCATGTCACTGACTAAATACCGTCCTGAAAGTGGAAAACAGAATGACTGTCAGTGTATATCGGTTGTTTGCTCGTGATCGCCTGGCTGACTGGGAGCTGCCGGTGCCCAGCACTACACGAGAGGATCAGATCACACACTGCTAGCCCGGGAAAAGACGCAAATTCCAAGTTCCACACACGACGTCTGCTGAGTGCGTATCGCTTTTGCACCATCGTGAAGTTGAACCTTTATAAAGTTGAACTATTCCATGTCGGAGACCACCTGTATTACTTAAAAGGCAATACAGAGAATAACTATATTAAATATATATGGAGGGTTTTCAGTATGTTTAAAAAATAATAAATGCACAAACCATACAAACTGGAAGAAAACGACTAATGTGACAAAATAAAGTTGTCCCGAAACAGACTTAAAGGAGTAAGAGTGATTTTTACTAACCATCTGAATGATTTTAGAGAGAGACAGAAAACTGACATGGTTCACTAAGAAAACAATACAGAAGACTGAGATTTAATTTCATATGATCAACACCTATAATTACCACCTACCTGATCAAAATCCCAAAGGGAAGGGGGCATAGAGAAAAAACACAGTCCAAACTCTCTAGATGTTTTTTCCCTCATCCCAGTATCCTATTCCACTTACCTCCCCCTTCTCTCCTTTTATTAGTTAATATCCCAGGTGTGCAGGTCTCCTGAAGCATCTCTCTCCTTCTCCAGTTTCCCTTTTTATCCCCAATTCAAAAGCAGAAATAAAAAGAAAATGTAAATAGCGTGCGTTTAAGTGAGAGACGGTCCTTAAACTCAGCAAGAGACCAGGTCACCTGGTATCTGAGCGTCCATGAACCCAGCTCCACATGCCACGAATATGTTTCTGAACTCTCCAAAACAGTGCCCACGACACATCTCTGAACTGCGTTTTGTCTTGGTTGTGCTTGTGTGCTTTGGTTTTCGGCTCATTTTTTCCATCTGGAATTCAGTTTCCAATGGGGAGCAACACGACTTTAATGGACCCTTACTGTATCCACGGTAACTTTAAGAAGCTTAGGCAATTGGGAAGTACCTTCCTCCCTTAATTATGGTCTAAATGTGGTCAATTAATGAAACCCCTTCCCAACTACCTAAACACACTTCCAAATTAAAACGAAACCTGAATTTACAACCCAGGTTAAATGGATTATAAGATTAAGGACTAGCGTGCAAGGGCTTTCTCCACCTCACTCTCACATTTCAACCTCAAATTACCCCAGCCCTCTAATGACCAGAGTCGTCACTGCGAAGGCGCCTAATTGCCCACGAATTACGCCAACGGTAACCAATTTCAAGATCACAGATCAGATTTTCCCCAAACATGAAATCTGCTAATTAAGTTACACGAAAGTCAAACTAACAGGCAATTTGGATGTGACATTTATCCTCAAAGTAGACGGAGAGATAAAGTATTAACATTCACAGTAACAGCAGCTATTCCTTCCGTGAGCGCTATTAACACACCCAGATCATGGCAGCTAAAGCACACGGAAGCAGAAGGAGACTCATTTTCGTGATTCGAGCATTTCCAGGAAGCAACAGAAGGATTCTCCCTCCAAACCAATAAACGGCTCTCAGGGATCGGCTGCAGCATGCGAGTCAACCCACGCCGCTTCATTTGCTGGGTTTAAACTGGAATAAAACCAGTTTCAGATACTTCCACACGCAGACCCAACACAACACACGCAGCCCGGCGGCAGCTTCAGTGGTTGTATTTTTCTGAATACGAATCAAAGGACTGTGGTTTGATTTCAAGGTTTTGCCTATTTGCTAAGCCTCAGTATATACTGAAATATTCTTCAATCTTCCCAGAAGGAAAAACAAAACAAACAAAAAAAAAACCCACAAAAAAATTTCTTGTCTCTAGCGCCCACAATTTTGTGTAAATAAAATAAAGAACTCCCTTGGATGTGCTCTTGCAGATACACAAAGACATAATTTAGAAATAAAACCCATTCCACCAAAAGGCCAGGTTCAATGAGTTGGTAAAGAAAACCCGTGGGGCCTGCTGCGGCCCCTGGAGTCCTGGAAATGCAGCTCAAAGAATGACAGTCCCAGCCAGTGGCTTCACAGGGCACCAGCTCAGTACCAAAGGTGTTTCCTAGGAGCCCCAGAGTTGGGGGAGGGCACAGGGAAAGGAGGTGAGGTGACCCTCAGGAGGGCTCAGGAGCGAGTCTCCATTTGTAGCAGCTTGCATTGTGTGCCCGATGATGACATGCTGTGGTCCTAACCCGCGGGACCTCAGAACGCGACCTTACTTGGAAACAGGGTGGTCGCAGACGTCATTAGTTGAGATCAGGCCTTATGGGGTAGGGTGGGCCCGTTCTAAGGAGACAGCCATGTGAAAACACGGAGACACACAAGGAGACCCGTGTGTGATGTCAGAGGCAGAGCCTGGAGGGATGCGGTTGCAAGCCAAGGATCTTGAAGGTCACTGGCAAGTCCGCAGAAGCTAAGGAGAGGCAAGGAGGGAGCCCCCTTACATGGTTCAGAAGGAGTGTGGCCCTGCCAACACCTCGCTTTCAGATTCCCAGCCCCCAGAACTGAGAGAGAATAAACTTGTGTTGTTTGAAGCAACCCAGTTTGCGGTACTTTGTTATGGCAGCCCCAGGAAACTAAGGCAGCACACCTGAACTTGGGCTTCTTCCTCCAGCCCTCCCCACTCTGGCCCCTTCAGCTGCCAACGGCTCCCACTGCACCACAAAGAGCGCAGGGAACCCCCAGCCTGTGCTTTGCCTGGGGGGGCCTCCCTCCCCCAAGGGGTCTCAGGACAGGCTCAGCCACCCAAGGCCCTGGTCTCAACCATGTCCCTTCCGTCCAGCCCTGCCCTGCCCCTGGGTACCATCCCTGCTCCTCCAGCCAGCATCCCAGCCGGGAGACGGGGTGGGGTGGGGGAATCGGGCTGGATGTGCAAGGTCCTGCGGTGTGGGTGGGGCCTGTGCTGCTTCTGCCCACCCCCCACTTTCTCACAGCATTTTTAGAACACTTCTTTCAGTTTTTACTTAAGTAATATGCTTCTCATGTCCTAGCAAGCCCCCTTACAGGCTCACACACTCTCTCTCACACACACACATACAGCCACGTGCCCACAGGGAGCTGGGCCAAGAAGCAGATCTGAGCACATACACACCGCCCAGTACTGTGAATGGCCACTCCCATCCCATAACTGAGACTTTCTGTTTTGGGGCCAAGGTTTTCTGCCAGATTCACTTCCCTTATAATGAATGGATTATCCCTGAGAAAGTTCCTCAGTTCTCTCTGGAAGCCGCCCTGGACTGCCTCACCCACCTGTTGACCAGGCCTGCCAGGGCCGGATGGACCTCAACCGGCGGGGGGTGAGGGACAGTCAGGCTCACCCTGGAACCTATTCCCAACCCCATAACCACGACAGAACTCTGTTAGGAAAACTGGGTCGGCTGGCTGAAGCCTGATCACCGAGAGGGACATGGGTATCTGGGTTTGCTAAAACCCCAGGTGGTGATGGGGGGCCGGTGCTGCAGGACAGCCAGGTCTCCCCACTCGCACCCACTGTTTCATCTGCAAGTCCACTTCTGCTTCAACCAAAAGCATATTTCAGAAAGTGCTTCCTTAGATGCCTTGGCCGGGACCTGTGGTTCTCGGCCCTGGGCTGCATCACAATCACTTGGAAGGCTTGTTCAAACAGCTCGCAGGCCCCACCCGGGAGCCTCTGATTCAGCAGGCCTGGGGTGGGGTCTGGGAACGGGCCCGACAGGTTCCCAGGCGCTGCTGATTCTGTCGGTTCCAGGACGAGACTTTGAGAAACGCTGCCTGGCTCTTCCCTTCCTTGCTGGGCACAAGTGACAGGGACTGCAATGACCCTCTCCCACCCAGCCCCTCCCCTACGGCAGCTCGGGGTGCACCATTCCCCGTGACTGACCCCAAGGCTGATCCCAGCGGTCCCACCACTCCCTAGGCTGGGGAGGGTGCAGGGTGAGTAGGTACAGACCCATTTTGACCTGTGAGGTGTAAAGGGAAGTTCGCCGAGGGGTGCCCCTGAGAAAGGCACAGGACCAAGGCTCTTGTAACCTGATCACGATGTTCACGTGGGAAGCCCTGCAAGGCCCGCAGGCCTCCCGCAAGCTGGGTGGCGGGGGCTGCTGGGCCGAACAGGGGCCCACAGCACAGACAGGTGGGAAGAGCCCGGCTGCCTGGCTGGGCTCACCTGCTCAGTAAACCAACCCAGCACCACCCTGCCTCCGGGCTTCTTGTTAAGTGACATAATACATTCTTTATTATTTGAGCTGGTTGAGTCAGGGCTCTCTGTTACTTGAAGCTGAAAATATCTAATCACAAAGTAAAGCCAGCTCACCGGATAGCACGTCCATCCGAGGACACAGGGCAACCTCTCGGCGGGCGCTGCAGTGGCAGGTGTTCCAAATTGTCACCCTAAAATCCCAGAGGTAAACTTTCCCAATGATTCCAAAAGCCATGCAGCTGACAGTGGAGGAACACTTAGAAATCGTGTGAAACTGAAGAAGCAAACCATCCAGCGCACAGTGAAGGGTTCTGAAGACCCGGCTCGGGGTCTGCCTTACAAGAGCCATGCTCACTTTTCCCAGGGGTTTGCTAGGAACCCCAGCTGCTAAAGCTTCCTAGAGAATTCACCTGCTTTCACACATCAATCTTAGACTTACCTTCCTT
Organism: Camelus ferus; assembly: GCF_009834535.1. Classification (NCBI taxonomy): domain Eukaryota; kingdom Metazoa; phylum Chordata; class Mammalia; order Artiodactyla; family Camelidae; genus Camelus; species Camelus ferus. The sequence continues at coordinate 109,451,727 of NC_045697.1, read as the reverse complement.
CTGTGGAGAGCAGGTATGGGGTATACCTAACTGGGAAAATGGTTTTCTAACCTACTTCACTATAGATACAAGGTGGACCAGTGGATCTGGGAAGAGGACACCCCAGCTGGCTGGCCTGTTCTGCCACCACGTAGCTCTGTGATCTTAAACTGCTTTGCCTTTAGCAACTTGTTCCTCAGCTACAAAACGGGAATACCAGTACATACATGCCGGTTTCCTAAGAAAAATGCACGTGTGAAAAGCACTCTATAAACCATAAAGTCCTAGGCAATGATTTAAATCCAACTCTGAATGTATTAACTGGATGAACATGGCCTGACTTTAAGAGATAAAGATTAATCATAATCCCAGCAGAATTACTTCACCAAAAATTCCTAATACGTGCATCTGCTGCAACTGTCAACTGGAACACTGTTGGACTGTTATTCAAACAGGACTTCACCTATTACCAATAACTGAGTGACAGTTACAGGAACCAACACCCGCAGGTAGGTCGCACAGCCCGGAAAGTCACCGTCATACAAGGCGGCGTCCACGTGACACAGTTGCTATGTACATTTCCACAGCGGTCACCTCGGGAGGCCACACGCTGCGTCTTCCCTTTCACAGAAGCTATTCTCTGGGCACTACCTTCAGATGCAGCAGTGGGCTCCTTTGGACATTCCACAGCTGACAAATCAGCTTTACTACTGGGGAAGTTTGGTTTTAGCTCAAGAGCCACATGCCATTCAGAGCCATGTTTGCTGGAACAAACTGGGTAGAAACAACAGGAACTGGAGTCGGGGTGTAAGGGGAAGCAGGTACGGCACTAAACCCAGGCTTCCCCACCTGGGCTAAGTATCCATATGGTAGAGGGAATAATGCCAGCAGGCAAATATGGCCATTTTCCTGAAACATACATTTTATTAAAAGATTTTGGGAGAAGGGAAAAAAAACAAGGAATCACCAGTGAGTAACTTTTAAATGACTGCAAATTCTCAATAAATGCTTTTTTTTTTTTTTGATTTCACAGAATTTTTATGCTCAGAGCACTTTTCAAAACTACATCCCCACTGTTATGCGGGGAAACACTAGGAAAGACTACAATAAGCACACAAGACTTCTTGCATCATTTATAAATTAGATGAAATGGCAAACCCTAAAACAATGGTTCCAAAAACATCTTTATTGAGCACGAAGTCTGTGAAATACTGGCCAAACTACCATAGTAATTACTTGGAAAGTGGCAATGTGGGGCGGGGGGGGGGGGGTGTCACTATCACTCTGGAGTCCTATTTCAGATGTGGAAGACTTTAACAACAAACTAATAATTTGATGACAATTTGTTTAAAACTAGATTAACAAGCTCCTAGGAGACCCCATTATCTTATTATTGGTGTTCCTAGACAGAGAACACTGCCCTGGGAAATTCTATTTCTCCTTTAAACCTGGAAATCCCAGACTCTGACACCTTCTTAAGGATAAGCAGCTTGGTGTCACAATATGTCTGGGACACCTTTACAGAACTAATCAATACTGCTGCCAATATACTGCGAGCCATCTCGAGTATCTTTATTTCTCACTGGCCCACCATGGCAAGGGGAGCAAACAGTAACCCAAAGAGCAATGCTTGCTGCATAAAGGCAGCCCAAAACTGGGGGGAAGGTTGTACAGCTCAGGGGTAGAGCACGTGCTTGGTGTGCACAAAGTCCTGGGTTCAGTCCCCTGGGCCTCTGTTGCGGGGGGGTGGGGGGTAGAAGCAGCGCCAAATGACCAAAATGTCAGCTCATCTCTTAAGACGTAAGTTGGGTTCCCAATGGCAAAACACCCAAGTATGTCTTGCTCAGAGCCATACCTTCACTCCTGTCTAAAATGAAGCTTCTCAAATCTTTTTTTTAATGCTTTTTAACCATGTGTAATTTCCATGGGGAATTCTTCCTGGGCTGTTGAATCTGCCTTGCTCTTTGCTTGGAACGCCCACCAGACTGCATGGATTCCAGTTACTCCACCATTAAATATTATGACAAGTAGTAATAAATAGTCAGGCCACTGAGCGGCAAGGGGAAGGAAGCCAATGAGGGTCAGACTTTCAGGGTTAGCTAAGCCACTTCCCCTAAAGGCACCCCTAGTCTAACGTCATGAACCCACAGGTCCTGATGCTAGACCGCCACATCTACGGAACACACCCAAGCTCTCCAGACTTCAATTCCACTTTTTTGTTTCAGTAATACCAACATTAATGAAGTGTTTTGCCTGTCCTTATTCTAAATTAACCCTTCAAAATATACCTGGAATTATTAAACTTGGTTCAAACATCCTTTTCAACATAAAGATACAAATTAGCACAACCCTCATCACTCCAGAGTGTGTAAAAATATATCTATCTATCTATCTATCTATCTCTGGTAGAAGTAAAAACTTCAATGAAAATCAGAATTAGGATTCTGATCCGATTATATTAATTTTCTAATTGATTTCATTTGAGGGCTACATCATTATAGAAGTGTCAAAAGCTCTGCTAAAAATTTCACAACCTAAGAAAACCCAAAAAGGAGTTCATGGCTTAACAAACTCAATACATACCAAGAACCCTGTTTAAAGCCTATATTCAAAGGACAACATCTAAATTATGAAGTTTATTACGGTCAAAGGGAAGTCACTTTATACTCTCATGACCACAAAGACCACGACTCAATCTGTTCACTCTACAACTTTCCTGAGACCATACAAACCTGTAGAAGGTACCACGGGGCACGAGGGAGAGAGCTCAGAACCCAGTCTCTTTAAAAACACACCGACTGCAATAACCCAATTTAAAAGCCACCAGCCCCTAATACTCATACCAGTACTGTGGTTTCAAGGGCAAACACAGTCTGTGCACTTGGATATGAAGAGCAGGTGAAGCACGACAAGCAATCAACGTCAAAGAAACGTTAAAAGTAGGAGGGGGGCACCCCTATACTCAGCTCCTCTCCAAGGGGTGAGGTAGTAGGTTAGATGCTGGGGAATCAGTGGACTGAGACGCGGACAGGTCCCCTGAGAAAGGCGACTGTACACAGAGGGGTACGCGCCTGGCTGGGAGAAGCCCACAATGCACATGGAGCAAGACGGATGGATCAGGGTGAGGGGTCTGCCAGGGGAGAGAAGAGTGTCTGGGCAGCAGAGAGGGAGAGAGGGAGAGAGAGAGGCTGTGAGAATGAGGGGAAGTGAGAAGCAGGGGGAGGAAGGCCGGTGAGCAGCACCTCCATCACAAAAGGCCTTTGTGCCGTGCACTTTATCCAGAAGGTAAGGGGGTCCACAAAAGGCTGCTTGTCAGAGGAATAACAGGCAAGGATGTATCTTTTTTTGGGGGGGGTAAATGGGTTTATTTACTTATTTATTTATTTTAATGGAGGTCCTGGGGATTGGACCCAGGACTTAGTGCATGCTAAGCATGCACTCTACCACTGAGCGAGACCCTCCCCCAAGGATGGACGTCTGAGATGCGTCACTTGGGTAGGAACGCGGAGAACAGGCTGTGGCAGCTGTAAAACCCAGGCAGGAGACCATCTGAAGAAGATGCTGCCAGACCTGGTGAGCCACTGGGGACGGGGAGTATGAGAGGAGGCGAGGGGCTTCCTGACTTCCAGCAAAGGAGTTCAAGGTCAGCTAGAGAGGAAGGGGCCACGCTGGAGGAGCAGCGTGGGGGAGGGGCTGCAGCAGACTGAGCCCAGAGCTGCATGCAGGACACACTGAGGCGAGCTCTGTAGGCAAGTGCACAGGTGAGGCCCCTGGGCAGCAGGTACCACTGAGTTCAAGTTCCTTCTCTCCATAAAAAGCCCAGAGAGCAGGCATGATCGCCCAGGGACATGACCGAGGGGAAGAGAGGGCATTCAGGATCAGGACGGAGTCTGGGGAGCCAACTTCAGGTTTAAGATGCATGATCCTATCAACAGGGAAGGAACTTGAGGGTTGTGCTAAAAACACAGTTTCCAATTTCTGAAGGAAAACAAAGAAAAGTGGAGAGGAGTTCTGTTCCCTGAGGGGCTCTGAGATCCCTTCATCGCCAAAAGGAAGCTTCCCTGAAGATTAAGTCGTTTTTGTCTGCAATTACATCTTTCAGTACGCTGCTGAAAGGTTAATGAGATTTCCTTCGTGTTCTGACTCTTCTGATGGCCTCTAACGGCTGTAAACGGTTTCAGGAGAACACATGTTGCTGCTGCTTCCAACCAGATAAAAGCACATTTTTTCAGAAAGGGGCCTTCCACAGCAACTTAGCTAGCCCCAGCCAGTCAGTATTTGTGATTTAACATGATCATTTCAAAAGTTGACATAATATACTATTCATACTTGGCCAATGCTGAAACTTTTCACCTTCTAACAAATACACTCCACAAAGGCGTATGGGAGAGCTGGACCTGCTTCCCGGAGAGCAGTCGATTCTCGCTCCCCTCCGCTCTCCCCCTGAATTCACAGCAGCACTCTTTCTTTCTCAGCGGAGGAACAGATGACTGTGGATATCCGAGAACACCCCAGAGAAAAAGGGGGATTGGACCAGAGAGAGGGAAGACATTTTTCAAATATTGCTTCTTTGGCTTTCAACCAAGAACAATTAAATAGCATGCACGGAAGATGAAGTCAAGATAATATAAACAAAATCTTCAATGAGGCCAATGACCCTAAAAGCTTTCCCGAACTTTGAGATTACAGGCAAGCAGCTCTGGTGCCCTGCGCCGGCTCCCCAGTCAGCAGTGGTCTGGTTCTGGTCCCACCATGGGCAGCCTGGGAGTGAAACACAGAGCCCCCTTCACGGTCTAGACTCTCCAGCGACATGTCAGTGCCGCCTACACTTTCCCCGGGACGTCCTGAGACTCTCTTTTATGGTCAGATTGCTCTCTTGAATCCAAGTCAGGAGCCGCTCTCCTATATGGGTTCTCTCAGAGACCCGCTCATTTTGTGGGATTCACACATGCTGGTTCTACTGAAGTCAAGTTCATTTTTCCTTTTTTTTTTTCTTTCCTTTCTTTTTCTTTTCTTTTTTTCTTTTTCTTTTTATCACTCCCCAAGAGGTGCAATTTTCCAGTTTCCAATTTAACCCTTCCCACCTGCTTCAAGTTCATCTTAATCTCACTAAAGTTAGCGCAGCAGGGGAGTGATTAAAATGACAATCCGAAAAGCATTTGAAAAACGTGTGAAGAGATACCAACAACTTCATAAATCAAGTTAAGGGAAAATGGCATGAAAAGAGCAGGGCAAACCTAGGACTGATCACAGCCCAGAGTAGAAAATGAATACCCGCGCCATAAATAAATGACTGAGTAAATCGATGGATGGGAGAGAAGAGACAAATCTCCCACACAGAAGAATTCTAAATAATTCATGGAGGTGGAGTGTAATTCCACTTAATGACTCGCCTCTGAAGAAAGAGGTTTAAGAAAAAAGTCACTTTACAGTGGAAAGAGCTGACCAGCAGCACCTCCACCAGGTGGCCAAGGTCAATGTCAAGTGCTAAGTCACGCTGACAGCGGTACCCTTGACTAGGATGGGAATGTTCCTCCTCCCCAAAGCCCATAAACTCAACCAGACAGTAACAGAAAAGAACAAATCTGACTCCACATTAGAGCCGTTCCTTTGGCTTTAACCCTGTGCTCTGTTTCCTAGGCTTAGTTCTGCTGGCTCTGAACCTTCTGCAGAAAGTTGCCTACAGCCTGAAATATACAGGAGAGCCCATTCTCAAGACTCTGACCTTTAAGGGCATAACACCTTCGCATTCGTATAGAGATAACAAGTTGCAGAATAGGAAAAGTTTGTTTTGTTGGAGGTTTTACAGGGACACCATGATCTGACCCACGTGGACAGCTGCAAGAACAAAGGATTCCAAGAACAAAGGATTCCTACACCAGGAAGTCTGCAACAACCAAGCACACCCCCTCCCCTTTTTAGGAAAAAAAGAGCCTGAATTCAGATTTGGGGAAGATCGTTCTCCAGGACGGTAGTCGGCCATCTTCTAGGTTGGCGGGTTTTCCAAATAAAGTCATTATTCCTTGCCCCAACACTTTGTCTACCGAGTTACTGGCCTGTCGTGCAGCAAGCAGAACGACTTTGGACTCGGTAACAGAAGCATGAGGAAAAACCTCAGACCACTCCACATGGATGGACACTTTACAAAACACCTGACCAGAACTTCAAAACAGCCAAGGTTTCGAAAGTCAGGGACGTCTGACTGTCACAACCCAGAGGATCTTAAGATGTGACAACTAAAAGGAATATGATGTCCTGGGTAGGACCCTGGGACAGAGAACATTAGGGGGAAACCAGGAAAATCCAGATAAAGAATGGAGTTTCGTTCATGGTAAAGAACCCGTGCTGGTTTCTCAGCTGTGACAAATGTACCCCAGTAACATAAGACGCTGACATTAGGGTAAACTCTCTGCACGATCTTTACAGCTTTTCCATGTATCCTAAAAGCAAAAGGTTTAATTTAAAAGTCACAAGAGATTATATGAGTTTTGAAAGTATTAAAACTTTCATCTTCTTAAAAAAATCCCTTCTGTGCAGTAGAAGGTAAATAAATAGTAAGAACTCTGGTGATTACTTTACCCATCAAAGGACATCAGATTTAGAATTCACAGAGAGAACACAAGAAGCTACGGAAATGGACACGAAGGTGTTCTAGAAGGTTTTCAACATCCAACCTGCATCATGAACTTGCTGTCACACAAGAGGAAAAAAAATCTCAACTGAAAACAAACAAACAAAAAAACCCAAAAGCAACCAAGAGGCTTGGAAGTCCAGCTAAAAGGAAAGCAACTAGGGATAAAACACAGCAAAATGCTGGAATAGTTGATTCTGAGAAGATTAAAACATATAAATCAGGGCTGACCAAACTGTGAATCATGATTAAGGAGTTTTGAAATCAACTCAGCCGTAGCAACTAGCATTTTTTGAATGAAATAAAAAAGTTCCCTGGACAGATGGTCATGATGGTTACAAACAATGTGAATTTATTTAATACCACAGAACTCTACACTTAAAAACAAATGAACTACTTATTATTTATAACTTAGATGACTGATTTCTTGAATATGCATAAGCATATTTGACTGTCCTTTAATATTAGATTACTGCATTCTGTTGATTCTTATTTTGTGGTTGGCTTTACTCCTTTGATAACTATATAAATTTAAAAAGCCAAAGCTCTAATCTGTTCTTAGAAACAATGTACATACATATAAACTAAAAAAAAAATGCAGTACACTGTATATATGTATTTACATGCAACATAATGTATATGTGTGCAAACTGTAATCATTCTACCTATTAAAACTGAAAAAGGAAAAAAAAATACACACATAAAAACAAACAAAACAAGTTCCATGGACAGATGGTCGTGATGGTTGCACAATGTGAATTTACCTAATATACAGAACTCTACACTTAAAAATGGCTAAAATGGTAAATATATGTATTTTGCCACAGTAAAAAAAAATGAAATAGAAAACAGAGGACACCACAGGTAGCAAAAGTAAGCACTATTTTATACATAAATAAATAAGCATACAGGGACATATTCACACATCCACACAGGTTGCCTTTGGGTGCGCAAGCAATGGTGATGTAAAATGTATCTTTTACTGTGAGTCACTGTCAAAAGGCTTGAAAGCCATTGTCTCAATCTCCCTCACTCCCACACCTTCACTCTGATAATCTGTGTCAAATCAGCAACAAGGATAAAATCCGACTTAATACCTTTACCTGTGACGAGAAGTTGGTGAAAAGAAACTGGTTCTCATTCATAAGAAAGAGGAGAACTACACCTGGAAAAGAGGAAAACCAGGGCCAAGGCACACACACAAGGCCCCCGGAGCCCAGCCCGGGCATTCCCACTCCACACTCACCTCCCCTGCCCACCTGCCCACCTGCCCCCTCCCCGGGACGTGTTCCATCAAGCCTGAGATTCCGAGAAGACAGCCAAGCGGGCTGATCTCCTTCCCACTAGATCCTCTCCCATCACAGTCATCCTCTCCCCAGATGCTGAACTGGAATTCCAGAAGCCCTCCACGGTTTTCCTCTCTCCCTCTCCACGACCAAGTCAACAGAAATTCATCTCAGACCCCTCCTCGTACTTCCGTCCCCACCACCGCCAGCCCAGCCGGAACCACCACCAGCACTTCTCAGTGTTTCTTGCTTCCAGACCCTCAAACAAGACTGTGACAAACTCTGAACGCTGCCCCATATAGTTAAGTGACCCCAGTATTTAAGGTGTTACACTCCGCGTTTAAATGTTTGCAAAGAATGTAATTTCTAGTGTACTATAAATATCAGCGTTTTTCATAAAACTCACACTTTTTCAAATATATTCAAAGGACTCTAAATACCACTGCAATGACATCTGTCATCATCCATTTTTGAAAATATACAGAGAGGCTTTTTTTCCTCTCTTGCTGAAAAGTCCCACAAAGAATTTGAAAGTAATATATATTTACATTCAAAGCCTTATTCAACAAAACTGTAAATTGAGATTTCCTGTGACCACAGGGTCGAGACCTTAAATTTTTTTTCTTCTGAATTATTGATGTGATTTTGATTAGCACACAACTAATCAAACCAACAAGTTTCACAAATTTAGACAGGTAACTGAACATACAAATTCACATTTTATTAAAAATGCATCCTTTAATGAGATGGATGGACCTGTCTTTCCCCCAATTGGTTCATGTCAATATTACTGCTAGAATGAGACAGCAGTGATCAGCACCAAGTTCATCTTACCGTCCTTGGTTTTTTTTTGTCTGTTTGGTTTGAACATAAGCACTGGAAAAGCTTGTTCACACAAGTACATGTGATTCAGGAAGCAGCTTTGTATAGCACTGGCCCTAGATTCTCTAAACTCCCTCAGCACTTGATCCAAAAATCAATTTATCTATCATTGAAAAGAACTTTTGATGGTCTAATAACTGCCAATTTGATCGGGTCCGCCTTCAATTTTACAGAGAGATTTGAAAACCACCAGAGTACAAATCAATCTGTCATCCAATCAGAGTTAAACTGCTTTCTCCTAACCAATATTTCACACTGTCCCTTCGCCCAAGATGAAGCACACAGCAGGATCAGGGCTGGGTAAGAAGTATGCCCTTCTTTGGCAAAGTGGAGATGTGAGATTGCAAAAGAAGACGTGGAAAAGGACAACTTGCAACCTACAGACAGATTAGTTTCAGGAGAATATACAAATGTTGGGGATTAAAAGCTGATCCTCTGAAAGTTATCCCCATGCCCAGGTACCACTTAGTATCTTCATGTACCCCCAAGGGACCAGATATCCCAGTTTGACAACTAACCAAGACTGTCCCATGGCCAAAGCAGTCTCTTAAAAATTTAATTTTCATCTTTTGATTTGCTAGCCCCTGCTTTAAATCTTTTGACAACTCACCCCACACTTAAAAAACATTAAAAAAAAATAATAATAATAAAACCCAACCTCCTTACTGTAGCCTCATCTCACTATCCTACAAAACCACATTACCTGCCCCAAGTTCCTGGATTGCTGCCAGGGCTTCCTACCACAGGGCCTTTGCACCTGTCATTCCCTCCACCTGCTGAATGGCTGCTCCCACACATCCTCCAGGCTTCAGCTGTCACCTCTGACCACCTGACCACCCTATCCACCTCATTACTCTCTACTACAGAAATCTAATTCTTGATAGTTCTTATTATAAGCATACTTTTTTTTTTTTTAACAATAATGTCTGACTTCTCTATTACACACAAACAGGTCTTGGTCAATGTTTTAAGTCCAGCACCCAGCACCATGCCTGATGCTCCATAGATGTTTGTAAACAAGAAGGAAGGTGTAAGCACGCCATGGAGAAGTGAAGTTGGTGTGGGAGGAGGGGGTACTTTAACAGCTTTCTGTGCAACCTTATTTTAAACAAAGTCATATTAATTATTAGAGAGTACAGACACCCCAATGCCAAAGACAAAGGTACATCACAGATAATATTAGATATACAAGCACAGACATAGGCCAAGACTTCAGATAGCATCCTAGCAGGCAAGGAAACTCAGCATATATTTGCTCCCACTTTTTTCCTTACCTTTGCTCTTGAGAATGGTCCTCCATATCCTCTTCAGAATCACCCTATTGAGAAAGAACATGCTTTAACAGTTGTTTCAAAGGAACATGAAATCTCCAAAACAACAAAACAAATAAAAAACTGTTCTTCAACTCTCACAGGGGTGACGACCCCAATGTTCACAGCAGCACGATTTACAACAGCCAAGACATGGAAACAACCCAAATGTCCATCAACAGATGACTGGATAGAGAAGTTGTGGTGTATTTATACAATGGAATACTAATCAGCCATAAAACAGAATAAAATAATGCCATTTGCAGTGACATGGATGCACCTGGAGATTGTCATCCTAAATGAAGTAAGACTGAAAGAGAAAGAAAAATACCATATGTCACTCATATGTGGAATCTTAAAAAAAAAAGACACAAACGAACTTATTTATAAAACAGAAACAGACTCACAGAGAACAAACTTATGGTTACCAGGGGGTAAAGGAGGTGGGAAAAGATAAATTGGGAATTTGAAATTTACAGATACTAATGTATATAAAATAGATAAACAACAAGGTCCTACTGTATAGCACAGGGAACTATATTCAACAACTTGTAATAAGCTATAATGAAAAAGAATATGAAAATGAACAGATGTATGTATATGTATGACTGAAACACTATGCTGTGCACCAGAAATTGACACACTGTAAACTGGCTATATGTCAATTAAAAGAAGAATGCAAATACAATTTTTAAAAAATCTCACAGACATTCAATAAATATTTATTGGAAAAAAGAATGACATTAGAATGACACCACTAAAAGCCATAAATTGCCAAGTGATCTCTTAGATAGTCATTGTAAGTAAACATTCTACCTATTAAAATCACAGCCAAAACATAATCTCAAAATTCGACAAAACTCCTCTCTCCACAAGCCTTTCTTTGATGTTTAAGTTTAATCACACGAGATAAAATTTAATGATAATTCAAATCCCCCAATATCAAAAATGCACTGTTTAGCTCAGACTCCTCCAAATGAACCAATGGTATATTTTGACACCAACGTAAAAAGGCTGATAACATTATACATGGCATACATATCATACTCGAAAGGACTTTCAACATCTTCTCCAAGACTGCCAGGGCCAAAATGGGACCAAAAATCACATACCGGGAGGGGAAAAGGAAAGGTGCTTGCAATAGAAACGGAAGGGCAGATCCAGTTAAACGCTTCACTGCTGTCTGCCTGGAAGATGCGCTGGTGACAGAAGAGTCTTCCCCAAGCTCAGTGGCTTCGGGAGTACCGACCCTTTCCGTTCCTCCAGCTTCTCTTGGTCACACTGCCCTCTTCCTCCCCATCACTGCCAGTCCTCCTGGGCCCAGACCCCTCTCCACTAATGCCCTCCAAATGCTGACCTACGCTGGCAACCATCAGACCAAACCCCAGCCTCCGGCCCCAACTACTCAATCACACATGCAGATACTCAACAAAAGCCTATCCTCCCACAAGAGCCAAGGCTCGGGTGGCTCTGGTCAGCACAGCACTGAGCCGTGCCCAGCACATGCCAGGGACTCCACAGTCCGTGTCAGATGAATTCGTTTACAGCTCCAGCCCTACTGCCAGAACCTCCAGGATATACGCACTTTGTGTCCCCAGAGACAATTATGACCCATACCAGACTTCTCAAAGACAGGGATCCCTGCCAAGGGCCTCCTTCTGTTCAGGATGCCATCATACTCCTTGACCCCTGGGCAAACCTTAAGGTCATCTTACACTGGTCTCCTTTATCTCCAAGCATGAGGACTTACCCACTCATCGGAAATAAAGTTCAGACTGTCCTCCATCCTGTCTGCCAGCAAATTAGACCAAGCCTTCAGTAGCCCAGGCCTGCATTACCACCACAGACGGGCTTGTCACTCTGTTTAAGACGGCTGCCTCTCAAGGACAGGGAGAAAAGGGAACCCTCATGCACTATTGGTGGGATGGTAAACTGGTACAGCCACTATGGAGAACAGTATAGGGGTTTCTCAGAAAACTAAAAGCAGAACTACCATATGATCCAGCAATTCCACTCTTGGGTATATATCAAGAAAAAATGAAAACACTAATTTGAAAAGATACATGCACCCCAATGTTCACAGCAGTACAATTTACAATAGCCAAGACATGGAAGCAGCTTAAGTGTCCATCAACAGATGAATGGATAAAGAAGATGAGGAATATATATTTAAATGTTTATGTATGTACGTGTGTGTGCGTACACATACACACAATGGAATATAACTCAGCCATTAAAAATGATGAAATTTTGCCATTTACAACAATATGGATAGACTTGGAGGTTATGCTTGGTGAAATAAGCTAGAGAAAGACAAATACCATATGATGATATCATTTATATGTGGCATCTAAAAAAAAAGACAAACTAGTAAATATAACAAAAAAAGAAAGATTCACGGATACAGAGAACAAACTAGAAGTTACCAATGAGAAGAGGGAAGACAGGGGTAGGGGACTAAGAGATACAAACTACTATGTATAAGATAAATAAGCTACAAGGATGTATTATTGCACAGCACAGGGAATCTAGCCAATATTTCATAATAATTATAAATGGAGTATAAGCTTCAAAAATTATGATCACTATGTTATACACCTGAAATATATGTATATTGCACATCAATTATATCTCAATTAAAAATTGTTTTTAAAAAGAATGCTGCCTTCAACCCATCCTGTGTGTCAACGAGGAACCAACCTTCCTCAACATCAGTCATTACTTCCCACCTGCATAGTATGGACCCAGGAGTCAAGATCATCGTGTTAATCTCTGCTCAAGAACCTACCATGGCTGCCTAACCGCTAGTCAGGTACACTCCAAGCTCCTGAACCTGGACTTGAGCAACTGTCACTTGAACTTGACACACTGATCCCAATCTCTACAACCACACTTCAGCAGACAGGCTGGCTCCCATTCAAAACCTCAGCATACACACCCACGTGAGGTTCCAGGCCAATGCAAGTCTCTAAGCGGCCCCGCTCTCCCAGGAGCCTTAACAGACCCACCAACACACACAGCTCCTCTCTCCCCTCAGTGTCTACATTTCAGCACTTGAACACGGCCTTATCTCCCCAACACCACCAAGCTCTCAAAGGTCAGAAACCAAACCCTGTAACTTCTCCCCACTCCCTCTTGACAGTGCCTCAGGGCCCTTGCATGAGCTATTCTAATTCTCTCGCTGCTTTCAGGGGTTGGCTCAAATATTAAAAACAGGCCCTCTCAAAGAGATCTGCCTTGACCTCTTAAATTAAAATCAAAACTCGTATCAACCGAGTCTTCCTCCAGTCTGCTACCACACAGTCCTGATGCCCTTGTAACAGACTATGTAACTCACAACTGGGTCTAGTTCCTATTTATTATCTACATGCCTCCACTGAACTGCCAGCTCCACGAGGGCAGTGGAGTTTCTTTTTTGGTTCCCCGTGACAGCCTCAGAGCCTGAAACAGTGCTTGGCCCTCAGTACATGTTCATGAATGTCTGCGGGGCTAAGTAGAGTCCAGCTGTTTAAATACTAGTGGATATCACCTCACATCTGTCAGACAGCTCTCATGAAACAGACAAAGAGTTAACAAAGGCTGGTGAGGATGTGGAGAAAAGGGAGACCTCGAGCACTGTTGCTGGGATTGCAAGCTGGTGCAGCCCCTGTGGAAAACAGTATGGAAGTTCTTCAAAAATTTAAAAATAGAACTACCATATGCTCCAGCAATCCCACTTCTGGGTATTTATCCAAAGAAAACTAAAACACTAATTTGAAAAGATATACACACACCTATGTTCACCGCAGCACTATTTACAGTAGCCAAGACACAGAAGCAACCTAAGTGTCCATTAGCAGATGGCTGGATAAAGAAGATATGGTGTGTATATATATATATATATATATATATATATATATATAATGGAATATTATTCAGCCACGAAAAAGAATGAAATCTTGCTATTTGGGACAACATGAATGGATCTCAAAAGCATTATGTTAAGTGAAATAAGTCAGACAGAGAAAGGCAAATTCTGTATGATCTCACTTTTTTATGGAATCTTAATAAAAAATAAACCACCAAGCTCAGAGATACAGAGAACAGATTAGTGGTTGCCAGAAACAGGGGGTGGGGGTGGGTAGAAGAGATGAAAGGCATCAAAAGGCACAAGCTTCCATGTATAAAATAAGTCATGGGGTGAAATGTACAGCATGATGTACATGATTATAGGTAATAATACTCTATTGCATATTTGAAGGTTACTAAGAGAGAAAATCTTAAAAGTTCTCATCGCAAGACAAAAAAAATTTTTTTGTAACTTTGTATGGTGATGGACATTAACTAGACTTATTGCGGTGATCATTTTGCAATCTCTCCAAATACAGAATCACCTGAAATTAATATAACATGTTAATTATACCTCAATAAAACTTATTCAATAAAAATAAAATTTAAAAATACCAGTAGATGGAACTATTCTTTTTAACTTCGTAAAGCAAATTTTTCTAACTCAAAACAGAACATGAAATTATTTCTCTGAGACACAGGAACTTTATTCACCACAATACCACTGTCATGGTCAGACTCCTAAAACTCAGACAATACAGAAGCTTAGGCTCTGGACACCTCCTGGGTTCAAACCCCACCACTGCCATTCCCTTATCACCTTGGGCAAGTCATTTACCTACTGGGTGCCTCCATTTCCTTATCTGAAATCAGCTCACAACACGTCATACTTTTTAGTGTATTAACATGAGTTAATACTTATAAAGCGCTTCAACAATGCCAATGGTATTCAACCCCTGTTAGTTTTTTTTTTTTTTAATGTTAACAGTGGAAGGTGATTCAACCAATAAGAAGTCTCTATGACAAAAAGATTTCCAAACACGAGTCAGTGCTTCCTGGACTGGCGCAAGATGCTGTTACGTAACTCAGTACCTGAGCCACTTGGGTGCCATTTCCTGTTTCACTTTCTACCAGTTTCCGTTATCTTCACTCTCAGGCTTAAGGGACTAAAATAAACAAGATGTGGGACTTGTAAAGGCAGAAACTTTCTTATTCGTCACTGGCCTGCAGGGCCTATCTGGGCCAGGCCCATGTCAGGTGTTTGCCAGATGGACCAACAAGGCCAGGAGAGCCCCGAGCCTCCCCATCCCAAACCAGACCAACGTGCTCTCAGCAGGCGACAGCTGCTCCCACTCAGCACCAAGGTCCGTGTCCCAGACCCAGCCAGGGGCCTCAGGAGTGAATGGATTAAATGAACAAATTCTACACTGCCCTTCTTGCTGCTAGACCTGATACCAAAATGTGATTATTAGAGGGGAGGGTCTAGCTCAGCGGTAGATCGCGTGCTTAGCACGCATGGGGTCCTTGGTTCAATCCCCAGTACGTCCATTAGAAAAATAAATAAATAAATCTAATTACGGCCCCCAACCAAAAACAAAACAAAACAAAAGTGTGGTTATTAACCAATAATAGGAACTCAACCCCTAAGACATTCCACCTGCCATCTTCAGGAGTGACTAACTCATACACAGGGGAACTGGACAAGACTCTGACCACTGCCTCTCCACTAGGAAGAATGCATGCGCTAACCCCAGAATGCCTACTGTATGCCCAACATCGTGGCCACAACAGGGAACCCAAACACTCTTAAAGGGATACCAGTTAGGGCAACAAGGCATATGCAAAACAAAGAAAACATCCAGACACTCAAGAAAGTCCAGGAGGGAAGAGGAACAGTGACGGTAACAGTGGCACTGGCAAGCTGGGAGTCAGGAAGGACCGGTCCTGGACGAACCATGGGGCAGGAGCATCTGTGCTTTCATTCAGCAGGGAACCGCTGGATCTGCCTGGCCAAGGTGCAGGCTGGAGGGAGCAGCCCAGAGGACTGACCGGAGCTGCAGACAAGGTCAGAGTGCAAAAGGCCCCGAGGGCCAGAGCCAAGTCGAGTGGGTCACAGGGAATCACAGAAGGTTCTGATCCTGAAGTGGAGTCAGAAGGTGCACCAGGGGGAGGGTATAGCTCAAGTGGTAGAGTGCGTGCTTCCTATGCAAGGGGTCCTGGGTTCAATCCTCAGCACCTCCTCTAAAAATAAATAAATAATAAACCTAATTACCTCCCCACTCACTCCTAAAAAAAAAAAAAGGGCAGAAGGCGCACAAAGCAGTATCTTGCACAGACACAATTACTTCTTGACAATGAGCTGATGAAAACATTTGTTTGGTTTCTGTAGTATCACCACTTTGGGGTCAGGGCAGTGAAGTAGAGTCAGAGGAGAGGGAAAAATTCTGTAAATCTAAAAATAAAATCACATTTTTTTTCCTTCCTTCTTCTTATTATCACCATTGATAGAGCTTTTAATGTTCCTAGACCAAAATATTTTACCACATCAAAGAGTATATAACAAAAAGATGTGAATAACGTAACTTACCTATGCAATTATTGGGCACAAAATAGTATTGAGCTGTTTGCACTGGTTCAGGCCCTTCAAAGCAGGAAAGCTGTTCCGTGCTCTCCAATGACCAAATCCAGGGGTCAGTTGAGATACTGCCAAAGTAATAGGTGACCTATACTAAGTGCTAAGTTCCAGGTACTTAATCCTCACAAAATCCTCTGAGACCAGCACTGCTATTCACCCCATTTTGCAGATGAAGAAACCAAGGACAGGAGGTGAAAAGGGATGGAGCGATGAGTCAAATCCTGGAGGCCTGGCCAGAGGGATTTATAAGCCTGGCAGTTTATAAGTATTCAATTGTAATATTTGATTTTACTAGTAACGCATTTTTCAAGTTCTTGATTACTTCAGAGAGACTCACTAGAAAAAAGAACAAGGACAAGGAAAAAAAAAGAAAAAAAAGGCCCAATCTACAGAAAACATTTTCAAAATAGGTAACTGTATAAATAATTAGTGGTGGCAAATGTCAGTACTCAACGTTTTAATGCCACACCTTCTGATGCTCCTACGTCACCTATCACTGACAAATCTTAGTTTCCAAAGCCATCTTTAAGTCTTCCTGAAAGGAAGCCAACTTACAAATTAATTAAGGAGAAAACCCTCAAATTTAAATAACACCTATAAATGTTCTCTTTTTAACAGACTCTGTGATACACATGAGGGAACTTTCTCTGAAAAAAAATTCAAAATACTTTGAAAAGAATTCCCTAAAAATAACTGTCTTCAGAAAACACACACATACACATGTGCAGTTTAGAGAGAAATATATATGCAGTTCAGATAGATAAATAGACAGACCCATATATATCTTCACCCCCAACCAGGTAAAACAGTCCCCAAAAATATGCATCTAGACAGAAATGAAATATTTAGAAAATTACTTTGAATACCAGTTTCACTTTCAATATAGCTTTGATTAAAATAGCTATAAATGCTTCTGTAACAAGTAGTCCAGAAAGACGGCTTCCAAATGCTATTTTTTCCCCAAAACAAACTGCATTATACATATAAACAAAACCAGAAATTAAGAATTGTATAAAATAACTTTGGAGCCTATAAATAAAATCATTAATCACATCAGAGGCTCTGACATGTCCACCTCTGAGCACAGCGACTGATTTCAACTACCGCTGTAACAAATGAAAGTCTCTAATCTCCTTTCCTTTCTGTCTGAGTTGGCTTCTAAGACTAACCAGTAAGAGGTAGAGGCCACAACTGAGTAAAAATGCAAATATGTATAGATATACACCAGTGCTTCTCAACCCGGGCAATCCTGCTCCCCAGGGACATCTGGCAATGTCTGGAGACATTTTTAGCTGTCACTACTTCGGGGGTGGGGGAGGGAGTGCCACTGGTATCTAGCGGGTAGAGGCAGAGATGCCCTAACTGCTCAGCAGCCTACAGTGCCCAGGACAGTCCCCCACAATAAGCAGTTCTCCAGTCACTAACGCCTCTGCTGAAAACTCTGACACACACAAACACTACTACACTGTATTTCTTTAAAAGTGAATGTGTCAAATGTTAAGTGTGGTTCTCGCAGCAGGAACTGCATGATTTCTATTCCGTTCTTTTTATCTTTCTATATTCTATATATCTGCTAACTACAATCAGGAAAAAAATCCACTTAAGAATAAACTTTGAGAAGGACAAACTATTTGCTTCCCATCCTGATGGGGCTTTTTCTCCAAGGACTGGTCCCATTCAGCCCGCTGGCCTTCAGGGAAGGTCCAGGAAATTTTTCCTCTAAAAATCACCTCTCTACCTTGAAGCTGTTATTCATTAGCCCGGTTAAAAGGAATATTCCAAATATCTCAAAACCAGCACTCTAAACGCTTCACACAGGAGGGAGAACGCTGAAATGTAAAAGTGCACTCCAGTCAAGTTACAGCTAGATATCCTGTTTTCTGAACAGGCACAAGAGACAACATAGAATTAAGTGCTGCCACCAATGTGGGAAGTAATGAACATCTGAAAAATCACGGCACACAAGCTGAATATTTCCTTGTAATTCAAAATACTCTCCCCACCAAAAAAAAAACCCATGCATTTGAGGTTACTACTGCTGCTGCTGAAAAACAGCCAACATGATATTTCAATGTGCACATCTGCAGTCAATGAGAATCTCTCCTAAAAGTTAAACCTGAAACACGACAGCTTTGCAGTCCTGTATCTGTGGCAGCAGTGAACCCTGTATGATGCCAGATGCCTAACAAATTGTTAGCAATGATTTTTCCACATGCAATCATTATATCCTATAGGGGGGGAAAAACCCCAAAACCTGAAATTCAGGTTCTTAACAGGAGGGTGTATTCTAACACGAATTAAAGGTACTTGGAAAAAATCCAAGATTACAATCCTTTAGGTCACATCTCCATCCCAAAGCTACTTAACGCTAATGGTGAGTACCATTCACTAACATTTCTTAAATCAATATTCTATATTGTGCCTGTGGTCCTCAGGCACACAGCACGGCTCACGCAGAGACCAGGGCACGGGTCCCTCGCCCACCCCGGCCCACAGGCGGCCGCGGGGCCCGCCCTTCCCCTCGGCACCGCCGCCGCTGGCCGCAGCCCTGCTGAGGTGGCCTGGGCTCCCACCTCCTGAACTTGGGGCGGGCGTGACTCACGGCCTGTCACATGGCGCGGGAGGAGGCCGGGCAGGCCACCGCTGCCAGGTGTTAAGGCTCGGCCGACCGTTTATTTGCCTTGCAAAGTGGCCCGAGCGCCGGTGCCGCCGCGGGGCCGGCGGCCTCCGGGCCTCTGCTCGCTCGCAAGCCCGCAGCCGCCCTGTCACCTGGTCGTCCTCACCTGAGTGGGCAGCAGGAGTTCCCCTTCTTCTGCCTGCCACAGCTCCACCACGTTCGGCAAAGGCTCAACCGCTGCAAGAACACCGAAAAACACACCGCGCTTTTAATGCACGGAAAAGAAACGCTTCCTGTTTCCCGATCGTCCCCCCAAGCACCCGCCTCACCAAAACAAGCCTCCCTTTCCTTCTCGAAGTGGAGGCCACCCGAGGAGGGAGGCGAGAATCAGAACACAATGGACGGGGTGCAAGCCGGCGGCCCCTCGGAAGGAGAGGAGAGGGCGTGCGGACTCCGGGGCTCTCGTACTGGTGGGGGAAAGAGAGGGGAAGCCACTCCGCGGGACCCCGCGCTCCGCATCCCGCGGCAGCCGGGGCGGGCGTGTGCGGGATGCGACCCAGGCAGCCAGGCTCGCGGAACAAAGCTGCAGGAAGCCGGGCCGCGGCGGGGCCCCAGCGCGCGCCACACAAAGCGGGGGCTGCGCCCGGGGCGCCCGGGGCCCGCGCACAAAGGCTCCGGGGCGTGCGCGGCTAGCGGTCCGCGCGGCGGTCCCCAAGCCCCGCGACTTCCCAGCTTTCGGGTGTCGGGGGGGTGAGGGACGCGGCAGGGTACACCGCGGTTAGCAGAGGTTATCAGCACGGAATTGCAATCGCTTTCCTTCCTTCTTCGGCCCCTTTCCCGTTCCCCTCCTCGCCTTCTGATAGATTTCAGCAGTTCCCCAAAAGAAAGGGAAGGGGGGGCGGGGTGAAGAGGGAAGCCAGCGAAGCGGCGCCAGGCTGACCTTGTCCCTGAGCCCCTCCCGGGCGACAGCAGGGCAGGAGGACCTGGAAGACGCCCAGCAGGAGGTTCACGGCCGCGGCGGTGCGGCAGTAGCAGCCCGGCTGCGGGCGTCGGAGCCCCGCCATGCTGCTGCTCGCGCTCCTCTCGGGTGCTCGCCGAGCTCGCCGCTCGCTCGCTGGCGCCCGAGCCGCCTCGCCCCGGACCCGCCCC
Source organism: Camelus ferus (assembly GCF_009834535.1). NCBI lineage: Eukaryota > Metazoa > Chordata > Mammalia > Artiodactyla > Camelidae > Camelus > Camelus ferus. The sequence continues at coordinate 109,431,410 of NC_045697.1, read as the reverse complement.
CGCGCCGCCCGCCCCGCCCAGCCCCGCCCCGCCCCGCGCCGCGCCGCCCCGCCCCCGCCCCGCCCTGCGCGCCGCCCGCTCCGCGCGTGTGCGCCACAGATAGGGAGGGACGGAGCGCGGCGGGGCGCGGGGAACGTGGACAATGCGCACTCCGCGGCCGCCGCCCCGCCCGATGCGGAGCACATGGCTGCGGGCCCGCCCCGCAGCGCTCTGCCGCTGCCTTCCCGAAGCTGCGGGGCCCGGGCGCGCTCTGCGACGGTGACAGGGGCGCTCAGAGGTGGCGGGAGGGGCTCCCGGGCCGCTGTCGCCAAGAACTTTGGGGGTGGTTTCCGCTTTGTTCTGGCACACGGGCCACAAGCGGGTTATTGCCCACGCGGCGGGGGCGGCGGTGGGTGGTGGGAGTGAGGAGTCGCCTGGCGAGAGGCCCTAGATAGGACATTAGTGGAAATAATGCAGTGGTTGTCAGGAAAGGCGAGTGCAGCCACATGGCTACTGCCAGTTTTGCAGCGAGGATATCCGGTGGCTGCAAAGTCTGTAATTTAGAATAAAAAGAGCTCTCCCAAGACCCGGAGGCTGACCTCATCGCCGCGTGGCGGTGGGACGCCCGGCACCCTCCATGGAACCGGTCCAGGTTGTGACAGGTGGGGAATCCTCTTACTAGGGGATTTGTCGCTTTAAAGACCCTGCACCTACTCCCCTTTGGATGCCTATTACAAAATTTAGCCAGCCTCTTCTGAAACCTAGTTGGAGTTGAGGACGTGATCAGTTGTCTGTCTCTAATATTAACAGAGTAATATACGTGGTACTTAGAAATGTGTTTTCTAGCCCCATTTTTTGATGCCTGTACCCAAAATGTATGACTAAGATCCGAGGTCTCTTTTAAGTTGATATCATGCCTTGCCAGAGGTATAGCTAGCAAGGGTTTATTCTGAAATCTATTTGCACAATCTGGAAGTATTGTCAGTCTTAAGATATTTTTCGTTAATTTGCTACTTCCAGAGTAACTTGTATGAAATTCAGAGAATATGAACAGTATAGAATAGAGAAGGGGAGTGCCCAGGGCACACCTGTCTGCTTACGTTGATCCTCTAGTTAATTGCTTCTAGTGCCTTAAAGTCTAGACAATGGAAAAGCAGTGGTTGGATAGCAGGACAGATGCGGAGAAGGACTAAATCAATTATGGATCCTCTCCCTCCCCAGGACGTAATATAGTACTGTGAACTCAGTCTCACGCAGTCTGTGCGTAACTCTAAGCAAGGTTAAATAGTCTAATTGCTCAGCCAGAACTCAACATTTAAGAAGATTAGCATAAATATAAGCCCTCGATGTGGGAAAAAAAAAGTCACTTTGCATTATCCAACTCAAATACCTCCAGTATTCTCTGTCCTTTGCCTTTTTTCTCTGTTGCCTGCCAGCATTACCTTTCCTTTGCAAGGCTCTCCAGTCCTAACCCAACTCGGCCCTTTTTTCTCTTCATTTCACTTCTTTAAATTCGTATTTGCCCCTAGGACTCTGAAGGTCTTTCTTCTACTGTGTTAAGGGGGCCTCTTATAACAAGAATACTTACTTGCACAGCCCACTAGGCAGTAACTGCTCCTTCAAAGTTAATTTTTACATGAAAATTCCCTCATTGGCCTATTTATTTACAACATGTATTTTTAAGTCCTATTACAACTATGTTACTCGGAAAGGAAAGCAAGCAAACATTGACAGCATAGCAGGTTTTGTTAAACAGATTTGATAAAAAGTCGCAGTACAAAACTTTTTGTTCTTACTGATTTTTAAGCTATTTTACTTTTTACTCAAAGTCTTCCAAACACTAACCAGTATCACAGAATCAATGGAAATGGGTTAAAAGATAGAGGAAAATTGCTACGGATCATACATAAATGAAGCTCTACTTTGTTCTTCTACTGAAGCTTTTTAAAGACCAGCTTAAGTTTTCGAGCTGTGGTCTTGTGGACTTTACAAAGTTGGTAATGCTATTTGACTGTTGTTCAAAAAGCCAAAAGCGTGTCTCTGCAGTGCCATGGGTTTGGAGAGGGACACAGGATTACACAGCTGTCTCCTTAGATAAATCCAACCTACTTAGCCTTCTCTGGAGGTATTTTTCATGCTGACTCACGAACAACAGGAAAGTTATGGCCCATTAAGTAGCATCCATGTTTTGAAGTAAACTTGTTCTCCAGAGAAGACTCCTGTGTCATTGGTGCTGTATTTCCATTATTCCCCTGTGGATAATAGATATTCTGTTAGAGCTGGAAAAACTTTTGTCTATTAAATAATAGTCTAAATGCCTCATTTTACAGAAGAAAATGAAGCCTGGAAAGGATGAGAAATATCCAAGTTGTGTAGTGGCAGAGTTATGGAGACGTATGTATGAAATAATATTACCCGGAAAAAAATTAATGTAAACGTGAACTAACTCGATATGCAAGTTATATGCAGAAGAGTAAAGCGTGGAAGAGACACTAAGGAGATATTTTACTGGAGTATATCAATTTTTAAAAAATTTTTGAAGGGTAATTGGGTTTATTTATTTATTCATTAATTTTTTTTTAATGGAGGTACTGGAGCTTAAACCCAGGACCTCATGCATGCTAGGCACACACTCAACCACTGAGCTATACCCTCCCCTCCCTGGAGTATATGCATTTTAAATTAGATCCGTATAAGTTTAAATGATCTTTTGTAAAATCACACCTAAAATTGACAAATCTATACTTATTTTAAACGTGCCAGATGTTGACCATGCTTTTGACTTACTTTACTCTTGTTCTTCTTTTCTTAATTAGTACAGATGAAAACCAAGCAAGTTTATAAATGTGAGTTATATCTCAACACAGCCTACATAAAACTGACGGGGTGGTGGCAAGCCCAAATCACTTACCTCTGATCCAGAGAAGATTCAACACAGCAGGTCACAAGGTGGTTGTGAAGACTCTGAGATTACGGATGGTAAAGCACCTAGTATAGGGACTGAGTAAATGCTAGTAACGGTATTACCATGAGTTTGCGTCGTGGGAATGTGCCAGAATGCCATGAATATGGTGGGGTTTTTTCTTATTCTTTTTTTTTTTAACATTCTTTTTTATTGACGTATAGTCCGTTTATGATGTCTCAATTTCTGATGTACAGCATCACGCTGAATGTAGTAAATTTGATACGGACGTCATATTACCTATTCCTGTCTTATCTCTTATCACTCAGACATGCTGGAAATGGGAGTGACTGAGGACAGTGCACATGAAACAGCTGTTTTCTAGCTCATCTATGCATACATTTCGGGCCTCACCCCAATGGAGACAACAAAACTCATCAAATCTCCATCACCATCATTGCTGGGATGCAAGCGTCATCCTTGGCTGGGAGGAGATCCTCAGAGGGAGGGTTCTTGAGCATGGCAGAAACCTAGGGATTATGGGCAGGTCCTCTTGAGATGCAGACTGCCCCCTTGACTCAAAGGGACTCTTCTTTAACTTTCTTCTGTTTCATCTCATCTCAGGAAGCCTCAGTCATGTGCATCAGATAAGTGTTCTCGCCTTTCTTTCTCAAACAACTCTGTTGTGTTAAACAATTGTCCTTTTCTTCTCTGGGACCATCAGACAGTTTAGGGGGAGAGGCAGTATTCATAGCTAAAAATAGTCATCTTATTATGTTGTACACCAGAAATTGAGACAACATTGTAAACTGACTATACTTCAATTAAAAAAAAGAAAGAAACAGTCATTTTTCTCCACTTTTTTTAAACTCATAAAACTACAACAAAAAGGGTAAATTTGACTGCATATAAATTTAGTTGATTAAATTCAAATTTTTAAATTAGATCACTTTTTTAAAAATTAAAGACAGTTTTTTAAACATGATCATTCTTATTTATCTCATCTGGCATGATAACATGAGATCTCCTTCTTAACAGATGAAGAGTTCAGTACAGTATTGTTATCTACAGGCACCATGTTGCACATGGTTTCCAAAGCTTATTCATCTTGCATAGCTGAAATGTATATATATTGATTGGCAACTCCCCCATTTGTCCCTCCTCCTAGCCTCTGATAACAACTGTCTGTCTCTCTTTTTTTTAAATTGTATTATTTAATCTTACATACTTTTGGGGGGGGTAGGTAATTAGGTTTATTTATTTATTTTTTAAATGGAGGCACTGGGGATTGAACCCAGGACCTCGTGCATGCTGAGCACACACTACCAATGAGCTATACCCTTCCTCCTACCATTCTCTTCTTTGCTTCTACGAGACTGACTATTTTACATACCTTGTATAGTGTAATCAGGCAATATTTATCCTTCTATGACCAGTTTATTTCACTTAGCAAATGTCCTCAAGTTTCATCCATGTTGTTGCAAATGGTAGGATTTCCTTCTTTTTCTGTTGAAGTGCATATGTACAATATGTCTTTCTAGCTTATTTTATACCCAATAGTTTGTACCTCTTATTTCCCTCCTCCCTCCCCTCTCCCCATTGGTACCCACTAGTTTGTTCTCTATATCTGTGAGCCTGTTTCTTTTTTGTCATATTCACTGGTTTGTTGTATTTTTCAGTTTCCACATATAAGTGCTATCATACACTATTTGTAGAGACAAAAAATTTAAAGAGAGTCTAGCATGTGATTTACACAGGATGCCTTGAGTGTGGTCCTGCTACATGTTTAATGATGATTAAATGAATGTTACATGAATGGAGAAAAAAAAAAGTCACCTTCCCAGCCTCCTTTGCAACTTGCTTGCTATTTGGTCTACTTCTGGTCCATGTGATGCAAACAGACTTGTACTGGCATGGCTTCAAGGAAAGCTATTTTCCTAATGAAGAGGAATAGACTCAGCTAGGACAAGAGTTTTGCTCCGTGTTCTTCTTCCTGCTGGAATATAAGATGTGATGTACAGAGGTTTGGCAGCCATCAGACAAGCCTGAGGAAGAAAAGTACCTGTTGAGGATGGTGGATTGGAAAGGCAGAAGTCTGCATCCTAGAAGAATTAGGAAATGCTAGTTTCCCTTTCAACATCTTGTTTTGTAAGCAAAAGTAATCCCTTCTTACTGTGGTCAAGTTTTCTGTTACTCATAGCTAGAAACAATCCCAAGAGAGAGAAGGGAAAAAACCAACACAAAAGTGGAAGTAAACAATAATCATTAACAATAACCAATCTCAAAGATATTAACAGAATGCTCATATAACAAGAGGAACTAGCAAAGTAATACTCGGTTTATTTTACAAGTGCAAATTCAAAGCACTTTCGTGCATTGTTTTATATCAAATTTGCACAATAAATAAAAGCAACAAAAGTAAATACAGACTAGACAGCTGCAGAGAAACAGTGCTTATCTCTTAATAAACTAGTTTATTCTCCAAGGGAGAGTCTACTGTCACCAGAACCATCACTGCAAGTCTGTTTGAGTGGTGTACAGCTATGACTACCACCTGTGAGATTTTCTCTACCTCCTCAATCTGCTTTGCAGCCGCTTCTCCTATACCCAGCCTTTGAAAGTAAGAGGATCCCACGGCTTGGTCCTGGATACCCTCTCTCTCTCTCTGGGCAAACTCATCCAGCCCTATGTCTTTAAATGTCTATAAGCCAGTGAGTCCCAAGTTATAATTTTAGCCCTACCCTGAAGTTCCACGATCATCTATCCAACTGCCCACTTGCCATCTCTACTTGAATGGCTAATAAGCATCTCAAACCTAGCATGTCCAAAACTCTTGAGTCCACCTACCCAAACCTGGTACAGCCCCACCCTTCCTAACTTCCAGTCCTTGGCAACACCATCGACCCAGTGGTTCAAGCCAAAAGCCCAAGGAGTCATATTTAATTCCTCTTTCCTTTCCACCCTTTAGATCTCTCCGCAAGTCCTGTGGTCCTCACCTCCAGAATAGTTCCCGTACCTCTCCTTTCTTTCCGGACTGCTACCTGGACGGATGTGAGCGCCCCATCCCTCTCGTAGACTCCTACGACTGCCCTCTACCGGTCTCTCTGCTTCAGCTCTCACCACTTGTATCTCTGCTGTGCAATGGCCAAACTGATCTTAACACAGAATTCTTATTAGGTGTAAAACACTTCATTGGTTTCCCATACAATTAGAATGAAACCCCGACTCCTAGCCTTGTCCTACAAGGAACTGTGACATCTGGCCCTACTCCCCTTTCTGGCCTCATCTACCGTCTTCCCCTTGATAAGTGCTCTTCAGCCCGGGGACCTTTGTGTCCTCCAAGCTCATTGGGCTTGACCCCCATTGAGGGGCCTTACTTGGCCTTATTTTACATGTTAGAAACTGAGACTGGAAGGGTCAATTGTTCATCTGGAGTTAGAATTCGGACTCTAATTTTACCGCACTATACTGTCTCTAAAGATAAGAAACAAGAACTCACTTGGAAACTTCCATTGGTCTTCATGTTTTAATACTACTTATTTTAGGATGCTTGTAGGCAGGTTGGAATAGTCTATGACAACCCAGCTCTAGCCGTTAAGAAGAAGTTACTATTGCACATATCCCTACAGAGCATAAACCTCTTATACACTTTCCAGGCGATAAACTAAGGTCAATATGAAATCCACTAAAATCCATCATTTTTCTTCTGAGCCTCCGCGCTTTGGGACAGACAGATCTTTTCCCTCTGCTGACACTTGAACATACTAGCTTATAGTCTATGTCAGCAAGTTGTTTGTGAAAATCTCAAAAATAGTGACTGCCTTAAGTTAGTTGTTTGTACTTGTTATTAAAATGTTCTACTTGGGGATCCAAAATGTAAACCAAAGAGTGGAATTTATTTTTCTCTTCCTTGTTGTTGGAAAAGTTAAAGAAGTATATTTCATTCAGAAGGTTGGCGGGAATCGCAATTCTGTAAATTGAGTCAATTTCTTGGTAGATGATCTTGGAAAAACTGTTTTTTTAAGGTCCTTTAAAGTGGGGACCCATGAAACAAGACGTCTGGGAAGCAGTAACAGGAAGTAGTTTTTCAGCTCCATTCAACAGTCTGAAGTGATCCATTGTAAGCTTCCGCTTCTAGAAATAATGATAATCTTCATAGAGTTCTCACGTCATGTCAAATCCTACCCTAAGGGCCTTGCTTATATTAAGTCATTTAATCCTTCCAGCAAGCCTATGGGGTGTAGGTACTATTATTATCCTATTCTACAGATGGAGAAGTTGATGCACAGATAGAGGAAGTATGACTGCCCAAGGTCATAAACCAATAAGGTGCAGAGCTGAAATTCAAACCCAGGCTGGCTGTCTCCAAAATCCACATTCTTCATCACCAGAGCAATACCACCCTTAGACCCTTATGTGAATGGGCAGTGATGTAATGGCGATCACTAGAAATGTAGGCAAAGCACAAGGGAATTGGGGACACTGAATGAAGGCCATCATGGCACTAAGAAAACTAACAAATTGCTTTTAAGAGGATGTCAAGCTGGTATAACTAACTCCAGGTCACTGAATGGGTCATGGTTCCAGAAAGAATGGCATGCTTAGTTTTGGAAATGGGTCTGTCTGGGTTAGGTAACCCTAATGTAGGGTTATGAATATGAATTAAGACATGTGAACCCATGTTGCTGTCGGACCTCCCCAAACTAATACCCTCCATCGAGTCCCATAACTAGATCCGATCCAAAAGTTGCATAGCAACAATTCTTATCTGACTTGCCCGTCTGAACAATCTAACTGCAATTTTGGAAAATGGGTTTCACAACCTTGAACAAGGCATTCCACCTCCTGGGCCTTTTTTCTTGCCTAGAAACTAAAGCCCTAAAGTAATCTGACCTCTAAAGTCCTTTCCACGTCTAACGTTGAATGATTTTCTGGCCAGACCTGATGGCTTGGCAGCTGGAAGCCTGAACTGTTTTTATTCATCATTTCTTACAATTCCAAAGTCCACTGAGTAAAACAACTTCACGGCTTCCTGAATCTGCGTGCTTTCGGATTACAATCGTGTTAAGTTTGGCACTTAAAGTTCAAATAAAAAGCTGCCAGGTCAGCAGTAGAGAGCCAGATGTCCCAGTTCCCAGGTGATAAGGGAGGAGGGTTCTGTTTTTTCTGTGGCTCAGCCAGGACTGCCAGGCTCTGGCCACTGGCTAAGCTACAGTCCGTGGAACCTGGTGTCCTGTCTGTGGGGCCTGGGCAAGTCACCTAACCTCTCTGTGCCTTAGTTTCTCATCTGTAAGATGGAGATGGTAATGGTCTACCTCATCAGCTGTGGCAGAAAAATGAGTCCAGAGACACAAGCCCCTAGAGGAGTGGCTGGCCCATGTTGCTTTGTTGCGATTGTTTCCTGTATTAAGGTAAACAAAATGAGACCTTGAAGGTCAACCCAAAGAGTCTGTGGGACCACAGCAACAGGAAACCTCCGGTGATGGCCCGGAAAATGCTTCTGCGGGTCAACCTTAATGCCAGGCCGTGTGAACCCATTGCCCTGGTGCTGTGAAAATGCTCCACTTCAGTGCATCCATCGAGACTCGTGTTTCAATTCCAGGCACACAGGGCAGTAGAGGGCTTCTATTTTCCCTTCAACTGCAAATAAAACTGCCCACCAGTTGGAAAAGGAGCATCTTGAGTAAGACCCGATCTGGGTGATCAAACACAACACGCTCACAGGGGACAGTAACTGCATCATGCGAAACTCAGCCTTCCCGACACCTGGGTCTAGAAAGAAGCTGCAGACACGTGATCGGGGTGGGCGTTCGGTGCGGGGGTGGGAGGGGGGCGGTCCCACCGCGCGCGGAACTTGTTCCCTGCATCTCGCATCCCTGCGGCACCCTGGCCGCCTGGGCGGCGAGCGCAGGAGAGCAGGCCCTAGAAACCAGACAGGAGGCAAACAGAGGCCGGGAACACAACCTGAGCCAGTCGGCCGCCAGCGAGAACCTGGCAGGGGGAGCAGGAACAGGAGCAGCGCTGAGGCCTGAGGAGCCCGGGCCCGCGGGAGGCCAAGGGGCAGAATCACAAACAGCGGGGTGTGGACCTCGCGCAGCGGTCGCCGCTGCTGCTGCAGCCAAGGGGCTGCAAGGAAGGCCTCCAGCATCAGCCAGTAGCTCTTCGGAGCCGTCTGGATTCCCGGAAAGTAGGGAGAGGCGCATGGTGGGGTAAGAAATCCGTCTAGCTCTAGGGTGACAGATTCGGTCCCAGCTGGCTGTGCCCCTGGCTCCTCCCCGGGCCCTGTTTCCTCTGTGAGCATCTTCAGCCCGGAGCTGCTGCGAGTAAACGACTGGCAGAGCTGAAGATCCGTAAATTGGTTAGCAGTCTTCGGCAATCACTTGTGTGTGAGGAGAGAAGAATCTAGACTAAAGCAGTAATAGCAACTTTGCTAAACAGCAATCAGGAGATGCCCCTCCCGCACCGCCCCCCCCCCCCCGCCCCCGCCAGTGTGTAGGCAAATTCTTTTGTCAACCGGATAGATCTGAAGAAATTACCCCTACCCACTCCCCTTAGAAATTATTTTTGCTCTCTGTTAAAGATCACTTCAGTCCTGAAAATGTTTATTGCTTTAGGTCAGCCTTACTTAGATTAAGGAAACTCTGCAGTATCATTTCATGATGATTAAGATGACATAATGACAACAGCCAAAAAGCGAATCATAATAAAACCCAGGGGTGGGAAAGATTCCAAGAAGCCCACTCTTATCAATGCCACAGACAGGACGGGTTGGTACTTCTTCTGGAAGGTGGCCTGATTACAGAATTAGAGACATAGAAATGGCCAGATCTTTTGACACAATAATATTCTTGGAAATTTATTTTGAAAAAAATCATTTTAAATGAGAGATACTTTGCAAGCTACTTATGGCAATGTTATTTGTAGTAGCTCTAAACTGGAAACACCCCAAAGAAATCCAGGAACACAGAAATGGCAAAGATAATTAGGTTAGATTCACTGAAAAACTACTCAGTACAGTGACATATATATGTATATGGTTTTTAAAATACTGCACAGAGGAAAAGGTACATACACATGAGGTGGGAGTGAAACGGATGTCCAGGCAACAAAATTGGGCAAGGGTGGGGACAGTGTTTAATTCAGGCAGAACGTGGGGTTCATGAAGGAAGAGGGGAGGTCAGGTCCACTTGGAAGGGTGTAAGTGCTGGGATCCGCACAGATGAGGCGTGTAGATTTCAACACAAACCAAGACCTGAAAAACTCAGGAGTCATAAACAACTGGAAGATTGTAGGAGAGAAGGTGGGTGAGGGGTGAAGTCAGTAACCTCCGTGGGCAAAGGGATCAGTGGCTGGGACTTCTCTCTGCCCCTCTGATGGGCAGATAATCAAAATCAGCTCTGAAGCCGGAGGCCAGTATGCGGGTTGGTGGCTTGGAGGGAGCAGGGCTCTGAACAGGAAATGGCTAAGACGGTCTTTCTAGTTGTCAAAGGAAGTTGATGTAATGAAGACAAGACTCTGGGAAAATGTGGCTCAATTATTAAGCCCGAACAGTTCAGATCACCCCTGAAAAACAAGCCCAGGTGGTATCTTAAAAAGGTAAGAGGTTGAGAGAATTAGATGAAATAACGTGTGTGTACACCTGAAACTAACACTGTAAATCAACTACATTTCAATTAAAAAAAATTTTTTTAAATATGTGTAGACACTCTGCCAACTGAGAAGTGCTTTATAAATACTTGCTCTGAAGACCAGGGCTTTAGTCTATGAAAAAGACTGCAAAGTTAGCCAGTAGGTACATTAATCCTAAATCAATAGATGACTTTATATATAAATTCTTCCAGCTCTAGTTCTGAACAAGTAATGATAAAATCATATGCTTGTATCTTAGCCATTTAAACAGATTGACTCTTTTCAAGGGATTTCTGGTGATCTGTAAGCTAGCCATAATTAAACTGATCACATGAATTAGTGAAATAGCCCCAAACACCAGATCAACCATAATTGGTTCAATGATTTTTGAATTCTGAATATTTTAAATCACACGAACACTCATTCATTCATTCATTCATTCATTCAGATCAGCCTGGAGAGGCACGGTGCGTCTGTATAAGCAGGGTAAAGTAAGGCAATAGAAAGTTACGGAACACTATAGACTTTAACAAAAGAGAAATACGAAAGTAGGGCTACATTATACAGATTGTCCTTTCTGCTGATCTCAGTGAATAAATAACTGACATTTTTGCAAAGAACAATATTTGATCTTTCTTGCTTGAGCTTAAAATTTGGCTTCACCAAGCCCGCTGAATTATGCTCACTGCGTGCACTTAACACGCACTTACACGTTCCCTTAATGTTTGACTTACCAGGGCCAAGAGTCAGCTTCTACCTCATGCCTCAGAGATATCAGGTTTCAACTCTCGATGTCTGAATCTAAACACCTTCCCCCAACCCACCCACCCCCTGTGCCTTATAAAAATGAAAACTTTCTTTTGATTTTCTCCTTGTGACCACTGGGGTCTAGGGCTATTTTCTTTCTCTACTGTTGTTAAACATCACTGGTATCATTAATCCCAGTTGGATGAAGGTATACGGTGGCAATTCCAGCTGAGAAAGGTAATCATTACTTTTTGTTTTCATATTCTTTTTCATTAAAGGCTATTACAAGATATTGAATATATTCCCCTGGGCCATACAGAAGAAATTTATTTTTTAAATCTATTTTTATATATAGTGGCTAAAATTTGCAAGTCTCAAACTCCCAAATTTCTCCCTTCCCACCCCCTTTCCCCCAGTAACCATAAGATTAAGGTAGTCATCTTGACTTGATACCAGTTTATCCTTGTGATGAAAGTGCCATTTCATTTTTGATGGCTGTAATTTAGCATTTATCCCTGGCGCTGGATTTTGTGTTGCCTTTATAAACACACACACACACACGCACATGCACACGCATACGCACACGCACAAAGAGCCTAGTTCTTTTCAGGCAATTCTCCAGCTGTGAGTTTAGCAAGCCTTCCTGCTAATGGGGAGACGGACAGAATTACAGCTCCAAACATTCCCCTGCCACTGATCCAGAACATGTGTTATCATATCACACTGTAAATTGATTCCAAATCCCTGCCAACAGGGCACAGTCTGCATTCCAAATACCTGAGGCCTTGGGACAGTGAATTGTAAAGTAAGTAAGCTGTGCTTCCACCTTTAATTTGGTATAAGCATGAATAAGTTTGCTACACACAGTTGATTCCTAGAATATGTTGGGGGGTTTTTTCTGAAAACATAGAACAGCCCACAGAATCTCTACACCTTAGTGACAATAGACTTTATTTTGAAGATCCCCAGTCCCTTCAATTGTTAATGTCACTTCCAATCTCTTGGCGAAAGGTGCTTAACAGGAAATAGGGCAAGACGGAGGGGAGCGCACATTTAAGATAATAAAGTGCCTCTCTTTCAACTGATGAGAGACGTAAACAGTCTGACTGTGATGGTCTCCTGGGAGGAGAGGTCTAGGATTTCAAGTGGTATATAAACAGTTGCAGAATCTCTGCAATTACTTTGGAAATGAACTCCTGGCGCGGATGGCAATGTACAGAAGAAACATCTATTTTCAGTCCCATGCGTTTCCATGTGGATAACCTGAGCTGCTGTCAATTTACTCCTTATTCGGAATAATTGTATAGATTAGCGAACAACTATCACTAAAACTTCTCTTTATTTTTGTGACTTTTGAGGACTGACGAGTGGGAGCTGGGAAAAGAGACAGTAAGTGTCCCTTGACTGGCATTGGGAACATCTTGAGGATAAGCAGGGAGGTTGGTTGAATCTCCTCGGAAGCCTGGGGCCCCAGCTCGGTTACCACGGCAATACGGTTCCACCCAACAATTTCACGAGACAAGGTCTCCGTTGCTTCATCACTCTGGAACATTAGCCCCTCCCACTCTTCTTTGATCCAACTCTTTCTCATTAGATCCTAAGAAAGAGCCGCATACGCACACATAGGAGCAGGGACTAAATACTTTCTGACAAGTGGATTAATGCCAGAGGGCAAACTGCCAGACAGGCTCCTCAAACTTTATAGAAGAGGGTTCCGCGTATTTTTCACATTAAATCTCATCATACATGGAAGAATGGTGGTGTAATGGTGGCATGGCCTGGTTTTCCCCAAGTGAATCAGTCAGTGCTAATAAATAAAATGTGGCTAACTGAATAATCACCACAGTTTATTTTCAGGTTCGTCTGGCATAAAGAAGACATTGCTCCACTAGCCTGCAGGAGGCCTGGGTCTGGGGACCAGCTCAGGTCAACCAGCTGAGTGACTTCCACTTGTGCTGTCAGGGCCTCCGGTTCTTTAACTGCAAGAGGGAGGAGTTGGGCTGTGGTTGCATCCTGAAGCTCTCCCCTCGGGCTCAGACCCAGTGCTGCTCCTCCCTAGGGGTCCTTTCTGCTCTGAGAGTCAAGATTTTCTTGTCCATTTCCAGGTTGGTTGGTTTGATCTTGCTAACCTAAAACCTTTAAGATATGAAAACAATAAAGTTGAAGAAGGAGGCTATATTCTCAAAATAAAGGAACTCTAACCTTATTACACCATTTTAAAAAGGTGTGGTTATGTCTGTTTGGGAAAGGCAATACATAAGGCTGTAGTAGGAAAGAATAATTCAAGTCGGTCCAACTATAATAGATGTTTTCATTTCCTGAAAAGCCAAACGACAAACAACATCTAGAAAACTGATTTAAATGCTATAGCAGCAAAAGTGGCTTCTTAAGTATCAAGACATAAGTCTATATGTTAAAAGTCCCTCTTGAGAAATGTTCTCCTATCTTTATTTCTGTGTATTCTGTTACAGCAGATATCATGGTTAGCATTTTGCTGCAAAAGCCGCTGACTATAAGCTCTTTGGATCCATTGACCTGGGTCCCCACTGAGAATCTTGGAACGCTCTGGAAGGAAGGAGGTCTGCTCTAGTTGGTTGTGAGATGAGAATATAAGAACCACCTGGAAAAGGGCAGGAGATACACTTGAAACTAACATTGTAAATCAACTACACTTCAATTAAAAAACATTTTTTAAGGGGGCTGGAGACATTTATTCTGTACGACCTTGAGGAGGTGGCAGACAGGAAGAGATACAGTTTTCAAGGGGAAGGAGGGGGTAGGCTTCATAAAGATGACAGTTGAGCAGGACTTAACTTTGCAGCTACCCGGGGAATGAGCGCTCCGGGCAGAGGACAGCCCAGGCCCTGTGGCAGAAGTGTCCCTGCAGGAGGCCAAGGTGGCCAGAGTCGGGAGAGAGGGAGCGTTTGGAAGATGAGATCAGAGGGCAGAATGAGTGGTGTCTCAGGGGCCACTGTCAAAGCTTTGAAATGTACTTTTGCTTTGCAAAACATGGGGCATCAGGAAGGGTTTTAAACAGAGAGATCTCATCTGACATACATCTCAAGGGCTCCCTCTCTGGTCCTGAGAGTAGACTGTCCGAAGGCAAGGATGAAACAAACCAGTGTGGGGGCTAATGTGAAAATCTAGTCTAGAGATTACAGCGACGTGGAGACGGTGTTAGCAGGAGAGGGCGTGGAGGTAGTCAGATTTCAAATCTGTTTTAAAAGTAGAGTCAACAGGATTTCCTGACATAGATTGGATGTGGGATGTGAATTTAAAAAAAAAAAGAGTCAAATCTTTCTCAAAAAGAAACAATTATAGTGATAGATAAGAGACGACTGGTTGCAAAGGGTTAGGGGTAGGGGTGTGGTTGATAGGGACTTTGTGACCAGGAAGGGAGGTTTTTTGGGGGATGATGAAGCTGTTCTGTATCCTTAAAGTGGTTGTGGTTACATGAAATCTTTATCTAGCTAGCTGTCTGGTCAGTCTGTCTATCTATCTATCTATCTATCTATCTATCAAAATGCATAGAATTGCAATCCTCCAAAATAAATATTTTCTGTGATTAAAAAAAGAGTCAAACAAGGAATTATGTTTAATATCTTGTAACAACCTTAAATGAAAAAGAATATGAAAACAAATATATGTATGTATATGCATGACTGGAACATTGTGCTGTACACCAGAAATCGACACATTGTAACTGACTATACTTCAATTAAAATAAATAAATAAATAAAGATGAAAATGAAAAAAAAGGAGCCAAGAATGACTCCAAGCAACCTGAAGAGTGGAGTTACCATCACCTGAGCTGGTGATAAAATGAAACATCCCACTCCGCCACAAATCTCTATTTTTCCTTGTGTTTTTTTTTTTTTAAATGATCTGCATTAACTGCATAATTTCGATGATCACTCCAGTTTCTACATAAGGTTGTTCTTTAAAAAAGTTATTTATTTACTTATTTATAATATTTATTTATTTATTTTTCATGGAGGTCCTGGGTGCATGCTCCACCACTGAGCTATATCCATCCTCCACAAGCTTGTTCTTTTGCCCAAACTATTCTCCCTGCCTGTAATAACTCGTATTTCCCTCTTCCTTCTCTGCCACTCTCTTTATCACTAAAGGGTTAGTTCAAGCTCCACATCCTCCAGGAAGCCCACCCTGACCACATCCCCAGCAGAGCTCTACTATGGTTGTCTTCAGTGTGCTATCTGCCATGATTTATTTGAATGAAATACTATTATTCATGGAACTACTGTTAAGTGTGATCCTTCAATAGCTATTTTTGCTTAAGTTGTTACTGTCTTCAACTTCTTTTTTTCCAGTTTGATTGAGATATAATTCACATGTAATGTATTCCTTTTAGATACACTGCCTAATGATTTTGTATAGGTATACAGTGGAAATTATCACCACAATAAGGTTAGTTAATATCCATCAAGTCACATAGTTACAACTTTTTTTCTTGTGATGAGAACCTCTAAGAGCCATTCTCGTTGCAATTTTCAAACGTTTAATACAGTATTGTTAACTATAGTCACCGTGCTGTACATCACATTACATCCTCAGGACGTGTATGTCTTATAACTGGAAGTTTGTAGATTTGAACCCCTTCACTCATTTCACCCACTGACACCACTCCCCTCTACCTCTGGCAACCACCAATCTGACCTCTGTCCATTCGTCAGCTTCGAACTCTTTCTCTCATCTTCCACACCAAGAATCCGCTCAGCCCCAATCTGAGTTGCTACATACAGACTTTAACACTGTCATGTTCCAGGCTGGGGTGGTGCCAAGGAGGCAGGTGATGTCCCTAGACCTGCTTTCAAAGGACTTTTTCCAAGTGCTTGTTTTATTTATTAAATGTCTATCTGCGATACATTTCTTTGTAAACTCTAAGTGGACTGCATCATTGGCCTTTGTTAACCATTTTGCTCTTCAGTTAAAACAGTTTTTATTCAACTGTAAATATCATGATACAGAGTTAATAAGAGAGAACATCTAACTTTTTAAAGAAACATCTTGATTCCCTTGGTTTATGAAAAATATAATGGAAATAAAACAGAATATTGATATAATAAAAAAAATTGTTCATCCTGCGGGGGTGGGGAGGTTTGTTTGGTCACCACCAGAATTGGTGGGTGCGACTGCTCGCCATCCTGACATCTTTGGATGTTTCCGGACAGTGGACAACACAAAGGCTTTGGAAGCCGCGGGTCCTGATGCGCTGGGGTCGCGAGTGCAGGCATTTGGAGGCTGGTGAGGAGCTGACTTCAGGGAAAGGCTCCTGTCACCCAATCCCCCAACAGCGCTCAACTCCCAGGGAAGCACCTCTGACCTCGAAAGTGCCAGCCCACCTGTCCCAGGGCCAGACGTTAAAGGACTTCTGGGGAAAAATATGGGTGTCATTTCCACTTAACTTGTCCTGCTGTTGGTTTCAGGTATTTTTATAACAGGGAGAAAGGCAGTGAACTTTAAAATGGGGAAAGAAATCTCTGTTTCCCGGGCTCACTGTTTCTCTCCTTTCTCTGGGTGAAGGTTCCGGGCTTTTCATCCAGTGGAACGGTTCCAACTCCCACACCCAGAACCGTGACTCCGGCCCGATTTCTCTTCTGGGCGACGTCTTGCTAACCGCTCACCCATGACTCTCCCTGGGAAATGTGTAGACTCCTCAGACTCAAAGAATTCAAAATTGAATGAGTCTCTCTTCCCCTACCTGCTTCTCTTCTATGACTTCTCTTGATTTCTTGCTCAATGTCAAATTAACTAGAAACCTTCTACTCTAGTTTCCCCCCCTTTTTTTTTCAAATTAAAGATAGTTGATTTACAACATTGTGTTAGTTTCTCGTGTATAGCTTAGTGATTCAGTTATACATTTATATGTATATACTTTTTCAGATTCTTTTTTATTATAGGTTATTACAAGCTATTGAATATGGTTCCCTGTGCTGTACAGTAGGTCCTTATTTTTTATTGACTTATTTTTTAACTGGAGGTACTGGGGATTGAACCCAGGACCTTTTGCATGCTAGGCAGGCACTCTACCATTGAGCTATCCCCTCCCCCAGTCCTTATTTTTTTAAATCTATTTTATGTAAAGTAGTTTGTATCTGCTAATCCCAAACTCCGAATTTATCCCTTCCCCTCCCACTTTGGTAACCAGAAGTTTGTTTTCTATGTCTGTGAGTCTGTTTCTGTTTTCTATTCCCTTGATACTAGGAGTTCCACTCTGAATTTTCTCATAAATGTTTGTCCCCACTCACGAAAGGACAGATGGGTGTGACCTCGACCCTCCCCTGACTCCAGCCCATCTTGAGGTTGCTGCCAGTGATCCCTCTAAAACACAGATTTAATTATTTCCCTGCTTGAAAACTTTGAATGGGTTCCTATTACCTACGGAATAAAGTCTAAATTCTTAGCAGAGCCTGCGAGGCCCTCCTGTCTGACTCCTGGCCACACTTAAGAATTTCTTAACTCCCACCCCTCCCCTAGTCACCCCAAGTTCCAGGAATGAACTAATTGCATTTCCTAAAAGTCTCACTGAATTTCCCAATTCCACGCTTTTGCTATGATTATAGCAACAATCACCCTATGCCAAGTAGTGCATGAAGCCACTCTAAAAGATGTCGCCGCCCCCTCCACCAACCCGCCTTGCTCAGGAGCAGCAGAGTGGGAGAGTCCGGTTGAGAAACTGGGTTTTATGACCACACAAGGCAGTCAGTGCTGTCAGGCCCAGTCCTGCCCACCTGGTGGTGCCTTCTCCTAGTTTTCAGGGAGAGCTGGTGCCCCTCTTTTGTCTAGACTCCCCCAGGCAGAGCTGCTCACCCTCTCGTCTGAGCTGCCCTTCAGGAGATTTGGTCACACTTTTGTGATCTTAGTGGTCTTTGCATCCCTGGCACCTGGGACATTTGATGCACACGTGTCAGAACCAGGTGGCCGTGTCCTCAGGAAAACCAAGTCAGCACTTACCTGTGTCCTCCACCGGACCCAACCCAAATGGCAGCGAGCGCCAGGGTCAGCAGCAATGATGCCGCCTCTTAGAGCCTTCGTGCAAATCTAGAATGAGCTTCATTTCTCTAATAGACTCTAAACCCTTTTTTTTTTTTCAATCCTCTAAAACATTTCCACTGTGCCTTTCCCTTACAGAACCTCCAGCGGCTGCCTATGGCTGAGAGCAGGGCTGGAATGGGGACACCAAGCTGCTGCCCCCTTCCTGATGGTGGGGAGAGAAAGACGTTGCCCAGAACTGGCACAGAAGGATCCCTCTTTGTCCCGTCGGTTTTGTTCACCGAGCTCAAGGAGACTCTCTTCTGAGACACAGGTGTGCCTGTCAGTCCTTCTGACTTAGAGTACAATATTTTAACCAAGTCATTTTAAACTTGGACTGAGCTAAGTACTTGGTGACTGTGACTGACATTTACATATGACAAGAGAGTCTGATGGTTTTCCAATTTTGAGGAATTGGAACCTTTACTTGAAGGGCATACATACATATATTTTTAATGGAGGCACTGGGGATTGAACCCAAGGCCTCGTGCATGTGTTCTACCACTTGAATATACCCAAGATTGAAGGGCATTTTTTTTTTTTTACTTAACAGCAATTTTTATTTGAATGCTATCTTGAAATGTACATACATAAAACTGGGTATATAACCCTTATGCATTTATTATAAAATCAAAAGAAATTTACAAAGTAAATATGATCAAAGCTACAATACCAATAGACTCCGAATTAGCCCCATTTCACGGGGATAATTTCAGAACCAAGTGGAGTTGGAAGGAAGACAGACGCGTTCTGGGTGTGGCTGTATTGCTGTGTAGGACCAGGGCGCGCAGAACAATTAGGTTCGTGCCCATGAGGAGTGACAGGCAAGAAAAATGCAGGTGGTAAAAAAAAAAAAAAAAAGAAAGAAAAATGCAGGTGGGAGCAAGCAAAAGAGAATTAACGAATTAATCCTTTCTTTTTCAAAAGAATAATTAATTAACTTTGGTTTAGAATTCTTTTTTTAAAAAAATTTATTTAGGGGAAGGGAGATAATTAGGTTTATTTATTTATTCTTAGAGGAGGCACTGGGGATTGAACCCAGGACCTTATGCATGCCAAGCATGCACTCTGCCACTTGAGCTATACCCTCCCCCCTTGGTTTAGGATTCTGATGCTATATCTTCTTTGCAGAGCCATCTGTAAATCATTTGGGGTTGTCACAGCCAGGATGATATGGTTAAATTTCATACTCATTCAGGACTTTATCTCTCCCACTTGAATCACGTCCTCACCTGAGGTCAAAAGCACCTTTCACTCTATCTTGCCATACTTGCTGCTTCTCCCACTTTGGGCTTATTCTGCTTACCAGAGGCTAGAATGTCACAGTCCCATTTTCATTTATTCTGTCAACAAACCTTCACCAAAGATCCGTGTTTACAGGACCTGGCTGGGAGGGGGCAGGAGCGCCAGTTAGCACCTTCACATCACACCAAGATGCTCTTCTGATCAACCTTGTTCTTCTTTGGCTGCTTTTTCTCCATTAAGCCTTGATTAAGTGTTCAAATAATAACAAATTAATATGTTCCCAATATTTTCTGAACAAAAAAGTCAGTCAAACACCTGACATAGGATATATAACGGCTCAGCACATCTGAAGTCCAGTCTGCCCTGGAAAAGCATAGTTTAACATTTTCCTTCCCGGACCACACTGCCCTCTTGTCTCCTCTGTAAGGAACTAAGGAAAGAAGCGTTTTTCGTAGTCTGGACTGGAATTTTGAGATAAGACCAGAGCTGAGGGGGCAGAGGAAAGGAGGGGGTGGTCTGAGAGGGAGCAAGACACAGGGAGAGAAAGGACAAGACGTGACAGCCCCACTGGAACCGTCATTGCTTCTCACATTCGTGGTGCCAGTCCAGGAATCTGTCCTGGTAAACTCTTCTTGACTTTCTGTTCTGTTTCTTTTCAGTGGAGTTGAGAGACACTACTGCCAGACTGCAAAACTTTAGTAGTATAAATAACTTAGGCAGGGTTCAGAGAATAACCCCGGTGAGAACCACCGTGACTGACGTGTGGGCGAAGGTGTTTATTAATAGACAAAGAAACAGAAATCACCTAGCTTGGGGGAAAGCAAGTTTAGGATCAATCTAATAGCGATCTTTAGTAGATAAAAGGTCACATAGGGGCAAGGGACCACTGGGAAAAAGACATAATCTTCCAGCCTCTCCATCTTAGAATCTCTATTTTTAAAAAGATGTGATGTAATAACCTTTAATGAAAAAGAATATGAAAACAAATATGTGTATGTATGTGCGTGACTGAGACACTGGGCTGCACACCAGAAATTGATACATTGTAACTGACTCTACTTCAATTTAAAAAAAAATTTTTTTTAAATAAAATAAAAGATAAAAAGAAGTGATGGAAGTCTCATAACTTTCTAAAAGTGAGGCTGAGAAATGAAGGGTTGGTCAGTACTCCTGTGGAGCGTGGCTTCTACAAAATTAGGAAGAAGCCTCTGCAGTCAGAGCAGTAAAGGATTTTTACAATATGCATAAAATGTACTTAATGCCACTGAACTGTACATTGAAAAATGGTCAAAATGGTCAATTTTATGTTATGTATATTCAAAGCACACACACACACACACACACACACACACACACACACACACACACACACACACACACACACAATATCCATGAAAGAAAATGAGAGCTAATATGCTTCCAATTCCCAAATAATGTCACTTTTAGGAATATTATTTCACAGTGCCCAAAATATACCAAGTCATCTATTTTTCTCAGTTGCTTTTACTAGCCTCAGTTTTCCTGCAAAAGCACTTCAAGGGAGCAATGGAGACTGTTAGAATGTAGCCTTCTGACTTGAATACGGGCGCAGAGTGGTTGGATGTAGTTGGTGACACATCCCTGACCATCTCTGGGCAGAGTCTGAGTCAAGGCCGGGGACCAGTACACCCATGAGCATGGGTGGGTGGGGCAGGATTTTTTACATCAGGCAGAAATGTCCCTGAGAGCTGAGTCTAGAGATATGAATTCCCGGGCCTTCTTCATTCCCGAATTTTCCCCTTCCAGGAAGAGGTTACCTCCACTCCTGACCTTAGGCCTTCCTTCCCCTTTATTCAGTGGAACAGTCAGTGGTCTAACTTGACACTGAACTGCAGGGGCTACAGTTTCCTCTCCTCAGCTCACTTGACGGGGGCGACAACTGACTTTCTTGTCTGGCTTGAAAGGAGAGGGCTTCACTCGTTTTAATCTTCCAGAAAATAACTTTAGGTGAAAACAGCTCAGGATGACTTGTAAGAGACATGAACGTACTCCCTCAAAAGAAAATTTTATCCAAGGCTTTAAAAGTCTATCTGAATAGATTTTCAGGTATATATGCGTATATCTAAAAATCTTTCAAAGGTAGAAAAATTCTAATGTCTCCCACTTCCCTTATGTCGGCGCTTTGCATTATCTCCACGCAGGTCAGGTCTGTGCGCTGCTCTTGTAAATGCTCATCCCCTTTGGCTCCTGTCCTGGGCGTGACTGGACGGGCCGGTGGGTTCCTGCCAAGTCCTGGTGCTGCCGATGTGCTGCGTTCAACACCAGAGACTTGAGAGCCCACTGAGTTTGGGGGCGCACCGTCAGGGCCAGCTGGTCCTTTCAGAATATAAGGTGGCATTCCCATCTGCCTGACAGCGGACGCCCTGCAGTGAGTTCAAGGAAAAGGATTTTTTCATTTTGGGTGGGGCGATAAGGTCAAAAGCTGCCCCCAAAGCCATTTTAGAGCTGATAAAGAGAGTCTTATTTCAGTAAAAATTCAGTAAAAGGCAGACTTTTGAAATTAAGGTGAGAGCTGAGAGGAGAAAGGTTAGGAATTTCTTTAATTCGTTTTACCTAAAAGCCAGAACCCAGCTCAACACTCAAAGTGTCCAAAATTTGGATGCAGGAAAGATATTCCTGTGTCAGGAATTCCACTCCCCATACGTTCTACCCAGAAAACCACCGTGGGAGTCAGGGGTCAGGGAGGGAGGGGAGGAGGAAGTCAGGGGAGCTGAGGGTGCACTCAGGCCTCAGTCTCACCCACAAACAGAGACAAGGGTCTGGATTCGGTCTCTTGTCTGTGAGATCAGAAAGAACCCATCTCAGAAACTAAGAGGCCCTTGAACGAGGCCCTTGAAGTCCAGCCCCAGCCTCTTTGGCAACCAAATAAATGCTAGAAGATGTATTCGCTGCCATAGTTGTTTTTAAAAAGTGATATGGAAAGATATACTTTGGTTTTTTTTTTTTTTAAAAAAAGAAGACCCTTTGCATCACATCTCCCTCTTAAAAAATATAGGTCTGTTCAGCCTTAAAATGGAACACCAAAAAATAAATTAAAAATTGTTTTTACAGAACCGACTTGCAGACTTAGTAAACAATCCTATGGTTACTGGGGAAAGAGGGAGGGAGGGGATAAATCTGGGAGTTTGAGATTTACAAATGTTAGCCACTGTATATAAAAAAAGATTTTTTAAAAAAGTTTCTTTTGTATAGCACAGGGAACTATGTTCAATATCTTGTTATAACCTTTAATGGAAAAAATATGAAAATGAATATATGTATGTATATGCATGACTGGGACATTGTGCTGTACACCAGAGATAGACACATTGTAACTGACTGTACTTCAATTTAAAAAAATTGTTTTAAAACGGAAGACAGTTCTAACACTCACTATGACATGGATGTACATCATGCTAAATCAAGTGAGCCAGTCACAAAAGAACACTCTCAGATTTCACTTACATGAAGTGCCTACACCAGTCAACTCATAGACCCAGAGAGCAGAGTGGTGTGGCTGCCAGGGGCTGGGGGACGGGAGGATGGGGCTGTTACTGTTTAATAGGTAGAGAGTCTCAGTTTGGGAAGATGAAGGAACTCTGGAAGTGGACAGTGGTGATGGTTACACAAGAATGCGAATGTACTGAGTGGTACAGAACGCCACACTTAAAAATGGTTAAAATCTCCTTTACTTTTTTTTTAGATTCCACATAAGGCAACTATGTTCAATATCTTGTAATAACCTTTAACTGAAAAAAATATGAAAATGAATATAAGTGTGTATACGCATGACTGGGACATTGTTCTGTACACCAGAGACTGACACATTGTAATTCAATTTTAAAAAATGGTTAAAATGGTAAATTTGGCATTATGTACAACTTACCACAATGTAAAACTTTTTTTAAGTGTAGGCCCTCATCTGGTGACAGTTCTTTTTTCTAGCTATTTTAACCTGATGTAATCTATGTCTGGTTCCCAAAACATAGGGCAAGACTTGTAAATTTGTTTTATCTTAGTAAATGCCTTTTTTAAATTGTCTATTTGAATGTTGCCAAGAGAGTAGATCTTTAAAGTCCTCATCACAAGACAAGAAATGTATAACCCTGTGAGGTGACAGATGTTAACTAGATTTATGGTGGCAATCATTTCACAGTATATACATTTATCAAATCATTGTGTCGTACACCTTAAACTTATACAATGTTATATGTCAGTTATATCTCAATAAGATTGGAAAAAAGGTTTGATTGTTAAATTCTTGTGATGTATTTAAGGAGTCTATTCATTACTTAAGCGTAATATGTGAATAAAAATGTTATATTCACATTTTATTAAAAAGTCATCTGATCTGATTGAATGTTTATGCTCATAAATTTGGTTTAGCTCTTAATAAATATCTTTTGAATCACAACTGGGAACATGACAGTGACTCTCTCAAACTGCACCTGAAGTTTGCAAGCTGCCTGACACAGGCAGAGGTGCACGATTTATTTTTATAATTATCTTCGAGCAAGAGTTGATTAAATGCGTGATAAAATAACTTCTTGGAAGACAAGGCTTTCCTCTTAATTTCCCACCCTCTTTCTCTCCTTCTCTCCCTCATGAACACCACATAAAAAGTGTCAGTTTGTAATTTTTTTTTTCTTTTTTAAGTAGGAGCATCAAAGTTGGATGGGGACGTCATTCCTCTCTGCCTGCAAACAACCCACATTCCAGTCTGGGAACATCCCTCATTCCATTCCAACGTGGCAATGCCCTTTTAAAGAGCTGGCAGCTTAGCCAGCACCAAATCAGGGTCGAAGGTGCGAGGGACATTTCCTGTGTCTCTTTCCCCCAATGTGGTTGCATCTTCGGGGGATGTGGGTGGGGAGCACGCTGGGAAATAAAGCCCTCTGGTCCCCGAGTTCCTCTTTCTATTTCTGTGGTTCTCACTTCCCCTCCCATTAGAAATCCCCCTGTGGTGGCGATGCTTTCTCTGCTCGGTTCCCTGTTATTTCCCTTTTGCTTCTCTCTCGACACCTCTTAGGGGCTGGTCCCTGTCACCCTGCTACTGCCCATCTCTCTGTCTTCACATCTTGAGTTCCATTTCCCCCAACGTATCCGCAGGCCGTTCCTCTAGCAAACACAACTCGCTGCTTTCAAGAGCCTCCTTGGCCTTTGCAATCCCAGTGGTTCTTCCTGGCACATTTGCACACGGCAGGCAGTGGGGGAGGGAGTCAGGGCTGCCTTCTGGCTGCGATCACCTGCCACCAGGCGTCTAGGGTGCGAGGGAGGTAAATTCTGTACGTGTGAGCTTGCCTGGTGCTTCCTGGCAACTCAGAGAGATTCCTAGGGAAGCGCTTACCTCCCACTGTTTCCTGGAGTTATAGGTCTTCTTTCACAGCAATAGTGTCTTCTGGAAAAATAGAAATAAAAGAGAGTTGTAGTGGGTAAGTTGCTTCTGAAATCTAAATTCTCATCAGGGCCTTCGCTACCTGCCAAAAATTCCAACCCTATACAACCTTCTATGTCTCCTCCGGTTTGACTCGGTTTAAGTGACTCTGACTTGGTCCCCAGAACCCCTTCTGCATCTTTTCATTTTAGAGTGCCGGTGTGGTTAACCCTCACCCCTTCCCATCCTGCTGTTCTGGGGCGTGTACCAGCGCTCAGACAGGCTAAGCTGAAGTTTATTGCCGCACTTATACCAAAAAAGAGTTTGCCCTTTGTAGTGGTTATAAATATCAGTCCCCAAACTCATTTCTGCAGAAATATGTTTTTATTTTCTACCTCAACTTCTTTTCCATTTCAGATCCCATCCTGAAGCATGGGAAATTTAACCTCACCCTGTTTCCCAAGATTGTGCCACAGTTTTGGGCTCTTACCAACTATCAAGGGCTTGTACAGCTGGTCCTCTGTTCATAGACATTACCTGCTGCAAAGAAGTCCCCTAGGCAGGCAGCTCTTAGAGGAGTTTGCTTCTAATAGCAGGGACGTCTTCCCTTCATTTCTGGCCGAGATATTTTGGCTACTCCCCTTCCTTCATGCTTTTAGGGGTTGTTTTTTTAAGCCTGCTTTTACTTTCCTTTATTACTTTTTTTTCATTTTTCAGTTTTCTTAGGTAAAATTGACACAGTTTGACTGCACATATACAATACATTGCATGTAAATTCGTATATACAATATACTTCACAAAGTTTTTAACCTACATATATGTACTGTCCATTGTTTCTAAGAACAGTTTAGAGCTTCAGCTTTTTAAACTTACATAGTTATCAAAGGAGTAAAGCCAACCACAAAATAAGAATCAACAGAATGCGGTGATCCAGTCATAAAGGACAGTCAAATGTGCTTACACACATTCAGGAAATCAGTCATCTAAGTTATAAATAATAAGTTCACTTGTGACCTTTTTTTTAGATTCCACAGATAAGTGATATCATATAGCATTTTTCTTTCTCTTTCTGGCTTACTTCACTTAGAATGACGATCTCCAGGTCCATCCATGTTGCTGCAAATGGCATTATTTCATTCTTTTTTGTGGCTGAGTAGTATTCCATTGTATATATGTACCACATCTACTTCATCCAGTCATCTGTTGATGGACATTTGGGCTGTTTCCATGTCTTGGCTATTGTAAATAGTAGGCAGGAGTTTTTGAACACCGGCACTGAATGTGATAGTTACAAATGATTTTTGGCTACCTCACTGATTAAAGAGCACCCTTCACTTTAAGTAATTGTCTAGTCTTTATGTAAATTTGCATATATAGACGAAAAATTTGCATTTCTCTAAAATTAGTTCATGAGTTACTCAAACTCTCTTTCCTGGAGAAAATTAGCAAGACATTTCTAAGTTTATAGATAATACTCCTATAATTTAGGACTACCAAACAGGCCCACAGCTCTGGCTTGCTTACTAATTTATTTTCACTAAAAAGTGAAGCAAAAGTAATTAAGGACATCTAACAGGGTATAGAATACCTATTTTTACTCAGTATGCATCTAGGAAAATCATCTTGCTTCCATCCTAAATACCCCAAACTTGGAGTCATTCAGCAGACTTATTTTTTTTAGTGGAGGTCCTGGGGATTGAACCCGGGACCCCATTCATGCTAAACACATGCTCTACCACTCAGCTACTACCCTTCTGTGCAGCAAACTTTTAATTGTGGCACAGAGCTGTGGCTGGGACAGCTTTTCACATTTCTTACATTGATTTATTCAGTTTCCATATAAGTCGCTACTTCAGGAGCACTTTAAAATAATTTTGTTTCACAGATGTTAATGTACATTCGTACGTGAACCTGCAGTTTACCCAATGTTCTAGATTCATTATCTTCTGGCGCCTCATAATAACTCTAAGTACTCGTGGTTTTTTAAAGGGCTTTTAAAATAGTACCTGCAGCTGACATTTGGCTACAGATACGAGCCGAGCCAGGGGCTGAGTGAGCGAGGGGAGCCCAGCTAGTTCTCCGGGCATGTGCGGAAGAGGCCTGCCAGCTACGTATTAGAACGACGGTAACTCCTCCCATTCTTCTTATTTTTGTGGAAATCCATGAATAGCTTTATTTTCAGTGTACTTACTACAGACTGAAATACTCAAGTGGTTCTGAAAATGGACCACGAAAAAGTCATGAGTAGATAAACAAGTTTCTACTGTAGAGCACAGGCAACTATATTCAACATCTTGTAGTAACCTATAATGGAAAAGAGTATGAAAATGAATAGATGCCTGTATGTGTATGACTGAAACATGATGCTGTACACCAGAAATTGACACAACATTGTAAACTGACTATACTTCAGTTTAAGAAAAGAAAGAAAAGGGTCATAAAATGGGTCAGTGGGAAAAAGGAGGAGTTATAATTTTTACACACATAATTTAATATGTGATATATACACACACACACACATATATATATATATATATTTAAATATATATCACAATCGAAATTGCAAACAATAAAAATATTCCGGTAAGGTTTACAATCCAGCCTGTATTCAATACTGGAGAGAGAGAGAAAGGTGGGGTCTAAGATTTCTAAATCTTGGAACTTCCTACCCTTAGAGATACAAAAGCTGAGAACAGAACAGTTGAGGGCTAGAGGCAATCCTTCTCACAAAAATAAACACACACACACACAGCTAAAATGACTGTAAGCGTTCTTCAATTTACTTTTTCTTCCAAAATGTAAATGGCAGACTTCTCTTATTCAGTTGTATTTCAAGTGTCATTTGACAGCATCATTTGGGAAGTTACTCGAACCAGAAACTGGGAACCACTTTTAACATCATATGCTTCCTCCCGCCCCTTCCCCCTCCATCCCTCCATCCCATCCAACCAGCCATTCAGTCTCCTCTGTTCAGCCTGTAAAATATGTTAAATATCTGTTGACTTCTCTCCTTCCCTGCCCTCATTCAAGCCCCCAGCACCTCTGACCTGGATTATTATAGTAACCCGTCTCCCCTTGGCCAGTCTTGTTCTCCGTCCACACCGCACACCAGGAGCCCCTCGAGTGGGACCTGCAGCTACAGAGATCACAGGAGGAGCCAGTGGGCTGTGGGATGAAAACTTAGGACTTCAACTTGTCCTTTAAAAATGACTGTTCTTCTGTATTTTGTTTATTTTTGAAGTTATTTTATTTATTTGTTTCTTTAATTTACTTTTGGGGTGGATAATTAGATTTTTTATCTATTTATTTTTTTAATTCAGGTACTGAGGATTGAACCCAGGACCTCATGCATTCTAAGCATGCGCTCCAGCACTGAGCTAGACCCTCCCTCTTCTGTATTTTGTAATACACATAACAAGATGTAAGAACAAATATACTTGCATTGGCACGTGGGTTTTAAATGTTTTGTTGGTAGAGGGACACTATTTTAAAAGTTTGGTGACCCCAGCTTTACACGGCAGTCAGAGTGATTTTGAAAAATCCAGATCTGACTGGGTTAAATCTTTTGCTGAAGCCACTCAATGGATTCCCATCGTCCGCAGAGTCCACAATCTGTGACAGTTCCTACAAACCCTGAAGGGTCTGTCACCTTCTGATTGCCCAGCCACCTCTCCCCTTTCCTGGGCGTGGGGCTCTTTCCCATTGACTCCCCTGAAGCCAGGTTTTTTGCCACAGGAAATTGTCACACTCCTGTTCCCTCTGCCTCCACAAAGCTGTAGGTTTTGGTTTTAATGCTGTTTTCTTCCCTGACACCCCCTTCCCCACACACCATCTCTCCCCAGTCCAAATTGTCTCTCAGTTAAACTCTCTTACACCCTGAGTTTTCCACCATCGTACTTAGTAGAGTTGCTATGATGTATGTATAGATTTTTGTTCTATGTTTTCCACACTAGGCCACCATCTTCACGAAAACTCGTCTACCACTGTACCTCCAGCACCTAATAAGGGCACAGTATTGTTGAAAAAAGAACGAATGAATGTACCAACTGTCACTCCCACATTTACTTCCCAAGAGTTAGGGAGCCTGGGAGGATCCCCAGAGCATCACCTCAGGGAATCTCTATCCTTGCCGGGGTTCATCTGCCCTGCTGCAGAATACCTAAGACTAGGAACCACCTGTTTCTCTATGAGGACTTTTGCAAGGTCCCGGAACAGTTACTCCCCAGCAGCCCCTGAAAAGCTTGATTACAGCCCCGAGCAATGAGTAACCACCTAGGTCTACTTCTGTTTCAGGGCAAGACCTCTCCTTCATCTCTGGGAATGGTGTAAAGGAGCCATTTCCTAGGGGACTGGAGATCTCTGGTGTTCCAAGTTCTTTTGTAAGAAAAAGTTTCAGCTTGCTTAATTTCCAGAATTCTCAGAAAGTTACAAGTATCCCTTAAAACAGGGCAAGTGGGCTGGGTGGGGCTTGGGGGATCTTACTAAGGCTTTACTGTGATAGATTAAATGCTTGCACTCGCCTTCTTGAGAACTGGCTTTGTCGAGGGGACGGAAGAAAATTAACAGCCTCCCTGATTCTGCAGTTTTCTTCTCTCTCTTAGAGAAACCAGTTTAGAAGGAAGGGTGACACAGGGATTGAGTGTAAACCTGGAATAAATAGCAAAGAGGACATGGAAGTGGCTTTTGCCCACCGACACAAGGACCAAAGAAAGAGAAGGAAAACGGAGGAAAAGACGTGCCTGCTGCTTTTTGTGGTAATTACACAAAATGGAAACAGAGGAGAGTTAAATGCCTTTTCAGGACTTAGGATGAATTTAAAACAGAATAAGTAATTTTTTTTTTTTTTTTTTTTTGGTTAGGACACCAACCTCGCACAGATCACCTATCTTCCTATCTAATAATTTCGTCCCCAGCCCCATGGGGTTGATTCATATAGTATCGACTAGATTTCAGGAGATGCTTAATCTTAGCCCCTGAGCTGTTTAACTTTTAAGCTTGGATCCTAATAAGGTTGGACTTGCTCGCCTCATTCCCGGGAACTGCGGTGGAGCAGTGACCATACAAGGGCAGGAAGCCTTCCAGGAGGGAGGGCGGGAGGGAGCGGCCGCCTTAGCACAGTGTTATGTAACCACAAGAGGAGCGCTGCGAAAGGAAACGCTCCCCTGCCTTCCTTAAAAATGTGACATTCTAAAAATGTCTAGAAGACACCGAACAAGCACAGCAGAGCTGCTGGAGTTAGAAGCACAAATATAATTAGACCCAGAAAATCCGTTCAATCTGATGGGCTTAGGCGGCTGCTATTTTAAACAGTTTAGCTAGGTGGTGTCCTCAAGAAATAGCTGTCAAAATATGTGTGTAGTATGTTTCAGTAAGAGCAGGATAAATGTCGTTTCCTTTTTCACTGGCAATGAGGTTATGAACGTTGACCTACAGACAGTCCCCGAACAAGCTGCATTCCAATACCTCATTTCTAAGTCAGTTGTTAGGCTGGAACATAGTTTCCCATAGAAACAAGTTGAGATGTGGTAGCTCAGATCGCCAGATATGGCCAGAGAAGCCCATTAACCCATCAGCAATTTTACTGAAGACCCTGACCACCACGTAGGACAGTGCTTGTGTCCCGATTTCTAAGCTGGGATTCCCTTGTCTTGGGAGGCGTGAGGATGCCCTGAACGCAGAGGCTGCTTGGAGGCGGGCGCGATGCATGGAAAGTTGGTTCCTCCACGGGCCACAGCACGGGCTCCAGGGTGAGGGTGAGGTCAGGTGGAGTCCAGCCCTGGAAGGCAGTGCGCCTGTGAAAGTAACCTGTCACTGTATTTGCAGTTAAGGATGTTATTTTCTTCTGGCAAGAACTTCCTTTATAAAGGTTCAGAATGAGAGGACTACCTCCTACTGAGCACAGAGCACAGTGTTCATTGCTGTGTCTCCATTATTTCACTTAATTCTCCAAACAAACTCAACATCTTAGAGGCCAGTTGTTTCATCTGCATTTCAGAAACAGGGCAGAAAGGCTTAAGGGATAGTAAGTAACTTTGGCTAAATCCACAGTGAGAGCCAGCACTTGAACTCAAGTTTGTTTGATCCAAATCCATAGATTTCCAGGGACTTAGGGAACACTTCCAACAGCTTGTTTATTTTCATTCAGTGGTTTTAATTAAGACAGTAATTATCCTCCTCAGTGAAGGGACTGGATTAATTGATTCAAGAAATATTAAGTGCTTTATTTATATGTGGATGATGCAAGGAGGAATGAGCTGGGAATCTCATGGATACAAGACGTCCAAACACGAACATGATTTAGGTAATGTTAAGAGCTGCGGTGGCCAGTGCCACGTGAGTGGACATACCTTCACTTGTTACAGACAGCAATGGCTTTACAGGTCACTGTGAGCAGTATCACAGAGGGTCTCATGAGGGATGCTGGATTTGAGCTGCACCTTGTAGAAACAGGGCTTAGACAGAGGACATGCCTGATGAAAGGCTCAGATGAGCAAAACTTGCATCCTCACGATTCTTTAATTAAGAGACAAGAGCAGCTTGATTTGTTTCATGTTGCAGAGAAGTGGAAAATAAGATTGAAAAGCTGGGGCCAGATGGTGCCGAGACCTCTAAGGATTTCTTTGTTGTAATTCAACTTTTTGTACAAGCAAAATATAGTTCAAAAATAAAATTTATAAAAAGCACAGGAAAAATCCCTCCCTTTCACATAAATAACCATGACTAATAAGTGTCCTGTGCATCCTTTCAGGGTTTTTTTGTGTGTGTGAGTAAACACAAGCAATTATAAATATGTTATTTCCCTCCTTTATTAAAAAGTAGCATATGGTCTGTAGAAATTTTGGATAGCAATAAATTATATATATATTTTTTCTTAGAATTTAAAAATGACTGTTTACTTATTAAAATATAATGGTGCTTCCCACTAGGGATTTATTAAACAAATATCAAGAATTGGGAGAGTGATTTCCAGAGGTGGACTCACCCGGAGTCGGTTTTCTGTCTATGGATCTAAACCCTAAGGAGTGTGGGTCTAGGTCGGTGAGCGGTGCGCCTCTTCCACATTCGCGTTTAACACCCTGTGGGCTCCTAGCCTTGGCCTTCTTCAGTTTTCTCATCCCCTGTTTGTGTGTCTGCCTCCTTCACTTAATTGGAATTCTTTGAGGAAAGAACCATAGAACTCATTTATCTTCGTATCATCAACATCTAATATAATGCCTGGCAAATATGAGATTAGTAAATGAATGTTCAAATGTCTTAATAAATGGAGAAAAAGTGAATGTGAATAAAATGTTCAAAAATCAACCTGAGCAACCTGGCCGAGCCCTAGGGGGTCAGAATACAAGGGGAGGAACGTTACTTTGCTCTGTCTGGCAATGTAGTCTGATGAAACACTGTAGGGGTGTGACAAAAGACCAGACAGCAGAAAGGAAGAGTGAAGACACTGGAGGGAGAGGAAGAGGAGGAAGATGAAGGTCTTGGAGCAGCCAGGAGGGAGTTGGGTCATGGACATAGCAGAGAGGCTGGCCTCCACAGAAGCATGGGTGTGGAAATAATTAGAGGTGGGGGGTTAGGGAGTTGAGATTTATGCTTGAAGAGCTCAAATTTAATTTTTTTTTTTTTTTTAAATAGAGAAAATTGAGAAAAGTTGGGCTGAGTACAGAGGCCTGGGTGGTAAATGTTTGAAATAGTTTTAGGGACTGACAGGAAAAGCTGACTGAAAGTAACAGCTGCTTTACAGCCTTTCTGGAATAAGGCCAGTTACAGCTTTAAGTAAAAATGTTGATAAGCAATGCTGAGAATCTATTTGAGGCAGGAGATTATGAAGCTGTAATTCTTTTGTGCCAAATACTTCGTGAGGTGCTCTGGGGCCTACAGAGATGAAAAATTAACATGCCCTCAAGGAGCCTTTTTCTAGTAGAGAGAAGGTCATCCGACCCTTCAAAATATATTTAGTTCCCACATTACCACCTTACTCGTTAAATGATCTTATTAGAACATAGTTAACACTGCAATATAACATGGCTGTCACTGCTTCTAAATCTTCTGTCCACATTTGAGAAAAGTGAAGCAACTTCTTAGATACTTTCAGTTATGGTTATGCAAAATAATATTGATATCCAGATATTTTATTCCCTGAAGGTGTGCTATGTCAAAATGTTGACACCGTTTCAAAAAAGACGTTATCTTTCTGGATCCACTAAGGAAATTGTTGTCATTAAAAGTATATTTTATCTGTTAAAAACAAACAAACACGCAGACCATTTCAGTCCCTGTAAACACAAACTGATTGTATTAGGGCCCTTAAAGGCAAAATATTTGTTCCAGTTGACATCAGCATCAGACCAAATCTGCTTGGATGGAAACTGGCTAAGCAAGTTAAACTCAGTCAGGTGTGGGTCTCCAAAGCTCTCATAACACAGGAAACACGTAAGCAGGAAGTACAACGGTAACAACCACAACTGGACAGAAAAAAGTCACACATCTGTTCAATTTAAATTTGTAAAAAGTTCCCATAGTTACTTTTCAAAATGTTATGAGAAACATGACACCTTCCAAGTTTGGGCTTACAAAATAACTCGCCCTTTTTCTGCATCAAACCCAGTCTGCAAATTGGTCAGGTACATTTTACAGAGGTTTTTCAGAAAGCAGTTGGGATTTAACTATTAAAAGCTAATCTTTAACCTAAAGACACTTGAGCATTAATTACACATTTTTTTTCATTAATAAATTCCAACTACAGCACTGGGACATTGTGCTGTACACCAGAAATTGACACGTTGTAACTGACTAAACTTCAATTTAAAAATAAATAAATAAATAATAAAAACAAAAATACATTCCAGCTAAAAGGCAGCAATTTTTACAAATCTGTTTTTGATAATAAGACTCCCAGCTCATTTTTCACAAATCTTTTTAATAAAGAATTACTTAGAATTCATTTCAGAAAATCCATGGAAAAAGCAAGTTAAAAAGCCCTCAAGGCCATTACCCTTCAACCTCTTTTCTATAAAATTCAGCTCTGTCCTATGTTTCTTATATTCTCTTTACAAGATCCTTTCTTCATGAATAGGGATTCTTTTCTTTTGTCAAGGGATTCATCTTCAGAACACCCATAAATGTGCAAGCAGGTATGTTTGGAAATGGTCTTTAAAAATATTTTCTGAAATAGCATGCAACTGAAAACAAACCAAATGTCTATCAATCTTAGTCCATCTCTATGAAGAAGTAATACATAGCAAGCAAAACAAACTTTCTGAACAAACTTCAAATTTTTAAATGGAAAACAAAATAGCATTGATTCATATATATGGAATGATCCAATTTTTGTTTTTATTCTTATTTAAAATTATAATGAAGTATCTCTGGAGACTAGGTAGTCGCAGTGTTACGTAAATTGTTTCAGAGCAAATGAAATGAAATAAAATTTCCAAATCTTTTTAAAGAAGCAGGTAAAACATTGATACCCAAATCTATAGAGATAGCACATAAAGAAAAAATTACAGATGAGACTCACTTATGAAAATTGATGCAAAAAAATCTAAACAAACTATTAATGAACTCTAACATCATATTAAGAGAATAATTCACCATGGCCAAGTAGGTTGTATGCCAGGAATGTATGGATAATTGAGTGTTAGGAAGTATATTAATGTCATTCACGTTAGTAGATTTTAAAAGAAAGATCATATGCTTAGCTACATAGATGAGGAAAATCCTTTGATGAATTCAAGAAGCATTCCTTATACAAATTCTTGAGAAAATACTTCTAGATTAATACTTCCTTAACATTACCAATTATATATTATAAAAAGCCAACTTTCTACTTAATGCAGAATTACAAAGGTATCCCTACTAAGGTCAGAAACAAGACAAAGATGCTCTCTATCTCCACTACAGTTTTAAGAGTGGTATTAGCCAATGCAATTAGATAAGAGAAAACAATTAGAAGCATAACAGTTAGAAGAATTAAAACTATTTCTATGTGAAAATGACATGATAGGATACCTAGAAAACTTAAGAGAATTAATTATAAAACAAACTCAATCAAAAAAGAATTTAGGAAGATAGCAGGATGTAAAGTTAATATGTTAAATCAATAGCCTTCAGATACATAAATAATAACTGGTTAGAAAATAAGATGGTACACCAGAAATTAACACACCATTGTACACTGACCAAACTTCAATAAAATAAATAAAATAAGATGGAAGAGAAAACTCCATTTACAATGGCAACAACAAAAAAATAAAATACTTAAGAATAAACTTAAGAAAATTGAAAATTCTACGTGAAGTTAACTATAAAACTATTGGAAAAACACAAAAGTATGTTTGAGCAAATGGAAAGACATTCTTTTGTTTTTGAATAGACTGTTTCATCATCAAGATTACCAGTTCTATGTTAATTTATACATTTAATACAATCTCAACAATAAAAATAGCACCAAGGTTTTTTTCCTGGAATTTGAAAAGTTGAAACTAAAGTTTGACCTCAAGTTGGTTTATCAACTTTGGAACAAAATTGTGACTTGAACAAGAAAGCTGGGAGGCTTCCCTCTCAGAAAGGAACCAGTCACCGCTGGGCCAGTCCTACTCACCTCTAGTGGGCTTGCTGCTTGCCATGCGGGTTGCTAAATCACCCAGTTACCAAAAGAAGCTGAAAATCTCAATTTGCATGTGACATTTTATACGTGGACATGCTAGCAACTAATGCAAATGAACAATGAAAGTCTGAGCAAAATAAAATACACCTCACAGGTCATATCTAGACCATGGCCTGTCAGTTTTTGATCTTTTGGAAGCTGGCAAATTTTTTCTGTAAAGGGTCAGGTAGTAAATATTTCAGGCTTTGCAGGCCACATACAGCCTCTGTTGCATAATCTCGTCTATTTTTATCTTTAAAAAAGTGTAAAAAGATACTTTTAGCTCAAGGGCTGTGAAAAACACGCCTTGGATTTGGCTCTCGGGGGCAGTTTGCCAATCCTGGTTAATAGAAATCTTTAGGCTTGAGATTCAATGAGTACTTCCAGAGACAGCCACGTTACCTGACCTCTACTTCTCACAAATAATTTTTAAAAAATCAAGCTGGTGTAAGTATAACATAAATTCACCACAAAGGGCCATTTCATCATGCAGTGCATTTTCCTCCAGGTATATAGACAGTATTCAAGAAGCACACCCTGAAAGGGAGTTTATGTACAATTTTAAAGCATCTTCCTACCATCTGTCACACTGTAACTGCTCTTACAAATGATGCCACGTTAGCTGGAAAATGTTTTATATTTTACTCCAATCATGTTCACACAAAAAAAGTATTATCGGGTTTACAATTTAGACTTTTCTGCTCAAGAATTATTGGGATGGTTCATGCTTCTTGGCTGCCAGCTCTACTCATTTCCTTTCCTAGTCGCTTAGAGAGAACTGCTTGATAAAATTTAGGATCATAACATCTATTTCAGAGACAGGCCAAGAACTTTGTAATCCTGTGAGACTAATGATGTGGCAGACATCAGAGGAAAAGTCATGTCCAGTTCTTCCTATGTATTGTTTTGGTCCTGGCCCAACCTCAGAAAGGACATTTCAGTGATCTGACCTGGCCCTGAACAACTGTGAAACCTACTAGGAGACTGTGAAGTCTCTCCCAGAACCCTTTAAAAATTGGACAGATAGTAAGATTTTAAAAATAACTACATGTGAAGAATGGGTTAAGATGGAAATCAGCTCTCAAATATCCTTTAAACTTCCAATTCATTTAAATATTTGGGAATATCAATTATAACATTTACTGAATCATATTTGATCCCAGACCACTAGTAATTTGACTCTATGTCTACCCCAGTTGTACTCAGAACCCAGGACTAAGGATTACCTAGAGCTTGGCTGGACCAATGCCCGTGGGCTTCTTAACCATCTCTAGTTTCAGGGAAAAACAAGCTCAAAAGCAGCTCTTAAAGATTAAGAACGGTGATGTGTTGGAGTAGGCAAGCCAACTGTTAAGTAACAGGGAGCCAGCTGTTAAACACTGCCATCACTAAGATTAAATCACACAAACTACGATAAACTGTATCATATTAAAAACAATGGTACTAAAACTAAAAACTCATCCCTCTGTAATTATTTTTTATTTTACTATTTTCTCTGTTCTTGAGATGTACACCTACTGCACCTGTATGGGAGAAATACTGTCTAATGGTGTGCTACTGAGCATCTTTTCCCAACCCTCATTGTCACCACGTTGGTAATCTGAAACTGGCCATGTTGGGAATATTTACGCTACACAAATAGGCAAATACTATAAACCAAGCCCCACCCCACTTCCCAAAGAGTCAGTTTAGTTAAACCCCTACCAGCACATTTTTGGCTTAGGAGGGTACCACAACCTCTGGCCTACTCACGAACAGACTTAATCGTTCTCTTGCTAGCCTCCAAAATATTCAAAAAATCTTTTTGACACTGCCTGAATATTTATAAAACAGAATCTTTTAGGGATCATTAGAAATGGCTTCCTTTTAGAACACACATACCTTCTCTCAAGGAAGCATCTTTTCTAATAAATAGCACACTGGGTCTGAGAAATTTTGGAATTCCCACAATTAGTGTATTAGGGAAAGGCTTATGATGGGTTATTTTTATGTTTTGTCCTTTGTCTCTTAACACCAAATACTTTCTCCTGTGAGAAGAGCTGTTGCCTTAAGGCAACATAAATTGGCCTCAAGAACAAACAAAGTTGGACCAGTAAGTTCCCGCCCATATCCAGGAAGTGATTAAGTAGGCCCGGAGCAACCCCATGCAATACAAAGGCCAGATTCACTTACAAATGGCCTGGATGCCATCTGGGTCATTTCAGACATACGGAGTACTTCATTCAAGTTACTTAAAAGAATATCAAAACTGGACAGTATAAAAAAAAAATTAAGGCATGTGTGTAAAGGGCATTACGCACATTTGTTTTGATTTTTGTTTTACGTTTGTCTTGGAGTGCCTGCAAATACTCTAAATGCATAGGCTGAAATAGAAAAAGACACACGAGATATACATTATTTTTAACCTACTCTTTTTTCGGCAGTTGAATAAAAATCCCTGAACTCTAGCTGGTGATGTGTGCTATACTGACACCACTATATCATCTTATAAAAAGTACATAAATCAGGACAAAGTGCTTATTCTTTACAGTAGAAAAGCATCACACATTCAAAAGAAAGTAGTTTTCACATCTGAGGAATTCTATCTAACTTTAAATTTGAGGAATACCAACTTTCTGTATTTTTTTCTGTGGAAGATTTGTAAATATGATGCAGTATATTAAGAATCACTCACACACACTTTCCACTAAATACTGAGAAACAGTAAAGCAGCAATTAGGGGTTTTGAAGTTATTTCCAAGCATGTATGTGTATAATAGAGCCTTCAAAGGTACCCTTAGTTCTTAATACTTAATGTTTGAATGAAAATAAAAAATGTTATCATGTCATGATGGCTGTGATCTCTAAAAAAATTACTGGTAAGCCTAACAGGTGGACAGCTTTACTATGCATTCTCCTACTCTGATGAGCACTGAGGCTGTCATCCTGTTTTTGACTGATCAAAGACTGCAAAACATCTACACTTTATACTTTATTTAAAATTAATAAAATGAAAAACACAGTTACAGGTAAATGATAATTCAGTACATTTAGCTGGGTAACAAAAACGTTACATATTCACAAGTACATAGATCCTTCACCGACACTGAGCAGTTCAGTCTATGTAGTCAAAGTCTTCTGGAATTCCAAAATTTTTATCAATTTTATTTTCTTCGAACCCAAATTTTCTTTTGGCCCAAGATTTTATTGCAAATATGTTATCTATAAAGAAAATGGAGAAACACTTTTGAGAATCAAAAACATAATCATAAAACATTTCAAATATATTCTACAGGCTTTTTTTAATTTTACTTCTAGAAGTATCAAAATAAGGAGATTTCTGTATTTTCAAGAGTAATGGCAATTAATTTCAGAAGAAAGAAAATATTTAATGAGTGTTTTGAATAAATGGATCTCATATTTAAAAATTCAGTGAATTAGTTGCCGCTAAAGAATAGCTGACTTAAAGAATAATCCAAAGACGGGGAGAAGTTAGTGGCGCCTCCTCCACATTTCTGCAGCAGAGGCAGGCCTCTTACCTCAGGGATCAGAGCTGCTCCGGTCCCCAAAGGAACGCATTCTGGCCAGACCCCCTCCCTCCCCCACAGAGAGTAATGGCTCCCAGTCAGGCCAGTGGGAGAGCAAAGGGGTGAGGAAGAGGGAAGGGGTTCTCCTCTCTTAAGACTAAGAAAGGAGAAGATGTGTCCTCCGTGTCCCCTGGGGGGAATTTAAACTGCATTTGCCACTGAAAAAACTGTTTTATCTACCTAAAGGGATTTATCCCAAGGAAATAAAACAGAATGTGTACAAAGATTTATGATCAAATCTTCACCCCAGTGTAACAAAAGGGAAAAATAGAAGCACTCTGAATGTCTAACCCCCTGGAAGGGTGACTACGCGCAGGCAGTGAGGGACACGAGGCAGTGCCAACGTGCTCACAGCAGCTGCACCCAGGGGATGGGAATGATGGTGAGCTTTAATTTTACACGTTCTCTTTAATGTACATTCACCATCTTCATAATGAATATTATTATAAATAGAGAAAAATAATGGTATACAGTTTTCTGGTTCAGAGTATTCCATAAAACGCTGAGCACTGTGTTAGTTGAGATGAATGAAGGGTTAAAACAGGTTCTTCTGGAGTGTTATTGGCTGAATCGCGTCACCTCCCCTGATTCGTATGTTACAGTCCTAAGCCCACTACCTCAGAATGTGACTATATTTGGAAATTGGGTCTTCAAAGAGGTGATTTAGTGAAAACGAGCCTATTAGGAAGGGTCCTAATCCAATCTGACTGGTGTCTCTGTAAGAAGAGGAAATGTGGACACCCTGAGACACCAGGGGCAGGCAGAGAGAAGACCCTGTCAGGACCCAAGGAGACGGTGACCACCTACAAGCCAAGGAGAGAGAGGCCTCAGAAGAAACCAAACCTGCTCACACCTTGATCTTGGACTTCCAGCCTCCAGAACTGTGAGAAAATTAATTTCTGTTGTTTGAGCCACCTAGTCTGAAGTATAATGTTATGATTTCTTAGGAAATTAATATATGTAGTTTGATCACTTTTTAAAACATTTAAAAAAACTTTCTAAAAGAAAGTTTAATTCCAACTATCAGATAATGATAACTAAATGTTAGGAATGAAGTTCACTGCTAAGGTGAATACTACTATATCAAATAGAATAATGTTAACAAAAGATCCTCATTTCTTTTAATTAATGTGTTACGGAATAACAGACACTAAAATAAATCCGTGTAACAGTCTAAACTAAATCTTTACTTTTCACAAGACCCTAAGCGAGAACACTAATAGCATGAGGTACTGTAGAATGACCTGTGTAGTTTTATTAGTGTCTGCACAACCTGTGCATTCTTGACAATCAGAAGCAAATACTTATAGAGAGCCCACTGCTACATAAGACAGGTATTAAGTGAGTTACAGGAATTCCAGAACATAAAGAGCCTATGCCTTCAAGCTGACACAAGAGTAGAGAGAAAAATCAATTTATTTCTAAACAATTCCAAAGTGATATGTCTGTTAGAAAGAAAACATCAAGGGTTATGTGTACAGCTTCCAGAATAGGCTCAAGAATACAGAAGGATTTCCAGGAAATAAGAGGACACATGCAACACTCTAGGAAGCCTGGAGGAATGGACTTCAAACCGGATCAGGAGAGAAGAAAACAAGGCACCAGAGCAAGGCTAGAGGCTTTGCAGGAAGAAGTTCCTGGTTTATATGAGGGCATGAAAACATTTTATTATAAATCTTCAAAGATGAAGAACAGACAAATAAAAAGCTTCTCTACACAATGCTCAATGGACCAATTCAAAAAGACTCTGATTAAATATGTCCTTGGGCCACTGGATGTCTGCCTTCAAGACAATGTTGCCCAAAATCTTGACAGTTCATCCCTGTCAATTAATTTTTCTATTATGTGGAAATGTTTGCAAATGGATAAGAAATAGGTCCTTTTTTTGTTTTTAAAGAAACAACCTGAAGTCTGGTAGAATTTGTCTTAATTTATATGACATCATACCCAAGCTATATACACACACACGCATATATATATATATATATAGGAATCGGATGGGCAGTAGCACACTCATGAGTCTACGTCAGGACCACACATCTATCCCTCCTCGTTCGTTAAGATGCCTCTCACACAGTCGTAAAAACTCCACTGTCTTAGTTATTAGGCAAGGTTTTATGTAATTTGATAAATCACATTTAAAGTATTTAATGTCATAAAACATTTAGATGTGATATTTCTAGTTATACCCTGAGGTAATTTCTCATTCTATAAAACCGAAATACTGAATTACTAAAGTTAATATGCTCGATTCAGAATATATTTTAGGGAGCTTTTCTGTATAAAGAAACCAAATCTTAACTAATAATTACATAACAATCTTTAGTTTTAAGTATTATTGATGCTTCCTCTTTGTTGTTTTAAGAAGAGGCATTCTGAGGTGTAATTTGTTTTAACTACATGATTCTTGCATAACACTTTTATGTTAGAAGGAGCAAGCAAGCTGTAAACCCCCAAAAAATTTTTTTAAGTTTTTTTTTGAGGGGGAGGGAGGTAATTAGGTTTATTTATTGATTTATTTTTAGAGGAGGTACTGGGGATTGAACCCAGGACCTCGTGCACGCTAAGCACGTGCTCTACCACTTGAGCTACACCCTCCCTCCTCAAATGGAAAGATGGTTCTTAGCTGTTTCTGCTGTCCTAAAAATATCCTTCCTACATGATTTAAAAAGATTCAGGTTCTTTCTCAGCTAATAACACAAGGGGAAAAAAGTTGTTCATATTTTTTAAATTATAATTTTTGAAGTTTATGACCAACTGGAAAACATGAAAGGATTTTTTTGAAGAGAAAGGGAAAAGGAGAATATTTGTTTATCTGTGTCTAATGGTGTGCTCAAGGGCTTACAAACCATCTTATTTAATCCTCCCAAAATATGAGGTAGATATTATCCACACTGAACAGATGAGGAAGCAGGCTCAGAGAAGTTCAGTAAGTCACATAGCAAATAAGGAGCGCAACATGGATTCTGTTCAAAGCCAAGCTCCTCCCACCATCTACACAGGCTGCCGGTTCCTACTGTTTGCTTAGCTGCCTTGTTCATTGGGGGAAATCACTTTGTGACTCTCGTCTTTTTTTGTTTTGTTTTTTACTGGAGGAACTGGGGATTGAACCCAGGACCTCGTGCATGCTAAGCACCACTGAGCTATACTCCCACTACTTCCTCTTGTCTTATTTTTAACCTAAAAATTCACTTGTCACTTTTCTCACTCAAATTTTGTATTACTCAAACCTATACATCACTGTATTTATTATTTACTCACATTTTACAGGACACACGTTTCACTATCTTCTTTTGTTCAATGTTAAGTTTGCTGCTTTTACCCTCCTCTGTTCCTATCACTAAAGCACTACATTATGTAGGAAATAGCTTTGTAATAAATAAGATTGTAACTGTATAGGAACCAAAGGCCAGTTACATTGATTTTATCAGTCTACCTAATTATAAAACAGACAAGGAAAAATGATTCTTAAGCTTTCTGTGAAACACAGAGGCCTGGACATGGAATCAGGGAAACCTGGCTCAAATCCCTGTTCTTCCAGTGACTAATCACCTTTGACTTAAGGCAGCCACTTCAAGCTTTGTGCCTCTCTTTGTCGATGTAATCTTATCCACACTCTCCCACAGAAACACAAAGATGAGTAACACATGTGAAGGCACTAAAGACTTACCAAGTGGAAAAGTCCAATTACCACTATCTTATAATTAAATACTGGAAAAACACCAGTGTAACTTCCAGACAGGTTTTAACAGTCATAATCATGCTTGTATATAATTCTCTACAGTTATTATTTATTAACTTTCTTCTAAACTTTAAGACACATAGATAAAGCCTTATTAATTCCCATTTCTTAAAATATCCTGACATAGACCAGAGGGTATATCTATTGGTAAGTAGATTAAAGAGGCGTTGACATGAAAGCAGGTACACGGAGAAGAGCGTATCATGCAGTGGGCAAGAGCCTGGACCGTGAAATTGAATCCCTGTCCCACTGCCCAGCACCTGTGTGACTGTGGGCTCCTAGTGGCCTCAGCTTCATCTCTAAAATTAGGGATGATAATCCTATCCACCTCACAAGACTGTTGTGGGGATAAAATGAGAACACACCATGGACACACTTTACAATGCCTGGCTTACAGTCAGCCCTCAACAAATGTTGGCTTATTATAAGCAAGAAGACCAATCTTTAGGATACACTCTTAAATTTGTATCTTGTATTAATATATACGAAGGTTAAGGGATCAGCCTAAGCCATTTATCTGGGAAAAGTTACACAAAACTTAAACTGGACAAAATCATTGGTTTTAAAAAATGTCTTATAATTTACAAAATGACTCATAATAAGATTAAAAAAAAAAAAACCTTGTTACTAAAGTGAGTTAATATATAAAAACTTGATTAATACATACATTTCCAGAAATGTCT
The DNA here is from genome assembly GCF_009834535.1 of Camelus ferus. Lineage (NCBI taxonomy): Eukaryota > Metazoa > Chordata > Mammalia > Artiodactyla > Camelidae > Camelus > Camelus ferus. The sequence goes on along the minus strand of NC_045697.1, from coordinate 109,387,830 downwards.
TTTCTTGAACAAAACTAGGCACAATAGCTTCTGCACTTCATATCATAGTAACTGTGGAAGAGTCTGACCAGTTTACCAGTGCCCTGTGATACATACCAGTCCATCTGTTAGCAGCTTCTTTAGCCAGTATATTTGCTTGACCTGAAAAAAAAAAAATATATATATCCATGCACACACAAAATAATGTTCATCTATGTATAGATTCTTTTTAAAAAATATATAAACAAAGGTTATACATACAAAATGGCTTTGGGAAAAAAGCTCAAATAGTGATACTGTATCTCACAAACCTGCTCAGCTTCCCAGGGAAATTTTAGATAGCTGCAGTTATATTCATCATGAAAAGAAAGTCAACGTGAACAACTTCCCTTTCCTAAATGTCCATTACTACTGCACTTGCTCCTTTAAAGACAACATATGTTTAACTGAGATGTTTCTCAAACAATTTACAACACCAAGAAAGGGTAAAATAATGTGTTTAATGATAAGCATTTTAGCTTATGTATATTTTAGACCACAATAAACCTGACAATAAAATTTTAACAGTCATACAGTAGCCCTGTAGAAGGAAATATTTAAATTTAAAAATTTAACTATACATCCTGCTATTAAATGTATCTATATCATGTCTTTCAAGTTAATATATACAGCATACAATAATGCCATGATCAACAAGGCACAAATATTATTTATCACCATAGTAGTTATTTATTTATTGAAATTTATATATCACAGAAATCACCATACTGAAGTGAAATTTCAGTAGGTTTTAGTATATTTACAAGTTTGTACAACCATTACCATTACCTAATTCCAGAACATTTTCATCACCCAAAAGGAAATCCTACACCCATTAGGAGTCAGTCCACATTCCCCCTTCCCTCAGCCCCTGAAGACCACTTACCTACTTCGCTTTTATGGATTTCCTTATTCTGGACATTTCATATAAATTAAATCATTTATGTCTGGCTTCTTTTCGCTTAGCACAAAGTTTTCAAGGTTTATCAACTGTAGCATGTATCAATACTTCATTCCTTTTTGTTGCTAAATAATATTCCATTGAATGGTTATACCACAATTCATTTAGTCACTCATCAGTTGACGGACATGGGCTGTTATTACTAATGTGAACAATTTAATAATTTTTGTGTGAACATGTTTTCAATTCTTTTGGGTATATACCTAGGAGTGGAATTGCTGGTTCAAATGTTAACTGTATGTACAACATTTTGGGGAATAAATAAATTACATTCCCCTAATGATGATGTTGAGCATCTTTCCATATGCTTATTGGCCATTTATTTATTTTCCTTGGAAAAATGTCTATTCAAATCCTTTGCCTATACTTACATTTTTTAAATTGTTGAGTCATGAGAATTTTAAAAAATATATGGTTTGGATATTGGACACTTGTCATACACAGGATTTGCAACTATTTTCTCTCATTCTGTGGGTTCTTTTCACTTTCCTGACAATGTACTTTGACACACAAAGTTGTTAATTTTGATGAAGTCAAATGTATCTACTTTTTTGTTGGTTGCTCAAGCTTTTGATGTCATATCCAAGAAATTGTTGCCTAAACCAAGGATACAGAGATACACATCTGTGTTTTCTTCTGAGAGTTTTATAGTTTTAGCTCTTACATTTAGGTCTTTGATCCTCTTGAGTTAACTTTCATATATAGCATAAGGTGGGAGGTCAGATTGATTCATTTGCATGTGGATAACCAGTTGTGCCCGGCACCATTAGCTGAAAACACTATTCTGTCCTGATTGATAGTCTCAGGAGTGGGGGTAGAATTCAGTGGTAGAGCACTTGCTTAGCATGCATGACATCCTGGGTTCAATCCCCAGTATCTCCATTAAAAATAAATAAAAAAGAAAAAGAAAATAATAATTAAAAAAAAATAAATAGGGGAGAGTAGTAGCTCAGTGGTAGAGTGTATGCTGAATACGATCGAGGCCCTTGGTTCATCCCTAGTACCTCCATTAAAGAAATAAAATAAAAAGAGTACTGATTGATGGTCTTGGCACTTTTGTTCAAAACCTTGCTTCTGGACTCTCAAGTCTATTCCATTAACCTATATGTCTGTTCTTATACCTGTACCACATTGCCTTGACTATCCTAAACTTGTAGTAAGTTTTAAAATTGGGTAATTTGAGTCTTCCTACTCTTTTTTCCCCCAAGATTCTTTTGGCTGTTATGGGTCCCTTGCAATTTCATATGAATTTTAGGATCAGCATCAGTTTCTGCCAAAAAAGCAATTAGAATTTCAATAGGTTTTACATTTAATCTATAGATCAATTTGGGGAATATTTCCACCTTAACATTAGTTAAGTCTTTCAATTTGTGAACTCAGGATACTTTTCTATTTAGATAGGTCTTTAATTTCATTCAGTGTTTTGCAGTTTTCAGTACAAATCTTGTACTTCTTTGATTAATTTTATTCCAAGTATTTATTCATTTTGATATTTTCCCTTCATTTTCAGACTGTTCATTGATAGTACATACGGTACAAGTGATTTTTGCATATGGATTGATCTTGCAATCTGCTGACCTCATTTATTAGGTCTAATATTTGTACTTTGTTGTTGTTTTGTGGATTGTTTAGGGCTATGTGTCTAAGATCAGGTCAAATGCAAATAGAGGTGGTTTTACTTTTTTCTTTTCAGTATGGATTCTTTTTCTTTCTTTCTTGCCTAACTGCCCTGCCTTGAACTTCCAGTACAATGTTGAACAGATGTGGTGACAGTGGACATCCTTAGCGAAAGCATACAGCCTTTTATCATGTTAGCTGTGTATTTTTTTCCCCAGATACTCTTTTGTTAGATTGAGAAAGTTCACTTCTATTCCTAGTTTGTTGAGTGTTTTTATAATAAAAGGGTGTTGGACTTTATCAAAAAATTTTTGTCTATTAGAGACAATCATGTGGTTTCCTCCCACCTTTGTTCTGTAAATCCATTGATTAGATTGACTGATTTTTGTCTATGTTGAAACAATGTTGTTTGCATCCCTGAGATAAGTATCATTTAATCATGGTGTATAATCCTTTTTATATACTGCTGGATTTGATCTGCTAGTATTTTGTAGCAATTTGTAGAATTCTTACATCTGCATTTATAAGCAATACTTAACTATAGTTTTCTTTTCTTATGCCATCTTTGGTTTTGGTATCTGGGTAATACTGACTTCAAAAAATGTGTTAGGAAGTGTTCTCTCCTTTCTTTTTTCATTGAAAAGTTATTTCTTTAAATGGGTAGAATTCACCAGTGTAGGCTTGGCTTTTCATTGTAAGAAGTTTTTAAATTTCTAACTCAATCTCTTAACATGTTATATATCTATTTAGATAGTTCATTTATGCCTGAGATAGTTTTGGTAGTTTGTATCTTTCTAGAAATTTATTCATTTCATATAGCTTATCAAATTTATTGACATACAACTAACTGCTCATAGTATTCCTTTATGATCATTTTTCTATCTGTTAGGTCAATAATGATCCTTCTCTTTCATTCCTGATCTTAGTAATCTGAATCTTCCTTTTTTCTTGATCAGTCTAGCTAAAGATCAATTTTTTTGATTTGCTTAAAGAACCAACTTTTGGTCATTCTAAATGAGCCAGAAAGAGAAAGAAAAACACCCTATTATATCATTCATATGTGGAATCTTAAAAACAAACAAACAAATAAATGAACTACCTATTATTTATAACTTAGATGATTGATTTCTTGAATATGCATAAGCACATTTGACTGTCCTTTATGACTGGATTACTGCATTCTGTTGATTCTTATTTTATGATTGGCTTTATTCCTTTGATAACTATGTAAGTTTAAAAAGCTAAAGGTCTAAACTGTTCTTAGAAACAATGATCAGTACATATATGCAAACTAAAAAAATGTGCAGTATATTGTATATATGTATTTACATGTAATATATTGTATATGTGCAGTCAAATTATAACAATTCTACTTAATAAAACTGAAAACTGGAAAAAAAAAAAAGAACCAACTTTTGGTTTCATTGATTTTCTCCTGTTTCTTCTCTATTTCTCTTATTTCTGTTCTAGTCATTTTAGTTTCTTCCTAATACATGCCTTGGGTTTAGTTTGCTCTTCTCTTTCTAGTTTCTTAAGATGGAAGGCTAGGTTATTTATTTGAGAGCTTTCTCTATTTTTTTAACACAGGCATTAAAATGTTAATAAATTTCTCATTGAACAATGCCTTCATGCATCCAGTAAGTTTTCATACGTTTTAATCTTCACTATTTCACAGTATTTCCTAATTTCCATTATGATTTTCTTTGAGCCATCCTTTTTCAGTAGTGTTGATTAATTTCAACATATTTGTGGATTTCCCAAATTTCCTGTTATTTACCTTATAATATTCCACTGTCATCAGAAAATATACTTTGTATTATCAATCCATTTAAATTTACTGAGACTTGCTTACACTTAACATATGGTCTATTCTTGAATATTTCATGTGCACTTGAGAAGAATGTGTCTTCTGCTATTGTTGAGTGAAGTGTTCTATAGATGTGTGTTAGATTCAGTTGGTTTATAGCAGTAAGTGCTCTAATTCCTTGCTTATGTTCCATCTCATTGCTCCACTGTTTATTCAAAATGGATTACTGAAATTTTAAACAATTATTGTTGAACTGTCTATCCCTTCAGTTCTTTTGGTTTTTATTGTACATATTTTGGTTCTCTATTGTTAAGTGTATATATGTTTATAATTGTCATATCTTCCTGAAGAGTTGACCTCTAACATTATATTTATAAACTGTACTTTGTCTATAGTAACAATTTTTCTCTTAGTCTATTTTCTTTAGTACTGGTCTAGTCACTCTAGCTCACCTTTGCTTATTGTTTTCATGAAATATCTTTTTCCAGCCTTTACTTTCACTATATTTGTGTCTTTGAGTCAAATGTGAGTCTTCTGTAAAGTATGTAGTTAGCTTATGTATTTTTAATCTATTCTGTCAATCCCTGCCTACTAATTGGACTTTAACCCATTTACATTTAATGTAATTACTGATAAAGTAGGATTTACATCTGCCATTTGCTATATGTTTTCTATATGTCATATGCATTTTTGCTTCTTAATTCCTCCACAATTGCTTTATTTTATGTTAAATGAATATTTTTAGCATATCATTTTAATTCTCTAATTTCTTTTACCAAATATTTTTGGGTAATTTTCTAGTGGTTGCCCTGGGGACTACTACTAACATCTTATTTTGTAACAATCTAACTAGAATACCAAATTAAATTCAAGAGTATGCAAAAATTTTCCTCCTACATAGCTCCATTCTCCTCCTCAGTTTTATACTGTTATTGTCACAAATTATACTATATACATTGTGTGCCCAACATGTTTATCATTATTGCTTTACGTAGCTGTATTTCAAACCAGATAAGAGAACACAAGATAGGAACAAAAATGCACATGCACTGTGCTTTAGATTTCCTTATGTGAATCTAGTTTGCTTTGTTTCTTCACGTTGATCAAGTTGCTGCCTAGTGTCCTTTCACTTCAATGAGAAGAACTTCCTTTTTTCTTTTTAAAGGTAGGTCTACTAGTGACAAACCCTTTCAGTTATTTATCTGGGAATATCTTACTTTGTCCTTCAGTTTTTAAGGAAAGTATTTCTAGATACAGAATTCTTGGTTGACAGTTTTTTTCTTTCAGCACTTTGAATATGTCATTCCAATGTTTCTGGCCTCTACAGGCTTCTAATAAAAATCAAGTTGTTAATCTGACTGAAGATCCCTTCTATATGATGAGTTGTTTCTTGCTGCTTTCAATATTCTGTTTATCTTTTGACAGTTTGATTATGATGTGTCTCTGTGTAGATCTCTTTGAGGCTGTCCTAAATGGAATTTGTTAAGCTTTTTGAATGTGTAAAGTTTTTCATCAAATTTGGGATGTTTTCAGCCCTTATTCTTTTTCCCTCTTTCTCTCTCCTCAACTTCTGTGATTTCCATTATGAGTATGTGACACTGTTGATGCCATACCATAGGTCTCTGAGACACTGTGAATGTTTCTTCACTCTTTTTGATTTCTGTTCCTCAGGCTGGATTATCTCAATTGAACTATCCTTGAGTTACTGATTCTTTCTCTTGCCTGCTCAAACTGCTGTTAATCCCTCCAGTGAATTTTTCCCTTCAGCTATCATAGTTTTCAGAATTTCTATTTGGTTCCTTCTTAATAATTTCTATCTCTTTATTAATATTCTCTATTAGGTGAGATATCATTCTCAGAGTTTCCTTTAGTTTCTTAGACATGTTTTTCCTTAGCACTTTCAACATATTTAAAATAGCTGATTTAAAGTCTTTGTCTAGCAAGTCCAAAATCATGCATGAGCCACATTTTCTTGTCTCTTTGTATGTCTTGTAATTGTTTTTTATTGAAAACTGATCATTTAAAATAATATAATGTTGCAATTCTGGAAATCAGATTCTTCCCAGGGTTAGTGTTGTTGCTACTTGTTGTAGTTATTGTTTATTTAATGATTTACTGAACCAATTCTGCAGAGTCTATATTTATTATGTGTGGCTACTGAAGTCTGTAGTCAGTTTGCTTACTCGTCAGCTAATAATTGAACAGCACCTTAAACACCTGGATTAAATCTCCAAGTCTTTGGTGAGAGATTGTGTGTGTGTGTTTCTGTGTGTGCTAAGGCAGGTTTCAACAATACCCAGCTAGTCAATTTACAACTCTGCTCTAGCCTTCACTTCCTTCTTGCACAGATTGTCAAGGTCAGCTAGTGGTAGGAGATTAGGACCTTCTCAGGTCTTTCCTGAGAATGTACACAGCACTATGCATGTAAGTGGCATTCTAGATTTCCAGGAATATGTTTCTTTTCAAGGCACCAATGAACATCTCCTTTGGTCTCTCCCTTTAAGCTTTTTAGTTAGTCTACTCTTTTCCTTAACTGTTATTCATCACCTAAGACAGTTGTGAAGTTAAAGTCTTGCCTGTAATTGTTTTAGACAAACGGTCCCCAGGAAGAGGCTGTTAGTGATGAGCATACTACAAGCCAGGTCAAAAGAAGACAATTCTTTCTATTAGTGGCTTTTAGGGAACCACCAAAGATGCCAAATAACGACAATTCTTTGGGAATGAGGGACTAAAAGAGCTCCAGTTCTATCCTACTCCCTCTGATACCAAGAATGCAGGGCTGACTGTTGAGGGGGAGGGTAGGCGATAAAACTAGAGCAAATTAAACAACACAAAGCTCACTCTTCTTGCAGAGGTCCAGTCATTTTTCTTGAATGGGCAAATCTTTGGTTAGTTTCTAGAATTCTGGAAAAGTTGTAACAATTTTTGCTAGTTTTCATGGAAGGGTAAATTTCCAAAGGTCCTTACTCCATCATTTTCACTGTCATCTGGGCATTTATTTCGAAGAAAATTTCTTAAGTGCTTGTAAGACTTACTTTCCAAATCCTTTAATGTGAGAATTCAGGTTGTACTACAACTTATTTTCTCACTTAAGTAATGATCAGAGTAGCTAAAATAAAAATTTATTTTTTTAATAAATTATTTCTTTTACTTCTCATTTCTTGGATATTTGCAACTAATCTTGCTAATACTTGTTTAATGATATCAGTAATTCAACTGGCATGAAATATAAATATTTCCTGCAAGAATTATTGAGAAATGAGAGATAATACATAATCATGTCTACAGGAACATAAGGGCTATAGCTATTATCAGCAGAAAAAAGTTTCAAAATAAGTCATGACAGACTTAGAGATAAGCCTGATTGCTATAATACAAAGTGTTACAGCCACATTATTAAGAACCAAATCCTATTAAAATCAATTTGTGAAACTCATAATCCTTTAATCCAGTATAATCTGTTCTGCAATAACATGATAGCCAAATCCTATGAAACCCTTCATTACCAAAAAGTACATTTTAAAAACAATAATCTCATTGGGAAAAGGGATTTAGGGTAAGTCAAGGTAAAGCTTAAAAAAGTTCTCTAGATTTAGTGATACAGAGATCACTGCCATTTACTACTTACATATTTAAATTTCTTGAATCTGTGGGTTTAATCAAATTAAAAAAAAATTTACACCTTTATTTCTTCTGATATTTATTTCTTCAGATATTTTTCTGGTCTGAAACACCCCCTGCCCTGGCCCCACCCTCAAAATACACCCCTTTTGGGACTGTAATTACACATACATTAGGTCACTTGAAGTTGTCCTATAACTCACAGAGGCTATTTTCATTAAATTATTTTTCCCTGAGTTTCATTTTGAGTAGTTTCTATTGCTATGTCTTCAAATACACTAATCTTTTCTGCAGAAGCTCAATCTGCTGTTAACCCAATCCAGTGTATTTTTCTTTCCAGACACCATAGTGTTCATCTCCAGAAGTTTGACTTGGGTCTTTTTTATATCTTCAATGTTTCTACTTAACGTTTTGAACATATAAAGTACATTTATAGTAACTGTTAATGTTATAGTCTTCTAATCCTACTATCTGTGTTAATTCTGGGTCAGTTTTCATTGAAGGTTTGATTATTCTCCTCATTAAGGATAATGTTTTCCCTACTTCTTTGCATACTTGGTGATCTTTCATTGTATGCCAGACATGAATATTTTCTTGCTGGGTGCTGGATATTTTTGTACTCCTACAAAAATTATTGAGCTCTGTTAGGAATGAATTTAGGTTATTGTACAATACTTTGATCCTTTCAAGACTTGTTCTTATGGCTTGTTAGGTGGGTTGAGAGCAAAGCTCAGTTGAGGGCTAACTACTCCCTTCTACTGAGGCAAGATCTTCTTGAGTACTCTACCCAATGCCTTATGGATTATAAATTTTGCTAGTCTGGCTGGTGAAAGCAGACACTACTCCTGCTCCTGTGTGAGTGCCTGGCACTGTTCCTTCAATCCTTTGAGATTGTTCTTTCTTCAGCTTTGGGTATATTTCTCATATGCATGCATCAACTACTTGAGAGGAACCCTCTCTAGATATCCAGGGTTCTCTTTGTGTTACTCTTTCCCCTCTAGAATGCTGTTGGTCTCCCTAATCTCAGTTGCATCTCCTCGACTCAGGGAGTCTGCAGGGCTCTGCCTAGGTTCTCCTTCTTTGTGCTGCAGCCAGGAAACTCAACAGAGTAACCTGGGACAATGTAAGACTTACTTTGTCTGTTTCCTTTCTCTAGGAATCACTTTCCTTTGTGGTCTGATATCAAGTATCTTGAAAACTGTCATTTCATATATTGTTTGTTTTTATGTGGGGGGATAAATTCAGTACATTATTACTCTATTTTGGCCGAAAGTAAAAGCTCCACATATAAAGTTTCACTTGTTAGCTGTTTGAATTTTAAAAGCCAAGAAATTAAACATTTCTCTATAAAAATATGAACTGAAGTTAGCTTAAAAATTCTTTCTACAGGTATACAGGCTTTGACAGTTTTTTTTCTTTTCACTGTAGTTTGGTAACATTCCACAGAAAAAGATATGGTGCTACCTTCACATCTAAAATATATTTATGGCCCAACTGGCTTGGTCGGTAGAACATGAGACTCTTAAAATTTATTTATGGAATAATGTAATTATCCTACACATCTAATGTCTATTAAATATGCTGTAATTTTCTATAATTAATGTATTCTATAAAAGATTTTTTAATGAAATAAAAGAATAATAGCACAAAACTAGGAAGGAAGGACTCTTATCCTTTCATTTCCCATTAAGATCAGAAACATACAATGTGAAAATGTAAAGAATTAATATATTTGTAATAGATTCATAATTGCAAATTCTATATAACCCAAATACAGATCCATTCTTATGTGGCTGCATAAATAAATACTAAAAGATAATTTAGGTTTGATGTTGATGAAGAAAGATAGTCTCTCCACTGAAAATCAGAAAACTTCTCATTCACTTAGACCTCATACCCCGCATAATACTCATTCACATTGGCATGTTTTCCTTGGGTTGAGAAATAAATTACCAATTTTTAAATTCAAGGGTTAAGATGGAGAGAATTCAGGCAACCAGTATAAAATTATAGTTGCAACTTCCATCTCAACTATGTTATTCTACTCTCCAGAAAACCCATCATCTTTAATATACCCTGAAACCACTTTCTTCAAGTTTGATTACCTTTCTAACAGGTGATGCACTTGCCAAGATTGCTGCTTGATTCAGAGGTACAAGAAATGGCAACACTGGAAATTATGTGCCTGAAACAAGTTTTCCCACTTCATGAGTCAGTCTGGCCTAATTCTCTGTCTTGATTTTCAGCAACTCAAGATGCTCCACTGGCTTACGATCACCATCAGCATAGGTCAGAATAGTTTTCTAAGCCTAAATAAGAGTTTTAGTCGTTCCTGAGTGGACAGATGTAATCAAAATCATGAAAAGGACTGTAAAAATGGGAGGTCACAGTTGAGGTGATATCAGTCAGGGTCATCTGCCCAAGGAAAGAGCTGTGACAACCCAATGAGGACCACAGGGTGAAAAAGCAGAAGCCTTGACTAGGTATGGCTAAGACCTATGGGTCCCTGGATAGAAAAAAGAATGAGATGGGGAAGCAAGAGTTGGTACTTCAAGGAGAAAGTCCAAGAATTGCACAAAACTAAAATCAGGAAGGAACGTAGAACCAAGTAAAAGTAATAAATGAAAGATCATATTTGGTTAATGTGAAAACGTAATTTTCATGAGGAACTGCTACAGGGCACAGCCATGCTGATCCTGAAAATAAATCATCTGAAGGTATTAAATCTGGGTAAGAAAATTGTTCTTAAAACAGTCTTTCATGAGAATCTGCTCTAGATAAGACACATAACATCCGATGTCCTCTTTAACACACAGTACGTGTTTCCTTTTGAAGGTAAATCATGAGCAGGCCTAGCTTCCTAGTAGTGAATTCATACCTTGTGTCCTGTTGCTTTGATGTGCTTGTATTCACTAAGGGTCATTTGATACTAGTTAAAACTTTAAAATAGATTAAAGTGGTTAATTCTGTAGCAGACTTGGTTAGCACTTTCTTCTGCAAGAAAATAATAAATGAAAAGAATCTGCAGGCAGCACAAAAGAGTTAACATGTCTCCCAAATACTTAATTCACAGAAACTGGCTCAGGGGGTTCTGTCTCCATTTTGCTTTGAAAATTGCTCTGGGCAATCAGCTGAACTAGGACTGATACATATTATCTCAGCTGTGCACCGCATGGACTTGAACGGTGACTCCTGCAGTCGTGCAGAGCAGGACCTGTCTCTAAAACTAAGTTTAACTGTAGATAACACTAACTGAACTGCTTAAAATCTTTTTAATTGTGAAGAATACCATGTGATTCTCAACTTAATTTAAAAATACCAAATATTTTCAATTTCTCTCAAAGCCTTCAATCACATACTGTCATTTTTTTCTAAAAGTTTCACTGGGTAAAATTTCCTAAATGAAAAGAGAAGCTAAGATAGAAAAATATAAAAAGGTTATGCATATTTCCCTAAGCAATTAAATGTAGTATTTTTATAACACACTGTATCATTTCTTCAAATATTCAAAATTCCATATTTACATGAATATATAAAAATTATTAAAAATGAAGCTCTGGGGACTCTGGTTTAAAAGTAAGGAAGAATATCATTGGAGTGTTCTCAAGGCAAGTCAATGCACAGACTAATTTTCTGCAACTTGTAAACTCATCCTTTTTGATATCACTTTTCTTGGAAGATAATGGTGAGTTTCTTTCTAGAATCAAGACAACAGCTTAGTTCCCTCTCTGACTCCTCAGTTTCCTAAGCTTATATTTTATGACTTTATCCTTCTACCTCACTGACCTTCCTTGTTCTTGAAATGCTCATAATTTCAAAGTTGTTACTGTTCAATGCTTTAACATTAAGATCCCTTAATGGAAATATTAATGAAATATTAACACTATTAAGGGCTTTATTTTCTCACATACATGGAGAATGGTTACCAGGGAACTAGAAGTATAAAGTATCTTTCATTAGCAAAGTTAAAAACCCTCAAAGTGTAATACAAACTTACGTATTTCTTCCACAACTTGCGGGTCACATTCTCTGTATTTTTCTACTTCTGCTTTTAGCTGTTCCCTTTGGTCTCGAAGTGAAGAAAGTTCTTTTGTTAGCATGGTTCGCTCTTCCTGCATTCAAATAATATTATGTATAATTAAGATAAACAAAATGCCATATGTTATAAAGTTACATGTTTTATAAACATTTTCATTTTATTTCTCATAACTGATATGCATTAGGCTTTTGACAAAATTATATACATACATATATTCACGGTGCAAGAACAAACTCAATTCTCATTTTTCTCTGCAATCTCAAGCACCTTATATATATGTTGACTAACTGGAAATTATTATGTAGAATGGAATGCTTGTAAATAGATAAGAGGTTACTGATTATGCATGAACTCAAAGATGATTGTCATCAAGTTAGGAAAAAAAAATACTGCTCCTTAGGTAGTTTCACAAGACTGCATCCATTATTATATAAGTAATATTTTATGGCAACATCAATCATTGTAAAATTTTCCTTAAAAGTCATCTAGATAATTTTCCAACCTTCAAAGATGATTAACCCTCAAAAATATTTTAAAATACCAGAAATAAGAGTTGTAGCTTTGTGACCTCCTTATCACGTTCCTTTAAAGGTAAACCAGAATAAAGGTTTTAAACACAAAATGATCCAATAAACACCATTTGAAATTTCTAGCCTTAGTTCTAACAGGTAGAAGTCATAGTGCTATCAGTATTCAGTTCATATGTGTGAAACGTAAGCCCAAATAAAAATCAACTAACGGAAAAGTTATGGTACAGAATTATAGGGTAAGTCTGGGGCAAAACCAAACAGAGTTCAAGCTGCCTGATCGGACTTGTTTAAGGTTCCTTGCTAGCTTACATTTCTGTACTTGTATTTTCCTACTTTTGCCTTTCTCTGTTCTCTTTAGTTCCAAAGCGAAGAAAGCTCCTTTTGTTGGCATTTATACAAGAGAATGCATGCACACAGCTCTGAGGTAGCCGAGTCCAACAGAATTCTGCAGTGACAGAAATGTTCTGGATCTGTGTTCTCAAAGGCAGGAAACATCAACTACATGGGGCTACTGAGTACATGTACTGTGACTTTTGTTACCGAGAAACTGAATTTAATTGTATTTAATTTTAATTTAAATGAAATAGATAAATATGATTACAGTATACCACATTAGCAAAGCACAGAAGAAATTAAAAAATAACTACAATATAAGATGGTCATTATTTGCTATCAACACTGAAATTATACACATTCTACAATGACAAATGAGTGGAGAGAAGCTAATGGAGACAGGAGCAGCAGAGGGGTGGCCATCCGTGTGAATGCAATGACAGCTCTCCAGATACCCTGAGTTGGGAGCCATCTCAGACTGTTACCAGCAACAAGATCTTTGCCAAATTACTTAACCTCTTTGTGCTTTCAGTTCCTCAAATGTAGAAATGAAGACAGTAATAGGAGCTACCTCCTTGGACTGTTGGCAGGATTCAATAAATATAGAAAATGTGTTTGGAACAGTCCTGCCTTGCTCGTAGTAAGCAGAATATGTAAGCTAGCTGTTTCTTCTCCTTCATTACCATCGTCAGCAGTATCACCACCATGAATAATATCTAGCAGATGGAAAAATCTTTTAGATATTTCTGAAAACTCCTGACTAGTGAACTCAGGATGAACACAAGAGTTTGTCTCTCTCAGGAGCTTTTCTGAACTACTCTACCCTTCTGATGGCTACAGGCACCAACTAAGTGTGCCAGTGTCTTTTTGTCCTCATTCCAGTGGTTACAGTGGATGGGGTAACCTTCAGTAGACTGGCTAACTAACTACTTTTGGGCATGAATATGTCACCATTAGTTGAAGGTGCTTCTACAAGTTATTGCCAAATAAAGAAGTGGTAATTGCTGTCCACAGAAGAAGAAACATCATAGTTTAAGGTTATGCCCAGAACTTACCTTCCCTTAAATCCTCTTCAGCAATCACCATTCTCTAGTTCCTATCTGTGAGCGTGCTGACCATTCACGCAGACTGCATGTAAAACAACTTTGAAAAGCATAAAGCCATGTAAACCTGTGATGTATTCTTTTCTACAATGTGACAAGTTTTTGAGTCTCTTTCACTATCAAGTGGTACAAGCAGAGGCTGAGTTGAAATGCTTAGTGGTTCATGTTGATCTTCAACATTTTTTTCAAGTCATAAATCCATACTTTAGATAATGATGAAACTAGAAAGTAAAGTGATTTTTTAAAAACCCCTAATGTAATACTTCAGAGAACATTTGCACTTTTTAAAATAAAATAGGTCAATATTCATTTAAATAATTTAGAAACATTACGAGGACACAAGGATACTATAATGATAGTTTTCAATTTGTTCTGAGCCAAGACTTTAAAATAAAAGACTCTTAAAATTTTACATAAACATTTATATAGGGCTGACTTTGTGCCAGGCTCTCTTCTAAGTCCTTTCCAAATATTAGCTAGTTCAATCCACACAGTAACTCAGTGATGTAGATTTTATTATTCCCCACTTTACAATGGAGAAAACTGAGAAGAGAGAGTTTAGGAGACGTTCAAACCTAGGCAGCCTGGCTCCAGGGTTAATGCTTCTTTGCTATACTGCCCAGACAACACAACACAGCAACAATGACAAATCTAGATTCACCACTAGCGAACTACCAGGTGAGATGTTGACATACTTTGCTGAGCTTCACTTCTCCTCTGGGAGAAGCAGCATCCTCCCCACAGGAAGCTCTATGCTTTTACTCTTCTATTTAGAATCGACATGATTAAAGAACCTACAGGATACAAACTTACCGTTTCATGTCGGCCAATTTTAGCTTTCTCGATGCTTTTCTGTAGGTTTGCATGCTTTTGGTTTCCCTCAGATAACTAGAGAATTAAAACAAATAAAATGTCTTGCTAAGATAAATTTGCTCAACATAAAGTTTACGAGTCAAGAAGACAGAATGAGATTCGTCTTCAGCCCAAGTCCGTGTAACAAAAAAGTCAAAGACTACATTGGGAACTAATTTCTCTAAATTGGAGAAAACCAACTACCATAAATCATTAGGGCAGACTGAAAAAAAAAAAGTTTAATATCACTTCACATGAGTCAGAATGGCCATCATTCAAAAGTCCATGAACGATAAATGCTGGAGAGGGTGTGGAGAAAAGGGAACCCTCCTACACTGCTGATGGGAATGTAGCTTGGTGCAGCCATTATGGAAAATAATATGGAGATTCCTCAAAAGACAAAAACCAGATTTACCATATGATCCAGCAATCCCACTCCTGGACATACATCTGGAGAGAACTCTACTTCAAAAAGATACACGCACCCCAATATTCACAGCAGCACTATATACAATAGCCAAGACATGGAAGTGGCCCAAATGTCCATCGACAGATGACTGGATAAAGAAGTTGTGGTATATTTATAGAATGGAATACTACTCAGCCATAAAAAATAAAATAATGCCATTTGCAGCAACATGGATGGAACTAGAGATCATCATTCTAAGTGGAGCCAGAAAGAGAAAGAAAAATACCATATGATATCAATCATATGTGGAATCTAAAAAAAAAAGAAAGAAAAAAAAGGACACTATGAACTCACTGACTTGCAGACATGGTAAACAATCTTATGGTTACAAGGGAAAGGGGGTGGGAAGGGATAAATTTGGGAGTTTGAGGTTTGCAAATATTAGCTACTATATATAAAAATAGATTTTAAAAAAGTTTCTTTTGTACAGCACAGGGAACTATATTCAGTATCTTGTAATAATCTTTAATGAGAAAGAATATATATTATATGCATGACTGGGACATTGTGCTGTACACCAGAAATTGATACATTGCAACTGACTCTACTTCAATTAAAAAAAAAAGTATTTCCTCCTATCCTATACAAAAAAAAGAGCAATATGCTTTCAACCTTTTCTACAATCTTCATATATCAGGTTTTCCCACCTTCATCACAAATAATGTGAAGTGTATTATTTAAATTTTTAATTTGAAAATTCAAAAATACCTGTTTTATATAAATTCTCTCTTTAAATTTCTTTTCACCTCTGACTTAAGTCCCTTTGAAACACCCTAGACTGTTTCTTATAGACTGGTGGTATTGGGACCTGTTTCACTAACACAGTCAAAAACGAATGCACCACTGATTATTCTTAAATAAGGTACTTTATAAGGAATTGCATATTAAATTCTCAGAAAGAAAAAAATCTACTAGCCGGCTGTTGATTTTATTCATGTTTTACATACCTTAAAAGTGATCATTTTAAGTATTTTACTAAGCTTAGAAAGTAGTAAGTTGTATTGGAAATGGATTAAATAATACCAGCAAAAGGAGACCTCAGATAATAGAATATTCATTAGTACGTGGTTGAGCCCACACCAAAAAGGACTGTTAATTTCATAACTTTGCTTCCTGTCTCAATTGTATTAATCCTACTTGGGCCCCAGACTAAATAATCACAGGAAATTCCCAATACTAAATTCTCCACCACGTCTTTCACTACGAACTTGTTAGAAATTTCAGACTCACTTGATTGGGTAAGGGGTTTCTTAAAATATATTCCACTCCTCCCTCATTCTTGAGTTATAAACATTTAGAAAATAATTAATGATTGGATGAGTAATTTCTTTTGTCTGATTCTAAGAAACTAACCTTTCAGAATATGGCCTTATTATATGTAGAGGGTGAATAATATTTAGATACCCGTTTTCGCTTAAAAACCACAAACAGTACCTTCAGAAAGTTGGTAGATTTACCCTGACTTTAAAAAACCTTCCACTTCTCAATATGCGTAAAGGTAGGTTTTCCTTTAATGATTCTCTAGTTCCTGATTCTAACCTATAGCACGAACAAGACCCATCTGTGATGCCAAGAAGACACCACACCAAACCAGTTATACCTCTTCTTGAGAGTAATTATCTTCCTAAGTTGAAAAAACAAAAATCTGCTGTAGATTTAAGAGCCAAAGTAAGCTATAAAGCCCTAAATTTAGCAAGGGGATAAAGTTCTTTAAAACAAAGGCTCTCATTTATAAAATAACACCTTGTTTAAAAGGTTAATATTCCACCCTGACAAACCCACCTGAAATAATTAATAAATGTATGTAACATCTAAATTCAGGAGTAGAAAATTTTCCAAAGAAAAAATACACATACTTATTAGCGTAACATTTTCCTATTAAAAATGTTTTAAAAATAACCAGACAGGCAGATGTTACCCTAAGAATGAAGAATTACATAAAAATAATCCAATAATTAATTAACATATATCTTAATTATATTAATGAAGTATCTCCCAGGTATTGTATGTCTGCTTGTAGTTATTTACAACTTAAAAGCATTTGAAAGAGAGCTAATTTAGGAATTCCTTAACTCTGAAAATAATCTTATGTAATTTAAATGTGATTTCATGATTTGTCATTTTAAGTATCTTGGTAATGGAGGGAGGCACAATCTAAATGATGTTATTAAATGAGAAGCTTCTGCCTATCATCCTAGGTACTGAAACAATTTGGTTCAACTCAACAGTGAAGGATTCTTGGCTCTGTTTAGTGCTTAAAATCTTAACTCCTGGGAACAATGACAGCAGCTCTTGTGAGGCAGCCCCTGCTATCAGTTTTTCATCTACACATCTCTTAGAAGCAACATTGCTATAGTTCCTAACACACACCTTGGAATTAAACCAAATCCAGAACTCAGATGACTAAGAGCTGAGATTTTAAGCCACTCTGTAGATATTATCTAAACCAGTAGTTCTAAACTTCAGCACATAGCAGAATCACCCGAAGGGCTTGTTAAATATAGGTTGCTGGGCTCCACCTCCCAGTTTTTGAATAGTAGAGGTCTGGGGTAGAGCCTAATAATTTGCATTTTTAACACACTCCCAGGTGATGTGATGCTGATGCTCCTGGTTGGGGGCATCACACTTTTGAGAACTAGTGACCTAAACAAAAACCTGTTTTCTTGCAGTAGAGAACCCAAGTAAAACACACAAGGTATTAATATATGGGAGACTATTACTAGTTTATCCGCAAAAATGAAGTACTGCTAAATATCGTAGCCTGAACTAGAAACAAAACATCTCAATATTTCCGTCACTGAAAGAAATACAAAGTCCACACTTACAAAAGTAGAAAACGCAGTGATACTCTATAATCAAAGAGGATTCACCATAGGATTCCTTTAAAGAGAAAACTCTCTTGACACATATGTATAACATAAAACAAGAACCACCTATATGCTGGAAATCCATTTCCAACTTTCCCTAAAGCAAATAATAATTTTTAAAATTCTGTAACTCAGAAAAAACAGCACCAGCAAGAACAAAAATAACTTACAATTAGAAAGAACAGGACTTCATCTTTAGACTTGAGTTTCTGACACAATGCTTCTCTTTAATGCATTCCAGACCACCTATACAGACACTCAGCGTTCAGAAACATAATGCCAATGTTTTCTAAAGGGCTAATTCACTGCCTGGAGGAACTGTCTATTCATAAGAGGGACAGAAAGATTGATTCAAGCTGGTTGCACTGGAAATCTGATTGGCTCCCTTTTAGAAATAAAAAAATTTCAAAGCAGTAAGGAGGAAATATAGAAGTTTTCATAGATGCGAAAGAATGTCAAGAAACAAAGAATGGGAAAAAGAGGTAAAAGCAAGAGAAACCAGATCAGTCTACTGCTTGAACAAAATTCATGTACAATATGTTACAGGGTAAAAAAGGTTCTATGTCTTGTTTTCCCTTAAAAGAAAAAAAAAAGAGAGCTAGTATAACTTAAGATTTTTTACATTTAAAAAGTATAGTTTATATTAGTGTAGTACAATTTTAAAATTTATTATTTTTTATTGAAGTACAGTCAATTACAATGTGTCTGGTGTACAGCACAATGTGCCAGCCATGCACATACATATATATATTCGTTTTCATATAAAATTTATTTTTTAGGGTGATATTTCATTTAGGAATAGATCACAGGGAAACAAAGAACACTATAAAGATGTATTTACATAAAGATGGGAGCTGTACAATTGTCTTAACAATAGAGAAATGGTAAATCATTATTTCATGGTATAGATAGGTCACAATTATGTAACCAAAGGAAACATTTTAGAAAACTTTCAATGACACAAATACAGAACAGGGGTTTTAAAAAGCTGGAAACAAAACTGTGAATACATTTGAGAGCTTATCTATGACCAAAACCCTCAAAAAACTGCAAGAAAATGCACAAAATTTAAAAAATAGTTATCTCTGTATTGTGAAACATACTTGTAAATTTTCCATATTAAAAGCATACATAACTATTATTTTTTAAATGCTTTTCCCGGGGAAGGGGGTAAGAAAAGGAAAGAAATAGGTGACGATTAAGAGGTACAAATTTTCATTTGCAAAATAAATGAGTCATGGGTATGACATGTACAGTGTGGGGAATAGAGTCAATAGCTATGTAGTATCTCTGTATGGTGATATATCGTAACTAGACGACTTACCATGGTGATCAGTCTGAAATGTACAGAAGCATAGAATCACTATGTTGTGTAACAGGAACTAGCAACGTATAGTAACTCAGAAAAAGATCAAATTTGTGGTTATCAGAGATGACCACAGCAGGGGGGTAGGGTGGGGGTATTGGATGAAGGCAGTCAAAAAGTACAAATTTCCAGTTATAAGATAAATAAGTACTAGGGATGTAATATACAACATGATAAATATAATTAACGCTGCTGTATATTATCTATGAAAGTTGTTAGGACAGTAAATCCTAAGAGTTCTCATCACAAGAAAAAATTTTTTTTTCTATTTCTTTTATTTTGTATCTATATGAGATAATGGATGTTCACTAAACTTACTGTAGTAATCACTTCATGATGTATGTAAATCAGATTATTATGCTGCACACCTTAAATTTATACAGTGCTGTCAGTTATATCTCAATAAAACTGGAAGAAAAAATTCTTTTCCCATTATAAGAAATATATGAATATATTTTCAAGAGACCAAAATGAATACATTTTTATTTTAAAAGACTCAAACAATGCACAAGTATTTAAACTAAAGCCCCCTCGCTCTCCACTTCTACACCACCCCCACTACCCTCTCGGGGGGGGGGGGGGGACCCTGTAAAGTCTAGTGGGCATCTTTCTTGTTCCAATTCTTTTGCTTAATATTCAAGTACAGGTCAATGTGGAGAACATGTCAAAACACACAGGGGATTATCCTTTATGTTTCATGTCAATATATTTTCTATAGTCTACTTCACTTTTTAAAAATAGATTTTATTTTTTTAGAGCAGTTTTAGGTTCACAGCAAAATTGAGTGGAAGTTATAGAGAGTTCCCATATAACCCCTGTCCCAACATACACACAGGCTCTCCCATAAACAAAATCCCCTCCAGAGTGGTACATTTGTTACAACTGATGAACCTACACTGACACATCATTATCACCCAAAGTCTATAGTTTACATTAGGGCTCACCTTTGGTGGTGTACATTCAATGGGTTGAACAAATGTGTAATGACATGCCTTCATTATTATCCTATCACACTGAGTATCTTCACTGCCCTAAACATCTGTGCTCTGCCTATTCATCCCTGCTTCCTCTCCACAGCCTCTGGCACCCACTGTCTATGTAGTTTTGCCTTTCTAAAATGTCATATAGCTGGAATCATACATTATGTAACCTTTTCAGACTGGCTCCTTTCATTTAGTAAAATGCATTTAAGGTTCCTCCATGTATTTTCATGGCTTGATACCTTATTTCTTTTAATCACTGAATAATATTCCACTGTCTAAATGTACCACAGTTTATTTATGCATATACCTACTGAAGGACATCTTGGTTGTTTCCAAAGTTTTGGCAATTATGAATAAAGCTGTTATAAACATTTGTATGCATGTTTTCCACCCATTTGGGTAGATCTCAAGAAGTGCAACTGCTGAATCATTTATCTTCCCACTGTCTTTCAAGAGCACTGGGAAATGACATGCTCACATTTCAGTCCTAACACATCTGAATACTTCTTGTGAGAATTAAGATTGTCCACTATTTGAATTTCTAATAAAAATGTTACTTAAATACTATTTAAAATGTATTGATCCAGAAAATTACTCAGTTTAAGTAATTTATTTCATTAGAAACCACCCATCTAAAATATAACAAATTACTTGCTAAGGAGCATCAGTTAAAGAGCTTAAGCTCAAATATCTATTTAACTTAAATGTAACTAATTTAAATTAAAGCTTTACACTTCTTTCCAGGCCAGGTTATAATATACTCCACATTAAGTATATAAAGCCAAAGAAAAAGTCATAAAGAGACAACAGTGCTCAGAAATAGTGACTGAATAAAGTACCTGCTTATAAAGGCTTTTATCTTTTTCCCGTATTTCTGCCTCTTATAGTGGATAGATTCAAGAGAACTTGGATTTCAAAGGATTAAAAAAGCAAACGAAAGCCTTCTCTTCCACAGCTTCAACAGCTTTAGCAGAATAAAGAGAGCAACATAACACATCTGGATGAGAGTAGCCAACCAAACTAAGATCTGTGGCAAGTTCAAGTGTTAGAAATTATTGAAAAGGTAAAATGTACTGAACTTTAAAAGCTATAATAATTAATAAAAATTTAAATTGAAGTTTCTTTGCATTCAATCTCAATTTTTAAAGAAGTTATAGACCAGGAAATTTATGGTTATAAATAAATATAAACACTACGGAACCCGAACAACGCCCGATATTTGAATCTGATGAAATGCAGGGTTGAAAGTTTGAGCCATGCCCTTTGGTTAAGTGAGAACCATACTTTAAACCCAAAAAAGCACCCAACTTATAGGGCTGTTTTCGTGAAACTTCTAAATACATAAAACAGCCAGAGACATTATGAATACTGAAATATTAAAATCTATAAAATATTGATACACTTCTTGAGGGCAAAACAAGCCAAATGAAATTAGGGCTGGCTATCCTGGGAAACTAAGGATATATATGACCTGGACATTGCCACCACCTGGTGGCATGACATTAAAATTGTAGGTCCAGTTTTGATGGAATAGATCTTTTCCAGGTTGGTTGATCTGGGGAGAAGAGAGTTGTGAATGAAGAATGGCTGTCACAAATCTGTAATCCACATGAAGCACAGAAGAATGTTCTGGGAGTGGGAGAAGAAATTCTAAAGCTCTAGAGTAAGGCTTTTCAAATTCATCCAGCAAGTAGCTCCAATAGCAAAGGAGAATAATTCCTGGGGGAAGGTTCAGAAGCCTAGCCCAAAGCTACCTACCGCAAAAGCAAAACAAACAAACAAATATAAAAAATAAATCATGGAAATCTTTGGTTCTACTGTAAAAATTTCTGCAAGTTTCAAGTTGTAATATTACCTATTACAATTTTTTTGTTATTTAAAATTATTTACCAACAAAAATCCTGTTTATATACTTCCTCCATCTACCACCCACCCCCAATTTTTAACTAACTCAACCTGAACAAACATATTTAATTCTTGATTATCCAAGCTGATGCAGAAAAGTAGTAAGAACATTCAATTTAAAAGACCTGGACTTTCAAGTGCATATAGATATAATTTTGTAGGCCCTGTTAATTGCCTCTCTAAAGCTTCAGGTGATCTAAAGCCTTTCTTTGTAAACAGAACTCCAACTTTGTTCAGATTGGGAGGGCAATGTGCTCAGAGAGAATAGGCCCCTCCCAGTCCAAGAGGGCAACCTATGATGTCCTACCTTCCAGCATGAGCATGTATCTCAGACCTGGCCAATGAGGGTTATACATAAAGGGAAACCTATTTGGGAAAGGGGGGCATTCTGGGATTTCCCCTCCTGGATAAAAAGAGAGAGGTATACAAGAAGAAAGTCCATCATTATTCTTGCTTTGGACATTGTCATGGGAAGATATAGTAGCTGTGGTAGCTACTTGCATCCAAAAAGGGAAAGTCAAGAAGAGAAGCCAGCCCAGACCTCTGATATCAATGTGTGGTGAATTCTGAAAGAGCCCACCTCCAAACTTCCTACACAGGATAAAAACCCCTATTATTTAAGCCCATTTGGATCTACTTTTCTGTTATTTGTGGCTGAAAGATATCCTGATTCATGCACACAAGAAAAGGAAATAAAATAATATAATATAATAAAAGAAAGGAAATATATCAAAATGTCAACAGTAATTAGTTTTTTAATTGAAGTATAGTCGATTTACAATGCATTAATTTCTGGTGTACAGCATAGTGATTCAGTTATACACATACAATATTATATATATACACACACATTCCTTTTCATATTCTTTTTCATTATAGGCTATTACAAGATAATGAATATAGTTCCCTGTGCCATACAGTAGGGTCTTTTTGTTTATCTATTTTATATGTAGTAGCTATTATCTGCAAATAACAGTAACTAGTTTTGAATCATAGAATTACAAGCAATTTAACTTTCTTCTCTACTCTTTTGTTCTAAAGTGAGTAAGTTTTAAATTTGTTATAGCAAAATGCAAATGTCAATATTTGAAAATTGGGATGTGGTTTTTTTTCTTTTCAGGGACAATTTATTAATTTATATATATATATTTATATTTATTTAATGCCTATTACCCTGCAGAATCTATATTGGATGAGAAAGTTCCCTAGCAGTGGCTGGAAAGGGATGTGGTTTGCTGACTGGCAAGATTATTTCAGGTTTCAACAAAGAATATATATCAATTTTGGGGAGAAGAAGGTAGTCTAAGACAGCAGTCTTGTCTGCTGAAAAGAATCGATAAAGTTGGGAAGCATTTCCCAAATGTTCCATAGAACATTAATCCCTCAAGAAAAAGAATCAAGTAAAGATTCACAAAGCATACTGGCATGAGAACTGAGAACTCAAAGTAGTTTATCTTTGTTAATCCAGAAGCCCCAAATTCCTCTGATTACAGAACTCCTCTTCAAGTAATACCTATTATATATCCATTCCACAGGATTACTTTGGATAATGCCGAGCTAGTCTCCAGCAAAATATAATTCAAGTGATGGTAAAAAGAAATAATGGAGTTGAAAATTCATGCTTAATTATTCCTATACATGATATTTCTGAGGCTGAATTTTTAAAAATCGAGATTCCTATAAACATGAATACTTAATGGAAATCATCTGTGTTGCTCTATATTGTGGACTAGAAGGAAAAGAAAAGGTACGGGCCAGGGAGGAAGGTTCCTAGACCAAGAAGACAATAGTTAGGACCAAAACTAGGCAGTGCTGTACTGATCTATGTATTCATTCACTAACAGTTATTATGTCTCTGTGTGTCTCAGTAAGTGCATTCCATGCTGGGGATAAAACATGGTTAAGATATGCCTGCTCTCAGAATGCTGGCCGTGGACATAAGACACATAAAGACTTCACCCTATAAGAAATACATGTAAGATAGTCAAGGCACAAAGAAGTACTCAGCTTTGCTGAGGGGATAAAAACTTCCCAGAAGAAAAGATTTCTGAGGTGGGTCTTAATAAACATCTCTGGTTAATGGACAGGCTGGAGTTTGTTAGTTAAACAAGTAAAAAGAGCCAGTCCGGTGCAGCATGTAAAGATGCAAGATATAAAATAAGTCGCATTCAGGAAGCTGTAAACAATTTGGTTTAACGGGTGCTAGGGTTGGAGAAGGGGTAAGAGCAGGTTATTAGGCTGGCCAGTGGCAGGAGGTAGATTACAGAGAGCCTTAATGTCAGGCTGAGGAATCTGGATTTGTTATTCAGGAATGGGAAACCATCCAAAAGGAATTAAAAAAAAAAAAAAAAAAAAACTACTACAGCAGATGAAAGAAAGTGAAAGCTGGAGACAGGGAGACCAGTAAAGACATTAATTCAAAATTCTGGGCCAGAGGTAATGAGAGTCTAAGCCCAGACAGTGGCAGTGAGGATGGACAGGACGGGAGTGATTTGAGAGGTATCAGCACGTAGAATCAACAGAGTTTAGAACCTACTGGATGGGGAGAAAAGGGAGAGAAAAAAAATCCAAGGTAACTACCAGGTTTTTGGTTTGGGTGACTAAGTGGATAGTAGTTTCAGAGTCTACAACTCAGAGGAGCAGTTTTGAGTAAAGAATTTTGAACATACTGAATGCGAGTTGCCTGCTAGCTGTTCAAGAGATGTCCAGTTAGTAGCTGAATACACAGGTGTGGAGTTCAGGGCAGAGGTACAGGCAGGAGATGAAAAGTGGGGAGTCAAAAGTATACAGGTGGCAACGGAAGCCACAGGAGTAGGTGAGGCCTCCCAGGAGGAGTGTGCAGAGCAAGAAGGGAAATGAGCTGAGGATATAAGGACTTGGACCCTAGTTCATCTGGAGATCCTTAGTACGGCAAGGGTGGTTGCCTGGATTTGAGTTCTTTCCTTCCCTGTTTCAAACATTTTAACAGAAAACACATATTTAATTAAGATGAGGCTGCAAAAGCTAGCTAAAAATCTCATGAGTGATAGTTCTTCTAAATGGCAAATCTTCAAAAAGGAGACTTGAATGGAAAGAATAAACCAAACTTTCTTTACAATTAGAGAGATTGAAGGCCTAGAAGAGATTTTAAGGCCTAGATTTGTATCAACTAAGTATGTTAGCACTAGTTATTTCGCATCAACTCTGAAAAGCTCTTATTGGTGTCAAATATATCGCTGGTTAAAAAAATGAGAAAAATGATTAAAAATGCAATGGGGTGGGGACAGAAATAAAATAGACAAAAAAAAAAAAAAAAAAAAACCCCAAACAAACAATAGAAAAGATCAATAAAACTAAGAGCTGGTTTACTGAAAAGATAAACAAAAATGATAAACTTTTATCCAGATCCATCAAGAAAAAAAGAGAGAGGACTCAAATAAATTCAGAAATAAAAAAGGGAACATACCTCAACATAATGTAGGCCATATATGACAAACCTACTGCCAACATTATACTCAGTGGTGAAAAGCTGAAAGCATTTCCTCCAAGATCAGGAAGAAGACAACAATGCCACTCTCACAACTTTTATTCAACATAGTACTATAAGCTCTAGCCACAACAATTAGACTAGAAAAAGAAATAAAAGGAATCCAAATTGGAAAGGAAGAAGTAAAGCTGTCGCAGTTTAAAAGTCGATATGATACAATATATAGGAAATCCCAAAGACTCCACCAAAAAACTACTAGACTAATAAAACAATTCAGCAGAATTGCAAAATTAATATAAAGAAATCTGTTGCACTCCTATGCACAAACAATGAACTATCAAAAAGAGAAATTAAGAGAACAATACCATTTACAGTTGCATCAAAAAATGTAAAACACCTAGGAATAAAGCTAACCAAGGAGGTAAAGCCCTGTACTTGGAAAACTGTAAGATACTGATGAAAGAAAATGAAGATGATGTAAAGATATAACTGCTTGATTGAAAGAATTGGAAGAATTAATTTTGTTAAAATGACCATTCTACCCAAGGCAATCTACAGATTTAATCCAAAGACTATCAAAATACCAATGGCAATTTTCACAGAACTAGAACAAATAATTCTAAAATTTGTATGGAAACACTGAAGATTCTGAACAGACAATACAATCTTGAGAAAGAAGAACAAAGCTAGAGGTTATCACACCCGCTGATTTCAAACTATATTACAAAGCTACAATTACCAAAATAGCATGGTATTAGCACAAAAATAGACACTTAGATCAATGGAACAGAATAAAGAGCCCAGAAATAAACCAACACACTTATGGTCAATTAATCTATGACCAAGGAGGCAAGAATATACAATGGAGAAAAGACAATCTCTTTAATAAATGGTGCTGGGGAAACCAGATAGCTACACGCAAAAGAATCAAACTGGACTTTCTCACACCATGTAAAAAATAAACTCAAAACGGATTAAAGACTTAGATGTAGATGTAAGATCTGATACTATAAAACCCCTAGAAGAAACACTGGCAATATGCTCTTTGACACTGATCTTCACGATATTTTTTATACGTCTCCTCAGGCAAGGGAAATAAAAGCAAAAATAAACAAATGAGGCTAAATCAAACTAAAAAGCTTTTACACATTGAAGGAAACTATCAAGAAAATGAAAAAGCAACCTATTGAATGGGACAAGATATTTGCAAATGATATATGTGATAAGGGGTTAATGTCCAAAATATAAAAAGAACTCACACAATTCAACATCAAAAAACAAAAAATGGGCAGAGAATCTGAATAGGCATTTTTTCAAATTAGACATACAGATAACAAATAGACATGTGGAAAGATGCTTAACATCACTAATCATCAGAGAAATGCAAATCAAAATACAGTATCACACCTGTCAGAATGGCTAGCACCAAAAAGACAAGAAATAACAAGTGCTGGCAAGGATGTGGAGAAAAGAAAACAGTCGTGCACTGCTGATAGGAATATAAATTGGTGCAGTGACTATGGAAAATGGTATGGAGTGTCCTCAAAAAACAAACAAACAAAAAAACAAACCTACCATATGATCTAGCAATTTCACTTCTGGGTATTTTTCCGAAGAAAACAAAATCATGAATTCAAAGATATATGCACCCCTATGTTCACTGCAGCATTATTCGCAACTGCCAAGATATGGAAGCAACCAAAGTACCCACCAACAGATGAATGGATAAAGAAGATGTGGTATACATATACAATGGAATATTACTTGGCCATAAAAAGAATAAAATCTTGCCATTTGTGATGACATGGATGGACCTAGATGGTATTATGCTAAATGAAATAAGTCAGACAGAGAAATACCATATAATTTCACTTATCTGTGGAATCTAAAAAACAAAACAACAAATAAACATAACAAAACAGAAACAGAGTCACAGATACAGAGAAGAGGTAACTGCCAGAGGGGTGGGGGTGAGGGATGAGTGAAATAGGTAAGAGAAATGAAGAGGTACAAACTTCCAGTTGCAAAAGAAATGAGTCATGAGGATGAAATGTACAGCTTAGGGAGTATAGTCAATAAAATGAAATCAAGTACAATAGAAATGAAGTAACAGAGTCATGAATCTGAAACAGAGCTGAGATAATAGTTTGGGAAACACCAGACTAGGGTTATTACAGGAATGAAAATGAGGCAAGTTAAGAAACATAACTAAGGACAACTGACAATAATTAGTGATGCATTACATACAACAGAAAGAACGAGAGTTAATCTTCCAATGTGAAGACGGCAAAACCGTGAAAGTGACAGACCTCAGGATGATCTCCATTTTCTATATACTTAGACATATTCAGTTAAGTGTCTGGAAAGGATATGAAGTTCCCTTTACAGCTCTAGATCCTACTCAGATACTGGTTATACCCATTAGAACTGCTCCCTGAGGAAGTAAGTTTGGAGAAGAAAACGTTCTTTAGAATGAACCTTGAAGGACATGAGAGTGGAGAGTAGAAAACAGCAGTAAAGGAAAGGTGAATGGTCAGAGAAAGATTAATTATCAAGAGTAAATAGCTCAAAGACACAGTTAACCTTATCAAAACTGGCAGAAGGAAGAGGTTAGGAACAGAGAGCAAGACAGAAGAACGGCACTGAAAGCAGTAAGCAGGGCACCTGAAGTACTGAAATTCGGGAGAAGAAACAGGCAGTGGCATCATAAACTCACTGAAAGTTCGCTCCCTCTCCTCCATTCCGTAACAGTGCCTGCTCATTTCTCTTTTACTGAACACGTGTTAATTAATGTCATACAGTTTACTTATGGTCTAGTCTTTGATCTAAAATACGAATTCACTGAGGACATGGCTATGCCTTAAATCTTTCCATTTCCAGCACCTTGCATGGTGCCACAGCACAGGGCAAGAGCACAGGAATTTTCTGAATGGCTCCCCATTTCTCTCAGGATAAAAACCGTGTGATATTATGGATGGCCTGACATCCCTTTATCGCTCTGATCTAAGTTCTCTTACTCCACTTCATTTATACTTACTCTAGCCACACTGGCCTCTTTGATGTTTCTTAAACTATGCTGGTGTTTTAATGCCTTTATGTTGGCTGCTTTCTCTGTCCCTCTCTGGGATATTTCTCAAGATATTCACAAGGTTTACCCCTTCTCCTCTCAAATCCCACTTTCTGAAGAAGGTCTACTCTTTCTTATTTTAAATCTATTTTTATTTAAATAGATTTCTCCCTCTTCTAGAATGTGAGCTCCACAAAGGCAGGGATCTCTGTCTGTTTTGCTCACTGACACATGTCCCAAGCCCCCTGAGCAGTGCCTGGCCCACAGTAGAATCTCAAAAAATAAACAGACGAAACACAGTGACAGACAGAAAATGAGAGTCTGCCAAAAGTGTGGTGTTGCTTTCTCAGCACTGTGAGTATTGGAGGAAATTTCAAATTCAGATACTGGAAAAATCAAGGAGAGGAAGAGAAAGCTGGTAAGTAGGAAGCCAATGGAAAACACACAGACTTGCAAAAGTCTGAAGAGCTAAGACCTAATGTTTTCAATCTTTCCCATCAAGTAGAATGCAATATTAAAACTCCTAAAAGAACTTGGAATTTTACTTAAGAACTGAAAATATGAAGGAGCTTACTAAAGAGGAGAAATGAAAAGCTGCCAACTATTTACCTTTTTGATACAGATGTGAACTTAAAGATATCAAATGCCACAAAAATAAAAGTTCCTTCTTATCTGGAAGAGATATTAAAAATTATAAATCAAGAATGGAATTATTAAAATGTCTAGCAGTGAATTTTAACCCTTACTGAAAATTATCAGATGAGATTATATCTAATACAATAAAGACAGAAAGAATTTCCACTGGGAAAAACTGGCTTGATTTTGGAACATTACTTCTCAGGGTTAATTTCCTAAGAAAAGTCCATCTGGAACTTCAGTTAAGTGTAATTATGGAAGTTTCTAATGTGATTATGTCATGAGGTGATGACCCTCTGGCTTACTGCAGGAAAACAATGGAATTATTCCTCTCTCATTAACTAAGGGATATGGGGCTTTGACAACGGAGAGGTAATATAATTTTTTTTTGAGAGAGAGTAAGTTGCACTATCTTCTACAAAACTAACATTTTAACAAACTGAACATAACTTGACAATGCTAACTAAAAAAGCAAGTAATGTCACTGAAAACTTTTTGTCACTTTCTTCATTTTTTTTCTTCCTTTATGTATATAAAAACAGTGACGAGCAACAAACTACAAGTGAACAAGCCACACATTCTCCCTGTATTCTCCACTGTCAAGAGTCACTCACCTGCTATGAACAGAGTCTCCAAGTGAGCCAGGCCTGCAGAGGACACAGTCTATACATGAGCTCACTGGAAGCTGACACTGCCATTTCACAGATTAAGAAACTGAGATCCAGAGAGATTAGGTAGTTTGACCAGGTAGTAATTGGCAATGTTGCTAGTTTAATCCAGCTCATCTGGATAGCAAAGCCTGTTTTTCACTGAGAATTCTGCCCCTTTGGGCATCATATTAATACATTAAATTTGTCAACATTTTAAATACTAACAAACAATGTCCAGAACAATTTCAAGAGAGGCATCCTCAAGAAAATAAAAAAACTACATTTTGAGTTATATAGCATATACTTAGCTAAGATTACCACTTTGAAAGAAAGTATTAGAGTAAAATGGTATCTTTCATCAAGAAGAACCTTTCAATGCAGGAACTAAAATTTATTAAATAAATAACAACCTCTGGCATTTAAAGAAAAACCTTAGCAGATAATATTGATAGAAGTATGAATACATACCAGTGAAAATGTCCCTGTACAGCAAAAATAGCAAAAAAAAAAAAAAAAAAAAAAAAAAAAAAAAGATTATACAACAAATAAGAAACTGGCCAAGTATTTCCATATTTCAAGGAAAAATCAAAGCACAAATATTATTTTGTTGATGCCCTGTAATACCCCTGCAACCACGGGGGGGAAAAATCAGAGGTAAAGCAGAGTATTTCCTGTATAATCCATGTACTCACAGAGAACAGACTACATTACCACCGAACACTATTATCTGATCAATTGTGCTGCAGTTACAGAACTTTACACTCTCATAAAATAACGTCCTATTTATAACACTATGCCTGTGTCAACCCTTCTGGTTAACTAACTCATCTAAGCCATTTCCAACCTCCTTCCTCCCTTACCCATTCCCACTCCCAGCTTCCGCTACAGAGAGGTGAAATACTGTTTCAGCCTACAGATTTAAGGAAAAGTCTGTTGGACAGCTGTGGGAAAGCTTTTGTTTTCCTGCTAAGAGAGACAGACATTCCAACCACTTCCCTTTCCCCTCTTCCATATTCTGCTTTGGATATGACACGAGGAGCTGTGCCAGCCACCCCATGACCATGAAGGAAAGACCAAGAGGACCACAAAGATGCCGAGACATTGAGCAACATTAATAGAGCCCCACCTCAAGACTTTGTGAGAAAAATTAATTTCCATTTATTTAAGCCACTCTTAGTCAGATACTCTACTATTTGTAGACAAAAGCAATCTTTACCAAACATTTTATAAAACTTTCAGGATGACCAGAACACAGGTCAGTAGCTGGTCAGAGGTCTGATGTGTTCATTCATTTGTTTAAAGGGTTAAATGCCTACTTTCTATCAGGATTAATATTAGGTTTGGGGGAGAGATAGTTGAAGATACGGCTCTTAGTTTGAGACACTCAGGCCTAACACAAGAGGGAGATGTATAAATGACAAGTGTGACAAGTGCTCTAATAGAGCATGAACCAACTTCAATGACAGCCAAAGAAGAATCGTGACAATTTTCTTCTTTTTGCTGTTTCAAAAATCAAAGTCTAGATTCAAGTCAGAAAAATACAGGACCAGCCAGAACCAGTCCCGTACCGCCTTCTCCAAATGACAACTTGAAGACAGAGGCAGGGAAGAAAGGAAGAACACTGAACACTGTTGAGGGTTTCTGATACGAGCCCTGATCTTCCCTCTCCAGTACATGATGAGACTGGTTACAACTATAGAAACAGGAGTGCAACTACAGAGCCTCTAGGAAATCTGGAGGATACAGGAACACAGACAATCTATCACTTCCTGTCTAGAACCCTGGGAAGCAGCAGCCCCACAGGTATTGTCCACACCCTCATGGCAGAGGAGGTGCAAAGAAGCACTCTTGCCTGTGTTACCTGGAGCAGAGTGGGCCTGGGACAGCCACTAGTTTGGCAGTGTCACAGGGCACACTCCTATATATCCTCCAGAAGAAGCACTTTCTAAAATAAGGCTCTGATCATCTCACTTCCCTACTCAAAACTCTTCAGCTTACATACTCAGAGCCCTTCATGATCAGGGTCCACCTGCTCATTCATCCCTCACACACAACTGAGCAGTACAAAACAACTCAAGATCTGCCCCCAACGTTCTCTGCTTCTGTACACACCTGGTCTCGGCACACAGCAACAGAACTGAAGCACATACTATGGATTAGTCATCACTGGAGGCAGCTGATTGTCACAACTACCCTGTGACGTAGGAAACATCAGGACCATTTTTTAGAAGAGAAAACAGAGGCACAGAGGTTATGAGTAAATGGAAGGAGTTGGATTTGAATCTAGAGTCTGGGTGTAGAGTGCACTCTCTTAAACCACTGTGCTGTACATACTGCCTTAACTTACAGGTCTCTGTACCCAGAATGCCATTCACTCTCGACTCCCTTATGAACTCCCATACATCTTTCCAGAGCCAATGTAAAGTTCTCCTTCCTTAACTGTAAAGCCCTTCCTCGGCAGACTAACTCTCGCCCTCTTCTGTACTCCCATCCTCTGCCGTACTGCACACAATCACATCATACTGCAGTGATCTGCTGACATGGGTCTCCTCACTGTGAGGTCCTGGAGGACCTAAATTAACATTACATCCCTTTCATGAGTCACAGGGCCTACCACTGCAAGTATTCACCAAACATTTACCGAACTAAATGAATTTCAATAGAAGTAATGCCTATTTTTATTCAGAAAATATTTCAAGTTGTCCACATAGCCCAAAAGCGGACCTACTCTTTGTCCAGTTTTGGCAATAAAGAATTCTATGTACTGATGGTTCCCGACTTACAATGGTTTGACCTAATGATTTTTTTTACTTTATGATTATGCATTAAGATTGTTCGGTAGAACCGTATTTGGAATTTGGAATTCAGACCTTTTCTGGGCTGCTGACATGCAGTATGATCCTCTGTCCTGACGCTGGGCAGCAGCAGTGAGCCGTAGCTCCAGGCAGCCACGCCGTCATGAGGGGGAATGATGGATCCACTCACAACCGCTCTGGACCCAGGCAACAACTCTGTCACTTTCAGTAGTCAATAAATTACAAGAGCAATTATAAAATAGGCTTTGTGTCAGATGACTTTGCCCAACCATAGGCTAATATAAGTGCTCAGAGCCCTTATAAGGAAGGCTACGCTGAACTATGACGTTCGGTGGCTTAGGTGTATTAAATGTATTTCTGACTTACAGTATTTTCAACTTACCATGGGGTTACCGGATGTAACCCCACTATAAGTGGAAGAAGATCTGTACTCATTTTTAAAAACTGGTAAAAAAAAAAATCACTGAATTATCCTAAGAGAATCTATTAGTGTCTCCCAAAACCCATACACCATGTCTGAAATTCAAGTCAGTATAGATTTCAAAATGTAACACTTATCATAAACTGACTCCTAGAAAATCTGTCCCCTAAACTACCTTCCCTTAGTAGTGAATGGCCTGCAAACCAGAACTTGGATGAAGAACTATGGAAGATCTCAGCAGAGCAAGAAAACAAAAGAAAGAGTATGATTTCTACATTCCGACCCTTTAACAAAATTTTAAAAACATAAGTTAAAAACTGCTACACAGACTTGCTGCAGCACTAATGAAATTCTCTGAATCAATGGATTGTTATCATTAAGACTGACTTTATATACATCTATCAGACTTGATCAAATTATACACCTGAAATATGTGTAGTTTACTGTACAGGAATCATACCACAATAAAGATGTTAAAAAAAAAAAAGACTGACTTCACATCCTTTGTTTCCCCTAATTCTCATTCACGTGTCAGATATCAGTCATATGCCAAGAGCTGTGCCAGGTGCCGAGGGTACAGGCTGACTGAGAGACCGTGTTCAGTAACAGCGGTAGCACCACGTGAAAGACTGGAGTTAGACTCAGGATGCTACAGCAATGAAGCAAACAAACATTCAAGTCAGAATGGGGAGTCCTGGAAGGAGGGAAAGGGCACAAATACAAAAATAAAAGCATACTGAAAGTGCTGTTCTTTTGGGGAAAAAACCAAAAAGTGTGCATTTCAAATCAGTATTGGTCAGTTATTCCCCACACTGCCAGACTTCATGTGAATTAGGCACCACAGTTACAACACTGCTCTCACCTGGTCTGCACACGTTGCAGAACACCATCCTACATCCGTCAGTATCAGCCAAGGTAAAATGGACAGAGTCACTCCTTGGAAGTTGAGATTGTTCCTTCATTATAAAGGGCAAGCTATTTGGAAGGGGCAAAAGAAGATGAGAACCAGAGGATGACTGGAAGAATGGTTTAACGCATTTTGTGTGGCTTTTCCTTACAAAGAATACTCATAAGGACCACAGAGAGACAGACAGACTCTTTGTCTCTCTCATACACACACTAAAATTATTATCATGCTGGGGAAAATCAGCAAGTTTCAGCCAAAATTCTTGAAACTGTTATCAAGAAATAAAAATCATCTCTTGACCTTTAATAAAGTTCTATACATTCTTCAGGACACAGAAAAATGCCATTTCACTTGGGAGTTTCCACAATATAATTACATTTTAAGTTACGTTAAAATTCATAACAAAAGCACAACAAAGACATGAGAAAAGGATCTGGTCATTTCTACTTTCCGTTGAACCAAAAATGGCTGCTTCTGCTGTCATCCAAATACCGTAACATATTTACATATATTTCAGAAGACCACCAGACTTGAACATATGTTACCACACTCATCATCTTTGCATACAATGAAGTTACTAATTTACTTGAAAAAACCTGAGGAATGCATCTGTGTCACAGATATTTAGAGGCTAGTTAACAACTACTTCTTCACCCAACCCAAATATTTATTTCAGCCTTGCAAAAATAAATTACTACACCTTAAATTATTCTCAGCAACACTAATGATAAAATCTTACTCACATACAGAGAGGGGAAAACCTTTTTTGCTTAATACCAGAAAGTAACAACACTATTTTCTAAGTTTATAATCTAATTTTTAAGCAATTAGACCAGGAAAAAAAACCCATAATATTCTGGAAGGAAAAATTTCAACTTCCCCTGCTTGGTGTACATGATAAGAGCTAACCAATCACTAAGATAATCCATAATATGGCCTCAATCTAATGTCCAATCTTATTTCTCCATTTCTATACAATGAAAAATTGCATATTCTTTCCAAGTCAATGACCAACTATCCACTAAATGTAATTTGCTTTTAAGTTGTGTTTATCTGTGGTTATGAGCAAGGACTACAGAGTCAGGATGCCTGGATTTGAATCATGCTTTACCACTAATACTGTCACCTTGGGCAAGTTATTTAACCTCTTGGAGTCTCCAGTTGTCTCACACGTAAAAGGGAGTTCATAACAATAGCTACCTCATGCAGCTTTAAGAATCAAATAATACACAGCACGCAGAAGCTCTGCTCTGGTCTGAATATGTGTGTCCCTCCAGAACTCATACATTGAAATCCTAACCCCCAAAGGTATCAGTAGGTGGGGCTTCTGTGAGGTGCTTAAGTCATGAGGGCAGAGCCCTTGAGCCTGGGATTCAAGCCTTATAAAAGGCTGCAGAGACACCCAGCCCCTTCCACATGTGAGGAGTCAACAAGGAGTCTGTGACCCAGGAAAGGGCTCTTACCCGAACAGCCTCCAGAACCCTGAGAAATAAATTTCTCTTTATAAGCTTGCAAATCTAGGATATTGTTACAGAACCCTGAATGGACTAAGACAAGCTCTTAAAACTGTACCTGGCAAACTGCTCGATAGATCGTGGCTGCAATTATCAGCAACAGCATCCCGGTGCCCTCCATCTCCCACGGCAATCGCCTCCCTCCACCTAGATCTGGTCAACTGTCAGCTCAAAAGAACCATTTCTAAGAAGTCTTCCTTAACTATACAGATTTTCTTTCCTAAAAAGTTAATTTACTATGTCAGGTATTTATCTTGCCTTACCAAGTAAAGTATAAATTACCTTGACACGAAACACATATTTTGATTTTTATATTGCTCAAAGAACTTAGCACAGTGTACAGTGGAGGCACACAGTGAAAATCTGTAGAAGCAGTTAATGCAACCCCCACACAGTTGATGGCTTATCTGCTATCTTATAAAATATTACAGAGAAACAGAAATTATACCCATGAGGATTTTAGACTGTCTTTAATGATGATCAACACATATAACCTAAAGGCATGAGAGAAAAAAATGTGTTTCCTGATTTAATTTTCAAACTTACTACAAGAATGTCTATTCTCAAGAGACGAATACATTCCTGTACATAATTGGAATCACTGGCAGAACCAAAGTGTAACAGAATGAGAGGGAAAAAAAAATACAACTAAGAGCTCCCTCTCTGTATAATCTGGAAGTAATTAACAAGAAACTCCGAAGAAGTTAACATTTTACTTTGGCAAGATGTTGAATAAACTGATCCTCAGTGCAACCCTGGAGTTGGAATCTGATTCAATTCAACAGTAAGTGAGGGACTGCTATCTTTATATAAAACCCACCATCTCTTGCAGCATGTTTCTCTCTGTCACTCATTCAGGCAGTTAGCCACAGAACACTTTTCACTTCATCCCACTCCAACTAGTAAAACGTGAAACTGTGATTTCAATCCATGTTTAATTTCTAACTGCTTCTCTTCCCATTAGGCCATATGGCCTCTCTGAAATAAGTCATCTTCAGAACCATGGTTGAGGGATTTAGTATGATACTGACATTCCCTCTCAAATTTCAGTGAAAAATAAGGTAAGTTTATGTCAGTGAAATGATACTGAGTATTTTCTTTTCTTTTGAAGAAGTTATTTATAGCAAATGCCAAGGCTATCTTTTACGAATGACATATCAAAATCTAACTCGTCATTTACTTCTGTGGTGCTTAGAACAGAAGGTATAGGACCTACTGCCTATGTGTTGGCCTCTAACTTGAACTCTAACTTCTGAGTAAGTGTGTGAGAGTAAGCTTTGACCTCCAGCTTGTAAATGGGGCTGGGGGACAGGGGTGTGTCACAACATACATTGGATGACAACTCTCAGACCAGCAGGGAGAGGAGTATATTGACAGTAACTGATAAGAACATCTTATTCCTCAATCATTCAGAATAAATAAGTAATGATATTAAGTTCACTTATTAAAAATAGTCACTGTACTAGCAAGAATCTCTTTCTTCTATTAAGGTTTGCCGAACTCCTCCATTTGCTAAGTAAAGATTATGCTAAATCCGGAGGCAAAGAAATAAAGTGACATTTGGCCAGATTATCTCTGGATTACAAAGTCAACAAAGAAATGCTTAATCAGCACCCGATTATGCCTAGTTTCAGGCATGAATAAATGCCTGGAGGAAGGTAGGGTACACCACCAGAAACATCAACCATAAAGCAACAAGCTGATAAATTGGACTTCCCTAAAACTTAAAACTTTAGCTCTTTTAAAGACAGTTAAGAAAATGAAAAGGCGAACCACAGACTGGGAGAACATTTGGTAGGTATTCTGTGAGAACTGTTCCACATGTAGATGTATTTTTGATGTATTTGTGGCAGAGGGTGAGCTCCATGTCCTTTTATTCTTCCATCTTGAAGCCCCTCCTCAGGGAGAAAACATTTGGAATGCACTTATCTGATAAAGGATTTTGTATCGAGAATACGCAAAAAAACTGCCCAAACGTAATAATAAAAATAAATGTATCAATTTTTATAAAGGCAAATGATTTGTATAGATACTTCATCAATGATGATATATGGATGACAAACACTTGTGAACATGCTCAACATTCTAAGGCCCTTGGGAAACGAAAATTAAAATCACAAGATATCACTACGTATTTTATTGGAATGGGTATCATACCAAGTACTGATGAGGATGTGGAGGGACCAGAACTTTTATACACGGCTGGTGGGAATGTAAAATGGCATAAGCACTTTGAGAAACAGCCTGGCAGTCTCTTGAAAAGTAAAATACACCTACCAAATGATCCAGCCATTCTATTTCTAGGTATTTACCCAATTTAAATGAAGACATATGTCCATACAAAGATTTATATACAAATATTCTTAAAAGCTTTACTTCCAGTAACCTCAAACTAAAATAAACAAAACCCTGCAATGTCCATCAACAAACAACTCTAGTATATCTATGCAGCGAAATACCACTCAGCAATAAAAACGAATGAGTAGGATATATGGCAGTAATGGATATACTTTAATTATGCTGAGTAAAAGCATCCAGGAAAAAGAGTATATACTGCATGATGCCACTGACATAAAATTTTAAGAAATGCAGACTAACGTTTAATGACAGAAAGCCAATCAGTGTTGCCTGGGGAAATGGGCAGGGGAAGCAGCATATCTGTGTGCGTGGGGGGTGGGCAGGAGACAGAGATTAAAAAGAGGAAGGAAGAAACTTTTAGGGGTGAAAGGTATGCTCCTTATCTTGATTGCAGTGATAGTTGCGTGGAGGTATACATATGTCAAAACTTGTCAGTTTATAAACTTTAAATGTGAGTGGGTTTTGTAGCCCAATTATTCCTCAGTGAGGCTACTTTTTAAAAATAATCAAAGAGATTTATACATGTGAAAAGTTAAAAGAATGAAAAATTTGTGATAAGTATCTTCTAAGATGATCCCAATGATCTTTGCCTCTTGGTATTTATGCCCATGTGTAATCTCTCAAGTGTGGACTAAATTTAATGATTTGTTTCTAGGGAACAGAATGAGGCAAAGGTGATGTGATGTCATTTCCAAGATTAAGTTACAAAAAAACTTGTGGCTTCTGTCTTGGCCTCTCCACACGCATTTGCTCTGAGGGAAGGCAGCTGTCATGATATAAGGAACGAGGGAGACAGCTGGCTAAAGCTATCAAGAAATTATGGCCATCACTCCGATAGCCTGCAAGGAACTGAAGACCTCAGCACAATCGCCCGCAAGGAACTAAATCCAATAACCATTATGATTGAGTTCAGAAGAAAATCCTCTCTCAGAGGAGCCTTCTGATGAGAATGCAGCTCTGGCCAACAGTTTTGACTACAATCTCATGTGAGACTTGGAGTCTAACTAAACTGTACCTGGATTCCTAACCCAAAGAAATTGTGAGATATAAATGTTTGATTCTTTAAGCCATGAAGTTTAA
The DNA here is from genome assembly GCF_009834535.1 of Camelus ferus. Taxonomy (NCBI): domain Eukaryota; kingdom Metazoa; phylum Chordata; class Mammalia; order Artiodactyla; family Camelidae; genus Camelus; species Camelus ferus. The sequence goes on along the minus strand of NC_045697.1, from coordinate 109,348,444 downwards.
GAGTACAGTTTTGTTCCACAGCAATACACTCCTAGTATAAGATCTAAGTCATGTTTATATAGAAAAAGTCTTCAAAGCAATTTTATCCATTCGGAATACATTCAGCTACAAATAAGAGAGTTTTTGACCAAAACTAGATTAAACAGGGGCTTAATTTTCTTATGTAATATGAACTCCGGAGGTAAGGGAGTCCAAGGCTAGTGCAGTGTCCAAGTGCCACCAGAGACCCAAGCCTTTTTTTATCCAGGTCCTGCCATTCTTAGGGAATGTCTTCATTCGAATGCTTGTTACCTTGGGGGTGTCACAATATGATCTCATGTCCATACCATGGAAAAGAAGACAAAAGGGTTTTGCTTTCATCAGGAAAGTGAATGCTTTCCCATAAACCTCAAAGCCAGTTTTCCACTTACACCTCATTCATTAGAACTGTTTCCCATAGCTGTCCTTGGGTGCAAGGGAGTCTGGGAAGATTAACGTTTTTTTAGCAGGACATGCAGCTACGTCAACACAGTGTTTTGTTAGTAATGAAGGAAGTAGCAATGCTTATTAGATAGGCAACCAGCCACATCTGCCAAAGGAACACATTTTACTTATGGTAAAACCAAAAATATTACTCAAGTTTACAGAACGGCAAGAATACGGTAAGCTATAGGAGCTTGAGAAGGTTCCTGAGGAGAGATGTTAAGAACTGGCTAAGCAGAAAGGAAAGACAAGGGAACTTTCAAAGGGGATAAAAGCAAGAACAAAATCTATGAAGACGGGAAAATGTAGTAAGGTCTAAAACTAAATTACCCTGTAAAAAGTTTTTAATTGCATAATTAAGTTTAAAAAACATTGCTGAGTGATAAACATGCATGTTGTTTCCTAGCAGGAAAAAAAAAAGTAGCATCATGTTTAAGAGATGAGTCACGAGCCAATGATCTCATTAGACATTTCTCCAAAGAAAATACACAAGTGGCCAGTAAACACATGAAAAGACACTCATGATTAGTCACCAGGGAAATGATAATCATACCCATAATGAGATACAACCACTTCATACCCATTAGTATGGCTAGAATCAAAAAGTTAGCAAGTTTTGGTAAGGATGTGATGAAACTGGAACCCTCATACACTACTGGTAAGAATGCAAAATGGTACAACCACTTTAGAAAACACTCTGGAAGTTCTTCAATCAATTAAGTATGTTATCATATGACCCAGAAATTCCTAAGAGAAATGAAAACATATGTCCACCCAAAGACTTGTATGTGAAGTTTTATAGCATTATTCATAATAGTCAAAAGGTAGAAAAAAAACAAATAGCTAGGAACTGATGTGTAGATAAACAAAATGAAGTATATCTGTAGAATGGAATATTATTTGGCCATAAAAAGGGATGAAGTACTGATACGTATTACAACATGGTCAAACTTTAAAAACCTGCTAAATGAAAGAAGCAAGTCATGAAAGACACACATTATGTGATTGCATTCCTATGACATGTCCAGTACAAGGAAATCTATAGAGACAGAACATAAACTAGTGGTTGTCTAAGGCTGAGGGCGGGTAGGTGGGCTGCTATGACCTGATTCAAACCACTGTTACTTCATAGCTGGATTTTTCTGATAACTTCCTGGTCTCCTGCTTCCATTCTTTGTTCACTAATGAATTCCAAGTGCCTAGAACAGTACCTGGCACACAGAGGAAAGTACGTATTCAATATATCTGTTGTTATTTTGACTTCAAGTTCTGTGCTCCTTTCCAGATTTTTCTCTTGATTTATTTTCTGGGTATATATCCACCATGGGAGGAGAGGAAGTGCTACTCAGAACCCAACCCCCCTTCATATTTTGGGAAATTGCAGGCACCAAAAGGAGGCAGCCCCTTTCCACCATAAAACTAGAAACCCTAATTATTTACTTCACCAGCTCCCCTGGCACACGACCAGGTTTGGCCAATCACATGTACCTCCCAGAATTGTGACTGGGAACTGGGAAAGAGGTTTCTCTGTGGCTTTTTGTTTATTTTGGTGGTAGCAGTATCTGGTTCTTCAGCCAGGGCCAGGAGTGCCAGTGGAGTTACCTTCTGAGGTCAGCAATGTCAACAGTTAGGTGAGGTGTTCAGGGCTCTGAGGCACTGTATCCTCACCAGACAGGCTTCATCGTGTGTTCGGCTGTGATCTGTCTGTGAACCTTCCCTCAGTTCCTGCCCACTTTTAGAACTGGGTGTCCACTCTTCCCAGTGATTCTGCAAGTCCACCTTATATCTCTCAATAAATTCCTTTTCTGCTAACATCAGCCAGAGTTAGTGCTGCTTGTAATGAAGAATACTGACTGAAAGAAGACTTCCTATAAACATGAACCTTCTTAAACCCAGGAGCATCATTTAAAAAAGTGGTGTTTCAGGAGGATTTCCCTGTGAAGAAACACAATCTCACATAACTTCCAGAGAGAAATTAATTTACTTTACTTCTGTTGATTCACTTTTCCTGTTCTTGTTATCTTCCAGACAATCAGGATTCTTCCTCCTTTCACCCCCAAACAAGTCCACAGCCCCTTTCCCTAAAGTCTCATTTCCTGCCTATATAGTAGTCTCCTCTTATCTGTGGTTTCAGTTCCCACGGTTTCAGTTACCTGTGGTCAACCACAGTCTGAAAATATTAGATGGAAAATTCCAGAAATAAACAATTCATAAGTTTTAAATTGTGTGCCATTCTCAGTAGCGTGATGAAATCCTGCACCATCCCGCTCTGTCCACACGGGACATGAGTCATCCTTTGGTCCAGCATATTCTGCCCCTTAGTCACTTCTTAGCTATCTTGGTTACTGGGTTAATGTCATGGTATCACAGTGCCTGTGCTCAAATGACCCTTATTTTACTTAATAATGGCCCAAAGCCTAAGAGTAGTGAGGCTGGCAATTTGGATATGCCAAAGAGAGGCTGTAAAGTGTTTTCTTTAAGTGAAAATGTGAAAGTTCTCAACTTACTAAGGAAAAAGAAAAATCATACACTGAGGTTGCTAAAATCTATGGTAAGAACGAATCTGCTATCCATGAAATTGTGAAGAAGGAAAAAGAAATTCATGCCAGTTTTGCTTTTGCACCTCAAACTGCAAAAGTTATAGCCACAGTGCATGATGAGTGCTTTGTTAAGATGGAAAAGGCATTATATTTGTACAGTAAGATATTTTGAGAGAGAGAAACCATATTCACACTGTTATTAACTATTCTATTTTATTCCTAGTTACTGTTATTAATCTCTTACTGTGCCTAATTTATAAGTTAAACTTTATCATAGGTATATATATACAGTAAAAAACCATAGCATAAATAGGATTCAGTACGTTCCACAGTTTCAGGCATCTACCAGGGGATCTTGGAATATATCTCTTGCAAATAAGGGGGGCTCCTGTACTGTAATTACGTGTAAGTTCCACGTGATAATTCACGGCATCAGTCCCGTAAAAGGATGAAAAACAGCTCACTAAGTGTGATGGGATCTGGGACTATGTTTTTGGAAATAACCAAGATTTCCTTCTATAGTTGAAAGAATAAACAAGCTGTGGTACTCACATGGAATGGAGTATTATTCGTCAATCAAAAGAAATGAGCCATCAAAAGACATGGAGGAACATAAAACGCATATTGCTAAGTGAAAGAAGCCAACCTTCCTTGTTTTGAAAAAGCTGTAAACTATAATGATTCCAACCAGATGATATTTTGGATAAAACATAACTTTAGAGACTGTAAAAATACCAGCAGTTGCTAGGGGTTAGGGGAGAGGGAAGGATGAAGAAATAAGTGAAACACAAGAGATTTTTAGGGCAGTGAAACTATCCTATATGATACTGTAGTGTTGGATGCATGACATTTATGCATTTGTCAAAACTCACAGAATGTACAATACAAAGAATGAACCCCTAATGTAAACTATGCACTTTAGTTAATAATAAGATATCAATATTGGCCCATCAGTTGTAACAAATGTACCAAACTAACACAAGATGTAAATATTAAGGGAAATTTTATGTTTGGTGGGGAGAGAGGGGTGGCATTTTGGAACTCTCTGTATCTTCTGGTCAATTTTTCTGCAAACCTAAAAAGAACTTAAATACTAGAAAACAACATCATGGCATGTAAGAAGATGAAAGTTAAAATATCCTAAGGTCCTTGTGCTCTGAGAAAAAGAGATGTTGATTATCTTTAGACTTTGAGTCCAATAATGCATGTTAAAAATTTAACGGAAACCACTAAATGAAAACAGGATTAAGCAAAACAAATTTCTTTCTTACAAAGCAAATCTATTATTTTTAACTGTGGTGGCCTACCTGAGATTCCAGAGCCTCCAACTTACGTTTCCTGGCATGAAGGGCTTTACTTGGAAAAGCCCAATAATAATTAGATGTTCCAATTCTTTCACAGTCAACCATACCATCATCGACTAAGCTCTGAAGAACTTCTTTTACTGACATAGCAGCTGAAAGAGGTAATTTTTAACGATTCCATATTAAGACACAAATTAAAAGGCCAATAACTGGGGAAACACTTGCAATAGATATTATAGATAAACGTCATTCTAAGTAAAGCCAGAAAGAGAAAGAAAAATACCATATGATATAACTCATATATGCAATCTAAAAAGAAAAGAAAAAAAAAGGCCACTATGAACTCATCTACAAACAGAAACAGACTTGCAGACATAGTAAACAATCTTATGGTTACCGGGGAAAGTGGATGGGAAGGGATAAATTTGAGAGTTTGAGACTTATAAATGATAGTCACTACACATAAAAATAGATTTTAAAAAAAGTTTCTGCTGTATAGCACAGGGAACTATGTTCAATATCTTGTAATAAACTTTAATGAAAAAATATGAAAACGATTATATGTATGTATATGCATGACTGGGACATTGTACTGCTGTACATCAAAAATTGACACATTGCAACTGACAGCATTTCAATTAAAAATAATATTAATAAATAAAGTCAAAAAAATATTATAGATTGAGTTAATAAGTTAATAAACAAGAAGCTTTCAAAAATAATTTTAAAAAGACAAATACTCCAATAGAAAAACAAAATACATCAATGGGCATCTATAAAATACACATGATCAATAAGAAACAAGAAAAGTGTTCAAACCCACTAACAATTCAAGAAATGCAAAATAAGGCATGAGATATGATTTCCTGACTACCAAGTTAAAAACATCAAAAATTATAATAAAGGATTCAGGGAAATGGGTGGGAAAATATAGCACTATGTATCTAAAACCTGAGATTTGTGCATATCTCTTATACAGAAATTCCACTTTTATAAATTCAGCTAAAGAAAATAATGATGGATATGCATAAGGATGCTTGTTAAAGCACTGTTTTCAACAGTAAAAACTTACAAATCAGTCCAATTACTGGACTCGTAAAAGTATTTTACTGCAATGACATACTATGCATTCATTAAATTTACGTTACAAAAATTTAATGGCCTGGATATATACACATTCAAAATGTATTATACAGAAAAACAAGTTAAAAGATAGTATGCACTAATGTGACAGTTGTTATTTTGAATGTAAGGTTAAGAGGCAATTTGTATTTCCTTCTTTTTGCTCATTTTTCTTATTTTTTTCCAACAATAAATATGCATTATTTATTATGCTAAGGAAACAAAAACAGAACTACTATGAAAAATTCAACAAGAAAGAAGGAAACTGGAGGTTATGGTTAGGGGTAAGATTAAAGATCAGAAAAGTTTAAAAATAGCACGTAAAAATATAAAATCATATTTCACAAATGTTTGAAATTCATGAACTATTCAAACTTTCTATTAGGCAAAACTACACCAACAAATTATCCATATTTTAATGTCCATTTTAATTTTTCCTAGAGTAAATTTAATAAAAATCTATTAAAAATTTAAAGATTTAATAAATAAAAGCAATAAAATTGACACCAAATACAAAACATTCAACCTCATTTGTAAAGAAGTACAAACCGAAAGGAATTGTCAAAGAATTCTAAAAATGAAAACAGTTCTGAGAAATGAATTTGAGTAGAATTTGGTATAACCTTTCCTGAAGGCAATTTAAGAATACATATAAAAAACCCAAAACTACACAAGTCTCTTTTTCTACTCTGTTTCTAGGGACACTTCCTAATGAAGTAACATGAGATGTAGAAAAAAGTTCATAGTGGGGGGAGAGGAAGGGATGAATCGGTGGAGCACAGAGGATTTTTAAGGCAGTGAAAATACTCTGTATGATACCACAATGACACTGTAACAACGGATCTGTGTCACTGTACATTTGTCCAGACCCACAGAATATGCAACACTGAGAGTGAATACTAATATAAATTATGGGCTTTGGGTCAGTATGAAATGTCCGTGCAGGGTCATCAGTTGTGACAAATGTCCTGCTGGTGAGTGATGTTGATGATGGAGGTGAGGAAGTATATGAGAAATCCTGAAATTAAAAAAGCTGTAAAAAATAAGTCTTTTAGGAGAAGAATCTATGGATGGCATGTTACTTACATATTAATTCTAGCAGCAAAATTTGGGAACAATCTGCATGGTCAATAATAGCTAACAGGCTAAGCAAACTATGGCACAGTGGGTGGTCACAGAATAAAACATTAGCAGATGCAGATGTTGTAAATCTTTTTTTTAAAGCAAATGACATAAGAAAATGTATATGATATAATGCTATATGAAAAACTACATGAACACAAAGCTGTATATGCAGCATGGTTCCCTCTCAGAGAAAGGGACAGATATATACACACACAGATAAACAGAATCTAAGAATAAGACATCAAAATACACCAAAATATTAACAGGGGTGATCTCAGAGGGATTATGAACAACTTTTATTTTTATAATATTCTTTATAATTTCCAAATCTGTTGAAACAAACATATATAGCTTATGTAATCAGAAAATAATGTTATATATATACATAAAATACATAGTGGGTTTAACAGTGACCCCTGAAAAGATAGCCTCCAGAATCTGTGAATGTGACTTTGTCTTGGAAAATGGTCTATAGAGATGTAATTAGGACCTCACAGTGAAATCATCCTGGATTTAGGGTGGGTTCCCAAATCCAATGACATGTGTCCTTATAAGACACCAAGGGAAGAAAACCAATGGGAAGGCCATGCAGAGGCAGAGATTAGAATGCTGTGTCTATAAGCCAGGCACACTGCTGGCAGCCACCAGAAGCTGGGAGAAGAGCATGAAACAGATCCTCCCTCAGAGCCTCCAGAAGGAACCCACCTTGCCAACACCTTATTTTTAGACTTCTGAACTATGGGAGAACAAATTTCTATTGTGTTAAGCCACCAAGTTTATGGTAATTTGTTACAGCAGCCGTAGAAAATTAACACCATACAAATCACATTTAACAAATACTAGAACATACATGAATAGTTTTTACTTCTTTTGAAGGAAATTATTCCCATAAATAGATAAATGTGTACAATTGTGTGTACATATTATGTGTGTATGTGTGCACATGCATGCATGCATATTCCGTTTTAGTTTTCCTAGAGCAGATACTCCAAACACAAGAATCATGGTTGTGGCCCAGAGATATTATATAAGGGATTTTAGAAACATTCTTCATCTCTAGAAATTTATAAAGTGAAAGACTGTTGCAAAAAAAGATGACTGGTATTTACCAAAATATTCTGGAACTTTTTTGATACTTACTAATGCCTTTTTCTTTGGGAGCAATCTTCTCCATGTCTTTTAATTGAAATACATCTTTCTGTTTAAAAGAGTTATTAAAAAATAGGTGAAAAATATGTATTTATTTCCTACTATATACTTATATTTACCATATTATGTTTACAAAATACTGTACTAAAAACCTATGCCTGGAAATGAACAGTGCTATAGAATTAATAATTTTAGAGCTAAAAGAAATTAATTATCTTGTTTAATACCTTCAACAGAACTTAAAATGGACAGATTTTGCATGAACATACAATTCTTTAAAGTGAGTGGAGGGCAGAAAGTAAAGAACATCTTCCCAGCGAAGTATAAAAACTAGTCATCATGAATCATTTGTTAACATGAGATAATCAGCTTCTCTGACACTCTGACTTGAAGAAAACACAAGCAATGCTTTGCTTAGCACATAGCATACATCACAGATTTAGCAGCTCTAACTAAGAGCAAAACAGACAGCTGTCAAGATCTGTTTACATTTACGGTTTCACAGAAGAGCTGCACCTAAATATGACCATCATACAATTCAGGGCTGCCTATCAATCGTTCACCTATACCTACTGCATGTCTACCATGTGCAAAACAAAACATTATCGCACGATATACACGTAGAATATTTGATCTTACAGTTGAAGAAAAAAATCTATGTAGAATATTCCTTTCTTCTTGTAATAAGCCTTGGCTGAAGTTGTAAAAAGAACTTGGATAACAGAAGTGAAATATTTGAAAAGACTGAAGTATTCAGTTATTAGAACAGAACTATTGTGATTATTGCTATGGAAATCTGGGATCTATTTCTTCCAAAATAAACTTGAAAAAGCAACTTCAATAAGATGGAAATTAGACATCATAAAAATTTAAAATGTCTGCCCATTCAAGGGCACTGTTAAGAAACTGAAAAGACTGCCGAGAAGACAATTCACAGAAGATATACACTCCCCTGCCCTCAAAAAGATAAACTGATGATGGATAAAGGAGTGGACAGATGAATATTATATATTAATAAAGTAAGCAGAGTACAAAATATTAATGGTAGAATCTAGGTTGGGCATATAGTCCTTCACTGTGAAATTCTTTCATGTTGAATGATAAAATGTTGGAAAAAGTAACTTCATCTAAGTACACTTAAGATTTAGTAAATTAAGGAAAATACTGAATCATTGGTCTTAGAAAGTGTGAAATCAATTTTTGTCCCTCTGGGAATAAACTCTCAAAAAATAATTCTGTAGGGTCTCAGAGAACATGCAATAAATCACTGGCTTTAGGTCACTAATGCATTAAAAAAAATCAATTAATCAAACCTATTTGCAAATACCTTAGATTCCCTGGAAAAAGAACATGAACTCACTGAGATATCTGCCTACATGTGGTCATCAAAGAAGAGCCCCAGACATACTGGCTGCCCCAGCGGGGATGCTGTGTAGATAAATATGCTTGCAAAGAACCAGCCTCAGGACTAAAGTAGGGTCATTTAAATGAACAGAGAAAATGGTCTCCAGTAAATAATAGTTCTCCCCAACATCAAACAGAAATAACAAAGAAGAGATGAACACAATGGTTCTAGCCCTCAAAAACAAAACTATAAAAACAAAATACCATGGAAGACACAAAGTAATAATACTAGATAACTTTTAATTAAACACTTGTGATCTGGGCATTGTAATGTTTTACACAGATTATCTCATTTAATACTCATACTAACACTGTGAGCTAGGTACAGTTATAGATGAGGAAACGGAGACTTAGGTCAAGTAAGTCACAAAGTCACAAAGCTGTTAGGTCAAGCAGACTGGAAGTGCAAGTTCTCTGTCATGGAGCGATACTGCTGCCATGATCATCCTAAGTGTAACAGCAAAGAAGTCTTTTTCTATTACACTAGCAACTTCAAATAAATCTAGGTAAGTATGTATTCATACAAATAAATATATAGGAATATAAGAACTGAAATCAAGCAATTAATACAATTAATTTCTAGCTTTACATAAAAACACACTATTAACTTCTTTAAGCTGCTACTACTCATTAGTGTCACAGTCACTACTATCTTAATGTTCCCGAGAGAAGAGTTGCATATTTTTCAATCAGAAACAGCCAACTTTGATATTCGAGAAAATTAACAATTCCATAAAGGACAAAATAATTTCCCTCACCACTCTCCCCAGCTTTCCACTGCCTGGTGGGAATTAATTCTACTTCTCCTGCTCTAAGAGCATAGAAAAAATATTTCGACTCAGCGGAACAGTCATAATCCTCACCAACGAACGTTATCAATTTATCTTCCTAACCATATCATCATTACTAATATGATACTCTGTTCTGAATTGCCAGTGACTTTTAGTAAGTCATTATATATTAGTAAGATTACTAAGATTTCACTTAGATGGCAAAGCATTAAAAAAAAAAGCCCCTACAATATTTCGCTTGTTTTATTAAGAATATGCTTTATCAAAACGAAAATGTCAAGTATTATCATTACTTATTAATTTCGTATTCTATTTTGCCATTTTCCCATCTTCTTCACATTTGTAAATAATGAAAACAACCAGTAGGCTGGGGCCAGACAAGACTTTGAAGGTCCTGTCAAGACATAAGACATAGGAAGTTAAAATGTTTTTGTGGGTCCAAAGTCTGAATTTTAACCTGCAAACAAGAAAAGCCACTGAATGGTGGCTTGGTGAAGAAAACAGGGTCTAGAGCCAGGTGACTGGGTTTGAATCCTGGCTCTGTCACTTAGAAATGGAAACTTCAAGCATATTTCCTGTTAGTGGCAGGCACAAATTAAGGAGGACTACGTGTTACATTATACATAGGCTTATAAATGTTGGTGGTATTTAGCATTCCCTCTAAAATCAGATGATTCTCCCTGGGTTGTTTTTTTTTCTTCCCCTCCCTGGGTTTTTAATCCAAGTACTATCACTTCCACTTTTGAGATCAGGGCTGGTACCTTAGGCTGTTCAGATGTCCAGATCTGCAGAATGAGGATGATAACAATAGTACTGATCTCATAGGGGCAAAAAGGACAAAATCTGATAATCTACACCAAGTGCTTAGAATAGTGATTGGCACCTCGGAAGCACTCAGTGGATGTGAACTATTAGTATCATTTTCAGGCAAAGGGGGACAATGCCTCAGAAAATACATGCCTCAGAAAGATAATTGCAGTGCCAGCGTGTACGAAGAGATTCTACAAACACTGGGGTAGGGTTCTTTCCATAGCTCACAGGTACCACAAAAGCTTGTAGAATTTTATCTGTTATTCAGGATATTGGTTAGTACTGTTCGCTAATGAAAAAGGTAGAGTTGATACTGGATGACACACACTTAAGAATATTACACAAAATTCTAAAAATCTTAAGGAAAATGACTTACTGTCTCAAAAAATATTTCCATCATGCGGGCTCTCTTTTCCTCTGCACTCAGTCCTTTTTTCTTCGACTAAAGCACAAAAGTTAAAAAGTAAACACTGTGTTGTTGTTGTTTTAATAAACGTTGCATTTTAAAACAACTTGGTTCAAAACATTATCAGAAATTATACATGGTCTTGTCTGAGACCAAGAGGTTTAGTAACTCAAGACAGATTTTAACACTCTGCCAAGCCTTGTGGCAGGTGCTGCCAGTATGGTAACAAGAATTGTGACTGACACAGAGCTGGCATTTTATAGAAATTCAGTATTTATTAAATGATCCAATAAGTCACTGTATTTACCTTCAAAAGACTTACAATCTCTCGAAGAAAATAAATGGGCATAACCACTTATAACTGATGAACAGGTACGTGCACAAATTGCTACCTGGGACAGAATGAATTAATTCCACCCTGGAGAGGGAGGAGGGTTAGCTAGGAAGGCTAGAGATGAACAGCATTTTGTCAAGTTGAGAAACGGTAAGAAAGGTGTCTTGAATAGGCATAACGTTATGGTAGTACATGGAATGCTCCAGAAAGACAAAACACTCAGGGACAATTATTATATGCGTGGAGTATGTAGATGGAGTGGCAGATGAGATGCGAAAGGTTGTCTGGGCCAGATTATGCAAGGCTGACTGTCTAGCCAAAGAGAGCAGACTTTTTTCCAGGCAATGAGGAGCTACTGAGCAATTTCTGAAGCAGGGAGTGACAAGATCAGTTACATCTTGGTTCGACAGCTGTAGCAGTACTGTAGAGGGTAAGAGGGAGGAAGGAAAATCACATCCAAATAGAAAATGAAAGCCTCTTCAGGTTACTATTATTCTGTAACTACCCTTTGGCCAATCTGAAATTAAGATAGTTAATATGTAACTGAAATGTACATTAATGATAAATTTTATTATATATTGTATATAGAGTATATACCTAAGGTCCAATTTAAAAAAAGGCCAAATTTCCTTAATGCAAAAATTCACAGGTGGGGGAGGGTATAGCTCAGTGGTAGAGTGAGTGCTTAGCATGCAAGAGGTCCTGGGTTCAATCCCCAGTGTCTCCATTAAAAACAAACAAACAAACCAAATTACCTACCCTCCCGCAAAAAAACCAAACAAATAAAAAAAAGGTCTTTAAAAAAATTCACAGAAAAACAAGAGAATGAGAACCAATATCTCTAGTGCTCTCATGGAAGATTCCACACTTTTTTTTTTTTTTTAAAGTGATCTGCATCTTTCTCAAAAACTGCATGGGATTATAGGGGAACACAAATTGCTTAGTTAGAACTTTAAAACACCGTACAGCACTTAAAAAGCAAGCAGAAGTCAACCAACAACTAAAAACTGACTGGCCCCATCCAACCACAAACTCCATCAGAAATGAGAGCCTACGCTAGATGGGGAAGGAATTTGGAACTGCCACTGTGAATGCACACCAGGGTACACGAGTCTAACCAGCAGAACCTAGAAACCCACTAACTCATTTACACAGCAATAAATTTTACCAGGTGTTTCTTGATGAGTCATATAGGTAAAGCACGTAGCCTCAAAATTTTACTTTCCTCTTTTATCTCTGTCCACTCTCAATACTGCAGTTCCCCAGGGTTCTCAATTGATCCCCTCATTGCCTCACACCTTTTCTCTGATCTCAGCTGTTTTCATGGTTTTAACAAACACCTACGCTGAGATCTCAAATCTATACATCACTGGACTTAGTGTGCACCTGAGCTTCAATCTCATATATCTACCTGCCTGCTGAACAGACTTCCAACTCAGGAGGTCTACAATGACCTGTTCCTCTCCCACGTCTACTGCCCAAACCTGCTGTTCTGGATCTTAAGTTCAGTTGGATACCAACCACCTTGTTACCCAAGCCAGAGGCCTGGCAGTCACCCTGGTTTCCTCCATCTCTCTTACTCCATATCCAACCAATCACCAGGTTCTGCCGAGTGCACTGCAGTCCCATAAGTACAACACAAGGTAAATTAATAAAAGGAATTCTGTGATAACCATTTACTGCTTTGTTTGGAGAGATAAACCAGAAAAGCCTCAGCCAGGCGAGTTCCAAGAAAGCATCTACTCTGAAGAGCAGTTCACTAAACCTCGGGTACAGAGCTAGAGCACAACACTACTTGATTACCCTCCCTTCACACCGGCCTTGGCAGCATAATAAAGCAAGCCATTCACATCCAGTTAGAAGGCCCATTCAGCTCATTCCTCTGGTCCAGTTGGTCTCAAACTTCCACATAGATCAGAATCATCTCAGGAGCATTTAAAAGTAACTGATGCCCAAGCACATCCCATATGAAATGAATCAGAATCTCTGAGACGGCGCTATGGCCTGAACATGTATATTTTAAAAATCGTGAGGTGTTTTAATTGTGCCCCGGGATTGAGAACACAGCTCTTCTCAGCTCAGAACCTGGGTTATGTCAAGGGCAGTGAAAATCCTTTCAGGACTCCAGTCTGTGGCTGCATCAGTGGAAAATAGATACAAAGCCTCAGAAAAGGCTACCATTTTGGTATTATTATAAATTGCTCGAGAGACCACAGACTCCACAAGAATCTGCCATGCAGAGGGCAGGCAATGAGGAGAATCTAGTGTCCTGAGAGCTCACAGTTTTAAGAAAGCTCTTTTCTCTCAGCTCAGCAGCTGTAAAACTTACTCAGGAAATACGGATGAGCTGTATCATCTGTTAACACGGATTTCAGGCTAATTTATTCATCAGCCTCCTTCGTGAGAAGTAGTTTTTTTTTATTATTAACCACAGCAGGAGAGTACCATGGCCAGAATTAAAGTAACTAATGTAAATGGATGCCATATTAATCCATATTTAGAAATTTCTCCAAAAAAAAAAAAAAAATCTGCAAGGGCTCATTTAATATTTAAGATTAAAGAAAATCTCCCGATAGTATATGTTAAAGATCCAACCAAATTAGTAAGTAAGAGGACTAAACAGTTAAGGATGGGGGAGGAATCTTCTCCAATTAGGAGTTAGAAAATCCCTAATGTCAGTCCTGTTACCAACTGCAATAAAATAGTGAAAAATTAAAAGGAGACACCTGGGGCCCTCAGAAGTGGCAGACCACCCTGCAGTTCTCCAATTCCAAAAACATGCCTGGACTTACAACAACTCCACCCAGCAAGCCCAACCAAACTGGAACAAACAACTATTAATTCAAAATAAGGGAAGAGAACAAGTTACCTTTGATCAACATAATTCGAAACCTATTTCTTAGTAATATGTGACAAATAAGTATGTATCTTACCAAAAGTTTTTAGTATTAGATGATTCAGGTGTAGAGAGAGCTTAAGTAAAAAGACAAAAACAAAAAAAATTTCACACACGTGTGCTGCATAGTTCTCAGTTGTATCAGGCCAGTGGCTCTATAAGGAGAAATAGATATCACAGAGCACTGGTAACAGATTTAAGCGTAAACCTGTTTGGCTTCTTGTATCATTTAATGCCCAGGTGGCTGGGTTGTTGGTTTAACCACAAAGAAGCCGTTATCAGTTATAATTACATCTGGACAAGTATCCTCAAATAAACACCGTACAACCCAGGTCCCTGTCCACCATCAGCTTGCAAAATAACGGCCACTTAATTAAGATATTAAAATCTTAGATCTATTTCACTACATGTTGATTCTCTACCAATAGAAGCGAGGGGTGGGATGAAACTGAAGGTTTATGAAAATGACTGGATGAGCAGAAAGACATTAAATTCATAAAAGGAGACAATCTGGTATCTTACCAAGACTTAAACCATTATGGCATGCAAGGAAAACTAAGTCTGTACGGTGCTTCCCTAATAAAGCGACTCTCCCTACCAGCCGGCCGTCCTTTTGAAGCACAAAACGGCAGCGATTCCTGCCCTTTGTTAAAAAAAAAAAACAAAAAACACATTTTCACAGAAATCATCTAACTGGCATAAAGTGAAGATTCGTTAGGTTACTCTGGAAATCGTGCGCGATCCTGAAATGCGCTCTACCGGTTACAACATGAAAGCACTCAAACGGCAAAGACCAACCGAGCCACTTGGGAGCCGAGGCGGCCCCGGCCCTGCCCGCCGACACCAACTCCTCCGGTTCTCATCCCGCGGCTGCGCCTTTAGCGGCGAGGAGCTGCTCCGGAGTGACTCGTGGTCTTTCTGCCGGCCAGACTGCAGGGTCTGGGAGATACTCGGGGCACGTTCTCGAACGCTCCCGTCTTTAACCTAACCCGCCCGGGAGGGCGCCGGGGCAGACGGGCGGGGGTCCCAGCGCGGCGCCTCAGCCTCCCGGCTCGGGCCGCGGGAGCCGGAAAGCGTGGGGTGGCCGGGGGGTGTCCACCGGGCGAGGGAGCGGCCCCACAGCCCGCCAGGGCGGCCAACACCGAACCGGGGTCCCACGCGGCCGAGGGGCTCGGCGGCCCGGTGACTGGGGAGGAGGGGGACCGCGGGGCGAGCTCCCGGCTCTTACCATGGCGCGGGCGGCGCGGCTTCCGGCGGCGGGGCCTGCGCGCGGCAGGGGCGGGGCGCGCAGGCGGGTTTGATTTTGGCGCCAACACCGCCCCGGGGGCGGAGCAGAGGAGAGGAGGCGGGGAAGAGAGGCCGGCCCTCACCCCAACGGCGTGCAGCGTCCCCTGGCGTCTCCGTCAAGCGGCCGGGCGGGGCGGGGCGGGGCCTTTCCTGGGGGCGGGGCCTGCCTGGCCGGCCGGCCTCCGCTAGGTTGACTCCAGCTGCTGGCGAGCCAGGTCTCCCAGCTGCTTCCGCCTCTTCCGTCCTCCGCGCCGAAAGTGCCTCTTTTTTTTTTTTTTTTTTTTTTTTAAAAGAAAGCCTTGAGTCCTCGCTTTTAGGTCGTTCCTCGCTTAGCGGAAACGCGGCCTAAGTTTGCCTTAAAAAACAGGCAGTTTGGCTGCTGGGGAAGGAAACACAGCATCCCAACATCCGGATTTGCCAGGTCTGGGGCGGCTTCTCTCTAATTTCATGTCTCATCTTCCCCATCGCTGTCCACAGCTTTTACAGCTTTTAAAAATCAGTTTGTATGTTTGTCTTTCCCTTAGTTTTTTTTTTTTAATAAAGGAGAATGAATTTTAAATCAAAACGGTCGAAAATAGAATACGTCGTTACTTGACAACAGATAAGGATTCAGATCAAAAGCTCAGGTCCCTTTGCCTCAAGGTGACATTAACTCAGACCTTTCGGTTATTTTGAAAATAATTGTACGAGATTTTGAACCATTTTAAAGTTTAATTTTACTAGAAACAACGAGTGGCATCTAATACAGGAATTTGTCCCTGTTGCATCTTATGGAAGCACAGTAAGGGAATATATATATATAATTGCTTAGAGTTCTATTTAGTTTTTCCTTGAGTTCAATACAATTCAATTGATGGTACATGAGAAGATTTAAAAATTGTAAAACGGTAGACATTTAGAAAGTGTTTTAATATTAGAACTAGAAAATGTGTAATTATACGCCATACCCTAGAATTCTCATGCATTAAGATACAGCTGAAGTAGGTACGTCACTCAGAAGTGAAAGTGACATTTAAGAAAACTATGAAGTACTTACACTAGTGCTGTACAGAGTTTTCAAAAATCATAAAGGTGGCATTTGTGGGAAGCCTTGCCTTTGCTCTGTCTGCCCCACCTCATCTGCTCCATGAAGAACAGCCTTTCTTCACCTGGCTAACTCTTAACCATCATTTAAATAGCTTAAGTGAGCCTGTCACACAGGAAGGGGACAGGGCACCGACATTCAAGGAATGACACAACCATTAACACCAAGATGGCAGAAAATTCAACTCCCAGTAGACCTTGAGAGCCAAGATGGAGATTTGGCTTCCAGTAGACCTTGAACTTCATTATACGCTCACTGTAATATATTAACATGGTAGTCTTCCCACAGACGCCATGACAGTTCTGAGGCTGACCATAAAAGGTCAAAAAGTGGGCAGTGGCCCAATTCCTGGGAATCCCAGCCCCCTCCCCAAAGTATATGGAATAGTCCTCCCACTTGTTAGCATATGGGGTTATCAAGCATGTAAAAACTAGCAACACCACCCGTTGGGGAAACTCTTTTTTCTGAGATGGACCACCGTCTGTCTATGGAGTGTATATCAACATTCACTTTAAACTGAGCACCCAATTCCCACACCTCATGGCCTTTCTCTCACCTTCTGAGACAGCCTGCATCCTGTCTATGGAGTATGTATCTCTCTGAATAAATCTACCTTTACTCAACTGTGGCTCACTCTTGAATTCTTTCCTGTGTGAAGCTAAGGACCCACACTTGATGGGATTTGTCCCAGAGACTCAACCGAGACCTAGGACATGGCCATCCTCTCGCCCCACATTCTTTTTCCTGTGTCACCTCCAGGAATCTTTTTCTCTCTGCCTCTTCACCCCCATCCCACAAGCAGATAGGATCTCTGTAGTTTTATCACAGCACCCCAGATCCATTTTGTAATTATTTACTTGGACAGCTTCCCTATAATGTCAGAGACTAAACCAACCAGTTTTGTATCACCGAAGCCTAGCACAGTGCCTGACATGTGATGAACACTCAGTAAATGTGTATTAAATAAATATACCAGGTATCCAAGAGCACCATCTTGTCCTTGACTTACGAATATCGTGATACAATTTTCAGGTGAAAACCCGAAGGATATTTTGCTTTTAAAAATCTTTATTTGCATTGAGTAGTTCTTTCCCATTTACTATTTTCACCAGTATGATTCTGAAATCATCTGATATACCATGCAGATGTCTTGATACACTCCAAATTTTGCAAGATTACAGGGCAGGCAGATGTGGTGTATAAGTTAAGTATGAAAGCAAATAAATATTTGTAGCATCTGAGAAATACTCATGAATTTGGATCTTGTATCCACCATCTAACATTTGTTACACTACCCAAATGGCATTTGTTTATTGCACACATTTGTGTTTTACAAAATCCTTAAGCATACATCAATTCCACTTTTTAAAATCTGAGTATCTGCTGCCTGCAGAATGTGTGAGGATGAACCGGAAAGCCCACACACACCCTTAAGCAGTTTATACTCCAGCCATTGCTGCCCTTCCATCTGGGCACCTGGCCCTCACCCTAGACCTTGCTCTGTAGAGGCCATGTTGGCCCCACCCCAGCCACATCCTGCCCCATAGCCAAGGGGTCTGCAGGGTCAAAGGGACATACCCATCTATTACCCACAACCTTCCTTCTAGATCAGGAACCTAGGAACCCAGTATCCCCTGCTTATCTTAGATTGAGTACCCAGAAAAACAAAGCCTGAGACAAAGGTGTGCTGGTACAGGCACCCCTCTTTTTCTTATGCTTCACTTATTGCCCTTAGCAGATACTGTGTTGTTTACAAATTGAAGGTTTGTGGCAACCCCGCACCCAGCAAGGCTATCAATGCCATTTTTCCAACAGCATTGGCTCACTTTGTGTCTCTGTGTCACACTTTGGGAATTCCTGCAGTATTTCTAACTTTTTCATTATTATTATATCTGTTCTGATGATCTGTGATCAATGATTTTTGATGTTACTATTGTAACTGTTTCAGGGCACCACAGACCATGCCCATGTAAGACAGAGAGCTTGTTATGTGTGTTCTGACCACTCCACTGGCTATTTCCTCATCTCTCTACCTTCCCTCGGGCCTCCCTATTCCCTGAGACAAAACAGTATTGAAACTAGGCCAGTAAATAACTGTACAATGGCTGCTAAGTGTTCAAGTGAAAGAAAGAGTCACAGGTCTCTCGCTTTAAATCAAAAGCTGGAACAGACTAAGCTTGATGAGGAAGGCCTGTCAAGAGCAGGGGCAAGCTGAAAGCTAGGCTCTTTCACCAAACAGCCACATTGTGAATGCAAAGGGGAAAAAAATTAGAAGGAAATGAAAAGTGCTACTCCAGTGAACACACAAATGATAAGAAAGTGAAACAGCCTTATACTGATATGGAGAAAGTTTGAGTGATCTGGATAAAAGATCAAAACAGTCACAACATTTCCTTAAGCCCAAGTCTAACCCAGAGCAAGGCCTCAACTCTTTTCAAAAGAGATCAAATCAGGTCAGGGAAAAGATTCCTTTAAAAATATTCCTGCTCATTGACTGTGCACCTGGCTACCCAAGAACTCTGATGGAGATGGACAACGAGATGAATGTTTATGCCTACTAACACAACATCCATTCTGTAGCCCACGGATCAAGGGGTAATTTTGACTTCCAACTCTTAAGAAATACGTTTTGTAAGTCTATAGTTGGTGATTTTTTTTTTCTGATGAATCTGGGCAAAGTCAACTGAAAACCTTCTGGAAAGGATTCCCCATTCTAGATGCCATTAAGAATGTTTGTGATTCATGGGAAGAGGTCAAAGGATGAACATTAAAAGGAGTTTGGAAGAAGTTGATTCCTATCCTCATGGATGACTTTGAGGGGTTCAAGCCTTCAGTGGAGGAAGAAACTGCAGATGTGGTGGAAACAACAAGAGAACAAGAATTAGAAGTGGAGCCTGAAGATGACACTGAATTGCTACAATCTCATGATGACACTTGAATGGATAAGGAGTTATCCATTCTTATGGATGAGCAAAGAAAGTGGTTTCTGAGCAAAGAAAGTGGTTTCTTGAGATGGAATCTACTCCTGGTGAAGATGCTGTAAAGACTGTTGAAATGACAACAAAGTGTTTAGATATTACATAAACTTAGTTGATAAAGCAGTGGTAGGGTTTAAGAGGACTGACTCCAATTTTGAAAGACATTCCACAGTGGGTAAAATACTATCAAATAACATTACATATTACAGAGGAACCGTTCATGAAAGGAAGAGTTAATCGATGCAGCAGACTTTCCTGTCTTATTTTAAGAAATTGCCACAGCCACCCCAGCCTTCAGCAACCAGCATCCTAATCAGCCAGCAACCACCAACATGGAAGCAAGACCCTCCACCAGCATCAAGATACAACTCACTGAAAGCTCAGATGATAGTTAGCTTTTTATTTTTAGCACTGAAGTATTTAGAAGTTAAGGTATGCACATTGTCGTTTTAGACATGATGCTATTGCACACTTAATAGGCTACATACAGTAGAGTTTAAGTATATCCACTGGGAAACCAAAAAATTCATGACTTGCTCTGGGAGTGAGGAAGCAATGAGGATGAAACAGTTTCCACTTGAGCCACTTGCCTCTGAGGTGTCCAGGAAGGAAGAGCCACAAATGACTTTCACTTTTCAGTTTGGGCATTTAAAAATCTTTATAAACCCATCTTTTTTGCCCAAGAGGATGGAAGTTTGTGGACGTCTCAAGAAAACATAGGAGAGACAACACCTGAGGACAGAACTCACTGGACAGGATGCTCTGAAGCTTTAGGTGCCTCCCGGGCCCTTTGCTTTCTGAGCCTTGAAACTCCCAGCATTCTTTCTGCTTACAGTTGTGGTTCTTGCCAAATCCACCTGATGAACTCTCTTCCAGCTGGGCCATACAACCAGACCAGGGTGCTCAAACCAAAAGCTACATGTATAGGCTGAAGATAAAGGAGGCCACTTGCCTCTGAGGTGGCCAGGATGGCCTTGGACTGTGACAGACTGACCCAATGGGATCTTCTCTTGGAAAAAAAGCATAACCTATAGGAGAAGCTTCTTTATTAAGAAAAAAGAAAGCTTCTTCATTAGGAAGAGAAAGGAACATCATTTGAAGGAGACAGAGAGAAGAGGTAGGAACAGAAGTAGGAGAATGAAAAACCAAGAGAGAAGAAAATTTCAAGGAAGAAATAGTCAACATTATCAACCTCTTAGTCACACTATGTCTCCTGAGTTGGAGGTGACAATACTCTGATGTCATTTGTGCAGAGCATTAGTTTCAAGGGTGGAAAGATCAAAACTGGTTCCTGCGGGCCAAAAAAATCTTGGTTTGTGAACCTCCAAAGAGCTGTAGCACAGAAACAAATATAAAGTATATCTCTGGTATTAAAATGTCATGGGGTGGGAGTGAGGAGTGATTAAGAAAAATTAGGAAAAATATGTCTATAAAAGCTCCTTGGGGGAATGATAATGGGGAGAAAGGCTGAGAAAACTGGTAGAGAGTGAGAATATAATTTCACATTCAAATGAGGACACTCTTGGGGATGAAAAACTGCTCTTTATAATTATGCTGGGACAGTAAGTATAAAGCAGGACTATCCCAATCAATTATGTGATAAACTTGGATTTTCCATCATGCCTTATTGACACTTTTTTTATTACTCTTACCTTAATTTGCTCTGTATTACAATAATTGATGCTCTTTTCATATTTTCATCTGGGATGTAAACTCCTTGAAAACACCCCCAGTAGTAGCTAAGTCATTTTTGTAACCTTGCCTCAGCTCTTACCATTTCTTCTTGACCATCCGCTGGCCTCACGGTATTGAACATTTTGTTCTTCCCTGGACAACTCATGTGTTCTGGCCCTCTTTTAGCAAGCCTTGGCTCACAGGTGGGCCCCCCAACACCACCTCTCTGCCTTCTCCCAGGATGTGCTCTCAGCTGCCAGCATCCCTGGCTCCACCCAGAAACCCCTGCCACCCTCCACTCCTGGTGAGGGGCTGGGCACAAGCATGGGGCGAGTGTGAGTCGCGGCGTGGGGTCTCAGGTGTATGTGAGGGTCTTTGTTTACCCAGCGAGTATCCTTCTACCTAAGGGAGCGTGACATTAAGTAGCGAATAAACACCCACCACCACAGGTTGAAACGGAGACCACAAGAAAGGAAAAAGTCTCTTTCATTCCTTTTGAACCAGGAGCTTTGTATTTTTATTTTGTACTAGGTGTCACAAATTATGTAGCCAACCCTACATATATTCACATAAGTCTCACCAAAGTAGAATAAAGCTCCATGAGAACAGGCCTTTTTTATTTACTGCTGTTCCCCAGTGGCGAGAACAGGACCCAAGCATACTAGACTCAGCAAATATTTGCTAATGTAGGTCTATAAAGGCAGCTCACAGTATTGTAATTACCTGGTCTCGTTCTCCAACCAGACTGTGAGTTCTCAGAAGTTACAGGCTTTATTTTTCATCCTAACAGCCTTTTAACCCCTAGCCCAAAGTGTGGTGTACCATAGGTGGTCGGACATTTGTTCAGATTATAGCAGCAAAAAAGAAAGAGCGAGCTGGGGTTGAGAATAGAATGTTGATTGTCCTTCCTGCCTCTTAACCTAGGCGATAACAAACTACAGCTTTAATTGAACCCTTTGTCTGCTCTGGAAAGCGATGCCTCTGGCTTTACGTGAACCGAGTTCCTAAAAAGCAATCTGAGATATGCTAAAACCTGGGGCAAGTGGCTTATATCAGGAATGCCCTACTCTCAGTCTGGCTCTGAAAACCTCCAAAGAGCCCATGATTGCAACAGTATCTGCTTGGTTAAAAGAAAAAAAAAAATAAATGAAGAATGGAATTAGCTGTCAATAATATCAATGTTCACAATTACTAGTTAGCAGTGCCACATTTTGTCATTTTCTCATTTTTGTTGTTTCATCTCTCCTTCCAAGACTAATTTAGGTCATCTCTTTCTGACTTTCAATCTATGATGAATTTGATTCAACCCTCCAAAAAACAAAACAACAAAATTTTTGGAGTGTCCCTCCATTTTTAACAGGCTACTCTAATTATGATAAACTTAGTTTTCATTTCATTACACAAAATACAAATCACAAGCTTAATGAAAAACCAAAAAGCCTATAAATACATCAGGAAAAATGTTGTATGCATAACTGTAAGTCAACTACTTGTTTACAGTCAATGAAGAAAGACAAGAGTCCTTTACAAGAATTAGTCCTGAGGCCTCGCGAATTTCTGAAGCCAGCCACCCTGTGACCCCGTCCCACCAACCAGTGGTCAGCGGCCTCCCCATAAGGCAGGGCCTGACAGCTAACCAGACCAGGGGCAAGTCACGCCTACTGGACCACCCATAGTAGTCAGCCCACACAACAGAAGGACCCACGCAGCCCATACGGAGACACTCCTAGAGCATACAGCTCTGGTGACCAGAGGGGAGTGTGCTGCTGGGATGCACAGGACGTCTCCTAAAAAAGACCAGTCCTCCTAGGTCCAGAAACGTAACCAACCTACCAGATAAGACAGAAATAAAAAAGCAAGTTAGGCAAGATGAGGTGACAGATAAAACATGTTCCAAATGAAGAAACAAGATGAAACCCCAGAAGAACTAAATGAAATGGAGAAAGGCAATCTACTCTAGAAAGAGTTCAAGCTAATGACAGTAAATATGATCAAAGAACTCTATAGAAGAATGGATGAACACAGTGAGAAGTTAGCAGTTTTTAGCAGAGTTAGAAAACATAAAGAACAACCAAACAAGAGATGAAGAGTACAATAACTAAAATAAAAATGTATTAGAAGGCACCAACAGTAGACTAAATGATACAGAAGAATGGATCTGTGAGATGGAAGACAGAGTAGTGGAAATCACTGAAGATGAACAGAAAGAAGGATGGAGAGAAATGAAGACAGTTTAAGAGACTTCTGGGACAACATCAAGCATGCGAACATTCACATTATAGGGGTCCCAGAAGGAGGAGAGAGAGACACGGACAGAGAATATATCTGAAGGTATAATAGCTGATAACTTCCCTAACTTGGGACAGGAAACAGACATCCAAATCCAGGAAGCACAGAGAGCCCCAAACAGGATCAACCCAAAGAGGACCACACCAAGACACACTATAATTAAATCGGCAAAAATTAAAGACAAAGAGAGAATATTAAAAGCACCATGGGTAAAGCAACAAGTTACACACAAAGGAACTCCCATAAGGCTATCCTCTAAAGCTGACTTTTCAGCAGAAACTCTGCAGGCCAGAAGGAAGCGGCACAATATATTTAAAATGATGAAACAGAAAAACCTACGACCAAGAATACTCTACCCAGTAAGGCTTTTATTAAGATTTGATGGAGAGATGAGAAGTTTTATAGACAAGCAAAAGCTAAAAGAGTTCAGCACAACCAAACCAGCTTTACAAGAAAGGTTAGAATTCTCTAAGGAAAAGAGAAAAGGCCACAACTAGAAACATGAAGATTATGAAAGGAAAAAGCTCACTGGAAAAGGCAAATATACAGTAACGGTAGTAAATCAACCACGTTCAAAGCTAGTAAGGGGGTTAAAAGATGAAAGTAGTAAAGTCATCTATATCCACATTAAGCAGTTAGGGGACACACAAAACAGACAGATATAAAATACGTCAAAAACAGCAATTGCGAAGGGAGGAGCAAAAATGCAGGGCTGTTAAAATGTGTTTGAAACTAAGAATCAGCAACTTAAAATAATCATATGTGTGTGTGTGTGTGTGTGTGTGTGTGTGTGTGTGTGTATACCTCATGATAACCACAAACTAAAAATCTATTATAGATATACACACAAAAAAGAGAAAGAAATCCAAACATTAACTATAGTCATCAAATCATAAGGGAAGAGAAGAAAGGAAGAGAGGAACAAAAAAGAACTACAGCACAATGAACAAAATGGCAATAAATACATACATGTCAATAATTTAAATGTAAACGGATTAAGTGCTCTAATCAAAAGACAGAGTGGTTGAACGGACACAAAAACAAGACCCATAAATATGCTGCCTACAAGAAACTCACTTCAAATCTAAAGACACACAAAGACTGAACGTGAGGGGATAGAAAAAGGTATCCCATGCAAATGTGAAAAAAAAAGTCAGGGTTGTATTACTAATATCAGAGAAAATTGACTTTAAAAGAAAGACTATTACAAGAGACAAAGAAGGACATTACATAATGATTAAGGGATCAATCCAAGAGGAGGATATAACAACTGTAAATACATATGCACCCAGCATAGGACCACTTATATACAAAAAGCAAATATTAACAGACATAAAGGGAGAAACTGACAGTAACATAATAATAGTAGGGGACTTTTAATATCCCACTTATATCAATACACAGATCATCCAGACAGAAAATCAATATAGAAACACTGGCCTTAAATGACACATGAGATCTGATGGACTTAATAGATATTTATGGAACATACCATCCAAAAGCAACAGGATATATCTTCTTTTCAAATACATGGACTGTTCTCCAGGACAGATCACACGCTAGTCCATGAAATAAGTCTTGGTAAATTTAAGAGTACTGAAATCATATCAAGCATCTTTTTTGACCACAATGCTATGAGACTGGAAATCAACTATAAGAAAAAAAACTGCAAAAACACAAACAGGTGGAGGCTAAACGATATGCTACTAAACAACCAGTGGGTCACCGAAGAAATCAAAGAAGAAATTAAAAAATACCTGGAGACAAAGGAAAATGAAAACACAACAATCCAAAAT
Organism: Camelus ferus; assembly: GCF_009834535.1. Classification (NCBI taxonomy): domain Eukaryota; kingdom Metazoa; phylum Chordata; class Mammalia; order Artiodactyla; family Camelidae; genus Camelus; species Camelus ferus. The sequence continues at coordinate 109,322,993 of NC_045697.1, read as the reverse complement.
CTACGGGATGCAGCAAAAGCAGTTCTAAGAGAGAGGTTTATAGCACAGCAAGACCAGGATCAGATGACTTTACAGGTGAGTTCTACCAAACATTTAGAGAAGAGTTAACATCTATCCTTGTCAAACTATTCCAAAAAACTGCAGAGGAAGGAACACTTCTGAACTCATTCTATGAGGCCAGCAGCACCCTGATAACAAAACCAGACAAAGATATGACAAAAAAAAAAAAAAAATTATAGGCCAGTATCACTGAGGGACATAGATGCAAAAATCCTCAACAAAATATTAGCAAACTGAATCCAGCAATACATTAAAACGATCACACACCATGATCGAGTGGGATTTATCCCAGGGATGCAAGGATTTTTCAGTATCCACAAATCAACCAATGCGATACAGCACATTAACAAACTGAAGAATAAAAGCCATATGATCATCTTAGTAGGTGCAGAAAAAGCTTTTGACAAAATTCAACATTCATTCATGATAAAAACTTTCAAAGTGGGAATAGAGGGAACATACCTCAACACATTAAAGGCTATATATAATAAGCCCCCAGTTAACATTACACTCAAAATACTCAATGGTGAAAAGCTGAAAGCATTTTCTCTAAGATCAAGAACAAGACAATGATGTCCACTCTCATAACTTTTATTCAGCATAGTTTTGGAAGCCCTTGCCAGAGCAATCAGACAGTAAAAAGAAATAAAAGGAATCCAAACTGGAAATGAAGACCATCACTGGTTGCAGATGACATGATACAATACATAGAAAATCTTCAAGATGCCACCAAAAAACTATTAGAACTAAAACTGAATTCAGTAAAGTTGTAGGATACAAAATTAATATACAGACATCTGTTGCTTTTCTAAACACTAAAAACAAACCATAAGAAAGAGAAATTTAGAACACAGTCCCGTTCACTCAGCCTTTTCTCACTAGTATAAACAATTTGGTTGAGGTACTGACATCTTCCACGTGTTCTCGAACATAACTTCATTTTCCTTCACCAAGAAAGAGAACAATAGGTTAAATAAATAAACATTCACTCTGGAAATGGAGAAAACAAGCTTTATTGTAAGGACTTGAGATTTTGTGCATGGTAAAGGTATACACACGAATCTTGTTTCTCCTATCTTCAAGACAGAATTAATTTAAGGATTTATTGTAGACTAAAGCATCCAAAATACTGTGGTACGTATGTAGCTACGAACGTACAAACACTTTGATGCAGAGCGTTCATTCTTTTCTTTAAATAGGCAGTCAGCATTTTGATTCATAAAGGAACAAATGATGAGAATGTATCAGTATCAATGTCAGAGAGCGCAAGACTTAGTGTTGTACACACAGAACATATGAAACAGACCTATTAAGATGGAATGTATAAAATTTAAAAAGAAAAAAAAAGAAGCAAAACTCCCTCATATTCATACATAGGATTGAAAGGCTATAGAATTGAGAATGATACAAAGAATTCTAAGAATACACTCTGTTGATGACAGAACATTCCCATGTCATAAAGCAAAGACGTTGAGTTTAAGGCTGTGTTGCTTTCAAAAGTTAATGGAAGTGCTGTACATTCATTGGAACAACATAGCCAATTTATTAATCTATTTCAGAATATTAATAGCTCTCAAACATTCTCCACAAACAGACCACAATCACTGCCACACAATTCATCTTCAGAAAGTTAGATTAACATCATGATTTGTAGCTTACTGCCATTTAAAACAAAACAAAAAATTATTTATTTATACCAAACAAATCTTTAATGGGCACTTAGTTTCCTTTATGGCAATGCTAGATTCCTAGTTATCAAAAATATTAAAATAATTGTAAAGTTTAAAACCCTGCAACATTTACAGAATGCAACAGTATTATGACTTTTGATTTTAAGCAAAATTAGATGATGTTTGCAGCAAGTAGCTTCTGTTTTATCCTACCTGGAAATGTATTTTTAAATTATTAAACTAAAAATATTCCTCCTTTTTCAGAAGCTGGTGAGTAGGGAGGATATTATAGAGTTCAAATGTACATAAAGACTTTTCCCATCTGAAGTAATCTGTGGATTACCTGATGTTTATTTGCTATTTCCTCCCATTAACTCGATAGGCATTACCAAAGCATTTGCATGAATCCTCCAGTATTAAGGAGCCATAGACACTTGCTTCTGCACTACTATTCCATCTAACTCCGTTAGGACATACCCTGTATCTCCAGTAGTAGAAGCAAGTGTCTTCTATTTGCATGGACCTGTTAGCGTTGATTTGCCTCAAATCTAGTCAAAGAGTAAACTGAAATAAGAAAACTTGGGGACTTTAGTTACTAGAGACTAAAGTTTTGATTAAGATACTAAGAACCATGTTTTTCAATGGCTAACAGTCATAAAGGTTTTATTCATGTGTTTCTAGACGGTCAAGCGACTCTCCTCCCAACTCCCCATGTCCAGCAGGGGAGGCTGTATCGGAGATGCAGTTACTAGCATCCGTAGCTAGTAACTGGGGGAGGGAATGCGTTGTCACTGACCTTTACATTCTAACTGGCAATATTTTGCCGTAAGTGCCCAGGGGAAATTCGAATGGGTAATTTTCAGTGCTACTTATCATGAATGTATGACAGGTTCTGTACACTTGACAAAGAGAAATCAAACAATAATGGTAGCCCAGAAAAAAAGTCACTTATTTTAATAGCCTTCTCAGTTTACCAGAAACCATTTTCCATAGAATGTGACACAATTTCATTTAAATCTTGTCTATTCGTACCTTATCAGCAGCACTTTTCCCCTAAAATATGTTTACCAAGAAATACAGTAAATGCACATATATATCCAAATTTGAAATGTTACCTATACTTTAACATATATGATTACATATATTTTGGGGAAAAATATAGTGTTTCCTGGAGTGCTCGTAGCCTATGTTTTAGAAACAGAGAGTGGAACAGGTCTGAATCAAAGTATTTCTTCTTTCATTCCAGTTTCATTCCAATATTGCCGTGTAAAAAAATTCGTTTTGTATTCAATCTACTACTAAGATATCCAGTCTGATACGGTATGATGGCTGGTAAATTTCAGAATTCACAAGTATAACTTAAATGTGCAAAAAACCCCTTTAAAGTAAACTAATCTTAAGATCAATGGCCTGTGACAGAATCTAAATAGGAAGCTGTTTTCACTTGGGAAAAATAAACTAAAATTAATTTAACTAATTTAAAAAGTTTTCTTTTAAACTTTCCAGGAGCTATCAAGAGTTTAGCTTATTAGCTTTTATGCAGAACACTAGTAAATGGTAAAATGCAACTCCCTCCCTAGAGTGAAAACTCCAAAGGGGCAGGGATTTCTGTCTGTTTTATCCATCACTTTATCCTCAGTGCCTAGAACAGTGCCTGGCATCCCATAGGCACTCATTAAATATGAATGTTTAAATTCAAAGACTTATTTAGCACTGACATTAGGAAACAGTGTCTTAGTTTAACATTCTAAAAATTTATTTAATTTTATAACTTTATCACAGACAGTCTCAAATATTTTGAAAACTCTACCTAACTAAAAAATACGAAACCTAAACATAAATCTTCCTGAAAAAAAATTTTTTTTCAGAGGCTGATTTGGGCATAAGAAATTTGATAGATAATTGGAAGTAGCTAGATTTCCATTTTAAATTTTTAAAAGTCCTATATAAGAGAATGGCTGAATTATAAATTAATAGAAATAAACATCACATTCATAGAGTTATATGTATGGGAAGTGTTTCCTTGTAGTATAGTTCTAAGGTGCTTTCAGTGAAAAAGGTCCCAAAGTCATTATCGAAAATGCCAAACCTGACATCCTATTTGGTAGAACTGAGTAGAAAATTAAACAGTGGAAACAGACCACTCCTATTTTACAGTATCAGTGACGGATTAACGATTGACTAAATTATTCTCAACATTTCGCAAAATGCACTTATACTTAGTTTAAATGAAATGTAACTCCAGTTCAACTTTCTTCTTTCCACCTGTTTTTGTTTTTTTGTTTTGTTTTGTTTTTGAAAGCACAGAAGGCCGTTTTTCTGACAGAAAGTCAGCCGATACCAGCATTCCTGGAAAATGGCAAAAATTACAGCTGCTTTAGGGCTTGCTCTACTGGGACGGCTTTAAACTGCGCTGCAAAGAACGTGTTGCGGAAAGGCTGGCCGATGCTTCTGTCTTTCAGAGTGCTGCCTATTTCAGTAACCAAAGATTCAGCTATATATATATATATATATATGATACATTCTACCTTACCCTAATCACGTATACATAGTCCTTTAATGCCTCTACTAGTCATTAGACAACGATAAATAACCATAACATGCCCTTACCTGTAATGCTTTCAAGATAACACAACTTTGGTAACACTTGCTTTCTAAGGGGAAAACCATTAATCAATCACATACCTTTGGTTGACACCATCAGTCCTCCAAAGGGCTGCTTATGGCTCTCTGTCCTAGGATACTGGTGTCCTACTACGTGTGCTGACATTTTGCAGGAGGTAAAGCTTTCGCTTCCATGAAGTGGAAGAGGATAGACAGGTACGTGTCAGAACGTGGCACATAAAACGTGACTAACTTTTTCTTGCTTCCAGTCCAGTGCATTAATCTGGAGTTAACAGGGCTGTTGGTTTACCAAAAGGTAGCATTACTATTGTAATATGCTTTTCAAAGTATTAGGAATTTCAGGTTTCCCTGAAAATATACTTTGTATTTTTTTTGTGTGTGTGATACAAGGTGAGCAGGAGAGAGGTGAAAAGAACACACAAAAAAGGGCTCTGATCTAACCCAGAAAGGATGGGAAATTTGCATTGATTTTTAAGTGCTAAACTCAAGAGGCTTGCTCATCCCAGCTGAGAGGATTTTGCAAGACAGTTTTCTTCTTTCCTAAAGTAATTTACATCTAGTTGTTGATAACCAAAAAAAATGTCACAAGGGTAATACCCACTGTCAAAGTGAGGTTTGAAGATCCCCTGGGTCTTGTGACCAAGGTTAAATAAAGTATGTAACTACAACAGATTTTCTTTCTGTTTTGTTTTTGGAAGCTCTGCGCAAAAGCTACCACTCACAGGATGAACAAATACCTTTAAATATTCTAGTTGTTTTTTAATGCTTGTTTGATTTGCAAAATTAGTTTCACTACATAAATCCCTGTCCCATAAGCCAAGTTCACAGGTGTAAAACTCTGCAGTTTCTGTAGATTCAGTAGAAGAGATTTCCTTTGTTTAAACCCTAAATGTGGATTACAGAAATCACATATGCAGTTTTTAAGGAAATGGTTACATTCAGAAATAACCTTGGAAAGTTCACCAATGATTCCTTCTAGCACGAAAAGTCTCGTATAATTCTGGTCCTGCGTTGAGATATCCATTCCAGTTTATACTGTAATATCTTTCTAAGTAGGTGTCCAGCTGCCCGCTGTTACTGTAAGTACCGATAGACCTTGAAACAGTGGTTTCCAGAGTCTGCAACCACCACGTGGCCGTCTGAAGTGAGGGCCAGGCCCTGGGGGCCGTAGAGTGGGTCGGCAGATGTGTTGATGTAGGACAAAAATGATCCACTTCCATCGAAAACCTGTAAATACAGAGTCAGAGTGTGATGGGGAAAGTTAGAGTAATACAATGATTTTTGTATGTTGACCTTGTCCCCTGTGACCTTGCTGAACTCACTTATTCATTCTAGCTACTGTTTCGTAGGTTTCTTGAGTTTTTTTTAACGTAAATAATCATGTTATCTAGAAATAGGGAGAGTTTATTTCTTTCTAATTTGTAAGCTTGCTATTTCCTTTTCTTTCCCTATTGTGTTGGTTGAAACTTCCAGCACTATGTTGAATAAGAATGGTGAGAGCAGACATCCTTGCCTTATTCTGATCTTAGAGGAAAAGACTTCAGTCTTTCACCATTAAGTATGGTGTTAGCAGTAGGTTTTCATAAGCGTTCTTTATCAAATTGAGAAAGTTCCCAGTTTTCTGAGACTTTTTATTCATGAATAGGTATTGAATCTTACTCAATGCTTTTCTGCATCAACTGATATGATCATATGACTTCTATTCTTTGGCCTTTTAATATGATGGATTACACTGATTTCTGAATATGGAATCAGGCTTGCATTCTTGGAATAAACCCCACTTGGCCAAGGAAAGATTTTCACATATTGCTGAATTCTATTTACTAATATTTTGTTAAGTGTTTTTGCATCTATATTCGTGAGGAACATGGTCTGCAGTTTTCTTTTTTTTGTATCATCTTAGGCTGGTTTTGGTATCATAGCATCAAAAGCTGAGTTGGAAAGTGAATTGTATCTTCTGTTGGTTGGAAGAAACTGAACTGGTGCTAATTGTTTTTTAAACATTTGGTAGCATTCTCTAGGGAAACCAGCTGAGTCTGGAGATTTCTTTTCGGGGAGCTTTTCAGTTATTAAACTAAATTTCCTTAATAGCCCTAGGGCTATCCAAATTATTTACTTTATATTGGGTAAGGTGAGGGGTTTGTACTTTTTGAGAAATTAGTCCATTTCATCTAAGTGGTCAAATGGATGCATGCAGAGTTGTTCACAGAATTCTTTATTATCCTGTTGATTCCTGTCATGACACTAGTATTTTGTGTCTGTCTTTTTTTCTGTCAGTCTTGCTAGGTTTGTCAGTTTAATTGATCTTTTCAAAGAACCAGCTTTCTATTTCATTGATTTCCTCTATTTTTCTTTCTTGAGTTTAACTGATTTCTTTTTTTTGTATATATATATATATATATATATATATATATATATATATATATATATATAATTGAAGTATAGTCAGTTTACAATGTTGTGTCAATTTCTGAAGTACAGCACAGTGCTTCAGTCATATGTGAACATACATATATTTGTTTTCATATTCTTTTTCACCATAAGTTACTACAAGATATTGAATATAGTTCCATGTGCCATACAGTATATTGTTGTTTATCTATTTTATATATATTAGTATCTGCAAATCTCGGACTCCCAATTTATCCCTTCCCAACCTCTTCCCCCTCTGGTGACCATAAGTTTGTTTTCTATGTCTGTGAGTCTGTTTCTGTTTTGTAAATAAGTTTGTTAGCCTTTTTCTTTAGATTCCACATATAAGTGCTATCATATGGTATTTTTCTTTCTCTTTCTGGCTTATTTCACTTAGAATGACGATCTCCAGGTCCATCCATGTTGCTCCAAATGGCATTATTTTATTCTTTTTTATGGCTGAGTAGTATGAGTTGAACTGATATCTGATACTATCTTCTCTATTTCCTGCCTTCAGCTTGTTTTCAGTTTGTTTTGCTCTTCTTCTAGTTTCTTGAGGTGGGAGCTTGAGTTCTTGAGACTTGTCCTCTTTTCTGTAAATATTCAGTGCTATTAATTTCCCTCACAGATAGAATGGTGGTTACCAAGGAGTGAGGATGGGGGAGAAACTGGTCAAAGGGTACAAACTTGCAGTTGGAAGATGAATCAGTTCTGGGGATCTAATGCACTGGGTGGTTCTTATAGTTATAACACTGTTCTATGTACTTGAAAGTTGCTAAGAGAGTAGATTTGAATGTTCTCAACACACACACACACACACACACAAAAGGTAATTATGTGTCGTGATGGAAGGTTTAGCTAAAACTATAGTGGTAATCATTCTGCAGTATGCAAGTGTTTCAAATCAACATGCTGTATACCTTAAACTTACACAATGCATGTCAATTATATCTCAATAAAGATAGGGAAAAAAAATTTCCTCTGGGCAACATTTTAGCTGCATTTCTCGAACTTTGATACGCAATTTTGCGTTTTCATTCAGTCCAATGTATTTTTAAATTTTTCTTGAGACTTCCTCTTTGACTCATGAGTTATTTAGCAGAATAATATTTTTAAATGCATGAAACAAAATACATGGGATTATAAAGGAAAATCATCATAATCAAAGACGGTTATCAAAATGTGATGGAATTGTGACATAGTAATATGTATACTTTTCAAATTAACAAAGTAAATAACAAGAAACAATGATGGGTCTCATAATGACTGACCTTAAAATCATGATGAATATAAATGATAATTTGAGATATCTGCAACTGTAATATGAAAATTTCTGTAATTTCTCTTGGTGACAAAGTTACAGGTCTTACTAAAACTGTAATTGTTGCCTATATTCATAATTAAAGCAAATTATAATTTTCAGTTAGAAGTTAGTAAAAATAAGGGGGAGGGTACAGCTCAAGTGGTAGAGCTCATGCTTAACATGCATGAGGTCCTGGGTTCAATCCCCAGTACCTCCTCTAAAAATAAGTAAGCCTAATTACCTCCCCTCCCCCCACCTGCCAAAATAAAATAATAAATAAAATATTTTTTTAAAAAAGAGTTAGTAAAAATAATAATGTGATATTTTTGTACAATGGACTTCTTGAATTCTCGCCACAAACCTTTTTTGGGTCTGTGGGATACATGCTAAGAATCCCTGAGTTAGAAGGTTTCAGTTTGGGAATATGTTGACTTTTTTCTACTCCGCTTTCCTGAATCTGGTACTTCCGGTGAGATTTACAGCCTTATTACCTAACCAATGAAGGAATGGGAAACATTCCAGTTAAGGGGACAGCCAGTTCTTTACTTTTAACAAATACCAATCACTCTAAACAAACAAATCAGCGTTTTAATCTACCTGAATCCTACTGTTTCCCCAGTCGGCTACAATGATGTTTCCGTTTGAATCCACCGCTACACCCGTTGGAGCGTTAAATTGCCCATTTCCTTCTCCATTTGAGCCAAACTTCAATATGAATTCTCCTTCCTGATTAAACACCTGCATGAAATATGTTAAAATGATTTTATTTTAAATTTAAAGAGTTGAGCAAACATTACAGCTTTTAAAAATATCTGAGCAGGTATCTTAAGACATTCTAAAGAAAAGGGGGAAAAACCTACATACTGGACTCTCCATCACTTGTGGTTCCCCAATTTACTGTCTAAATCTGATTTAGCATTTGTTAAACCATTTCTTTTTTCTAGCTGATACTTGATTACTAAATACTATGTCAAAAATACTTTCATTATAAATTATAAAATATATACAGATGTAAAGTAGTATGAGTAACACAGAGCTGTAATAAAAACGTTATTCTTTCTGCCTTTAACTATATAGCTAATTTCAAGAACAGACATTGTATTTCTAACAGGCTGGATGATCACTCAAAGTTGAATCAGAGAGTAGGAGCTTTTTGTCAGGTCAGAGGCTCAAGATTTACTACCATTTTACTAAGTCATTATAACGAGAAAGGGTAGACTGAACTTATAACAAGGAAAATCCATCGTGTGTGTGTGTGTGTGTGTGTGTGTGATGGCAGCAGATAAAGAATAAGGACAATAAGAATAAGCTTTTAAAAATACTTTTTTCAGGATCTATTTTAGTTAGAGAGTTTATACGCCCCGAAAGCTTTGATGCACAGAGCCCACTGAGAAAAGGGAGGCAGATAGAAGGGAGGGGCTAAATAGAACTTTTAGGAACTCTCAAATTCCCTTAACATCTGGTATGGTCAAGAAGCGGGTTGTTGTGATTAATTCAATATTCGTATTCATAGAGTATCAACTGCAGATGACTACCTTTGAGAGAATTAAAATTTCAATGTGTTTAATGCTAAGACTATAGTAAGCATAATTTTTTCTTGATGATTCAGGCGATCCTTAACGGTATTGAAATGCCTTCAGGATATTATTCTAAGCTTCCATTATCATGCTGCTGACATGTGTAGAAATACTCATCAACAAATCAAAGAGTATTACATAGAAGGCACCATAAGAGTAAGTAAGGGCTCCTGACACGTGGACCTGAGTGTTCACTTTACCTGAGCACAGATTTTAACCTTTAAAATCATCTTCAGGGCCTTTTAGAGATTCTCCTATGACCATCTCTGTGATCAAGAATGATTAAAATAATGCTATTTCTTTTAGTTATGTATTTTAGGAAAGTGAGACACTTCCATTTCTAAAGCCTAAACTGTCTTAAAGATAAAAAAAAAAAAAAGAGTCAGGACCACTCCCTGAGTTAACTACACTTGCCAAGCAAGCAAGCTACCTCTTTGGTTCTTTAGACAGACAGAGACAGGAATCACCTTTTACTAAGGTGTCATATCTTTAAAATCTTCCCTGACTCTTCTTAACTCCTTTCACACAAAACATTCTAGTTTTAAAGACCAAAAGGAGTGCTTGCACACTGGTGAGGTCATAATCGATTCTTTTCTTTTTTGTTTTGTTTTGTTTTGTTTTGGTAGGGGGAGATACTGGGGAATGAAACCAGGACCTTGTGTACGCTAAGCATGCGCTCTACCACTGAGCTGTACCCTCCCCACATAACTGATTATTTTCTGATCTTTCCCCTAGTAAGCTGTACAAATAATCTTCTTGTTTGTGTTTATCTCTCTGAGTCAGTATGTTTTCCTTGGCATAAGTCAAATGACGTATGTGCTTTGGCTCCACTCTGAATTAACGGAGAATGCCAAATTTAGTCTTAATGGTTTTGCGATGAAAAGAGAGCATATACTGAAGTAGCTAAAGGACTAACTAGAACACTTGTGAGCCCTGACCTCTGGGTCCGGTTCTTACATTTACCAACAGAGCAGTGACCTGAATCCAGAACTGTTAACTGCCCTGAGGTCCATAGGAAACAGAAGCCCAACTGACCCCATCAAAGCTACATGGCAATAGCTGTCAAACAGAAGAGAGAAACAAATGACCAGTTTTCTGAAATCTGAAGAAACTGAGCTTAAATAAACTATTTCTATGGTACTGAAAACCTGAAGTGTTTCCATAATCAGTCATTATACATTTCTCCTATTTTCTGTTTTTCCCATCTCAAATGTCATTTAATTGCTTATAAGTTATCCAGAAGAAAACACATTAAGAGGTAGACACAGGAGCTGAAATTGTTCTTAGAGCTTTGCTTTTGATAACAAATTTTTTACAACAAGTTTTGATAACTTTGATGACAGTCCTTTTCTGATTTCAAAATTCTGCTCACCTCAAATACCACCTCCACTTGGAAGTCCCCCCTGACTGTCTTCTGGATACTTCGAGGACTTTATATGTGCCTGTTTTTAAGAAATCATTTATTGCTGTCTGCCTTGCATTTCGGTTACCTACATATGTTTTATTTTCTCCTACAGTGTCAGGCAGGGCTGGTAAACAGGAATCACCCTGAATACCAAGGCTAGCGGATTCCTAGAGGTGCCTGGAGCCCTGGGGCGGGAAAGGCTCTGAGGCCACAGTAGGCTTAGTAGAAAAGAGCAACTTGATTAATGTCACTTTCTGGTGGCAATGGGCAGCACCTATGCCAGGCTGTGCTGGCCTCTGCACTGCTAAGATCTAAATGGGTTTTCTTCCTGTTGGATGCACTACAGGTCAATGAAGGAGTCCTCTACAGCGTGAGTGAAGGGTGGGAAGTGTGAGTACAGCCTGTGTTATCCTTTGATAGTGATGCTCGTCACAGAGGACTATTACAGCCTCCTGGGAGGACGGTCACAAGCCCCGTCCCTGCTGCGTCTTCGCTCTCTGTTCCCCTCCTCCTCCAAAGACTTTCCCTCTGTCCTCTTCCTTTTACCAAGACACCCCCGGTAGAGAGAGAGAATGCAGCTCATGGGCATGGAAGGAGGTGGGGGCACTGGGAATGGAACCTGACCACTATGGTAGCAGCTCTGGACCACATGGCAGGAAGCAGCTGTAGAGGTGAGCAACGGTGAGCATCCTTTCCCCTCATCCTGCCTCATCACTATGGCCCACTGGGCTCTCCTCTTTGCAAGGGACTTGGTACCCATCACAAGAGCTCAAGGTCTTTCCATTTATTTACTCAGGTTAAAGACACCTTCTTCCAGGAAGAGCTGGGGAAATGAAGCAGTGATGAGAGAGGACGTTTGGGTATTAAAATCCTATCCCTATCAAACTATTCCAGTTATCAACACTGGCAAATCGTTTTTAAGTTGGTGGCTCAATGGTTGTCTCCAAGTGCAAACTCTTGGTCATTGGCATACCACCCATGCTGTTTTCTTATCCTCCTTCACATGTAAAATGCCTCACCTTAAAAAACTTAAATGAACTTATTTACAAGGCAAACTTTATATCACTTCTACAAGTGTAAACCAATATCACTTGATATGAACAGAAGGTAACCCTAAAAATAAACACATAGCTCTTGAAATAGAGATATCTCCCCGTGCACTGCCCGGGACCGCCTGGTACACCTGCCGTGGAACGTGTGTCACACTTTGAGAAGCTTGGTCTAGAATGTTACTGAACAACTTCTTGTTTCAGTAAGTGAGACATTTGTTTTGAACCACTTTATTATTTTCTGATCTGCTCATAATAGTGGTCAAATGTTTCCTCCCCTTCTGCCTGGTACTACGCTGTCTAGGGGAGGGGGTGTGTGATGCTTTGTAAGGAACCGAAAGTGTGTGAAAGCATTCAAAGGCATATGAAACACACTATATGAACATATGCCAGGGCTGTTTCCCTCCCCAAAGCGGTCGCTGCGGCAGATGTCTAGCACCCAATTTTGCTTGAAAGGCCTTATGATGCAGGAAATTGAAAAACGTGATCTGTTTTAATCTACTGAATAGCCACAAAACATCAAGCTTCAGAAAGTTCTGCCTCTCTAAGTTCAAGCAATTGCTTTTTCAAATTTAATTTTCAAGTCGTCTCCATTTATACCAGTTTTAAATTAAGAAACTTATTGCCCCCATATTCTGGTCACTTTTCTGACTCTCCAAAGTCTGTAACATCCCAATTAAACCCTGCACCTTTAAGGAGAAGCAAAACACTACTCCTTTAGGTCGACTCCCTTCAGTTCTGTGTGTATACGTGAGTATTCTATTATTTTCTCCCAGAAGGACTCCTCAATACAAGCAGTTAACAGTTAACAACAATTGATGTGTTCATGGTACCTTGACAGAATGATTATGGAAATCGGTAACAATAATCTCATTATTGCTATTTACAGCTGCAAAATGGGGACCTGCAATAAAGATAGAAAAAAGTATGTGATAACTGCAACAACAAAAATGATGACAACAGCACAGTACTTACAAAACTTAATATAGTAACTTAGTTGTTTAAGAAAGAACAAAGGATCGTAGACTCAGTCCTTGAAAGGTCACTCAGCCAGACCTCTGGCTCCAGGTACCGCAGATTCTGTAGCATCCTACACTTGTGACTGTCTACGCTGCCTTCTCCCAGATCAAGCTAAGAGTTCCAGCAGCCCTAACGAATGCAATGAGCAATAAGCATCAGAATTCATTCTCTGCATCACCAGCTGAAAGTCACATCTGCCAGTTTCCTTGATGGTCACTTTAGGGCCCTCAGCTCCCGCTGAGGAGAGACGTGGTAACTCTCAGCACTGGGGGAAAAAAAACTCCAATATCTAGTGTATTTTTAAAGTAGAGCAGATACCCACACTTTATAATTTTAGGTGACATTCAGAACCTGGCAGAACTGGAGACAAAGCATAAAGAATGATGATGCAAATTAATGTTAAATGCCAAAGCCTCCTTTCCAAAATAAAATGAATAAACTGTTTTTCAGCCTCTTCTTGCTGATGTAGAAAACAAAGTAAGCTTGTGACTGTACAGCAGTACCCCAGACAAGGCAAAGAGGCGGCCCAGGCGGCCCTGCCTGTACTCGGCAAATATTCTAAATATTCCTGCTCTCTTAAAATCACCTAGAAAGGTGAAAAAATTTCTCATTCAGAAGCTCTTTAAACAAAGCTATGGCTAGGTGGACACAGGAATTTCTCCATTGTTCCTCACACATTTTTATTTAAAAAATACTCTCTTTTAACATTTATATTTTATTTAATGCTCATATTCGAAGGTGAGACTTCGGCGTTGTAAACCGCCTCCAATTAAAACCACACATGGCCTGCGGTTGAACTTACTGCGGATGGAGTAATTGAGAAGCATCTAACCATGCTTTTGCTTAGATTTCATCCCCAGTGTCTTGGCCAAAGCTGGCAAACACACGGGGGACAAGGCGCCTTCAACATGCTCCGACACCATGCAAACGTGAGCAGAAGAAGCATAAAGAAGGGGGTTTACATATTACCATCGAGTGTACCTGCAAACTGCCTGTCCCCATTTCCTCGGCTACCAAACCTGGTGACTATTTTCCCGTTTGGCTGGAAGATAAACACGCAGCACGCCTTGTTATCCACCACGATGATGTGTCCGTTGCGGTCCACGGAAACTCCTTTGGGCCCCATCAACTTTCCTGATCCAATTTTTGTCTGTTAGAAACAAGAGCAGAAATGAGGTTGAAAGCACTACAGGACATGCAGACAGACGTCTGCTTTGGCAAACATTTACTGGCATGTTCACACCAAGGCACACAGCCACCCGTAAGTCACGATGCTCTTCTGTGACTGTCTGGGCCACGTCCATTATCTGTTACTGATATTTATGTGAAGTTTTCTTTTTTAAAGTTTTGAGACAGGAGGGAAGGGAGCAGGGCGCAGCCATTAAAGGAATGACACAGCAATTAGCATAAAGATGGTGGAAGATTCAACTCAAAGTAGACCCTGAGGCCAAGATGGCAGGAGATTTGGCTCCCAGTAGACCTTGAGCTTCATTATACGCTCATTGTAATGCATTAACATGGTGAATGGCACTCCCACAGGCGCCATGACAGTTCTGAGGCTGACCATAAAAGGTCAAAAAGTGGGTGGTGGCTCAGTTCCTGGGGATCCCAGCCCCTTCCCCAAAGTAGTTGGAATAATCCTCCCACTTGTCAGCATAAGAAATGACTGAGCTCTTAAAACTAACAATCCCACACGTTGCAGCCTTTTCTTTTGCCTGTTCAGATAGCCCACACTCTGTGTATGGAGTGTGTATCTACTTTTGTTTTAACCACCTCCATGCCTCATGGCCTCTTGTGAATCTCTCTGAATAAATCTCCTTTTACTCAACTGTGGCTCACTCTCGAATTCTTTCCTGTGCAAAGTCAAGGACCCTCATTTGATGGGATGTGTCCCAGGGACTCGCCAGGGACCTAGCACATGGCCATCCTCTTGCCCCATTTTTTATGTTATCAGGATCACCACCAAAAAAGTTCTAGAATCTCCTTAACCGGGGTCACAGTAAAGAGGCAACATGGTGTAGCAAAAGATGACTGGATTAGGAGAAGGAAGACCATCCTGCCCCTGTCACTTGCTCTGGACACACCCAAAACAGCACGGATGGATTTATTTCCTTAAGCTTCAGATTTCTTATATATTAAAAATCTCAGTAACTTCTAATGGTGTATCTGGAATATGTATTAAATAAAATAAAGTAGGTAAAGCACATGCAGAGCAGAGCACATGTTAAGCAGCTGTTAAAGGGAAGCAGTCATTGTCATCATTCTATGTCTTAACTGATATTGAAATTGCCAGGCACCTGCCACTGAACTTCACTAGAATTAAATTCCACATGGGTGGGCATCACATCTGTTTTATCCAGCACTGTGTGCTCAGAGCCTAGCACACTTCCTGGTGCCTAACAGAGACTCGACAAACATTTGTGCAGTATTATTAACTTACAAAGTCTAGCATTTTTACAGGGCCCTCATTATGACTAAATGGTTCCAGTTTTCACAGTATTTTAGAATGGGAGAAAAGCATTAGATTTCTTGTAAACCTATACCATATGCATTTAAAATCTCACTGAGTTTTCTAAGTAGACTATAGTGTGTATATATATATAGTGGCAAAATGCCTGTTTGCCACAAGATGTACGTGCTATACCTTTACTTTTATAGCTCCATTTTCTAGCGTACGTATAAAGAAGTACTTTATTCATTCACCCATTTACTTACTAATTTTACAAACACTGACTGAGCACCCACTCTGTGGCACTGGGTAGACAGGGACGAGTAGGACACAGTGTTTACCCTCCAGGACAGCTCAGTTCCACTGTCTACTGTGCCTTTTTTAAAGTGCCTGGTATCAACAGTTCTATCTGGTGGATTTGGGAGAATTCAATAGGCCATGTCAGAAGCCAAGTGGAACAATAACCTAATGAGACAGGTCATGTAGACAAGGGAGCAGGGGGAAAGAGGACACGGTGGGTGATGGGGATGGTAAGGACCACAGTCTTCCCAGCTCCAGGCTGAAAAATGTCAGGGGGAAGTGGATCTCTCTGTGCTTCTGTGAAAGACCTTCAGAGACGTCATTGAACAAAGCAAGGTGCAGAACCGTGAGCAGTCTGAGCCCACCAGTACTAAATGTGTTTATACATGTACACATACTCCCAGAAGAGAAAGTGAGAAACAAAATAATGTCTCTATTTTAGAAAGTGGTGGTAGGAAAACCCCTTAATTTTCATTTCATATTCGTCTGCAGGCTTATTTGAACAATCTATTTGCATGGTATTCCTTTTTTAACTTAAAAATTTAAATTCCCCCCAAATTACATTCTCAAAGGTTCTGTTTTAGTCTTCTTACTTTCCCTCTCTTAGTGCTGTCTAAGAGAGACATAACATGAGCTACACATGTAACTTAAAATTTTCTAGTAGCCACATCAAAAAAAAAAAAAAAAGGGGAAAAGAAGCAGGGAAAATTAATTTTTATTATTTATTTAACCCAATGTATTCAAAAGTTACCATTTCAACATGGAATATAAAAATTATTAATGAACTATTTTACACTCTTTTGGGGGATCAAGACTTTGGAATTCAGTGTGTATTTCCCACACACAGCACATCTCAATTCAGACCAGCCCCATTTCAAGACCTTAGTACCCACACGTGTCCAGTGGCTACCACATTGGACAGCATAACTCTATGCATTTCTTCTAAAATCTCACTTATGCTATGGCATCAGCTTTCAACTAGATGTATAAGATTCTCAAAACCATATCTCTAGTCAAGGCCTGTTTTACAGATTATCACGTTAAATTCCACCAGTGTCAAACCACATATCTCCTTTATATCCATCATTTAAAAAAAAAAAAAGAAAGAAAGAAAGAAAAGAAAACCCCAACTAGCATCTGATTTCCTAATTCCTTTTATGACACCAAAATTCATCCAGTCACTCAGGGTCAAATTTCAGAGCAAAATTCATTCTTTCTTTCACCACTCTGAACCTCAGTTTTCTCATCTATAAACCAGCAGCTATGCTATTTAGCTCCCGGGTCGTGCAGATTCTGAAGGATAAAGGAAAGTGCCAATCACAGCGGGTGGTGGACACACAATCTTCTTCTCTCACCCTGTTCACCTGATATTATACGTGACCTGCAGGGCTATCTTCTTTCTCAATAGTGACAGGAAGATACGTGCAGAGAAGGATGGGGACTTTCCCACGGTGAGGTTCAGACTTTTTAAGATCTTTCATTCTTTTAAGCTTATAAAGGACTGAGATTCAGATCTGATCTCTTTAGAATCAAGAGATACATTTATTTAGGAAGGAAACATTGGCATTCTCGCAAGGAAATCTGTTGGCTCACTTAATTCTGATTCTGCAATCTAGCCCAGAGATCAGAGATGCTAATGTAACAGATTGCAAAAATATATATATATTCTCCTCATATCTGAATGGGAGATATGTCAGTAGAGATCAAAAGGAAGGGAGGAAACCGATTATTTGATCAATAGCACAAGAATATTATTACTACCTAACATTATGAATATTAGCTGTTACTTAGAATGACTCAGTCATATAACACTAAGTGCATGATAATTATGTAGCACAGAAACAGAAAATAAAGGATTACCGCCATTCTATCAGGTAGTGAGAGCTAGTGCATGTCTTACAGAAAAAACTTAAATGTTGACCCAAAACCTCTTTTCCTTCCAGTCCATTCATCACCCCCAGTTTAGCTGCACTAAATTCTACCAAGTGAAATAAGAATTACTGCATTTGGCCTGACAATGTATCCCCCATCTTAAACGGAACGGTAAGCAAAGATATTTTAGAACTTGACTGGAAAAGTTAAATGAAAGTATTTAATTCAACAAATAGGTCCTTAAATTGAAGAAAAAGAAGAGATGAGTATTTTAGAATCTGGTGGTCAGGTGCCTGTGCACCTGTTCTGGGGTCACAAAAGGTTCCTACATGGACTGGAAGATGTAAGCCAGGAGAAGATGGAAAGGAAAAAATTAGAGGCAAAGAGAAATGAAAACTGGGGCTATGAAGCTGGTGCGTAAAAAAAAGAAGAAAAGGAGATAAGATATTATATCCGTGGATCTATTAGGAATAAATACAGAGAATCCACATTGGTGTTAAAGGTTTGTCTTTCTGAGCACCTGTTTAATTTTACTGAATCCCACCGAAGGAGAAAATAGGTATTTTTTCTTCTATTTATGATAATGGCCATCACACTTGGATGAAATCCCATTAAGCTGCAAAAATGTTTTTACTTGCTATCCTTTTACCCTGCAGGTTTTGATCAATACCTATGAAAAAAAGGCACGGATGTTGAAACTGTACCATGTCTGTTCCTCCAATCCTCTAGGGGGCATGAGTGCTCTTTGGTGTTTATTCCAATTATTGCCAACAGTATCTCAGCCATCAGAACCCAGTTCTTCCAGGAAGAGAGTCTATCACATACAGAATATTGACCCACTGAATGAAAAGATGCTTAATTCAGGAAGCCTTTCTCTCTTAAATATAAAACTTCTATTTCAATTTGCTTTAATGTATTATTAGATCTAAAATATTTCAATATAGTAGATATAAGACTCCTGTTTCAATATCTATAGTATTAGTTTCTGAATTTAAAAAGATAGGTCATGCTGGAGTGTGAAAATAGAACAAACGGGTTGTCTCCAAACTAGAAGGGTATTTTCAAGAGGTCACTGAGTAGTGTTTATTCTATTGACGTTAAAGTTGTCATATTTGGGCGTGTCTTACTACAAATACAGTTATGAAAATGGAAAGGAAGGGAAGGAAGTCAGAGATGCAGAAAAGCAGAACTTTCTGTGTACATGGCCGTCAGATGGAGCCATCAAATTTCTAGCGGAACAAAAAAAAAGTCAAGGACAATTGAAGAATTATGTACAATATGCTGGAATTAAGGACAGCTTTTTATCCTCCTCCATTGAAAAGATGCTGCTCCACACAAAACACAGGCTCTGATCTGAGGGGTAATAATTATGTCAGTAACTCATTTTAATAAAAATGATGAGGTGATGGTAGTGGTCCAACGACTTTAAACGGAAAACGCAAATTCCTCCAAAAAGAGATGCAAAGAGCAAATGTCGTGTAAGCTCCAGGATTCCAGAATGGATTTTGAAAAGCATCATCTCTGAACGTTTAGACAAGGAGGGGGTGACCACCAGGAGCTGGCTGGAGGTCATGAAGCCAAAACTGTAGCTCATCAAACAGAATTTGCATTTTGGACAGGGTGATTAAAGGCGCTGGGAAAGAACACTTCTTAGGGTGCCTATTTCCTAGAAGGCATATAAAAAATCCAGAAATAAAATCTCATTTAATCCTTACCCAAATCCTGTAAGACAGATTTTTTAAACCCAGATTTGAAATATGAGGCTAACAAGGCTCAAGGACGTCCTAGAATTTGCCCAAGGCGGAACAGTTAACGCAGCGCAGAGCTGGGATTCCAGTGGGCTGATCGGTCTGAGTTGAAGTTCAGGTCTAAGAGAAGCTTGGATGGGGGGTAGGGGTTGGGGGGGGTGGGATATGGACGGCATGGTGCACGTGGCCTTCAAAACACCCAGGACAACGTGTCTCATGATCTTGTGGTCAACAAATGCAGAGAATGGGCTGGGTGATAATATTCTTTGATGACACTTTAGAGGAGACATTTCTCTTTTCACCCAAGGGCTCTCTCCTCATCAGTGACCTACTGAAAGAACAGATGGTGCTGGGAGTAACAGTAAGGACGTCACATGACAGGATTCCTCCAAGCACAGCTCAGGTCACGTTCTCTCCAGGAAGCCAGGCCCCACTTGCTTTACCTTCCAATTCTTTTTTTTTTTTTTTCCAATTCTTGTATTAAGTACTGTAACACTATGGTTTTAGGGTGTACCAATTTGTGGTTGTTTAAAGGCCGACATGTATTGTTCTCTGTCATTTCTCGTGTATTTATTTGTCTTTTTCCCTCACAGGGCTTGTCCATTTTTAAAAGGTAGGAACCAGGGCTTACAATTCTGTTTCTCCCACATCATCTACCACAGGCCTGAGAAAGCAGAAGTCATTTCATAAATGACAACCTGTAGGTGAACTGGGGAAATACAATTTGCCTTTTAATAATCCTTTTCTAAAGGTTGTTTCTCATTGAATTGAGGTAAATCTGAAGGTATTAAAAAAAGTGACTGACTTGCCAGGTGATGGAAATGTGAGCTACCTTGATTGTGGTGGTGGTTTCATAGGTGTATACATGTGTCAAAATTCATCAAATTGTGTGTCTGAGATATGTGTAGTTTACTGTACAGAAATTATACCACAAAAATTGTTTAACAATTTAAAAAAAGCAACTGAGCAGCCTAATTGCTTTATAAAATGAAGCCTCATTTAGGACATACATGAGTAGATTTATGGCAATAGCATTATTACCCTTGCTTCATTAAACTTAGATGCAACAAAGTCATGATGTCTTTATGTATGAAAAATTGTTGAATATATTATTGAATCTGAGAGAGCCAAAGAAAAAAGACAATTTCGTCTTGTATTTCCTACTCCTTCCTTCTCCTGTTCAGTGGCCAGGTGGCACTGAACTTAAACTTACCTTAAACTTCCCATCTGAAGAGAAGATGCTAACCCATTTATTATCATAATCCGCAATGATTATGTCCCCACTGGGATGCACAGCGACTCCCGTGGGCCGCTGCAGCTGCCCGGGAGAGCGTCCTCGGATGCCAAAACGACTTTTGAACTGTCCATCAGTTGGAAAAAATCTGTAAAACAAATGACATTCATTGGAATATGAATTAGCACAGAAATCAGTGAGAAAGAAACAGGCCAAGAACACTTGTCGTAAGTACCGCGGGTCAGAACATGCAAACTCTATTCAAAGAAAAGCCCACACATACATTATAAGCCTCCCTTTCTTTCCCTGTATCTTAAGTGGGGAAATAGGCAACTGCATATGTCGTATCCATGTAAGTGGTTAAAGGTACATCATTAAGGGCCATACCTGCACACACTGGTTGTTACTGTCTGCAATTAATATCTTTCCACTTGTAGATGCGGCTACCCCTTGAAGATTTGTAAATTCTCCTTTATTTCTTCCTTTAGTGCCTAAAAATAGATTGTAAAACCACAGTAAATTACGCAAGAGAGAATTCGATTTCTCAGTTTCCGCAACAGAATTATTCAGGCTTCTAACGGTAACCTGAGGATGCAATGTTTTTTAAATTACACTTAAAAAAAAGACCCCCTCCCTCCAACCATGACCTAATCCATATTCTACTGAACTTCTCTTCCAGACCAACAAAAGTCTTTGAAAGATCATTTTTTTGGGGGGCAAATACTAATCTTCTCTTATTAAATTGTACCTATGTATTAACATGACTGAAATATATTTAGATTCCACAAGGACACAATTACAAAGCCTAATATTACAATCAGGGATATGTAATAAGAGAGGGCCTTATTTTAGAGTTTTGCCAAAATCCCACCCCCTCACTCAGCAGCTCTTAGAAACCTGGATGCTTGACTGTTAGCACTTTTAATAAGCCTTATAAGGTCACAGATGTCATAAAGCTAGCAGGCTGATTTCCATGTACTGGATCTATTTATGCATTATTTTCAAAGACTCGGCATCCCATAAGCTGTTTATCTTTCCTGTAAAAGATACCCTGACAGTACTTTCTAGGTTAAATAAATAAGAAAGGCAAAAGAAAATTAATTAATCCAAGTAACAGGCTCATCCTTACTGGCTACTTCTATGGAAGAGATGAGGCAGGAAAAAAAAAAGCCAGGGTTTACAGATGTTTGTTTTTGTTTCCGAAGAAGTGTTTATAATTTATTTTAATAGGATCGTTTAAATACTAACGGATGGAAACAGAAGGAACTCTGCTCAGAAATGACCAGGGAGGAGAGTCACATTTTCATAGTTAGAGAAAGTTATGCTTCACTTTTCTAAATTCATTTATGTTCAAAAGAGCAACTTGATGTTTGTTTTTAGGCATCAGTGCAGCGCCTGAAGGAAAAAGTAGACAAAGACATGCTGACGAGGGCTAACGTCAGACGCGTGCTTGGGCTCTGATCAGGAACAGTCAGACTCTTCTGAAGCTGGTTTCTGCGTTTACAAAGTAAAACTGCGATGGCATTAAACTCAGAATAAAATCAAGAACAGAACTGTTGCTGCAAGCCATCTTAGATTACCTCGTTCTCACCAGACCATAGTTGTTTTATTGAAATCCTGGGCTCTAACAAGTAAGACTCGCCACCTCTATCTCTTACTAATGGGAAAGAAAAATCTGATATCCAGATCCTCAAAAGGACATCTTCCACGTTGTGGGACAAACGGTTCTATTTCCTTTCGGATGTATCAGAGGAGACGATCTTCCTACTTGATCTGCACAGACTCCCTAAAATACACAAGTCTGTGGGATCAGCTAATGCTCTAAAAATGGTGTGTTGGCATCTGTAGGTGGGAGGCAGGGAAAGGGGTGGTTGACCTTCGAAGGAGGTACGCGTTGGCGTGGTATTAACTTTTTTTGGCTATTCCTTCTGATGTCTGAGTAACAGCTGGTCAACAAGTACGGCAAAACTGAAGTTCCAAGAAAAGAAACAATTCTTCTGAAGTGCTCAGTTTATAAAAACTTTTTTAAAAGATACTGGAGGCGAGGCCAGGGTCTCTCAAAAATAAAAACTTAAGTTATCAGAAGCTTTAATAAACAGAAGCACAGAAGTTACTAGCAAGGTTAGAAACTGAGGACCAGCAGGGAGGGTGTAGGTCAAGTGGTAGAGCACATGCTTAGCATGCTCGAGGTTCTGGGTTCAATCCCCAGCACTTCCTCTAAAAATAAATACACCTAGTTACCTTCCTCCCTAAATAATATAATACAATAATAATAAATTACAAAAAACTTTTAAGAGAAACCACTCTTAAGAAAAAAAAAAAAAAGAAACTGAGGACCATATAAAGAAACATACTAAAAAACAAAAACAAAAACACTAGAGTCCTGCCAGAGAGGATGATACACACAAAAAAGAAGTGGCTTTAAGAAACCCAGGCTGTTCTAGACCTGGTTATGTAAAACTGGAAATGCACCACAGGCAGGAGAAAGAAATACTGAAACTGGGGAGGGGAGTAAGAAAAAAAGGAGTGTAGAAACGGGAAAGAATTGTATTCGGGGGTATGATTTTAAAACTTGGGAAGACATTTAGTCGAACTGCGTGTCAGTACCACTCAGAATGAGAAGGAAGACTCTATGCCTAGTTTGAAAGGAATGTGAGAGGCTCAGCGTCTGTCAATACAACGCACCTGCGCTGCGGAAGACCACGCGGCTGGGGCGGGTTCTCCAGCCGCCACCAAGCTCCAGGGTGATGCGCTGGCCCAGCTCTTACTCCTGGTCTCAAGTTACCTAGAGCTTGAGTCTGCTGCTTCCCATGTAAATAAAATCTCAGGGCTGGAGGCGCGTCTGGTAGTCCCTGGTTGCTTATATACTTTTAAAAGTGCTAGGTGGAACAGGCATGGCCATTGAAATTTTATATTTGTTTTTAAAAATCTTTCTCTTTAAGCCACAGGGCTCAGTGGCCAAACAGCTGGGGGTTGGCATTACTGGTAACATCTGTTGATTCTGATGAGCATCTTTGGTCTTGTCAGAGTTATTAATGATCATTAAAAAAAAAAAACCCAAAACTCTATTTGTGTTAAACATAGCAGGAACACGGTGTTACTCCTGAGGATGAAAGGAAATCCACCAGCGTACTTTTGAGGGACAACTCATACTGACTCTTTTTAATAGCCATTCTTAATGTTGAGTAATGATGCAGAACTCTGGCATATCAGTATGCTGAAGTGCCCAAAGTCAAGGTATTTATAAGGTGTCTTGGGACCAAAATAAAATAAACTGAAATTCCAGAAGCCAAATAATTTGGGATCATGTTTTACTCTTCAAGACTTTTAGTAAATTCTATTTATCTATAGAAAAGTTCCCCGCCCTCTGCAAAGTATTCTAAATACACAATGAAAACTAGTTTTTTCCATAACAAATATGAATGTCACATAAAACATATATAGTAATTATCAAATCTCTTCCTGTCTACTTTGATGTAAAAGATTTCATTTGATGGTGACATTTTGACTATTAAAATGAGTAATGTGAGTTTTTAAAGTAGTTATAAACCATTTGGCAACAATTCCATGAGATAATTATACTTGTTTTCCCCAGATTTTAAACTAGCCTATGAAATAGCACAAAATGAATGTTTATCAGCTTGTCGTCCGTGCTCCCGCCCACACCTCCAGGAAGATTACGGAAGCAAGGTAATAAGTCCCTGGACTGAAATAGGAGATCAGTAACTGCAAATTTCCTTCCCTCCAATCCAACTTAGTAAGAAAATTAATGCTAAATAAATCTAGATACTAGAACGGGATAATACAAGAGGATGAAATCGAGCCAAACACAGGGTCTAACACAGGATCTTCAACCAAGCAGGTGCCTAACAATAGTCGCTGAATGAATGAGTGCCTGAATGAATTATTAACAACTGAGTAAATTACAACCCGGCTACATCATGGGAAAAGGAAGTGTTCAGTAATATTTACAGCACTTTCGTACACATTCTCTCTCATGCACTCCCTGTAACAACCCCAAGGGTTAGCAGGATAAATACTATCATTCCATTATATAGATGAGAAATTGAAGCTGAACACATCATGAAGGTAGTAAAGAGACAGAGCAAAGGATAAAACGTGGGTCTCCTGACACTTTACATAACATATATTTTTAATACACACATTGCTTCTCTCTAATTGGACTTTAGAATGCCAGGTGTTTGAAGTGAGGATAATTACCCTTGGGTTCACGTGGATCATGCTTCCTCTGTAAAATCTTTTAGAAAACTCCATTTTAACTCGTTCACTGTCTCCCTCGCTATCCTGAGAGCTCCCCGAAGGCAGGGGCAACCTCTGTCCTGTCTACCGCGGAATCCTACAACACAGCACAGTGCCTGGCACACAGTAAATAACAGTGCACCCTTTCACACTTGAAATGCAAGGAGAGTTCCCAAGGATGAGATTCTCAAGGAGTAGGGATAGCGTTCCTTTATGATGACCTCAGATGCCAAATTATCATGATCTCCTTCCTCAGAGATTTAGGGAGGAAGGGTGGTGATTTGCAGAGGTGAGGTGGGGAGAGGGGCATAAAATCATATCACATCTTCCTGGAAAGCCACTGAACTCACGTTAAGTGCCTTTACACATCCATCTTTCATCACGAGACAGAACCCTACTCTAGAGTACAAATGAGTGGTTCATTGAACACATCATTCCAAGGACTCATTCAGGTACGGGGTATGAATTACAGAATCGGAAACAATTCAACTGTAATTCTTTCACTCCCTCCCACATCCTCAGACTTCCTATTTGTTCAGTGGTTTTCTTCAGTAGCTGACAAAATCAGCTCATGGCTTCTCATCAGCAAACTCTGACAGTGCAGGGAAAAATAATCCCCTGCTTCAAGGAATTGTCAACAGATGCTCTAAGCTACCTCCCTAAACCCATTCAGGATTGTTTTGCCAATATGATATTAGAGTAAGAGAAGAACTCATTCACAGTGGGCATGTTGTTAAGTCTTCAGGTGAGGGAGGTACCAAATATCTCAACTTCGGGAAACCATACTAATTAAAGGATATTTTAGATGAAGAGAGATTGTTACGCAGCTGAAAATGCAGGGGTTTTAGACTCACAGGTGCCCTGGATTACTACCCCAGCTCTCCTGAGCCTCCATTCCTTCAAAGCTAAGGATAATTATATGCTGTCCTGAGAATTTGGCTCTTGAGGGGCAGGGCTGCAGGGCTAGGGGAAGAGCTCTGATTTGTAGCATTTGCCCATTTCTGTTGGGTAAATGTTCCCATCATGGCTGATTTCAAGGAATTCAGTGAAGCTGCAGATACAAAATTAACATACAAAAATCAGTAGTGTTTCTGTACACTAACAATGAATTTTCTGAAAAATAAAGAAATTGCTCTCATTTATAATAGCATTAAAAACAATAAAATACTTAAGAATAAATTTTGTAGTTGGCTTTATTCCTTTGATAATTATGTAAGTTTAAAAAGCTAAAGATCTAATCTGTTCTTAGAAACAATAATTAGTACATATACAAAAACTAAAAAAAGTGTAGTATACTGTTTATATGTATTTACATGCAATATAATGTGTATGTGCAGTCGAACTGTAATAATTCTACACAATAAAACTGGAAAAAAAAAAGAATAAATTTAACCAAGGAGTTGAAAGATCTCTACTCTAAAAACTACAAGACACTGATTTAAAAAAAATTGAAGACACCAATAAATGGAAAGGTTTTCCGTGTTCATGGATTGGAAGAATGAATATTGTTAAAATGTCAATACTACCAAAGCCATCTATAGACTCAATGCAATCCCTATCAAGATTTCGATGGCATTTTTTACAGAAGTTGGAAAAACAGTCCTAAAATTTATATGGAACCACCAAAGATCCTGAATAGCCAAAGAAATCCTGAGAAAGAAGACCAAAGCAGGAGGCATCACATGTCCTGATTTCAGGCTATACTATAAAGCTACAGTAATCAAAACAGTACGGTACTGGCATAAAAACAAACAAATAGACCAATGGAACAGAACCAAGAGCTTAGAAATAAATCCAAATATGTGTAGTCAACTAATATTTTGACAACAGAGCCAAGAACACTGAAAGGGAGAAAAGACAGCTTCTTCAACAAATGGTGCTGGGATAATTGAATATTCACGTAAAAGAATGTAATGACCCCTGTCTTCCCACACTGACAAAAATTAACTTGAAATGGATTAAAGACTTAAGTATAAGACTTGACTCCAGGTCTTATTTCTTACTAGAATAAAACACAGGAATAAAGCTCCCTCACATGAGTCTTGGTAATGATTGGTTTAATATAACACCTAAAGAACAAGCGAGGAAAACAAAAAATAAACAAGTGGGACTTGTCAAACTAAAAACTTCTGTCAGTAAACAAAACCATCAACAATGCGAAAAGACAATCTACAGAATGGGAAAAAAATACTTGCAAATCATATATATGATAAGGAGTTAATATCCAAAATACATAATAATCTCATACAATTCAATAGCAAAAAACCAAATAACCCAACTAAAAGATGGGAAAAGGACTCAAATAGACATTTTTCCAAAGAAGACACACAAAAGGCCACATGGAAAGATGCTCAACATCACTAGTCATTAGGGAAAGGCAAATTAAAACCACAAGATACCACCTCATGCCTGTTAGAATGGCTGTCATCAAAAGGACCAGAGATAAAAAATGCTGGCTTGGATATGGACAGTTGGTTCCTGTGCACTGTATGTGGGATGGTAAACTGGTACCACCACTATGGAAATAGGATAAAGGATCTTTGAAAATTACAAATAGAGCTACCATATGATTGAGCTATTCCACTTCTCGGTATTTTTCTGCAGGAAACAAAAAACAGTAACTTGAAAAGATGCTTGCAACCCCATGTTCAGAGTAGCCCTATTTACTACAGCCAAGACATGAAACAAAATAAGTGCCCATAGATGAGTGAAAGGATAAAGAAGTTGTGATGTGTGTGTGTGTGTGTGTGTGTGTGTGCGCGCGCGCAGGATTACCCAGTCATAAAAGGGATGAAATCCTACCATTTGTGACAACATGAATGGATCTTGAACGAATTATGCTAAGCTGAAATAAGTCAGACAGAAAAAGACAAATACTGTATGACCTCATTTACATGTGGAATCTTAAAAAAAATAAACATGGAAAAAGAGATCATCAGATTGTGATTTCCAGAGGCAGAGGGTGGGAGGAGGGATGACTGGAAATTAAGTTAACTCGCCCCAGATTGCACAGATAGCAAGGTGGCAGTGTTGGGGCCGGAACCCAGGGTGGGTCTACATCCAAGTCTTCAGCCTTAACCACTCACTCCTCTACCTCACATCCCTCCACCATTCAAGTCAAACAGATGGAAGTTCCATTCTGTCATCAAGTCCTGCCCTCTCCCTCCTAAGCGTGTGATAACCTGCCCTTTCCTCTCTCCTGCCGTGGCATCACTTTCAGTTCTGGCGCTTGTAAGAGCTCACGTGGACTACTGCAGTAAGAAGCGGCTCCCTGCTTCCCCGGAAACACGGTCAACACATTCCCTACAACGCCCCAGGCTCTCTGCAAATCAGGATCTTAGTAAGTCACCACAATACTTCACACCGTTCAGTGCCGCTCCATCATCCACCCCGCGACGGTTCTCACACCTCCGTGGGCATCAGCTCATGGAGTCTGCAGAATGTAGATTCCCGGTCCCTCCCCCAGATTCTGATTCTGTAAAGGCAGTCTGGAATCCAGGAATTTTCATTTTTTTTTTATCAAGCACCCCAAGGAATTCAAGTGGTTCATGGGAAACGCAGGTGTAGAGAACGAAGTCTCTGCTCCTTATCAAGGAAACAGAATCTTTTCTCTGCTATCTGACTTCATTGAACACTCCAGGTAATGGAATCATTTACAGTTCCTCGAACTCCACAGTTTCTCATGGTCTTTCCCTTCATCTAAACCTCCTCATTCCCCCTCTTATCTGACAGACTCCTTCTCTTCCAAAGCCAGCTTAGGTTTAGATGTCATCTCTGGGAAGCCTCCTTAACTCCCGGCTGCCTGCCAGCCTCCTCCCACCCACCCCAGCTTCCGGGCCTCGACTCACACTGCATGTTCGGCGTTTTTTACATCTGTCCCCTTCTGGACTGCGGCCTCCTCTAGGTGAGAGTCAGAATCTCATCCCTCTCTTCCTACCACGACCTGGCCAAGTGTAAGGCACACAGTAGGTGTTCAAACAACAGAGTCACATCTAAACCACAGGGCGAATAATAGGTGGGGAAGGTGAAAATCTGGGTCAAAATCACCCTGAGAAAATCCTTTTTTTCAGCCTGAAAGTGATGATTCACTTTTAGGAGTATACAAAATTAACATACATTATTTAGGGTTGTTGAATGAATCCTAATACATGTTTTAGGAAAACTCAGTAGCTTTAAGCATGAAATCAGGGCCTCAAGCTCAGTATGTGAAACCAGTTGAGGGAACAGCAGAACCACAGTTGCCCGCTCACGTACTTGAAATTGAATGAATTCTGACTTAACACGTGATAGGTTTCCACACATGCAGAGAGGGACTGTTCCAACCACGAATGTTCTATTATCATGCACCTAAGAGCCTGACTGTACAGAGAAGCTTAGAGTCCTAAAACAAAGGTGTAGCCATAAAAGACAGTTGAACTCTTTTAATTACTAATATAAACTCAACCCATTTGTAGCCCACAGTATAGATTTTTGAAAACACAAGTTCTCAGAAGGCGAGCACTGTTTGTCTGACACTGCCTAGCCTAGCACAGTTCCATGCATGGGAACATAGGTGATAAATGCCTTCGAGCTTGGGGCTTTGTTGGCTGGTCTGTGTGTCCCTGGGCCTCAAAACTGGGACTTGACAGCGGTGAGCAGGAAGTTAAATCATGCAGTAAGTCGTGACTTGATCCTACTCAAATGGGCAAAGTCCTTATGCAAGGAATTCTTATGGGTATTATTGGGGATTATAAATGAATAAAGACTTCATCTTTGACTTCAAGTAATTTATAATCTTATCAGAAAATAAGACCTAGGCATAAATAATAATATTCATTGTGGATTCTAAAAGAGAAGGGGGTAGTTGAGGGAAGGATAAAATTGGGGAGAGGATTCAGGGATGAAGGTGTGAAAGCACAGAGGGCATTCTAGAAGCAGGGGCTCTGACACTGATCTGTCCAGCTCCCCTTCAGCCAGCGCCCCCATCACCTTCCACCCCTCTGAGCTCTGCTGCCCCTGCATCTTCTCATGGGATGCGTACCCCCACCACCCCGACACATCAATCGTGTTCACTCCGTTTCACCTGGCCTCTGATTTTCACATTGGTCCCTCTGCCCGGGATGCCATTTCTACCTGTCGACTTGGATGGCTCGTATTCATCATTCACGTCTGGTTTCAATTCCTTCTCCCAACCCATGGTATTAGTTAGTAGATCATACATCTGTCACTCCAAACTGTAAGTCCCTGGAGGGAGGAGACCTCATTTCTTTCATCTCCGTATTCCTCACCTCTTAGCATAATGCCTGTCCTGTAGTAAGCACTCTAGAAATGTTTTATGAGCTATATTATTGCACAGTGGTGGTGTCTTTTGGTTAGACTCTGGATTAGAACATAAAGCTAAAGAGGAATGGGTCAGTAAGATCTATCTCCCTTTCTGCCCTTACACACCTGAGGTATTCAGCATCTGTGACAAGCTGAACTGTATCTCCACGAAATTCCTAAGCTGAAGTTCAGTCCCAACCTCCAGCACCTCAGAATGTGACTGTACTTGGAGTTAAGGTCTTTAAGAGGTGATTAACTTCAATGGGGCCATTAGGATGAGGCCCTAATCCAATATGACTCGTGTCCTTCCAAGAAGAAGAAGAAACGCCAGAGGTGCATGTGCACAGAGGGACGACCATGGAAGGAAAAGGCAGCAAGAAGGCAGCTGTCTGCAAGCCGAGGAGAGGCCTCAGAGGAAACCAACCCTGCTGCCTCCTTGATCTTGGACTTTCAGCCTCCTTGTTTAAGCCACTCAGTCTGTGATATTTCGTTACTTCTGCCCTAGAAAACTAAGACCTGATCTTTACTCCATGAATAAACTCAGACACAGTGCTGTAGGCCAGGTGCTGTTCTAAGCTCCTTACAAATGTGTAGATATGTGAATCACTATGACTGCAGTTCTCAGTGGGTAAGAGGGGAGACGAGTGGGC
Source organism: Camelus ferus (assembly GCF_009834535.1). Taxonomy (NCBI): domain Eukaryota; kingdom Metazoa; phylum Chordata; class Mammalia; order Artiodactyla; family Camelidae; genus Camelus; species Camelus ferus. The sequence goes on along the minus strand of NC_045697.1, from coordinate 109,292,058 downwards.
CCCCTTCCCCCGAGGGTGGGAGCCGAGCCCTCAAAATCAGTATAGTTTGGGGAAAAAACGTCCCTAAGGGGTATACCTCTCTCCTCAGGAGAAAATCAGGTGCAAGGATGATGACTGATAATAATAACAACAGAAAAATAATAGCTACCGTTAACTGAGCACTTACTGTACACAGGCCAGTGCCAGCCGTGGTATAAGAACTCTTTCTCATGTACTCCCACGGCAACCTTAAGAATTAGGTAATACACATTGTAAACTGACTATACTTCAATTTAAAAAAAAGAATTATGTCCTATTTCATTTCCTATATTTTACAGAGGAGGAAAGCAGGCTAAGAAAGGGCAAGCCAGTTGCCGGCTGGTGAGGAGAATCAGGACCAGACCAGATCCAGGCCTTTCTCCACCGGGCTGCCTGCCCGGGGATGTGGCCTGGGGTCACCTGGCTGGAGGAGGGGGGTTCTGAATTTGAGACTGAGTTTGTTCTTAATGCAGATGGATGGGGAACAGCAAGGTACGTTTATTTTTGAAAGACAAAAGGAGGAGGGGACATCTAAGAGCCTTAACTTGCACGTGCAAAAACAATCCTTCTTGAGTATTTAGCTTCTCCTACAGGCCAGGCATTAAGCTGGGAACTTAAAACAGTTCTGAGAAGCAGATATTTTTCTTATATATATATTTTTTTTTCTTTTTTGGAGGGGGTGGTAATTAGGTTTGTTTACTTATTTAATTTTTTTTAGTGGAGGTACTGGGGATTGAACCCAGGATCTCATGCATGCTAAGCACACGCTCTACCACTGAGCTATACTTTCTCTCCTGTATTTTCTTTTTCCAGACAGGGAAACTGAAGCGCAGGGAATGTGCCCTGAGAGATGTGCCCAAGTTGTCAGTAAGCAGCAGAACCGGAGTGGCAGGCTGGGGAGGCTCCCAGTCCTGCACCCTCCGGGCGCCCACCCACTCTGCTTGGGCTGATGTCTCCACAGCTTCTGCGTTCACACCCAGCACAAGCAGCCAGTGAGTGGACCAGGGCCTCCACACTCTGAACCGATAGCTTGTCCTATCACAATCCTTACCAAGATTCAGCCCAAAGAATAATAAATAACATAGAATAATAAACAATAAATAGAGCAGCTTTTGCCCAAGAATGTTCCAAGGAGCCTTATTTTCCCAAGACGTTTCATGGAAAAAGTTCAATGGTCAGAAAAGTTAGGAGTGCTGCCTGTTATCACACCTCCCCTGCCATGGGGACTTACAGTGCACAGCAGCAGCTTCCAAAGGTACTGTAGGAAAAACAAAAACAAAAAAACCCCTGCTTCCTTCACATTAAGCTAAGCTTTCCTCAATCTATTTGAATCACAGTAATTGTTTCTCCACATGTCCGTTAACAGACCCTGCAGCACCCTTTCAGAGATACTGCAACGTAGGATAAAGAGGCAGAAAGAGAAGCAGGCTGGATACAGGCACGAAAATGCAGACTTTTTTCTTAAGAGCTATCAAACTATTTGTTCCTTAAATTCATTTGCTTTCTATTGAGAAAATACACAGCTTAAAAAAATCAGAGCCAACACATTTGACAAGGGAAGGGCTATTTGCATCCCCAAATCTCTTGGCTCATCTCAAGCTTTCTTGCTCCCACCCAACCTCATTCCATTCTCTTGGTTTTCATACACCCTCCCCTCTTATAGCTGCTCTAAGAATTGGACATGATCACAACCCGCAATGCACCATGTCCCTCACCCCCAGCGCAGAAGTGGTGACAGGGAGGCATCAGACCCTCTGCCCACAGTTACAGCCCGAGCTGGCAGATTCGAGAGAAACACATGAAGTTATCTGATATAATGATCTTGCTACCTTTGGGTTTTGGCAGGAGTTCTCTAAAAACATTCCCATGGGGAGGTGGGGTGGGGTGGAGATTGCTAAGATTTCCTTTAAAATTTCCAGATTATGACTGCTGTGATTTTTCTCTTTTTTGCTTATTTTCAGTTTCTAATCTACTATAATGAAAACGCAGAGCTTGTGTTTTAAGGAGGAGGAGGAGAGGGAGAGAAAATGGGAGAGGAGGAGGAGAGAGGGGAGAAGGGAGGGAGAGGAAGTAGACAGGGAGGAGTGGGGGAGAGAGCAGGGGAGGATGCCGGAGGAGGAAGGAGGAGGGGGGAGAAGAGGAGGCAGGAGGAGGGGAAAATAAATCCTAAAATCTGCGGAGAAGGAGACTGCATGAGCTCACCCGATAAAACACTTAAGCCGAAGTGGTGACCTGCAAAGCTGCTACTTGCAACACCGTCCCGTCACCCCTTAGCCAGAGCAAAGCTCGGCGTTCAGGCGCAGCGCCGCCCGCTCCTTACCCACTCGGAAGATCAGGTCGTCTTCGATGGGATTCTCTTTTCGCTTTCCGGTGCTGTACATGCTGGCGGGTCTCTTCACTGCCTTCTGCTTCACATGGCCGCTGCCCGGGGACTTCACGCGCCTCTTCACGCCCTCGGTGGTGGGGGACACGTCGGCCGACCGGATCACCTTCAGCTTAAACGGGCTGCCCCGGATGTGCTGGTCGTAGAGCCGCAGGGACAGGGTGAAGTCGCCTTCCTTCTGCACGGTGTACAGGAACTCGTAGGTGCCGTTCTTGTTGTCCAGGATCTCGCCATCCGCCACGCTGCCATCGGGCGTGCTCAGTTCCGCCGTGAGGTAGGCGTTGCCGGTCTTACACAGCTCCCCGTCTTTGTCCTTGGTCGTTATGGTAACGGACATGGGCTGCCCGATTATGGTCTGCCGCAGCCCCTCGCCCGTGGCCACCGTCTCGGAGGCGACGGCGTTGGTGGTTAAAATCGTCCCGAGGTTGTGGATGGACTTCTTGAGCCCCTCGGTCTCCACGATGAAGTCCAGCTGGTCGTTTTCTCGCGGGTGCAGCGGGAAGTCCTGGTCCGCCAGCTCGTTCAGCTTCTCGCTCATCTGCTTCTTCACCAGCAGCACCTCCGTCTCCGTGCCATGGTTGAGGGCCTGCGCCGTGAAGTTGCTGCAGCTCTTGATGCTCTCCTGCCCCTCGAGCAGAGTGTCCAGCTGCGACTGGAGGACCTGCGGGGAAAACCGGAGAAAACCCGGGCTAGGTGCGCGCTTCCCAGGGCGCACGCTCCGCACCTGCCCGCGCAGATGGCTCCTGGCAAGCAGTGTTCGGTTTAACACAGTGAACCCCGTCCTAAGGCATAATCCAAAATCGCCTTCCCAGTCCTTTCTCTTTCCCTTTTCCTCCCCCTCCCCCGTCTCTCCCACACACATATTTCTTGGGTCATGTGTCTTTCATAGGGGCAAGCAGAAACGTTACCACCAAGAGCTTGGCAAACAGATCGCTATGCCTGACATCTGAAATATGCATTATTCAGTATCTTTCCCTAATGTCCAAAGCTCCCCTGTCACCATTAAAGGAACAGAAACCAGACAAATGAAAACTCCATACCTGACTATCAGAAGCTTTCATCCCTGGTTTTGTGATTGGACATGGTAAAGTCTGCAGTCAGTGTTCACTTTGAAGTTGACTAATAGGTTGGTGTGGGTGACAGAGTAATTAAGAGACTACTAGATATTATCATTAAGGAAGGAAAACAATCCAGTTTAACCCTAAATCCTGAAAGCACTGCTTTATATTCAACCTTGCATTGTGTCACATTATAAAGTGGTACTTAAGGCCACAGAATCATAGTTTTGCTGAAAACAGGAAAGAAAAAAATAGCTGGATATGCCATTGAGTGACAACTACTATTTACTGAACAACAGTGACACTTAAGGAGCCATCTGAGTCCCCTTGGCTGCTAGGAGAACACAGTAAGCTGGCGCCAGGGAGGCCCCAGATACCGTGCCTCTTACAGGATGTCTGTAAGAACGGCTAGGGTCTTACTTTGTGTTTGAGGCCATAGTTGACTTCCAGCTCCATCAGCAGCACACTCTTGCGCACAGTTTAATGTCTTCTGGAGTTCATCAAAGGTAGAATGGATGTCATCCACAATGCTGGCCTTCTGGTTCGTTAACTGATGAATGATTTCCGAGATGAACTGAAGAGCAGAATCTATTTCTGGGAGCCTGGAGGACAGTTGTCAAAGGTCACTATCATAGTAACATCAACACAGAAATAGTAAAAAACAAACAAAAAACAAAACACACAAACTATTCAAACACTAGTATTTTGTCAAGAAACATTTTTTGTGGCTTTCAGCATCTTAAAGAAGTAATCACTAAAGAACAGAATGAATAAGACATGACATAATTATTGCCTCTGAGAAGAGAGATTTTGAGGGTCTTTGTCTACTTCAATCTACCTCAATTGTTTGATTTTAATAATTGATAGCACAAAGCCTTAAAGCTCTCAGAACCCTACAGCTCTGCCTCACACTCTAATCAGGCATTCTCTAACTTGACACTATTGATATTTGGGGCCAGAGAAGTCTGTTGCAGGAGACTGTCTGTACATTATGATTTTAATAGCATCCTTTCCTCTTCCCCTCCTCCCCCCTCAACAGCTGTGACACCAAATTGTCTCCAGGCATTGCGAATGTCCTCTGGGGGGTGTATAATCACCCATGGCTGAGAACCACTGTTCTAAATATATAGCTGTATCTTTTTTCCCCAATCACATGAAAAACTTATCCAAACTTAACGAGTTTCTTGGGAACTTCCTGCAAGTTTCCAAGTTCTTTTAATGAGTGCAGAATAACCACACTTTTCTCACTTCAGCTATTGGCGAAGAGATTTATTTTCAGCTGGCTGTTTATTTCCTCTCTTTGGTCTTTCTCATGCATCACACAGCTACTCTGTTCCTTCGTTTCCATGCCAAATAAAGAGCCTGGAAGTAGGGAAGCAGAAGGAAAGCCGAGAGATTGCTACTCAGGAGCATTTTGCTGGGCTCCAACAGAGAGGAGCCAGTCATAGTCAGCACAATGGGCCTTTAAGTATTTCAAGAACAGTAGCTAAGAAGGCCCTTCAGACCACCTGGTTTCAGGCACAAATTTCAGAGATCTCTTGAAAGCATTTTCCTTGTATGTATATTTGAATGAATGAATGAAAATCATTTAATCATACTAAGGTACTAAAAGCAAAGCCACCACTCGTAACAAAAGGGGGTTAGAATTTTACCATGGGGCAGGGGAGGACCTTCATCACCCACTAATTTATGAAGACAGACCTATGATCAAAGGAGAATTTATTTAGGCGACATGAACCTACTGTCTCACTGGGACATGAGACCCTGAGGCCACGGGCGGCCAGCTGGGAGCCTGGGGGAGGTGTGCACACCTTTTGTTGACAGCATCCAGCTGGACCTGGAGTGAGGCCTTGTGCTGCTCCACCACGTCCTTGAGGGGGACTGTGGGGTGTTCCGCGTGCTCCCCCTCTGTGCACTCCCGACACATGGCAGTCTCGCAAGACTGGCAGTAAAAGTCCATCACCTGTGGGGAACACAAGAGCAATTCTAGGTTCAGTGCCACTGACTGAGTGCTTACTATGCACAAGGGCTTCACCTACATTCTCTCATTAAAAATTTTTTTTAAGGGGAGGGTACAGCTTAGAGGTAGAGTGCATGCTTAGCATGCACAAGGTCCTGGGTTCAGTCCCAGTACCTCTATTAAAAAAATTAATTAAAAAAATAAATAAACTTAATTACCTCCTCCTCCCGCTAAAAAAAAATTTTTTTTTCCCTTAACAGAGGCACTGGAGACTGAACCCAGGACCTTGTGCACGCCAAGCACTTGCTCCAACCTTGAGCTATACCTTCCACCCCATTCTCTCATTTAATTCTCACAGCCTCCCCAGGATGTAAGCAATATTATATCCAGTTTCACAGAAGAAAAGGAAAGATAAATTTTTAAGTGTCAGTTCTCAAACACAGACAGATTGGACTTCAAATACCCTTTAAAAATTATTGAGGACTCCAAATGCTTTTTGTTTATATAACAAAAAGATATTTATCATATTAAAAATGGAAACTGAGAAACATTCAAAATATTTATTAATTACAAGCAAAAATAAGCCAATTAAATGTGAACATGAATAGTATAATTTCTGAAAAATATATTTTGCAAAGTGAAAAAAAGTGTGTGAGGAGAATGGCATTGTTTTCCATATTTGTCAGCCTCTTCAGTGTCTGGCTGAACAAAAGGCAGCTGATTCTCTTATCTGCTTCTGCATTCAATCTGTTTTGACAGCACACATACAGTCTCTGGAAAATGCCACTGTACACTCCTGAGAGATTGAGGGTAAAAAAAGGCAAATAATGTTTTAGTATTATTACAAATATAGTTTTGACCTTGTGGACCCTCTGAAAGTGTCTGGGGACCCATGAGAGTTCCTAGATTGCACCTTGAGAATTGCTACTGTTTGGATAAGAGACAAGCTGGTCAGAGCAGTCTGCATCCTGGTTCCACCACTTACGTGACCTCAGCATGTCTCAATTTTCCCTCTGCTGAATGGAAACAATCAGGTAACCTACTAACCTACTTCACAGGGCTTCTACGAGGATTCGGTAGATGAATATGCACAAAGAACTCAGATGATACCTGGCACTGGCACAGAGTAAGTTCTTAGTAAGTAGTAGCAATGATGATGACAATGATGATCATATTTGCTTACCTGAAAATAAAACCACCTTATCTTGATATGATGAACTCTCAGTAATAATATAACATAAAGCCTGAAAGTTGGTTTCCTTGTGAAGACATTCCTCTTACTCTCTCAGCTGGAAATAAATTCTTTCAATATTGAATTCCCAGAGTACTTTTTCAGGGGGATCTTTTTCTTGAAGTATAGCACACATACAGAAAATGTCACAAATCTTAAGACAGATTGATGGATTTTCCCAAAGTGAATGCACCCACCAAAGCAATTTTATTCATACCTCATTTATTTCAAATTATTGAGCACTGAAATTCTCTCATCCAGAGCCTAGGTAACCCCTTGCACATAGTAGGTATATAATAACACTGCTGAATGAGTGAACTGTATGCTGTTTCTAAGAGACTCACAACCTATCTAGAGTATAAATAGGATGAAAGTAAAAAGATAGAAAAAGATACTCCATGCAAATAGTAACCAAAAGAGAGCTGGAGTGGCTATTCCAACATGAGATAAAACAGACATTAAGACAAAAGTTGCTATAGAAGACAAAAAAGGACATTATCAGCTATACTTCAATAAAAAAGGACCTTATATAATGATAAAATGGTTAATCCATCAAGAAAATATAACAAATATTAACAAATATGAACCCAACAACAAAGTCCCAAAATATATGAAGCAAAAACTGACAGAATTGAAGGGAGAAATGGACAGTTCAATAATAGCAGTTGGAGATGTCAATATTCCACTTTTAATAACAACAGCAGTATTAGAAGGTCAATAAAGACACAGAAAACTGGAACATTATAAACCAACTGGACTTAACACACCTACATACAACACTCCGTTCAATAATAGAAAACACATTTTTGTCAAGGACACATGGAACATTTTCCAGAATAGACCATATGTTAGGTCACAAAAGTCTCAATACATTTAAAAAGACTGAAGTCATAAAAAGTATCTCCTCTGGCTACAATGGAATGAAATTAGAAATCAATAACAGATGGAGATCTGGAAAATTAACAAATATATGGGAATTAAATAACATACTCTTAAACAATGAGTCAAAGTAGAAATTACAAGGGAAATTGGAAAGTACTTTGAGATGAATAAAAATAACAAAACATATCAAAGCTTATAAGAGACAGTGCTCAGAGCAAAATATATAGTTGTAAATATCCACATCAAAAAAGATCTCAAATCAATAACCTAAGCTTCCACCTTAAGGAACGAGAAAAAGAACAAACTAAACCCAAAGCATGCAGAAGAAAGGAAATAAAGATTAGAGTGGAGATCAATAAAGTGGAGAATAGAAAAACAGAATAAGAGAGAATGAAACCAAAAGTTGGTTCTTTGTAAAGATCAATAAAATTGACAAGTAGAATTCAATGAACGCTTGTATGCCAACAAATCAAATAACCTAGATAAAGTGTATAAATTCCTACAAACACACAAACTACCTCAAACTGACTCAAAGAAGAAATGGAAAATCTGAATAGGTCTATAATAACTAAAGAGACGAATCAATGTTCAAAAAACTTCCAACAAAGAAAAGCCCACGGCGAGATGGCTTCACTGGTGAATTTTATCAAACATTTAAAGAAAAATTAGCACCAGTCCTTCCAAACTCTCCAAAAAATAGAAGAGGAGGGAACATTTCCTAATTCATTCTATTAGGCCAGTAATATACTGACATCAGAGCCAAAGACATCCTAAGAAAAGAAAATTCCAGATTAATATCCCTTATGAATACAGGTGCAAAAATCCTTAACAAAATACTAATAAGCTGAATCCAGCTGCATATTAAAAGAACTATACACCATGACCAAGTGGGATTTATTCCAGGAATGCGACAGTGGTCCACATACAAAAATCAATTATATGTAGTGTACCACACTAATAGAATGAAGAGGGGAAAACCACACTCTCATCTCAGTGAATGCAGACAAAGCATTTGACAATATCCAACACCCTTTCATGATTAAAAACACTTATCAAATTAGAAATAGAAGGAAACTTCCTCAAAAAACTTCTACCAAAACCCATAGCTTACTTAATGATGACCCACTAGGCTCATGAACAAGACAAGGACATCCATTCTTGCCAATTCTATTCAACAATATACCAGACGTTCTAGTCAGAGCATTTAGGCAAGAAAAAGAAATAAAATGCATCCAAATTGGAAAGGAAGAAGTAAGAATGACTCTATTCAGGGATGACATGATTTAATATATGTAAAATCCCCCAAAATACAAACACACACACACAATTAGAAGCAATAAAATCAGCAGAGTTGTAGGATACAGGATTAACAAACAAAAATCAGTTATATTTCTATACACTATCAACGAACAATACAAAAATGAAATTAAGAAAACAACTCCATTTACAATAGCATCCAAAAGAATATAAAATACTTAAAGAATAAATTTAACCAAGAAGGTGTAAGACTTTTACACTGAAAACTACAAAACCATTGTTGAAAGAAATTAAAGAACACCTAATAATGGAAATAAATGGATAGATACCCCATGCTCAGGAACTGGAAGACTTAGTATGTTAAAAGGGCAACATTTCTCAAATTGATTTATAGATTCAGTGAAACATCTATCAAAATTCCAATGCCCTCTTTCACAGAAATGAACAAGCTAGTCCTAAAATTCATACAGAATTACACTGGGACCCTGAATAGCTAAAGTAATCTTTACACAGAAGAAGCTTTTTTTAAAAAAAAGTCTATTTTTATATATAGTGGCTAACATTTGTAAATCTCAAACTCCCTAATTTATCCCTTCCCACCCCGTTTCCCAGGTAACCATAAGATTGTTTACTATCTCTGCGAGTCTGTTTCTGTTTTGTATATGAGTTCATAATGTCTTAAAACAATCTTTAAAAAGAACACCAAAATTGGAAGCCTCACACTTCCAAATTTCAAAACTTATGATCAAACTAGAGTAATCAAAATTTTGTGTTACCAGGATAAAAACAGGCACATAGATCAATGGAATAGAATTGAGAGTCCAGAAATAAAACCATACATTTATGGTCAACTGATTCTTGACAAAGATACCAAGGGTGGGGGAAAGAGTCCTTTCAACAAATGATGTCAAGACCACCAGATATCTACAATGTAAACGAGTTAAGTCGAAACCTTACCTCACTCCATATATAAAAATTAACTCAAAATAGATTTAACGACCTAAATGTAACAGCTAAAACTATAAAAATCCTAGGAAAAAATTATAGGGGTAAAAGTACATGACCTTAGATTGGGCAATGGATTCCTAGATATGACACCAAAAAGACAAGCAAATAAAGAAAAAAAATAGATAAATTGGACTTTACCAATTTAAAAACTTGAGCATCAAACAGCACTACCAGGAGAGAGAAAAGAATGGGAAAAATATTTCCTAGTCATACATTTGATGATGATGTCGTACCCAGAACATATAGAACCCCTACAACTCAAGAACCCAATTCAAAAACTGGCAAAAGAATTGAATAGACATTTCTCCAAAGAGGATAAATAAATGGCCAATTTGCAAAGGAAAATATTTTCAACATCATTAGTCACTGGGAAAAAAACAAATCCAAACCTCAATGAGACACTACTTCCCACCAATTAGGATAGCCAGACTCAAAAATGAGACAATAACAAGTGCTGATGAGAATGTGGAAAAATAGGAACGCTCATACTTTGCTGGCGGGAATGTAAAGTGGTGTAGCTGCTGTCAAATCAGTTGGTGGTTCTTCGAAGGTAAACATTACCATATGACCCAGCAATTCCACCCGTAGCTATAAACCCAAGAGAACTGAAAACATATGTCCACACAAAAACTGCACATGAATGTTCATAGCATCATTATTCATAATAGCCAAAAAGTGGAAACAACCTAAATATCCATCAACTCATGGATGGATAAGCAAATTGTGGTATACCTGGATGATGAATATTATTTAGCCATAAAAAAGGAATCAAGTTCGGAAATATGCTACAATGTAGATGAACCCTGCAAACACTATGCTGAGTGATAGAAGCCAGATTCAGAAGGCGACATATTGTAGGATTCCATTTATATCAAATGTCCACAATGGACAAATCCATAGAGACCAAGTGGACTGGTGGGTGCCAGAGTGGGGGCTGGGAGAAGGGGATGAGGAGTGGCTGCTTAGTGGATACGGAGTTTCCTTGCGGGATAATGAAAAACTTTAGGAATTAGATAGTGGTGGTGTTGGCATAACCTTTTGAATATATTAAAAGCCACTGAATTGTACACTTTAAAATGGTTAAAATGTTAAATGTTTTGTTACAAATTGAAGTGAGTTTTACTTCAATTTAAAAATTGGGGGGAGGGTATAGCTCAGTGGTAGAGTGCATGCTTAGCATGCACAAGGTCCTGGGTTCAATCCCCAGTACCTCCATTAAAAAATAAATAAACATAATTACCAACACCCCCCAAAATTTAAAAAAAAAAAATTGATTGCACATTTGAAGAGACAGCAGCCGACCTGGGTAATTGCCCCTGGTTCAGTATCCCAAGTGTTTCTTGGGAAGCAAAAGCCCTGGAATTATTCTGAAGCGTCAACAACTCGTCATTCTCAAATGCTTGTGCTTGGGTTCTGACAGCTTTGACTCCAGCTGAGATTTAATTGTGTGAGGTGTGAGGCTCAGCTGAGCTCATCCATCTCCGATGAGCTGATGTGGGTGCTCCCAGGGGTGGGGGGGCCAGAGGCCAGGATGAGCTTATCCTTTTTGACAGGTAGTCACCATCTGTGTTTGTTAAGAGAGAAGATGCTAGAAAGGATGCTCAGGGCCTCGCAGCCAACCCCAAGGCTTCTGGGAGTGGGAACTGGTGAGTGGCAGGGCATTCTTAATGAGGATTTAAGGTTTGCACCTCTTAACATCCTTGTTAGTGAGGAGCCTAAGGAATCAACAACAGGGCTTAATGATCATTTGTGTTCTGGGACGAGGCATGAGCTCAAATGTCTGCTTTAAGTGCAGAGAACCTCTTAAATCACTGACCGTTATTCCCATTTTTCTTTGTATTTGAACAATGCAGCCGTGGCAGTTTAATTAGAACACAGATAGTGTCACAGCACTTAAAGTAAATGACAGGCTTTCCTCCACATGTGCTAATCAGCACCAGGCAGTTTATGACGGCAACATCCTGCTTTACTGTTAATTACCCAATTTTATTAACCTTCTGATGCTTGAATTGTTTTTAAAGATTTACCCATGGCAATTAACTGCAGCAATTTATCCGTAATATTGCATGCATTTGGCTTGAATATGCAATGAGGACCCCTGTTTCAAAGCAGCAGCAGTGAATTCCTACAATCTATGGTGAAGCAATTGAATGATGCAAGACATGCAGTTAATTTTCCAAGGCCTCTTCCTGGTTTATAAGCTTTATGATTCCAAAGAATCAGAACGACCCAGCATAGAGAAAGTGCTCAAAACATACTTTAAAATAGCTTCATTCACCTCCAGGAGGATCCAATCTTTAAATAGAGTTAATTTTTAATGTGATTTAATGCAGTATGTTTGATAGACAAGGGAAAGGTTTAACCTAAAGGCTTTAACTTTGCTGGAATCAGCATCTCTGAGAGTGTTCTGTTTAGCAGCCCATGGCATCCAAGGGTGTCCATGCCCAGAGATGCTCAGGAAATACATCTTCAGGAATTCTTTGTGAAGCTTAACATCTTTTCTCATATGATTATCAGCCATTTTTATACCACCTGTGAATTTTTTAAGTTCTATGCTCATTTTCTTTCGTGATGTTCATATACTTAATTTCTAAGTAAGCACCCTTATACAGTAAAAATGTACTGGGGTATTTTAAATAAGAATTTCACAGCTACTTTCATAAACTGAATGATTCATAGTTTTCTTCTTCTTCTGTCGTCACTAGATTTTGGTGCCCGAGTCATGAGTGTACCACAGGTGAATTTGGGGCTTAACTTCACTTACGGTCCAGAAGTGTAGATACCATGAATCATACCTGTTCCATACAGGCTTGAAGGTATTCAGTTTTAAATTAACTTTTACCAGTTTCTCTCAAGATTATAGGTCTACTTGGATTTTCTTGATCATTTGTAGTTTCTTAATCATTCACTTCATTCAGCCTTCATTAGCCTTTAGCACAGAGAACTAATTTTAAAATCTTTTTATCTGTGCTGATATCTCTTTATTAGCCCTAATCTGACTTATATATTTACCCTTTGTTGCTTTATCAGATGTCAGGTTATTTAATTAATTTTTAAAAATTCAGCTCTTGGATTTATTCATCAACTCAACTGTTTCATTATTTTCAAATTCTCCAAAGTTGTCTTTATTCTTTTTGTGTTCCATATATTTATTTTATTGTCCTTTTCCTCATTTCTAGAAATGCACTCTTTTTAAATAACAGAAAATACTTAAACCTATAAAATTTCTTGAGTACAGATTTGACTTTATCTTACACATTTAATAAAGTTTCCACTTACACTATTTTGTAAATAATCTTAATTTTACTAATTTTCTTTGATTAAATAATTATAAGCTTAAAAAAGATTTGGGGTTTCTTCTATAACATACGGTCCTAGTATAACTTTATTGCATTGTGGTGCAGGAACTTGGTCTACACAATGCGAAAATACAGTGAATTTTTTTTAATCCTATTAGATGATCAACTTGAATTGCTCAAAGTCTTCATAGCTTGGTTCAACAGATTTTAGTATATGCCTTTTTATTTGTGGGGGGCAGATTCTCAAGTGAAACAGTACTCTCCTCTCTAAAATTCATCCTTCCTTCTCCAAGTCCATTGATGAAATTTTCATTCTAGCTCTTACCATCTCTCATTTGGCCAACTCAATACTAAACTCAGAACTGGTGTTGCAGCCTCCAGTCTCAGCTATTCTATTCCTCCATAATGCCACTAAAATACTCACCTCCTGCTTAAAAGGTTTTATTTTTATTTTCAAGAATTTTTTATTAACATATAGTCAGTTTACGATGTGTCAATTTCTGGTGTATAGCATCATGTTTCAGTCATACATATACATACATATATTCCTTTTCCTATTCTTTTTCATTATAGGTTATTACAAGATATTGAATACAGTTCCCCTGCTACACAGTAGAAACTTGTTGTTTATCTATTTTGTATATAGTAGTTAGTATCTGCGAATCTCAAACTCCCAATTTATCCCTTCCCACCCCCTTACCCCCTGGTAATCATAAATGTGTTTTCTATGTCTGTAAGTTTGTTTCTGTTTTGTAAATAAGTTCATTTGTATCATTTTTTTTTAGATCTCACAAATAAGTGATATACTTCCTCACTGCTTATGGTGTTTTGGTCAAACCTTTCCTCAATGACATTCATAGCTCATCACAATTCCTCCCCTCTCTTTCCAGACCCATCCCTGCATCCTGCAACCCAGCTGTGTTCCCACCACTGTCGCCCCATCTCCAGGCTCTAGCTGAGCTGAGCTGCAAGCTGTTTCCTGAATTCCACGACACTCTTGCCTTTACTTATTGATGTAATCATTCCAGTTGCCATTATTTCTCATTCTACGTGTCTGTCCTTGACACCCCAAATTTGGACCGGTGTGTACCATAGGTCTCCTAACGTTTCTGGAACTTTACTTTCCTATCAACACAGGTCTTCAGAGAACTCCATGCCTGGACTACACTTTAAGGGATACGGGGACTCATGTGTCTGATATAAATGCCTTCCCAGACTAGTGTTTAGGATGTAAGCCCCAGGAGGAGACAGCCTTAGTCTTCACTAAGAGCCAGTGTGAGACGTGTGTGATTTAAACCGTTCAAATCTCAGTTTCTTCATCTATAAAATGAAGGTACCCAATACCTACTTGACACCGAGTGGTGTGTAAGAAGCCAAGCATGGTGTCTGGCCATTTGTTCAACAAATAGGTGCTGGTTGACTTCTGAGAGACTGAATATAAAGATGGACAATGGTCAGACCAGATAGAAAAATAGAACTGGGACCCACCTGCCTGGGAGACCCATCCCCTTATCTACGCGAAACAACACAGGAAGCCAGGCTGCTACGAGTCAGGATTGTAAGGAAAAGTCAAACTGCTATCTCTGGTAACAGTCCAACAAACTGAACAATAAATTCTGTACCACCTGGCCCCAAATGGCTAGGGCTTGATAACTAATACTTTTTGTCCCTGCTTCCAACTTAGGAGCAACCAGAGAAAGCCAAATTCGCACCCCTCAGCAATCACAGAGGTTTGCCCACTACTAAATCGTTTGCCTCCAGCTTCCCAATGTCAGCAGCTCCCAGTCAGGGCGCATCTGCAGCCGCCCCCGTTTTCCCACTATGGGGCTTTCCCACTCCTCTGCCTTACCCTGAGTCTCTGACAAAACACGAGGGATGGTGGCTGACCCCTTGTTACAGCAAGTGCTGAATCAGTAGCCTCTTTTTTTTTGTTTGGTTGGTCTCTGTTTGTATGTGCACTTTCATGTGTAAGATACTGGGCTTAGTGCCAGGGGTCTAATGATGGACATGGACCCTCCCTCTTGGAGCTCACTTTCTAAAAGCAGGGCCAGGAGGTCAATAAGTCAGCAGACACAGAGATGGAGGCAGGCAGAACGTGGCGAATGTCAAGACAGCAGGTGCGATGCCGGGTACCCAGGCGTCAGAGGTGGTCTGCCTTAGCTAGGGCATCTGGGAAGACTGCTCCGTGTGGGAGGAGTTTGTGCTGAGGCAGGGAGGATGAGAACGAGCCAGCCATGTAAAGAGGGAGCCAGGAGCATTCGGGTCATCAGGAACAGAGAACAGCCGGGCTCCAGGGTGGGAGACCACATGGAAAGTTCTAGGAGGCCAGGGAGGCTGCAGCACAGTGGGCGGGGAGTGGTATGAGAGGTAACTCAACAGTCAGTCATTATGGCTAATACTTATTACTTGGCTCTAATGATCTCTTGTTGTCTTAGAGTTTTATTACAGCAGTTTCCAACACTTCTGGAGTGGCCATTATATAAAGAAAAAGGTGAAGTCATAAGCTACAAATAACTTAACAGCTACCATTTATGGAGAGCTTACCACATGCTTTCTCTGACTTAAATATTTAATTCTCCAAATAATCCTGTATGGGAAACTATTATTGCTTTCTTTTTGACAGATGAGGAAGTGAGACCTGAGAGTTTAATAAATCTGCCAAAGCTGACACAGGGACTGAATTAAAAAGCAGGATTTGAATCAGACAATCTGAGTCCAAAGCGGACAGTGAGCTGCTAAGCAGTGCTGCCTGTCCGGGCACACAGCTACTGTGAATCCATTATTTGATGGGACACACTGTCCTCCTGAGTTTATAATGGTTACTGTGCTTGCTGGTAGCAGGAAATATGTTTGGAATCCATAATCTATAATCTCTTATGAGAGGTTCACATAATTTCAAATTCTATTTATGATTAAGAAGTAGGGTCTAAGGGAGCGTGAGTAAAATTTCCCTTGCAAGAAAAAGAAAGAACTGTAATTCAGTAACTTCTTTTTCTTTTCTTTTCTGTCTTGTACTTTAGTGCATAGCTTTTTAGTACACTTAAGCAGTGTTACTTCTCTGTTTTTTTTTTCAGTAATATTTTAATAATCATTCTCAATTTGCAGAACTTATCTGTTAGACATCTTTATAATTTATTATACAGATGTTTATGGGGGGCAAAGTATGCCCAGCTTGCAGAATTATAGGTTAGCTCCCCTGCTGAAACCAACAATTTGTGCTACGTAGACACAATGAAGATTGACTTTATAATTTAAATTCGGTCAGAGAAAGGAAGCAGGCAAAATAGTCTGAGGACTGAGAAAATGCGTTTTGAATCACTCAGTTTCCAGGTGGAGTTCTGTGTTAGTGTCTAACCTCTGATTGCCCAAAGCCTCCCCAAATCAAGCAGCCGCACGGCCACGCAGTAGTACCTGCAGTCCGCTCACTTACATTCCCATCGTGGTTTGGGCACGAGAGAGGCTTCCCCGCAGCCACAGCGGTGACCGTCTCCAGGATGGAGGACTCCTCAGCGTTGCTGCCTGGAGTTCGCTGCAGCACATCCATCAGGTTCGTGATGAAGAAGTTGTTCTGAAGCGCGGCCACCCCCTTCTCGGGTAGGATGGAGGTCTGGCGGCACACTGGGCAGGAGAGGGTTAAACTGTGGGCGGGAATGTAGTTCTGCAGGCACCTGTTGCCAAAGCAGAAGAGAAGGAGGGCTGTCAGCACAGCGGGGCTCCTGGAATGGGTACCATACACATTCTCAGTGACTACAGGGCTACTCGGCATAATCTTCCGTGGTAGTTTCCTTTACTGGGAAAGGAATATCTCTGAGGTTAATAAGTAACCTCACATTGGACCCGTCAACTGATCAGGCAAAGGATTCTGCTAAAAAAAAAAAAAAAAGAATAATCTCACTGGCTTTGGTACCGTTTCTTAGAGCTCTGTCACACCAGCAAAGTGTGGTCCATGGGTGAGCATCACCGGCCTCAACCCAGAGCTTGGAAGAAATGCAGAACCACAGGTCCCACTCCAGACCCAATGAATCAGATTCCAAGGCAATTTATATGCACATGCAAGGTGAAGATTGGTCTAGGAATATCTAGTATGGTGTTCACGAATTTGTGGACTTTCACACAAATTGGGAGAAACATGTCACTTTTTGTTGTTGTTAACATTTAAACTCTTTTTACATACAAAATCATCAGCAGATCTCAGGTGTTGAAAACATATCAAAGTGGAAATGTTTTGTTTGAAAGAGGGATGGAGTCCCACCATCCTGACCTCTCTTTAAAAGGTGTCAAATTTAATTCATTTAATTAGCAAAACGTATGGCTAATAATGAGTAACACTGCTCACTAAGTTCAAAGTATAGTTGACCACGAACAACTAGGGGTTTAGGGGAGCCGACACTTCCTGCAGTGGAAAATCCACATGTAATTAGAGCCAGCCCTCCGATTACCCGGTTCCTCCGCACCTGCGGTTCTGTGTCTGAGGATTCAACCAAACGCAGATCGTGGAATCCCATAGTATTCACCACTGAAAAAAAATCCGCAATAAGTAAACCTGTGCAGTCCAAACCTGTGTTGTTCAAGGGTCAATTGTCCTTCCAATAACCCTGTGATCACCCTCAGACACAAGCGGAAGCGCAGGCAGAGAGAGGGTGCTATTTGCCCGAGGGATTTAGGTGGTCAGAGGCAGAGCAGCAGGTAAACGCAGGCAACCTGGGATCAGAATCTAAGCTCTCCATAACTGCAGTGTATACTGTTTACCAGTTTCTCCGACAAACAGAATGTGAAAACCTCCAGTTTCGCTCCATTTCTTTTATTTTGCAGATAAGGAAATTGACATGGAGGAGGTACGCTGAACCTTCCCAATGTCACACACGTCGGTAGCATGGCACTGAATCAATACCAGAGACGAAACAGCTTTCTCTAAGGTCACTAGTGACATCTAGATCTAACAGACATTTACTTTTCAATACTGTCTTACTGGACTTAACAGTATTCATCACGTTTGACCACTATCTCCCTACCCCTCCTTTTTGGGAAACTTTATCCTTCCTTGGCTTATGACATCACACTCACTGGGTTCTTTCTGCCTGCTCTTTTCGACTGAATCAATACACTTTGGAGTTAAGCAAGGCTTACTGTAAGCCTTCTTTTCTCCCTGGGGTATTGCATTACATTGTAGTGCCTAAAAGTAAGCATAACACTCCCACATTTATGCTTCTTGCCACACAGATGTCTCCCCTGAGCCCCACATCTGTACACCAACTGATCTCTTGACCTCCCCTCTTAGATGTGTCACAGGTCCTAATACTCACATGTTCAAAACCAAACCCTTGACCTTCCCGCAAACTGTGTCCACCCCCCTAATCTCAATGAACTACACCTCCATCCAGTCATCTAAGCAAACCAGAATGTAGGAGTCGTTCTTCAAACCGTAATTCCCTTACTGGCCTTCACTGTCCACATCCAACCCATCACCAAAGCCTGGATATCCCTAAATATTTTTCCAGCTTCTCCAGGTCTCTGTCTGCATCACACCACCCTTTCTCAGGTTTCTGCAGTCAGCTCTGCACCTCGTGTCCGGTCATCCCCCTTGTACCCCGCTAACCCTTCTCCATACTGCAACCAGAGTGACCTTCTCAAAACTCACAGCTCACCATTCTCCTTCCTCTCACTTTGAAGGTGAAACCCTTCTGTGGCTTCCCCTGTTCATACAAGGAAGACAGGAGTCCTGTATGTGGTGATACGGATTATGCACCTGTATGATCTGACACCTAGACATTTGCTTTCTTCTTCATTTGCTGCACGTCTGCCACACTGGGCTTATTTAAGTTCTTCCTAAGTGTCACGGTCCCTCTCACTCTCCACATTTGCACATCCCTGAAATTCTTTCCTTCTGCTCACTCCCCTTTGCTAAATTAGTTTTTACTCACCCTTGGGATTTCTACTTAATCATCGCTTCTGCATGGAAGCCTTCCCTGACTAGAGCAAATTCCTCTATTATGCGGTCGCCTGTGTGCGTCTGGTATGTAGCACTTGTCTTTGGTTTAATTTCACATTAACTGTAGTGATTAGATGGTTAACAACTGGCTCCTCCACTTAGTTGTAAGCTTCATGAGGCCAGGGACTGAGTCTCTGTCTTCCAAGCCCCACTGATGGCATTTTGGAAGAAATGACAGTAAGAGGGCTGCTCTTCACTGGCTGGTGTTTGTGCCCGGCAGGAGGTGGAGGTAAGTGGTCTTGGGTCTCACTCGCCAATGACAGTAAGACCAGCCTTGAAATTTTGTCTCTATGTAAACAAAATTTTCCTATTTTAAGGAAGTACATAATTGCAATGCAAGCAATGCTAAAACAATGTCAACATACAGCGTTCCATAGGGACTTGCCATGGTAGGATCTTGAAAATTTCTGCCACTAGCTATTGGATGGGAGTTGGAAGTGGGCTGAAATAGTCCTCAGTGAGAGGGCAGGGAGCAGACCCAGGGCAGCCCAGAAGGGTTGCTTCTCACCTATCAGAGCAAGGAAATAGAAGCCAAACAACAGACTGCCCAGGCATTGAACAGCAGGGGATGGGGCAGCTCTGCCAAGCTCAAACTGAGTGGCTCTCAGCATCATGTACAGAGTTCTAGGCTGTGTCGACCTGCTGCATTTCAAACAGTCATCTTACCACGTGAGCCCGGGGAACCGTGGACAGTCAGCTGGGGTTCATGTTTTAGCTACATCCATGGAGTGAAGGGAGAAGTCACTCTCCATTTAGCCATTTTGGAGTATGAATTATAAAGTGCTTAAGCCAACATATAAAATGAATAAAGTATCAGTGCCCTTATATACCACCACTTCAAACAAACAAAAAGTAGACACACATGCACACACTACACACACACTCCACAACAACCCAAAACAAAGAAACAAAACACCACAACCACCAGTAACAAATCCACCGAATCCATCCATCCATCACCACCAAGGATGTGATTTTTCTATTGCAACTGAGACCTTCCAAAGTAAATCAACTCAAAGCACGTTCAATCAGATAACAAATGTATGTTAGATTGGATTGTAAATGTAATTAGCATTGATGTGAAGTCATTGGAAATACCAGTTTCCTGCTCTATGATAGGAGGTAAAAAAAATTAATTTTGTGCATTAAGTAATAAAGGAAAATATATTTAATAAAATGCTATAAAAATAATTACCATATTTGCTTTTAAGAAAAATATGCAGGAGAGAAGGGTATAGCTCACTGGTAGATCGTGTACTTAGCATGCACAAGGTCCTGGGTTCAATCCCCAGGATCTCTGTTAACTAACTAAATAAATAAACCTAATTACCTCCCCCATCACCAAAATAAAAAACAAACAAACAAAAAATACTTTGATCCGTATACCACATCAAAAAAAAAAAAGGACACAAATGAACTACTTACTATTTATAACTTAGATGATTGATTTCTTGAATATGTAATTTCTTGAATATGTGTAAGTACATTTGACTGTCCTTTATGATTGGATTACCACATTCTGTTGATTCTTATTTTGTGGCTGGCTTTATTCCTTTGATAACTATGTAAGTTTAAAAAGCTAAAGCTCTAATCTGTTCTTAGAAACAATGATCAGTACACATATGTAAACTAATAAAAAGTGCAGTATATTGTATATATGTATTTACATGCAATATAATGTATATGTGCAAACTGTAATAATTCTAATAAAACTGAAAAAGAAAAAAAAACCCAAAAAACAGTGAATGTGTAAGGTAATATAAAAAAAAGAAAAATACGTAAACTTACTAGGGAAATAAAGTAGACCACAGATAAACTAATTGCTAACAATGTTTTTAATGCTTAATTGCTGATGGTGTAAGTTGAGCAAGAGGGTAAAAATATATTTTGAAAATTGATTAACTCAATGGAAAAAACTATTTAAGAAAGATTAAAAAAGAAGTGTGTTTTCATATGTAGCAAACTGTATATTCAGGTAATTTATAATTATTTCATATATATATACAGTTTTTTTCCTTCATCTGCAACATCATAACATGTGCCATCAGTATGTGTCTTCTGAAGCATCTTTGGAAGAAAGATCTCTCTTCAACTAACTCCTCATATATGCAGGTATTTTACCTGATTCGTTATGTGGGAGAAAATGGTAGACTTTTAATTGGCCTCACCAAAGATCCTCTCTGAGAGATGTGTGGTGGGCAAAAACTGTTTCACAAGGAACAAAGGGAAATAAAAATTTTTTTTTTCATTTTTTTAATTGAATGTTTCAGGCATACAGCAAAATGATTCATTTATATTTATGTACATAAGTCTGTTCTTTATCAGATTATTTCCCATTAGAGGTTATCACAAGACATTGAATATAGTTCCCTGTGCTAAAATTTTTTCAATCTTAAAATACTTAATGCTCCATCTCCCGTGGAAATAAATCAGTGGCTACTGGATTACTTCCTCCTACTTAGAGTTGTTTGAAATAAACTAAATTATTGGCAACTCGTGGTTATGTTTCTAGATATCTATCAGAAGCACAAAAGATTTACTGCCTCCCATAGGTAACTGGAGAATTCTGGAAAGAACCTTTTGGCAGGTTGCAGGAGGTCAGTCTGCGAAACTCCCTCCCCCAGCACAAAGGAGGCTTACCTCTCGCAGAAAGTGTGCAGACAGGGGAGAACCTTGGGATTCTTGTACCTCTCCAGGCATATACTGCAAATCAGAAACTGCTTGTCAATCTGCCGTACCACAGGACTTGGGATGTTGGTGGCTTCACTGGCCATCCTAGACCACTGACATGGGGGGCCGGCTGTCTTTGACCCTGCACGCTGCTGCTGTCAGACAGAAAAACCAAGATGGAAAAACATATGATAATCTATAAATGCAAATCAATCATAGGCTCATTCATTATACACTGTATTATGAATACAGGCAGAATTCCATGTCAGTGACCTCAGAATGACCATAATCAACCCTCCTCACTACAGACAGGTGTACAGTGAGAGGCCTGTCTTGTAAATCAATAAAATAATCACAAGTTCACCACGCAAATAGGACAAATTAGAAGAAAGTATGTTGTACAAAGAGGGAGCTTGCTGGCTTTCAAAGCAGGGGCAGCTGAATGGAGGAATACTTACACAGCTGTACCTGTTCATGGCTTCAGCCGGGACTGTGTTTGAATCTATGTTTATAGTCTTATTAAAATACTACAGCCTAGATTATATATAATATAATATATAGACCATTATAGTCTACCTCACATAGAATGGTCTTATTAGGAGAAAATGTTTTCCCAAGTATTATACTTGAAGGGGCTCAAAATAAGCCATTTGACATAAGGATTATTTTGAGCTGAAGGCAGTTGAGAAACCACAGATGAGGAAAAGCTCTCTGCCCTCTCCCATCTGCCTAAAAGTAGGGCACACATTTCCTATTTGTAAAGGAAGTTTTCCCCCAGTACCTCCATTAAAAAATAAATAATGAGGCAGGGGAGATATATAGCTCAAGTGGTAGAGCGCATGCTTAGGTCCTACATGAGGTCCTGGGTTCAATCCTCAGTACCTCCCTTAAAATAAATAAGTAAACCTAATTACCTCCCCCTGCCAAAAACAAAAACAAAGTAAAACAAACAAACAAACAAAAACACACAAGAAAAAAAAATGAAAATAAATATTTTAAAATATTAACTCAATAACATTCAATAAAATATAATATGTATTTTTTTCTTTTGGAAAAATGAAATATCAATAAAATGTGTACACCTTTTCTTCTGATATATGTCTTTTGTCACTTTAATTCACAGCCTTCGGTGACAGAACTTAAGATCAGAGAAGTTTTCCCTCCCCTACATACTGTTCATATGCAGGAATGGAATAGTTAAAATTTTAAATGAAAACCTTTGTATGTGGTTCAGAATATTTTCTTCAGAGCTAAAGATCTATAGACTTCATACTAAAATATATTTGCCATGGATCAGGGACAAAGTCTAGAGGTGGTCTTTATTATTTTAAGAAATCTCTACTGGTATCTGAGGGTCTGGTGAAGTGAATTAATTCAGAGGAGGTTTCAAAATGTGAGAGATCAGGCCAGAAAAGGAGACTTGGAAGAGGATAACAAAGAGAAAACGAAGGGCCTATGAAAGAATAAGGGAGGGAAGCGTCACCACATATAACACAGCCCCGTTTACCACCTTAAAGAATTTCTGGCTTCTATCCCAAAGCCCACCAAGGCTGAGCTAAAATTCACTTCTGAATTTTCTTAATATTTCTAAGGTGTCCACAGCCTCCCCCCAATTCCCAACAGAAACACTGTTTCCAAAAAAAAAGACAAAAAAAGAAATGTAGTTAATGTTCAATATGATCCTAGTCAGGAAGGAGTATTATTCCCATTCTACAGATTTTTAAAAACCGAGGCTCAGTTACGAAATTTGCCAGAATGTAAAACTATGACCTTTTCAGCTGCCGCACCTCCCTTGACCTTGTGTTTTAAGAAGGCTGTACTATGTATGGAAGCCGGGTTTTTATACATTTTAACTTGGCCTGGGACCTGTGTTTACAGAATTGACAATTCTATGCTTTCTAAAGGAAACCCTCTTTTCCAAATATAAATGATGGTTCTTCTTTCTCCCTATCAAATCACCAACTTTCAAAAAGTATGTCAACTTTTATCAAGACAATTATGCTATTTAGACATATTTGAGGAGAGTTACAAACATGATGCGCCTATTTTCCAGTTCTGTACCTTCTAGGTCAGGTCTCTGAAGAGCATGACTGATCAACAGATTGAGCTAGAGAAAGCACCTGCTGTACCAGACGTTCAAACAGGACTCGCTGCGTTAGTTAAGCAGTGTAGATGGGACATATCTAATTAGCTGGCATTATCTGCTAGGCTTTCGTAGACTGTCTCTCTACAGAACTATTGTAGAGAATGATATCCATTGATGGGATTAAATGGAACTCTTCTCCCAGGAAATCAAATGTTGGCACAGTCTTCTGCTTTCTTTAATCACATCCCTATGACATCAGAGTAGAGAAGGAATGGATTTGTCTGGCTTGAAGATAAGGAAACCAAAGCTGAGGGTTTAAATGACTAGCTCAAGGTCATCTGGTAAAATCGGTGACTCAGAAAGCTCAGATTTCAAGTTTTCTGCTTTATCTGATAAGTTGATGAGACCTAATCTTCAGCAAATTTAATACAACTGGTGTGTGTGTGTGTGACTTGAAAATTCTTATAAATTATAGAGGGCTCACTTCAGCAGCACTAACATTGGAATGATACAGAAGAGTGACTTGGGGGAAGAGATAAATTGAGAGTTTGAGTTTTGCAAATGTTAACTGCTATATATAAACATAGATAAAAACCGAATTTCTTCTGTATAGCACAGGGAACCATATTCAATATCTCGTAATAACCTTTAATGAAAAAGAATATGAAAATGAATATATGTACATATATGCATGACTGAGACATAATACTGTATGCCAGAAATTGACACACTGTAACTGACTGTACTTCAATTAATTAAAAAAAAAAAGATTGGCTTCACAAATTTGTGAAGCGTGTCATATTTAAAAAAAAATCATATTGAACTTTTCAGTTAAAATGAAATTTTATTTTGAATAAGTTTTGAAATGTTCATATTACCCTTTGAAAGAATCAGTCATGCTGAGCACTGAACAAACAGAGAGAAAATATCATATTGGATTTTAGTCTTTTTTTTTAACCTTAAAATTTTGGATTTTTGGCAAGGAAAAAAACATTTGTTTTAATCAAATTATAGACATTGACTAAACAAAATTTCCTAAGCTGACATTTCTATTCTCCAAAACAGAAATAAAAATATTTCACTCTAAGTTTCATTCTAATTTTAAGATAATTATTGTAGTGGGTGAAAGTAAGTCTTTGTTAGTACTGATAATTTATATGGTAAATTAAGTTAACTCATTAACACTAATTTAAAATCTTGACAATATTACAATCGGTCATAAGAGATCTGTTGAAGACATCTGGATTTTCAGGACCCCCAGAATCAACACAAAAGGATTCCAACCCCCAAAGATCCCCAACCCAAGACTCTGCCAAGATAATGATCTTTCCCTGCATATAACTGGATACACACAATAGAAAGAAATTTGATGACTCCTGAAGGGATAATGTGCTTAGAAGACTGGAGTCACAGAATGTGCTAATAAGCACCAGGGAAGCTTTCCATCCATCTGAATAAGCTGCCAGGAGTATACACAAAATATACAACAGCCTTTCATCAGAGCGCTTGGGCACAACCAGAAGTTTCTGGTCTGCTTGATTAGAAAAGTAGTCAATACTTATCTAGATTCTCAAATGTTCTCCTTTTCCCATCTTGGTTTCTGAAGTGTCAAAGAGCCTTCTCGCTCATATAACCAGCAGAAGTAAGTCCACGCTAATAGAGATCAGAATACAGAACTACTCTCGACTCGGGATCCACAGAACTAATTTCTGGAAAGACACGTGAAAACATGCCTGGGCTGGAGTCTGTCTCTGAAGGAGCCCAAACGGTTTGGGATGAAGGAACTAGCACCAGACACATTGACAAAAGTCCAACAGAAAGGAAAGGAAGCAGAAGCGAAGTCAGCAAGAGCCATTTTAAAACTATATAAATAGCCAACATTAGTGTAATATTGACATTATTACACTGAAATGTAACAGCTCTTGTGTGGGGAAGCTCAGGTTCCCCGTCGGTGGAAAACCAACGATCTTGCTTACAGAGGGGTTCACTCCCCTCTCCAGCTCTGTGCTTAACTGCACCTGCTCAATCGGACTGTTCTGTTTAAAACTGAAACTTGCCCCCAACCTCCTAGCACTGGCTACTCCGATCCTGCTCTATTTTTCCCCACAGCACTGGTCTCTTTCCAATATCGGGTGCAACATGTTTGTTTTGCATACTGTCTGCTCCCCCACCTCACTAGGATGTCAGATTCACGAGGGCAGGGACTTTTGTCTGATTGCTCTGCAGCAGTCCCGCCCCTAGACCTGTGCCCGCTACATAGTAGACACTCTTTTTTTTGAATGGACTGAACAAATGAACTATATCATGGGAATAGACTCAGTTCCAGTAGCAGAGAAGAGCGGCACTTGCAAATTACAGGATAAAGAGCATGGGCATTACCGGTCATGTGACCATTTTCACTCGACATCAGACATGACCTGCCTTCCTGTGTGAGTCTAAAGCTTAGCAACATCAGCCCTGAGCCAGACAGTAAATATTTAGTGACATATTTCAACATATTCACAAATGCAGGAAAAGAAATTGAGAACTACTGAAGACGCACGGAAATAACACATAAATTCCTTATTAGTGGGGACTTGCCAACTGAACCCAGCTCGCGTGGGTAAGAACAATGTAGCAATCACGTCACACAATCCTCGGGCACAGAAAAATCCTGTCCCAGCATATCTTTCCCCATGTCATCCCTGGTATTTTGCCTGGCACCACTTTCTCGAATCTCCTACAACTTGGTGGTAATTACAACCAAATGGAAAAGAAGAACTCAATAGGAAGAGAAGAAATGAAAATGCCTGCGTCCACAGTTCTAAAGCTGAAACCACACTTCCCGCCCCACATGATATCATTTAGATCAGAAAACTATCCAAACCCTTAACTGCTAATACCAGAGTGGAGAGGAGCAGGGAGGGAGGCTGGCAGAGAAAAGACAGACTGAAAGCAGGATTCTGGAGGAGGGGAGAGAGCTGGTGAAAGCTTGTCTGGCTCGTCTAAGGAAACATGGTTGGGAAACAGGTCAAGAATCCTTCGGAAAATAAAGTTTTCACATGTGATTTGTGGGTAAGCATCTTTGTTTATACATCATCCTAAAGGCACTAGATTCCATTTCTATGACTTAATTTTATGGCCTTCCTGGTTAGGGCTTCTCTTGGTTGCCACTTAGCTGAATTTATTTATTAATATTGTTACTTTTTTTTATTGCTCTGGGGCCAATAACAATGGTGCGGATATGCTAAAATTAGCTTCCCAAGAAGCGAAAAATCTTCTGGTACATTTATAGAAAGGAGATCTTGAACCCATAGGATTATCTGTAACTCACAATGTGCTAGCTTTTACCTGCCCAAGCAGGTGGTCCCTAGAGCTCAAGGCACAGATTAAAATAGAATTTTCAAAACAAGGTCTTTTTAATTATTCAAATTTATGAGCATATTATTCACCTGCCATGGAGTTTGCATTGTTCTTGAGGACTCAACTAAAGGAAAGAAAAGAGGGCAATCTGCAGTGAAATAAAAACAGGGTGACCTATTTCTAGTTAAATCAAGCCTCTATCCCAGATGGGTCATTTTGTAAATTAGAAAAGCCACATGTAGGGGGAGGGTATAGCTCAAGAGGTAGAGCGCATGCTTAGCATGTAAGAAGCCCTGGGTTCAATCCCCAGAACCTCCTCTAAAGATAAATAAACCTAGTTACCTCCCCAATAAATACAATAATAAATAAAATACTTTTTAACAAAAGAAAGAAAAGCCAGATGCAATGTCTTTGTACAAAAGGTGTGAATGGGAAGAGGGAGAAGGGATGGGAGGGACTCAGGAGGTTTTTTAAAATTTTTTTTGGGGGGGGGGTTGTTTTTGTAGGGGGGTAATTAGGTTTATTTTATTTATTTGTTTATTTTAATGCAGGTACTGGGGATTGAACCCAGGACCTTGTGTGTGCCGAGCATGTGTTCTACCACTGAGCTGTAACTCAGCCCCCAGGAGACCATCTACTTTAACTTCTGTCTCCAGGGAAGGATGTGCCCAAGCTTTCCATGGTTTCTCCTTCTTTCCAGGGTCAGATGTATGACAACTTCCCTAAATTGCTGGGTTTTACCATTTGGAAACTGATTTTTAAGCCAAGCCTCCAGCTTGTCAATGGTATTTATGCCTGCTTCTCCTTCCTCTCTCCTTGGTAGAATAACTGTTTGCCATTCCCTTCTTTATAAAAATCCTCACCTTTGGTAGTCAGTTCTTAAATTTTGCTTTGGGTTTTCTAAGTGCCAGAAGGGTGTGTGTGATGGAGTGTTAAGTAGGTCAGGCTAACTGGCACTCAGCCCACAATCCCCCAGGACAGTCAGGATGAGCAGGGTCTCCTCTCTCCTCCTCCATCACCTTGCCAAGTCTCTTCTCTTTCTTTCCTTGGGGACTACACAGAGAGGCTGCGTATTCCAGGAAAAAGCAGAGGGCAGCCGGGGCCCTAAGCTCTGGGAGTTGGGTAAGGTTAGTGAGAAGAGGGAAAAATTCATTCTACCTCAGAACTGCAAAAGACACAGGCCTACATCAGAGTAAACCCCTTCGTACCCCGGGTGGATAAGCAGCATATTATTTAAATCTGTTGTTGATTCGAATAAATATTTACTTAAATTAACAAGTTTTTGAGAATAATAAGAAGCAGGGGCGGGGCAGGGGGTTATAACTCAGTGGTAGAGCATGTTTTTGCTTAGCATGCATGAGTTCCTAGGTTCAATCCCCAGTACCTCCATTTAAAAATAAATAAATAAATAAAAATGAACATAAATACAAAACAGAAACTGACTCATAGACATAGAATACCAACTTGTGGTTGCCAAGGGGGAGGGGGCTGGGAAGGGACAGACTGGGAGTTCAAAATTTGTAGACACTGACAGGCATATGTAGAATAGATAAACAAGGTTATGCTGTATAGCACAGGGAAACATATAGATGATCTTGTGGTAGCTCACAGTGGAAAAAAATGCGACAATGAATATATGTATGTTCATGTATAACTGAAAAATCGTGCTCTATGCTGGAATTTGACACAACATTGTTAAATGACTATAACTCAATAAAAAAACGTTTTAAAAAAACACCACTTTCTACTTAACTAGTCTATGTACACTGTGAGGTTGGATTATATTATTTGAATTTGAATAAACAAACTAAGTCAAACATAAATAAATAAATAAATAAACCTGATTACCTCCCTCCTCCTGCAAAAAAAAAAAAAAAAAAAAGCAGCAGCAAAAAAAAACACAAAACTACACAAATGAAAAAAGAAGAAGCATTTACTGGAAGAACAGAAGCTATCTGAGAATATGAACATAGAACAGGGAAAAGTGGAAGAGGGCAGACAGACAAGCATGCAAAAAGCATCCTGAATGTCTCCTTCCGTGATGCTGTTTGAACATCCTGGGCTTCTTTTTCCTCAGTATTTGGTCTAATCTAAATCTCCAAATTCTAGAAGGACACCTGATCTGTTAAATTCAAACAACGTGCACAATCATTATATTCAAAGAACTTTAATAGCCAAGCCCGTTATAATGCATATTCACACTAAAATCCTTATATAATTAATAAAGGGGCCCAGATGGCATCAGATTAAAAAACAAAAAAAAAAGCAATTACAGGTGTGTGCAAATTAGAATTTTGCCACAGTTGGAGGTAATTCAGTCACATTTTTTTAAAAGAAAAAAATTGGTAGTAAATAATTTGGTAGCAATTTTTTTGGTAAGTTTAAAAGTATTTCTCTCCTATACATCTCAACAATACATACAATCGTTTGGTTAAAGTCTTCATTTTATCAGAGAAATAATGAAAAAAGGCACAAAGGAGTCTTAAAAACTAAGCTTAGTTAAATTTTTTAGAATTGTTACATATTTAGGATTTTTTTCCTACTTAATCAGGACAGATTAAAAAAAGTCATAAGTTTGGAGAAATTAATGTCTAAAGATATCCAAGTGAAGGACATTTTTATTTTTCAGTAAGACAAAGAGTGAATATTTTTTACTGTATTTCACAAGCAACAAAATCCACTAAGCTCTTGTTACCATGTAAATAAAAAAAAATTAAGTCATCACAGGGTTATAATATTAACCGTGGTAAAAACGTATATAGACTTCGTTGTCCGTTTTATGCTGCATCCCTATTTCTTGAAACAGCACATTCTATTAGAGAACATTTTCACAATCAGCCGTGTTTTAACCTTTCCAATTCCAATCCCTTGTGTCTTTCTAGGAGAAAACTGCAAAGAAATACGTAGAGGTTGGGGAAAGGCCACCATTCACATCCCTGCAGCAGAAAGCTGCTTTCTTGTTCCACAGCACACAGGAAACTTCTCATTGTGTGCTTGCTCGGGAGGGGCGTGCATTATTTAACGCCACAGTGGGTCAGGGAACAGAGCTGGTAAAGCATCTCCCTGAAAATAGTGAAAGGCACTAGAAAAGAGGTTCACAGTAGGCAGAAATGAATCCTGATACTTGAGAAATCGATTTAAGAATCTGGGCAAACAAACGGCTCTCCTTCCATATTCAAAGTAAAACAAGATCGAGAACAAAAAAACCTCTAATAATTGACTCAAGAGGAATAAAACTATTGTAAAATGGTCTAAGCCAAATAACCGAACTAATAATTTTTTAAATGCCTCATTCTGAATCTAGAAGTGTTCCTTAAAGCTCTGACACTGAAAGCATCTTTCCTTAAGACAGAAATATCATTTTACCTTTTGGTTCAGAAAGCCACTAATTAACATTCAATTTTTAGCTTAAATAGCCTTCCTACTTGTCTCCTATCCGCCCCCACCCTTCATAAGGAATAATGACAGGGTGGGGCATCATTGTAGAAAAAGCTCTCCGACACAAAAATGATACCCACGGTTTCAGGAAGCAAACCTAAGGTCCAACCCAAGTTGGGTATTTTTTCTCCCCCTTCTGTGTAATGCTGCCACTGAACTCCACCCAGATTTGAGCCTACTTCAAAGGCAGAGGGAGAAAATGCCGGAAATAAAAAACCCCAAATGATCTCCTGCATATTTTCTGATCATCAATGGCATTCAGAATTCTGAGGGTCGAGTCATGCATTATGAATGAATGGGTTTCCAATGGTAACTGGGAACCGTGGCACTCCACCCCAGGGTTCTCGAACAGAGGGCACGGTGGGGGAAGGGTCGAATCGCACATTCTCCACCCTGGGGTACCAAGGGAGGAGTCCTGCAAAATTTCATCCCCATCTTCGTACCCAAAAGGGAGACGCAGGGGGGAAAAATCTTATATTTAAAATAGACCGAGATACATATTAAAATAAAGACTAGTAAAAATCAAAATCTCATCAGATCACATTAGAAACTGGATGAGAAAAATCTTGCATGACTTTCTTCCCAGTGTAGTTAATTTGATGCCTTTGTTTAAGCAAAGAATGGGTCTCCCTATATCTTATAGTTAGAACATACAGCATCACCAAGAGAGAGACGAGTTGGGGGTTCGGGGGCAGAAAAGAGACAGCAGGAGAAATTAGTTATTCACCTGGCATAAGACGAAGCAATTCGAACATTTAAGACCTACCCATTTCTGCAGACAGACTAATTAACGAGGCGAAGAATTAAATCCTCCCCAGCCTGGCGCTGCAGCCCCGCGGCAACCCCAAAGAACAATGCGCATTTCTGTTAACATCTCAAGTTTGGAAGCACCATGCAAAGAGACTGGTTAAAATTCCCTACCATGCAGAGCAGCCATCATCAGAAGCCCAGCATATCTTCTGCTCTATGGAGTGATGTGCCAGCTCATGAACAGAACAGAAGAAGAGAAAAACGGAGGAAATAAGAGAAGGCTCAGGAAAGTCGGCAGGAATGTTTCTGGGTCATTAACAAGTGGGAGACCCCATTCGGTATTCAAAGCAATCAATCTTTATCTCACAGGACATCTTTTTCTCACTCAGCGTCTGTTGAAAAGACTGCAGCAAACCAAGCAAGGGATTATGGGATAGGGATGCAGCAGCGAGCTGCAATGAGATTCGTGGGTGGCTTGCTCTCCCCTCTGAGTCAGCAGTCAGCTGTTTCCACGCTCTCGTGCTGGGCCGCGAGGTCCACCACCAGGAGGGGACTGCACGGTTAACTGGAGGGAGAGGCAACCGGAGCCCACCTCCCCGCGCAACGCAGCCTGGACCCGCGAGGAGCTGCAAATCGGAAAGAGGGCGTGCTGATCATCTAAAAGATGATGCAGTGAGAAAAGACTCCGGAAAGAAAATTAGGCATACGGGACCTCAGTCTGAAAAGTTCAAATTTAGAGGAGCGTTCTGGGGGAGTGTGAGAGCGCACACGCACTTCCTTTGGTTAGGAAAAAAAAAAGTGATGATGAGAGGGAAGAGTGGTAGAGTGCATGCTTAGCATGAACGAGTTCTGAGTTCCTGGGTTCAATCCCCACTACCTCTATTAAAAATAAATACATAAATAAGCCTAATTACCCTCCCCCAAAAGAGCGATGATCTATTTCCTTAGACTGTCCAAGCTTGAAACACAAATGCAAATTTAAAAAAATGCAAAACAGCCCGGTTCAACAAGCCTCTGCTGCCTTTTTTCCCTTCTTGGTATTTACCCAGAAAGGGCCTATAAAATATAGGTCCTCAAAGTCAAATAATGCAAATGACATTTCCCTGCTTTTTGTCGTTCTAGTCATTCAGAGAAAACGCTTATAAGTCAACGTTTATTTGATTCAGGGAATGAACAGAACCTTTCGCTTTTCTGATGATGCAAAAGTTTTCAGTTAAAGGTTGAGAAACTTGTCGAACTTTATGTATTTACATAATTTGATTTCTTATTAAGTCATTCAACTGATTTTAAAAAGGTTTTAGTAAGATAAAAATGATCAGCAAGCAGCCATATAAAAACAATTAGATCTTCACATTACAAAAAATACCTTAGAACAAAAAAATCTTACATATCAGAATAGAATTCACAATAATCCCCTTTTCTACAGTGGAGGCAGGGAACCGTATTGCATTCTATTCCTTGGCTAGTTACTAGTTTAAAAGTAGACATGGGGGGGGAGGGTATAGCTCAGTGGTAGAGTGTGTGCCTAGCATGCACAAGGTCCTGGGGTTCAATCCACAGTACCTCCATTAAATAAATGAATAAATACACCTAATTACCTCCCCACTACCAAAAATTTTTTTAAAAAGTAAAAAAAAAAAAAAAAGACTCCTTTAAAAAAGTGGACACTAATCATTTTTATTTAAATAATAAAACTGAATTTGCATATTTGATTACATTAATATTAATCACATTCTTACTGCACAGTCATTGCAGTGAGCCCTGTGAAGGAGCACTCAGCTCTGCCGAGGGGAGGGAGGTCCGAGAGAATCGAGTGAAATTGACAGACCCAGGAAATGCAGACATGCCAGTTCTGACATGCTATTCCAGGTGGTACACAGGTCTCCAAAGCCCAGGTTAACACTCTGCTTTAGAAGTTTTGCTTTGTTTTTTAACAGCTTTATTGAGAGAGAATTCACATACCATATAATTCACCCATTTAAAGTGTACAGTTTAATAGCTTTTAGTATATTCACAGATGTGGGCAACCATCACCACAGTCCATTTCAGAACATTGTCATCACCTCAAAAAGCTGTATTCTTTAGGTATCCCCCCTACTTTCCTATCCCCCACAGTCCTAAGTAAGCACTAATCTACTTTCTTTGTAGACTTCCTATTCTGGGCTGTTACGTGAATGGAATCATATAATACGTCGTCTTAGGTGTCTAGCTTATTTCACTTAGTGTAACATTGTCAAGGTTCATCCCTGTTGTAGCATGTGTCAGTACTTCATTCTGTTATATGGTTGAAAAATATTCCATTGTATAGATATAACACATTGTGTTTATCCGTCTGTCAATTGATGGACATTTGGGTTGTTTCCACTTTTGGGCTATTCTGAATAATGCCGCTATAAACATTCATGTACATGCTGTTTGTGTGGACACGCGCTGTTTTAGAAATTTACAATTTAATTAGAAACACAGTCAGGCAAATCCCACTCGACTTTACAATGTCCTCTTCCTAAGACAGGCCAGCGCAAAGGTGACTGACTTGCTATGACAGGAGTCACTTCTTCTTCTCACTTGTGTTTCTGAGCCCATCCCATTGCCAAATTCATCGAAAGCTGGTCACTCCCCAGCACGTCTCTCTCCTGATCTCTCTCCTTCTGGTCCCCAACTCAACTCAAACTGGGGCATACAACTGGAGCGAGTCTCTTTTCTTACAAAGATGGCAGAGAAGTGGGAGGGACCCTTAGTC
This sequence comes from Camelus ferus, assembly GCF_009834535.1. Lineage (NCBI taxonomy): Eukaryota > Metazoa > Chordata > Mammalia > Artiodactyla > Camelidae > Camelus > Camelus ferus. The sequence continues at coordinate 109,257,947 of NC_045697.1, read as the reverse complement.
TTGTTGCCGGGCTTGGAGTCGGAGAATGTTCACCTACTCACTCAGTCACTCATTCCAATGGACACGTACTGAATGTCTAGCGTGAGCCAGGCACGGAGCAGGCACTGAGGACACAGAGAAGAATCTAATGGTTTCTCAGCCCTCAGGAAGATCACAGTCGAGCGTGGGAGAGGGATTAGTAAGCAGGCAATTGCAACTAGAAGTGGTAAGTGCCTTGACTGGTGGTAGTGGCTGTTGGTATAGAATGGCTCAGTTTCTTTCTGAGTTGGAGTTTGCTTGTATTGAAACCTCATGAAGCCAGACTGGGGCCACAAGAGCAAAGAGCCCAAGATCCTTGGGGCTGGTTCCCCGTACAATCTTGGAGCTGACTTCTAGGAGTTGTCCTGTCCCTCCCTTCAGAAAATAAACATGAGGGATTAACTGTGTTTCCCTTCCAGAGAATAAACATGAGGGATTAACTGTCATCACCCAGTTTGACTACGATGAACGCTGGGGAAGTATACAGAAAGGACATGTGCATAAGAACTGGATATGTGCTAACTAAAGTGGGTTTGGCAGGATCCTGGGAGAGAGGGAAATCTGAAATTACTGACCATGTATTATGTGCCAGGTTCACTCCAAGCCCTTTATATACGGCCTATCTATCCCCAATCACAGGCATTTCTCCTAGAAAATAAACTCCTTAGGACATCATATAAGGCCATTTATGATCTGACCTCTGCCTTCTTCATTTTTTTCCCACTTTCTGTTCTCCCCATTCACACTTTGGTTCCTCAGTCATGTCCCCATGCATTTTTGAGCATTGGTTCTCAACCAGGGAAGGGCATGAACCCCCTTGATGGAGTGGGAGGGTATGCATTTGGAAATGAGAAGGGGCATTTCTGGCTGTCACATTGATGGTGTGTTTGCAGGCTGTGGGCGGAGACACTTAGTGCCTGGAGAGAGGGATGCCAGCCAGCCTTCCTCCAATGCATGGGAGAGTCTCATGCAAATACGTGTCCCCACATATTGCCAAGAGCACCCACTTTGAGAAACACTGTTCTCTAGGCTCACATGCCATTTGTCCTGAGAGGAATGTTCATCCTCTCCGGACTCCTTCCCCTGATTAACTCCTTCAGATCGTCCAGAACTCAGCAAAGACACCAGGCACTCTAGGAAGGATTCTCTGCGACGCCTCCAATCCCAGACCCTCCCACGCCTGTCTGGATTGGGTGTCATCACCATATGCTTCCAGAATTCTTGCTGAAAAGGACTGACAGCTCCATGTTTTACCTCGAACTCCTCAGTCCCTATGCAGTGCCTGTCACATAATAAGTAGATGAGGAATGATGGAAAGCCTTCTACAAATGGATGAGTGACATAACATGATGTATGGGTAAACGCGCATCTCAGAACTGGAGAAGAGCCGGATGAGACACCATTAGGGAAAGGCAATTCTTCACATCTGCTTGGTGGTTTAGAATGTAGAAAGCACCTTCATAATACAAAGCAAAGCAAACCCAGAGACAGAGCAGATAGTATTATTATTTTAGTGGAAACTGAGGTTATGGGACCAGCCCAGAGTGGAGCAGCCACTATGCAGTAGAGGTGACTTCAGGCTTTGTGACTGGCAGAGTTCCCCTTTCAATGGGCCACGATGCCCTTCTAGGATGGGCAAGAGCAGCGACAGCTACCAGACAATTCTGCAGTGGAACAAAGCCAGTTGATCAGGGAGGTGACATGAGAATTCATCTCATTTCAGTGAGAGATGAATATAATCAACTAGGAAGAGACAGCCCGAAATCAGGAACCTATAAAGTCTGCCTAATGCAAGCGTCATTTAGGTTTGTTTTTTTCCCTCTCTTTGCTTTCAAAGACCTCTATGAAAATTGTGCCCAAATGGTCTTCTGAAAGAAGATGGTAAGGAACAGTTACTTCCAGACTTCAATTCAGGTCTGAGTGATTGGAGAAGAGATATTGTTATGCTGGATTTCACTGGTCAGCATGCCGGGCGTGACCCCTCAGAACCAGCCTCTTCCCGCCAGTCCAGACCCATTGTGATCAGTTTGGGTAAGTGGTTTGGGTTGGACCCCAAGAGGTTCCTTCCCCTCCACTGGCAGAGGTCCTGGGGAGAAACCCCTCCCCAACATAGGGGGTTAAGGGCCATTCTTCAGTGGCTTTGGGGAGGTCCTAGACCAAACAGAACTGTTTGAAAATAACAGTGATGAAACAGAAATGACCTGCCCTTCAAGTGTCCTTAAGAAGAGAGATGGTCCAAGTTGGCCTTAACCTAGTGGGGTTATATGGATAAAAACAGATTAACCAGGGCACCAGCTGACAAAGTTACAGCCCGAGAACTCACACCAGAACTGGCCTGGCCTTGGGGTTACCACTTAATATTAAACATTTCACAAATAATTATGTGCCAGGTGGTGTACCAGGCACTGATGACACAAAAATAAATAAGACATCAGTGGAACCTCTCAAAAATCACTCCTGGGGACAGAGTTGCCTGCTTCCAAGTCACAGGCATGTTGACTGGGTGTCATGTGTCAAGATAGTCCTTCCCAGACAGGCAGAGTCTTGCAGTAAAGGTGACCCAGATCGAGCACTCTGACTCCCCATCTGGTATTCCCTCCAGATGCCTGTGTGTTTCTACAAGGTGCTGCCCCATATCCACGACATAATCCAGGTGTGGCTGCCCAGCACAGAAGACAGTGAGACCCATCCCTTCCCCTGATCTCGGCCTTATCCTTTTATCATGACCTCTGTGTTCACCCTATCTTTCCTGGCACTTTTGTCATGTTGGATCATAGGGAACAGATAACTACAATCTATGTCTAACAACTCCATCAGAAAAGGAATTCCAATTGGTCAGATATCATTTATTCTCAAGGAACCCAGGATGCTTCCTTTTCTAGGTGCTTGGAAACCATCCCATTAATATTCCTCTATAAAATTATGTTTGATAGAGTTCCTTTGCCTACAATTTGTGGCTGTGATCTTTGTAAATAAAAAGTATACTTGCCTATCTCCAGTCTTTAAGAAATTCCCCTTTTCCCTAAGATCTCATAAAAATCCAGGTCTAGGATGTGGCTATCTGCGCTCTGCATCCTTTCAAAAACTTGGACTATCATTTGTTGAAGCCAGAGGACTTAAAATGTATGGAGAGCAACTGAATTTTCTATTTTTACCTACTGTATTTGTTCCCTAGGGGTGCTAAAACAAAGTACCATAGACTGGGATGAATTATAACAAAAAAGATTTATTCCCTCACGCTTTTGGGGGCTAGAAGTACAAAAATCAACGTATTGGCAGGGTCAAGCTCCCTCCAATGATTCCAGGGGACGATCCTTCCTTATCTCTTCTGTTATCTTATAGCCCCAGCATTCCTTGGCTGGTAGGTACCTCACTCCAATCTCCACCCCTGCTGTTACATGGCCACCTTCTCACTGAACATACCTGTCTTCACGAGCCACTCCCTGCCCTGTCTCTGTTTTTCCTTCTCATAAGGACACCTGTCATTGGATGAGGGCCCATCCCTATAGCATATAAGCTCATCTTAACTAGCTACATCTGCAAAGATCTTATTTCTAAATAAGGTCACATTCATAGGTACTGGGGTTTGGGACTTTCACACCTCTTTTTGAAGGACATAATTTGACCCATAACATCTACTGTGGGTAAAAGGTAACGTGAGGCCTGGGCTGACCCAGGCCCACCTGAGAATGACCTGGCCTTCCTACAGCACTGGTCTCTCAAAAGCAAAGTTGAGATAAATGGAGAATGCTCCATCTGCCTTGTTTATGATGTGCATTAGAGGAGCTGTCCGGTGCTTACATAATTAGGATGGCATAAAAGATTGGCGGGAAAAAGGCTCTATGACTTGTATGTGTCAAGGTGAGTCCCACACACCTTGGCTTTCATCCTTCGTACATACCCGAAGTGGGTGAGGGGGAAAAGAAGCTTCTGGGCCTCCCAGTGAGATGCACGTGCTGTATCTCTTGCTTTGTATCCTTTGCCAGTGCTTACTAACCATATTATTAAATTAAAGCCTCTTGGTGTCTTGGGAGTCTGACTGGCAGCTTGAACCCACGACCGCAGGTGTGCTGGCCAGCCCAGGTCTGAGTTCTTTCTTATGAGGCTTCAGAAGCCCCTTCTCAGCCTGAAGATGTCCTTTACAGAGAAGACCCAAGCAAAACACAAGGCTCTGCGATCCCTCATACACCACACCCGAGCAGTATGCTACCCTCGCCTTATTCTTTGTCTTGCTCTCTGACAAAAATAACAATCAAAAGCAAGCAAGCAAACAGCTCTTTTGTTTTGCCAGTGTTTGGCCTGGCTAATTTTAAGCTGACTGCCTGTCCGGAGTATACCCGGAAGGTAACTTCCCAGCCCTAACTCCGGATCCTCAGTTAGACTGATGTCCACACGGATGAGCACATCAGTACCAGGTGTTGTTTTTTCTCTAAAGCAGTTTCACCGTCACAATTTTCATCTGGACAATTAAATTCACGGCGGTGCCAAGTTCCTGCTTGCCTCAGCGGCTCACGGGGTTTAATTAATCAGTGCAGTGGTTCTGACTGCCAGGTTGGAATTTGGAGTCAGGGATTCTAGGCAGCAAATTTCCCTCGGTGACGGCCCGGCCGAGGCCAGACCTGAGCTGGGCGGGGCAGAGCCGGGACCGACAGGCGCCGGGAGCCGGGAGGTGGCCGATGTGGGTGCGCCGCTAATAATGCCTGACTGGACGCGGACTTCCTCTTCCCCGCACTCTTTCCTCTCCGTCCCACGAAATGGATTATTTTTTAACCGACATGCAGTTCAGAGACAACCTTCAAAAAGTTCATGCTGTTGACAAAATAATTCTGCTTCTAGAACTCTAGTCTACGGTAAAAATCACACACACGGGCCAACCTCCCGCAGCCCTGGCTTCCCAGACCAGCCGGAGCCCCGAGAGCATTCACCGGTCCCACCGCCCGCCTGGCGGTGGTTTCCATGGCAACAGACTCCTCCCCCAGGCAGCGTCCTCCAGAGAGATGTCCGCGGCTCTGCTCACATTCTGCATCTTTTCCCCCCTACCCGGGGAGTTTTCTTTTCTGACCTTATTTCTCACCGGGAGACAGGACCACTGTATAAAATAACTGATTTAAGTGTGGCGATGGCAGCGCCAGGGACGGAGAGGGGCGCAGAGGGAGAGTCAGGCCTTTTTATGCAGTGACAGCAGTAAAGGCTGTGAGCTGGGGTATTGCCCAGACCTGCCCCCTCGGCTGATGTGGGTGCGCCCACTGCGGCCCTTTCCATCCCCTGGGACTGCGGCTCTCCCGCCTTCCGGCCCGGCAGGTTTCCCTGTCTGAGCTCACGTGACCAAAGTGCCACAGAGTCAGGCTGGGACTTTCTCTCGTTAACATGCCTGAGTTTCCTGAGGACTTCTAGGGCTCGGTTCTTTTAACCCAGAGGGTGGTACTAAAGTCGGAGTCCAGGCATCTTGGCAGGGGGAGATAATCTGAGGATGGCGGAACTTGACATCACCCGGAGGAGGCTGCCTCCCCCGTACCTGTAATCAGGAGAGAGTATTTTCTTAAGCACCATATGTGGCATCACACCACACTGGTCACCTGGATTAGAATCATATTAGGAATCTCAGCATGAAGTTGTAATTAAGGCACAGGCTCTGGAGACACATCTGTATTTGCTCTACATTCAGGCTGCTCATTGCCTCTGTAATCTCATTTGTAAACCATCGCCTCATAAGGCTGTGGTGATGATTGAATGCTATAGGAGTAAGTGCCTTGGCACCATGCTCAGTGCACCACAAGTCTCAAGTAACTGTGACCAGAAGCTGTGTGGGGCGGTGGTGGAGAGTATGGGCCTTAGTGCCAGGGTGGATTTGAGTTCTGGCTCTGCCACTTAAGACTTGGAGTAGGTAATTTAACCTCTCTGTGCCTCAGTTTCCTCATCTGTATAATGGGGATAATAATGGGTTATTGTGAGAAGGAAATAGATTAGTCTATGAAGAGAACCTACCCCACCCAGTACCTGACACTGGGTATTGCTAGGGTAGTGGTACTAGCAGTCCTGCCACTACTACATTTGAGTTCCTTTGGGAAAAATGATTCCCTTTTGGATTCCTAGAACCTAGCCCCTACAGCTTCAATAAACATTTTTTTTGATGAATGAATGGATTAATAATGTACTACTCGGTGGGTTGGGTGGTTACAGCTCAGTGGTAGAGCACGTGCTTAAAATGCACAAGGTCCTGGGTTCAATCCCCAGTACCTCCATTTCAAAAATAAAAATAAAGTAACTATTTAAAAAATAATATACTACTCCCTATTAATTCTTTTCTTATACCAACTAAAATAAACCATTAAATGAGAGTGGGCAGAATCATGCAAAATCAGAAATGCGCTATCTGTTCACTTTTATCGTCCTGGCAGCACACCGCCTCCACTGGCCTGTCACCCACTTAGCAGGGTATCTCCCGGCTGGCTTTGACACAGCTGAGAAAGAGACTGCAGTGCTACTTTGTTGCTCTTGGTGAGTCCTCACACCAACTCCTAATCACAGGTCAGTCCCGGAAAGGAAGGGGGGTCTCTGCTCCAAGCCCACCTGCACCTGAAAGAAAGAGCCCTGGTACTTTCTGCTGGTCATCGGCCAGTGGGAACGAGTCCTCATGGGCCAGCTCTGGCCTGGAGAGTCAGCAGCCTTCTTGGAAAGATAAGAAGAGAAAGGATTCCTTCTGGCACCTTTGCAGAGTCCAGGTTTTTCCCTTTGATGGAGCTCACCATCTCTGGATGTGAGGATGGGAGGCCTCGCTTTCATGTCCTCCTCTGAATGCACGTGCTCTAAAGCAAACACCCACTCACCCAGCCTTTTCCTGCAGTGGCTGGCAATGTGTCTGGGCTGGGTGCCAGGAAGCCACAGTGACACCTGGGGTGAGGGGAGCAGGGGCAGGCAAATAGGAGGAGCTAGGCTTACAGCAGAAGAGGTGTGCAGGCCGGTCAGGTTGGGCCAGGACAGGGTGAGTCACCTTGGTTCCAGGTGGAGTCATCGCTGTCCTGAGGGCCAGTGCAGGGGAAGTCGGACTCCTCCTTGATAATGTCTTTCCTCTTCCTGTCTCCCTTCTTCCCTATTCTCCTGCCTTCTCCTGACTCCCCACCCACTTCCTTCATTCAAACAGCTTTTAATTTAGCTCTACCATGTACTAGGCATTGTGCTGGGGTCCACAGTCAGTCGCCAACTTTAAGGAATTGGTGTGCTCTCATGAGAGACAAAGTCTCAGTGAAACATCAGTTACATTAATAAAAATGAAAACAAGTGTGATATCAAATAAGCAGTCTTTATCTGTGCCCTCCACCGCAGACCCAGCCAGCAAGGATGCTCGGAGGTGTCAGTCCAGCCACCTGGAATGCTGTTCCATGGTGGATGGTGTTCCTGACTCTGGAATCAGACAGATGTGTGTCCATATCCCAGCTCCGACCCTGACTGGCAGATTGATTTGGGGAAATTATACCACCTGCCTGACTCTCCTTTTCCTCATCTGTTAAAAGGCGATAGAAGAGTTACACCTTGTAGGGTGGTTACAAGGATGAACTAAGCTGATGCCTGAAGGATGCTGAGCCATGCCTGGCATGCAGTAGGACTCAAAAGACATCAACTGTGGTGGTGTTTTTTTTTTTTTTTTCTGTTTCTTTTTTGGGGGTGGTGTGTAATTAGGTACTGGGGATTGAACCCAGGACTTCATGCATGCTAAGCACACACTCTACCACTGAGCTATATCCTTCCACCAACACCCAAACCCCACCCCTGCCCCCGCCCCTTGGTGGTGGTTTTAATTACTCAAGCCTGGGGGTCAGCACGCTTTCTCTGTAAAGGTCCCAACAGTAAATGCCTTAGACTTCATGGGCCACACATTCCTGTTACAACCGCTCAGCCCTTGTGTATAGTGAAAACAGCCATGGATGGTATACGAGGCAGTGGAGCTGTGCTGCAGGACAAGTGCATTTATAAACCCTGAAGGTGAAATTTTATGTAACTTTCATAGGCACAAAAATTGATTTTTCTTTTGACTTTTTCCCCCCAAGCATTTAAAAACATAAAAACCATTCTTCACTCCCTGGCTGTACTAAAACAGGCAGCGGCCAGATTTGGCCCACAGGCCATGGTTTGCCCACTTTCGATCAAGCGTAAGGAAATGGTTGCACTTCCTTTCATGGATTTGGCCTCAAAGGGAAATCCAGTCCATGAGTCCATCAGACCCTAACTCAGTGTCTAATTCAAGCCTGACTAGTTTTAACAAGGGTACTGACTGACCCAAGAACAGCAGAAATCTCATAAAAGAAAAACAATACTGGAGAGAAGCAAGATGGCGGAGTAGAAGGATGCTCGTAACTCACCCTCTCCCACAAATACACCAAAACTCACACCTATGGACCCACTCAGCCAACCAGAGCACTTGCCAAACTCCGACAGAACATCGCCCTCTTCGAAAGACAAAGACACTAAAAATCTGGTAGGAGAAAAGGAAAAAAGAAAGAAGAAAAAACCAAACAGTGCAGGAGCGGTCCCGCAGGGAGGGAGCACAAAGGAGTAATACCACTTGTTCACTGGGTCTCCCCTCTCCAACGGAGAGGCCAGCGGGATGGAGGGGGAGCCTCCGAGACTCAGATCTGCCCTGAGAACCCCTTGGCCAACAGAACTGAGTTAAATGGGCACAGAGGGTCCCTGCAACACCCAGCCTGAGACGCGAGCCGGCAGCTGGGGCCGGGCCAGGTGGCCGGAGCCAGGTGGAGGACTGGGGCGGCTGCACGGAGGAAGCCCCGGGGGACTGCAGGGGGCTGCGCGCTGTGGCTGGGAGGGGATATGGAGCAGAACAACCTTGGTCCCCCATAAATTGTGAAAAAAGCAAAGCAACACTGCTGGTGTGCCCTGGGGGGAGGGGCGCTGTAGCCTTTATCTTCTCAGACCCGTGGCGCCATTACTGGTGCTTCTCGTGAGAAGAGAGGCAGGGTGAAGCCACAGCCACCATCTCCTTCTGTGCACAGCGACCGGGCAGGGGCGGGGCCAAGACCTGAATCCACACCCAGGGGCTCTGCAACCTCCTAGGCAGGACTGAGACTTGTTTACAGCCCAAAGCAGATAAGATCTTTCTGCCCTGGCACCTCAGAGAACTCATGATGCCAAGACAAACGAGCTGAGATTTGGCACAGAGCAGGGGCGGGGCAGTTCCGCGGTCTTCCCTGAGCCCACCTGCGGAGCACCCACCCGAGGCAGAGCGGGCAACTGCACAGAGCAGCGGAGCGACCAGTGCTGGGAGAGGGCGGGTGGCCATCTGCCTTCCTGGCAGGAACGCAGCACCTGACCACAGTGCTGGAAGGGGTTGCGATCCACCCACCTGCCTTGCCCAAGCGCAGCATCTGACTATGGCATTGGGAAGGGGAGTGACCTGCCCGCCCACTGGCCACAGTGACTGAGAGATATGAGCAATATGAAGAAGCAGAGGAACCACTCCCAATTAAGAGATCAAGAGAAATCCCCTGAAAGCACGATCAAGGAAATAGGCATTGATGGCCTACTAGATCAAGATTTCAAAAAAGGAGTAATCAAAGTACTGAAGGAACTAAAAGAAACAGTGTTTAGAGATATAAAATATGTCAAAAATGAAACAGAAGCTATGAAGAAGAACCAAGTAGAATTAGTAAACTCATTTGCTGAGATGAGAGCTGACCTAAAGGCTGTGCAAAGCAGGCTAGATAATGCAGAGGAACGAATAAGTGACCTAGAAGACAGGACAACAGAAAGCACCCAATCAGAACAGCTGAGAGAAAAACAAATAAAAAACAATGAAAACAATATAAGGGACCTATGGGATAATATAAAGTGTGCCAATCTACGCACAATAGGGGTTCCAGAAGGGGAAGAAAGAACAAAGGGGATTGAAAAGGTATTTGAAGAAATCATGACTGAAAACTTCCCAAACCTAAAGAAGGAATCAGATATCCAAGTACAGGAGGCTCAGAGGGTCCCAAACAGGAAGAACCCAAACAGACCCACACTAAGACATATCCTAATCAAGATGGCAAGAGTCAAGGATAAAGAAATGATCCTAAAGGCAGCAAGACAAAAACAAAGAGTGAGTTACAAGGGAACCCCCATAAGGCTCTCAGCTGATTTCTCTACACAAACACTACAGGCCAGAAGGGAGTGGCAAGATATATTCAAAGTCCTGAATGAAGAAAAGATGCAGCCTAGGATACTCTATCCAGCAAGGCTATCCTTTAGAATAGAAGGAGAGATAAAGAACTTCATAGACAAGCAAAAACTAAAAGAGTTTAGCAATACTAAACCCATGCTAAAAGAAATATTCACAGGTCTACTCTAAATAAAAAGAAGAAAGATGCTACAAAAATGAGAAACTCATAACTGGAAAGGAGATAACTGCCATGAATTACAAAAAGAATAAAGACAAAATTGTAAAAGAAGACATCTAAATCATTAAGAGTGGGAGAGGGAAGCAAGGAAAGCCACTGTGGAAAACAGTATGGAGATTCCTCAAAAGACTAGGAATAGACTTACCATATGACCCAGGAATCCCGCTCCTGGGCATATATCCAGAAGGAACCCTACTTCAGGATGACACCTGCATCCCAATGTTCATAGTAGTACTATTTACAATAGCCAAGACATGGAAACAGCCTAAAAGTCCATCAACAGATGACTGGATAAAGAAGAAGTGGTATATTTATACAATGGAATACTATTCAGCCACAAAAACCGACAACATAACTCCATTTGCAGCAACATGGATGTCACTGGAGAATGTCATTCTAAGTAAAGTAAGCCAGAAAGAGAAAGAAAAATATCATATGAGATCGCTCATATGTGGAATCTAAACAAACAAACAAACAAACACAAATACAAAACAGAAACAGACTCAGACATAGAATACAAACTTGTGGTTGCCAAGGGGGCGGGAGGTGGGAAGCTACAGACTGGGATTTTAAAATGTAGAATAGATAAACAAGATTATACTGTAGAGCACAGGGAAATATATACAAGATCTTGTGGTAGCTCAAAGCGAAAAAAAAATGTGACAATGAATATATGTATGTTCATGTATAACTGAAAAATTGTGCTCTACACTGGAATTTGACTCAACATTGTAAAATGACTATTACTCAATAAAAAAATGTTTAAAAAAAAGAAAGAAAAACAATACCTACAACTTAAGTGTGCGCAAGCAAAGATAGGTCAGTAAACAACCCCGACAATTTACTTGCGCACAAGATAAGACAAGAAAAGACAATCAGTTCTTTAGACGCATGGTCACCATGTGTCTTGCAGACAAAGGCAAGTTGCTTCCACAGATGCAAGAATTTGCAATGCATGTAGTTCACTTCTCAGAGCTGTGTATGGAGAAACCCAGTTGTAGGAAACATCACAGGGGGTCACAGCACCCCTAAATTTTACACACAGGGGATGAGAGAAGACAGAAAGTGTGGTGAGTGTGAAGAAGGCTGGGAAAAATGAGGGAGGGCAGGAGGGACCTGCCAGAAACAGGCCAAGTCCCAGCCCTGGATAAATCAAACTGCAAATAATTTCATTGTAAAACATTCAGATACCCCCAAGAAATGCCACGTAATTCCGAATTTCCTCCTCTCCTCGTCTCTTTCCCTAACTTCCTCGGCATCTGTGGATGGGAATAGGACACTGTGCTTTACTTTCCACTGCGATCTAGGAAGGTTTTTATTTTCCAGTTCATATCAAATTCCTCGCAGGCCAGACATTCTTTCTCTAATGCTATAAAAAGGCCATATTCTAGATACACTGCAATGAATAATTAAACTTGTTTCCCTTGAACCAGAGGAAATGCAAAGGCTTTCTTATAAAGCCATTCCAAGAAATCTATTCCTGTACATCTTTTCAAAACTATGTGTTATCCACCTCCTGCTGTCATTACTGGATAAAGTGTCTGATAATCCAGCCCGACTGAAGTGTTGAGCAGCCCTCAAGGTCAGATGTTGTAACAGTGGCCTCTAACTTGGTGGGGACTCTTCTCTGGGAAAAACACAGCCCAGTCACAGGTGTATATATAATTTCAGTCACAGACAACCTACTGGCTCCCTGCAGAACTGCCTCTTTGTTTTACTGCTAAATAATGTGGAAAAGAAAGCAAAGCTTCTCTAGAAAGGAAAAAGTATGGAGCTGGGATCTGGGAGGGAACCTTGGCCAGGATGCACCCAACTGCATCCAGTGCTCAATTCGTGCCCATCCAGAAGCACAAGCCTGAAGTCAAAGAACCTGGCACCTTCTTTCATCTTTCCCCTGCCACGTGGCGTGGCACTGGTACTCTCTAAGGGGATATAAGCCACCCCTCCATCGTAGGGATTTTCGGATCCCCAGGCTCAGACCAAAGGGCCTGTATCAAGGGATTAGACTCCATCACGTTCTAGTCCCAGTGGGGGCTCAGTTCACCACCCCAGCTCCTGGCCTGAATTCTATTCTATTTCTCTTCTTGCCCTGGAGCCTCTCCACCAGTGACTGGAAGCAAGAAGGCACAAGACTCTCATCCTTTCATAGAACCAGAGGTATTTAAATTTGGAAAGGACCAGAGCAATGATACAGTCCCCATGGTTTTAAAGCCACAAAATACTTTGTTTAAAGAACCAGTCCTGGTCCTGAGGGCCTTGCCAACATGCTCACCTCTCTCTTGGCTGCCCCCACCCCATGCATCTCTTCAGAACACCTGGAGCTCTGTGCCCACATCCAGTCCATCACCATAGTACACACAAAGAAACGGGTCTGCGGAGGTGACGTGACTCCCCCGAGGCCATGCAACTCCAAGTGGCAAAGCCTAGTACAGACTCAGGCCTCACTTGCACAGGCAGACCTGGGGAGCCGTCTTTGCAGGCTGCCCGGGTTTCATTATGACTACGTAGTTCTCTGGAGACTGTTCCACAACAGAAACGACTAGAAATACAAGCATAGGTGTATTTCTCACCAAGTGAAAATAGAAAACTGTATTGAGGAATAACAAACAGCTCTCATACCATGGCAGGTCTGCCCGAGGAATTAAAGGTTTAGAGTTTATGAATATGCAAACCCTGCAGTCAAACAGCAGGAGTTCCCAAGATAGCAGAGAAACAGGAACCCACCACAAAGGGTGAGGATACTAAAAGGTTAAAACCCTGGCCATCCACTCGGCAAAGGGCAGGGAAAAAATAAACCAGGACATCCTGTTAGAGGGGGATTCACAGAGAAGACAGGCTCCTGGGAATAGAAAGGGGGGGAAAAAAACCAAGACATAACAAACAGAGTGTATTTACCAACCCTGCATAGTTAAGAAGTTATGAATCTTCAGATTCTGACCTTGTCAATAAAAATCTGGCACTAACATAAAAACAGAAGTGTGGAAGTTAAATCATTAGCCGTTGTACAGATGGCATATGAAGCCTTTTTAGCTAGATTTACTCCGAAGAGCATGTTGTTGGCCTCAGATGACCAGTGAGTTCCGGCCCTTCCCTGAAGGGCCTTGGTAGGATTTCCATTCTATTTTTAAAAAGCTATTAACACATGTTTGTTTGCCCCCAGAAATGGAAATGGAAGAACCCAGACTTAATTTAGACTTGCCCATAAGCCGATTCATGAAAAGAACAGATTTTATCTCGATTTTTCTTTTTGTTTGAACAGTCAGGGCTCTCCCAGCACCCCTGCTCCCAGCCCCCCACCCCCAGGTGCAAGGCTGCCCCTGCACCCTTGGCTCTCTGCCCAGATGGTGCCTCCTTGTCGTGACCTCCTCTTCCCTCCCATTGTAAGTGGTGTCCCCTCTTTGTTTTTTAGCACTTTACCCTGTTGGAATCCTTTACCACAATTGTGACAGTTTGTAATGATGTATCTATTTGCTTGCTTGGTTAGAGCTGCCTTCCCCACCAAGCTGTAAACTCCACGAGGACAGGATCCTGCCCCAGTGATGTCCTAGCGCACATGCAATCTTGGCACGTGGCCTACAATAGCCCATGATGAAGACTGACTGATCATCAGTCTGCCTGGATGTTCCCGGGGCTGGACCAGCACTCCTGGGAGAACACAGTCTTACTGGCCAGGTTCTCATGTAAAATGCCTTCAGAAGTACTTGTCACGGGAAAACGACTCAGTCATAAGGAAGAATAAAATAATGCCATTTGCAGCAACATGGATGGACCTGGAGATCGTCATTCTAAGTGAAGTAAGCCAGAAAGATACGATATCACGTATATGTGGAATGTAGAAAAGAAAAGAAAAGAAAAGAAAAAAGAAGACACTAATAAACTTACCTATAAAACAAAAACAGACTTGCAGACATAGTAAATAATCTCATGGCTACCAGGGGAAAGATGGTGGGAAGGAATAAATTTGGAAGTTTGAGACTTGCAAATGTTAACTACTATGTATAAAAACAGAAAAAATAAATTTCTTCTGTATAACGTAGGGAACTATATTCAGTATCTTGTAATAAGCTCTAATAAAAAAGAAATGAGAATGAATACATGTGTATATATGCATGACTGGGACATTATGCTGTACACCAGCGACTGACACATTGTAGCAGACTATACTTCAATAAAACAAAACAAAATAAAACACAAAGCCAGAGTTATTTCCTAACCTGGAGACTGAGCACTAATCACCACCCTCCATGACCTCATCTACCCCAATTACTTCCCAAAGGCCCCATCTACTAATGAGTACCATCATGCTGGAGGTTACGGCTTCAACTCTGGCGGGGATCAAGCAATCAATCCATTACAGGAGCCCTTAGGTGTTTATACAGGAGGGTCTGGACCTCTTCTGCCCCTGTGACCCCATCTCCTGGTCCTCCCTGCAGTGATGAGAACATACAAACCACTTCAAGTTACTGAGACACGAAAATCCCATGAGCAACCATGGGACATTTAAGCCCAGCAGCTCCAATGCTTGTAACTGGGGCTGGAATTGCTACAGGCTTGCCCTCCAACGAATCTTCTAGAAAGGATTTTTATTTTTATTTATTTATTTAAAGTACCATCAGTTACAATCTGTCAATTTCTGGTGTAGAACACAACGTCCCAGTGATGCATAGACATACATATATTCGTTTTCCTATTCTTCTAGAAAGGACTTTTAAATGCACTCATTCCAAGCCTCCAGGGAATCCCGAGTCTTTCCCCTCCCTCTGCCTTTGGTGCCTTGGTACACGTTTTCCCCCGGCCTGGAATCCAATCCTTTTCTTCTCTTGCTAGAGAGTCAGCTGATGCAACACCTCTATTCTGAAAACTCTCCTGACAGCCCTTTCACCCAGGCAACGTAACCCGCCCTCCCTGGATGGACTTCTGTTGCTGTACTTAGCACTCTCAGCAACAACTGTGGGTTTAAATGTCTGCCTCTCCTGCTAGAGAGCGACCTTCTGGCCCTGCCTTACCCATCTTTTTATCCCTGATACAGCAGGGTCTAGAAGTATTATGTAAGTGCTCAGTAAGTATCAGTCATTTACTCTGTGACTGTTACTTTTCCCTTGTACGTATTTTGATTCATGGCGTATGAAGGGCAAGGGAACTCACATTTATTTAGCCTGTACTATGTACCAGATTCTGTGTTAAATGTACCATTTTATTCTCAAGGACAAATTCGTAAGATAGGAATTATTGGTTTGAATAAAACAGAGATTAAAGAATTGTCTTAAGAATATGAAAATGAATATATGTATATTCACGTATGACTGAAGAATTCTGCTGTACACCAGAAATTGACACAACATTGTAAACCGACTATATGTCAATTAAAAAATTATAAATAATCGTATTAGAAATAAGAGAAGATATTTATTCAAAATGTTTAGAGACCTATGGGATCTATTTTGGATTAATAATATTTCTGGAGCTTAGTTATCTTAACTCTGAAAAAGCAGTAACTGAAAACGGTGCTTTAAAAATAAAAATAAAAACAAACAAAAAAAATCCACTATAGCAACAGAAAGAAAAAATGGTGCTTTAGCAAGTAACATGTGTTATATGTATCACTGAAATTTAACATTTAGCATAGCTAATACCTACCAAAACATGGAAATGACCAAGAGCCACACAACTTGGCATGAACAGTGAGGCTGCCTTGACGTTGGAGGAGCAATCCACCACAATCCAGTTTACCCAGTATTCAGTGGATTTTATTGTTGCCACACCACCCACTCGTCCTTTGAAGCCGGTGGATCACAGCATCCCCACTCACAGTGTTCCTTAGAGCAAATGCTCTTCAACGATTACATTGGCATGATTTTAAAAACTAGATGAAAACAGTGCTTTGAAAATAATTCCACTGTTCGGATGCTGCTGGTGTTTTGATGCCTAGAGAAACCATCTATTATTGTTCTGATTTTGTGGTCTCCCAGGAACAACACCAAAAGTACATAGAAGTCATTTTCTGGTTATTGCCAGTATATTCCACATGTCTCCCATCAGTAAGGACCAATGTGAGATTTCACAATAGCCAACTCATTACCTTTACCTCCATGGAATTTGCTTGGATATAAATTATGAACTGTGTTATGCCACACAGCATGCCTTAATAATTTTGGAAGTTAAACCTGGCCAAAACACATCAACAGTTGAGAACTGGCAAACTTGCTTTGTCAACTTGTTCATGAGTCTTGCTTGGACGGTTGACTCAGGCACACAAAAGCGAGGGCCACCACCATCTGAAGGCTCACGGTTACTCAGGAGTGGGATGGAAAGAGAGGCAGAAGGACAAACAGATAAGAAGGCTCAGCTGCCTGACTCTTTTGCTTGGAGAAAGGGGTTCAATTTCAAAGAAACAGAGCTTTAGACCAGCTGGACCCAGGACCAGCTCTGGAGGTCACGCTGCCACCCCCACCACGGCAGATCACCCATCACACACCCCAAAGCTTTGCACGACCGGGGAAGCGGTAGATCACAGAGGGATTGAGTTGGAGAACAAACTACTAAATAAATTCTAGGCTTTGAAAAAGAAATATCGTTACGTTTTCACGTTTGTAAGCTCATTCACTGACTGTCCTAATCCTCCTGTTTTTTACTTGATGGTGTAGAGTATATGCACGTATATATATATATATATGCAATCACCACCCACCAATGTGTGTGTGGATTCACATCTACACATTCCATATACTTTGCCTCTTGTTTTATTAGTATGCACATTTCTAAATAACTAAGAACCAGAAACAACAGACTTGAAGGTGTATTAATTCTAAAAGAAACCACACCACTAATCAATCATTAATTCATCAAACATGCTTATTGAATACCTGGTACAATGTGGTTGTAACATGGTGCTAATGTAAAGTTAAATGAATTATATTTAAGAATCAAAGGGCAAGAGTTAAACTCTGATCTCTCCTACCCCATGCCCCCAGAGATAAAGCAGGAGGCAGAAAGGAGAGCTAGATCTAGCTGATTGTCAGTTCTGGTTGTTTTCTCAAACGCCGATGAGAAACGACAAGCAACATGATGTCCTAGATGTTGGAAAGTTTACACAGAAGTTTGAGACACAATTCTTGGACTCAAAAAACTTGCCATCAAAAACAAATACATATACCATGGGGTAAAGGGGTTGGAAAGGAATAAATTAGGAATTCAAAAATTGCACCTCTTGGGGAGTGAAGGAAATGCTAGCCATCTTGATTGTGGTGGTGGTTTCATTGGCGTATACATCAATCAAAATTCATCAAATTGTACATCTGAAATATGTGTAGTTTACTGTACAGGAATTGTACCACTAAAAAAAAGAACCTGTTGACAATTTTTAAAAAGCCTAACATTCATTATAATATTAACTTATGTGATTCTTTGATTTCACAGTAAGAAATGAAATTAATGTTTCTGAATCTGCTTACTTTTAATACCAAGCAGAAAACTATAATAAAGTTTCTAAAGTTTGAACTTATAAGTTTCTCATATTGTTTTAATTATTCTAGAAATGGAGTAATTTTTATATATTATATGTATTTCATTACATGTATAAATATATAATAAATTTAATAATGTAGATGTATATCTCCATTAATATATAATATGTGCTATATGTATATTATATATTTTCATACGCCTTGCTACTGCAATAATTCATAAGAATATATTATATACTAGATAATACCATTATGTATTATATACTATAATATAGGACATATAATTTTAATAATGTCCCTCGTATTCTTCTAAATTATTCCAGTAAGGTATATAATATAGAGATATATTTTACATTAATTTTTTTAATGAAAGGAACTAATATGTTATGCCTATGTGATTATAGGAAATTTATATTTCATAATAAGCGTGCGTTTCTTTAGAATAACAGAATAATAATGGATAGGAGTATGTGTGCTTGTGTGTGTGTGTGTGTGTGTGTGTAGACTGGTCACTGAGCACTGATCACTCCATTTCTGCTATAAATCAGTAGTAGTCTGGGACACCTAAAAAAATGTAAGATGAGAGTAAAGAAAGAATTTTCTCATTTTTGCTTTTAAAAAACCTCCCAAGATTGCAAACCCAATAAAAAACAATGAAAAACAAAAAAAACCAAAACAAGTATGTAAATAAGTTGCTGGATTGAGGACAGTCTTCTCCAGGAGAGAAGACCATAGCAGATTGTAGAGGGTGCAGAGGGAGAAACTTACTTTTGTTTATTCAAAAATGGATCAGTAATTGTTAGAGACATGCACATCAAAACTACAGTGAGGTATCACCTCACACCAGTCAGAACAGCCATCATTCAAAAGAAGAGAGGGTATGGAGAAAAGGGAACACTCCTACACTGTTGGTAGGAATACAAATTAGTGCAGCCACTATGGAGGACAGTACAGAGGTTCCTTAAAAAACTAAAAATAGAGTTATCATATGATCCAGCAATCCCACTCCTGGGCATATATCC
Source organism: Camelus ferus (assembly GCF_009834535.1). Lineage (NCBI taxonomy): Eukaryota > Metazoa > Chordata > Mammalia > Artiodactyla > Camelidae > Camelus > Camelus ferus. The sequence goes on along the minus strand of NC_045697.1, from coordinate 109,239,053 downwards.
AGAGAAAAATATAACTCAGAAAGACACATGCACCCCAATGTTCACAGCAACACTATTTACAATAGCCAAGACATGAAAACAACACAAATGTCCATTGACAGATGAATGGATAAAGAAATTGTGGTGTGTATATATATACAATGGAATACTACCCAGCCATGAAAAAGAATAAAATAATGCCATTTGCAGCAACATGGATGGACCTGGAGATCATCATTCTAAGTGAAGTAAGCCAGAAAGAGAAAGAAAAATACCATATGATATCGCTTATATGTGGAATCTAAAAAAAAGGACACAAACGAACTTACCTACAAAACAGAAACAGACTCGTAAACATAGAGAACAGACTTATGTTTACCAGGGGGTAAAGGGGGTGGGAAGGGATAAATCAGTTCGAAATTTGCACCTCACGGGGAGTGATGGAAATGTTAGCTATCTTGATTATGGTGGTGGTTTCATAGGTGTATACATCTATCAAAATTCATCAAATTGTACATCTGAAATATGTGCAGTTTACTGTACAGAAATTATACCACAATAAAGGAGCTTAAAATAAATAAATAAAGCTTAAAAAATAGATCAGAAAAGGTTCTGGAATTGTCGCACAGTAGCATTTAAGAGGGCTTCATGGGTTTGTAGGATGGGGACACGTAAAGAGGCGTGGCTGAAAAGTAGGTGGGTAAGGTGTTAAGTATTTGGAAGCAGAAAGAGCCAGAGGGGATAAGCACTCAGGAAGTGAAAACAGCGTGGTTTTCCGTGGCATAAAGGATAAGGTGGAGAAAACGAGAGAAGTCTGGAACGCTAAATAGAAGCCACCTTGTGGAAGGTCCTAATCGCCGATGTTAGCACAGTGCAGCGACCAGAGCCGTGTGAGAAGCACAGGTGAGTGACAGACTCTAAGAGAACTAATCTGATTGCAATTAACAGAAAGAATTTCCTGAAAGGGAGAAGGCAGGCATCGCAGGGAGGAAGGAATTACAACAGTGCGCCCACCCATCCATGTGTTCATCAAGGATACATTTATCGATCACGTTCTATATTGTCAGGCATCTGAATGCACTGAGGGAGCTTGGGATACAGCGGTGAATAAGGCATAGAGCCCCCAGGAGACTTAAGAGTCCGGGGGAAAGAAGGCATAACAGTTTGGGCAGCAAGAATGCTGATGGAGGTGAGCACAGGGTGCCCTGGGGGTCCAGGGGGATGGGGAGGTCCCTGAGGAGGTGACTCTTCGGTTGAATGAATCTTAATGGAGAGAGAGAGGTGAGTCAAGGGAAGAAGAGTGGGAAGGGTAACTGGACAGAAGGAACAGCTGGTGCAAATTCATTAATCTTTGACCACCTGACTCATTCAGGTCTGTGAGAAGCTCTGGTCCACAAGGAGGTGAACTGAACCTTTTTTTTTTTTAAATGAAAAATAATGATGATAAATAAAACAATCACAGCCACTTATTCATTAAGTCCTTGGTACCTGCCAGGCACTGGTCTTTACACACAGCCATTCATGTAATTCTCACAACTCTCTGAGGTAGATCTTGCTATTCCTATTTCACAGATGCACAAAATGACATCAAGTGCTTCAGAAATTTGCTCCTCAGACTCACACAGCTATTGACTATTGATGAGGGGATTCAAAGCTAAGTCTTTCTCACTCGAAAATCAATGTTGAGCCCTGAAGGACAAGTCAGAGTTAGCCATACATACAACAGAACGGTGGAACGAGCATTCAGGGCAGTGGAAACTGGAAGGCATGTGTGTCCACCGACAAGCAGTTTGGAATCACCAGAGTACGAAGTACAAGGGGAAGGTAGTCAGAGGCCAGGCCATGATGGACCTTGCCTTGTAGGCTGAAGGAGGTGGACTTGAACCTGGAAATCGTGAGAGCCATTGAAGACTCACAGACGTGAAAGGCTGGAGGGGATGGATCTAGGCAAGCTGAGGTGTGGTGAACGGAGCATGACTTCGGGCAGAATCTCACTAAGCCAGTGGGTGATGGTGGTGACCCAGGCTCAGAAGTCGGCTCCTGGAGGAATTAGTACGATGCTGCTCAGACAGCCCAAGTGAGAGGTGAGTGATAGCACCTCTCACAGAGAACTGGATTCTGGCAGAGCAGCAGAGGGGTCTGCGTGCTTGGGGGGTGGGATGGCGCACCAGGAGAGGCGAAGACTGGGAAGAGAAGGGGGTGATGAGTTGAGTTCGAATCTGGACAGACTGAGCTGGAGAGGTTGTGGACCAACCACGAGATGTCAAGCAGACTGGGGAGTTCACAGTTCCAGTCGCAGAAGAAAGGTCTGGGCTCTAAATCTAGGCGGGAGAAGAAATCATAATAAGCACTGACTGTGAACCAGGCGAAGTGCAAAATGCTTTTCAGGCATTTCCTCTTTAATCCTTTCAACAACCATATGAAATAGATACCGGTATTATCCCATTTTCCAGACTACAGCTCCAACTAAGCCACAGGGACATTCAGTAACCTGCCAAGGGCCACACTATTAGTAAAGGATCCAGATACTTGTACCCCTGAACTTCCCAAACCTTTGTGACCATGAGGCATGCAGAAACACATTATATGTTGTGGTCCAGTCCAGGCACATGTTTCACTGAAACACAAGTCGCGTGAGATCACACTTAGCTCCCTGCTGTCTTCTGTTCTATTTCATTTTTTTAAAATAGGTTGGTTGCAGCCCATGACTGGATTCACAACCTGCTTGTGAAACCCATGGTTTGAGGATTGCTGTTCAACGTCCTCCCACCTCCCTCACCTGAATCAGGTTGGCTGCAGTGAGACGGCAAAGGGGAGGAGGGATGTCAGTGACATCACAGACCACGGGAGGGCACGTCACTGCAGGGTGATTTTAAGCCAAAAGTATAACATGATGAGAAGTGAATCTCATCTGCCAAATCACGCCCCGAGGATGTGTCTGTGGAAGTAAGCTTGTCAGCCGTGTGTCATTCACTGGCTGTCACATACACTGATGGGGATTGAAGCCTTTTTCGCTCCCAGGTTTTTCCACTGGAAAAGAAGCAGATGCCCTTAACTTTGGAGACCTGTGAAGTGGTTCGCTCTCAAACTGCTCCAGTATTCCACGGCAGAAGAATGTGGGCACACAGCCCAAAGAAAACCAGCCCTCTGCCTGTCCTTCACTTTGATGTGATTCCTGCAAACAGTAATTGCAATAGGAAATAATACCTCTGAGGCAGGAAATTATGGAATAGGACTTTTAGCATCTCGCTCAGCAGGAAATTGTTCTGCTGACAGGACTTCAGGATTCCACTCCCAACAGACATCCTAGACCCTGAATGTATGCATTCTTCCTCCCTTCTACTTCACAGGAAGAGGGGAGTTTTTTTTTTCTCCACTAGATTAACCCCTTCTGTGTAGCCGGTCTGCCTCTTGATCACCGCCAGGTCTCACTCCCTCAGTTAACCCTTCTCTTTTTTGGAGGAGTTGGGGGGTGGGAGGAGGTAATTAGATTGATTGATTTAATGGAGGTCCTGGGGATTGAATCAGGACCTCATGCACGCTAAGCATGCCCTCTACCACTGAGCTATACTCTCCCGACAGCCTTTCTTCTTCTTCAGCACCTTTATTTTTTTTTAAATAACTTTTTAAAATCGAAGTATAGTCAGTTTACAATGTTGTGTTAATTCCTGGTGTATAGATAGTGACTCAGTTTTATATATATATATATATATATATATATATTCCTTTTCATATTCTTTTCCATTATAGGTTATTACAAGATACTGAACACAGTTCCCTGTGCTACACAGTAGGTCCTTGCTGTTTATCTATTTTATATATAGTAGTCAGTATCTGCAAATCTCAAACTCCCAACTTATCCCTTTCCATACCCTACCCTTCTGGTAACCATAAGTTTGTTTTCTGTGTCTGTGAATCTGTTTCTGTTTTGTAAAGAAGGTCATTTGTAGCACCATCATTTTCTGCTTTAACTTAGCTTCCTTCCCTTCCGACTTTAAGGAAACCCTGGTTTCCTCTCAAAAAGTTCATCTGCAGGAGAGAATATTGGGGAGATGCAACTGTTCACTGTCTCAGTAGTGGTGGTGGTTACCCAACCACACGCTGTCAGAACTCACAGACTTGAACACTAGAAAGGGTGACTTTTACTATTTGTAAACTGTTACCTTAAAAAAAATGACTCCCCCCCCCAAAAAAAACCAAACATGACTTCAAAATAAAAGCCCCCGATCCTTTTCTTCATCCTGCCACCCTGTGGTCATCACCGTCTTTCCTGTCTTCCTTTCCCTGACACTTTCTCCTTCCATGCTCTTCATCGTAGCTAAAACCCAAGTCTTCCCCCAGGTGACCCCCTGCCAGTTCCCCTCCTGTTCCCTTCCCACCTTCCATAGCTCCCGGCACTGAAACTTCTACTAGAAACTTTTTCTTCAGGACTTCACTGCTTCTCCTCCGCCTCTTTAAAAGCTGCTTTGACTCATGAGCAATCCTCTGACTCTGGGAATTTGCCCAGATTCCAAGCCTACTGCTTTCTCTTCCTATATTCGCTCCCTCGGGGATCTCACCCACTCTCTGGATTCAAGGACTGCTTCGATGCATTTAACTCCAAAATCTGTCTAGAGAGAGGGCAGCCAGTTCAGGGTTCCAGTGACCCAGTGGCCACCTCCACTCGGCTCTGTCACCACCTCAAATGGAGCACAAGTAGCTGCCTTGGCCAGCTGCCCTGACTGGTGTGGGTGACTTCAACACTGGTCCTTCTACCAGGCCAGAAACCTGGAGACACCAGACACAGTCATCAAGACCAAAGGAGGTAGCACAGAGGAAATGCTCTGTGAATGGTCATGTTCTAGACTTAAGAAGTATTATTGTCACTACTACTGAAATCTTTTCAACTACACCTCTGAAATGTCTATAGACCTTATCTTTTTCTTCATCCTCCTCTCCCAGCCTATAGCTCCCCCGTTCCCTCATGTCTCCTGCATTCTGTTGTCTATCTTCATTAAAATAACATTTCCCTCTCTTACCCTGCAGCTCAGGACTCTTCAATAACTCTTATAATGGGTTGAATTGTGTCCCCCCCCAACAAAAAGAGATGTGTTGAAGTCCCCCAGTACATTAGAATGTGACCTTATTTAGAAACAGGTCTTCACAGAGGTAATCAAGTGTAAAATCATCAGGGTGGACCCTCATGCAATATGACTGGCATCCTTATTTTAAAAAAAGAAAGAAGATTTGGACACAGAGAAGGAAGACGATGTGAAGACGCAAGAACACCCTCTACAAGCCAAGGAATGCCTGAGGCCACCACAGCCCTGAGAAAGAACCAGCTCCGGCCACACACCTTGCGGCACCAAAACAACAGTCCACGTTTCTCTGTTTGGCACTAAAGATCTTTGATTCGGCCCCATCCTCCCTAGTTGACCTTAGTTCCCACGAATTCCCTCCTTAGACCTCCTAGTCAGTCCCTCCTACAATCAGAGCTGTCCCCTCATCTGGAATATGGCTCTCTGCCTTTGCTTGGGAGGTCCTCAGCAGCCTGTCATGCCCTACCCACTTCCCACTTCCATCTTAATCTTGCACATTCTTTAAGCTCTAACATCAGCCCCTCTTCCTCATTTATACTGTCCCTGATTTTCCAGCCTATTGTTTTCTGTCTTCTCTGAACTGTCATGTACTGTTGTCTGTGTCATATAAACTGACATCCGATCACGTCTTGTTCACATACTTCTCTAGTGGTGTCTTGAGTGATGTTCTTCTGTCTAGAGTTAAATTTTAAGTCTCTATTGGAAACCACTTTTCCAGGCACCTTCCTAAATTTATTTCCTCAATAAAATACTTTTTGGGATCAGAGGGGGGGTACAGCTCAGTGGTAGAGGTGTGCTTTAGCATGCATGAGGTCCTGGGTTCAATCCCCAGGAACTCCATTAAAAATTAATAATAAATAAATAAATAAATAAATCTAATTACCCCATCCCCCCAAAATTAAAAAAAAAATCCTTTCATCCAGAGCTGCCCGTGATTCTTGTATTATTTTTATCATATAATAGCCAATCAAATATTACTGAGCATTCGGCTTAGTGAGAAGGACATCTGAAGTGTGAGTCCTAACTCTTCCTTTCCTGGAAGTCACTAGACTTGTTTCCTCACCTCTGAAATGTTACTTCTCAGCACCACCGTAAAGATAAATGGAATAATTCAATGTGAAAGTGATTTTTAAAAGGTAAAGATTCGCTCCAATGTTAGAGCATTATGATCATCTCAGAGCCCAGTTAGCTGCCTTGCTCAGGAAATTATGGGCTTGAATCAAGTGAGCTGGTTCTACACGACTCATGCCACAGGGGCCAATAAATTTCACGACTAATAGAGTGGGAAGAAATATGGAGAAAACCACAAAGCACACCCAGTGAGTGAACAGGGTCAGCTTCATAAATAAAAGACAGATAGCATGCAGTCACCTCAATTTACCTTAAGGCAGGCATCCCCAGCTCTCAGAAGAAATGACTGACAGTCCCTGACAGCATCAGTTCTGGTGCAATAAATCCACCAGGTAATATATTATCCCTAAGCCGAGAGCTGAATGTTTTGCGTTGTATTTATTTGGTAATTTAATCCTCCTGGTTTTAAGACTGAAAGCTAACCAAGAATTGCTAAATATGACTGAAATACAAAAAGCAAGTCAACTTCTGTTGATTTAGACTTACAGTACGATTCATCCCATGAGCCTATTGAATCAAAGATGAACCAACCTCTCACTCCAATTTCCAATGAAGATCAGCGTTAGTGGTGTAGAGTCAATGTGTTTGGTAAGTATTCATATCCGGAAACCACCAAACTTTCCCCAGCCATATGAATTTAGACTTGTTGTTTTTCTTAATTTAAATGTTTCTTCTTTACAGGAATTAAATTAACTTTTTTCTTTTACTTCATCTTTGGAATTTGTTTCACAAACTTTAAATGCTAGCCAATGATTCTGAATGAATTAAGTGATGGTCCTTAAGTTGTGGATGCCAAATGCAGCATTCATGTTAAAAACATAAGTATTATAGCAGGTTTTATGTGTAAAATTCAGAAAGCTGGGCCTGTAACAGGGAAGAACAAATGTGACTCCATATTGGGTCTGTTTCTTTTACTTTAACCTTTCCATTCTATTGCTTTTGCTATGAGTTAATCACTAAAAGGATGTTGCCTCTAAGTTTACATTATACATAATGGCCCATCTCTGGGAATCCTGCCTCCCAGCTAATGAGCGTTAAGCAAAAATACCTTTGTTTAGCTCATAGGAAACATCCTGACCAGGCCCACCTGTGAATGACTGTAGGCAGGAAGAAATTAACACACCCCCTGCGGAGGCTGACTGGAACCAGGAAAAGTTTGACTTTGCTCCCTCCCCTTTTAGTATAAAAGAAGCCTGAATTCCAACTCAGGCAAGGTGGTGCTTCGTGACACTAGTCTACCATTTTCTCGGTCTTCTGGCTTTCTGAATAAAGTCACTATTTCTTGCCCCAGCAACTCGTCCTTCAATTTACTGGCCTGTCGTGCAGCGAGCATTACAAGCTTGGACTCGTAGCAGGCCCTGGGTCTCTACAGCCTGGAAAACAGATGTAGGAGACAAGCAGGAGGTCTGAGTGTGACTCCCACCCTCTGGTCTGCTGGTGAACTCCAGTCCCCACTGACCACCCATCAACAGATCCTCGCTGAACAGCTGAATAATGCAGACTGAAGACTAGAGGACTTGTAGAAAGACCTGGCAGACTTCGGTGAGTGCATTTATCCAAGGAACTTGATGAAAAGGAAATGATTTGGGGACAACATCTAAGAAAAGAAATCTACTTAGTTCTATTTAGATTTAGTTCTAGTGTGGAGCATCCTGTGTGGAATAAGCCCCAAACATGCCAAGAATATTTTGTACTGCATTACAAATGAAAACCAGCTCCCATGCAGATGGAATTCATAATTTTATAACTCCCCAAATCTGGCTATCTCCCATTACAGAAACTGCTTTTAACTATTCAAAGCCACTTCTTAATTATTTCCTATTCTTGATATGTAAAGGCTTTATTAGAAAGTAGTATGAATTCGATCTGTAACAGATGTTTATTAAAAACTCAGCTTTTGTGGGGGGGGGGTGTGGCTCAAGTGGTAGAGCACATGCTTGGCATGCATGAGGTCCTAGGTTCAATCTCCAGTACCTCCTCTAAAAATAAATAAACCTAATTACCTCCTCCACCCCAGAAAAGCCTTATAGAGGAAATCCATTTTTTTTTCTTTCCATGATATTGTTTTAAAAATGAATAAAACATACCTTCTTCTGCAGGGTCTGTAGCTGAAGCAGAGACATTACAGTAAATGTCACAGGAAAAAGGAGGACTTTGCACAGAACACCTCCCCCCACCCCTTCCTGTTTCAGGCTCCCCGATCTTTTCATGTTGTTTTGGTGGGTGGTTTGGCAGCTTGAGTGGGTTTTAGCCTTCAGGCATCAATTACTTTGTACTTCTGGTTTCTGGATTGAGAGTTTGGGGAGGAAGGGGATGGAGGACACTCAAAGGGTAAGTGCTACTTGATGGCTGAAAATAAGGAAAAACAGCAAGAAGACTGCAGTTAACCTCTGCCCATCCTTCCTCTAAGCAAACAGCACCCCATCACATCACTTTATTGTACAACAAGTCACTGTGTGACTTCTGTGTGACCTGGGGCAGAAGAATGCATTTGTCATCTGAGGCTCATTTGTTGTAAAGAGTCTGTGGCACAACAGTACTGGCAGGCGTTGATTCTCTAAAATGGAAAGTTCTGTTATAAAAAAAAAGAAAAAAGACTTCTTCTTAATGGTACCAGGCATCTGGAGACCACGTTCTGTAACTATTTAAGTTTGGTTTTGATCAGTGGCTTCATTACTGGCTAAGATTAAGATGAGAAAGACACCTAATTTTTGCCATTTCTTTTCTGCAGCGATCAAGCTGCAAACATTCAGCCCATTCGAGCACCTTTTTATTCACTTTCTGTGGGTGACTCCTGATTGCTCACGCTAAAAGAAGGGGCTATCCGGGACATGTGCTTAAGTTTCATAAGGGGTTAACTTTTATAATTTCCTTCTTTGGCTCATCTGGCAATTATTAGCAGAATCCATTATACGAGGGAAGCAGAGGGAGCCCTAGACATATGCTGAACAATACAGGGGAACCAGCTGTCCCAGACCTACAATGAGACGTTTCACTCCACCAGCACCAACACCGTGGAGATGACTGCACGCTGAGCTGTAGCCAACACTGCCTGCGGCTAAAGCAAACCGCGCCCTTAACCTTGAACTACAGAACCGACCCCAAGCCCCACTTCTTTTGAGTCCTGCAGTTTCTGGCCCTTTCCCTTCCCCATCTTGTGCTTCCAGTTCACTATTTTCACTCCCAGCAGAATGATAACTAAGACAGGCTTCCCAGCTAGAAAGATGGCCGTGGACCCTCCCATTGTGCCTGGCAGTCCAGGCAAGCTAACTAGATGTAAATCCCCTTCAGTGTGGCTAATGCCTTTTTTATCTCTAAGCAAAGGCTCAGAAAACTCATTCTTTAAGGCAGATTTATAATATAGCTTTGACACCACTGTCGAATGTCTAACACTAATTTAAATAAATTGCATGTGGTCAGCAAGAGACAGTTCTGTCTTTGTTTAGTCTGAGAGGTTATTTTCATGATTAAAGAGACCTGATCTTGTCCTCTTAATTAAGGCGAATGTGAAGGACAGATATTACCCTCCAGCAATGCCCCCAGGATGGGTCATTTTGGTGCTAGTCTGGTCACTGTTGAACTGCTCGGTAGCTGGGGAAGAAATATTATAGGATTTCAGGGGGAGGGTATAGCTCAAGTGGTAGAGCATATGGTTAGCATACACAAGGTCCTGGGTTCAATCCCCAGTACCTCCTCTAAAATCAAATAAGTAAACCCAATTACAGCCCCACTACAAAAAAAGAGAGAAAGAAAGAAAGAGAATTATAGGATTTCAGTATATATAGAACCATACACTGAAAAGGAGTTTTGGGGTTGGTAGCAAGTGTCACTTTGTCCAGGTGGTGCTGAAGAGCCAGGAACACACCTTTCACTGCCAAAAGAATCAACTCTCAGGTCAAGGGGCCATCTTGACTCCCTCAGGAATCTGAGCTGAACTACAGGAGAGGGTCCTACCACAGCCCTAGACCTGGCTTCCCAGGTGAGGCAATCAGTGAACAGGTGGGAGAAGGATGCTTGTGAATGTCTAAAGGTGCCAACCAAGGCTTGAAAATTCCTTCAGGGCTTATGTTCTGCCTTTTATACTCTTGTATTTTTCAGATCATAAAGCAGGGGGCTTGAAACATAATATCTGTTCAATAAATCCTGCTGGCTGGGAGACTGGGCTTGAAACAGCTTTCCTTTCTTCTACCTGATTGGACAGAACCATCTAAAACGAAACGGTGTCTAATCTTTCACATTTTTGGTCTTATGTCAGATCTCTCTTTTCAAGAGTGTTAATCTGAGAGCCTTCCCATTTTGTTTGCCTCTTAGTCCTCAAAATCATCATCCCTGAAAGTCAGCAATGAGGGTCCTAAAAGGTGAGTCCTGATGCTAACGGAAGCTAAACAGGTTAGCAAGACTTCATGTCTCTCTTGATATTTTGGATTAAGTCGGTGGCTACATTTACACGCAAAAACACAGTCCTCAAACAGCAGACATTCTGAAACCTGAAAAACATTAACAATAAGGAGATGGTGATTTAAAAGGCTAATCAGCTCCCATGACTCCAATCGCCTCCAGCATATTTGTACAAATGGCTTTGGTTCCAGAAGTCTGCATGTTGATTCATTTTACTGCTGTTAGGGTGGGAGGGAACCAGTCCCACAGCCTCTATTTGAGAACTTTCTAAACTGTCATAAATTAATAAAGATGTTGACAGACACAATGTTTTTGTTTGACTCAAGGACACATCCTAATCTTCCTGGCCAGCCTTTCTGTCTAAATAAATTTCATCTACACATCCAGTATGTTATTATGAAAAAGAAGAATGTATTGGAAATTTTAGGGAGAGGCGATTTCTGTTCAAGGATTAAGATGAGACTCAAAGGCAGGATATGTAAAAATAATAGTTTTACATGGGAAGGAATGAGTATTCATAAGACAAAATATCTGCCAACAAGGGCTCAGTTTCTGAGGTTGAATTTCCACTCAACTCTCAAAAAAAAAAAAAAGCTGAGTGACCAGTGAACAGTTGGCTCAGTGTCTAGACCTACTTTTCCTTCATTTCTCCTCTATCTGTCTATTTCAAAGTTTGCACCTACCAATTCTTCTAACTCAGAGCAAATACTAGTCATATCAAAGACCTACCATTCTCGCTCAGAGAAAATAAACTAAACTCACAGATAACTTGCAAGGACATTTTCAGACTTGCCAACTGGCTGGTCAGTCTTAAGGTCTAACACATAAGAGCCCAAGAAATAATGCTGGTGACACAGTATGACAGTACTTCAGCCTTGACTCAAGGTTTTTATAACAGTCTCAGAGGGGCCCCTCAGAAAGATACCCTGGAATGCATTTTTTCATGAAACCCAAAAGGAAAACCATCATTGTATTTATCGGCATCATTAGCAGCAGCATCAAAAGCATCTCAAAATATCTAGGAATAAACCTGACCAAGGAGGTGAAAGACTTAAGACACCGGGAAAGAAAAAAAAACTTACCAGCACCTGCCAGCACAAGCCTTTAGATCCTGTATAATCAAGCTAGAGGGAGGGTATAGCTCGGTGGTAGAGCACGTGCTTAGCATGCAAGAGGTCCTGGGTTCAATCCCTAGTACCTCCAATTAAATAAATAAAACTTAATTATCCCCCTACCCAAGAAAAGACAAAACAAACAAATCAAGCTAAAATTGTTTGCTGGGAATTTATAATACAAGATAGATTTGGCGTAAACCAAGCAGTGTCATTTTTCATGGAGTAAGAAGGAGAGAAGGAGAAAGTCCTGATAATGTTATCTTCCCAGAGTTCAGGATTTCAAGATGATGTTTTTCAAGGGCATTGCTGTATTACCAGATTGGGTTATCTCTGTTGACAGGCCAAATTCTCAACACAAAAGCTGGAGAGGTGGTGAGTTACTGCTGCTCAGAAAAGGCCAAATAAACAGATCATTCCCAAGCCCCAAGACAAATATCCAGCTTCTTTCTAGAGTAAGCAGTGGACAGAAATTCCAAGGCCAGAAGTCAACCCAAGCGCAGACCAAAGAAAAGATCCGAGTGTATGTTAATTCTCAGGGAGACTCCATAACCCATTTATATTCAGTGTCTAGTGTGAGCAGTTCTTTCCACTTATGTTTCAAAAGGAAGTAGAAAAAACAAGCTGACCAGACAATCAGGAAACCATGCAAGTCAACATTAAAATAAAGATGCCAGAAAAATAATTCAAGATGTAGGTGCCACATTTACTTTTGAAAGATGCAATGGAATTTCCAGTGGAGGATTTCATACACAAAGAGTTTTCCAGGAAAATAAAGGCTAGATTCAGGAAAATGTTCTAAGAATACTGCTAAGAGGGGGAGAGGGTATAGCTCAGTGGCAGAGCACATGCCTAGCATGCACAAGGTCCTGGGTTCAATGCCCAGCACCTTCATTAAAAAAAGTAAAAATTCATTTTTTTAAAAAACGAATACTGGCAAGGGGACACTGTCATCTAAACAAACTTGACACTGAAAGGTAATAACAGCCTAGATTCCATGATCCAAGATAGTCATAGTAAGGAGCTAAATAAGAGTATAGAAAATGGTAGAAAGAAAAGGGAGGGTACAGGGAAAAGAATGTTCAAACATAGGAGTGAGTAAGGAAGCCTGGGGCTACCCCTCCTGTACCTGGTCCAGAATATGACTGAATGATCTCACCACGAAGACATCTCATTATTGTAGGTGCCCATGCCGGACTCAACCAAATCGGTGTTTACTCTAAGGGAGGAGGGAGGTAGAGCTTTTGCTGGTGTTTTAAACTGATGCTTATTTGCTAGATGTACCTAAATTTGAAGAGGAAGGAAACAAAGTAATGTGCGTCATAAAGAATCCAATCAAACAATTTGCATCTTTGGTTAAGGTTGTGGTAGCCAAGGGGCTCTGAGTCATTCCTGCTCTTTTGTTTCTTTCAACGGAAAGGCAGGTATCAGGTCCAGTATCAAGTCTCCCAAGGGTGAAACCCTGTGGAAATCTGAGACTAGAGGTCAGTCTAGCAGGGAGGCAGTGAACCAAGCACAATCTCCCTTCCACCTCGTAGTAAAGGAACCCGGAAATACACGTAGCCGTGCAACAAGCCCATAACTAGATTCCCAAATCATTGATGGGAAAGTTACTCTCCATTTTTAGAGGAAAATCGGCTAGAAACTCTTTCATGAAAAAAAGGCTTCGGTGTGCATAGGGTCACAGGAACCCCTCCAGCCCTAGGGGCTCACCTACTCTATAGATGTCTGGGACTCTAGGTGCTTTGAAATTAACCACTTAAAAAGCATTTGAATCTAAAGCTGTCTCTGTTTCATAAATTAAGGCTGGTGAATTCTAGGAGGAGTGAAGGGGTGATGAAGAAACCAGCTGCTTGTGGGGTTGGATTACAGGTGGGAACCGATTTAGGATTCATAGAACGCTTTGCTTTGGATCTGACAGGCATTTCATGTGATAAAACTTCCTCCCCATTCCCAGCCTCTCACCTAATTTGTCCGCAGCATGCAGTTTTCAACACGGGGCATACATTTTCAGAATACATACAGCAATCAAAAAGAGCCCCGAAAACCCTCAAAACTCAACATCTCCCTCCTCTAAGATGCCAGAATCGCAGTTTGAAGCTAAGCAGAGAAGCAGAGGGGAAGCTAATTAAAAAGAACGTCGATTTCAGTAGTGGGCTGTAGAGGAACAAACGACCAAACCATAAAGAGAGCAAGACCCATCTTTTCAACAATTATTAAATGTACTGCTTTCAGATTGCAGAATATCTTCTTTTCTTTTTCCCTCAGTGCAAAACGACGTGAAAGCTTCCGAGGCTTTGCGCACACATTTCGGGACTGGCAGAGGGTCCCCGCCCCCGGGGACCGGGCGGACTTGGGGTGGCAGCCTGTCCCCCCTCCCCCGGGGGACCCAGAAGCGGCGTCTCCGCCGGTCCGCACACCTCGGTCCACGCGGGCCTGGCCCGGGGGGAGGGCACCAAGTGCCGGGGTCCGGCCCACCGGCCGCAACTGCGCACGCACAGCCCGGGCCGGAGCCGAGCAAGGACCGACTTACTGCGCAACGGCGACCCGCTCGGCGACAGAAGAGGCGCGCACGGCCCGCGGCGAGTGAAGTGGCGGCACTGCCCGGCGCTTTCGGGCTCTAGGCTGAAGCGGCAACAACGCACGGGCCGAAGGCAAGCCGCCTCCCAGCTGGATCCCGAAGGGCCTCAGCTCGGTGTCCTCGCTTCCCAAAGGCTCTCGGGTCGGTCACTTCCATCCTGTGCTCAGGCCCAGGGCTGAGACATCTGTTTTCCATAAACCGCGCGGCCGCGGCAAATCCTGGATTACACGCCGCCCGGCGCCCGCCGAGTTCCCGGACCTGGCGCGGCGACTAATCCCCGCACAAAGAGCAGGCAGACGACACGCAAGCTGGCGCCGCGTTTCCCACCGCTTTCCCCGCGCGCGGACTGCAGGCTCCGGCGGCCGCCCCCCCCCCGGGGGGGCACCGCCAATCGCAGCCCGGGGAGGTGGCGGGGTGGGGGGGGTGGCGTAGAAAAAGGGTGGACGCGGTTCTCAGGGCTGCTTCAGAAAACGCATCCCCCCACCCCACCCCCCGGCCTGTAAACACACTACAGACTGTGTCCCTTCAGGGGAATGACTTCAGTTTGACGCGGCTGAGAGCGCGGCAAGGGGCTAGCCAGCCTCCAGGACAGAACAGTTCATTACTAAAAGCAATCACAAGTCCTGAATATGAGAGTGGGAAAAAATCTGCGTTGAAGTAAATTCTGACAATGAGTCAAAGAGGACACAATCGGCCCTGAAAACGAGGAGAAATTGCTGCCTCTCATGGTCTTATTTTTCACCCTGTGAAATAAGTTGGGGTAGGGAGTCTCCCCTCTCCTCCCCGCCTCCCTTTCCTTCCACCTAAAAACATTTGAGTGCCTCCTAAGTGCCGAGCACTAGGCTAAGAAAAGGAAGTTTGGAAAAGGCCTGAAGTCTCTACTCTCAAGTGCCGTACTTGGGGGGGGGGGGAAGGGGGGGGTGAAGGGAGGGAGGGAAGGGGAGGGTGAGGAGAGGGAAGGAGGGTGTGGAGACCGACAATTTCAAGGCATGGCGAAATTGCTGCGATAAAGTTTATGTCTAGAGAGTTACAGGAACACAGAAGCAGGTTTTAAATCATGCTGGAAATCAAGGAAGGCTTCCCAGAGGTGGCTGCATTTGCATTTTGAAGACTGAGCAGGCATGAGATAGAATGAAAAGAGGCAGGAGGGAGATCTGAGCTTCTGGGTGGCTGCAGAAAGCAGGTGATGAGTGCAAAGGTGGGAGATGGGGTTATCCAGGGTGGCAAGCAGGCAGACCATAAAGATCTTACCTGCCAAACTCTGGGATTTGATTGTTTGGAGGCTCCCTGAAGAATTTTAAGCAGATAAGTGACTTGATTAGGTTTGTGTTTCAGAAAGATTGTTGTGGAAGGCATCTGGAAGGAAGACAGCCTAGGAAGGGAGTGAAGGTGGGGCTGGGTTGGACGAGGAAGACTCCGAAGATATGAGAGAGGTGGAACCTTGAGGATTTGATGCCTGGTAACAAAGGAAAGCAAAGCTGTATGCTATCACTCAGGTTTTTCTGACATGAGCAACACGGGGGATGGAGGGCGACATTCACCAGAAGCAACAAGAGAAGGAGGAGGAGCAAGCAGAACCAGCCAGAGAAGTGATGAGTTGTGTTTAGACAGGTTGAGTTTATGGTCTCTGTGGAATATCCAGATGCAAATGTCCCAGCAAGCAAGACAAGCCACGTGGATCTGTAGATACTTTCAGTGTTACGAGCTAAAAATATAAACCAGGCAATTGTCCACTGATAAGGAGAAGGTAAATACAGGACTAAAGAAAAGTCCCAACACTTGCTAGGGCTGCCATAACAAAGTACCACAAACTGAGTGGCTTACACAACAGAAATGTGCTGGCTCACAATGCTAGAGGCTAGATCTCCAAGATCAGGGTGTCCACAGAGCCATGTTCCCTCTGAGGGTGCCAGGGGAGCCCTCAGATCTGTTCCAGGACTCTTTCTTAGCTTCTGGAAGTTTCTTGGCTTCTGGCAGCATAACTTCAATCAACGTGGTCTTCTCCTGGTATGAGCGTCTGTGTCCAGGTGTTCCCTTTCTATAAGAACACCAGTGATACTGGGTGAGAGGCTTACCCCACTCCAGTATGATCGCATTGTAACCAATGACATCTGCCCTTATTTCTGTCTCCTGCTTAGAAATTACCCTGTGTTTATATAAAGTCACGTTCTGAGGTTCTGGCTGTTAGAAGTTCGACATATGGATTTTGTGGGGGACACCATTCAACCCATCACATTCACAGTGTGAATTAAGTTATTAAGGGCAGGATTGAATATGGAGATGAGGGGAAACCCCAGTTTTCAGTGGGCAAAGAGAACAGTTCTGGGTGAAAAGTCAGAGGAAAATGATTAGAAAGGGAAAAGGGAGGAGACCCACCAACATGGAAGGGGGAGAAATGTTTAAGTGTGGAGTGATTCACGTTGCCAAATGCTTACAAAGTCAAGCACATAAAGATAGAAATTGCCATGGCCTTTGGCAGTGTGACAGTCGTTAGACCAAATGGTCAGAATAGATGAACTTCAAAGGGCCCATTTAACTCCATATTCTGCAACTTTAAAATCATTGTTCAGTAAACTCACTGAGGGGACTTGCCTTCCATGCCTAACCGGCTTTCTCCGCCTTCTTTAGATTTAGGGCTCGAAAAGATGGCCCAGGCTCTGGAATCAGGTGGACAGACACTGGGCTTCAGTCTGGATGAAAGCAAAATGGGAAAGCAGACCCTAGAGAAGGTGTTTTCTGGGAGGTGGTAGAGGCTGGTGGAAACATATGGAGGCTCTGGGCCAGCAGAGCAAAGTTCCCAGGTGCCTGTGCCCCGAGGAGTTGTACTCCGGCTCACCCTGGAGCCATTCCGTGGTACAATTTAGGCATTGTTCTCAGCGGGGTAGCAGCCAAGCCTAATTCTCTGGATTTCTTAGAGATTCTCTGAGCCAGGTAATATTCTTTAAAAATAGGGAAAAAACGAAAAAACAAAAAACCAATGCTTTGTTGAGATAATTCACATACTATAAAAATTCATCCATTTAAAGTGTGCAATTCACTGGTTTTCAGTATATTTACAAGGTTGTGCAACCATCACCACTGTCTAATTCCAGAACAATTTCATCAGCCTGAAAAGAAACTTCATACACACCAGTGGTCACTCCCCCATTTCCCACCCCATCCCAGCCTCCGGCAACCACTTATCTACTTTGTGTCTCTGTGGATTTGCTCACTGTGGACATTTCATGTAAATGGAATTATACACCATGTGGCCTTTTGGGTCTGGCTTCTTTCACTGAGCAAAATTTTTTCAAGATTTATCTATTTTGTGGCATGTATCAGTCCATGATTCCTTTTGTTGCCAAATAACATCGCCAAACTACATTTTGTTTATCTGTTCATCAGCTGGACACGAGGATGGTTTTCACTTTTTGGCTGGTATGAGTAATGCTGCTATAAACATTTGTGTGCAAGTTTTTGTATGAACATATTTTTGTTCCTCTCAGTTAGATATCTACGAGTAGAATTACTGGGTCATGTGGTAATTCTATCTTTAAAAACTTGAGGATCTGCCAGGCTGGTTTCCAAAGCAGTTACATCATTTTACACTAGCACTAGCGAAGTATTAGGGTTCTAATTTCCTCGTGGGTGAAAAGTAGTATCTCATTGTGGGTTTGATTGGCATGTGCCTAGTGACTAATAATGTTGAATATCTTTTCATGTGTTTATTGACCATTTGTGTATCTTTGAAAAATATCTATTAAAATCTTTACCTACTAAAGAAAAATTTTAAAAACTGGTGAAAAACACATAACATAAAATTTCCCATTTTAGCCATTTTGATGTGTACTGTTCACTGATATTAAGTACATTCATTCACATTGTTGTGCACTCATCATTCTTTGCCCATTTTAATGGTCTTTTTAAATGTATCTTTTATTGTTTAATTTTTGCATTCTGGATACAAGTCCCTTACCAGAATATGATTTGAGAATATTTTCTCTCATTCTGTAGGTTGTTCTTTCACTTTCCTGATGGTGTTTTAATATTCCTTAATAAATTCCTTTTATGCTCAAACTAACTAGAATAGCATTGTCAGTAGCTAAGAACATTGGCAGGTGCACTGGATTCTGTTAAATACCATCTTATTCTATTTTTTCTTTCTGTAACAACCTGTCTCATATCACATCTTCTCTCCAAGATTGCCTTAGAACTTCGGTTTTGGGTTTGTTTTTTCCTAAAGCCTTTCTATTCTATTGGAATCCCGCCCTGTGATATCATGATTTATAATAAGAAATACATATTTGGTCTTCATTTCCTTTCTGGCACAGAGTTCCTAAAATCCTTGGAAGTTCCTAAGGTGAGAGCCATAAGGGTATCTTTTGTTATGTTAATGAGGCACCTTTTGGGCCACACCTAAGGATGAGGCACTGGTTGCCAGGAGAACCATCCTTGTGATTTCAGGGTTGGAATATTCAGTCCCACACCCTGACCTCTGGGGGGAGGAGTGGGGCTGAAGGTTGAATCAGTCACTAATGGCCAGTGATTTAATCCATCATGCCTATATAATGAAGCCTTCATACAAACTCAAAAGGATGGAATTTGGAGAGCTTCCAGGTTGTGGACAGCTGGAGAGATTTGAGGAGAGTGGTGCACTCCGATGGCATGGATGTTCTGCACCCTTTTCCCATATCTTGCCCTGTGCATCTCTTCCATCTGTCTGTTTCTGAGTGATATCTTTTCATAATAAACCAATAATCCAGTAAGTAAGATGTTTCTCTGAGTTCTGTGAGCCTCTCTAGCAAATTAATGGAACCCAAGGAGGGAGTTGTCAGACCCTCCCATCTATAGGCGGTTGGTCAGAAGCACAGGTGACCATCGGGACTTGTGACTGGCCTCAGAACGAGGTGGAAGGACAGTGGAGGAGTGGGGGAGGTGCAGTCTTGTGAAACCAAACCCTTAACCTGTGGGGTCCGATGCTATCTCCAGGTATCAGTGTCAGAATTGAGTTGAATCATAGGACACCCTGCTGGTGTCGCAGAGAACTGCTTGGTGATGTGGGGGGACCCACCGCCCAGACAAATGTTGGAACTTGTGCTCTGAACCCTTTGACACCCACATGTTACATTTCCTGGTTACCGACCGAAAGTATCAATGGCCACCACTAACACAATTGAGCAGGACTACCAGCCGTCTTCCATTCATTTCCCACGTCTATCCAGTGCCAGCCAGCGTCCTGCAGTGCCGTGCAGGGCCCTCCCTCTCCACCCTCTCCCCCACTGCACTTCTCCCTCTCCTGTTACAGGGCCAGAGCCGCTATAGTGAGAGCTTATGAATGAGATCAATGTCCTACTTAACCTATAGACCATCCTCAGTGCCCAGGACAAGTATTTGCAAACACTTGGAGCATAATAAACACGTGCTAAATGGAACTGAATGATGGGCCTTCTTTCCTTAATTGTATTTTTTATTCTAAAATTACATCTATACCATCCTTGATTTTAAAGTTTTCTCTTAATGACCCACCTTTGGGGGCTTCGGGAATGAAATTGGGTAACAAGGCAAATCTATGCTATTCAGTGTATGACTGGAAGAGGGGAATTCTTTGAGGGAATTAATTTCTGTGAGTTTGTGAAATGGTGAAAAAAGGTGAATGCTTCACAGATAAAGTTCTCAGGTCCCAGAGAGAAGTTTAAGAGTAGTATTTGGGGCATCGCGTCTCTAAGGGCAGGTTTATCCGGTGGGTTGCATTTCATGACGACCACTGCTCAGTGCTTTGGGTCTGCTTATTCTCTGTGGACAGTCTCTTATCCTGTCTGTCCCTGAGCCTGTCCAGCGGTCTGCAACTCTTCCGATTAGGGGTTAGGGGGAAGGCATCTGTCGGAAATGGCAGAAAAGAGCCTGTGCTCATTCAGTCATAGGTCCATCCCCTGTCTACTGAGCACGCACTTCACACACGACACAACTCAGGGCGCAAAGAGGAATAAGATTCGTCTCCTATGATCAGGAGTTGGGTGACAAATGAGGGGTCAAGACAAACACAATTAATCATCATCCAAAGCAGAGCGGACCTCCAATAAAAGAGGCATAAAAAGCTGTCTTGAGGATTCAGAGTAAGAAGAAATCACCCATTTGGTTTAAGGAGTAGGAAAGCCTTTCTGGAAGGTGGGAAAGAGAGCCAGGCTTTTGCTTAGAAACTCAGGCCCTCTAAACCATAGTCCCTGTTCTTCGGTAGCTCCCAACCCAGCTGGGATGAGCATCATACATACAGTGGCTGCAATTCAAGACCACACGTGTTAAGACCGATAGGAAAGAGTCACCGGAAAGCTGGAGATCACTTCCTAATAGTGTAACCAGGGAAGACTTTACAGAAGGGTGGGTTTGGGCCCTAAAAGGTGGGAAGAATTTATTAAAATGCATATTTTGGATATAAAGCAATTAAATGCTCTAGAAAATTTGGAAAACTTAGCAAAGCATAAAGAATAAAATGGAAATCATCCATAGACCCACTAATATAGATAAATGTGTTGCCAAACATATGATATGCTTAATAAAAATTTGCAAAATGAATAAATGACCTTACCATTTATTGTCTCTTTCTATTTTTCCCTTGTGCATATTTTTATTATACACATAATTTTGGAACTCACTTTTTAAAAACATATCATAGAATATGCATTTTAATATCAGTAAAATTATTTGAAAACATATTTTTTAAAAGCTGAAGAATATTCCAGTAATTGATATATCATTTATGCAACGAATTTTCATAGCATTCTCATGTAAATTGCTTCTAAATTTCCAACTATTATAAGTAAAACTTCAATGAAATTGCTAAACACAAATCTTTGTCCACACCTCTGTATTATCAGCATAGATTCCTGTAAGTGGAATTATCAAGTCAAGGTGTATTAACCTTCCTAGGACTCTCAAGAGAGTAAAATATTGCCAACTAATTTTTTAAAAGGCTGTACCAGTTTACATTCCCATTAGCAAGGTGTGCTATTAAGACACACGCCTTCACCAACAGTATTATTTTAAAATATTTGCTAATCTGATAAGGAGAAAATAGTAACTCATTGTTTTTACACTGTGTATGTATTTGCTCACTAGTAATGTGGAACATTTTAAACGTGATCGTTTCCATGAATGTTTCCTTTACATTGCCAGTTCATGTACTTACATCAAATGCTGTAAATGAAATACATATTTGTTTGCAAAACTTGGAAAGACTCTGCAATGCTCTCAGTCAATCTGGTTTCTCTTATGGTTATCTTTGTGTAAGCATCCTGTCATGGTAAGTGTGTTTTTTTTTTTTTAAGCTGTATTCTCATTCATTTTCTTTCTCCCCCTCCCTCTCTTCTTCTCCCCCTTCCTTTCTCTCTCTCTCTCTTCTCTCTCTCTCTCTCTCCCTCTCTCTCTCTCTGTCTCTCTGCCACAACACAGCCAACCACACTCTTCATCTGGTGCTCAAAGAAACTGGTCTGCTGCAACACTAGAGGAAAAACTGGTGATATGAGAATCATTGAGAGACAAAAAAATATCCAAATTGTCAAGGGCCATTTAGTCACAGTGACCCTTTTTAAGTGCTGATTTCAGAACCTAACCTTCTCTTAGGCCATAAAATTCATCCCCACAGTGTTCCCCGGTTAATTCCCTCATTTCCACTGCACTGCACTTTGCTGCCTCCGTGGTGTCTGTTCCTGCTCAACCTGGTGTGGCCTTGGCTACATCATCCCCAGTCTGGATCCTGCCTGTCCATGATTACGAGGCTCAAATGGCAGCCCTTAAAAAATATGAAAACAAATATGTGTGCATATGTATGACAGGGACATTATGCTGTACACCAGAAATTGACACATTGTGACTCATTATACTTCAATTAAAAAAAGAGAGAGAGTTCCATTAAAAAAAAAGGCGGCTCTTGAATGGTGATTATCTTTTCCTCTGAATCCCATAGCATATTGTATTTTTGTTTATTTGCTTTTGGTTTTTTAAATTTTGGGGGGGGGGTAGATACTTAGGTTTTCTGCTTATTTATTTGTTTTAACAGTGGTACAGGGGATTGAACGCAGGGCCTCGTGCATGCTAAGCACACACTCTACCACTTGCGCTGTCCCGCCACCCCAGCACACTCTTGTATTTACAGTATCTCCAACTTCCAGAGATTCTAGTTCTTTGTGCATGCAACTCATCTCCTTCATTATTTTATAAACTCCTTGAGGAGTCTCCTAGAGTAGGGTCTGTGCCTTCTCTAGTCTGGATTCCCAAAATGCAGTTAGAAGAAACCCCAAAATGTTTTACAAATTTAAAAACTAAATGTCATTTAACAGAGCATTAGCCCCACTCCCCCCCCCAAAAGCTACTTTGAAAAGGAAAACAAAGCTTACTTTGATTTAATATTTTTATTTATTTTTTGGGGGGAGGAGGTAATTAGGGGCTTGAACCCAGAACCTCCTGCATGCTAAGCATGCGCTCTACCACTTGAGCTATACCCTCCCCCAATGAAGCTTAATTTTATTTGTCGGGACTGTGGTCATGTTACGGACTAAGCTGTGCCCTCCCACAAATTCATATGTTGAAGTCCTTATTCCCATTTCAGGGGTATTTGGAGATGGGTCCTTTAGGGAAGTAATTAAGGTTAAATGAAGTCAAAAGATGGAGCTTTAATCCACCAGGATTAGTGTCCTTATAAAAGGAGGAAGCGACCCCAGAGCTTTCTCTCTCTCCATGTGCCTAGCGAAAAGGACACGTGAGCACACAGTGAGAAGGCTGCTGTCTGCAGACCAGGGCTGCATCAGAACCCGACCACGTGGGCACCTTGATCTTGGACCTCTGGCCTCCAGAGCTGTGAGGAAAATAAATTTCTGTTGTTTAAGCCACCCAGCCTCCGGTGTTTTGTGACAGCAGCCTAAGCAGACTTACACAGTGGTAATGGTAAGATGTTAGCTAGAAGTGGAAGAAAGCCAGTCTAAATAAAGGAATATTGCTGACTCACAGAATCTCATGCTGAGACCTTTTTGGGGGTAGAGACTAAAGGAAGACTTAGGAAACATGGCTCCTTTTGTCTTGTTACAAATGGCACAAGATGCCCTCTTAGTCTGCAGCCACTTACATCCTCTGTGGTAGAGAAACAAAAACTGGTAAAAATTCGACTAAGAAATTGAATAGGGCTAAACAATTAATTTTTAGATCGACAATAAAGTCAGCAGAGGGACATAAGCACTGAAATAATACTTTAAAACAATCGGGAAGTTGACAAGGAAATCGCTACTGGCTTCCATAAGAGTAAGAGCATACTTTCTTACAATGGTTTCTTGAAATGATGATATATTGATCTTCTTGGGCTGATCCATTAGCCATGGAAAGATGTACCTGAATCTCTAGAGACGTTACTGAGGACAGCCATCAAGCCATGTCACGGAACCACACACTACCTCCAAACCAGTATTAAGGAAGAACACATTAGAACGTCAATACGGAAAGAGAACAACTCTCTCTGGGATCATAATCATGGTTCTCAAGTCTTTGCCAAAAACTCAATCATCATAACTGCATGTTTTAAATATACGTCATACTTCTCAAGTTTCAAACAGAAAAACTTAACCTTTCTTGGACAAAAACCAAAGCAATAAAAACAGATAAAAGACTTTTTTAGAACTGTATTTCTTAGGAATATTGTGGTTTAATGTCTATTCACTTCTCACACTGGAGATTTTTAAAAAAAGGAATTGTGAAAAATCTTTCAAAATCTCCTTGTTTCCAACATGTGGTGAAAATATGGTGACAACTGAGTCATTGTCTTATTCTTTACAACAGATTTCAATGTATTCTATCCCTAATATCCAAAAGATTATAATAGTAGGGTTTTTTTTTAAAAAAAAACATAAACTTTTAATAAGTATAAATTACAAACAGAAAAGTGAACAAGTCCTAAGGCAATAGCTTGATGAATTATCACAAAGAACCACAACAGAGTAAACACCACGCAGATCAAGAACTGGAACATAACCAGCAACCCAGATGCTTCCTCCAAAATGTAGCTTTGAGTTGGCAGGTATAGCTCAGTGGTAGGGTGCATGCCTAGCATACACAAGGTCCTGGGCTCAATCCCCAGTACCTCCATCAAAAATAAATAAATAAATAAATAAGTAAACTTAATTACCTCCCCTTGCCAAAAAAAAAAATTTAATAAAAAGTGTAATTTTGAGCCAGATATATATATTATTTTCATAAAAATAGTATCATTAGTGGTAGTTAGTGCCTAGATCAACTGACAAAAGCCCAAAAGTTTTATGGACAGATTGCCCTGGGGCTCATCTAACTTTCAGATTCCTTAATCAGCAGCACAGCATTCATAGGAATATAAATTAGCATAACCACCCAGTGTTCCTGAAAAATAATTTTGTGATATGTATCTAGATCCTTAAAAATGTTTCTGCTGTAAGCCCTAGTAATTCCAGCATAACAATCTTTCCTGAAGCAGTATCAGTGGTGTGGTCACAGATGTATGTCCAGACAGCAACGTAAGAGCGATAGCTCTGTGCAGCCTGGGACAAAACAGTTAACCAGCTGCCCTGGCCACAGCTTCCTCATCAGTTAAATGGTACTAATAGTAGTCCCAAAAGTTAAATTAGTTAAGATGCATAAAGACCTTCAAACACAGTTGGCAGTTCAATAGATGTTCAGAATTATTAGCTATTGTTACAAAAGCATTCATCACTACATTATTAACATTAGGAACATTTTTTGAAAGAACTTAAATGACCAGAATTAGGGGAATGAATACACACACTCTTGGGTATCCATACAGAAGAATAGAATGCCCTCCTGGGGCTGAGGTGCGGTGGTTAAAAGTGTAGCGTTTGCAGTCAGAGTGCCAGCCTGCCCCAACCAGCTGTGCGGCCTTGGACAATTAACTCTGCAAGCCTCAGTTTCCTCACCTGAAAATAGAGAATAAGAATGCCTACCTTGGAGGGCTAACTGGTTTATATACATAAAGCACTTTGAACAGTCTCTGGCATACAATTGGTGCTTAATGAGTGTTAGTCCCAGTCCCTCTGAAGTTCAAGAGCTGGAGTCTGATTGCCCTGTGATCCATCACAGACACAAAGCTTCCCAGTCAACGGCTGGGAAAGTACATGTCTGGGAGGAAGTGGAGATGGGAATCAAACCTAAATTCCCTTGGAGTCATCAGAAGAAATTAGGAATACAAGCCCGGCCTGGGGGCTACGTGCACAGTTGCCATGCGAAGGAGCTGGACAGGGTTGTTGCAGGGGCGGCACCAGAACGGACTGCTTTGATTAAAAGGGAAAAAGGCCTCCAAACAAAAAACTCCCAACAGAGCAGCAAACAAGTCTTGGCGAGGAAGGAACTGGAACGTTTTCCTCCTCTCCAGACTCTCTCGGCCCCGCCCACCCACCGACTTTTTTCTTCTCCCTGCCTGCCCTCCCCACCCCGCCCCTTTCTCACTCCCGGCTCTCCCGAGGCTACAGAACAGGGATGGAGAAGACAGATTCACATCCACTACGGAGAGGAGATGTGCAGCCACAGCTTCCATAGAAAGAACTGGGATGCTCTGATGGGACTCCTCACCGGATCCGGATCCGAAAGCCATCATAGGGTTGCAAGCGGATGCGGGGTCCACTCTAAAGGAGCAGGTTTACAAGCAGCCTCGGAACCCTGGGAGGTGTTGAGCCGTTTCTCCGAGCCAATAACCATGATTCCTGGACAAGTATCGGCGGCCACCAAGCCCTCCTTCCACCGGCCCTATTCCACTCTGAGCTCAGGTCCCCTGCCTATCAGCCCAAGGACCCTGCCCCTCCAAGGCGGCACACAAGCCTGAGCCAACCTCCTCCCCACTTCTGTGTGCAGCCGGCAGCCGTGAAGCCCTCGTGGGCACCGAGGCGGCTACTCCCTGATCATCCCGGGACAGCGATGGGGGCTTCCGGGCAGCTTCCAGGGCCCCCTCCCCGCCCTCCAGTGACCGCGCAGACAATGCCGCGCCTCGGTTCACTGCCTGTGTTGAGTGAGGGAAGAAAAACTGCTTTTCTCGGGCCTTGTCACAATCTTGCCTTGTCACAGTTCCAGCAAGCCTTCTGGGTCTTGTAGGGTCACTGCTGCCTTATAGGGGTCTTTCCATTTTCTTTCCATAATGGATCAACATGAATTAATATTTATGCGGTGCCCTCAGTGTGTCCAGATCACAGGGTGGATCCAGAACACACAACAGCCATCCTCCCTGGGGATATATTTAAATGGGCCCCATTTCTAAGAAATCACTGATTGCTGCTGTTTTATCCTTTAAAAATGCTCTTAAGATGATAGAATCATCCAGTGAGGAACACAGGTCAAGAATCCCATATCCTGAGAGCCCTGGTTCTTGTCGCTTGGTCCCCAGTGCAAGACCCATGTGTCAGAGACATTTCAAAGAGATTGGGTTCTCCTGGGCCTTCCTGGAAATGCAGTGACGGCCCAAGTGCCCGCGGAGCACTTGAGGGCCATGGAAGGAGCCAGCCTCTGTTCTGCAGACAGAGGAGCCTCAGCAAGATTTAGCTTAAAGCTCCTGTAGTTAAAATGAAATCACCCAGCATTGCAGCTGGGAAGCTATATGGAAAGTATCCTGGAAAGCACGTGAGTGCTCGGTAGGGTACATAGTTCTGAGGCCAGGTTGTAGCTTCTAAGTCCAGAGTAGACTCTATGTTTTACCCTTCTGGGAAGAGTGGGAGAAGTCAGAGCAGGGACACTCACCCAGCGAGAATTCTGTCCCTGGAGGGTCCCTGGTGGGATCTCAGTGACGGTAGGTTTAGCTCCCTAACACATCAAAGAGCACATATTGGACACAGTCTGCCCTGACCGGGTTTATACTGAGGCTTTGAGGATGATACAGACTTAAATGTCTTTCTCCTACACACCCATCAAGGATGGACCGCATTTTCCAAGTTAGTTCCAGAGTCTGGCGTCAAGAGGCATGACTGATGTTTGGTAAGTCAGAGGTTGGCTCTTCGGCTCTTTGTGGTTTCCGTAGAGTTAGTGGTTGGAGGAATTCCACTGAAGTTCTATTTGCACAACAGCTGCAAAATGTGAAACGTGCTGTTCCCTCAGTGTCAGCCTGTCAGGTACGGTACTAGAAAGTACAGGCCGAGGGTGGGCAAACACACCTGGTAGTTGAAGACCTACATACCAGGAAACACTCTCCTTGAAAGGCTGAACAGAACTGCAGGTGTGACAGGGGCAATGTTGCCAGTGGGTGTGCCTGGAGGTGAGATGCTCAGAGCTCCCAGGGGCTCCCCAGGGGATGGAATCCCAATCTCCAGTTTCTGATTCGCTTTCCATCTTTCTTTATGGGTCCCTTTAACATCCTGGATGACCAAACAGCATGCTTAGTAAGTGTGAGTGGTGGTATGAGTGTGTTTCATTTGAAAAGTTTTTTTTTCCTCCATCCTGGACATTTATTACATCTTGGTAGAGTTTAGTTTTACAATATGACGGTTTAAAATGCCCCTGATGGTGAGGGGGAGGTGAACTGAAACTTCATCTGCCCCAGTTTAAAATATTACATTCTCATGTGTATTTTCTAGGCAACTTAAAGCCCAGAAATACACAAATAGGTGAAATGCAAGAGATTATAAATGCAAATCCAGTTAAGGTTCCATTGCTGTAGGGGGAGCCAAGGTCTCTGAGTTGTCTCCTCCTTAGCCATCCACAGGCCTAACCTGTCTAAACTCACACGTGTTGGTCTGTGGTGTGGATGTTTTTCAGGCCACTCGCCCAGCTCCAGATTTCCTTCCAGCTCTAGACTTTGCCTTGTAGGTCCTTGCTTTCGTAACTTACAGAACATTTCGAGGTTCTCTGCTTGGAACCCTCTACAGCACCATCTAGAGACCTCAATCAGAATGAATGGGATAGTCCATCTGAGAGGGAAAAGGGATGATTCCACGCCAAATACTATGCAAGGATGGCGGCATGTTCCATCCTTTCAATCCCCATAACAGTGCAGTAAGGTAGACATTATTACTCCCATTTTCAGGTGAGGAAAATGAGAAATAGAGAGGTTCAGTAACTTGACAAGGTCTCCAGTAGTCACTAGAAACCAGGAGGCCTGGGATTCAATCTCTGCTCTGTCTGAGCTATGTTCTGGTCTTGGTGCCTCTATGGAATATTCTGCTTTTCACAAAATTTATTATGAACCATTTAAACAAACACAAAAGTAGATGATGGGATCCCTAAATATCCATCACCCTGATAAAACATTTGTCAAGATCTTGCCACTTTGCTTCATCCTTGTGGGGCAATTTTCTTTGGCTTCATTTCCTGTCAGTTTCGTTTCATGCAGGATCACTCATTCACTCACATGCTGTGTTTCAACCAGACTAAACAAGCTGTTTAGTTGTTCTCTGAATATTGTTTTCTGCCTCTGGACCTTTGCACATGTTGATCCCTTGGGCTCAGGGGTTTCCAATCCTGGTATACAGATATCCACAGGACCCACCACTGACCAACCACATCAGAAACTGCCAGCATGAGTCATGCTTCCCTCCGTGTCCATTTGACTCACTCCTCCTCCATCTTCCAGACTCCCTTCTAGAACCATCCCTCTCTCCACAAAGCCTTCACCGATATCCTGAGCTTGGCTAGAGGTGTTCCCTCCCACTCTCCCACGGCATCTCATACATATATCCATTGTACTCTGCCCTGGTGCAATTCTCCACCAGACCGTGAATTCCTCTAGGAACATCATGGCTCTGAGTTCTGTGTCCCCAGGGACTTGTACAGGGTACTTAGTGATCAGTAAATATCTGAGCAAGGAAAGAGAAGGACAGAAAGGGAAAGAACTTGAAGCCATCCGGGTTCCTAACCCTGGAGGTCTCTGGATGTGAGGAGCCCCAAGCACCTCTCCTGTGAGTGTCTGGCACAAAGCTGCCTCCACTGCATGGATGCAGTGGGTCTTCAAACAGCCAGGTGGTGGGCAGAGAGAATAAGAAAGAAAATATGAGACCAGAACCTGGGGACCATCCCCAGAGCAGTGGGTCCCAGGCTACTGAGAACTGCTTCTTTCTGGCTGTTCCCATAAATTCCTTTTGGAATTTTTGCCTCCAGACAATATCAGTCCAAAATTTGACATTTTCCAATTCTCTACAAACATCCAAAAGATCATCTAAGAAATGGGTATCTTCCTACTGTAGCAAGTAACAGACTTAGAGTGTGTTACCGCCTGAGAAAATAGTCTATTTTTAAAACTGCACTTTGAAACTAGGAGATTCCAAAAGAATATTTGTTTCTTTCTTTTTTGTTGTTTGATTGATTTTTCTGTATTGTTTTTAATCTCTATTTTATTTATAAAAAAATTTACAAAATAATTTTATTTAAAAATTAATTTTAAAAAGAATATTTCATTTCAGGCCCATCTACTAATTCTTGGATGAAACTTCAACAAGGATAAGCATGATCAATAGTGAGCTTAAGGGTAGTTTCCAACTCTGTTTAACTTACGCTTATCAAGTCCCTGTGAAGGAGCTCCTGTCAGATTCAGAGTCACAGATTAGGAGGTAGAATGGACCTTAAACGGAGAGGTGGCCACATGGACAGATCAGAAAGCCATGGTCCAGAGCTCCACATGGGCGGGGGTGTCGACACTAGAACGTGAGCCTGCTGGTGGCTGCGCACTGCTCTCCCTGCTACACTGCATCCGCTCACCGTTCTCTCCTCCAGATGTCACAGGGAAACCAAAGGGACATCCAGCACACTTGGCCAGTGCTTAGGACTATCACTGAGCACTGGGAGCTGTCACAATAAAAGAATTCATATTCACAGAGTATTTGCTGTGTGCTGAGCCCTGGGTGAGGAATGTTTACTCATTACCACACTTAATCCCCACAGTGGTCCAGTGAAGTGGATACTGACCTCCCCATCATTTTGCTGAGGAGCTGAGGTTTAGAGAGATTAGGTACCTTGCCCAATATACACAAGAAAATGGCAAAGGTGAGCCTTGAAAGGACTGTTCAAAGCTCTTTCTTTTAAGCCCCATATTCTTCAGTCTCTCTTCTGTGTGTCATCCCTTACGGGCCCAGCACCATGTAGCGCAGGCCCCCAGTGCCCCCTCAGCTGGCTCTTTCCGGCATCCGGCTCGCTGCACAAGGATGCTTCTCTTTGACACTTTCTCCAATTTAGAGGAAGTGGTTCTGGGCTCTCCTTCCCAGCTGCCAGTTAGTTTCCAGCAGGTTACATTTTGGTGGCAATGACTAGATGGATTCTTGAAAAGCTATGAATATGAATGTCAACTATGTTCCACTGAAAATTCTCACTTCATAATACAAGGCTACGGACTGTATACCTTCCCAATGATTCACCTTTCAGGTCACTTATTAGCTGTGTGACTTTGCACAAGTTACTTAACCTCTCTGTGCCCCAGTTCCCTTTTGTGTAAAATGAGGACAATAACTGTTCTTCAAAGGGTTAGTGAGGACTGAGTGAGAAAATACATGTAAAGGCCTGGCACACAGTAAGTGCTCAATAAAGGATACCTATCATTCCCAGTAGTATTTGTCATTGTCACAGTATTTCATCCATACATGCTTGTTTCTTTGGTTTCATAAGCCCATGAGAACAGTCCTCAGTATTTAAGTGCTCTAGAGAAATATTACTTTTTATTGCAAATCTCCTACTTTAGCATGAGTTTGTATAAATTCTGTGTCTGAAAATGATGCTGTAAGTGCCTGAATTTCCAGGAGCTGGTGTGCCCACCGTTCTGATAAAGGCAGCCAGGCAAGAGCTGGCTTTGTGCCTTGTGCAGTCTCCTGGAATTGACCCCATCTGCTCTCACTGGCCTCCTTTTTGTTCTTTCTCATCTCGCCATCTTCCAGTGGTGCTTGTCAGGTGGAAAGGTAAAAACGCAGTGACTTGAAGGAAGCTGGCATTTGGAAGGCCTGAAGCCGGAGGGCGAGGTGATGTACTCTCCCCGCTGAGCCTCCACTTCACCTGGCAGCACTGGCAGGACCAAAAGTTCTGTTCCTGATCAAGATTACACCATAAGGCAACTCATGCCCCTTTCCCAGGCTCTCATATCACTGAAGGAGAACTTGGCCTCACTTGGAACCACCTGGTGTTTTCATACACTGCTCTGAAGCATTCATGATCCTTTGGGTCAAACTCATTAAAAAAATAATAATAACATTTGCATCTGATTTAATTCCTCCAGGAGCCCCAAACTGTGTTGGCTTTAAACATCCTGTGTCAAGATAATAAATACAAAGTCTGGGGATTAGGCCAGGCTGGGAGATTTATAAAACACTTGATGTATTAAAGCCCCATGATTCACTCTTTGCTTTATCTAAAAATGAAGTCACATCTCTTTGGTTTTTCAGGCTCTTGTCTATATCAAACACAGACTGAGTGGGCTGACTTCACCCCATGAAGCTCATCAGAAAGGAAAGGGCAAAATCCTCCGATCAAAGTGATTTTCTCTTCAGCAGGAGACGAGAATTCCCAAAGCAATTCTCAGGGCTTTGGACGGTCTATCCCCTAGCCCCTACTTGCAGCCAAGCAACCAGACAGAGCACACCTCCTCCCTTGCCCCTCTGCCCTAGGAGAGGTGTCTTGCTTGGCCAAAGAGGGCACATGGGATGATAAAATCAGGCACCAAACACGGGTTCTCCATCTTGCTCATTCACTCACAGGAAACCAGACAGAATCCCTGGGGGAGGGGGTGGGAAGCCCATTTCAGGGCTCACCCCATCTCTCACACGCTGTCCTCTGGCTCCGAGGGCTTCTCCCTTGGGTAGTCAAGGACAAGTGCTCTGCCCTCTGGGGCTTTCCTTCATTCCTGAGCCCCAGTGCAGCGGGCCACAGTGCCCTTTGAGCACTTTTATGGGGCAGTAAAACTTTACAGCCTGCAGCTCTCAACAGTTCCCACATTTTTGAATAGAACTATTTATGACATACAAGACCACTACGGTTTGCCCTTTGAAAACACGAGCAGATATTACACCCTTTCAAGAGGGGTTGACCGAGTGACATCAGCTAACAGCTGGCTTACAGAAACCCGGCGGTGGCAGAGCTAAACTCCTGACTGTGAGCAGCTAAGTTAGAAAGTAAAACCGCCTTTGAGTCTCACAACATCACCGAGGTAGCCGTACATACACTTGGCCTCTTCCATGGTGCTTAGCGTCTCTCCCCTGATTTTTTGCTTCCCTGCCCCTTTCCCGCCTGGATCGACAGGCATCCCTTGGTCAGCAAATCCAGAGAACCCATCTTTTCCTTCCATCTTTAGAAGGCAGAAAATCAAAACCAGGAAAAAGCCAGCAACTCAACCACAACTTGTTTCTCCCCCAAGCACCGCCCAGGATTAATTAACCAGCTAGCCCAGGAAAAGCATCGCCTGACACTTGGAAGTGCCCTTACCGGTGTTCCATACCGGCCGCTCCCGCGCATCAGAGCCGGGCCCCAGCCTCCTCGGATGTGGGGACTCAGCTCCCTGAAGCCCACGGACAATCCAGCCCATTATAGTCAGCAGGCTGCCGAGTTAAAGGGTGGCCCTTAGGAAAATATAAACAGCTAGTCAGCGCGAGCCAAGGGGGCGGGGCTGCAGCGGGGGACAATGGGAGCCAATGATCAGCCTCCTCGGGCTCTGTTAGCTTAGAGATTGTGTTTCAGTCTGGAGGAGAGACAGAGAGGGAACAGCGCTGAATAGGAAGGGCAGCCCTGCAGCATGAAATGGGTCCAAGTTGAAAAGTTTAATCGCTGCCTGCAGAAAATCATTTTCCAGGAAGAGCTTGTATGCCTTGCCCATAATTATATAGATTTTTAGAAGTCACGAACATTTGTGTTGCATTAACCATCTTTGATCTCTCCCGGTTAATAAATGTAGTATTCACTGGGGTAATGAATCAATGGGGAAAGGAGTTTTTCAAAGAACAAAGTCCAAGGAAGATGCTTTTATGGCACGCTTATTTTGTTGGACATAGTATCTATTGAGAAATACTCACTACATCTAGAGGGAAAATGCTTGATTTGATAGGTATATCTTCAGAACCTAAAGAAACAGGCTTATTTTATTTCCCAAATATAAATGACTCACATTCATTTTTTAAATGCTCATTTATCTGATCATACCTATGCAGAAATTAGTTCAGTGCACCTGGGAGAAGGCAGGACAGCTGTGGCTTTTTTTCTCTCTTATGAACTTAAACTAAATTCTGCTTTTAAAGCTACGAGGTCAGCTTAAGTTTTCAATACCGTGATAATAACCAAGAATCAAGAAATAAAGGAAATGAACTGTGGCTTTTTCTTTCTTTATATGATTTCTAAATAATACACTGAGGTAAAGATAAAATTAAGAGCTATTTGGATGATTTGTGGCATTGTGTAAATTACAGGCATACAAACGTTGAGAAAAGTACACTCATTACAATTTGGAGTAGACTCGTTGTTTATAAAGGGAAGCACGGTGGCTATCAAAATTAACTAGCAGAGAAACAGGAAAATGTTGAAATATAATCATTTCCCACAAACTCTGTATCAAGCCCTTCTGACTTGGATTATAAAAATGATAATCCATAGACACTGTCCCTTCTAATCTACAGCAGTTTTAAAATATTTATGATTCTGACACTGATGTTTACTTTGTATTAAAGTAAGATTCCTCTGGTAGCTCTTCTAAATAGTGCTTGAGGCACATTCTGGCCCTTCTGTTTTTCTAGTGATTCCAGAGATGCTGTTATATCTGATTTTAAAGTACGGGTTACCTTCTGGAAAATGTCTAGTTTTCCTCTAAAGCCTAAAGAACCTGTCATTTTAAAAAAGCTTCAGAACACCAAAAGCTGAATCAAAGAAAAAATAGGTAAACTAGATTTCATTAAAATTAAAAACTTTTTTGTATCAAAGTTCGTTATCAAGAAAGTGAAAAAGTAACCTACAGGACAGAAAAAATATTTATAAATCATATGTCTGATAAAGGTTTAATATGCAGAATATATAATAAACTCTTACAGCTCAACAGCAAAAAGACAAATAACCCAATTTAAAAATGGGCAAAGGGCTTGAATAGAAATTGCCCTAAAAATGATATACAAATGGCCAGCAAGCACATGAAAAGATGCTCAACGTCATTAGTCACTAGTGAAATTCAAATCAAAACCCAGTGAAGTACCACTTCACAACCATTAGGATGGCTTAAAAAAAAAAAAAAGAAAGTAACAAGTGTTGAGGAGGATAAGGAAGAACTGGAAGCTTCGTACATTGCTCGTGGGAATTTAAAACAGTTCAGCGGCTCTGGAAAACAGTCCTGCAGTTCTTCAAAAAGTCAAGCATAGAACTGTTGAGCCAGCAATTCCACTCGGGGGTATGTAACCAAAAGAGCTGAAAAGAGGCACTCAGACAAATTCATGCATACTCATAGTCACAGCAGCATTTTTCATGATAGTCAAAGGGTAGAGACATCCTAAATGCCCGTGAACAGATTAATGGATGAATAAATTGTGATATATACATACGACGGAATAGTGTCCAGCCACAAAAAGGAATAAGGTATTGATATATAGACTACAAAGTGGATGACCCTCAAAAACATTATACTAAATGAAAGAGGACAGACAGAAAAGGTCATATATCACATGATTCCATTTATATGAAATGTCCAGAATCAATAAGTCCGTAGAGACAGAAGGCAGACGGGTGGTTGCCAGGGACTGGAGTAGGGTGGCAGGAATGAGAAACCACTTATTGGATGCAAGGTTTATTTTGGAACTTAGATAGAGGTGGTGGTTGCCTAACATTGCGAATGTACATATGTCACTGAATTGTTCACTTTAAAATGTTTAGTTGTGTGTGTGTGTGTGTGTGATTAAGCTTCAGTATCTTCTGGGTTCAACAGGAACCTTCCTCGAAAGGTCATCCCAGGAATTTACTGAAGATTTTTTTTTAAGATTTATTCATGTACTCATTCATTCAGTATTTGTGCATTGTTCAGCATCTATTAAATGCCAGATACTAGGGGGCAGTGGGCACCAGGAGACCCACTTCCACCTTCTCTATCAAAGGTGAGAAAGAACAGGACCATCCAAAGGGGAAAGGAACATGGCAGGCAGGGTGAGAGAATTAATGTTTGGTAAGTGGCTGTGACCTGGTAAGTCATCCCAGTCTTGATCTCACTTACTTTTCAAAATCAGGTATCACTTATACGCGAAATCTAAAGAATGATACAAATGAACTTATTTACAAAACAGAAAGAGACTCACAGACATAGAAAACAAACTTATGGTTGCCAAAAGGGAAGGGCAAAGGGAGGGATAAATTAGGAGTTTGGGATTAGCAGATACAAACTACTATATATGAGATAGATAACCACAAGGCCCTGCTGTACAGCACAGGGAACTATATTCAATAACTTGTAATAACCTGTAATGAAAAAGAATATATATAAATGTATAACTGAATCACTTTGCTGTACATCAGAAACTAACACAACATTGTAAATGAACTATACTTCAATTAAAAAAAAACACCACTTGAAGTTGAGGGGGTGGAAATTATTATTCTCATTTTACTGAGACAGAAGCTGAGACTCAGAGAGTTTAACTACCTTCCCAAAGGCACCCAGCCCATAGGCAACGAAGCAGGCTCTTTCCTTCCACCAGCTGCTCCCCGAACAGAGGCGTGTGAAGAACTGAATCCATCCCCAGTGCAGAGGGAAAAATAAATAAATGACTTAAATGTATAATTATTTAGAAGTCAAAAAAAGAAAAAAGGCAGCTAGGCTCTCTTTCTAATGGGATAAAGACACAAACCAGGGAAAATACAAAACCGGCTATCAAAGGCTTACTCAAAAAGTTTCATTTTCAGAAAACAGCCATAGAACTTTAGACCCGGAGTGGTTTTCTAAGTAAGCTGACCAGATACTCTCATTTTTCTGATGGGAAATCCAATGCCTTGCACAAAACTGAGTGACATGCCCAGAGTTACATAGCAAAATAGCAGCAAGATTCACATCTCTTAACTCCAAGACCAGTGTTCTTTCTACTGTGCTATACATCAAAAATTAAGAAATCGATCTCCGATTAATTTTTCCTGAGTAGATCTCAAATTCTCTGCCTCTCCATAGTATTAGTAGACATAATTCCTACTCTCTGTAAACTCTTAGTGTAACGACCTACAGCCAATGTGACATTCTCTTGAGAGTTTACTGTTTCTTTCTTCACATGGTTTCTTAAACACCAATGAAGAAGAGAGTAATTCACAAGTTTTACTCTGGGAAGGACTATATTTGAACTCAGTTCATCTTAGCACAGGTAAGCCTCTTGGAAACTTGGAACAGGAAATGAACTAAGAACAAGAAGAAGGAGGCTTCGAAAGCACAGAAAGAAGATTTTGCCAGGAATTTCATCAAGAAAACACAACCACACAGGACTGAAAGTCTCCGACCACGCTGTCCCACACCCCCCCAGAGGCCTGTCTCTTTCCTGACCACAGTATCTCTTGGCATTGGCCTGTTGCTGTTATTAAACATAATACACAAAATAATTACAGGGGGAGACGTATGTTCTTTTCAAAGACCGGGAGGTGACATCATCACTTTCTAAATTTCAAACCATTAGATTATGCAATTCAGAAAATTGCTATATGCCCTTTGAGAACGCTCATCACACAATTAAAAATTTACTCTTGATCCGAAACAGCTACCTCTTAGTCACCCACCTCTTGGCAACCTGAAGCTTCAATTACCCATCAGCAGAGCTTCACTCAACCCTCCTCAGAGCTGAAGCCCCAATTAACTGATTTAGTTTAACAACCCATAGCATCCAATTATCAAGCCCCTGATTTGCCAGCACACAAAACACTGTACTGAAGCAAAAATATTAAATTGTTTACTGATATATTTTTTTAAAGTGATACACACATAAAACTAGGTTCTCATGTTGGGAGAGCCTATGATTAATGGAATTGAGTGAAGTCAGAATAGAGGCCCTTTGGATAATATACAGATGAATGGTTAGACCCTTAAGTCTTCTCAGAAGATTCTGAAAATTATACACTTCTAAGGACAAATCCTTTACTTTCTTTTTTAGGGCAATAAAAGTTATGCACAGGCAACATGGCTTAATAAAGGGAAGAAGTCAAAGATTTAACCATCAGTGACATCGAAGGACTTTGTAGATAGAAGGAATGAGAGAAACAATCTTCTCTTAACTTGACAAGACTTTTGATTTTGTTCTGCTTAGCTGTTCCTCAATGCATTGTCAATTATGGATCAGAATCATTCGTTCTTTGGTCTACCCACCACCTGTTAAAGAAGTGAAAATTTCTAAACACGTTCCACTAGACTTTCATCATCCTCAAATACATATGTTCTTTGTAGGAGAGGCTATTTATAAGTAATTATGTGGATGTTCCATATTTACTATCCTATATGACTTCTTTGTACTTTTCTGAGAAAGACACCAATAGTAGGGCTTAAAGTCAGGTTTCATATGAAGTTGAGCGGTGAAGAAGACTCTGTTAACTATACATCAGCATGAATGTACTTTTCCTTTTCCAACCATGCTGGTAGATTTTCACAAGCCTCCTAAAGTCTTTGTTCTGTCCCCATAGTACCAATGACCCACTTTGCAAAATGATGCCTGAAGTTAGGCCATAGCCACAGAAAAGACCAGTATGTTGACTTACATGGTGGACCAAGCAAAGGCCTTGGGCCCATTTGCCATTGCTTAGCCCACTGAGCTAAAGCATGATGACCTTTAACACCATGAAGGCTTTCAGTTAGTTGGTGAAGATCAAGAAGAGATTTGCTGAACTGGATAAAGAAGATGTGATATATATACACAATGGAATACTACTCAGCCATAAAAAAGAATAAAATAATGCCATTTGTAGCAACATGGATGGACCTAGAGATCATCATTCTAAGTGAAGTAAGCCAGAAAGAGAAAGAAAAATACTATATGGAATCTTAAAAAAAAAAAAAAAGGACACTATGAACTCATCTGCAAAACAGAAACAGACTCACAGACATAGTAAACAATCTTTAACAGTTACCAGGGGGAAGGGGTGGGAAAGGGATAAATTTGGGAGTTTGAGATTTACAAATGTTAGCCACTAATATAAAAATAGATTTTAAAAAAGTTTCTAGAACTATATTATCATAAAGCAATCAGTTGTTAAAAAACAAAACAAAAAACTACAAAAAGTAGGAAGCTTAGCTAACATCTCCCTAGAATTCTACCTAATAGCCTAAAATCTCAGTACATTTCTCCAAGCATAGCTTATTTGAGTTCCACTGAATCTCTGTGGTACGCTAAATCAGTTGTATAATTACGCAATTTTAAATTGATTTTAAATTGCTCAAGTTTAAAGGTACCCATGTTCCTCATTATTGTGTTTTAGACATTCATTTGATGGTGGCTGTCCAATTTATAGTGATTTCTCCTTCTTTGGGATGGCCCATGACACAGAGGTAGCCCCAAAGGGAGCTGGTCTTTCTTAGCCTTTGGATGGAATCGCTGGCATGTCCTCTCCAATAACTTTTCCAGTCACATTCAGGTAATTAAAATCTTCTAACAATAGTCCATATCTATAGAGGCCCTACTGTGTGTCACACAGTCCTAAGAGCACTAAGCATTATTTCCTCCAGCCTCACAACTGTATGAATTGTCATTAGAAATACAATGTTGTACACATGAAACTTTAAAAAATATACAGATATATATTTTTACCCCAAAATTAAAAATATAAATATAAATATAAAAAATAAAAGTCTTCTGAGCATTTTCAATACCAAGAAGATCTTATTTCAGTCATTTGATTATCTTATAAAACAAAAAATGGGGGTGATAACAGGGAAAAATTGATAAATAGAACTTTATCAAAGTTTAAAAACATCTGTTCTCCACAAGACACTATTAAGAAAATGAAAAGGCAAATCACAGGCTGGAAGAAAATATTAGCAACTATATCTGATAAAGAATTTGTGTCCAGACTATGTGAAGAATACAGCTCAATAACCAAAAAACAAATAACTCACTAAAAAAAAAGGACAAAACATGTGAACAGGCATGGACCAAAAAAAATATGAATGGCTAATAAGCACATAAGATGCTTAATATCATTAGTCATCCAGAAAATGAACATTGAAACTGCAATGAGGTACCATTGTACCACAATAGGATAGCTAAAATGAAAACATCTGATATTACCAAAAGTTGTCAAAGATGTGGAGCAACTGGAACTCTCATACATTCAAATAACATGAGTTATTTTGTTTTCTGATTATTGAGCTGTATGTTTCTTCATATAGTCTGGACACAAGGTCTTTGTCAGATACAGTTGCTAATTCTCATATATTGTTTGTGGGAATATAGAATGGAACAACCACTAAAGGAAAACACTTTGACAATTCATTATACAGGTAAACACACAAGTACCATACAACCAAACAATTTCCAGCCCTGGGTAATTACCTAGAAGAAATGAACACATGTCTAATGAAGACTTGTGAAAAGAATATTATTCTGTATTAATAATAGTCCAAATCCGGGAGAAAAACCCAAATGTCCAGCATTAGGAGAATGGAAAGTAAACTATGGTATATCCATTCAATAAAGCATTACTCAGCAATAAGAAGGAACAAACTACTGATACACACAACATGGATGAATCTCTAAAGCATTACACTGAGTGAATGAAGCCAGACACACTGGGAGTACATACTATAGGACTCCATTTGAATGAAATTCTACAAAGTGCAAGTTGAACAGCGGTGGCAAAAGGTAGAAGACCAGTGGTTCCCTGGGGCTGGAAGGAGATGGAAAATGGCTGGAAGGGACACAGGGAACTTTTGGAGATGGTGGAAATATTGTGCCTTGATGGCGTGGTGCTTATGCAGGGGTATCCATTTATCAAAACTCACTGAACTGTGCACCGAAAATGGGTGCAGTTTATTGGATGTAAGTTAGACCTCTTAATAAAGGTGATTTTAAAAACATTCTTTCCAGACAAATATCATATGATATCACTTATATGTGGACTCTAAAAAAAATTGATACAAATTCTATTTACAAACCAAAAACAGACTCACAGACATAGAAAACAAACTATGGATACCAAAGAGGAAAAGCTGGGGAGGGATAAATTAGGGGTTGGGGATTAACAGACACATATTACTATATACAAAATAGATAAATCACAAGGACCTACTGTATAGCACAGGGAACTATATTCAGTTTCTCGTAATAACATATAATGGAAAAGAATCTGAGAAGAAAATATATGTGAATGTATACGCATAACTGAATCACTTTGCTGTACACCTGAAACTAATATTGTAAAACAACTACCGTTCAATAAAAAATTTAAAAAAAAACAACAAAAACCAAAACACCCTTTCCAGCGTAATGATGACAACGCCAAGCTCTTACTTCATTTAGAGCTTCTCCTGCAGTTCCTTTTCATCCTGGAAACCTGAGTAGAGCTATGAGGAAAGGCTGGATTTCTTTCTTCTACGTTCTACTTCCTCCTCCCACTACTTGTGAGGTTTCCGCCCTTCCAGAGTTACACTGAAGAGGGAGAACTGAGGAAAGGTGGTCACAGTCTTTGAGTCCAGATGTCATAGGACATTGGTACACCTGGGACTTGGCAGCTGCCTGAAACTGGCACTTCGTCTCCTGAAAGGCATTTGCGGGGCCCTGGAGATTGCTCTGTTGTGAAGTCCAGTTAAAATTCCCATGATGTGGCTGTCACTGAGAGTCAGTGCCTCATCATTCAGGGGGGAACTCCCACAGACTCTCCCTTTGTCAGGTCCCAATCCCTCTTCCACGCAGCCCTCTTGGACAAGGGCCTCTTGAAGTGGCTCCCACTGGACCCTCAGGCTTGCCCCGACCACTGGGGGGCAGCAATGACCCTCAGTGCCTCCTTCTTCCTCTCCCTCTATTCTCACCCCAGTCCTTATGCTCTTACCCTCTTCAGGATGGGTATCAAGTTCTCTGAAGGGTCTTCTGGAATCTCCCTTTGTCATGTGGTTCAAGGTGAGGAGGAAGCACCTCCTCCCTCTCCCATGGGTGGGGCGGGGACAGGGAAGCTCACACACTGACCATCATCTTCAAAGAGCCAAAGAAAGCCTCAAGGTGGGGGATGGGCTTAGGGCCACGAAACAAGTACCGGCCACCCCCTAGGTAAGTCCTTCGTGGGGGACTTACCTTGCTTTCGCTCATGAGTGTAGGCGACACCTACTATTTTTCTTGACCTTTGGGGTTTTCTGTGTTCACTCATACAGAAAGCATTCTGTGTTAGCATTGATCTGTGACTGTAAACACCTACAAATAAATTCTGATACTTCCATAAACATACTGCTCAAACATTCTGAATTTCAGATTTATCATTATTTATGACATGGTAATAGATTCTTTTTTCTTTTTAGCATTCTGTGTTAGCACTGATTTGTGTCTGTAAATACCTACAAGTAAATTCTGATACTTCCATGAAAATACTGCTCATTCAGAAATTCAAATTTACCATATTTATGATATGGCAATAAATCCATTTTTTTTTAATGTAGGCACTGGGGATTGAACCCAGGATCTCGTGCGTGCTAAGCATATGCTCTACCACTGAGCTATCCCACACCCTAATAGATCCTTAATTAGAGTTATCACCATATACAATTTCCTCTTTAAAAACAAGCACGTTTCACAAGCGTGATCTGAATTTTTAATATTAGAAAAAAATTTCTTTACTAATTTGTGGCAAGGGGATTTTATTAGAATCTACTCTTTTTCTGGAAAGTTCCAATAAACACAATACCATCAGCCTCTCTGGGCAACTCTGGCAATTTGTGTTTTCTTTAGACCAGCTTCCCTGTGTAGGCAAAGCTTGTCTTCTCAGTCTTTCCCTTCTGGACATTTCTTAAGATCTAGAAGAGAGACAGAGGGCAGACAGGGTGTGGCTCTAATTCAGTCAGAGCTCAGGGAAGAAAGGCCCAGGCTGGGGAGAGCTGCGCTTCCCTTTCAGGGACTTGGCAGCCAGGACAGCATTTGGAGAGCTGCCCTCAGGTGCAGCCGGCTGGCATCTTAGGTCCCGTGTAACTCTAGGAGATTCTGTCCCGGGCTGTCCCTCGAGCCCCAACAAAAATTCCTTCCTTAGCCGCAAAGCATGAGATAAGGGCTCTTCCAGCTCCTTTTAGGTTTGATGAGGATGATACGGTTCAAAGTTTTCAAGATTCACCTGAGGCTTAAGCACCGTTTCCTAGAAAGTCTCTAAAAACTCTCCACATTTCTTCTGCTTGTTTGTTTTAAAGCATGAAATTCTGAAGCTATCCCCATCCCATCTTCAGACTCCAGTTTGAGTCTGTGTCATTGAATCACAGACTGTTAGAGCCAAATGTAACCTAAGAGGTCTTCACGTCATAGATAAGTAAACTGTGACCCAGGGAGGTGATGTGGCCCAGTTCCCAGCACCCAGACCAGACTCCAGACTCTGCCAGGCTGCATGGGGGTTCTCAGCCCCTGCACCCCTGATATCTGGCTGGAGAATTCCATGCTGCGGGGCTGTCCTGTGCACTGCAGGATGTTTAGCAGCTTCCCTGGCCTCTCCCCTCTAGATGCCAGAAGCACCTCTTCTGTCTCCTCCACTGCGACAGCCAAAACTGCCCCTAGACATTGCCAAATGTCCTGAGGGGGGTGGGGGTGGGAAAAATCAGCCTGGTTGAGAATCACCAGTCTAGCAATTTCCTCGGTCCCCTGCCCACGGTGGGCCAGTTGTTTTGATTTCTTTTTATTGAGGTTTAGTCAGTTTACAATGCGTCAATTATTTCCATAATGTTTCAGTCATAAATACATATACAAATATTCGTTTTCATATTTTTCCATTATAAGTTACTATAAAATATTGAATATAGTTCCCTGTGCTATACGAAAGAAATTTGTTGTTTATCTATTTTATATATACTATTTAATATTTGCAAATCTCAAACTTCCAATTTATCCCTTCCCACCCCCACACCCCTGGTAACTGTAAGATTGTTTACTATGTCTGTGAGTCTGTTTCTGTTTTGTAAATAAGTTCATTGATGTCTTCTTTTTTCTCTTTTTAGATTCCACATACGAGTGATAGCATATGGTATTTTTCTTTCTCTGTCTGGCTTACTTAACTTAGAATGATGATCTCCAGTTCCATCCATGTTGTAGCAAATGGCATTATTTTATTTTTTTTTATGGCAGAGTAGTTAGTATTCCATTGTATAAATATACCACAACTTCTTTATCC
Organism: Camelus ferus; assembly: GCF_009834535.1. Classification (NCBI taxonomy): domain Eukaryota; kingdom Metazoa; phylum Chordata; class Mammalia; order Artiodactyla; family Camelidae; genus Camelus; species Camelus ferus. Next base: position 109,195,548 of record NC_045697.1, on the reverse strand, counting down.
AGTCATCTGTTGATGGACATTTAGGTTGCTTCCATGTCTTGGCTATTGTAAATAGTGCTGCTGTGAACATTGGGGTGCATGTATCTTTTTGAATCAGAGTTTGCTCTGGGTGTATGCCCAGGAATGGGATTTCTGGATCATACGGTAAATTTATTTTTAATTTTTGATTTGTTTTTTAGTTGTAGTTGACTTACAACGTTGTGCTAGTGTCTGGTGTACAGCATAGGGATTCAGGATGGGTAGGTTTAATGACCACGGCTGTCTGCACAAGTGCACCTTCCTTTGTTCCCTTCCCCCAGTCCGTGCTAATTGAACCCAGTCTTTATCATCCACCTCCCTCCTCAGTGAGAGAAGCCCTGGTCTGTGCTCACAGGACCGCAGGAATCACGAAGGCCTCTTCTGCTTCTGCAATGCTCCTCAGATGACTTCCTACGTCCTGTGTCCCCAGCCCTTTTCGGAGCTCCTGAGAGCGGAGCTACATCCTCCTTGATTGGTGTCACTCACCCCACACCGTCCCCACCGCAGGCAGTGCTAGGGACCAAGCAGGAGAATCAATGTGACTGGCGAACCACTCTTCCCTGGGCCCTGGCTCTAGTGCTCGATCACACGTGGAAGCATCGGGGCAAAGGTGAAAGCGGTATCGCCCGGAAAATGACTGACCCGCAGCCCCTCAGCCGCTCTGGACCCACACAGCCAATCCTGAGAATGCACAGGCTGCCGCAGGACACAGGGAGGGAAAGTCTCCAAGACCCACGTCCGTTTTCACTTTGTGTAAGTGAGGCTGGAACTGAGTAAACTCGATTTTCTTATTTTCTTTTTCTTCCTTTTTTTTTTTTTTTTTTTTTTTGGTGGGGAGTGGGTAATTTAGTTTATTTGTTTATTTTAATGGAGGTACTCAGGGTTGAACCCAGGACCTCATACGTGCTAAGCACATGCTCTACCACTGAGCTGTACCCTCCCCTCTGGAACTGAGCGAGCTTGAGGTAGAAAGGCCAACATGGGAAAATGAAAACACTCGTGAGATTTCCAAATGTAGACACTAAGTGAAAGCTGTATGATGAGGAAGCCTGTCACATAAGGAACTAACTATATCACGTACTCTTTTCCCCAGAAAGCTTTTGTGGAAAGAATAAACTCTGCTCTCGGGAAACTGCAGTCAAAATGAAAGAGACTCGTTCATTCATTCGCTCATTCATCTTTGCAATTCACCCAGTAAATACATGGGAAGAATGCAGGTATCAAAAAAGGGTGAATCACTGTGGAATAAGGCTGCCCAGGGAGTGTCAGAATGCCCAGCTTGGGCATTTGTCCTAGAAAATGGTATGTGGAAATGGAATAGGGCCCTATTTGACTCCCCAAAGGCCTGGCATTCCTCACCATGCAAAAGGTGACAGCTCTTTGCCGTGCACACAGGGGAATATTATTGTGAGACCGACCACAAGTGAGTAATGCTGAGCCCATCCCTCCTGACACCTGGGCTCCAAAGCCCGCCCAGGCCACCACTGGGGAGAACGGGGCTCCCTTCCAAGTGCCCAGACCGCTTCCTGTCTCTTGAGCTACTCCTCATCCTCCCAGTTATAGCCTGAATATTTGTGCCCTCCCAACTCGCAATTCACACGTGGAAGCCCTAACCCCTGTGTGGCTGTATTTGGAGCCGGAGCCTCTAAGGGAGTAGTTAAGGTTAAAGAGTTCACAAGGGTGGGGTCCTGATCTGGCCAGATTAGCGTCCTCCCAGGAAGAGACAACTAAGAGCTCTGCTCTCTCTGCCCTCCGCGCATGCGCCCCGAGGAAAGGCTGCGTGAGAGCACATGAAGAAAGCGCCCTCTGAAAGCCAGCAACAGAGCTCCCTCCTGAGCCTGGCCACGCTGGCACCTTGATCTCAGACTTCCAGCCTCCAGAAGGGTGAGAAAACACATTTCCACTGCTGAAGCCACCCAGGCCGTGGCACTTTGTTTCGGCAGCCCAAGCGGACTAATACCCTCCCTGCCCTCTGTGGGGGGGCTCCCCGCCCAAGGGAAAAGGCCCCTGCGCCCTGGAAGCTCGCACCGCGCAGCCCAGTTTTCACAGTATTGAGCAGTGCTGCGTGCTTTACCCTGATGCTTCCATTGATGCTCTGTGAGGTCGGCCATTGTCATCCTCCCTTTGCAGATGAAGAATGTGAAGCTCAGAACAGTTAAACTTGCCCAAGATAAGACTGACCAACGTGGTGCAGCTGGAACTAGAGAGAACACATCGCTGAAAGTTCCGTATGGCCGTCTGACCCACACCTGCAAGGGATGCTCCTCTCTGCTTGGGGAAGGGGGGAGGGTTCTCATTGCTAATCTCTGACCATCTTTTTTTTTTTTTTTTAATGAAGTATAGTCAGTTGCAATGTGTGAATTTCTGATGTACAGCATAATGTTCAGTCATACATATACATACTTATATTAGTTTTCATATTCTTTTTCATTATAGGTTATTACAAGATACTGAATACAGTTCCCTGTGCTATACAGAAGAAATTTGTTTTTTATCTATTCTGACCATCTTCTTGTTTATTCGTTCACAGGGGCGCCCTAGGCTCTTTCTCACCCACAGACCAAGCCCCCGCACTCCAAGTCCTCTCTCTTGGCTGGGCTTCCTACCAGGGTTGCAAACTCGTGCATTGATCTGGCCCTGATACCACATCACCCGCTCCCTTCCCCTACAGCCATCTGGACAATCCTGCCCCACCCCTTAGCAGGATTCACTGCACCGATGGCGGAGCTGGGGCTGTGGACATGGTCCCCGTGCCTTTCCAACTTTTGTCACTTTCTCCATGCAGCCCTCCTCCACCCCTTGCAGACACCCTCAGCAGGTGTCTTTTTCTTCCACTTCACACAATACATGCCTTCTAGGAACATTTATCATTCTACTGGGGCCATGGAGCCTCATCATGGGCTTGGGAAATAATGCAACTGTTAAATCATCAGGACAAGCCTGAGGGATGAGAAGCAGCCCCCGGCGACATCTCCCAGGGGCTGGCGCAGACACGTGGGCTGTGTGTTCAGAGAGCGGGTGGCTCTGCACCAGTACAGGCCGGAAGGGCTCCGGAGCAGGTGGCATCCGAGGCAGCATCACGTGGTGGGGCTCAGGCTTTGGAGCCATTCACGCATTCATTCATTCATCTATTCATTCATCAAACCTTTATTCTGTTCCAGGTGCCACGTGGGCTGTTGGAAATACAGCTATGAACAAGCTCCCTGGGGAAATCAGACACTAAGGCGATCACAGGCTTGGACGGAGGCTCTGGGCGGCTAAGCAGGGTGATGCCATAGAGAATCCAGGGGCAGGAAGTGCATCTTGAGGAGGTGAAGGAGAAAACCCGAAGCAGAGGACAGAGCAGCCCTGAGCTATGTTGTAGGAATGAGGAACACAAAGAGGCCAACAGGACTGGAGGACAGTAACAATTTTTATAATTTCACTCAAGAATTAAAAAGTATTCTGAAACACCTCATGGATTTGGGGAGAAATCCACAAAATTATAAAATAAACCATTCTATATTGTGTGCACCCTGAATACCAGAAATGAACTCTTGTCCATAACGCCAACACTGCGTGGGTGCCTGCTGTGGGGCAGGGCCATGCTCTCTGCTTTTACTATCGTGGAATAGCTCACTTAACCCTCAAAACAGCCCCACCAGGTGCGTCCTATTCACAGATGAGAAAACTGAGTCACAGGCACGTGTTGCCCATAGTCACGCGGCTGAGAAGTGGCAGATGCGGGCTTGAACTCCCCACCCTCAGCCATGACCCCACACCACCTCTCACGTCTTTTTCCCTCTAAGGCCCTTGGAGAAGGGCAGTCACATCAAGAAGCCTGTCTTGGACTCTAGTCTCTTCACCATGTCCAAGTTCTGATCTCAAAAAACACTGTGTCTGCAAACACAATGGTTCAGGCACCTGTGCCCCTTTGGCTTCACTTCTGATTCTGAACCAAAGAACTCCTTCCTCATCTCCTTCCATCACTTCTTATCTGTCCAAGGGCCTCAGTTTCCTCACCTGTGAAATGGGCTGCTGTGAGCCCTCAATGGACTGTAGAGGGTAGGGAGCCTTCCCAGCCCTTCCCTGGCTTTTCCTTCAAAGACCAGAAGGTGTCAGGGGCCTGGATGAAGCACAGCTGGTCATTAGGACGCAGTAACACTGTTTTCTCGCCCACGTCCATTTCTAAAAACAAAGAGCTCCAGTGCCAGGCCCGCAGGATAGGAAGCAGATGTTCAGAGAGCAGAAACCCATGTCTTCTAACACCTCTGCAGCACCTTCCTCAACACAGGAGCCGCAGCATCACCTGAGGAGAGGAAGGGTCATGAGCTGGACCACAAAAGGGGCAGGCAGCCAACAGACATCTGACGGCCCTAAGGAAGCAGGATGCCCTGTGTGTGCCCCCTCCAGCCCAGGGCTACCTACGGGGTTGCTGGGGTGGAGTCCAAACAAGAGGGGAAGGGTGCCAGGACTCATCACTGCCACACACCCCCTTTTTGCATCCTGGCCTTGTCTTTTTCTGGGTGGGGGAGGGCGGTTTGAGAGCTAGAGTCGCCTTCAGACTGGGAGGTGGCAGAGTGCAGGGCCACGAGCCTTTCACCATCTGGTAGGTCTTTGTTTGGAGTAAGTCAGCCTGCTGTGTCAGCTGGGGGCGAAGAGAGCCCTTACTCTGCCCAGTGACTATCCCAACCTTGGCCCTGTGGTCCCTGCCTGGCATGCTACACCTGCTCCCTTAGCCTGACACTTGTGATCAGAGCTCATGGGGCCTCCAGAACGGCCTCCTTTCTCCAGCCTGCTTCTTAAAGGCTTTTTAGAGAGGCAGTTCAGCAAAATGGTTAGTGCGAACTGCCTGGACAGTGTCCCACCTCTTCTGCAGGACTTGGGCACATCACTGAATCACTGTGGGCCTCTAGGTCCTCATCTGTAAAACAGACTTAGTCACAGGATCCACTTCCAAGGGTTGTGATGAGAACACACAAGTCAGGACTGGGACCAGTGCGAGGCTCAGTATGTAAGAGTTAGCTCCTGCTACTATTATCGTACAACTATAAATGTTCATTCTCCTGAGGTCCTCTTCCTCAGCCCTTATCACTTTCTACCCCGCCGAGGGCCCTTTGTGACACTTGGGACAAGTGGCAGGCACATCTCTGAGGGCAGGGCATCCCCAGCGCTTAGGACAATGCCTGGCATAAGTGGGCACCAGATGTGTAATTGCTGAATGAATGAATGAATGCAGTACTCTCAAGGATGCCCAGGAGCTAGTATTTTTCTTAAGAGACTTTTTTTTAAAATTTCTGGGCAAGACTGCAACCCTGAAAACTTGCCTTTCAAAAGCTTTCTGCTCGGACAGCTAAGACTTGAGACCGGGAGCCCTGCCTCCCCTCCCAGCCAAGTCCCAATTAGCTGCAAGGCTCAAGGCTGTCTAGAGCATTGTTTCCCTGCTAAGAATAACAATACCCAGTCCTTGGGGGTATGGTAACAGCTAATGATATGGCACTGGAAATATGCCGCGAGCATCACAAAAGAAAGCCTTACTCTATTTATTACTATAAAACAAAATTATTTAACATGTACCAAAAATGCTTTGAGTTAATGGGGCTGTTCATTTACTGAAGACCAAGTATTACTCCTGTTTAGTTCCCTTCCCAGAGGCAAGGGCACCGAGTTATCAGTTAATTCTCTGAAGATAAAGCAAATCCATTTATTCACTGCAGGTTTCAAATGCAAAGTGAAAATACCTGTCCTCATCTCCTCACTGGCTTAAATAAAACTTAATTTTGTATGTATTCTGAAAATCTGACACAGTTTGGAAGAGAACTGCAGGACTTCGTTGCTTTTCCTGTTAACCATTACAAATCTTGATGAAAGTTTTTTTTAACACCTTTATTGTGATATGATTCCTGTACAGTAAACTACACATATTTCAGTTGTACAACTTGATGAATTTTGATAGATGTATACACCTATGAAATCACCACCACAATCAAGATAGCTCACATGTCCATCACTCCCCAGGAGGTGCAATTTTCAAACTCCCAATTTATCCCTTCCCACCCCCTTTACCCCCTGGTAACCATAAGATTGTTTTCTATGTCTGTGAGTCTGCTTCTGTTTTGTAAATAAGTTTGTGTCCTTTTTTTCAGATTCCACATACAAGTGCTATCATATGGTATTTTTCTCTTTCTAGCTTACTTCACTTAGAATGATGATCTCCAGGTCCACCCATGTTGCTGCAAATGGCATTATTTTATTCTTTTTTATGGCTGGGTAGTATTCCACAACTTCTTTATTCATTCATCTGTCAAGGGACATTTAGGTTGTTTCCATGTCTTGGCTATTGTAAATAGTGCTGCTATGAGCATTGGGGTACATGTGGCTTTCTGAATTATATTTTTCTCTGGATATATGCCCAGGAGTGGGATTGCTAGATCATGTGGTAAGTTTATTTTTAGCTTTTTAATGAAACTCCACACTGTCTTCCATAGTGAAATTCTTACAAATAAAGGGTCTTCCCCATAAAGAGGCATCCTAAACACAACCGTGGCCTCCTCCGTTCTAGTCCCTGGTGGGCTTACTGACAATCAATGCCTGAACTTTACTCCCATAGCCTCGCTGTGATACTGCCACAAACAAGATGTTGGTTTCCTGTGCATCCCTTAAAAAACACTCAGGTGTCAACCCACCTTTTCCCAAGGGCCTGCAGCTTCCATTTGCTTCCTCATTCAGTCATCTGAAAAAATCTTGTCATTATGCTTAAGCAATGACTTACACCCCATTTTCTGAGTAATATATACCAGCAGCATCCAGAATCACTCTATGAGAACAAAGCTAAAGACAGCTTAGTTAGGGCTTCATGACTCAAAAGCATTCTTGACACAGTATTTTCCAAGGTAGGCTCCATGGAGGAGAAGCAAATAAGAGACAGGAGGAAAAAAAAAAGTTGGCAACAAGAAGTCTGGGGACTCCGAATTAAACAGACTTCCTTCACCAGTGAGAATGGCCATCATTAAAAAGTCCACAAACAATAAATGCTGGAGAAGGTGTGGAGAAGAGGGAACCCTCCTACACTGCTGGTGGAAATGTAAACTGGTGCAGTCATTATGGAGTACAGTATGTAGGTTCCTTAAAAAAGTAAAAATAGACTTACCGTATGATCCAGCAATCCCAGTCCTGAGCATATACCCACAGAAAAATATAATTCAGAAAGACACATGCACCCCAATGTTCATAGCAGCACTACTGACAACAGCCAAGACATGGAAACTACCTAAATGTCCATCAACAGATGACTGAATAAAGAAGCTGTGGCATATACATATACAATGGAATACTACTCAGCCATAAAAAAGAATAAAATAATGCCACTTGCAGCAACATGGATAGACCTGGAGATTGTCATTCTAAGTGAAGCAAGTCAGAAAGAGAAAGAAAAATATCATATGATGTCACTTATATGTGGAATCTAAGAAAAAGACACAAATGAACTTATTTACAAAACAGAAACAGACTCACAGACATAGACAACAAACTTATGGTTACCCGTGGGTAAAGGGGATGGGAAGGGATAAATTCGGGAATTTGAAAATTGCACGTCATGGAGAGTGATGGAAATACTAGCCATCTTGATTGTGGTGGTGGTTTCATTGGTGTATACATCTACTAAAATGCACATATTTGAAATATGTGTAGTTTACTGTACAGGAACTGTACCACAATAAAGGTGTTAAAAAAAATAAACAGACTTCCTTACTCCTTGCAAACCTCTAACAGAAGATTATAGTATACATAATCCTCAACTTTGACCCCAGATCATGTTGTATTCCTCTTGCTTCAAAGCCAACATCTCAAGGAACTATAAAAACTGCTTTTAGCATAGCAAGCTTTCCCACAAAACAGGCCTTTTTACCTTCTATCAATTACAAAATAAATGACTTGTTTCCCTGTAAGCATGTGAGGCGGCCAGAAGGCGTTAGTCTTTATTTTGACTCGAGATAGTCTCTTCCGCTATTTTTTTTTTTTAATAGTCTATCTTCTTAGACCAAAGCCATTTGAAAGATTAATCTTCAACAAGTAGAGGAACTGGTCATCGGTAGGTGAGTCTCCTGCAAACCCAGTTTGGCTGAGCAGTGCTGGGGTGGTGGTGGAGCACTGTGTGAAGTAGCAGAGAGTTGTAGCATCTACAGCTTGCAAACATCACCTGCCGCATTCCTGAATCGTAGTCAGGAGGGCTAGCCTGACGTCTAGCTGGGCCCTTGGGCCACAAGTTCAAGGGCAGAAGCTGTGTCTGTAAAGTGACCTCATTTGGTAGAGGCTGCTGATTTATTTGCCCACCTGCCATTCTCCCTTTGCTCCATATACTAGAGGCCTGATTTTTAAGCAGATCCAGGAATACCTGTAATAAAGACTTCGTTTAATAGGTCCTCTTGCAGGAACTATGGCCACAAGATTATGTTCCGACCAATGAGATGTACGTGGAAACACTGAGTGACAGCTTCCAGGAAACTTTAGGACAGCTGACATGGGCCCTTTTGTTCCCCCCATTCTCCTCTTCAAGCCCTTCCTTTCCTGCTGGCGAGAATAAGGGAAATGGCTGGTGCTTAAGCAGCCTTTGTAGTTCAAGAGGTGGAGACCAGTTACTGAGGGTACTCAAAAAACGTAAGCAGTGGACCCCTAGACCCTGACAACTTGATGACCTCTGGATTCCTTTCACCCGAGAGGCAAATACATTTTCCTTTTGATTAAGCTATTGTGGGTTTGCAGTTACAGCTGAATTAAGCCTTAACTAATATAATAGATAGCACCTAAACATCTTTTTACTGGGAAATAATTTAAAGCGTACAGAAAAGTTGCATGAATAGTACATGCAACGAGAATTCTGGTGTACCCTTCATCCAGATTTACCAATTTGTTAACATTTTGCCACGTTTGCCTTATCCTTCTTTTTTTAAAATTGAAATATAATTGATTTACAATGCTGTATTAGTTTATGGTGTTTGGGATTAGCAGATACAAACTACTACATATAAAATAGATAAACAACAAGGACTTACTGTACAGCACGGGGAACTATATTCAATGGCTTGTAATACCTATAGTGGAAAAGAAGCTGAAAAAGAATATATGTATGTACAACTGAATCACTGTGTTTTATCATTCTTAACCTCTCTGTCTCACTTTCTCTTTACACACAATTTTTAACCCATTTAGAAGGAACTGAGTACATTGTGCCCCTTTAATCTTGCATACTCTGATGTGAACAGAACAAGAGCTCCCACATAACCACAGTCACCAAATTCAGGAATTTCACCACCAATTGAATACTATTACCTAATCTATCGTTCATAGTCCAATTTCACCAATTGTCCCAATGTCTTTTCCAGTCCAGGATCCAATCAGAATCATATATGTATTTGTCAAGTCTCAGATAACCATTTTTAAGGGTGTATTTCTTTAAAAAAAAAAAAAAAGAAGAAAGAAAAAAGAAAAATACAAATTAAAAAGAAATCACATCGTTTTTGTGTTCAGCTACTGTCACTTCTACCTCTTTACTAACTGACAAACCTGGCATTCTCCTGCTGTCAGGGTCAAGTTCTAGGCCCCTGAATGCAGTGCCCCACCTCCACCCCACGAGTTTCCCTAGATCTCCCCACACACCCTTCCCCTGTTCTGCCCCTTCCTGCTTCCAGGAGTTCTGTCCGTCCCAGTCCGTCCCAGACACAGTGAGACCACGGTAACTGCAGTGTTAGAAATTCTCACCTAAGCAGCAGTCAAGAGTGGAGCTCACCCCGTCGTGCACCCTGTTTCCCATAATTGCCTAATGGACTCTATACACTGGGAAAAATTGCACGTGCACTTGACAAAGAAGTGGAAACCGGGATCACTTAAGCCTCCTGGATGTAACCAGCCATTAAACAGCCATTGCACTTTGCTCAGATGTAGTAGTAATCAATATCATGAATGCATTTGATAAGGGTGACTTAGGAGGTATGATTTATTCCTCCCTGAGGGTTTATTTCCAGCATAGGTCTTTACAGCAAGAATGAGGCTTGCTGACGGCCCAGTGCTGATGCACAGCAGAGCCCTCTGCATCTTCACTGAGCTTACTCTTGAGGCATCAGTTAATTCCTTGCATTTTATAGGGAAAGAAATAGGATTTTTTATTTTTATTTTATTCTTTTTTTTTAATTTTATTTTTTGTTGAGGGGGGGAGGTAATTAGGTTTATTTACTTATTTGTTTTTAGAGGAAGTACTGGTAATTGAACCCAGGACCTCAGGCATGCTAAGTATGTGCTTTACCACTTGAACTGTACCCTCCCTGCCGAAATAGGATTTTTTAATCAATGAAATTAACTAAGAGGCAGAGATGATCGCCCTGCTCCTGGGAAACTGTTATTGAGGAATTAGGGTGGTGCCCGGCTGGCTGCCACCCTCTGTGGGTGTGTGTTGGGGGGAAGCCAGCCTGAGAAGTGGGCTGACAGGTCCCTTCCTTCAGACACTCTAGGGGATCTGCTGAGAAGCCAGGGAAGCCCCACAATTAACCTCACTGGCCTAGATGTTTATGTGCCTTGTCTCTCCATTGAACTTGGGTCTCAGGCCTGAGCCTGGAGTCTCCAGGCACCTGGAGAGAATAGAGGATGGGGAGGGAGGGTAGCTTTTTTGTCAAATCAATGCATTGACCGCACTTTCAGGAAAGACCACTGTCTGCATCATGGCTGGCACGTCTTCAAACTGCAGTCCCTTTGGTTCAGAATCACCAGCCACGTGAGGAGAAAGAGAAAGAAAACCATGGTCAGGGTGACCCTTTCCACTGAGAAGGAAGCTGTCAGGAACACAGTTTCTGCTGCGGCTGCCAGGCAGGATGCTGTGATAGCCGATGGCAGGTGAGCTCAGAGAGGAACAGGGCTCCAGGCCAGCTTCTCCAGGACAGAAGGCAGAGAGAAGGGATGTGGCAAGGGGAGGGAGCGGGTGCTCCTACCTGGCGGGACTTCTGCTTCTGTCCTTCCTGAGGCCACCAGGAAGACGTGTCACCTGCATTGCTTTTGTAGGGCTTTGAACCTAAAAATGGAGACATCAGTGCTCTGCCTTCTGTGTGCTTCCAGTTCTAGCCCCACGGGGATGCTGCTGTATCTCCTACATTGCACCCAGGGCGGGCACATGGCAGGCACTCAGTACACATTTGTGTGCGGAAAGAGCGATTATGATCTAACCTGGCATCTCATCAACACAGACACCGTTCCAGAGGACACTGGGAAGAAGAACTGAAAATCGGCAATCGTCAACTCCCTCTAGGAAATGTTTCCAGAGTCAGTCAAAAATCACTATAGCAGACAAATGCCCTGGTTTCTAGAAAGAATAAAAAAGAAAAGAAGAGAAAAGAAAGGAAAGGAAAGGAAAGAAAGCGGGAGGGAAGGAGAGAAGGAAGGGGTAAAGAAAAAGTCATTAAAAAAAGCGGCGTTATACCGCAATAAAGGTGTTCAAAAAAAAAAAAACCTAATAAAGGCCAAAGACCTTACAAAGGAAAAAGAAAAAACAAGGCATGGGTGAGACTATAAGAGAAAAAACTACGAGAGACAATCAAATGCAATGTGCACATAATTTCCTTCCTGATTCTACAATCTAAGTATGAAAAATGCCTTTGAGACAACCAATTTGAATATGAATGAGGTACTAGATATTAAAATACTAATGGTAACGTTATTGGGTATGATAATCGCATGGTAGTTACGTTGTTCTTGTTTTTTAAGTCTTTGCCTGTTAGTCATCCAACCTGAGTATTTATAGGTAAAGTGACAGATCTGGGGATTTCTTTAAAATGTATCAGCAAAAAACAAAATATAGCAAAAAGTTGGCGGGGAAGGGATGCGGCTGGCAAAATGTTGATAACTGTTGACACTGGGTTTAGATTCCTCGTGGAAGTTCATTATACTCTCCTTTCTACTTTTGTGTAATTTTGAAATTGTCCAAAAGAAAAATCTTTTAAAAGTCACGGAATCCATAATCTCCTATCCTTGAACTCAGATGTGTCATCTTTTTTCCATTAGTTAATTCAACACATATTGATGGAATCCCTGCGGTGTGAAAAGCATTGAGGGAGGACCTGTGAGGGTTACAGAGCCACACAAATATCAAGCACGTGTTGCGGGGAAGGTATAGCTCAGGGGTAGAGTGTGTGCCTAGCAGGCACAAGGTCCTGGGTTCAATCCCCAGTACCTCCATTTAAAAAAAAAAGAAAGAAATGAAAACCTAATTACCTCCTCCCCACCAAAAGCACATGCAGGATAAATATCTAGGGTGGCTTCTATTTGGCTGCGTGGGCGTGGGGAACCCTGACTCTTCCCAGATGCTGGATATGTTTGCCTAGAGTCAGCAGGCCACACCCCTTGCGATCTTGGACGAGCCACTTAACCTATCCTAGGTCTCCGTGTTCTCATTTACAAAAATTGGCTAATGGTAGTACTCCCTTCATGAGCTGGTTATGAGTATTAACTGAGATCATAATAACAGGCTTAGCCTAGTACCTACTTAGGCTATTGATAGAGCCAGTGACAGCAGCCAACATCATCACCTGGTTAGAGCAGTCCGCCAGCAGTGATTTGTGCCATTAGAAAGAAGTGCCCTTTTCTCCAGGCTGGGATGGCCTTGAACAAGGGTGAGGGGCTCAGCTGCTGGTTTTACCCCGGAATGGGCTCCCTTGCGTAGGTGAGACAAGAAAGAAGCGGGCAGAGGACAGCCATTCAAGGAATAAGAGCAATTAACACCAAAATGGTGGAAGATTTGACTCCTAGTAGACCTTAAAGCTCAAGATGATGGGAGATTTGACTTCTAGTAGACCTTGAGCTTCATTATACGATCACAGGTAATATATTAACATGGCAAATGACACTCCCACAGGTGCCATAACAGGTTCAAGGTTGACCATAAAAGTTCCAAGAGTTGGCAGTGACCCAATTCCTGGAAATCCCAGCCCCTTCCCCAGGGTAGTTGGAATGGTTCTCTCGTTGGCATATGAAGCTACAGAGCCCGGAAAAAGTAGCAACACCAGGCCTCGAGGCTTCTCGACTCTTCGGAGTCGGCCCACACTCTGTCCATGGAGTGTGTATCTACTTTTACTTTAACCTGATTCCCCAAACCCCACACCTAGTGGCCTTTCACTCGCCTTCTGAGACAGCCTACACGCTATGCAGTATGTATCTCTCTAAATAAATCTACCTTTACTCAGTTGTGGCTCCCTCTTGAATTCTTTCCTGCATGAAGCCAAGGACCCACGCTTGGCGGGGCACGTCCCAGGGGCTCAGCCAAAACTTGGGACATGGCCATCCTCTTGCCCCACATTCATTTTTCCTGTATCATCTGTCAATCTGTACATCATATGGAGGATCTCTGAACAGGTCTCCCAGGTCCACCCTGATGCCCGTCAAATTTCCCAAAAGGAACAAAAGCTCCAGGACTTGCCTCCAATTTAGCCTGTGGGTGAACATCTTCAGCACTCCAGAAGCAGGTGCTTGGTGCTGACCCACTTGTGTTTGAAGGTTGCCGTGGCAGGACGGCAGGGTAAAGGAAAACATCCATCTATGCAGCCCATGCTTTGCAATTCCCTCCCCGAAGCCCTCTCTGGCCTCAGCCATCAGCCTGTACCTTACCAGGCTGGGGTCAGGCTAAACATGCCATTCCTAGTGCTCAAGGAATACCTGGAAATCCTACTCACTGATTTTAAAATTGTGTTCTCATTTCTCCTAAATGATGGTAATGGGGATGGTGACTTACGTATTAATGTAGATTAACTGCTTGTTTCACTTGGAATGAAAGTCACTTCAGCACTAGGCTTGATTATACCTTATCTTGTTTTGCCTCCTCTTTCGTCTCCTTCCCCTCCCCTCCTCCTCCTCCTGCTCCTCCCCCTCCCTCTTCTTTAATTAAAAGGCAGACTCTGTTATCGCCTACAATCAGGCCATTCACTTCAGCATGTATTTTGCTGTGCGGTGGATTGAGACGTACCATCCACATCCCAGCTGCAGGCGCCATGGCTGCCTCCATGGACAGTCACACAAGTGCACGTCTGTTTCGGAGGCAGAGATGAGGCGAGAAAGTGCCCGACGGTGCGGAGACACGCGCCTCCCTCACGCAGAGCACCGCGCCGTGGGGGAAACGTACGCGGTTCAGGTTCACCATATTTAGGTGGGCAGATGCCACATGCAGCTATTCAGAAATCCAAATCCAAATCCAAATCCATTTAAACCCAGTACAGACTGTCTGGGAGGCTACAGAGAAATTTCACTAAGTTGGTGCTTTTGTCCATGTTATGCCGGAGGATTAAAGGGAGCCCTCGTCAATATTAACATCTTTACGGATGCAGTGGTTTAGGACTGTCATTTTCTAGTAAGATGCCCTATCAATACACATACATTTGCATATACTTTAAAATTTTGAATTACATCAGAAAAATGGCAAGTAAAAAATGCTGCCTCAAATAGTCAAGTGAAATTAAATCCAAATTCATACACCAAAGTAGACCATAATAGCACATCCTGCTACACAGTTCCTCTTAACTAGTCCAATAACTAAAACTGTTGCCTTCCAGATAACAAGTGTAGGAAAAAATTTTAAAAGCAAACTAGAGACATTAAATCTATACCAAAGCATGGGGGTGTGAGTCTACATTTCTGAGACACGCCGGTTACAACGACACACTTCTTCCAAGAATCCGCCTGAAATATTGGCCCCAACGGTGTCATGAACAGCAGACTCTCCACTCTTCAGTATGGATTGATTTCTGAAGAGAACCAGGTGCCTCCCCGACAGAATTTATATCAAATGAAAATCCTTGGAAGAAGTTTGAGTAAGCGCTAGAATAGAATTGGAACACATTTTGGGAATGTATTTTAAAGATCTCTTAACAATGTGATTAAATCAACCACTGTATATTAATGTGATTTCTAATTTCAGAAAGATTGTTTTTATCCTTAGACCTACTAAACTGGTTTCATTTGAGAAAAGTGGGAAATTAACATTTGAGTTATTTCCAGGAAAGTCTCCATAGTTTTGATCTCATCCATCATGACTACCTATGATGTGCATATTAAGTTCATTTTCTTCTAACTCCCTGCTCTTCACTGCCTGCCTTTGGTCACGTTATAGCTATATACATTTTTTTTTTTCTAGTTTCAAAAGCAATACATACTCTTTACAAAAATTCAATTATCATCTATTATCCTACCACACAGAAATGATTACAATTTAGCATCATGTCAGATGGTTTTCTAGGCCAACATATTCGTAAAACAATGCTTACCAAAACAAAATAATTAACAGTAGTTTATCATTTCTTTTACCTTCCTCCCAATAACATATCATGGACAACTTCTCTTATGGAAATGTTTGGTTCTATGAGCCCATTTCTTGATGTGTGGTTGCACAGAATACTGTTTTATGGCTATAGTATAATTTACTTCACCAATCTCCAATGTGGGTAAAACAATATTATAAACAAATGCAAAAAAAAAAATCCTTGTACATACACCTCTGCATATTTTTTCTATTTAAAATGGTTTCTTTAAGGAGTAGGGAAATAGCTCAGTGGTAGAGTGCATGCTTAGCACGCATGAGGTCCTGGGTTCAATCCTTAATACCTCTATCAAAAACAAACTAACAAAAACTCTTTAAAAAATGTTTTCTTTATATATAAAATAAGTAGCTGGTTATATTTTCCCTGTTTTTTTAATCATCATGGATAAATCAAGAATTAAGTAAATGAAAGCAAATTGGCAAATGAACCTTAAAAGGTACATATTTTCATATTTTATGTTATTCAAACACTTACATATGTTGTCATTTGTGTTGGGGGACACTTGTCAGGGATGGTGACGTGGGTTGGTAAGAATTTACCTGAAAGCAAGGGAAAGTTTAAGAACAAAGGAAAGTTTAATAGGCATGCTGCTACAGGCAACAGTGGGCCACACAAGTGCCTGCGTGTCCTCCGGTGCAAAGAACAAAGGAAAAGTTTAATAGTTATGCTGATCTAGCAGGCCACCCAGGGAAGAGGTGCCTGTGCAGCCACCCAATGTGAATGTGCAGGGTCTTTTACTGGGGAAGGGGCCGTGAACACAAAGGGATGGGGCAACAGAGTTTTGATTGGCTGTGAGTAAGGTAGGGGGCTTTGGCATATAGGAGGATAGTGGATTTACGGCTCTAATAAGATGGAGACATGAGCTGACACAAACAAGGTAGTGGAATTTACGACTCCGATAAGGAGGAGGCCTGGGCTGAGACAAGTCAGCCTGAGCTACAGTGAGGTTAGTCATTTCCCAGGGCCGTTAACTGTGCTAAGACAAACGCCCATCAGGAACAGGCAGAAGCCTAAGGGCTGGAAGGTTGGGGGCCTCGGCACGTACCAGGTGGCCCTGCAGTTTGCTATGGATTTGAACCGGAAAATCTGCAGAAGAGAAATCCAGGTCAAGGGACTTAGGACCACTTTCAACAAACCCCTCAAGCCTAGGGCCTGCTGGAGGACAGAACCCCCAGGCCTGGCTCCTTCTCCCTGACTTGTGTTTTGAGGGTTTGACCAAAGTCTGTCTGCACCTCTCTTCTACTGTGCTTTCCTCCGGGTTCTTACACACCTTCCATTCTCACTGTGGGAGGTGTCAGGCTCTGTGCATCCCACAGTCATACTTCCCCCAAAGCAAAGGGAGTTCAGGAGCTGAGAAATATCCCATGCTGATTCGAAGTCCGGGTGTGTGGTGGTGAACTGGAAACAAATAACTTGTTAGAAAGTCCAAACATGAAAACCCTAATAAGATTTCAAAATAAACACTGTTTCCTTGCCATTTTGTTGGACTGCTTTCCATCCTTTTGTAACACAAAATTGTCATTCAGGACTTCTTTCCATGTTGCAATCTGCCATTGCGTCATCCTCGTGTCATGGTGTATTTCTCAACGGCCTATTTGTTTTGAGACTTTTTCCTTTTCTTTTTGCCAAATTCTGTGAACAATGAATTACTTCAGTAGAAAACCCTGTATCATCTTTGCAGAAAGGCCACGTGGGCCATTGTGTTCTTTTGTGCTTTCATTGGCTTGGTTATGCGTTATAAGAGAAACCGTTTTTAAAAATACAATATTAATAGCCCAGTTTAATGAGAAATAAAATCTAAATGTGCTCCTTTCCTCCCAGGGGATTGTACTGTTTACCTTTAGCAGGGAATCAC
Organism: Camelus ferus; assembly: GCF_009834535.1. NCBI lineage: Eukaryota > Metazoa > Chordata > Mammalia > Artiodactyla > Camelidae > Camelus > Camelus ferus. The sequence continues at coordinate 109,178,349 of NC_045697.1, read as the reverse complement.
GAACTACAGGGCTTAGGGAACTCGACTGAGATCACGCAGCTAGTAACTGGTGGAAGCAAGATTCAACCCAGACATTCTGGCGGCAGAGTCCAAATTCTTGATATTACTAAATGTCTGATGCCACTGCACACACCCAGCTTTGTGGTCATGTAAAAAGCTAAGTAATTATTCAAGAAGAGAATTTAATCTGAGGTCACCAGACAGATTCCTGGAAGGTCAAAGCACATCAAACTGAACGCTGGAGGTTAAAGTGAAGTCTGTGCCCTGAATGGTCGGCATTCCAGATCTGTTCCCTTTCATGCTCCCAGAAGGGTGGAAATCAGTTATATCTACCCAAAGCAGACGTATTCTTAGGACTTCTTAGTCTTAAAAGAAACTAAATGTCCCCATTAAAGAAAAATCCTTCCAACACAGCCTTGTGGGGGCTCCCAAAGCTGGGAGCTAGGCCCATGGCCAGATCATTCTTCAAAGGAGGTCTACCAGTTGCCAAACCCAGCAATTCAATTATACAAAGACAGCAACTGAGTGTTTTGCAGCCTCACTCTTAACTATGTGTGGACAGAGATCAGAGAATAGCCTGAAACAAACACATCAAGAAAAGAAACTCAGAGGCCACAGAAACAATACAGGAAGTAGAAGAATGGTTTTAAAAAATCCGCTGTGCATCTTCAGAGCCAAAAAGAACCTATTATGTCTATGAAATGACAAGATATTTTTTTAAAAACTAGAAAAACAGAGTGACACCTTAGAAATTAAACATTTGAAAAGCAAAGTTCTCAATAGCATAAAAGGTAAGAAAATTAGAAGATCAATTCAAGTGGTATATTGTTCAGCTAACCAGAGTTCCAGGAGAGAAAACAGGAGGAAATAAAAGGGGAAACATTAGTAAAGTGAAAATAGAGTGCATTTTTTTTTCAGAAGTAAAAGGCATGAATTTCCATATTTAAAAAGGGCCAACTAAGCAAAATAATTAATGAAAAGACACTCAGATCGTGGCAAATCACTGTGAAATATCAGAATACATAGGGAGAAAAAACACTGATGGAGACAGAGAAAGGGAATGGCAGAGATGAGAAGGCAGTGGAGGAGGCTTCAAAATTCTAGGAAAAATTATTTTCAGCTGGGGATTCTATATGCAGCCAAACTATAGAGTGTGTGGGTGGAATAAAGACATTTTCAGATATACAGGGACTCAAAAATCACCTTGCACGTACCCTATCTTAAAAAAACTACTGGAGGATGTATTTCAGAAAAACAGAATCAAATGAAGAAAGGAAAAGACGCTGGGGTCCAGGAAAAGAGAATTCAACACAGGACAATGATAAAAGTAAGTCCCCAAACAATAGCACACTGGGAGAGGAGGAAAAACAAAGCAAAACAAAATTAAAAGCAAAAAGCCGTCCAAACTGGAGTAGAACAGAGGCCATGTGACACATCTGTTTGGACAGTTGAAAAAAATGTTAACAATAGGCCCATAGAAAATCTAATGAAAAAATGAAGTGTTTATTAGCTCTGGGTAAAACATAATGCAGTATATAAACTATGGGGCTCAGCAGTGACAGCATTTATATAGTCTTACTAATGTAAACTATGATTTAATCAAGACATGTACTCTGACTAAGTCGCAGGGAAGGAAAGGGAGAACACAGAGTGTAGGAGGGAAAGCGAAATTCTCATCTCCTGTGACTAGGAGTCAATAGATACAATGTAAAATAGATCAGTAAACAGTAATGTATGTATGTGCAGGGAATCCCAGGAAAAATACATGAGGCTGGGGACATCGATTGCGTCCAGGGAAGGAATTAGGGAGGCTGGGGACCAAGGTGAGAAGGAGACTTTTCATTGTTTTTACCCTTTTTTCTTTTGAATTTTGAATTCTGTTAATGTATCACTTATTTGAATAAAGAAAAGAAATAATTAAAAAGAAACAACAGAGGGGTAAGAGTACAGCTCAGTGATAGAGTGCATGCCTAGCGGGCATGAGGTCCTGGGTTCAATCCCCAGCACCTCCATTAAAAATAAAGAAATAAACAAACCTAAGAGCCCCCACCCCCCGGCAAAAAAAGAAATATCAGCAAGAAGATAATTTTTAGAAACATGAAACAAAGAATGGAAACCATAAGCAAAGTAAAATAACAACCTTCGGAATGGGAGAAAATATTTGCAAATGATGTGACTGACAAAGGTTTCATTTCCAGAATATATAAACAGCTCATACAACTTAATAAGAAAAAATACACAACCCAATCCAAAAATGGGCAGAAGACCTAAACAAGCAATTCTCCAGGGAAGACACACAAATGGCCAATAGGCACATGAAAAAATGCTCAGTATTGCTAATTATCAGAGAAATGCAAATCAAAACTACAGTGAGGTACCACCTCACACCACTCAGAATGATCATCATTAAAAAGTCCACAAATGATAAATGCTGGAGAGAGTGTGGAGAAAAGGGAGCCCTCCCACACTGCTGGTGGGAATGTAGTTTGGTGCAGCCATTATGGAAAACAGTATGGCGATTCCTCAGAAAGCTGAAAATAGACTTACCATATGATCCAGCGATCCCAGTGTTAGGCATACATCTGGAGAGAACTCTGATTCGAAAAGATACATGGACCCCAGTGTTCACAGCAGCACTATATACAATAGCAACCTAAATGTCCATTGACAGATGACTGAATAAAGAAGATATGATATTTTTATACAATGGAATACTACTCAGCCATTAAAAAGAATAAAATAATGCCATTTGAGGCAACATGGATGATCCTGGAGATTGTCATTCTAAGTGAAATAAGCCAGAAAGAGAAAGAAAAATACCATATGATATCACTTGTATGTGGTATCTGAAAAAAAAAAAAAAGATAAAAGAGGGCACTAATGACCTCATCTACAAAACAGAAACAGACCTGCAGACATAGTAAACAATCTTATGGTTAACAGGGGAAAGGGAGTGGGAAGGGATAAGTTTGGGAGTATGAGAATTGTAAATGTTTATCACTATATATAAAAATAGATGAAAAATAAATTTCTGTATAGCACAGGGAACTATATTCAATCTTATAATAACCTTTAATGAAAAAGAACATGAAAATGAATATATGCTACGTTTTTAATATGAAAATCTAGAAACCTGATCCCAGAGTACATGACATGAGTTGTGATTTTAGAGAATCAGTAATCTGCAAATTTCAGAAATTTACAGTAATCACCTAACTGCATTAAATCAACTAAACAAAGTATTCTTAAATATGGCTATGTATACTTGAGTACATAAAGTTTAGTTTTTCCATTAAGTCTTGGAAAAGCTGGGTTCTTACATGTGTTTAGGATTCTGACATTCTGACTTCAAAAACAATCTTACCCCTCAGTTCTGGAGAGCATGGTGCATGCGTCAACCGTTTTAATTCACTTGATCCAGTGGTAACTAATCACTTGGGCATGAGCGGCCAAAGGAAGATTCCCCTAGAGTGGCATCATGGTTTCAAACTCTGTGGTCTGTTGGAGCTCCCTCATGGGAAAAAGAGTCCTTCTTATTAGCAAGATGTCATTTTAACTGAAACATACAATGACAGAGACTAATGGCCGACATCCCACTTGCTCTGCCACACTCCAGAAACTGCTGTATCTCATTTACTCCTTCACTCACTGTGATGATTAATTTTATGTGTGAACTCAACTGGGCTACAGGGGCCCAGACATCTGGTCAAACATTATTCTGAGTGTTTCTGCAATGGGTGTTTTTGGATGAGATTAACATTTTAACTGCCCTCCATGATATGGGTGGGCCTCATCCAATCAGCTGAAGGACTGAATAGAACAAAATGATGGACCCTCTCCTGAGTAAAAGAGATTTCACCAGCAGACTGCCTTTCGACTTCATCTGCAATAACTCTTCCTGCCTGATGGCTTTTGAACTGGAACACTGGTTCTCCTTGGGTTTCCCGCTTGTTGTCCCACACTATAGACTGGATTTACCAACCTCCTTAATCACATGAGCCAATTCCAACAAACAAGTAAACAAACAAATAAATACCCTATTAGTTGTGTTCTCTGGAGAACCCCGATGGATACACTCATTCAAGCAAGTATTTATTTAACATATAGTGTGTGCCAAGCAGTAATCTAAGTGGCAGGATAAAGAGTTAAAACTACAGTAAGAGTAAGCTGGCAAAGTTGGCTGCCAAGAGAACGTGCACTTGAATTTCATTTAGGAGCTTGAGGCATCATCAGGCTTTTCCATCAGGCTGACCAAGTTTACTTGAGCACTTGGTTTTTCCAGTCTTGCCTTATCTCTTTTTTCCAGTAGATGGAAGGTTCCAGTGAAATGCTGCAACTCCCCACACCCTAACAAGTCAGCTGCAGAGGACACAGTGCATTTATCTGCTGGTAGTCCAGGCAGCTACCTTTACTTACACTTCTGAGTGGTTCTTAAGCATAGTTTGCCACCTTGGAATACTGCCCAGTATGCAGTCATCCAGGAAGCTTGTTGGACCTGCCTTGAAGTGGTTGGCTTATGAGAACTAGATGATACAAAGAAAACTAGCAAGTGTGCTGGTCTTCTTTGTGAGAGGTCTTTGAGAGGGAAGCATTCACTAATTAGAGAGCTCTAATGAAACCCAACCTGGAGAACAGAATATTCCAACGGATTCTGCTGAGCATCATAGTGTATGTAGTGTCCTGGAAAGTCAGACAGGCAGGTCTGAGTCAAACTCTTGTGTCTGCTCCTTAGTAGCTGATGACCTTGGAGAACGTATCCAACTTCTCCGGCCTTCTAAAACGAGGACAATAATACTGTGACGCAATGCAGTCGCGCATGCGCAGGGACAAGGACGGGGCTGCTCTGTTGCACATGTGCTAATAATCCAAGGAGGCTATTTCTTAACATGGAGCATTGATGTCTCTTTGATCCATCCCACTGCTTGTGAAAGCAGTAGGGGTTGGTTATAAACATTAGATTGCACAGTGCTTCTGTACAGAGGAAGGATCGTAGTCCTCATTTCAAAATTTTGTATTAAGCTTTTAGAACAGAGGTCCTATTTTAGTTCAAAGTACAACAAAATCTTTGTTACTACAGAATGGACGGTGAATGGATGTCCAAAGAATCTGGCCAGGGAAGAGTTAATTCACACTGGCAAGATGACCGTGCCTGGTCTCCCTCTCCCTCCTGGGGAAACACAGAAATGAATGAAAGAACAGGAAATGGAAGGCTTTATTGTTTGTGAGGCAGAGAGCTAGCCCCCAGCCCTCCCCTCCCACCTTTAAAAATAAAGCCTGGAAAATAATCATCTTCTAAAAATCCTAATGCTACCTCGGAAGACTGATTTGTTTTCCTCTGGGGAAGCTAATGAGATCAGTGGTTTTTGCTGGATTAGCTCAGAAATGCTTATTCATAGTAACTTGGTGAAGGGAAAGTGTCAGATAACACAGTTTATTTTGCATCAAGATTATGTGTAACAAAGACGAACTCCAAAGAATTAAGGACAGGAGGGAGGAGAGGAGTAGGGAAAAAATTTCAAAGAAACATTTGCTCAGAGGGGTTATAAAACCTCTTTCAAAACCAGTGTGAAGACTGCAACTGACTTATATTCTAAAAATTGCACCAAACAATTGTGGAAAGTTGTAAAATAGAGATATTACTCTATTGAAACATATTCCTTACTGCCCAACGAAAAGCATAGTAAAATTGTAACTTACTTAAAAGAGCTAAAAATAAAGGCTTGTCGGGAAGTGTCCAAGAAGAATAAAATACTAGTGGAAATTAGGGAATCCTATATATTTAATTAAAATTTTTCAAAAAATTTTATTTATTATTATATTATTTTTAATTTTTTTTATGTTGTGGGAGGAAGCAATTAGGTTTATTTATTTTTAGGGGAGGCACTGGGGATTGAACCCAGGACCTTGTGCATGCTAAGCATGTGCTCTACCACTTGAGCTATACTCTCCCCACTAGTAAAAATGTTTAAGTATTGAATTTTCATGAGGCTCATTTATTATAGAAGTAACTGGCAGTCACAGCTTTTCACATCATTAAATTCCAAGCTACTATTACTTCTCCAGAAAGTCTGGAGGCCAATACTATGGTGACCATAGATCACACAGTTTACTGACAAGCCATCTTGGGAGGAGACTTCTCATATATTTAGAGGAGTACATTTAAACTCTGATTAACTTGTTCAAGTACTAGGGTTTGAATTACAAACACAAAAAAGAGGGGAAAAAAAATCCAAGTAGAGATTCAAATGGTCCTACAGGAATTTGTAAAAATTCAGTGGGCCTTCTATGTATGCGGTACAAGAAACCTTTCTTTTCCTAAAGATTCTACAGTGGCTCCATATTGTCTTGGGAACAAGTTCAAAGTCTTCATTCTGATATGGAAATTGGATTGAGTCACATATTACATCTTTCTTGCAAATACACAGCATGAGTTAACCATCTGGGTGCACGAACCATCTGGACCCTTTACATCAATTCTCTTTATTCCTTACAATAGTGCAATGATTGTCCCCACTCACAGATGAAGAAACTGAGACTCTGGGTGTTGTGCAAATTCTCAAGTTTGCACACCTTTGGGATACAAACCCCAATCACCTACCTCCAGAGAAAAAGCCTCTTTCTTCCTCTCCATTAATCATCAAAAGTGAGTTGTCAGTGGGGAGGGTATAGCTCAGTGGTAGAGCACATGCTTAGCGTGCATGAGGTCCTGGGTTCAATCCCCAGTACCTCCATTAAATAAAAAAAATAAAAATAAATAAGTAAACCTAATTCCGACCCCCCTCACCCCCCGCCAAAAGTGAGTTGCCAAATCCATGCCTTTTGAGCCACTGCTTAAGCTGTTTGCCTTTAGGTGAAAAATACCTCCACCTTCTCTGCTTACCTTTCTAGACCATTGCTAAAGGCGCTGGAGCCATCACAGGGCACCGGATTATACCCACAGGCATCAACGTCCCCCCTCCAGCCCTGGCATGGAACAGACTGTATCACTTCTCACATTTGATTAGTCAGTCTGGCACTCCACCTAACACTTTCTTTGTGATATTTTTTATCTGATTTTGTGCTTGTAAACCTTTCTTTTAAACATGATAGTAGGAACTAGTTTTTAAAATTGCCATGTGCTTCGTTATTTTTTCACATTTAGTGGAGTAATTATTTCATAGATTTAATTTAAAATTTTCTGCGTTTTGGTTGCCCAATATATATAAAACTATACATTAGAAAGATAATTTACTTTTTGGCTTACCACTATATAATGATGAGAATAATCTACTTTTTTGGTGATAATCAGCACTTATTAAGTATGTTTATTTTAAAGTCATTTTTATTTCTAGCAAGTGAAGGGCAGCTATAAAATAAACAACATTCTGAGGACCACCCGACAAAAGACTCCCAAACTTTGCTTCCTGAAAAAGGAATGGGCCTCTTGCAGGACGAGGCAGAAACCAGTGTGCAGAAAGTCTGGACCAGAGCAGCTTGGACTGTGTCTGTGAGCTGGTGGCTGTCCACAGCTGTCTGCTACTGGTTCATGACAAGTAAGTGCAGCAATTGCAAGCAATCATTTAAAAACACTTAAGCAGTTTGACATAGTAATTTTATTTCTGTTGACTCAAAATAAAAAATTGGAGTTTGAATTTTATATGTTTGGGGTTTTTTAAATTTTTTCAGTTATTCCACGTTATTATATTTTACAAAATTATCCACAGTGGATTGGAAAAAAATTTTTAAGGTCCTTACCGCAGATAACTGAGAAGCACTGATCTACAGGAAGGTCGATGTCAGCCTAATGTAAACAATGACATCATCATAATTTTTATGATATATCAAGCCCTGTTATAAAGTCTTGCAACCTAAATGTATTTACTTCTCACAACAACCCTTTAAGGGGGAACGCCTCTGATTTCTCAGGTAAGGAAACCGAGGCAGAGAGAAGATAAATCACTTTCCCAGTGTCGCACAACTGGCATGTGACAAGTGAGATAAGAACTCAGGAAGTTTGGCTGTTGGGTCCTAGATGCTAGTAACTTCTGTCATGAGACTCTATAATAAAATACGAAGAGCCTGTTTCACATGTAAGTGGCAACATATAAAGAAAATCGAGGAATGGTTTAACACCAAAATTCCAGAAGGAAGACATCTGTGGGAGGAAGGAATGCAGGGAATTCACTGGAGAGGGGCACCTGCCAAGCTTCAAGGGTCTGATCATGTTTTATGCCTTAACCTGGTGAGGAATATACAAGCATGTTTCATTCTACTATTATTTTTCTACTATTATATTTCAGCTGTATACAACACATTTTATACACTTTTATGCGTATATACATTTAACAGTTAAAAATATATTTTTTAATTACACATTTTAATTAGGTAAAATTATATCAATTTTACCTAATATGCACTATATTGCGTGTAAATACATATATACAATATACTGCACATATATGTACTGTTCATTGTTTCTAAGATCAGTTTAGAGCTTTAGCTTTTTAAACTTGCATAGTTATCAAAGAAATAAAGCCAACCACAAAATAAGAATCAACAGAATGCAGTAATCCAATCATAAAGGAGAGTCAAATGTGCTTACACATATTTAAGAAATCAATCATCTAAGTTATAAATAAAAGTAGTTCATTTGTGTCCTTTTCTTTAGATTCCACCCATAAGTGATATCATATGGCATTTTTCTTCCTTTCTGGCTTAGAGAATAATTTACTTTAAAATAAAATAAAATTTCCAATGGAATTGCTGTTTTTCTTTAAATTCAATTAAAGCTTATGGCACTGCATAATTGAACTTTACTAATATTCTTATGACTCTCATATAAGAATCTTTGTGCAAGACAGAGATGAATTGAACAGTCATACCTATATATCTGCATTTCAGCCAAAAGTATGAAATTTCCCCTTAATCAATTTTCCCACCTCCATCATGAAGAAGTTCAAAAAAAGTGGACTGACTGAAGGAGTTTTACCTTCTCTCTGTCCCTGGATGCACTTAAATAGATCTTCTGTTAAGAGTGAATTTACTAAAAAGAGCCAACAGGAAGGTTCTAGAATGGAGAGGAAACCGGATCATCTACTTCAAGGAAAAATACAAGCTGCTTGTGTAACCCTGGTCGACAGCACATGGGCCAGGATGCTCCACAGGCAACCTGTCATTATCAAGCCAGAAAGGGGCGGAACTTGCTGTTTCAGGCGCTGGAGGGGAGGCGATGATTGGTATACTTAACAATCAGCCTGGGCAATGGCTGGAAGGACAGACATAAAGGAAGGCTGATTCCAAAGTACGTGCACTTTGCAAGTTGGTCCCAGGACTAAAAGGAGCAGGGGTGGGAGCAGTCTTGTATACAGCCCATTCCTGGGCCACAGTCCTGAGGCTGCACGGTGGTTTGAAGTCAGACCCTCAGTGGCACCCCACAGCGCCCCCACCTTACATCCTGATCCTTCGAAGCTAGTGGCAGAGGCTGGTGGGGTGGAATGTGTTCATCTAGGATTCCAGTGGGAGAATCAATCATTTGTTTCACGCAGTTGTTAGGAGAGAGGAAGATTATACCAGGGCAGAGCATCTTCACGCCAGCCTGAGGACTCGGCAGCTCAACTGGGGCTGATGTGGCTTTTGCTCCTTCAAGAAACATATTTCTGGGTTTTGGCAACCAGAATTCCACCAAACTCCTGGATCCTATTTTGTTCCCATTGCTCCAAGCGGTTTTCCACATTCTAACTTCAAAACTCTCCTTCCCTTCTTGATAGTGAAATCTTTGATCACAGGTGCTGCTTTTTTGACTGGAGAATGGAGGGGCTAGCAAAAGGACTAAAGACAGCATGGCCATGGCTTTGGGAGGCCTTTCATAGCCAATAGAGGGGAGCCTGATACCTGTTCAGCCACTCTGGTTTTGCCTGCCGACCCAGAGCCTATGGGAAGCAAAAATAGCAGCTGCTAAAAATTGCTGATTTCCCCACTTCTGGGCATATATCCAGAGGGAACTCTAATTCGAAAAGATACATGCACCTCAATGTTCATAGCAGCACTATTTACAATAACCAAGACATGGAAGCAACATAAACGTTCATTGACAGATGACTAGATAAAGACGTTGTGGTATATTTATATAATGGAATATTACTCAGCCATAAAGAAGAATAAAATAATGCCATCTGAGGCAACATGGATGGTCCTGGAGACTTTCATTCTAAGTGAAATAAGCCAGAAAGAGAAAGAAGAATACCATATGATATCACTCATATGTGGAATCTAACAAGAAAAAAGAGAACCCTGATGAAACTCATCTACAAAAGAAACAGATTCACAGACATAATAAATAATTTTATGGTTACCAGGGAGAGGGGGTGGGAAGGAATAAAGCTGGTAGTTTGAGATTTGCAAATGTCAACCACTATATATAAAAATAGATTAAAACCAAATTTCTTCTGTATAGCACAGGAAACTATATTCAATATCTTATTATAACCTTTTACGAAAACAAATATATGTATATATATGTATATATGCATGACTGGGACATTATGCTGTACAAGAGAAATTGACACATTATAACAGACTATACTTCAATAAAAAAAAAAGAATGCTGATTTCATTTACTTACAGTGCTATGTCACTTAACAAAGCTCTTTTGAACAAATCTGACTTCTGCTCATTGCCATGGGGGAAGTGGTCATCTCTGTGCTGAGTCTCTGCCACCTTGCACACACAGTCCTCTGTGTCAGCCTGGAAGGCCACCTCATCACTGGGAAGGCAGGTACCACCCTGGTCTCAGCACTACACAAGGGGGTACAGCCAGACATTGGCTGGTGTTCTGCCTTCCTGTTACTTCACCTGACCCCAACATCCAAACAAAAATAACAGCAGCCCTAATCCAGAGGGAAGAGGCAGGGCAAATCCAGCTGAGTCACACTTTGAGGTCTCCTAAAATTTTTTCTACTTCTGGAAAAGTTCTTATCTGTAAAAAGTGGTGTTAAATGCCTCCTCTTTTCTAATAGAGACATAGTTTTCTTCCATTGCTTGTGCAGCAACAGGGAAATTTAAGAGATGTATGAACTGGGAATTTTTGAAATCATGTTTCAACATCAGTGCTGCTTATATGCATGGACAGTGTATGGTACCCACTCCCCTCCAACCCAAGAGACAGCAGAAGGCAGCTTCAGGACAGTTCCCAGGCCTCCCATAGAAAGATCAAGCTTCCCAATCCCCATTCATCTTATCTCCACGATCAGCATGGGGAACCACAAGGCTCTGAGTGGTAGATGCTGGGGAGGAGCAGGTTTGCCTCCCTCTTACCTTAGGGTGTCATAGTCGCTATTCCAATCTCCAGGGCCAGCCTCCTTTACTTACAGTCAAGGGAAGGCTAGGGAACTAGGTAATATTGCTTCATTCAAATAATCCAGAGAGATCTGTCAAAGAGTAGGCACTCAGCCAGGAAGACATGATCCTTCAGAGAGAAGGAGGCCAAGAAATGTTTCTTTGAGTTAAAAAGAGCATAAAAAAAGAACTTGAGCAAGATGGCAGCATAGGAAGACCTTGAGTTCATCTCCTCCCACAGACATACTGAACCTACACCTACATATAGATCAATTACCCTTGAAAAAGACCTGAGGGCTGACTGAACAGCTTCTGCACATAGAAGAACCATACAGAAATGGGTAAAAAAGACAGAGACATGGTATCCATGGGTGCTACACCCCTGACCCAGAAACTTGAAATAGGGAGGGATATTACTGAGGGTCCCAAGCACAATTCTGGGACACAGTGAAAAAAATGCCAGTTTAAAGGGCACCTGGACTACATAGGTAGGAAATCCAAATGGGTGAGGAACTGCCGGAGCCCTCTCCAGGGTCAGAGTTGCCAGCACACAACACAGGAGCACCTAAATATATAAAGCAAATATAAACAGAAATAAAGGGGAAAATGGACAGCAATACAATAATAGTAGGAGACATTTAATACCCTACTTACTTCTATATATAGATTATCCAGACAGAAAATCAATAAGGAAATATTAGCCTTAAACAAAACTTTCCAAAAATCTATGGGATACAGCAAAAGTCATTCTAAGATGGAATTTCATAGCAATAAAGGTTTACCTCAAAAAACGAAAAAATCTCAAATAAACCATCTGGATTTACATTTAAGGGAACTAGAAAAAGAACAAGTAAAGCTCAAAGTTAGTAGAAGGGAGGACAATAAAGAACAGGTTAAAAATAAATGAAATAGAGACTAAAAAACAATAAAAAGGTCAATAAAACTAAGAGTTGGTTCTTTGAAAAGATAAACAAAATCTACAAATCTTTGGCCATACTCATCAAGAAATAAAGAAAGCCCAAATAAATAAAATCAGAAATGAAAGAGAAGAAATTACAAATGACACCACAGAAATACAAAAGATCACAAGAGAATATTATGAACAATTATACACCAGTGAATTAGACAACCTAGAAGAAATGAATAAATGCCTAGTTTACAATCTTCCAAGACTGAATCATGAAGAAATGGAAAATCTGAACAAACTGATTACTAGGAAGAAAACTAAATCAGTAATAAAAAAAACCCTCCCCAAAAGTCCAGGTTCTGATGGCTCACAAGTCAATTTTATCAAATATTTAAAGCAGAGTTAATACCTTTCCTTCTCAAATTATTCCAAAAGATTGAACATGAAGAAACACTTTCAAATTCATCTGATGAAGCCAGCATTACCCTGATACCAAAACCAAAAGCACCACAAAAAGGAAGATTACAAGCCAATATCCCTGATGGACATAGATGCAAAAATCTTCACCAAAATATTAGCAAACTGAATTCAACAATACATTGAAAGGATCATACACCATGATCAAGTGGGATTCACTTCAGGGATGCAAGGATGGTTTAACATTCACAAATCAATCAATGTGATAAATCATGTTAGTAAAATGAAGTATAAAATTCATATGACCATATCAACAGATTCACAAAAGCATTTTGACAAAATTCAACATCCATTTATAATAAAAACTCTCAACAAAGTGGTTTTGAAGGGAATATAATCAACATGATAAAGGCCATATGTGACAAACCCACAGCTAACATCATATTCAATGGTGAAAAGCTGAAAGTTTTTCCTCTAAGATCAGGAAGAAGACAACAACTCTCACTCTTGCTACTTCTATTTAACATGGTATTGCAAGTCCTAGCCAGAGCAATTAGGCAAGAAAAAAGAAATAAAAGATATCCAAATTGTAAAGGAAGAAGTAAAACTGTCACTATTTGTAGGTGACATGATACTATATATAGAAAACCCCAAAGACTAATAAAGAACTAATAAATTAATTCAGTAAAGTTGCAGGATACAAAATTAGTATACAGAAATCTGTCACATTTCTATACACTAATAATGAACAATCAGAAAGAGAGATGAAACAAACCCCATTTACAATTACATCAAAAAGAACAAAATACCTAGGAATAATTCTAACCAAGGAGGTGAAAGATCTGTACTCTGGAAAATACAAGACAGTGAAGAGAGAAATTGAAGAAGACACAAATAAATAAAAAGACACCCCATGCTCATGGATTGGAAGAATCAATATTGTTAAAATGTCCACACTATCCAAAGCAATCGCCAAACTCAATGCAATGCTTATGAAAATACCAGTGGCATTTTTCACAGAAATAGAACTAATAATCCTCAAATTTGGGAAACACAAAAGCCCCCAAATAGCCAAAGCAATCTTAAGAAGAATCTACAATGGGGAAAAGACAGTTTCTTCAATAAATGGTGTTGGGAAAACCAGACAGCTACATGCAAAAGGATGAAACTGGACCACTGTCTTACATTGTGTACACAAAGAAACACAAAATGGATTAAAGACTTAAATGTAAGACCTGAAACCATAAAACTCTAAGAAGAAAACATGGGCACCCTTGGACATTAGTCTTAGCACTATTTTGGGGTGGGGGGGGAATATCTCCTCAGAAAAGGGAAACAAAAGTTTTAAAAAATGGGACTACATCATCTAAAAAAGCTTTTCCACAACAAAGGAAACCACCAACAAATGAAAAGGCAACCTATTGAATGGGAGAAGATATTTGCAAACTCTATCTTCGATAAGGGGCTGATATCCAAAATATATGAAGAACTCTAATAACTCGATATTGAAAAAACAAACAACCTAATTAAAAAATGTGCAGAAGACTTGAGTAGACATTTTTCCAAAGAACACATACAGATGGCCAACAGGCACATGAAAAGTGCTCAACATCATTAATTATCAGAGAAATGCAAATCAAAACCACAGTGAGATATCACCTCACATCTGTCAGAATGGCTATCTTCAAAAAGACAAGAAATAATAAATGTTGATGAGGATGTGGAGAAAAGGGAACCTTTGGTGGGAATATAAAGTGGTACAGTCATTATGGAAAATCCCATTTCCAGCTTCAGATATGTTTTGTTTGGCCAGCATAGTATACTTTTAAGGGGGGGCGGAATTAAGTTCATTAATTTATTTATTTTAATGGAGGTACTGGGGATTGAACTCAGGACCTCCTGCATGCTAAGCATGCGCTCTACCACTGAGTTAGACCCCCATCCCCTGCAGGCACAATATATTTTTGAATGTTTTACTCTTACTTAGTTGCAACCTTAGAGATCTGAGTATTTTGTATTAACAGATAAATAACTGGATTTCCAGAAATCTTTGATAAAGCAGGAGATCTGGCAAAGCTGGCTGACATGCACAAGTGGATCAAAATTCTTTCCCTCCGAGAGCCCCATCAGCCCCTGGCTCTCCTTGGCATCTCTGCTCCCTGCTGGCCCCTGCAGCCATGCACTCTGCCCTTTTAGGCATGACCAATGTTTCCCTACCTAATGTTTCACCAAGGGAGCTCAGACAAAATATCCACACTCACATTCAGACCTGTTAAGTTAGAATATGGGCCTCAGAAGAGTTTTGAAGTCCCCAGGTGATTCGAACATGCAATCAGGTTTACAAAGAGCTGGGGCTAGACCATGAAGGGCAGGTGGTAAATTTTTCTCTTTTTGAAGCTCCTCAGTGGTACATTTTATTCTTTCACCATTTTAGAAGTACTTCATTTTGTTCTATGAAAACCTTGTTTTCTCATACTCTATTCTTTTCAGTGCCTCACTCAGCCTCAGGGTTTTCTTTCTTTCTTTTTTAAGCTTCTCTTTCTGCTCCATTAAGTTATTTTGGCTGCTCCATTCTGAACCCCTCCTCCAGTTTCTCCACATTCTTTTTAAAGTACAATGCACAAAATTAGAAACAATACCCTAACCATTATTTTACTAGAGTAGAATTCAGTCGAGGTATTTATTTCCGGTTCCTTGTATATTTAACACCTCAGAATCACATTAATGTCTTTTCACAATGCTTTTTTTTTTTTTTCTTAATCATCATCTGGTTTTTGTTAACAAGGGACTCATTTGCAGAAACCTGAGAAACCACAGTTCAGGATGGAAAATCAAGTTTCGGGGCAAATTAAAGCAATGAATATCAAGCCTCATTTCCTCATTAAAGGGACGTCAATCTTCCTCCAGGGCCATAACCCGATATGCAAAATTAAAGGGGCCACAAGCATGTCTGTAACACTTTCAGTTCTTTACCTATAAATTAACTAATTTATAGCCAATAGGCTAGTCTGTTTTTAGGGAATTTCCAAGCTAATTTGACAACAGCTTTTCTGAGGGTTATTTATTTTTTTCCCCCATTTTACAGACTTTTCCTTTCTTTCCTTTTTGTTTTCGTTAAGATAATCCTCAGCTCTCAGGTTATAACAGAAAAGCTGCTTAGTGGGCGATGGCATTGGAAAACCAGCACACATTTTAGCACATCTTTATAAGATATTACTTTGGCATGCCCATTTTATAGATTAGGAAACTGAGGCCTGGAAAGTTTAAGCAGCTTGCCCATAGTTGACTGCCCACACACCAATATCGCCTGAGTCCTGGCTTTGTTGGTCCCTGGGGAAGGTGAAGCCTTCCATGGCCATCAGCCCCTGACTCTGAACACCCTACAGGACCTCAAGAAATCCAGCCTGGCCCGGAGGGCGGGCAGGGAACGGGGTTGAGGGGGGTGTGGTGTTAGGCTTTAGATGCTACTTCTCAGTATCACACATTCGGGCCCGAAACAGATCGACGTGGAAATGCACAAGAAACACTGAACAAGATATTCCAGAGCCAACTGACGCTGTTAGCCTCCCCTAGGAACCCCTAGGGGAAAGTCAAGGTTCTTTTAAAAGTATATAAACCACGGAGAGGCCCTGGCAGGATGCCACCTTTGTAAACTTGGAAACCTTGTCCAGAAATAAATATAAAACTGAAGCTGACCTTCAAGATTCCCTCTAAGCGATCGATAGTGAGAATAAAACCACATCCCTTCACTTCCATACTTCGGGGAGAAAGGAGGGCATTGAGGTCTCTTCGCTTTACTTATGGTCTTCATAAAATGTCTGCCGTGTTAGAACACAAAGTGTGGGGAGGCAAACGGAAGGAGCGAGCTCGGGGCTCGGCGAGAGGAGAGTTTGGGGCCCAAAAGGCTCTGAAATCCCAAAGGAATCCGGACCTGCCGCCTTCGAGAGCCGAGACCCTGCTGCGCCCGATGCTTCCGGGGGCGCCGCTGCGCCCAGGTCCCTGCAGGACTGATCGCGGTGGTCAGTGCCAGCGCACAAAGGTCCTCCCTGGCGGGAAAACACTGGCCTAATCTCATTGCTTTGAGCCAACCGTAAAATGCAGTTTTTCCCCTTTCTCAAAAAAGACCCAAGTATTTGGGGACTGGACAGGACTGTCTACACCGGCTGCCTAGGCCCAGCGTCTTTTCTTTGTGCGTCCGCCTCCAAACCATAGGACGAGATCCCGAGGCGTGCGCTAGAAGCCGGGCGCTCAAGCCTCCTGTCGCCGCGCCAGGGCGCACCACCCACAGACAAGGCGTGGCGACGCGCGTCGCGAGGCCCTCGCGTAGCCGGATCCCCCGCGCGCCGGCCTTTCCTCTCGCTGCCTCTGCGTCCCCGCAACCAGGCTGGAAGCCTTATGAGCCCAGCTCCTAACACACAGGCTGCGCCGAGCCACGGATACTCACGTTTCCAGTTGTTTTCATTAAGTGCGCACACTGTCCTCGGCCACTGGCAATTAGAAGCAAGGGAAAGCGCCCTGAGAGCCGCCTTTCAGGCAGCGAGAAGTGACAAGCAGGCTCCCAGCTAAAAGCCCCTCATTTTCTGCAGGCTCACTCAAAATGCGCCTCGGTGCCGCCAACGCAGCTGCCAGGTTTAATAACTGTGTCAGACAGCCCCTCCCCCCATAAAGAGACACAAAGATGACAGGCTGGGGACTGAGGATCTCACGTTCAAGCCTCAGCCCCTGCAACACCGCAGCTGGAATGACTGCATGCACGGACCAGGAAAAGGTTCAAATGCTAGCCTTGACCTAGGAATTCTCCAAAAGCCTCAGTTCTTTTCTATTCGCTCTGAGCATAAATTTCATGCTCTTCCCAAAGGTACCTGTGAAACAAAATAAGAGGGAAGTGCCTTTCCAGTTAATCTAGCCTGCATCTCGAATGTAAAGGGGACTTACGTAGAGGGAAGCAGCCAACCTCAATCCTATTAATACTTGATTTCTGGGAACTGGTGGGATGTCCTGGCACTTTGCAAAGCCCAGGAAGATCATCGAATGGGGTTTCCCTCACGTTTCGTCGCGCACACGCACGCTCCAGCCTCTGCAGAGGACGCTGGACAGTGGAACCTTACTGTCTGGGGGGGCTTCTTTGCAGATCCTTCTCGACCTGGACCATCTCCAAAGCGCGAATATCTCCTCGAGAGCGACTTGATTTTATCAGGCCGGAAGGAACTGGTGGTTCTATTTTGCAAGTGAAATATCCCACCGAAAGTAGTGCTTTATTTAAAAAAAAAAACAAAACAGTACATATACAATCCACACAGGGTACCCAGCAGCCTTGGCGGCCACTCCCCACGGCCTCCCCGAGCCCCGCCCCGCCCCAAGGGCCCTTTTCCGTCCCACCCGCCCCCCCTGCCACACCTGCCTCTGCCGGGAGTGGTTTCCGTGGAAACTCCGGAGAGCCATTTCTCCCTTCCTTCCTTCTCGGTTACCCGGAGAACTGCGAACTAGCTTTCGGCGGTTCAGGATGGATGGCAGTGGATGCCTGCTTTAAATCACAGATTCACAGAGATTCTCGAGGGTGGTGGGACAGGAATAGCAGGGCAGCGATATTTGGGAATGGAGGTGGAGCCCCGCTAGCCTGCGCGTGGGTGGGGTTAGTGGCATCGCCGACCCCAGGGACAGCGTGGCTCCCCCCTCCCCACTCCCAAATGATTTTTCACTTGGTTTTAGAATGAATTACCTCATTCTCTTCAGCACACTTGATTTTCTCCATTCCGCTTAAGGTGCTATCTATAAAGTTATTTTGCACAGACCAAGCACTAGCTAGCTCCCGGTACAGGTGAGGAGAGGCCTGTAAAGATGTGTGAAGCCATGGGGAGGGAGACCTCGTGGGAGTAATATGTGACTGCGGGGGATTTCTTTGCACTATCAGTCCACAATGATGGCAACAAAGTTAAACTCACTATTTCAGGTGAAATTCCGGGTGGGGAAAAGAAGACGGGTGGATGAGACTGTCCATATTTGCTAAACGTTTAAATGTTCATATGACATCTTGATACTTTCGGCTATGGACGTTTTATACTCATCAAACGACAAATCGGTACTCAAAAGTAAAATGAAACAACTCAGTGTGCTTTGTGCAAGGCATAATACAATTGCATACACCCCCCCCCATATATTGGTTTCTTCTTGCTATAAATTGTATGTTTCATATCTGGGTTATTAAAAGTTTGAAATCAACAGCATGCTTAAATTGCTGACATTTTACTTTACACATTATAATATGATGATGATGTTAATTAATCTCTGGGTTGAGAATGAAATATATATTTGTATATGTGTGTATACAAATGCATCTCTTTAAAACTCATAAATGCATTTCTGTTAAGTTCCACATGCTTCTAATTTTCACAAAGGAAGTGATATTTCTATATTTTTCGATAGTTCTATATTTTATAAAACCAGTTTATGTAAAAGAAAACATACAGGAAATTTTTGTCATGAAGCAAAAACCTCATCTAAGAGCCATCTAGTTTACATATTTTGAAAATCCATATTTTGTATCCTGAATCTGCTTTGAAGCATATAATTTTGGAATCATGTTACACAGACGCTCATTTGCAAATGAGGCTCTATAAAACAAAACTATGTAGAGCCAACAATAGAATAGACACCCACCTCTCTCTCTTATTACATTTCAAGTTTGAGAAAATAAAAAGTATCAAGCAGATTATCTTCACTTCTAAACCAAAATTCACAGTGAATACTGTAGAAGACAGAAGAATAGGGGTAAAGAGGTTGAAAAATACTAAGCAATGAAGTATTTTAAAATATTGCTCCAAAACTAATTAACAGCAAGATGATTATATTTAGAATATTATATAGATTGGTAATATTTAAGTGAGAGTCAAAACATTAGATACGATCCCAGTTTTTTTCAAAGTTATGGGTGCATGTACTTGTCCACGTGACAGTTATGATGCGGGGGCATTTTTGGCTTTACACTTGCCTATGTTTTCCAGAACAAATATTGCCAATGAGAGCAATGTGGTAGTACTGCTTAAGAGCATAGGCTCGGAGTCAGACAGAGCTGGCTTAAGTCCCAACTGACCCTTCCTGGCTATATGTGCTTTCTCATTTGAAAAACCCAGCTAATAGCACCTTCCTCATAAGGTGGCTGGGAGGATTAAGTGGCAGAAGGACTGAAAATTACTCAGTACTGGGTGTGGCACATGGAAGAACATCTTCATTATAGCAAATACATTCGTCCCAGGTTTTAGGCTCTTATTTCCCAGGATCTTAATTCTACATTGGATATTTTTGACACTTCAATTAGACATTATCATTTGGTATATGCAATACTGTTTATATTTGTCCACATTTTTTACCCATATTTTTCTTCGTTACTTTCTGCATCCCAGAACTTCCTTCTGGGGTCATTCTCCTTTTCCTTAAAGGGCATCCCTACGAATATTCATTGTAAGGGTTTTTTGTTACTGAAATCTCCCAGTTTTGGTTTGATAATGCCTTTATTTTGATTTTGTTCTTGAAATATGGTTTCATGTGACATATAATTTTAGGATCATTGTTATTTTCAATCAACATTTTGAAGATACTCCAAATGTCTCCTGGCTTCATTGTTGCTACTGAGGAGTGAGCTGTCATGTAATTTTCACGTTTTTCTAGGTTGTCTGTCAATTTTGAATGTTTTGTTCCTTGTTATGCTTTTATTCCGTTATCTTATCTCCTTAAAATATTAAACACACTTATTTAATCTTCTGTCCCCAGTCATTCAATATCATAGTCTTTGCAGGTTTTACACAGCAGTTTATTGTCTCACGTGACTCTCACTCATGATGTTGTTCCCTTGTTTATTTAGTGATCTTTATTTATTGTGAATTCATGTGCCTTGGAACTTTATCAGTGGGACCTCTGAGTCCCTGTGTTAAAGTGAAACACCCAGGTAGATAGGCTGGGGAGGTGGGAGCACTTTAAAATCAATTTTGTGTTTAAAGTTTTCAGGTCCATGCAAGAGATGTAAATTTCAAGTTCAAACACTTGTGAGTGGAAGCAGAAGACTGGAAATACTTTGGGCAGAGTATTCTCCCCAGTGCCAAGGCGCAGGTAGGTAACATGTCCTTATGCAGGCAAGTTGTGCTCTTATAAAACCATTATGTTGCCTTTCCAGGGTTCTTGCCTCCCAACCTGCTCAAGCCCAGTTCTTTCTATCTCCTGCCCCTTGGACATGGCTCATTCAAACTGAGACTCTGGGGGTTGTCAGGTGCCCCTGTCTCCATCCCTCTCAGCAAAGTTCTGCTTTGTAGAGGGCTACAATCAAGCTTTTTCAAAGTTCTACCTTCTCTTCCCTTTACTTTACGCCAACCCCACAGTGCTTTGAAAGAGTAAAACAAATGATCCAATTTTTTTAAGTGGGCAAAAGATTTAGACAGACATTTCACAAATAGAAGATATATAGGTAGTAAATGAGAACGTGAAAAGATGCATAACATCATTAGTCATCGGGGAAATGCAAATTAAAGCCCCAGTGAAATACCACTACACAAGAATGACTTAAAAAATGGGAAAGACGGACAATATCAAGTATCGCCAAGAATGCGGAGCTACTGGGCCCCCATACACTGCTGGTGGGCATGTAAAATGGTATTGCCACTTTGGGAATCAATTTAGCAATTTCTTATGAAGTTAAATATATGTATATGTATTACTTCTCTATTGCTATAACAAATTACTGTGAATTTAGTGGCTTAAAACTACATTTGCTTATTCTCTCATAGTTCTGAAGGTCAGAGACTGGGGCAGTGGGTCTGGGTTGTCTGCTCGTGGTATCACAAGATTGAAGTAAAGGTGTTAGCTGGGCTGAGTCCTCTTCTAGTGGCTCTAGGATGAAATCCAAGATTTCATCCAAGCTCAGTGAGGTTGTTAGAAGAATGCAATTCCTTGTGGCTGCAGGACTGAGGTCCCCATTTCATGCTGGCTGTCAGCGGGGGCTTCGCTCAGCTCCTTAAGGCTGTCCATATTCCTTCATGTGGGTGCCCTCCATCTTTAAGCCAGTAAAGACATACTGAATCACCCCTGTGATTGCATCACATCTCTCTGACTTTCTTTTTTGTCTAAAAGTGTTTGAAAGGCTCATGTGATTAAATTAGGTCTACCCAGCTCGCCATCTCCCTTTGCCATGTAAGGTAACATAACCATGGGGGTGATATCTCAACATATTCTCGTGTTCTACTGACCCTCAGAGGGGAGGGAATTATGCAAGGGCGAGGGTCATTGAGAGTCTTTCTTAGAATTCTGCTTACTATACGATATGACCCAGCCATTCCATTCCTAAGTATTTACCCAGGAGAAGTGAAAATACATGTCTACCCAAAGACTTCTAGGTGAATATTTATATCCGCTTATTCATTATAGCTGAAAACCAGGAAGAACAACAAATACCCATCAACTGGTGAATTAATAAAACAAATTGTGCTATATCCATCCAGTGGAACTCTGCTCATCAGTAGAAAGGAGCAGACTCCTGACACGCACACCAACACAGGGAAATCGCCAAATACGGCGCCAAGTGGAAGAATTCATATACTGTTGATCACTTTATTCTGAAATCTGAAACTGGCTCCCATCCACAGAGGGCAGGGAGGGACTGAAGAAAGAGGCATTTCAGATTGGTAGGTGGCATATGTAGTAATTAAGGGAACTTACAAGCCTTGAGTGGGGCCTGCAGGAAAAGTAGATCTTCACTCCTGCCTGTCAGAATCTTAAATTTTTATAGAGAGGCCTTAACTGGGTTTAGTCATGTCCATACTCTATCCAGATGGGCTCAACAGCATATCACTCTCCCAAGGCTGCGTCCTCAGGCAGTTCTAGCGCTGGAAGGAGCTCCCTCACATGCCAAGAACAGGAGTCTGGTGAGGAGCCTCCAGCTGCCCAGCTCTTGGGTCAACCAGTGGTCATGTCTTCTCACTGACCTCCTCCAACAAACGGCAAGAAACTCCATACTGTATGATTTAATTTATAGGACGTTCTGGAATAGGCAAAACTATAGTAATAGGAAATAAATCCGTGATTGCCTCGGGTTGGAGGGGAGGGAAAGGACTGACTGTTAGGGGGGCACAGGGGACTTTGAGGGGTGATGTAAAGGTACTGTATCGTCGTCGTGGTGGTGGTTACGTGACTCTGTACATTTGTCAATATTCATTGAATTGTACAATTAAAATCAGTGAATTTCATTATATGTAAATAATACCTTAATAAAACTGACCAAAAAAACTATGGTTTTTGCATCTTATCCAGAATTTTAAGGTGTTCTAAATTGGAAGTTTCTCTACCCTTTTTAATCCACAAGATTCACCTAAGACTTTCTTAGCTGTGTCAAAATGTGCCTGCGTGTTTTTCTTTTTCTTTTCTTTTTTTCTTTTTCAGCAGAGGTACTGGAGATTGAACCCAGGACCTCCGTGCATGCTAAGCATGTAGTCTATGACTGAGCTATGCTCTCTCCTCTTGTGCCTGCATATTTAATCCCTAGCCCTTACTTTCAGTGGAACTGCATGGTCACTTGGTTATTGTTTATTGGCTCCAGGCTAGATCATAAACTGTATGTGGTCAGGGTCCTGGCTGGGTTCACCGCCGTACCCCAGGACCTGCCCATGGTGGGCCTTTGATAAAGATGTGTTGGATAACAAAGACATTTGTTGAATAAATGAATAGCCCCCCTGCACACCATGCCCCCCCCCCAGCAATTTTGAACACTGGAAAATCTGATCATACATCTTTCCCCCAGCTGATCTCTCATTACCTTCAACTCTATTACTCAAACCTTTTCTAAACTATAATTGAAGGTTGGAGTTAGAAGCCTTTCATTTAGCCCCATGACGTTACAGAAACCACTGATTCCGGCTCCTGTTTTCTGGGCCGGAAGCCCAGGGGGCAGAGCATCACAATGTGGGCTGGGAGGGGAGAAATACAGCGGCCCAGTGCTTAATCTTCGGTGGCCCTGGCTGACCCCCCTGGTTTCCATCCATTTCCAGCCTTCTTTGGTCACGGCAGTCTAGACTCAGCACCCTATTTCACTCCAAGGCTTAAATTCTGTGCTCCTTTTAAGGTACACATGATTCATCTAAACGCGAAGAAACTATCAGTATTTGTCAGAGCGCAATGCCATTGGCGATCAGGTGATCTCATTAACATTAACAGAAGCCAAAGAATGCAGAGCCCTCTGGGCTGGAGCCAACAGCTCTCCCAGAGGGGAGCAGAGCCAGGAAGGCAACAGACATATTTCTCTGTTCAGGGAACTAATTAGGCCCTCCATTCATTTGACCTTGGCCTTTGGTTACTTATTTATAAATTTCACACCTGCTGTCCCTCCGCCTTCCAGGACAGAACCAAAGTGCAAAACTGCCAAGTGCTAAACTCCTTCCTGATTACTGTGATCTGTCAACAGGGACAAAAATCAAGGGAGAAACAGGCATTTTCCTTGCCTTTGTTTTTACTGCACAAAGCTGTAAGCACAATTGTGGGAATTCAGTGGTCCCTCTTCAAACTGTGATACTGTTCACACTGGTTATTTGCTACCCAGCAACTATGCCCATCCTGGCAACAGATCCTCAAATATCTAGAGAAAAATTGGCCTGGGTGGGATTGAACCTACCCCAAGTTCCAGGAGTAGGTCCTACAGGCTTACACCCTAGCACACCCACCTGTGCCCCTAAGTCACCTGGACTGGCACTAACCCAATCAGAGTCAGTGAGCCAGGAGAAGATATTTGCTGGGGCTTTGGGGCAAAATAAACCTTCTTTTTCTTGTAGCAGTTCTGGAAGTAGAGATTAGATATGAATTTTGGAGCTGCTGCAGCCAGTCTTCCATTAAGGGAGGCCTTGGAGCTGCCTTTGGGGCACCTTTGTGGATCTTGAGGATAAAGCCAACATCATAGAAGACAGAGTAAGGAGGAAACCTGGCCCTAGGTGGCATCTTTTGAGCTGCGGGACCAAACCTCACCTGAAATCAGTCCCTCTAGGTTTCCAGTTACCACTGAGTCCATAAACTCCCTTTATCTTATACGGCAGCCTGATTACAGTTTTCTGTCATCTGCCATTAAAAAAATGTGACATTTTGTTTAAAGATGCTCAGATTAAAACTAGAGTTTCACTTAGATGTTGCCTATAAGTTATATTTTGCCTAGATTTTTCATAGAGCTTTCACAAAAGTTTCACAACTGTTTTTCAAACTTTCAGAATTCTAACCTGCAGACACCAAGTTGATAGCTGCCCAATGTCCTGGCACTCAGTAATTCCCACTGACCGGATCTTTTTCTGTTGTTATTTTGTTGCTGCAAATGGCATTATTTTATTCTACCAAAAAAACCCTCTTTAATCAGGAGAGATGGATTTTTGGTCTGGCACTAATTTATTGCCTAAGCCAAGGAAACATGAACATTTTGGATGATACATTAATAATTTATTTTTTTAAAACTTTTATTGTGGTATGACTCCTGTACAGTAAACTACACGTATTTCAGGTGTACAATTTGATGAGTTTTGATAGATGTATACACCAATGAAACCACCACTACAATCAGGATAGTTAACATTTCCATCACTCCCCAAGAGGTGCAATTTTCAAACTCCCAATGTATTCCTTCTCACCCCCTTCCCACCCTGGTAACTATAAAATTGTTCTCTATGTCTGTGAGTCTGCTTCTGTCTTGTAGATAAGTTCATTTGTGTCTTTTTTTCCGATTCCACATATGAGCGGTATCATATGGTATTTTTATTTCTCTTTCTGGCTTTCTTCACTTAGAACGATGATCTCCAGGCCCATCCATGCTGCTGCAAGTGGCATTATTTTATTCTTTTTATGGCCGAGTAGTAGTATTCCATTGTATATATATATATATACCACATCTTCTTTATCCAGTCCTCTGTTGATGGACGTTTAGGCTGTTTCCATGTCTTGGCTATGGTAAATAGTGCTGCTGTGAACATAGGGGTGCATGTGTCTTTTCAAATTATGTTTTTCTCCGGATATATGCCCAGGACTGGGATTGCTGGATCATATGGTAAGTCTATTTTTAGTTTTTTAAGGAACCTCCATACTGTCCTCCATCGTGGCTGCACCAATTTACGTTCCCACCAACAGTGTAGGAGGGTTCCTTTTTCTCCACGCCCTTTCCAGCATTTATCGTTTGTAGACTTTTTAATGATGGAGAAGCACAGAGCCCTTCACTTCCTCTCCACTGGTCTCCTAGAACTGCAAATACACACCTACTGTGAGACTACATACCTACTGTGTGCACTGCTCTTTGCGCATCGTGTAGAGGTCCCATTCTGTCTATAAAAATGTTGCCTTTTCTCATTATTGTAGCTGAAAAAGTGTATAGCATAGGCCCAATAAATTGAGTCAATAATTTTTTTTAATAGGAAAAAGAAAGAAGGCAGGGTATAGCTCAGTGGTAGAGCACCCGCTTAGCATGCACGAGGTCCTGGGTTCAATCCCCAGGGCCTCCATTAAAAAAAAGTTATTTAAAAAAAACCATCTTCCATTCCCTGTCTTCAACAACCTCAACAAAAATGTGGCTTTCTGGAGATGGGTGGTTGTGATGGTCACACAACAGCATGAATGCACTCAGTGCCATGGAACTGCACACTTAAACATGGCTAAAATGGTCAGTTTTATGTTATGTATATTTTATCACAATTTCAAAAACATGATTACCAAAGTGCTTATCAAAACTGTTCACTGACTTCCGTTCGGCTCTGTGACTTTATGGTCACACCCAAACAGCCCAGAGCCTGGGCTTTTAACTGTGCCCTCCTCCAAGAGTTCCCTTCCCACCTCAACCCCCCTCCTACTCCTGCAGGCCAGGCCAGTCCTGAGAGGCGGGCACGAGGGACGGACATAGCTGTGGCTGTGGCTCTGTTCCTCCTGGTGAAGCCTTGCTGCCTGTGATCGGTAAAGTCTGCAGTTTTAGACACGACAGAAATCAAGGCTTAGCAGTGATTGGCCTACGAGGCACAGTGCATATACTGAGATCCCGGCAGCACGGGCATCTCTGGGGCACACACTGTGCACAAAATCACTTTCCCTGCAGAAGCTGGAAACAAAGAGTCTCCTGTGTCCTACCACCATGTGGTCGGACACAACACCCAGGAAGACAGAGGCTGCCTTTCAGTTTATGTGTTTCTAGCATCTAGTTTTTTCCTTTAGTCCACCAACCATAAGAAAGATCTGCATGCCTATCGCCTCATCCTGCATTTGCTCGTTTGTAAAATTCAGAAATTGACCTTGAAAGAGGCCAGAGTACTCACGCGCTATAGCTATGATTCTGCGTTAACGGATATTTCCCCAAAGAGCGGGGAGAAAATCAATGGTTAAACAGGATAGTAACAGCTAACATTTATCGAGGGTTTGTCTGTACCGGGCCCGGGGCTATCTTTCCCCCAGGCTCTATCTTATGTAGTCAGCCCAGCAGTTCTGTGCAGCAGGCTCACGGTGCACGTTTGGCACAAATCGATTACTCAGCTCACCTCACATCCCAACGGGTATAAATGTCAAAGCCAGACGAGCTCAGGTGGCCTGAGATCAGAGCCCTACCTAGTATCAGAGCACTTTCTTATCCTACAACTACAAAGGAACCTTGTAAAAACCTATAAAAGGGTTTTTGATCAATTCTTTAAGGGAGAAGAGAAAGATTCCACGCTGAAGATGGTTGTACCATAATTCTTTCCATTTGTACTTTCGGACCTTTACTGATCAGATTTTAAGTGTAACACACATGCACACAGTTCACCTAAGATACTTTGTGGCACATTTGACATTTCATTGTCTAGGTAACGATCACAATGTGGTAATCTTTAGAACTTGGTGAGGAGTGTATGTATTGCGCTCTGTAGAAAATGAGAGAGAAATTAACATTTCTGCTACCAAAGCCTTTTGTTGTAAAGAATAACAGGCACTTAGCCCTCTGAGTCATAGACGCCTTCTGTCATTTTAGATAAGCCACCAGCCACCAACCAACCAGAACCCACCGGCCTGGGGCCGGAGTCCCTGTTCAGATAAGGGCTGCATGTGACCGTGGCAGGAAATAAAATAAAACCCGAAAAGTAGTTCTGAGGGTGATGTGAAAGGCAGTGATGCTAATGAGATTGCTTGGCGCTTTCTCTCTTGAAGCCAACACCAGCCTTTGTTTCCTGGGATTCCTTGATGGCATGATATCTGCAGTCTGATTCTTGGCTGGAACTGGATGGTGGGCTCTTCCAAAGCAGATGCTGCAGGTAGTGGAATCCAAGGCTGGACTCCATCACCTAGGGAGCAGCTTCCTCTCTCAGGAGGCTCTGGCTGTTGCTAACGATGTGACTTGCTCTCGTCCTCCCCACCCCGCAGCGTTTTTCCATCCTTACCCCTGAAGTGCTTCTTCCCAATAACTCAGACTGAAGATCTTTGACGATGAACACCTGCCAAGCATCCGTCTACGCTCTGCCACTCAATTCATGGGGTGGGGGTGGGGCGATGGGAAACGCCTATTTAAAAATTCAATAAAGTAAAAAAAAAAAAAATTCAATGAAGTGATAGGAGGAAACCACCCCTTTGAAACTTTCCCTTCCTTCTTTCTCCATTAAAAAAAAAAAAATACAGCTCCCCCAAGACATATTAAATCGAATTTGATTGAGGAAAATTATTTTTCAGACACACGGCAATTCTTCAGCTATCATCCGGCAGGTTTGATGCCAAGTTGACACCACGTTCTGTCTGGCAGTTCCCGGAAAACTCTGTGAGTCACCTCCGATTCCTCGTCCTCCGAGCATAGGGAGGGGCTGGGGACGGAAGCCAGGAGAAGCAGTTTGGAGAGTGTTGGACTCAGGAGGCTTCCAGACTTTCATTTGCGGTTTTCAGATGTAGTCCAGCTGGGTAGGGAGGGAATCCCCTGCTTTGTCATCCTGCAACTCTCGGTGCTGCTCATCTGTCAGATTATGGGTCCCAGCCCAGCTGGAAACGGGAGTGGGCACCCTACGGCACGTTTGCTGGCGCTACAATGACCAGAGGCAGACGTATCTTCTGGTGCCCTGGCCGACAATCTTCCAAGATTAAGTGAATGTCACTCCCTTTCTTATACAGCTCAGACTCCTTTATTCTGTCTGCATCGAGTGTAAATGTCTCACTTTCTCTAAAACACAACGTTACTTCCACCCCTGTTAAAATCCCATGCTCCTCCCTTCCCGGAGCCGCCTTGTCTTTGGTGAATTCCTTGTCCTCCGTGGATTTCAGAGGTAGTTACATCTGTCATTCCCACCATCCCCACCCCTTCGACGGTGAAGGGCCTGTGAATGCTCCACTGCTGCCCCCTGCAGGTGGGCCGTTCCCTGGGTGTCCCTCAATCAGCAAGGCTGCTGCCTGGCGGCTTGCTGAAAGTTTCATTATGAGTCTGGAAACACCTGCTTAGCATTTCCCTTTAGTCTCTACTTCAAAAGGATTCTGTCTGGGATTTATGCCGCAATCATTTTCCTAGTCAGTTTTTTTCTACTTCTTTTCTCTTTTGAAAATGACTTTTTTTTTTTTTTTTAGTGAAAGGGCTGGGGATTGAACCCAGGACCTTGTGCATGCTAAGCATGCACTCTATCACTGAGTTATACTCAGCACCCACCTCGAATTTTGAAAATCATGATGGTGGTGACACTTTGAAATCCCACACTAGTGCACATGAGAAAGGAAAGAGAATGAAAACCCTTATGGTGTCCACCCTCTGTGCCAAGAGCTTTGTTCATGACTCGTGTGAAAGTGCATCAGGGAGGTGGGTGGAGCTCAGTGGTGGAGCACATGTGCCTGTTGAGGGAGTGACTCCAAGCACAATGTAAACTGAGTAGATTGGTCTGGACTGAGGTTATTCTTGTTCTGGGGGCTGTGAGTTTGTCCAGAGTCCATGGATCCTAGACATTTAGTATATAAGCTGAGAGGGGAGGTTCTGAAATTTTCAAAAAGCCTGCTCATAGTAAGTTCTCAGTAAGATGGAGTCTGCAAAGTGCGTGGAAGACATGCAAAGGGACCAGGAAAGATGATCCACAGCCTGATCTGGTGTGGCTCAGCTCTTGATTAGACGCCTTAGGTGGACTTGCTGGCTTTCAGGACTGCTAACTGCCCAGTGTGATTTGAAAGAGCCCAGGATGCCCAGAGCAATTGGCTCTAATCAGCCCTAGTGAGGACAAACATACACCATCTGAAGTAACTAATGACCCCCAATGTGATTATCTACCTGGACCTGAGTCTGCACTGCACAGATGACTCAAGTTCAAAGCAGACAGCAAAGTGAAAGGCAAATTAAATGTCATTTGTCATTGTCAGTGAAATGGTCTGAGAGGGATTTTGGAAAGATGATATGGTGACAGCATAGGATTTTTTTTTTTTTTTGTGGGGGGATGTAATTAGGTTTTACTTATTCATTTATTCTTAGAGGAGGTACTAGGGATTGAACCCAGGACCTTGTGCATGCTAAGCATGTGCTCTACCACTGAGCTATACTCTCTCCCGACAGCATAGGTTTTTAATCACACCAAATTTCCTTATAAAAACAGAAAGGGCAATGAAAAAGCAAAACCAAAAGCCCATGAACAACCTTTGAAATGAAACTGGAAGTTAAACCATCCCCACAAACCCCAAACTACAAGTGGTTAAGACACAGAAAGACCTTTGAACAGGAGAACCCCAAAGTAGCCATTAAGGGTTTGTTGCAGAAAAGTGTGTTACAGCTCAGAATTACAGCTCAGTGTTACAGATCAGTTGTGAAAGCAACCTGGATCTGGGCGAGAGACCAAGCAGCACTCGGAGAGTTGGAGAACTCAGGTTTATTTTGCTAGCAGGCCCAGAGGAGTTAACACTCCAAGCTCTGGACCCTGTCTGTAGGTTTACACAGGCTTTTATAGGCTACCAGTCTAGACTTTGCAACATTTTGCAACATCATATGCAAATAAGGTATAACAAAGTGACTAATTAGGAACAAACTTTGTAGAAATGGACCAATCAGGAGTTAGCTCAGGGAACCAATAGAATCTTAGGGGTAAGTCCCACTTTTCTAGAAGTAAGCCATTGCAGAGTTTAAAAAGCAAAATAATGCCACTGGACCAGGAAACTGAATGGTGCTGGCAGGAGGGTAGTGGCCCTGCCTGGGGGTCTTGCTGTCTTTTTCATGGGGTTTCCCACCTCAGGTTCACTGGAAAGCATGAGGGAACAGTCTGAGAGGAGCAGATGAAACTGGGCAGGGGGCCCATCCAGTCCAACAGTGGATGATACAGGAGGTCCATGGTAAGCTCAGGCTACTCCCCAGAAACCCCCAAACAGTCCAGCCAGGGCCCCTTCAGACAAAGAACTCCACATGGAGGAGAAACCGTGTGATCAAAATCAAACAGGACATGGACAATAAAGACAAGGGAAGAGAAAGTCCAAATAAAGGTAACAAAGATGAACAGAGCCAGGAAATCTCAAAAAGCAAGTTACACACACACACACAATACACACAGCACACACACAACACAACACACACACACAATCAAAAAACAACAAAGAGCTTTGGGAAGATAGAAAACCTACCCTGCTTTCCTCTAACAGTTAAGAAAAACTAATTTTCCCTAAACATGAACAACAAAAATTATAGTCAAATTCCAAATAAAATCCTTAAGGGGTAAAAAAGAACAAATTCAGAATAGCAGTACTACAGACATTGAAAGCACACCAGAAAAAAAGAAACATTCACAGAAAAGATCACAGTTGTAATTTTCTCTTTCAAAATGACCTAAAAGACATTAAGAAAATGATACAACCTGAATAGAAAACACAGAAATGGCCAATAAGCACATGAAAATATGCTCAACATCAGTAGCCATCATAGAAATGCAAATCAAAACCTCAGTGAAAATATAAATCAACCACGCAGCAATAAAATTTTTTTTAAAAAACCTCAATCACTTCATACCCAGTAGGATGGCTATAAACAAAAAGACAGATAATAACAAGTGTTGGCAAGGATTTGGAGAAATTGGAAACTTCTTTCACTGCTGGTGGCATCATGAAATGGTGCAGCCACTTTGGAAAACAGTTAGGCAGTTCCTCAAAGAGTTAAACATAGAGTTACCATATGACCCAGCATTTCTACTTCTAGGTATTTACCCAAGAGAATTGAAAACATGTGTCCACACAAAAATTTGTACATAAATATTCACAGCAGCATTGTTAACAGCCCCAAAATGGAAAAAAACCTAAATAATCATCAGCTGATGAATGGATGAACAAATTGTAGTATTTCTATACAATGGAATATTATTTAGCCATAAAGAGGAATGAAGTATTGACACATGCTACCACATGGATGAACATATGCTAAGTGAAAAAGTCAGGCACAAAAGACCACATATTGAATTTCATTTATATGAAATGCCCAGAATAGGCAAATCTATTTTGAAAGTAGTTTAGCAGTTGCCTCAGAAGTTGGGGAAATGGGGAGTGACTGATAATGGGTACAGAGTTTCTTTTTGGAGTGATGAAATGTTCTAATTGTGGTGATGTTTGCACATGTGACTATACTAAAAGCCAATGAACTGTTCACTTTTAATAAGTGAATTGTACAGTATGAGAATTTTATCTCACAAACACTTATTTAAGACAAGAAAATTATCAAAGAACAATATAAACCAGAATTAGACAAACTCAAAAATGAGGTGATAGAATTTAGAAAGAATTAGAAATAAAAGAAAAAATCATTTCAGAAATGAGGATTAACTACAAGAAACAGCAGATTGAATAAAAACAATAGAGAATGCTTTAAGAGTAAATAGAAGGTGAAAAGGAAGAAATTTTTTAATCAATTAGAAATAACAGATACCGAAGATTCAAGAGAAAGTGACAAATATTCAGAACAAAGAAGATCCAACATAAAGATAGCAGGGGTTTCTAAAGAAAAATAGCAAAGCATGAGAAAAGAACAAATACCAAAAACTGTAACTCAATAAAATTTTCCTGAAGTATAAAAGTTTTGAAACTTTATTTGGAAATAGCATAACATGTATTTCCAATATTGATGGAACAACCAACACCAAGGTCTATTCTAGTAAAATTATTTGACTTAAAAAATGAAACAAAGAAAAGGAAAATGTCCTATTCTTGTCCATGAAAAACTAGTAAGATACTTATAAGAGAAAGAAAATTATATTCTCATCAGAAGAGAATGTAATAATATATTTAAGATACTCAAGGAAAAAAGAATATGAAAACAAATATATGTATGTATATGCATGAGTGGGACGTTATGCTGTGCACCAGAAACTGGCACATTGTAACTGACTGTACTTCAAACAAACAAACAAACAAACAAACAAACAAACGAAAGACACTCAAGGAAAGAAAATGCACACAAAGATTTTATACCCAGCAAAACTGACTTTCAGGCAAAAGGTAGAAACTGTTATCAATGTCAGGGAAAATTGTTTCCATGACTCTTTCCTTAGCAATCAATTAGAGAAAGACTTTCAGAAAGCCAGGAAGATTAGAGATGCATTGACATAGGGACTGGTGGGGAACATTAGGCACTGAGAACTAAAACCAAGTGAGGGTTAAAGAGGAGACCGTACGGTAAGTCATGGCTGAAAGCACAGGCAATGAAGATACAGCACAAGTAACAAAAAATAGTAGAGGTGACTAGAGCCCATGCAGAAATTTTAGGCTATTCCCAATAATTTTATTAGTGAGGGTAGTAATGTTATTCTGAGACTGTTATATAGGTAATGTGAGCTAAAGCAAATAAATATTATGGGATATACTAATTCTCTCATTCCCTTGAAACCAGGATTGTCGGGTTGAAGGAAATACGATTCTAACAGATAAGAGATGATATAAAAAACTCAAGTCCTGAACTGAATTGGAAATACTAATATGAATTCAAGAGATATTTTATTTCTATCAAACTATATATCTCTTTGTCTATCCTTCGAAAAGAGGCCTAGAAATAATCCCCCAACCCAGTTGCACTGAACATTTCCAGTACCCAGGTTGTGGCTTGAAATATGGTTTCCCACTAGAAGAAACCAAGGCTTCCCGGAGAAGTGTCTGAGTCCTGGTACATTGTTAGTCTGGGTCATCCTGTCAGACCAAGTATGGGTAAACTCTCGCAGACCACAGAGTCACGCCAAAAGGACTCAAACACCAACCTGAAGAGGCCCACCGACCAAATAAGGGACAATCTGAGAATCAAAAATCATAACAAATGCCATCAAATGAATTCATGAAATATTTTCAAATCTACAGGTTCATATGGACATCAAAATATCTCATTGGTCATCTTCAGAGGGTGATATGGAACTATTCCAATTAACTACTGTGTATAATGAACTCCCTCCAAGACTTAGTGCAGTAACACACCAATTTTGTTGTGCACATGGATTCTGTATTTCAGCCCTTCAGCAAGACCTGGGGGAAACGGCTCCATGAAGTCTGGGACCTCACCTGGGAAGACCAGATGGCTGGGGCTGGGATTACCTGGAGGCTACTTCACTTGCAGGGCTAGGCCTGGGCTGAAATGAATCCAAGCCTGTGCTCAGCTGAGGCCGTTGACCAGAGAGCCTGGAACAAGGTGGTCTCAGGGTAGCTACATTTCTTATAAGGCAGCTCAGGTCTCCAAGGTTGTGTGTTCTTGGAAACAAGCCAGAAGCTGCACGACCTCTGTGACACTGCCATGAAAGTCAAACACTATCATCTTCTATGCACTCTATTGTTTGAAGTGGTCACATGCCCTCTGAGATTCAGTGGGAGGGGACACAGACCCCACCTCTTAAATGCAGAAATGCCAGAGAATTTGGAGCCATGTTTTAATATCATCACATTATCATTTTCTGGAAAATGGGTAATTAAAGCAAAGACAATTAAACCTATCCTCTGCGAACTGTGCCACTGAGAAAGCAAATACAACACGAAGGGAAGCAGCCCTTTACAAAAGTATCTAAATGATAAATGAAACATAAATGATGAAATGAGACTATCACCACTCTGCAGACCCTAGTGCATGAATGGAGGTAGATGTTGAGTATCATCAGCTGGTAACCTCACAAAAAGACAACTGGTGATAACGTGTCTCGTGATGAAAGGACACGCCACCACCCAGAGGCCTGACAGAGGAACTGAACATGAGTGCGATCTGGCTACCAGTGTGTGGGAAATGCAGAGGATGGGGTGCATGCCGAATCGTACCGTGAATCCACAGTCAGCAAAATACAAACTCTGGGGAGCTCTGTAGGTCAAAAAACCCCATGTCCATCAACAGATCAATTGGAAAGAAAGGGATGGAGGGGAACCTGTAGATTAAAGTAAACTTAAAAGATATAAAATGTAAAAAACAAGGAAGGAGGGGCACAGACTGAACTACAGTGTGTCTAGGCTTGTGTATCTGGTTGATAAAACCATTAAGAAATAAGGAAGTGATTATGATAATAGTCAGCATAGTGGTTACTCTTCCAGGAATGGAGAGAACTGAGGTTGGAACAGGACAGTGGAGAGGCGTCTGGGAGGCCAGCACTTTTGGTCACTAGGGAGTTCACCTTATGATGACTCATAAAAGCTGTGCATTTATTGGGGAGTGTTTTATGTATTTTATTTTACAATAAAAAAGTGAGAAAAGAGGGGAGCAAAGGAAGACAGAAGGAGAGATTTTGATGCTGCTGCTGATAGTGGTGGAGGTGGTGGTGGTGATGGGGTGATGGTGGTGGTGGTGGTGGCATAGCTAACATTTATTGCACATTTACTAATTAGATAATGGATTATTTAATTTAATTCTCTCACTATTATCACCACTATTATCCCCATTTTCATATGGTGAAACTGAGGGTTTACAAAAGTTAAGTAACCTGAACAAGGTCTTAAGTTAGTGAGTGGTAGACATGAAATTTGCTGACGAATCACAAACTGAATATTTTCACAAGTAAAGTTAAGGAACGAGCAAGGCCATCCCCACACTCTATTCTCCCCTCCTCTGCTGAGTGAAAAAAAAAAAAAAACAGAAATACAGGGTATTTACTCCTTGATATTCATTATGGAGAGCTTGTGAAAGGTACACTTCATTTTTGGCGAAGAACACTTTACGGGCGTAGAGTTGTCTTAAGCGCTTTGTGATAACTTATTGATACACAAGACAGTAATTTGATTTGTGATTTACAAAAAATAATTTATATTCTTATAATGACTTTAAATATCCAGCTATCTTTACTGAAAACAAACAAAAATGCCCTTGCTATTCATCCTATTTTTAATCTTTAAAAAGAAAGGAGTTTTAAATCATATACTGTAAAAAATAATTTACACTGCAAAAAAAAAATAAGTCATAAGATTTTTAAAATGAAATTTTGGCTATTAAGTAGGGCCACACCTTTTAAAGAAAAGCTATTAAAATAAGGTGTCTTCTAAGTCTCTTCAAATCACTTCGAAAATTCCAAAGCAAGATGCTTTATCTTCTAAAGTAAAAGCAGGCCCTTTGTTTATTTACTTATGGGTTTTTTTTTTTTTTTATGGAGGTACTGGGGACTGAACCCAGGTCTTCATGCATGCTAAGCATGCACTCTACCACTGAGCTATGCCATCCCCGAAAGCGGGCCCTTTGAATGCACAGAACATATTAATTTTTTTTGTGTGTTCTCTACCAAGGAAATTCAGACGCAGGGCCTGTTTGATTACCAGACCAGTTTCCTGAATTTGCAATTAGTGGATTGTCCACAAGAGGGCACTCGTTCCCCAGGTTACTCGTAGGAGCCCCTTGATAGGAGCGATGCAGCGAAGCTAAGAACAAAACAGACACGTTCCACCCAGAGGACTGAGAACAAAAAGATGCATTTTTAAACAAACATGAGAAACTCAGTATTTAATGCTTCCTGCCATATTCTCCACAAATGGCCCAGAATTTGGCTACAACGTGTCACAGACAGGCTGAATTTTGAGTTATAAAAAATAAACTGGAAAGCACCTGTTCGGTATTTTTTAAGCTATTGTTTGCTTAGTGTAGTGAAGTCCATCCTAGTAATGCCTAGTTATTCAACAGTGAATTTTTGCCTGACTTGTGTTTTCCCAGAATGAGATGCACACAGACATTGCTAAATCCAAAACCAATAGATTTAAACATGAATCATGCATTTGGTGGGACAAAAATATAGGTGCTCTATCTGGTAAGATAGTGGTTGGACACCTGGCACTGCCCTGAATTAAGCCCCTGGCTTTATTCTGGTTTATCCCTGTGTTATCCCTGGCTTTGTTCTGGTTTGCTACTGAAAACACATCCCATCCACACGAATAGCTTTATGCAAATAATTAATGCTTTTAAAAACTTGGAGCAACTTTCATGGTATGTTTTTAAGAAAATCGTAACTATCCCTCAGCAAACATGAAGAGGGGAATATTTCAGAGCAAGCAACTCAAAGCAAACACACAAATGGAAACCCAGCCCCCTTGTTTACTCACAGGTCTTTAAGCTTCTAATGTTGACATTAGTTTCTGAGGTTTCCTGTGCATGTTCTTTTCCACAGCAAATAAGAGTGCTTTAATCTACAAAGAGGCAGGTTTGGCTGTTCCAGAAAGGGGGGTCGTTGTCCCCCCAGGGACAAAAGACAAGTGAACAGAAGAGCTGACAGGCTGAGTTATCGGGAGCAGCAGTCAGGAAGTCTCGGTTAGCAGAATAAGCTCCTTTACATAAGCTATAGTGATGCGTTGCAGAATCCGGGGTAAAGACCTGGAACAAGAGACAGACAATCGCAAGATGACAGTGTTTGAGAAGGATTCGGCTTCAGCTTTTTCTCGGGGTCTGTTTGAAAGTATTACCTTGAACTTCAGCATGCCTTTCCAAAAGATATTTTTAGAAGCAATTATGTTAAAAGCTTTGAGCATCTTGGAGTTTTATCTCTATGGCTATCTCTTGGCCTCAGGGACCTTAAGGTATTGAATTAAGTGAGTTTCCTCTTAAAAATAAAGTGCTTGCATCTATAAAGAAGCAGCCACTCTGGCGGTGCACAAACTGGAAGGCATCTGGAGAAGGTCAGGTGCATCTGGGTAGGAGGTGAGAGTCGTCAATGTCAGTGGTCGTTTTCCCAGACGGGATAACTGATCAGGAAATGGGCCTGTGCTGTCTGGATAAAGGGCTCAGGTGTTCCTGCTGTCCCCTCCCAGGAGGGTCCCCAGGAGAAGAACTCAGTGGCACAAAGGAGAGCCCCCTGCATCCTTGCTTCCCCAGTCCCGCACGATTTCCTCACCTGCAGCCCCGAACGAGGCCCATTCAGCCAAAGCTCGCCCTTCCCTCAGGTCACATCCACATCTGGTTGGTCAGTGTTGTTTTCAGCTCCCGCTACTTCTGGCTTATTTTCGCATAGGAGGTTTTATCCTGGGGCCTCAAGGACTGACCGCTTCAGGGTCTGGAATGCTCTGAAGGCGTGAGTGAGATGTGTGGTTACAAAAATGGGTACTTTTCTCAGAGGATGGACCCCCAGAGAGGATGACAGCCCCCAAGGGCTATGGAAATCACCCCAGAGGAATTGAAAAGGCACTGAGGTCGGGGAAACTGCATTGACTCAGTGACTTGACAGGCAGAAGAGCCCAAAAGGGCTGACAGAGCCTCCCCTGGTGTTCAGGCAACCAAGGGACCTCCATTATAAATAAGGAATCTGTCTCCAAGTCACATGGGGAGGGTGTAGGCCAGCACTGGGCCCCCAACTCTCAGGCGGGAGCTCCTTCCATAATAGCGCTCAGGATGGGCGTGTCCTTCTCGCTCTAATCCTGGAAATAGTGGGAAGCTGTGGCAGGAGAGAGAGTACCTCTAATGTCATCAAAGTCACGTTACGGAATCCAAACTCGTCCTGCTCGCCTCACGACAGGCCAGTAAATTAGGAGATGAGGTGTTGGGGCAAGAAATAATGACTTCATTTGGAAAGCCGGCGGACCGAGAAGATGGCAGACTACCTTCCTGGAAAACCATCTCCCCCAAGTCAGAATTCAGGCCCATTTTATACTGAAAAGGGGAAGGCGTGCGGTTGGTTGTTGCAGACTTCTTGGTGTTGGAATCCTTCATTCTTGCAGCTGTCCACATGGGTCAGGTCGTGGTGTCCCTGTATACCTGCAACAAGACAGATGCTACTTTCCACTCGGCAACTTTTTTTATGAATGGGGAAGTATCATACCCTTAAGTCAGAACCTTGAGAATGGGCTCACCTGTATATTTCAGGCCATGGGCAACATTCTTTTACAAAAGGTGCAGAATCAGCATGACTCAGCATGGGAGAGAGAGCACAGGGTTAAAGCCAAAGGAGCAGATGTAATATGGAGTCAGATTTGTTCTTTTCTATTACAGGTGGTGCTAACTTTACAGGGGCCTCGAGGACGGACCGCTTCAGGGTCTGGAATGTTTGTGTAAGCAGTGTATTGTTGGGAGTGTGGCCTCTGGAGCAAGAATGTGAATCTTGATTCTGCCTCTTCTATGTGACTTTAGGGAAATTATCTCACTTGGGGTGCCTCGGTTTTCTTATCTGTGAAACGGGAATAATGTGGTGAACCCTATGTAAGATTTGGCTTTGAGGATTAAATTAGCACATATTCATATGTAGAGAAGAGGGTCTGACACATATTAAGTACCCATCCTCATCTATCACTGATATTTAATGAGAATTTTTGGGGTACCTATTATATTCAAAACACTGTGCCAGACACTAAAGATACTATAAGACTAAGACCCAGTTTATTCCCATCAGTCAGGAGTGCCTGTTGGGGGAACCACAGGTTAATTATAATGTGTTCTGACAAGAGCCTGCTGGATAGTGTTTGGCTCAATGTCCTTGGAAACCTGGAGAGCCACTAACGGCTAGTGCCTTAAATTTTACGTGTAAACCACTCTGTGGATCTACCTACCAAGGGACCCTGGAGCAGTGAGGGTATATGATACACCTATGCAAACATTAGGGGCAGGGCTGACAGGAGCTCCAGGTGGCAGTTTTGGGATTAGAGGTTAGGAGTGAAGTGGAGGGGGAGGGCCATGGGCTGGGAGAACCTGGGCCTCTGAACCAAACACCGCACAAGCTCTCAGGGTGTCCTGGGGTCTCATGTTACCCTAGAGTTCATGGGCCAACAGAACCAAAGATAGAGAGGCAGAGCCAGGCTGATGTCCTTCATGGCGGCTGTTGTGCTGTGTTCCTTTCTGAAGGCGTACGGCCAGGACCCAAGTCTACATGCCCTGTGGGTTAAGTATAAAGCCCTCTGAATTAGTCAGGGTTCTCCAGAGAAATAGAATCAACAGGATGTATACGTATATGTATACATATACATATGTGTGTATATATATACACACAGAAATATATATATATATATATATTCACATATAGAAAGAGATTTATTTTAGGAAATTGGCTGTCCTGCTGTGGACACCAGCAAGTCTAAAATTCGCAGAGCAGGAGGACAGCCTGGACACTCAGACAGGAGTGGATGATGAAGTCTTGAGTCTGAGGGCTGGAAACTCAGGCAGAATTTCTATGCTGCCCCCTAGAGGCAGAATTCTAGCCTTTGCAGGAGACCTTAGTTTCCTCTCTTAAAATCTTTAACTGATCGCCTCCTACACTCTTGGTGGGAATGTAAATTGGTGTAGCCACTATGGAGCATAGTATGGAGGTTCTCTAATAAACTAAACATAGACTTACCATATAATCCAGCAGTCCCACTCTTGGGCATATATCCAGAGAAAAATATAATTCAAAAATGCACATGCACCCCAATGTTCATAGCAGCACTATTTACAATAGTCAAGACATGGAAACTACCTAAATGTCCATTAACAGATGACTGGATAAAGAAGATGTGGTGTGTGTGTGTGTGTGTGTGTGTGTGTGTGTGTGTGTGTGTGTAATGGAATACTACTCAGCCATAAAAAGAATGAAATAATGCCATTTACAGTAACATGGGTGGACCAAGAGATAGAGTGAATTCAGACAGAGAAAGACAAATATCATATGATATCACTTATATGTGGATTCTGAAAAAAAAATTCAAATTCTATTCACAAATCAAAAATAGACTCGTGGACATAGAAAACAAACTATGGATACCAAAGGAGAAAGGGTGGGGAGGGATAAATTAGGGGTTGGGGATTAACAGATACACACTACTATATATAAAATAGATAAACAACAAGGACCTATTGTATAGTACAGAGAACTATATTAAATTTCTTATAATAACATATAATGGAAAAGAATCTGAAAATAAAAAAATGTATGTATGTATATGTATAACTGAATCACTTTGCTGTGCACCTGAAACTAACATTATAAATCAATTACACTTCAATTAAAAAAAAGAGACCTTCAACTGATTGGATGAGACCCACCAACATGACAGAAGGTAATCTGCTCTTCTCAAAGTCCACTGATCTGAGTGTTAATCACACCAAAAAGTACCTTCACAGCAACATCCAGACTGGTGTTTGACAAAGCAACTGGGCACTGTTGGTCCCATGGCCTAGCCAAATGGACACAAAATTACTCATCACACCTTCTGATTCCAACATTTGCCAAAGGCTGTACGCCCACCTGAAAGAAGAGGGGAGAGACTTTTCATTTCAAAGTCTAGCAAATCTGAACGTTTTCTTCCAACTCTTGATTCCCTTGTCACCTCCTCTGGATAGGTGTTCCCTGACCCCCTGCCGTGGGATCTTCCAACTCTTGATTCCCTTGTCACCTCCTCTGGAAAGGTGTTCCCTGACCCCCTGCCGTGGGCACTTGCCCGGCCTCTGTGGAACCAGTGCCCACTGCTTGCCCCATGACGTTGTCGGTTCTGGGTTGCAACTCTGTGTCTTTTCTTCTGCTTTTCATCCTTGGAGCCCCAGGCCCTGGCTTTCACTGCCCTACTGTGCACAGCAGGCACTCAGTAAATGTTTGCTCAGTGATGAAGTTTCAGCCTCTGGAATTCTTCCTGAGCCTCCAAGACCAGGAATTCAAGGTCCCGGAAAAAACCTTGATGCCCAGAGAGCCCAGCATCCGAGACGGCAGGAGCCTGTGTGTTCATGTTAAACATTGAACTTATCCAAGCAGGCATCATGCCACAACGACGAACACTCCTCCTCTGTGTAACTTGCTAATAGAAATGCATATTTGTCTTATTCACCATCAGATAGCAGCAGTGACTCACTTCCTCAGGAGTTGGGGTGCAAACTAAAGATCTTGATGTGGAAGGTTCCAGACTCAGTCCTCTGGGTGTGTCTGTTGTTCAGTCCTTCCTTTACCATAAAAGCATTTCTCGGGTGCTGACGATACCGGGAACATAATCCCCATCCTCAGTGGATTCATGGCCTGAAGCTCAAGATTTCATTTCTGTTTTCATAAAGGAATGCCACCTTCACTTGGTATATTGCCACAAGGAAATGTAGTGACTCTTAGGTCAAAATGTCATGCTTTTTCATGACCTCATCTTTAAACCTGACAGGAAGTCAAAGCTTTGGGGATGGGGAGATGCTGGGCCACTTCAAACCTGTGCCGTTTCTCCTCTAGCAGAATATGAGATACAAGAATGCCCCATATCAGGCTGTAAACTCTGACCTTTTACCCATCACAAACTTGGAAAACCAAAGTCAGGGCAGAAAACCCCGCTTTCCTCCTTTCTCTGGCCAGTACTTCCAAACTGAACTTGGAAAACCAGGGGGAGATTGAGAAAGGTTTCCTTTGTAATTATCGTAAGATAAGCAAGCGTACTGTGGAATTTTAGATTACAAACTAGAAAAGGAAATTTATCCAGAGTGATGCTTTATAAAGCCCAATATGTCTCTTTCTCCATAGAGACAGACAGATGGCTGATAAGCACGTGAAAAGATGCTCAGCGTCACTAAGTGGCAAATCAAAACTACACTGAGTTTTGTAGTGTATAGTCTCATACTAGTCAAAATGGCCGTCACTAAAGGGTCTACAAATAGCAAATGCTGGGGAGGGTGTGCAGAAAAGGGAGCCCTTCCTATGCCGTTGGTGGGAATGTAAATTGGTGCAGCTACTATGGAAAACAGTATAGAATTTCTTTAAAAAGTTGAAAATAGCGTTGCTGTATGTTCCAGCAATCCCACACCTGGACATATATCTGGAGAAAACTCTAATTTAAAAAAGATACATGC
Source organism: Camelus ferus (assembly GCF_009834535.1). Lineage (NCBI taxonomy): Eukaryota > Metazoa > Chordata > Mammalia > Artiodactyla > Camelidae > Camelus > Camelus ferus. The sequence goes on along the minus strand of NC_045697.1, from coordinate 109,135,573 downwards.
AATGTTCACAGCAGCACTATTTACAATAGCCCAGACATGGAAGCAACCTAAATGTCCATCGACAGATGACTGGATAAAGAAGTTGTGGTATATATACACAATGGAGTACTACTTATCTGTAAAAAAGAATGAAATAATC